>NW_023604295.1:43599932-44954372 GCF_014898055.3 Talpa occidentalis | reverse complement strand
AAAAAATTTCAAAAAGGAAAATTCAAATTGTGTATACTTTATTGAAATGTTCAGTACTTTACTTTTAGTCTCTCTCACCACAAAGCTGTCTTCCTTGGTTGGGCTTTCCTCACTATTTCCCTCTTTAACCAGGTCCCGTTCCTATGGATACACTTGCCTACCATGCCTTCAAATGAGCTCCACTGGGAACCCACTTCCATATGGACAGAAATTACTACATAAATCATCTTCTACTCTGTGTAATCACTTACTAAGTATGGTTTGCCTGACTAGCCTTCAATAAAATTCAGAACAAAGTGGCATATGCAAAAGGAATATGCATGGACTCCAGTACAAGTATGTCAAAGAAATGAGGACTTTTGATAACTAATAGACTGTATTACATAAGCATACTGCATTACATAAGCACTATGACCTCGAAGGCCCACCATGACAGCCTGAGTTTGAGCCTCAGCTAGGGAGCTAAGCCATATGGTGCAGCAGACCTCTCCTGTCTCACCCACTGCTTCCTTTAGCAGTATATTTCAGTAGATCCTCCTGATCTGCTCTCCACTGTCTCTGGTAAATCCTCTCCCTGCCCTCCGCACCTCTGGCCTATACCTCAGTTCTATGCAAAATAAATAAATAAAAATCTTAAAAATACATATGCTTTATAAAGAAAACAAAATGTAAGCCTACTAGAGAAAAATGTAGCACTAAACCAGGCTTAGTTCACTAATAATATATATATGCTCAAGGATTTGATCACATGAGAATTATTTCTGATATGCAAGTACCCAACTTGAAGGCATTTGGGGTGGGCCAGAAGAATGATTCAAAAGGTAACCTAAAGCGGTTGCATCTAAAACGTCTCTCAGTTTTACTTTACCTGAGCCTTAAGGATTTCTTTTGGTCTAAAATTTTCACCTACTATCTTTCAATCATTATTTTATTTTTATTTTTTATTTATTTTTATTTATTCAAGAACCGGGGTCCAGGCCAGTTGCGCGGGAGGGTGAGAGGAGTCACCAGAGACAGAGCAGGGAACAGAACAGGCAGACTGACGAAATATACTACTGAGGGGAGCAGCGGGCGAGGCAGGAGAGGTCTGCTGGCCATGTGGGTTGCTCCGAGGCCGGTGGAGATCGAACCGGCACTGCAGAGGCTGTGGACAGCTTCACAGTGCTGCGCTCAATGCCTGCGCCACCAGGGAGGCCCCTCAATCATTATTTTAAAACCATGCTTTTTAATTTTTTTAATATTTATATATGTGTGTATATATGTGTGTGTGCACATATATATGTGAATATATATGTACACACACATATTTTACATCATTGTTCATTTTTGTACAATGTTTGATTTCTCCTTTCAGGTGTAGTCCCCGTAAAATTCCCACCACTAAGTCACCTGTGCACCATTACTAGTCACTTGTGCTCTTCCCTTCCCCTCCTCCTCCCCTGCTGAATGTCTCTGATTTATAGTTGTCTGCTAGTTTTGTCTTTTTTCCTTGATCCCTTATTTAAAACAATGTTTTTGATGGGATTTGTGCATTCCACAAAATTGAAATCATGGCAGGTCCAGAAACTGATATCCTATTCCACTTCACTGGTATCAAAAGTATTTCAACTCTTATACATGCTTGCATGGTAGAATGAATTTCTACCTATAAAGAAGAATTACTTTGCTGGTCTTATACTTTAAGACTCTAGCTGTGAAAGCAACATAAAGAGGTTCTAAACTATAGCCCATCTGTTCAGTACCCATGCCTGGAGAAGCTAATTTCAAGTCATATGATAATTTATACAGTAAGTTATAAACCTGAAAAAACAAGTAAACAAATAAATAAAACAATGCTTTTTGCCTTCAAGGACTATATAAAGTCGACAGTTCTCCTGATTGTAGTTTTTTGGTGCTTTTCTGTCTAGAAGAAAGGTTGACTCTAAATTAACTTCATATTCTCATTTCTCAAACATCATTTCATTTGGAAACCTGAAATAACCCTTAGTTTAATCATCATTAAAAACAAACTAAAAATTATTAAGTTTCTTTCATGGTATTTTTTGTGTTTTAAATCTTCCTCCAGAACTCCTGACAAAAGGATGTAAGGGGAAGCATTGCATTTAAACATATATACCAAAAGTTTATTACATTAAAGAAATACTACTCTAAATTAATCTCTATGGCACCAGTAACTGTTTTGCATTTGTTAAGCATTGTTTCATGCTCATAAAATTTTTCTTGTTCAATGTTGATTTCTCTCCCTCCTGCCAACTGCTTCTTATCGTGGGAATAAACAATGTGAAGTTAGAAAAATTTCAGATTGAAGGGAGTATGCTTTAATAAGGGGATTTCATTGAAATTTTTAAATTTTTACTAATAGTACACATTTAAGATTTAGAATTTCTAAAATTAGGCTTCAAAATAACTTTGCAGATCATCTATGAAGAAGTATTATCACTACAGAGTACAATTATTCATGCCTTGCTACAGAAGGAAAAGTTAGGGACTAAAATAAATTGGGGTGACCATGAACAACCTGGATGTTTCACAGAATTCCATTTCTTAACCAAGACAATATTTAAGGGAACTCATGGTACTTAATGGCATGAACATTCTGCCGCAGGTTAATTACCTGATGCAAAAATACATAACAATCCTTTATATGATGTTCACTTTGTTGGATCCATTTAGGATATAGACAGAGAAAATCCAAACACAACGATTTCCAAAGCAAAAAGATCTCCAATTTAGTATGTAAGGCTTTAGTATGTACTCCTTTTAACAAGGAGTAACAAATAATAACAATAGCAGAAGCAGCCAGCATTTATATATAAAACATTTAATATAATAAGCACTTTAACTCAATTAAACCTCTAATAACTCTAAGTAGTAGGTACTATTATGACACCATTAAACAAATAAGCTAAGGCAGAGATTATAGAACTTGCTCAAGGCCACCCACTTAGGAAGCAGCAGAGGTGAGATTTAAAATAGATCTGGAATCCATGGTGTTAATCATTATACTACAAACTTCTAGGTAGATAAGTTGTAAACGGAAGCAATTGAATAGATTATAGATGACATGGGCATTGGGGGAAGTGACCATAAATATCTAGTTCCTTCGATAGAGCTACCTCAAGACACTAAGTGAACTATCAAACAACCTCGGAATAAATGAGGACATAGACCACATTCTCTACTTCAATATTGGATTGTTTTCATTGAAGTCCGCAACCTTGAGATTTTCTCAAGTCATAAAAATTACCTGACCACTAATAAAATAATATAAAAGCAGAAAGTATCTACAGTTAATGTTCTAAATTCAACAGATATAAATATCAAAATGATTCCTTTTTCATAATTGAGAAATGAACTTTAGGTGTTAGGTAATACTTTCTTTTCTTTTAAGATTTTATTTATTTATCCAAGAGCTGGAGTACAGGTCAGAGGTGTGGGAGGGTAAGAGGATTCACCAGAGACAGACTGGGTAACAGATCAGACAGACTGACTGAAATACACTGCTGGGGGGAGCAAGGGGTGAGACAGGAGAGGTCTGCTGTGCCATGTGGGTATCTTCCTGGCCATCCGGGAATTGAACCGGCACTGCAGAGGCTGCGGACAGCTTCACAGCACTATGCTCAACCTGCTGCACCGCCACGGAGGCCCAGTAATATTTTCTTTATAAGACCATGAATCCAAATAATCTTGTGCTATACCCTAAGAAAGGAAAACTTTAGTTCCCAAATTTATGAAAAGATATAATTCTGTAAAAATATTTAACTACATCATTACTTCCTTCTGCTTTTGGAAACTAAAAAGAAATAAAGCAAAAGAAGCCAAAGTCCTAGGAAAGGACAATTAATCTATGGCTTTTCTTCTCTCCCTCCTGACAACTGCTTCTATTCTCCTTCCTGATGAGTAAGGAAAGAAAGAAGCTATAACAGATATGAAGGGTTTTCATTCTTATATCAGCTATCTGGAGTACCTAGGGTTGATTCTTTTGAAGCACTTCCTCTTGTCCCTCTATTTCACTTTCTCCTTCATTTCTTTGTACCTAAACTTTCCTTAAATTAAAGGCTGCCCACGAGGGGGGCAAAAAACAACTGCTATCATTTCTTATAACCATGTCTTCAGACTTGTGCACATGATGACATGTTTTCTTTAATTTCTTTGGTTTGTAGCTGTATCCAGTTTAATTATATATCAAATGATTTCTTATTTTACCTGCAAAGAAAGCCACAAAAGAAGTACAAAAGAAAGACTCAAAAGATACACTTACAGACTCATAAAGTTGTTTACAGGTTTGGCTGGCATCAATTTTCCCTGCAAAGGAAGCTGTTGGAACCGTTGTGTTTAATTCATGTACTATTCTGTCATCAATCGTCCTCATCACCTTGAGTAATTCCTATATATATTTAAAATAAAAAATAATAACCTGAATGGAAAAGTTAAGTGATAAAAAAGAAGCATTTGAACAAAAAGTAAAGCTTTGGATATATTACAACTCTTTAAGTCAGGAGTGGGGAAACCATGCCAATACAGTGCTGCCATAGGAAAACCTTTATTTTTATTTTTATCATGACAGGTGGAATATGAAACAGTAATTTTAACAGTGGGCACCAACTCTATTTTCTTGGGTCCAGTGTAAGGCCATGAGAAGTGACATCACTGGAGCCATATTAAAATAGGACTGGGGAAAGCCACCTACTTTAAATGGGATCTGACTCTTGGACTGGGCCAAACTACCAACGCTCCAAGAAGCCAACAAGAACAAGAATATTGCATTTGAAAGGACTGATCAACAGAACTTTTACCAACTTTTACTTTGTGACCCCTCCATCTGACCATTTTCACCTTGTGACTTCTGCATCTGATCATTACCTCATCCTTCTTTTTCCCGGAAACTTGGATCCCTCCCTCTGCCTAAATCTGTGTACCCTGAACTGCAATTCTCTGCTATTTCCAAATAAACATGCCAGCTTCCCCACTAACTTTACTTAGAAGGTTAACAAAGGTAAAAATTGTTTTATTCATTTAAAAACCCCACTTGTCAAACATTGCAGGCTCTTTCCATCTGCAGTATATAGTCAACAAAGGGTGCCACTGAACTTGATTGTCACATATTCTCCAAAAATAATCAGTGTAATTGCTTGCTTTACCCCTCTTTCTCTATCTTTAAAAGGTGATGCTAGGTAGAAAACTTTTGGAAACATATATACAAGAAACTACCAGTCGTGGTTAACTTGCAGAAATTAATCTGTACCCTTTTAGGTCTTCAGTTTATATTTGGTTTATGTATTAATTTCATAACAAAAATAAGTTAAGACAAAACATACTGCTAGAGAAAAAATGAAAATCTCTTCCCAGTTGTCTTGCTCACAGAACAAGTGGGAATTAGTTTTACCTTTTCTTAGTAATCCTACCTCACATTTCCCAAGGATTTCCCCATTTGAAAAACGGGGAAAGTAACCAAAGGGGCAGAGATTTAGAAAGATTGGTGAGCAGACCTATAAGGCACAGTCCCTTTCCCCCACATTTGGACTAGGGTACTTTTTTTTTTACTTATGACAAAAAAAAAGGCTAGGTATCACTAGATTCTGTCTCCAGAGAGCATAAACTTCAGAAAATGTTAAAGTTTACACGCTCCTGTGAAAAAAACAACTAACTCTCCCAAATCCATGATTACTGAAAAATCATCAGGAAAATAGAAACATTTAATACTAGAAATACACTTATTACTGAAAACATCTAAGACACTGACACTGAATATTGTGTTAAACACAACTTTGCTTGATCTCTATCAACAGAACGCTTTCCTTTGTCAAACTTAAAATTCCACGACTTAGAGCACCTCTTTCATTTTTCTTTATCCATTTGTTAAAATAAAAACATTTATTGTGACTAAAGTATTATACATTCATTTTTTAAAATTAGAAAAAAATTTAAAGAACTCATCCAGTTAGCCATTATCAGTAATTGAACATGCCCCTTTAATTTTTTTCTATTTATCTCTGAATACCTTTGTAAAATGGAGGTACTATGTAACATTTTAAAGTCCTGCTTTATGTCATTATACAATGAGTGTTTTGCTATTGTTACTAAATATGCCTGAAGACATTTATAATAGCTACATATATTTTCTACCCCCTGGAGGTATCACAGCTTATTTTACCACTCATTAATGAACATCTAGATTGTTTCCAATTATAATAACCAACTAGGCCATTCAGTCTAAGTTTACAGTTTAGATTTTGTTCCTATCAGCCCGATTTTTTTAATTAGCAATTTACTGGCCTTTTCTAATCTCAATTCAGAAGTAAAATACCTTATAGGAGGTGCATAATTTAGATAAATGAAACACAGGCAAACATCAGGTCTAAAACCAGTTCAACTCACTGACTCATCTCTTCTTGTACCTTCCTTTGTCAGTAGTATCATCACTGATAGTTTCATCATTGACGAAACATTATGTAGCTTGACATGCCCTAGAGTTCTTTACTCTGAACTTTAACCAGTTTTTAAATTTGATCATTAGCTATGTAGCCATAGACCCCTCCAATAAAACAATTTGAACATACTATCAAGTTCTTTATACAGCAATGGGAATTTATCTGCATTAAGTCAGTAACAGAGCAATCAGCTACAGCCTATCAATGGTATCTACAAATGTAAATCATCAAATACATAAATTCTAAAGAATCATTAACATATGATCTAGAACTTGGTTTTTAATATGATAAACTACCCATAAGATTATTTGAAATAAATTTTAAATTTAGTTCCTTAGTTGAGAGCCACATTTCAAGTACTGAAGAGACACATGTTGCCAGTGGCTACCACATTGGCCAGCAGGTATTTCTCCTATCACAGAAGTTCTTTTGGATAGTATTGAATTTGAGAAAATTGAACACTCTTTAAACTGACTATGTATAGGAATTGCTGAGAACTATAAACTATAGTCTTAAATGTTCGCAGAAAAGCTAAAGATAACAGGAAAATTTTCAAAATTGCAAAGGGAGAAGGAAAAGAACTATAAACTACCTCAGTAGGCACACTATTCTTTACATTAGACTCCAAAGTCTAAAGGAAAGCTTGGATGACCCTCACAGATAGGGAGCAAATTAAGGTTCGTGCAGGTACAAAAGTGTTGTCATTAAATCATTTGTATCATTCCTAGGGAATGACACAAAATAATAGTCTGTACCTAATTATCATACAACTCAAAATCAATTACTGACTGAATATCTGATGTCTAGCTCCAATAGCATATTCTCTCTCACACAAATTCATCAAGAAGGTAAAAGGAAGATGCCCCTAAGCAGACATCATACACAAAAAGGCATACAAGTTCAGAGGTAATAGAGATAGGTTAAGGTAAAATGAAGTCATAAGGGTGAAGCTCTAATCCCATAGAACAGGTGTCTATGGGAAAGACACGGGAGCTCGCTCTCCCTCTGTGTATAAAGACCATGTGAGTACAGAACAATAGTGGCAATCTGCAAAGCAGTAGAGAGACCAAATCAGAACCTAAACCAACAGGACCCTGATCTTGGACTTCAAGCCTGCAAAAAAACAGAGCTGCAAAAAAACCAATTTTGATTGTTTAAGCTTACATCCAGTCTGTGCTATTTGTTATGGCAGCCCAAACAGACTAATACAATATCCATAAATTTTTGCTGTTAAATGTTACAATGGGATTCCCGACCCTCAATTTTAAACTTTTTTTCTGAATTTTATCTCATTTTGAAAACAGGATATTTTCCAGGAGTGCTAAGTCAACTTTTATAATGGGAAAGTAAAAATTGCAAAATTAAAAATTTTTAAAACTCTTAAACTACAAAGCACGCATAATATAGAACAAAGTCAGAATAGTAGTTACAAGAGGGGAGTAGGAGAAAGGATACAGACAGGAATTGAAAGGGGTATGAGGAAAATTTTGGAAGTGATGGTATCATTCTTTATGTTAATGAAGGTTTGCACTACATATGTATATAAAAGTCAAAACTCAGTTGGATGAGGAGCTTTAGATTTGTGCTTTTCACTGTATGCAGATTTTACAGAGAAAGTAAAATACTGAACTCTAGTTAATCATAAGTATGGTAAAATGCTTAAGGGTAGAGTAGGGATGCTTATAACTTATTTTGAAACATAAAAAAAATAAAAGGTGAATCGATGGGTAAACTGAAAAACAGATATGTGATAAAGTAAATACAGCAAATAACTATAGAATCTAGCTGATAAATACATGAGTTCAATTGGATGAGGGATATTTTCCAGGAGTGCTAAGTCCTGGAAGTGCAAGTGTACAATTTTTTTCAACTTTCCTGTAGTGTTTCAATATTTTCATAACATTCTGGGGTGGGGGAATGCACCTAATCTTTATAAAGGAAGTACATGATCCTGTTTCTCTTCCACAGTACTCATTGTAGTGTTTTCACAATTAGATTATGTACCCACACAAAATGTAATGGTTTCATAGGTTTAAAAACCAATAATTTCTGAGTATGCCAGTTAACTACATTTTATAATTTTACCAAGCTCATCTAAACCTACATGTCATACATTTTTACAGTACTTCACTTACATTGTTCTATACCTCTGAGTCAAAAGAAGCAAATGTTCTTGTACTCATTTATGATGTTAAACGACCTGCCAAGCCAGTTCTTGAAAACCGATCTGATTTTTAAGCTGGGGTGTTCTCCATTATAAATTACATATTTGGAAAAGTGCTAGAGGAACTACATAAAAACTTCTCAAAGGTTTCACTAACTAGACTAATTTTATTATCTGTGTCCTTATATTCTCTCTGTGAACAGAATGGTTTTGCAAGACAGTTTAGCTTTTACTCTACTTATAACATCTTATCTGACATTCCAAAAGGAAAATCATTGTTCTTTAAGCACTGCCAAATGCTTAAGCAGCTATGAGAGCTTTTGAAATCTGGTTTTAGAGATTCAATAATTACAGTGATTAGCTCAAGGGCTTTTCTCCATAAATTTTAAGGTTATCATTACTGAATTATCTGAGTTCGTCAACTCAAGTAAAATCATAGTAACAAGACCAAGGCAATAAATGCACCAGTTAACTTCATAATTTGTTTTAGAATTGAACAGTCTTTTTGTTATCCTACTTAGGATTTTTGTAAGTGTTTGTATTTGTTGGGCACTCTGATCACACATCTGAAGTCGGTTGCTGTTGTACTGATGTAAACTAAGAAAGAAGCTTTAGCGAAAAGGGTGCAAATGATGGTAGGAAGCTAAACTTCTTTTGGCTAAATGATGTTTGTGAAATAACTAGTCTGTGAAGATTCCCTACAAAACAATGGTCAAAACACAAAGCTTCCTACAGACAGGTCAATAACACCTTAAATGACTTTTCAATATCTTTAGTTAAAAACACATTTGTACGGCCATGATCTTTTAATTCATTTTTAAATTCTTATTATCGACAGCTGCACACTCACGCCTACATTGGAACAGACAGCTTTCACAACAACTTGGTAAAAATCCAGACCCCTGTTCTTCATTTTATGGATTAATAATTAGCCCTAGAAGTCTGGTGTTTGAATATATACAAGAAACAGCCTTTTTCTTAAGTGTTACCTTTTCTTTAATGGTTAGAAAGGCAGTACACTGCCAATAGGTACTAGACTGAAATGCCCCTCCAAGGCTCCAAATCTTCTTCCCATCAAAATAGTAAAACTTACACCGAGTTTTTTGTTTTGTCGTCAGGTAGATCGATCTCCTTCACTTTCTTCTCGCCTATAAATGCTAACTTTAAAGTTGGAGGGGTATGACAGAGGCTAGAGATTGAATTCAAGACTGTTACAATCCCTACCTACCGGACCCGAGCTCGGTTTCACCACCGCAGAACCACCCGGGGTTTCCCGATGTGGTTACTCAAGGCCTGGGAGGCTCTGGAAGAACCATGACCCCCACTCGGGAGCCTCACTCCTTAACGCCAAGCCCGCGCCCCCCATGACCTCCAATGGCTCGAAAAATAAGCCTTGAATTGCCCGCTTCTTCCACAACTGGTCCACACTCTCCCCCCAGGCCAGAGCAGAGAACAGGATTCGGGGACAAAGTAAGGATAAGTCTGCAATATGAGGAAAATCCCATCACCTGGAACTCGGCGAACTCCTCACAGTTCACACCGCCACTGGGCGCCGCCATATTGGACGAACGCTAGGCCCCCACCGCGAGCCAATCCCCGCGAGGCAAAGGTGTCTGCCGCGCAGCCTGACCAAATAATATGCCGAGGGGAGTCAGCGAGAAAGCAGAGCCGAGTTTTCTTTCCCAGATCTTCCCCCCCACCGCCCCATTTGTATAGATGTCTGTCTGTCGAATCCTGTAACCCTGGTCATTTTCACTCCTGCTCTTTCAATGTGTTCTCCTAAAACTGGCCCAGATGCTTGGATCGAATAATGCCAGAACTTGAAGGGATAGTTTTACTCCAGTCCCCTTTTCTTACAAAAAAGGAGAAACAATTTCCATATCACACCAACCAGGTGGCTCGACAAGGACCTTTCTAGAGAAGAGATTTTCTTGAAGCCTCCTATTCCGTTCCCTGCCTCCAGTCCCTAGAGCAGAGGCGCCTTTGTTCGTTACGAATTTGGGACCAAAAGAGATGTCAAGGGAAAAAAAGAACATTTCTGGCCGTGTTGGTGGCTAAGTGGCTAACTAAGTGTTGAGTAGGGTGCTTAGTGGTGAAAATGTTTAATTTTATTAAAATAGCTAAGTGGAAAGCATAGTGGGGAGAATACATACTAATTTCTCCGAGGAGCCTGAGGTCCTCCCAAGTCATTAAGTGATGCACCCTAGGAGCCCATTTATGTGTGTTTCTGTAAAGGCACACGTGCAATTTCTCAATATCACAGGCAGAGCCGTGCAGTGAAATACTCCTTTATCTAGGCTGGGTGATCTCCGGACTCTGCAGTTCACAAAAGTTCTACTTAGACGAGTGGTTTGCTAGGAACCGCGAATTCTACTGTCAAGGCCCGCGTTAAGCAGACGCCACAGAGCAAGCCGAGGCGCGCGCGGGGGGACAGCCCCCGGGCCGAGCCCCAGCCGGCGCGCCAGGTGAGGGCCATCCGCCCTCACCTTCTGCGCGTCACGCACGTCCCACACGACCCGTGCGTCTGCCACGTCCCGCCCACACGCAGGCGCGTCCCGCACGACCCGCTAGCTCCGCCCACACGTCCTACAAGACCCGCCTGCCGCTGCCCTCACGTTTCTCACCGCGGCGCTCGGTGACTTTGAGCTCCTCCGCGTCACCGCCGACGCCAGGGAGCCGTCTGGGCCGACGAAGTAGGCGGCAATGGGGACCCTCCGCCTGCTGGCGGGTGAGACGCGGGTCGTGCCGGGGGAGGGCGGAGAAGTATCTCGGATGCTGGGGTGCCGGGATCCTGCGCTTCCCCTGGCCCCGGGTGAATCGCTTGGCTCACCCAACGCTTCACTCTGGTGCTCAGGATTCTACCCCTTGGTGGTAGTAACCGGAGAGAGCAAGAAGTGAGCGAGCAGCTGACTAGCAGACTCGGGCCAGCTGGGAAGGACCATCGCACCTGGCTCACATCCAACTTAAGGTTCCCTACTCTCCCCCCCCCCCCTTCCACAGCTCTGCCCAGCTCGGTTCTTAATACTCTTAGCATCCTCAGAGCTCCCCGTTGCCTGGGTGATGCAGCTTCCCCCTTTTACCTTTGTCATCTGTTATGCTACTACTAGCCCTGAGACACCCTTCTTTCTTCCCCTTCCTCGCCTCATCTCGAGAGTTTATTCCTACTCTCAAGAGAAAATGTAGGGTTTCTTACCAATCCAGTGTTCTACTAGGTAAGGGGTTTAAGGTTTCACCTCAATAGCAGTTGTGTTCTGAAAATAGGGCCTGCATGTAAACAATTCTATAGTTCAGTGTTTTGAGATTCTTGGAGCAAAGTGTTATGTTACCCAGTTGGTTTTCCTAGTAGACATTTGTGTAATGGGTATTTGGAGTCAACTTACTGGGCCTTCTTTGGTTTTTCTTGGCTCTTTTTTAGTCACCCAGGCAGATCTTCCTTTTTGGTCACCTTTATGGGCCTGAATAGGTGTAATTGAACTTATGTTCTGTGGTATCACATTAAAAGTTAATTCAGATTTTAAACTTGGCTAATGAAATAACGTACAATGCATTGTAAACGAAGTAATTTTTCTTTCAAGCTACCCTTTACCTGATTTATGTTGTGTTCCCTTGAACAATACACTGGAAAACATCCTATAAACTGGAGAATATTATTTATATCCTTTAAAACAAATACCTCCCCCCACTAAAAGAGATTAGCTTCATTGACACTGTTCATCTTTGTTGAGCTAATTTGCCTAAATTTTTTGGTATACATTCCATTAACTGTTAAACAGCTTTTCAATAGGGCAAGTGAGTGAATGATTTGTGCCACAAAAAAACTGAGTGAAGGGGACTTGACTACATAGGAATTAAGATTGAGTGTGTGCAAGTATTTCATCTCGCCTTAAGAAAGATTACAAAGCCCCTTTGCAGACTTTTGGTGTTTAAGAACTTCACTGTTGGGCATGCAATCACGTTTAAATTCTTTAGCAACTTAAGAACAGGTTCCTTTATTAATAGATAAACTAAGGACTTATATGAGCAACAGTTTCCACATGATCTCTAAATATTTGATCTCTGAATAGTTTGGGTGAGTCAATTTCAAATGATCTGCTCTCTTTAACCTACTTCTGACCATTTTATTGCTAATCACAAACACTATTTTACTTGATTGACCTTTCATAGCAGCCCTCTCAGGTAAGCCTTATCTTCTCTCTATTTTACAAATGACTCATAGGTCAGAGTGTTAAATCACTTGTCCAGGATCACTTTGTCAGAAAATATTACAGTGCCCTCTAATTCTGGAACTTGTTCTCTTGACTTTGTTCAAACTTATTCAGGATACATGTATATATGTATTTTTTGTGGCTAGTTGGAATTCTTTGATGTGAGATGGAAGAGTCATGAAATGCTGATTTACTTGTGAAATAGAAGACACATTCATACAAATAAATCTCAATTTAACAAACAACTATAACCAAAGGAATGGTTGATCAACTAGAAATGTACCTCTCTCATCCAGAATGTTGTTTGGAATAAGATAATCTGGGTGAGTGAAGTTTCAAATAACCAAGCTTAATTCTTTAAGTGACAAAAATTTATTTTTAATTGTTTCTGTTGGAAATCTTTGCTATATATTTCCTTAGCAAACAGAATGTACTTTTATGAACTTGAGCCTTACTGTTTTGAACATGTAGGTCAGAGCTATTAATTTGAAGTTCTTGGATCCAGTCACAGATGAGAGGTTCTGTGAGTGAAATTACATTCAAATAATTAAGGATTATATACCTCTTTTGAGAATGATACCGTATCTTGCCTCCATTACTCAGAGCAGTGTGTGTTCTTTAAGTTAAAAAGCACTGATACAGGTGATTTGGAACTATTGCTCTATACTGCTGTGGGTTCCATGAGAGTAAAGACTGGGTCTGTTTTGTTTTTACTAAACCCCCAACAGATGAATACTATGTCCATCCCATAGTATACAGGCAACAAATGAGGGACACCAAGAAATATCTTGAAGCATGCTGCAGATATAAATAAAGTGAGTTTTCTAAAAGTAGAATAGAATAGATACTATTTTCAGAACATTATCTTTCTATAGAATAATTATTAGTTCAAGGAATGGAACAGCCTTACTAGGATGATTCTTTACACCTTCAAGAAGTTTTATTGCCCTCAACTCCTTTGACTTAACCACCAGACTTTAAAATGAAGTATTGTCCCAACAATGCAGTGGACAGTAAGCAATATCTTTGTCAGTTTAACCCATATACCAGAGCATTAGAATCCAGATATAATTTGAGAAGTCATGTTATCTGTTCCCTTAGTTTTACAAATGAGGAAACCTAGGCCCAAGAAGAAACTAACTTGCCAAGGGTCACAAAGGTATAAGTCTAAACATAATCACCATTTGTTGACTCCCTTTCTAATTTCCATTACATTCTGCTTCATGTTCTTAACTAACCAATTCTGAATGCCCATTTTTACTGCTTTAGTCTTTGGCTTTGCTTATCAATATCTCCAGATACGCATGTTTTTATTAAGTACACAGTGCCCTGTACATTGTAAAATATCTAAAATGAGCTTGCCATGAGCTTCCTAAGGCTAGAGTGCATTGCAGTGACCATACCTATATAATATACCTAAAGAGCTTATACCAAGACAGTATATATTACTAAATTCCAGATTATAGAACAGATTTTCAGTGCTACTCTAGTGCCTGGTAGCCAGACCCTACTGTCTTTGTGCGCATCTCTTCCCAATCTCATAGTCAGTGATATTACAGAGTTAGCTGGAAATTGGTCATGGTGAGGGTTATTGGCTTTTCCTCTGCCAACCACCTCCCAAGAGCCAGCATACCTCTGGCTTTAAGAATTCAGAGAAAGGAAAAGTAATGGGGGTTAGAGTTATCTACTGAAGGCTCCACTGAAAAGGATGGAATGGGCAAGTGAAATGAACAAAGGGAGGGGAAATTATGAGCCTGGGAGAGTATCCAGGGAGAAAAGAAAAGGATTACCTTAAATTTTGTCCAGGAGGTATAGGAGATAAGTTATGGCCTTTTGAGGATTTTGAACCATATGAAGGACAAAAAAGAAGCCTTCAAGCAGATATTATTAAAGAGATATTTTTGAAAGATTAACATTGCCACTGTATATAACACAAATAGCTCCTTGTGAAGATATTACAGTAATCCATGTGTGAGATGATGATGGAAATAACAAAGGAATACATACATAGGAAGTGTTTTGAAGAAATTACTAGTATGACTTTCAGGCAGTAATTTAAGGAAGGACTTTAAAGACTGATTTTTTATTTATTTATTTTTTTTTTTTGTAAAGGAGTATTGCCCCACTGTCAGAAGTAAGAAAGTTGGGGATATGCTGGTTTGGCAGAAAGGAGGGTGCAAATTGAGTTATAGGTGAGAATGGAATCTCTCAGTGAAAGGCCTGAGGACGAAAGTAAAATTAGGAAATATATGGGAACCATCAGTGTGGAGCTAATTATTAAACCAGAATGGAGGAGTCCTCTCTGAGAGTCATATAAAACTACTGCTAAACTTGGTAAAACTAAACTTGGAAGGCTAACATAGTGTGAGAACTAGAAAGTAGCAAAGAGGACATTAAAAAAGGTAGATCATAGAGGTCAGAGGTGAAGGGAGAGAGTGTAGAGCTATAATGAAAGGAGGGTCTGTGTCTTTGTAGAAGGATGAGACTCAATTTAGTCAAATGAACGAATGATGAGAATTTTAAAAATATATTCATAAGATTAGAGGTCACTCAAGTTGTTAGAGCAATTTTTATAAAATGAGTGGGGGAAGAAACATTGTAGTAAAACTCATGGGTGGGGAGGTGAAGGTAGCAGATACATACCTCTTACTCAGTCATCTGATCTAAGACCGAAAAAGAGATTAGTATTTTATTTATAGGAGCTGTTAAGAACAAGTGAATATTTTGTTCATGATAATAAATCCTCGACCCCAGCGTGATATAACGAGACTGGTAGATATGTAAATCAATTCAGCCTTTTAGAAAGCAGTTTGTTATATATGTTAAGAATCTAAAAGTGTTCAGAACCTTTAACCCTCATATCTTTTATTCCTTCACTACCAGGATTTTGTATTAGAAAATAATCAGAAATGTATAAAAATTTATGTTCTTTGAAACATTACTTATAATTTTGAAAAATGGGAAACAAATCCAGCCATAAGGAATGATTAAGTTCAGGTTATATTCATTCGTTGAATTTTATACACTTATCAAAAGTGTTTTTTAGTTAATGTTAGAAATGTGTTTATGAAATCAGCAAGATCTAGTATTATTTAATTATGAAAAGTATATATCTTGTATATAAGCATAAGACAAGTCTGAGAAGAAAAACCCTAAGTTGTTATACCGGATGGTATGATTATGGGTGCTGTTATTTTTCTTCATATGTTTATATAACTTCCAAATTACCTATAGTGAGCAAATATCACTTAAAAGAGAGGAAACAAACTTTGGGCAGGGAAAGGGGGGTAGAAAGTAGAATCTAGTGGTTTTGAGATAAGTCGGTGAGAGGGTAACAGATGGAAGGGTTCACTAATTCAGAGCGAAGGAAGGACTGGGTTATTTGGAGCCTGCAGAAAAGGATGAGAAAGCAGATGGAGAGATAGGGAATCTGTCTCTATCACTAAGCAGGTTAATGTCAACAGCTAAGCTGAGAGAGTTTCAAACAACCACTGGTAAGGGTGGGCTGGATGTTAATAGGAAAAAATCACCAAGAAGTGACCCCATCTCACTGAACTTTGGTCACCAGATACACAGAATTGCAACTTCTTCCCCAGAGTTCTCCCCGCACACATGAATACCCCACAGCTTAAAAACTGGCTAGTTTTCAAAGGTCTATTTGTAAATCTGTTTGTTTTTTTTTTAACTCAACTTTTTTTCCCATAGAAACATTACAAATGATGATTAGGGTTCTAGCCAAACCGAGGGAAACTCATACTGTTAATCTGTCTTCACATTTTTCTCCTTTAGTATTTCTTGCCTCTGTTAGGGCCTCTCCTTTAGGACCATAGCTATTCCATTTGCCTTTACACACCCACTTATACTACAGTGTTGTGAAAGTATCCAAAAGGGAGTGTCCATATTCATGTTTTCCACACCTCCTTTTACCCAACTTTTGTACCCCAGGCCTTTCCTATAGTCTTCACACCATTGTTAATGTTCCTGTTCAGAACTGTTCCTGCCTGCTTCCCAAAGCCCTTGTGGGGTGCGGCATGGATAGAATACCCAGAGCCTGAGTGAGTTAGGCCAGTATCATCACTTAAAATCTGAGCACAGAACATCAGCATGGAGCTCATTTACAAGGAAAGGTTAAGACTTGTGAGCATTGGTAGTGTGACAAGCAGATCCAGAAATCTCTTACATACAAGTACCTGGCAAATCGGCATTTGAAGCCAGAAAAAATCATCCCTTGTCAGAATAGTTACAGAGAAATCAAGCTGGTCAGGTCCTATCATTGAAAAAGCTCAAAGCAAGTTAATGTTTCATGTTAGTTCATTTGTTTGGTGTGTTTAGCCCTTAGGGCAGCCCAGCTTGCTTCTAATATACAAACTAAATCATGGTTCTGATGTTTGACATGAGCTGTGGATAGGAATAAAAGTCCCAAGTTCTCTGATTGACGTAATTACCATAACAATCATTTTTTTCCTACTAGCTCTACTGAACAACTACATTTAATATGCAATTTTATCATAATTATAAAACATTGATTAGATAGTATGTGTGTGAACTTTGCTCTCCTTGGGATAAACATACATTTAGCTTTTTCCTCTTAAGGCTTAGCAGTGACTGATTCATAAAACAAACTTTCAAAGTTCCTTTCTGAACTTATAGCAAACAGTTTACGACTAGCAGTATCCTACTTCAGTGCTAAAAGAATTAAATAGGCTTTGGTAGACTAACATGAGAACTGGCTAAATATTTAAATTTAAAAATATTTCTATGGGTAGGGTCTCCCTGGTGGCGCAGGCAGATGAGCACCGCACTGTGAAGCTGTCCACAGCAGCACGGGTTCGATCCCGGCCGGCTAGCGAGAATCCCACATGGTGCGGCAGACCTCTCCTGTCTCGCCTGCTGCTCCCCTCAGCAGTGTATTTCTTCAGTCTGCCTGTTCTGTTCCCTGCTCTGTCTCTGATGAATCCTCTCACCCTCCCGCGCATCTGACCTATACCCCGGTTCTTGTATAAAAATAAATCTTTCAAAAAATAAAATAAAAAAATAAAAATCTTTCCATGGGACATGAAAAAGGAACATTGCTGCCCCAGAAATAAGTTTCCTCCCCCAGCCAAGGTCATGGTAGATACAGGCCTCCTGGAACACTAGAAAAAGAGAATGAAGTGGTTGGGCAAACAGTCTCACAACCTTTCAGTAGGATCAGCCTTGACTCAGGCCATTAAGTGTGAGATAATGAGACAGTGGCTGTGTTTAACCATGAAGGGCAGCCAACTGCTGTGGAGGAGGGATGTGAAATGAAGCGAAATCTTTTTTCCATGGGTAAGAAAACGGTGGAAGAATTCATACTGCTTGTCATCGAGCACTGAGTAGTCTAGTTGAGATTGCAAGTTCTAGAAATCCAAAAGGTAGCCATATTTTAATATATTTTTCAGGGATTCTAAACTTTCAATGTGACGAGTCACTTATTAATATGCAGAAGTTAGACATAAATTCATATTTCTTTTTGGTAAATTAGCTGAAAAGAAAGGTTTTTAACCAAGCCAGAGACATAGGTATTAAGCTCGTAGGTATGCCCTGGTCATTCCCATAGCCTGTGTTCCATAGGCCCCCCCGGCTGGTTGTGTTGAAGAGCGGCAGTTCTCAAGCATGGGAACACATTAGAATCACTAAGAGAATCTTTATTTTTTTTAATTTATTTTTAAATTTATTTATGCATACAAGAGCTGAGGTACAGGCCAGAGATGCTGGGAGTGAGAGGTTTCACCAGAGACAGAGTGGGGAACAGAACAGGCAGATTGAGGGGCGCAGCAGGCGAGTCAAGAGAGGTCTGCTGCACCATGTGGGTTGCTCACTGGCCTGCCAGAGATCGAACTCGTGCTACAGAGGCTGAGTATTGCTTCATAGTGCGGTGCTTAAGCCCTTGCACCACCAGGGAGACCCAATAAGAGAATCTTTAAAAAAATATCTGCTCCCAGAAATGGGGTTTCATTGATCTGGGATGACCCTGTGCATTGAGGTTGTTTTTTTAAAGGTACTCTGGTGATTCCAATATGCAAAGTTTGAAATTTACTTTTTTTTTTATGGCAGTGTTTCCAAACTTTAGTATCTGTAAATATCACTTGAAGGTCTTGTAAAATTATTTTTCTAGCCCCCATCCCAGGGGCTCCTGAAGGTTTGGGGTGGGAGTCTGAGAATTTGTATTTTTATGAAGCTTCCAGCCAAGGTTGAAAGGCTTTGTTCTAGATTTTAGATATGTGATATTGGTTTCCAAAGATTAGTCATGTCCCAGATCATATCACTGTTGGTTATATCTACAAGAGTATTGAAAGTTTTTGAGAAAAAGGTATCCCCACTTCTCTGCACTGTCCAACTTGGAGTTGGAAAGGATTTTTACCGAAAGGTACAACAGGGCAGAAGCCAGCACTTAAGCAATTTCATCTCAACCTGCTACAGCCACCAGCTAACAGTAATAACCCCCTAGGGCACTGGTTTTCAAATGATGAGCTTCCCGGACCAACAGTGCCGCATCACCTGGAAAATTGTTAGAATTATAAATTTTTAGGCTCCATCTATACATACTAAGTTAGAAACTCTGGAAATAAGGTTCTGTGATCTGTGTTTCAAGTCTTTTGGGTGTTCTAATGCACACTATGACTTGAGAACCTCTGCTCTGAAGATTAGGCAGTCATTTACCAGTAAGAGCATTAGAGAAGCTGTGAAGCCTCATCTTGACTTCCTGCTGGACCCTGGAGATGTAGAACTGGTCAGCCCAGCCAGGGAAAGGCTACAAGTGCAGCCAGAGGGTTAAAGGGCTGTTTTTCTTTTGGTTTCTATGTTTATTTTCAATTGTAATCCACTAGAAGATGGAAAATTTGAGACTTGGATGTTTGGGACAATATATTCTATTTCTTTGAGATAGAAAAAGATCTTGATGATATTAAAACTTTTATACTTTACGTTTTTTTTGTAATTATAAAATGCCGACCAAGATCATCTCAAGTACTTGATCCTTTTTAGTAATGTTGACCTTTTTAAATTATTTCACAGATTGGTCTGTTATTTCTAATGTGTATAATATGATCGTACTTGTGGCTGACTTAATCAGCATTCATTCTTTAGGGAAGTAAAAATTATTGGCATCCAGTATGAAGTTGTATTAAGAAAAAGCAGGAGGATTTATGTAATCCTTTCATGCCTTCAAGTCCCTGTTGGCCACCTCCCTCCCCCAACCAAGTATATCTGTTACTTCAAATTCTGTTTCTCTTCCCATAAGTCACTTCATCTTGGCCACATTGGCCTCCTTTTTGTGGTCCCAAGAACCTCTTTAGGGCCTTTGTATTTACTATTGTTTCCATTTGAAATAGACTTTACCAAGTATCTGAATGGTTAGCTGTTACTTGCTTTGAAAGTGTTATTCTCAAAGAGAAGTTCCCCTGTCTCATCTAAAATTTCACACACACACACACACACACACACACACACACACACACACACCCCCATTCCAAGCACACAAATACTTCTTGTTTCCATCATTTGTTTTTCCTCTCTGGCTCTGTGTATTACCCAAACTGAACTGAGAGGCAGTTTGTCTTATAGTCTACACTCTCTGTTCTGATCTAGTCTCTGACCTAATCTCTGTTCCAGTTAAGAGGGATGGGAAAGAACAGTTACACCTAGAGATAATTTTTGTTTTTCTGTTTCCTGTTTAGAGAACAGAACCCTTTTAGCTCACTCATGGTTAACCTTGATCCTTTCTGTATCAGTGTCTGCCAGAAGGGGATAGGGCAGGATGATGTGAGACAGGGCCTTGTCAGTCACATTAAATCAGTAGTTCTTTGGGGAAGATTAAAAAAGGCCCTAGAGAAGCATGGTGGTAATAGTGATACAACAGTGTGAATGTACTTAATGCCACAGAACTGTCTACTTAAACATGGTTAGACTGCTAAATTTTGTGATAGTATATTTTACATTTTTTTAAAAAAAAACCCAAAACACAGTTCACAAAATGTAGTTCCAAACCAGCAGTAGCTGTGTCTATAGAAAGTTGGTAGAATTACAAATTTCCAACCTTCACTCCAGAATTATTGGTTCTGAAACTGGAGGTATGTGTGTCTTTAACAAGCCACCCAGGCAGTGCAGATGCACACTGATGTTTGAGAATCACAGCATTGAATAATTTCATTTTAATCAAGAGCTATAAAAAATTATTGAAAAGAATTCCATAGAATCCCCTCATGCCCTGGTAACATGTAATTACCTTGGTCAGAAATTCTTACACCTGAGGAGTAAAATTGGAAAGGGCTCAAGAAATGCCATAAAGATTAATATTTTCATAAGTGTTTTATAAAAAAAAACAAAACAGAACTTTTTTTCAAGCATCTTGCCAAATGCTTTCATGTTTGCTTTTCCATTTTAACTCTCAAATCAGCCCTGGCAAAGAAAAGGAAACCAGCCCGTATCTACTTTCCTTCGCGTGTACACTTGCTGCCACTAGGTGGTGCTAACAGTGTGGTGACTCAGACCTTGGCCAAGCTTTCTGGGATCACCAACCTAGAAAACTGAAATAAATGAGACTAATTATGAAAGAAGTCAGATAATAGGTAACCACACATTTTTGTTGGTGTGTCATAATAAGAACCACTGAAAATCCGCTCCCATGTAAAAGCAATAAAGACACTGCCAAAGATGATTAAAATCAGCTTCTTCACAAGTCCAGAAAATAACCAGAGGCTTGTGACCATCTGAAAGAAAAATGCCTGAGTCATGGTAAGAACAGCAAGCCTTGGGGAGTTTGAACTGACTCCGGTCTCCTCAGCTTCACAGTAGCATTGAAATCTTGAGATCACCACAGCTATGAAAACCAGTAGGCTGGCAGGCACTGAAAAGGAAGAATGGATTTGGAGCCCCCCCTTCCAGGGCAAGAGAATTGTTACTGTTTGGGTTTTTGTTGTTGTTTGTTTTTGACCTTACTCAAAATTAATTCAGGGCCTCCCTGGTGGCGCAGCAGGTTGAGCACCGGGCTGTAAAGCTATCTGCAGCCTCTGCTGCACAGGTTCGATTCCTGGCTGGCCTGGGAGATACCCACATGACGCAGCAGGCCTCTCCTGTCCCACCTGCTGCTCCCCTCAGCAGTGCTTTTGGTTCGTCTGCCTGTTCTGATCCCGGCTCTTTCTCTAGTGAATCTTCTCACCCTCCCACGCCTCTGGCCTGTACACCAGCTCTTGTATAAATAAATAAAAAAACTTTAAAACAGCTTACCCCCACCCTGGATTGTGCCAGCACTCACACAAAGCTCTTTAGTAAAGCTTGGCAACTTACTGATAAAAGACGTTTAAGGAGGTCTCTGTCCAGTTATTAGCTGACCATTAAGCTAACATAGAACATAGACTTGTGTAGCAAGACACAACAAAGAATACAAGGAAATAGAAGTCAGTGGAATAGAATTAAGAATTAGGAAGTAAACCTTCACATTTATGATCAGTTGATTTTTTTTTGTATTTGCAAAAACAATTCAAGAGGGGAGAGAATGGTCTTTTCAACAAATGATGCTGGAAAAAGTTAGCATCTACATGCAGAAGAGTGAAATTGGATATCATTCTTACAATACAATTAACTCAAAATGGATTACATTCCTAATTGTAAAGCTAAAACTATAACATTCTTAGATGGTAACATAGGCGTTAACCCCTTGTGACCTGTACATAACACTAAAAGCTCAAGCAACAATAGAAAATATGGTTAAGTTAGACTTCATCAAATAAAATTTTCTGTAGTTAAAACATGGGCTATCTATGCAATGGAATAAAATTTGTGCAAAAAAATTTATTAAAAAATCTGATAAATGCTACAACATGGATGAAACCTGAAAACTTGTTAAGGGAAAGAAGCCACTCACAGGAGTTGAAGACAGTATGCTGTGGGAAAAAAGCAAGCCACAAAAGGCCACATATTATGTCATATAAAACATCTAGAATATGCAAATCCATAGAGATAGAAAGTAGATAGTGTCTTAGGGAAGGGTGAAGGAAGTAGTTAGCATGGAGTGACTGCTAATGGATTTGGGATTTCTTTTTGGGAGGATGAAAATCCTCTGAACTTAGATAGCAATCAGTATACAACTTTGTCAATATAATAAAAACCACTGAATTGTGGTTTTAAAGCTTTAAAAGGATGAATTTTAGAATTATGGTATTATGTATCAATAAAAGTCTTATTTTTAAATCTTGATGCAAATATAGGGGTGGGTTTTTTTTTTTCCATTACTCTTTTTTTTTAATTAATAATAAATTTTATTTTTATATTCCCCATACAATTTCAACCCCCCCATTCTGACCCCAGTCCCCCCCCACCCCCCAAAAAGTGTCTCTGGTTCATAGTTTTTTGTTGATTTTGATTTTCACTTTCTTATATTCATTTTCCTGGTCCCTTATTTAAGTTTTCTAGATTCCTGCTATGAGTGAGACCATCCGGTATTTTTCTTTTTCTTTCTGGCTTATTTCGCTGAGCATGATCCCTTCCAGCGCCATCCATGTTGCTGCAAATTGCATGTGTTTATCTTTTTTAAATGCTAAGTAATATTCCATGGTATATATGTACCACATCTTCTTGAACCAGTCATCTATTTTTGGGCATCTGGGCTGTTTCCAAAGCTTAGCTATTGTAAATAGTGCTGCTATAAACATAGGGGTGCAGGTGCTCTTTGGAATTGATGTTTCTGTGTCCTTTGGGTAAATACCTAGGAGTGGAATTGCTGGATCATATGGAAGCTCTATGTTTAGTAGGTCCAGAAATCTCCACACAGCTCTCCATAGTGGTTGGACCAGTTTGCACTCCCAAGGGGTGGGTTTTTTTGTGTGTGTTGTTTGTTTCTTGCCTCCCCTTATTGTTCCAAATTGAAGTTAGAAAGACCAAATATGAGTTTGGAACATCAAAGATACAGACTGTTAGCCGCCTAACAAATAGATTTAGAAACTATTGAACTCTGAGCTTTTAACCACAATGCTGTGAGGGCATGCTCTTTGCATTAAGGCAATTTTCAGGCATTCCTTTTGTTACTCGGGCATAGTGAATTGCCAGCATCCTCAGCAGGTGTATTATTGGTGCCTTTCCCATTTGCTTTTCTGATCCATTCTATTTCACAGTACTCCCTTTCTTCTGTTCCTTAGCATGCTACCGCTCTTTTGTGGTCTTCTGACTCTGAAATCTTATTTCATTCCTGCTCTCTCAGACCATAACCCTCCCCCACATACTCAAGGTTACCCTCTTTTCTGTCACCCACATCAGAATTATTTCTGGCTGTATCTGCTTTGAATTATTATCAACTGATGGAAATTTTTCATGCTAAGGCTAAAGTTAAAGACTACTAATGGAAACTAAGTCCTTCAGCATACATTTGTTTTAAGATGGAAACTGGGCTTTTTATACTCCTGCCATCTGTGCTGTATATTGTATATATGGATGTTGAAGTATTCATGTATGGTATATATAATGTGTATGCAGGTGTTGAAATATTAAACTGTATAACTGAAACTTATGTAACGTTACAAACCAGTGTTACCTCGAAAGGGTTTTAAGAGGCAAGACAGGAAAAAAAAAAACCCAGCAGGTCTATTTTTATTCCCTCAAAAGGCCTGGAAACAATGAAAAAATTCACGTTGCCTCCCGGGGGCCTGTCTAAAAACATTTAAAGAAATCAGAGCACCTTGGAGAAATGTCTAATTCCAAATAGAAGGCCAGGAAACTTACCAAAAGGAGTCTAGAACATTTTGTTAGAAAGTGAGAAGACTGTAATGACACGTGTTGAAGAACTCAGGAGCCAAATTAAAAGGGTTCCCAGTGACTAAATGTGATAGCATTTAAGCATCAAAAAGAAAATGTATTGAAATGGACTGGAGCACATTACATGTAAGGGTCCCTTGTGCTACTTTCAAACAAAAGGTCTCTAGGGGAGGTTGCATAGAAACAAATTTATTAATTTGAAAACTGCCACATACAGGGAAAGAATCAAGCATTTATTCTGCATTTCCTATATGACTTTTATCTTGGCATAATCAAATAGTTAATGTGGAAAAAAATACTACCATTTTTCAACCTTTAATGAAAAAATAGCTCTAGGTAACAATGACTAGTGTGTGCTAAAACATCACACGAAAAAGTACATGGGGAACTTTTAAGAGATGAGTCAGCCTAAGAGCATTTACTGATCAGTTGTACTATCACAAGAAAACAAAATGCATGTACGCCTTGTGGTGGGAAGCACACAGTCCCACCTGTGACATTGCTAAAAATTCTAACTTGAATATGATCAAACCTCAAAAATCTGATTACAAAAAATAGGGGAGTTAGAAAAATATGTTAACACTATGGGAGGCATTTAGCAAAATCTGGAATGAGGGAAATTCTAAAAAACTAATAACTTTGCTTCCACTAATAAATGACAAGAAAAAAAGGGGAGATTTACACAGGACACATCAATCATATTCAATATATGTACTTTTTTAGAATGAACCAGCTGTAAAAATAAAATTATGCAACCCTTCAGGAAATTGAGTTATAAATATTTGATCACAGAATGTTGATATCAAGGACAATTTTTTTAGTTGTATTAATGGTATTCTTATTGTGATTTTGAAAAGTTATTTTGAGATGCGTACTAAATACATATTTATGAATGAAGTGATAAAATGTTTTCAGTTTGCTTTAAAATAAACCAGTTAGGGTCTAGAGAGTAAATGGTGTTCAGAGGAAACAATATTTATTGACCATGTATTGTTGAAACTGGGTAGTGAATCCATGGAGGTTTTTTTTTGGGGGGGGGGCCCTCACCGGTGGCGGGGGTATGAACCGGCGCTGCAGAGGCTGCGGGCAGCCTCGCAGGCCAGCACTCAACCGCTGCGCCACCAGGGGAGGCCATCCATGGAGCTTTGTAATGCTACTCTCTATAGGTGCTTAAAATTTAGATTTTGAAACTTAACTATGTATACTCATATACACTTTTACATATATAGTTCTGTGTATTTATATAATTTTAAAATTATACAATTCATGACTAAATTATACAATTCATGACTAAAATTATACAATTCATGACTATAATTTTAAAATTATACAATTCATCTATGGTTGATTTCTAATTAGAGAATTATGGCTTGGAAAGAATGAGGCTTTCTAGAGCCTCTTGCTGGCCATGGCAGCCCCCTTAACCAGTGTTTACTAGAATAGTGTTAGCAACTTGGCCTCTTGGTTTATCACTTCTGTCTACTTACTTAGACAGATGGGTCCCCGATACAGAATATTTCCACCAAAACCATTTTTGTAATGAAAAGGCATACACGAGAAGTAATTTTATAAAACTTATTCTATTGATAAACTGTTTAGGTTCTAAAAGCAGCAGCAAGTGTAGCACCTTAAAATAGTTTATGTATTTTCCATACAGAGTGTGTATTTTTAAATGCATTAACTTTTATGAAATGTATACCTTGCAAGTTATTTCTCATTTTAGGACATTAGGTTTTATTTCTCTGAAACAGTTTTCTTTCTTTTCTAGGAAGTTGTTTTAGGTTATGTGAAAGAGATGCCTCCTCATTGCTGAGGCTTACCAGAAACTCTTACTTGAAGAGAATAAATGGATTTTGTACCAAACCACAGGGAAGTCCAAAAGCTCCATCCCGTAAGTTCTCATTTGTTTTTCTATTTTTGGTTTAGGCAGCTCCCAAAGATTAACTTGAAACCAAAAGAACCTAAAAGAAGTGATCATACCCTATCTTGTCATCCAGGCCTCCCAATTGTGCCTGTGATTTCCTCATTTGTAATTTTTATTTCTTGATTGAAGGTTTTAGATTGGAATATTATATAGCAGAATAGATGCACCAAAGAAAGGTCTAGAAATTATCTTTTAAGACTCATCTTAGGGGGCCTCTCTGGTGGTACAAGAGGTTAAGTCCAGCACTATGAAGCCATCAGCAGCCACTGCAGCATAAGTTCAGTCCCTAGCCAGGGAGCTAACCCATATAGCACAGCAGACCTCTCCTCTCTCATCCACTGCTCAGCAGTGTATTTTAGTAGATCTGTCCATTCTGCTCTCCATTCTGTCTCTGGTGATTCCTCTCTCACACACACCCCACACTTCTGGCCTGTACCCCAGCTCTTGTATGTATAAATAAAATAAATCTTAAAAGAAAAAAGACTCACCTCAAAAATGAACCAAATTAAGAAATTATGTTTTGGGTAAAATATAACCAGGGCTAAGCTCTGACTTGAGCATTTACATCAGCTATGTTTAGCCCTATCAACAAGTGAAATTTTTGTCACTAAGGGAATTGGCTATTGGAAGAAGGGACATAATCTATAAATTGTAGGGTCCCAGGACCTGTTTGCTCATTGCTTCTTCATGGGAATACTCTAGGGGCAGGTAGGTATTGGTGATTGTAGAGGAACTATCCTCAAAGAGTATTTATCAAGAATTTTAAAAATATTTATACCCGTGGACTTGGTATTTCAATTCTGGGATTTGTCCTAACTGTCCCTAGATGTAGAAAAACTTTGAATATAAAGATTTTCCTATATATAAATAGGAAAATGAGAAATATTAAATGTCATATAATCCAAGAATAATTAATTATGTGGATGAATTTATGCAGCTGTTAGAAGTGGTACTTGGAAATACCGTATACCAGGATAAAAAAAAGTTTATTTTTATGTTAGAACAAAGCAGGATGCAAAACTTTTTGTGTAAGCACAAGCATGAGACACATGTAAATTGCACATGCATATAGACTTATGGGGATAAAAATTAGTAAACACACCAACATAAAATGATTATGCTATGACAAGAGAATTAGGGGTGGTTTTATCTTTCTTTTTTCACATCCATATTTTATGAATTGTCTTCAGTGCATATTTAGTACTTAAAATGAAATGAAAAAACCTATGGAGAGAATTGCTCCTAGTTCTCAAAGGGTTAAAAGATAAAACTACAGCAATGCTGTATCTATACCACTAAACATTTTTTCTCATCTTTAGTTCTTTGTGAGTGTATTTCCAAGTGACTCTCCTGTTCCTTTAGCTGTAGCATAAGCAAAGATGTAGAGGTGGGAAGGCGGAAATGAATGTGACAGAGTTAACAGTCAAGGGGATGGTCTCATCGCAAGAGAGATGCATACAGGACATGAAAGTTGGATGAGATTGTCCATTCTGTGAGATGATGTTCTGTGACTCCCAAATTCTCCTCCTTATCTTCAACTTCCTCTTTCTGTGAACAACTCTGACAGTATGTGTTTCTGTATCTCTCTTGTTCTTCTGTCTGTCTGACCACTCCACTTGTCTCTGCTGCCTCTTTCTCCCCTGCCTCCTTCCCTCCCATCTCCATTTTTGGGCGATGCCTTTGACCTTCAGCCTTTCTTTATCACCCTTGCTGACTCTCCCTTTGCATAAATGGATATCTCTACTCCTGATTTATTAGTGAAATCAAATGAAACTGACTCAGATGACATAAATTTAGACCCATTAGATCTAAAATGGCATTCATGCTTTTCCTTTCCTAACTGGCTCTTTCACGTTTTCCTTATTTTGATTAACAGTACCGCTTTTGTCTTAGTCGTCTTAGTCAGCTTAGTTTGAGGTTCTTCATGATCTCTGTCTTTAAATTAATTTAATCTTTCTCCAAATTCTTTCAGTTATCCTCAGATTGGTTCTTTTGTCTCTTTTCACTGTTTCACTTTATTTCAGAGCATATCACCTTACCCTATATCCCAATCTCTTGTTTGGACTTGTTGCCCACACTATCCTTTCCTTCTGTTCTCTCTTCCAGCCAATGTGCACATTGATTTTCCTAAAACATGAACTTCTTACATGCTTCTAAGTTCCCAAATCAAAGGGAACTTGTGTGACAGTCAATGTCTTCTATAATCAGTTAAGCTCCTCACTGCTCATTCTTATTTCATCCTTACCTTCATGTCTTTGCTTACCATGTCCTTTCAGTTTTCAATGGCTAGGACTTTTGCTGGGAAGTAATGCTTTTTTTTTTTTTTAATGGGTTAATGCTTTAAGACTGACCTTTTTTTTTATTTTATTTATTTATTTATACAAGCACTGAGTACAGTCAGAAGCGCAGGAGGGTGAGAGAATTCACCAGAGCCAGAGCAGGGAGCAGAACAGGCAGAAGGACCAAAATACACTGCTGAGGGGAGCAGTGGGCAGCAGGAGAGGTCTGTGGGCCATGTGGGACCCTTGCCCGTCAACCGGAGATCGAACCGGCGCTGCAGAGGCTGCAGGCAGATTCGCAGCCCAGCACTCAACCGCTGCGCCACCAGGGGAGGCCCGGGAAGTAATGCTTTTACCTTGGTGTTCACAGAATTTTAGGATCTCATTTAGGATAGGAGCCATCCATAGAAATTCCATCCAAATAAAACTCTAATTAGCTCGTGGTTGGTTTCTTCATGTTTATACTTAGTGGACAGCTAGAAAGCACAAATAGAATTTTTCTGTTGCAAAATTTGAGAATCATAATCTGTAAGTAAGATCTTGTTTTGTTTTCCTCCTAGACACTTATAGCCACAGAGTGCCATTACACAAACCCACGGATTGGGAGAGGAAGATCCTGATATGGTCAGGTCGCTTCAAAAAGGAAGATGAAATACCAGAGACAATCTCGTGAGTGCAACTTAGGGTTGTAAGCAGCTCTTATATTTTTCACTGATCTGTTTTAAAGGAAAAACAGTTCCTCTGAGTCTGATTATCTAAAATCTTTCAAACAGATTTTAAGTTTTCACTGTGACAGGTGTTTCCTCTTTGGCAAGTACCTGGAATAACAACAGTGCTGACAGATCTGTCTCTTACCATTAATGTGGGAAGTGGATCCTGTCTCCCCTATAGGGCATCATACTGTGGAGAGACAGGGACTTGGGACAAAGCTCCTGGACATTTCCTTTTAGCATGAAACTATTCCTGGAACTTCTAGCTTCTGGTTTCAAATCATGATTGAAAAGGATCTGGGTTCATTCAGAATTTCTTTTTCCAGAGAGATTAGTAGTACTGCTTTTCTGCTTTCAACACATCCTTTCTGCTTCTGCCAAAGTAAATAACATGTTATTTTCACTAAAATTATGTCAGTAGGAAAGTACTTGGTCTTTCTTAGCTCAAGTGTACTCTCCTGGGAAATAAGAACACAATGGAAATAACATTGACATGAAGTTCTTGCTGATAAATTTCTCCCTGAATATCTCCAGGAGAAAACAAGTTGTTATAAATCCATGGCCCTAATAGGTGCTCAATTAGACTTTGCTGTGGAACACCACCATCAGTCTGCCATGTAGGCGGTTCCAAGATCCCTTCAAGTTCAATGTTCTATCTACTGAGTTACCTGGGAGGTTTGTCTCTAGGCTTAGGTAACTGTTTATCCGTATGTTGGTAGTTTTGAAGAGGCACTGCTTAACTTGCCCATTCTGATTATTCCCTGTAGAGTGGAGTGCAACCTCATGATCTTACTAAAATGAATTTTATGTTTTCAGTATCCCCTCAACTTTAAAATATGCTTTTCATGGAAATGCCAATTCATATTGTCTACATGGATAGTTTATGGCTGATGAATTATCAGTTGTCATTTGAGCAATTCACTGTCCTTAGCAGTTGTCCCTGGTTCTTACCACCCTGCAGACCCTGCTTTAGTGCCTGAAGAATTCTGCTCACATTACTAGCTCACTGGGTCCCAGTTCTTATATCACATTGTGTATGCTTTCAGGGTTCTTCTCCAGCGTCCCAGACCTTGTATCTCCTTCTAGGCATTAAAAAAATAACATGTATTCCCCATGATTTCAAAAATGGTATGTGTTAAAAACTAGGGGGAGGAGGTGGTTAAAGAAAGCACTCCAGTTGTGTCATCTAGAGAAAATCACTTCCTGTTGAGGAGGCCAGTACTCTATCCTGTGCCCATTTGAAATCCACATGGCCTGCCTTGAGGCTCTGACACTCAGGTAATAAGAGCCATGACCCACTGTCTCCCTGCATGATCAGCAAGGTGGAGAGGGGCCTTCTCCTTCACTCTTCCTTGTCAGGCTGCTAGCTTTCATACAAGAATGATCCAACTCAGCTCTCTGTCAAGGCACCTGGACTGCACTCTGCAGACAGGTTAAAGAGGCACTTGCCCTAGAGCACAGCCTCAAGTTCATTGTCACTTTTAGCAAAACATTAGTTAAAATATAAACTTTAAGAGAACATTGCTTAAAGATCTTTTTACTGTTACAATATTCTCAAATATATACCTGGTTTAAGTCAGAGAGCAAAAGATGGATATAGAGAGCAAATTGTTTAATTCTCCCCCATGTGTGTTTTCTTTCTTAATTGTGCTTTGTGTTGAAACTTAGGAAGTTCATTGAAGTATTCATTGTCAGAATGTTGTTTGACCATTTAACATCATGTAACATCTCCTAAGAACCTCAGAGAGAAATGACTCCTGGTTTCACTTTTAAGCATTGGTTGCTAATGTAAAATTTGAGCCTTGGTTGCTAATGTAAAAATTGAGATCTGGGCTTCCCTGGTGGTGCAAGGAGTTAAGATGCAACTTACGAAGCTATCCACAACCACTGCAGCACGAGTTCAATCCCCAGCCAGGGAGCAACCCACATGGTATATTTCACAGCAGTGAAATACAGCTAACCACAGCAGTGTACTTCGGTCAATCTGCCTGTTCTGTTCCCCACTCTGTCTCTGGTGAATCCTCTCACCCCCCGCACCTCTGGCCTGTACCCCAGTTCTTGTATGCATAAATAAATCTTAAAAAAAAAATTGAGATCTAAAATCAGGGCCAGCCATGACAAGCATAGATTAACATACATTGTTTTCTTCCCCTTTTTTGTTTCATTCCTGGCCACTTTGTCTTCATACCTTTTTCTTTTTTTCCCCACTTTAAATCTGTGTTATTTCACTGTGTTTCATATATAAACATGTAATAAGTTGTGGGTCTACAAGCCCCACTTCCTTTTTTATATTTACAGGCACTGCTGCACTTCTGGTTTGTGGTACACAGAGCTTTGTATCCTGGAAACATCAGAAAAATAAAAGTTAACTCTCTCTCATGATCTCCTTGTGTCTTTAGGTTTGAGATGCTCGATGCTGCAAAGAATAAGGTCCGGGTGAAGGTCAGCTACATAATGATCGCCTTGACAGTGGCAGGGTGCATCCTGATGGTTATTCAGGGAAAGCAGGTGAGAGTGAACTTTCTATGTAAGGAAGTTAGGGGTTGTTCCTTGTATATATTCTCTGAGAAAAGGAGGCTATTCTTTCTACTTTTTATGAAAGAAACAAAGACAGAGTAGATAGACAAATCTAGGGCATAAATTGCACATCCAACTTTTGGCAAGGTGGACAACTAGATTTCATATGAAGTAAAAAAAAAGTGCTTATTACACATATCATAAATAATGTGAAACAAGAATTAGGACATGGTGTACTTTGTGATAACCCCTTGCATGTCTATAGAGCACTCTCTACATGAGTTTATTTTAACCTAACTCTAACTGCCTTAATCCTGGTGAGTGTTCTTATCACTGTTCTTTACTTGAAGCTCAGCCCATCTGGGCTGTGTCTAAGGATCATCACTCCTAAGTGTCATATAGGAATTTAAGTCTAAAACTCTAACAAAGGTCATATTAACAACTGTCGCTGATGGAATACTCACTCTATTGTAGGAAGTTTACAGTTGTCTCATATTAACCTCACCAGAACACTGCAAGATAGGTAGTGCTATGAGGACCTCATTTATAGATGAGGTAACTATAGCTTTGAAAGCTTCAGTAAGTTGTCCATGGTCTCACATCTTCCTAATGCTAGAGCCACAGTTGAACCTAGCCCCGTCTAGTGAAGGTGACAGTAAATAGTTCCCATTTATTGAGTACTTTATTATATAGGTAAAAATTTAGAGCCAAGTTTGTAAGTTACTAAACTTGATAAAATATTGTCATATGATTGAGATAGTTATTTTTTTATGAAGCAGCACTGGTCACATCCTTGTTTTAATCCATTTCTGATACTGTATATCAGTGTAGAAGGAGATGTCTCACATCTTATATTCAGATATTTAAAAGGTTTTTAAATCTGATCATAGTATCCTTATTCTTATCTGCAGGAGTTCAGGGTAAAAGGAAATGAATTTCTGGCTGCTCAGTATTGCAGTTAAATGGAAATATTGGCCATTTAGGCTGCCCTTGTGGGAACAGAGGGCATGTGTGCAGACCTGGGTGAAATTCTCTTGACAACTCTACTGCTGTCCTACTTCAGTTTCTCTTTTTCCCACTTTCGCCTCTCCTGTTCTCAGATTGAGTAGAAGCAGCATGTGGACAGGACGTACAAGCTTCTGGAATTCCAAGTTTCATTGTTTTTGTATATTTGATTATACTACTGAGTTTAAGTACTCCAGAAAACAAATTTCTGCCCAAGGATCCCCTTTAGCATCATCCAGAGATATGCATTGTGTATTTTAAAGAGTTCCTTTCCCATTCTAGTGCATAAAATTGAACTATTCATCTTTTATAGAATTACCCATTTCTAAAAAATTAGTAAATACTATTGAATTGGAGAAAATTTTAACAATACAATTTGGAAGAAATTAGCCATTGTATGTTCCATCCTCATCATCAGGTACCATTCTACTCTCCTTCCTCTCTCCATACTCATACCTAATTCTTTACATATGAAATTACAGATACAAGAAAATGCTACCTTATAGGGGCCTACTTTAACTTTACTTGGCATAGTGTGTTTAAGTTTCTCAGAAATGCACCAGGTCACATGGAAGAACAAGGGAAGAGAATGGTTCCTGTTTGCCCTCAAAAGAGGTAGTAGTAGGGTAGATACTGCTAGAAGTCATCTGTAGTATGCTTTGGTAGTTTGGGCTTTCCATAGCTGACTATTTTTGGTAAAGAGGAAAAAGGAGCTACAGGGGTGTGATAGTACACAATGAGCTGGGGAAGGATAGACGGTAACAAAGAAAAAAAGGACAGAAAGGGAAATAAGGTAGTTGGAAAAAGGGAAAGCCGGGATAAATTGTAATGGGAGACTAGAAGACTGACAAGTCACAAAGAAGAGAGCTTGAGGTGTGGTATGTCTCCCTTACATTTGAACAGATGGTCTATTGTGGAACAGTGAAGCAAGGACTCACAGGCGGGCACCCCCCGCCCCCTGTGTCCAGTGCGTGAGCATCAGAGCAGTCCATGCCTTCACTGCGCTAGTTCACCTGCTGCCGTCAGTCCTCCCCAAACTGGCATAATCACCTGTTCAAATTTTTTTCACTGTAGGCTGCAAAAAGACACGAGTCTTTAACAAGCATGAATTTAGAAAAGAAAGCACGTCTGAGAGAGGAAGCAGCTATGAAGGCCAAAACAGAGTAGCGGAGGTATCTGTGTTGGCTGTATTTTGAAATCCAGGATAATGCTGCAGCAAGAATGTGGTGTAAGGATCCATTTCCTAAAAGTATGGTTTGCACAAATTTATACCATTGCCCTATTTTTGCTCTGGAGGTACAAATAAATTTTCTGAAAGAAATGACTTGTCTGTACTTTATGGCTTGATCCAAGTTAAAATGCAACCTCTCAGCTTTTTGGAGAAAATGAATGAAAAATGAGATAGTGTGTTTCAACTTTTTTGTTGTTGTATTTCAATTTTCATATTAACTCTCTTTTTAGAGTCAGGTGCCATATCTTACTTTAAATCCTATTGCCAAAATAACTTTACCTAGATGCCAAAGTGACGTCTAGTTCTGTGTTTCCCTCTTAACATCATTTCTGGGGAAAGTCAGTTGAGTACACGGCTCAGGTGCCCCATAAAGAGCCAACCACCCCCTGTGCAGTGGTGCTTCTCAGCAACCTGGGAAGCATCCGAACCCACTTTGCCCTCTTGGGGGGTGGGGCAGCAGACAAGCTTTTAGGAGAACAGTGTTTGAAAAAGTCTTGCCAGGGTGATGGGTACGGTCTGACCATGCGTTTCTGAGGACTTTGAAATCCCAGCATCACTTACACCTGGTATGTATCTTATTTACACTTTGGGGTGCCAAGTTGTCCAGTGTGAATGCAGGCTTTTAAACATTTATTCTCACATGCTTCATGTGTATTTGTGGATGACAAGTTCTCATAGCCATCCTAACCTGCTAGTTCTCCCCAGAGGGTTATAACACATTAGAAAGTAATAGCTACAGTTGTTTGGGAACTCAGTTTAATAAAACCAATCTATAGCTTTATAATCCATCTGATGGCATTAATATCTGTGTATGTACTTTGAGTAATTTAACCTTAGCTTTTTTTAGATACTACATTCCTTGACTGTTACCACTTGCAAATTTATCAAAAGGAACTGCTTATGTATTATCAGATTTCTTAATTATTTTGGCACACTTATGAATGTTGTATCTTAACTAATACAGTATTTTAAATATGGGTAAATCTTCGTGTATTTCTTTTAAAATAAAGTATTTTCTCTTCATAGAATAGTATTTTCTCTTCTGAAGAAACATTTGTTTTATCTTGGAAATTATAATAAAAATGTTTCATTAAATCAGAGCACACCAATGTTACCATGCAGTATGAGTTTATATAATTTTTCATCTTGTGTCATTCCCCTGTTCTTTAACTATAGTGACTACCTCTGTATGGGTTAAATGGGAATTTCTTGGCCAGAATTTCAGACTTGTCCATAGCCTTATCTAATCACATCTCTCCCAGTGTCCTAACATTAACAACTTAATCATACCCCAGTATTTCTCAGAACTTTCACACAAATCTAATTAGTATTCTTTTAAGATAAAGATACAAAGGAACTACGACAATTTTTCCTGTGTTGCTTTGTTAAATTACGCTATTTTTTGCTTAATTTGGAGATATACTTTTGCATGTTTATCATGTTTCCTCAGGTAAAGTTTTCCACTCTGTATTTCCTAGAAGCCCTGTTTGAATAAAGTGAGTATGTGTAAGGCTGTGGTCAGATACATTTTAGTCAATAGTATAGGGTATTGATAACTAAAATTTATTGAAAGCAGGTGGGGAATCAGTGAAGTTGTAGTCCTGGCATCATTATCATTCATCCAACATTACTGGAGTCCCTTCTATGTACAAAAACCAAGAATACAAAGATGAGTAAAACATACTTCTTAACTGCAGACCTGGCATGTATCTTATTTACTGGAAACGTGGCCCATGAAACCAATACACTATCAAGTGGTAAATGATATGTCTTGATCTTTATATATAACAAGTTATGGAAAAAGGAAGTAAACCTAACTTGGTTATCAACTGTGGTTGAAGTCAGAGAAGCACTGATAGCTCCACAAAATGGTGATTTCTGAGCTAAGTGTGAAACAGAAGTGAGTAGATCTGACAGAAGGGAAGAGAGCACCTTTAACATTCAGACATTTAGCTTGCCTGAAGATCATGGGGGCACAACCTGACAAGGTAGTAAGAGGGCCTTCAGGAAATGCCGTTTTCAATTTTGATCTTTGTAACAACTTAGTTTTTACTTGGAATGAACCTAAGCATGACTTATTTCCCAATTTGCACACTTGATTCTATGAACCATTTTATGTCCAGTTTGTGGGCTATCACCTAAAGTTGGGGGTGGCAATTAATACACATCTCTAATCTTCCACAATCTCCGGCTTATGCTTTTACTCATCTAAGCTCCCAGATTTTGTATTACAAATTTGTATTACAAAATTCCTTGCTCCTTCTTAAGTTGTCTTGTGAACCTTACTACTAAATATTTCTCAAATATGAAAATCCTCTAGTCTTTAAGCGGAAGTGAATGGAAATACATGGAGATAGACACAAAAGATTCTAACAGACCTCGAGATTAAGTCAGGCACCCTCAGTTCTAGCTCTGCTTTCCAACCATCTTGCTTTGTAAATTTAGAATGTAAGTCTTAATATCTTCTAATCCAAGATGTTAAAAAAAAAATCCAAAACCATTCCAAATTAGGAGAAACCACCTTTTAAAGTATGCAACTTTGCCAACTTGGCCATACTAATTTGATTTTTAAAGGATTCAGTAATTACTTATCCACAGTTTAATTGTTTTGTCATTTTCTAATGCTGCTGATGCAATGATATTTTCTGTAGGGTGACAAGCTGCTGAGATTACAACATCTGTATGACCTTGTAGTGTCTGTACAATCTCTTTAGTCTGAAGGTTCCAAATGTAAACTAGGTTATCCTCTGAACCAGATACAATCCACTTTCCACCAGTAACTGAGAAATTAGCAAATATACAATATTTCTCATTCTTATGGCCAGTATATGTCTTCAGGCATCTGCCTCTGCTATAATCCCACAGTTTAAGAGTGTTGTCCAAAGTTGCAATGAGGATATACTTACCATTAGGAGAAAATTTTACAAAAGAGATAGGAGGGTTATCATCATCCACAAGTGTTTTTAAACACTGACCTGATGCAGTATCCCAGATTCTACAGACACCATCATAGCTACCTGACACTATCAAGGACCCCTTACAGTTAAAATGAACAGCAGAAACTGGGTCAGAATGAGCAGACAACGTTTTAAGACACATTCCTGTTTTCACTTCCCATATCTTCACACTTTCATCAAAAGATCCTGAAACAATGAGATTGGATGGTGGATTGAAATTACAGCAGAAGACATAATTATTGTGCACCTTCAACGTTTTCAAACATTGTCCAGATCCCACGTCCCAAATCTTCAGAGTCTTATCATCAGAGGCAGAAACAAGAAGACTGGAATCTGATGACCAGGCAACATCTGATATTTCCAGAGTGTGACCATAAAATGTTTTCTCATGTTTTCCATCATAAGCTCCCCAAATTATAATTAATTTATCAGCAGCAGAACTTGCTAGCCATTCTCCATTTGGACTAAATTTAACTGATGATACTGCTTCCGTATGTCCCAGAAGAGTAAATTTGAGAGCATAGTTTGTTTTTTCAGACACTTGCTTGATCTGATCGGCTGATGAGAGGGCTAAATCTGCTTTGGCATCTCCTGACCCCTCAGTTGCCATGGCTCTGAAGCTCCAAACCTGGCTGGCTAGGGGTCACGCCCTGAACCAGGCAGACTGGTGTCTTGGCTTTCTGCCCAGCAAAATGAAGATAAAATCAATGCACCCAAAAACACACGGTCTTTTAATAATTATAATTTCTGGATCGTTTTTACGATAATACACTGATTTGGAGTACGTCCTGGACCACTTCAATTTTTCCTCTTCATCCTTTGTAACAAATACATAAGAAATATTATTAAAAGGGTCCTAGGCGTTGCCAGCCAAAAGGTTTTAATGTCGGGTATCTTGCGAATGCATAAAACCTTCCAAAGAGACGCCGAGGGGGCCGAGCTGAGCTCGGTCCAAAGTATTTTTCAGCGCCCCTCCCCCCAGCTCCGAAATGTTTCAGAAGAGTAAGCGACCCTACCAGTCACACAGACTCTAGGTACCTGAGCAGTGCTTTAAACAGAAGATTTCAGAAGCTAAGAAAAAAAACCTACGTAGGCACAGTTATTTGAGGCTCGTGCTGGGGGCTACATTCTGCAGGCTGACGGGTCCAGACCGCCGCGTCCATCAGGAACCCAAAGGGAAGAACGATTGTGCGCATGTGCAGAGGGAGACCCAGCAATACTTCCGGGCCGAGATAACCAATGGGAGAGGCGTGCCCGCGCTTGCGCAGAAGGCGGCTTCCGCGTTTTCTTCCGCCTCGCTCCGCCGTCTCGCCGCGGGGGGCCGCTGGACTGTCAGAAGCTCCGACCCGGGAAGTGACTGCGGCTTCTGCCGAACCTCACCGGCGGCGTGGAAGGCAGTTAGTATTTCCCAAACCATTCACTTGTTTATGAAAACTGACACGAGAGAGGAGTGCTTGTCCGAAGCCCTTAGCCGCGGGGGTCAGCGCACGTCTGGCACGGGAGCGCCCCGGGCGGAGGGCGCTTCGTCCCCGCGGCTGGCGGGGTCCGGCGCGGCGCGGGCGGCCCGGTGTGGCCTGCTGGCCAGGTGTCGGCTGGCCCGGTGTGGCCCGCTGGCCCGGTGTCGGCTGGCCCGGTGTGGCCCGGTGTCGGCTGGCCCGGTGTCGCCCACTGTCCGGTGTCGGCTGGCCCGGTGTCGCCCGCTGGCCCGCCGGCGGTGCAGTTCTGCTGCCGCTCCTCGTGCAGAGCCTGGCGGGTGCTCCCTAGGCTGCGGGTAGGCGGGGAGGGTGTTGCTGAGTTTATACTCAGATGGCAAGACATCTGGTTTAAAGTTTTCCCTAAACGTTTCGGGAAGGGTAAGATGTTAAAGGGCCTTTGCTGACCAGCGTGTAGCAGCTTCCTTGTGGTTTAAACTCCCTGAAAAATGAGGGAAAGGAGTTAAGATCCGTACAGGAGCTTGAGACAAAAGGGACAAAAGTTGGTTTAAATACTTAAAAAGTTGGTTAAAAATGGGTAAGATTACTCATAATTAGGTTTTAGAGAAATTTCCCTAATTTTAAGGAATATTTTATATTTTTATATTAATTTTTTTTTTACATCATTGTTCATTTTTAAGCAATATTTGCTTCCCCCTACCCCCTTAAGGAATAATTTATGGTCGTTCAAGTATCAGGTAAACCTACAGGCTATTCAGACGTAAGCTTTAAAGACATTGAAAGGAGAATTAACTAGATTTACCAAAATACTGCAAGCTTGGTAATTGGTAAATAAAGAATACCTGAGAGACGCAGTAAGTGTGCTGTTTAAAAGTCAGAATTGAAGTCAGGAGGCAGATGTCTCACATTTTCTATCAAGTATTTAAGCATTTGGAAACAAGGGGTCAGATATGCTATTAGGGGTAATTGAAAGTCAAGACACAACAGCATAATTATGTCCTCTGTTTTAATTGACTGTAGTTAAAAAACTTCATTACTTGAAGACTACTACTCTACTTTGGAATTTAGGCAGGAAGTGGATGCTTTCGTCTTATTAGTGGAAATTAGTGGTCTAAGCACAATGAGGAAGGGCTGGGAATGGGAAGAACATCTCTTAAAACAGCCCCAAGCATTCATGTATACATTAGGATTTTCTGGCTATTGGCAAGGACATGCTGCACCTCCCTTCCGTAACATTTTTTATAAAAGAAAACTTTCTCCCCCATTTTCTTAAAGTTCAATTTTTTTATTATTTTTTTTTTACTGGAACTCTTAGAAAGTCTAACGTCATCAACTGAAACTATTCCCATTTTTGTTAACTCATTAAAAGTAAATTTTAAAGCACTTCAGAGGAAAAAATTCTAGGCTTTGTTTCAAAGAATTTAAGTTTTTCCAATAACTGCTCTTGGAAAGAAATTAAACAAACACATGACAAGAAGACTAGGATGGGGTGTTGGTGCTGGAACACACGTAGCCCACTAGAAATACAAACAGGGATATTGGGGTACACAGTTAAGAATGCATCATAGGAGTATCCAGAAATTGTTTTTGAGATTTCCCCAGAATTTGACTCAAGCAATTTCCAGCATCCCATTTCTTGATGTCACAATTTGTTTACAAATAAACATCAGGAACTTGAGTAAAGAACATTAAATCTGTGAATGTAACTAAAATCTTTATTCATTAGTTGTGTTGTAAAACTATTATGTAGTCCTAATATTGCAGTCCTTATGAAATAGAATTTCAGGTTACTTCCTGGGGGGGGAGGGGAGCAACACACACAGTGGCGTGTGTGCAGGTATGGAGCAGGGAACACAAATACAGGTGAATCCAAAGTGACAAACCAAAAAGACTTGGATTTGGGATCCTTGAGCAGTGCCTTATATGGTGCTGCCATTTTTAACAACTTCTATCTTTGCTGCCTTTAATGAAGTAATTAGGAAGTTTCTCTCCCTATAGAAATTAGCTTTCAAGTTTCCCGTACAAGTTTTAGAACTGGAAATCTCATGTGGTTGACTTATTACTCACCCTTCAGTGTAGTTTTCAAATAGTCTAACAAATGGATTTTTATTTTTAAAAAATTGTCAAACCTAACCATGACCTGGAAGTGATTACTATATTAAGGAATGTTGACATCTTTACTAGACTCGTTACCAAATGCAGTCCTCAAAAATCAAGATTAATAGAACTATGCTCTTTTTTCCTATCGAGTTGCTTAAGACCACTTAGCCATTTAAATATATGAAAATCTAGTCAGGTTAAATATGGGCTGGCTATTTATTGTGTAAACTGAGACACTTGAAAGTCTCTAAAGTTATTAGTTGTTAATCTAAAAATTGGACTGTCCCTAGCAAACCAGTAGTCACTCCTGTTTCCTGAGGATTGTCTTCACAATTTACAACTTAATCTTGAAAAATTCTACTCTTTATATAGTGGTTACACCCTAGCCTGCTCAGATCTCTCAACCCCACCACTGTGGTCTCCCCCACCGCCCCTTACACATCTCTCGAAATAATGGTGGGCCCAAGTGGTTTAGATAAGCCTGTCACCTGTAATGTGGGCAGCCACTGAACTCCATTGGCTTCCTCAAGTTAAGTGGGTAGATAAAAGGGTGTATAGGAGTAATTTTATTCTTTGCAAAAGCATTAAGGGTCACAGAAATGACTTTACAGTAGTATTTATATTTTTAAATTGGAAAATAATATTTTCACACCAGCAAATGAGATAGGCACAACAGTGATTTAAGCTAGTTTTAATAAACTGGTAAGCCCCCAAATTTTGTATATAGATGGCTGTGGTCTGCAGGAACTTAAGGTTATGTTTCACTTTAATAAAGATTTAGTTTTCAGGAAAAAAAAATGCCTGCCAGTGGAATCTCGAAAATGGTGGTAAAACAATCCTAGAATGAAGAAATACACCACTTTGTTTTTACTGATCTGTCACTTAAATTGGAGGAATGGGTAAAGAAATTGCCTATTTCAGGGGAGGTGGGGAAAAAAAAAGATAAATTGCATATTCACATGCAATAAACAATGTATGTGAAAAATTCCTACCTAGCCTAAGTCACCTTCCACATTAGTTGGATTAATTAGCAAGAAGTTTTTTTCCCCTAGTGTTAGACTATGCCATATTGATGGGCTATTTTTAGTATATATAAACACATTAGGTTGATTTTATATTAAAACATACTGCCTTTTATCAGAGAGCATAGCTTTTTTTGTTTTTATATAACCTCTCCTATGACAGTGTTTGCTTTTGTAAACTTTTCAGATTATGACTCCTGAAAGGTTACACAAAAACACATGTTGCATGCCTGCTCAAAGAGTTTAGTCCTGGTTTCAAACAGCACATAAAGGAAATTTCTTTGAACTTTTTTTTTTTGGTAACTAAGTACCCTTGGCTAATATCTCAGTCCCTTAAGTATTTCATGTCTGCTTACTGCAAGGTCTTCCCCAAGGTGCTCATCACATTCAAATACAAAGAATCATTAGAACCATTCAAATGAAAGCTTCTCAGAGTACTTTGAAAAAGTTAGAGAATAGTCAAAATGATGTGGTAAACCCAACATATTCAGTGATCTTTTAACTTGACTAGTACAGTGTACCTTTAGGAAGTCAGTTGTGTTAAATTCACATCTATGGCACTGTTTTCCTTGAGTGAAAGTCTTTACTTCTGTGTCAGTACCTTCTGCATTTGAGTGTTAAATGAAAACATTTCCGAGTTTAGCCATTACATTAAACTTAACATCAGCATTTGGCTTTTTTTTTTTTTTAACTTCTGCTGTTTTATCAGGTCATTCAGAATTTTAGCACCACAGAAAGAGTAAGATGTTGGTAGATACTCTGAGAGGGTGTAGAGGCCAGTAGATGTATCTAGGGGCAATTTATGTATGAAGTTAATCATTTTTAAGGGTGCTGATTATGAGGAAGTGTGAACAAGAATGATCCAACAACAAAAAAGAGCTGGTCCAGCTGTGGCTGTTTTAAGTTCTTTCTAGGAGTTCCTGGCTGAGAACACCTCCAGGACTACTACTGTTTTTCAAGACACATATGCTGGGCTCTTCCCCATCTTTGGGCAAACAGGGTTGCGACCTTGGTAGTCAGTTCTTCTGGCCTTGACTTTTGTCATCTGTGACATTGTGACAATTATTCACCTCAAAGAACAGTTGGAGAATTAAATAATAGTGAAAGCCAGAGGAGAGGCTCAAAGACAAGCCTTTATTTAACCTATAGGAAAATAATTTCTTAGCCCACCTGTACTTGAAACAAAACCTCATCTATTCTTCCTTTATCCCAACCCTCCAGTAGCAATTTGATATTTTTTAAGTTAGGATATCACATTCTTCTGATACCTTGGCACCCACTGTTATTACCTTACCTTTTATGCCAATAAGGGATATTACAGAATATTCTCCCCTTAAGCAGACTTATTGCACTGGTGTTACCTTTTTAAAATAACTACCAGCAAAAAAAGGTAGCCCAACCTATTTCCCAATGGGTCACTTATTCTGTTCATCTCACAACAGAAATGGCTGTTGATTTCAGATGGCAAGAAATTCAAACGAGTAAATCTACTGAAAAGCTAACAATGCCCCATTCTAAAAGTGGATTTTCCTTTACTGGACATCATCTTTTGACATCACAATTTCCATTATGTATAAAAAGCCCCAAGCTTTAGAATAGCTATGACTTACCACCTACTGATTAAAAAAAAAAAATCTAAAAAAAACTAATCAGCAAAAAGGACAGTTCTTTAACCCAAGAAAAACCCTTTCATAATGAAACCCCAAATTGGGGGATTAAATACTGAAATGTTTATTTAGCATTAGAGAAGTAAGTTAAAGTTGCCCATGTGCAGTCAGGTACAACAGGATTTAGTTGACAAAGTCTGACTTTTAAAATATACTACAAATTTTTTCTTAGGTAAAATCAGCAACAATCTGGAATAATTCAGATTTATTATGGGGTAATTGTCAATGTTTATACCTGCGACAATAATGATGAAAACGACCCAGAGAGCCCAATTAGCTTTATCTGGCAGATGGAAGAAACAGTCCTAGGGCAACAGTTTTTTCAAAATCAGTACAGTTGATAAAATTAAGTTTTAAATGGTCCTAATTACTCGGTGACAAGAACGTGAATTAAAGTGGTTCCGTGAAGAACTCTGTCTCCGAAATCTCATCCTTCTTCATGTATCTCATCTTACCTTTCCTGGTATTTCTCAATCTAACCACGTTTACCTATTGGTACTTAAAATACAAGGTGCCTTTACATCCCAAATGTTCTTGATGCATTTTTTTCCACCAAGGTTGTCATTACAAGCAATATACTTTGAAAGTTTGGAGGAAGAAAGGGAAAGGGGAAAAAAAATCAAACCACTTCTCCCTCCCCCTAGCAGTAGTTAAAACTGCGGGAGTTTTCCTGTATTGAAATTTACATGCTTTTGTAATAAGTAACATCTTAGTGAAGAGTATTCAATAAATTGACATCAATAATCTGCCAGGCAGAGAACTGAAAATAGAACTTACACTTACCTCCTAAAATATCTTTTGTTACCACAAATGTTGCTCTATCATTTCCAACAACTAGGCTGGGATTTAAATTTAGTCAATTCCAATTTTTATATTTAAAAAAAAACATTTTATTACAAAATTTAGCTCAGATCTCATAGCTCACACACTTCTAGGGCATGAGTAAGATAAAATCCACTGTTTTAGCTAGAAAGTAGACCACATTAGTTAAATCAATTTTTCTTTGTTTTAATTCATCATTGAGACACCTACAATCACTAGCAAAAATTTCTAGTCTACACTATTCTTACTAACGTGGGAAATGCCTTATGTGCTTTAGATTTTTTTCATTCAAACTAGTTTTTGTCAAAATGAAGTATTTTAAATTATCCAATAAAAGGTACATAATTTAAAACATCCTATAGAAATCACGTATTACCAGTAATTTACAATTTAAAAAAACTCAGCCACAAAAAAGGTCAAAGCTAAAAACAAGATTTTTACTATGAATCAGTGCTTCTATTACCCTTCTGAAAGAAGTATATTTTAATGTGATGTAAAGGCAACATTGAAAGTTTTTCTTTAAATTAACCACCTAATTTGCCCCTATAATTACAAAGAATCAAAGTCTTTTACAGGTCAAGTGCAGTAAACTAAATTGTTCTTTCAGCACAAAGCAGCACTAGAAAGAGTAACAGTTATCGATGGAAGTTGACTAGTTTTGCAGTGGCTGCTCCATCAATAACAGAGGGACAGCAGACGGTATCCATCCAGAGCACAGACACAACTACAGACTAGATGCGAAGGATGCTTCACACACTTGGCTGATAAATGTCCTTTGTCTTTGTATCTTTCTACTTTGAACGAAGTGGATTTTTTAGTTTAAATCAGGTCACATAAATTGGCTGCTTAAATAACATGATGAGGTATGAAAGCTCTGAGTATCCTTAACATTCAGTAGGATTTATCAGAGATGTATAATAGCTTGTCAGGGGAAATCCTAAAAAGTTACACTTTGGAGTTATAATAAATTCTAGTAAGAGGACAAGATTAAAGAGGTTTAAAAGGGTATTCTCTTAAACAGAAGTGACTTTTCCTTCAGAATTCATTTTTAACATCACATCAACAAAAAAATCTTCTCTGATAAGTGTGTCCCAACATTGAATCAAGATAGCCAACTAGCACCAAGAAGTCATACTGAACTCAGCTGCAGTTCTCTTGGCAATTAAGCTTATTTTTTTCATTCCAGTCCATGCACAAATGTGGATCACTGAAGACAGTACTGGAAGCGCCATTTGCAGGTATAGATTGTAGTCATCATTGACTGAAAGGTAGAAATTGTTTTTATTATGAAGGGGGGGGGCTTGACTAGGCGGAACAAGTAAGAAATGATCAGGTAATAATGAGGTCGTAAGAAAAAGATCATTGCCCTTATTTAGGTTAAACGTATCACACTGAAAAAGATGGTTGCTTCGGGTAAGGATGCTACATTAAAGGGGTCATATATGCAGCAAGAAAATATTAAAATCAAGCTGCAGCCAACTCAAAAAAGAAATTCCCTAAGTAACTTAAAAGTATGTGTTATCTGCCAGTCACAGAGGGTTGAAAAAGCACCTAGGGTGAATTCCAATTTAATGAGGACCTTGATCAGGACCACAAAGCCTGAAACATTTGTTTCAACGCAGAAACACAGCCTCTAGTCTCACTAGTTGAGTTTGGGAAAATCAGAGGGTTGTTTTTTTTTCCTGCTTATTTTTTCCTCTTTATTGGATTACAGGATATAGTTTTGATTACTAAGGATTCTAAATCTTCATACCAACATTAGAATTGAACCACTTCCAAATCCTAAGACACATAAGACCAAAGAGAAGCAAAATAGTCATACAAATTAATATGTGCTCCTCACTTTCTGCACTAAGGGAACCTCAAACCAGTATTATATTTAAAAGAGTCAAAGTGTTAATTCTTCAGCATTCCTGACAACTAGAAAGCACATTCACTGAAGGCTGAAGGTGAGGGAGCGGATGGTTTAACTTTAATATCTGTGAAGAATGGCGCCAATAGAGGAAAGAAAACCATCCAATCTCAGAAAGGAGTAATGCAAACTTGGCCAGAAAAAGCCATCAGGTAATCCAAGGGTTCACTGTGGAAGAACTCATGAAAAGTACTCTGAAGTATTCACAACAGGTCTAAACATCTCCCTTGTTGCAAGTAGTTGTGTGAAATTCAAGATAAAGGTTGTTTCATCCTTTAAAGTCAGTATTTTTTCCCACTTTAAAGGGAATGAGGAGGAGTCCTCTTTTCCCCCACAAAAAAAGGGAGTCACATTAATATGTGTATATTCCCATGACTCTCATATGAGTGCAGATCTCCAAAGCCTAGGGATTTTCCATAAGAGTGGGCCACTCTGGTTACCCTTTTATTAGAAGGGTATTCCACCACAGAGAGCCAGAGGTTTTCCAGATGTGTGTAAGAGAGCAGGTGCGCAATGCAAGCAAATGAGCGCAAACAGTATATGGAAAACATTTGAGAAGTTAGCTCCATGAGGACTGTGGGCTCCACAAGAAGACTTGACTGGGTAGCCTGGTTTGACACAGGAACATGAAAGCAGAGTATTGCTTCAAAGCTGGAAACCTTCCATAGGAGCCTCACATTGCTGGAAGATGTACTGCTGCTGGCTAAGGTCAACCTGGGGTGCAATGCTGCTGTCCTCATCCTCGGTTCCGAAGTAATGCTCAATAAGATCAAAGGCTTTCTGGTAGATCTCCTGGTTTTCATGACTCTGTAAGAACTCAATTTTATCCAGACCTAGAATGAAGAATAAAGGAAAACGTGTTGTGTATCTGTTAGAAATTCCAACAAAGTTGTATTTTGCCAGGTCTCCTTCCTTTATGGAAGGGAAGAGCCTCTTCTCTACTTATATCCTAAATATTCTGTAATAGCATAGAAATTGTTGGTAGGATTATTTGTCTAAATGCTGGCATTACAAAATGACATCTTAAACATATACACAAGCAATATAGTCCATCTCCAGAAGCAACATTTATCTGGGGGGTGGGGGGGGGGAAGGTGTAGGCCAGGGGTGAGAGGATTCACCAGAGACCGAGTGGGGAGCAGAACAGGTGGATTTACTGAAATACACTGTTAAGGGGAGCAAGTGGGCAAGACAGGAGAGGTATGCTGTGCCATTTGTGGGTTAGCTCCCTGGCAAGGGATGAAACTCAGGCTGCATAAGTAATAGTGCTGAGACTTAACCCCTAGGGCACCAGGGAGGCCCCAGAGCAACAATTTCTATAAGTCACATCATCATCCAGAGTCAGTAGTAGAACTATTCCTGTTGGACTGTGTCTATGACCTAATTTATTCTTGGCGCTGAGCTTTCCAGTATCTTTTCAACAAATGTGTAATACCCTTAAACCAGGCAGAATCTATTTCTATTACTTAAATTGAGAAGTCTAACTAGAACAATTACTCAACAATTCTCTTTATCAAGTTTAAGCCCACTTTAGTTTTTTTTTTTTTGCATGCAGTCATAAGTCAAGAAAGAAATAGCAGAAATAAATGTTACCATTGCGCGTTGGGGGAGCGGGGGGGGGGGGGGGAATCGAAAGATCTCTCCCCGTAGAGGAACATTTCAAAATTTCTTGTATAGCTTTTATAATCAAGATATTTTTAAATGGTAAATTGTTAAAAGATCATTTTGGAAAACAAATCTCATTATCTGATGAATTTGAAGATGAATATGCTCTAAGACCCTCTAATTACAATCTCAGGAATAAACAAGCCTTGAAGCAGTGTTTTTCAACTCTGGTTATCCATTAACATCACTAAATCACTGAGGGAACTTAAAGGTTAAAGTAAGTTGGTTAACCAATGATTAAGAGTACATTTAAGACTGAGATTAAAACAATGAGGAAACTAAGAGGTAACACTCAGGAACATCTTAGGAACACAGGAATTGGGGTATACAATTCAAAATCAGAACTCTAAACCTTGTAAGACAAAGGAGTAGTCAAGCTTTGTGTACAGTAGATAAGGATGCTCTGGGGGCTCAGCTTACAGTCAGAGTACAAGGGCAAGCAGAGTTAGGAAATTGGGAAGATGAAGTGTGAAAATGGCTAAAGGGCATCGTGTTCTTTTCACACCTACCAATTCAGCATACTAAATATCATTTAGAACAGTTTTCATATGTGTTTGTTAATGACGGATATGGACAGGCCAGGAAAGCATATAAAGGAAGAAAATTTCAGTACATCGATCAACCACTCTTACCATAAGCTTCTTCAATCAAAGCACAGTAAGGGTTAATACCAGTGCCATTCCTTTTAGCTTCTTGCTCTCCGAGCCTCAGGATATTTTCCAATCCATTGAGAGCAACCTGTACAATCTTAGAGTCCATGACTGTGAGGAGATCACAAAGTGGCTTGATACAGCCCAGTTCTACAAGGTACCTAAATTAATACAAAGAACAGTTTAAACAAAGCTGTTAAGTTAATAAAACTGGTGGATGGGATATCTTCAAAATCGCTGAAGAGATACAGGCACCCATTCAACCCAAGAAGACACACCTTGTCACAAAAAGAGCTACCAATAAGTTAAACCAGTTCATCAGCACCATCTCCACTCTTTAATCCATCCTTTGAATGTTCACTCTGAATATGAGCAACTTATCAAAATGTGTATTTTTTGACTGATTAATTTCATCTTTGTTTCTATAGGTATAATTATACCTCTGAAACATGACATGCCTGGTGTCAATTCTTTATTATACAAAGGGCTCTCATAACTCAAAAGATTAAAAAAAAAAAAAAAGCACTCAATTTCAAAATGGATGAAAGACCTGAACATAAGACCAAAGTATGTAGTGAAAAGGGAACCTTCTTACACTGCTGGTGGGACTGAAACTGGTCCAACTGTTGTAGAGCAACCCCGATACAAAACGGGGTGCCTGACTGTGGGTCCTCACCTGCGCGCTTAAAAGGACTTATCAATGCTCTACTGCAGGCACACGTGAAAGGTTAATAAAAGGTTTATTTACAAGGGAAGGGGAAATGAGGAAATGTACAGCTTTGGGAGAAAAGTGGGAGACAAAGTTTTAAATGAGTTCTACCCGATCCGCCAATTAGGAATCCCAAAATGGCGCTCTCAGAGTTGGCCGCCAGCCAGGAGCAGTGAAGCCAGGAGGCGAGCGATCGCGAGCCAAAGAAAGCCCAAGGCCCACGTGTTTGGTTTTTTATATCCAACCTGGCTGCCCAACTCCACCCTCAGGTCCCAGCCACCCTCCCTTGGTGGTAATGGAATTTGTCTTTCCCAGAGTCTTAATGGCTTTAGTCTGGAGTGGGGGTGGGGTCCACAAAGCCTGTATGGGATTAACTCAGGACATCATTTCCCCCTAACACAACCACTATGGAAAGCTATGTGGAGGTTCCTCAGAACACTAAAAAAGGATCTATCCATATAACCCAGTGATTCCATTCCCAGGTATCTATTCAATGAACACAAAAACACTAATTTGAAAGGAAACCTGCACTCCTATGTTTATTGTAGTACTATTTACAATAGCTAAGATATGGAAAATGACCTATATGCCCCAAAACAGATAAATGGATCAAGAAGATGAGGTATATATACACAACAGAATACTACTCAGTGGCCGAAAAAGACAAATATCAGATGGTTTCACTTATATGTGAAATAAAGGATCAGGAGAAAGTCTGAAGATTTAAAAAGATGGTTGGAAAGCAGCATGAAAAACAAGCATAATTTTTGTTGGTTAAAGTCTGGGCATGGCTCCTATTTGGATAAAGTGATCACTGGATCAATTTTACTTGGCTTTTGTGGCAGAAAAGTTTACAAACAAGAAACTTTACTGAGTAAGAAAATTTAATTTTTAAGAATATATTATCTGGAAAAGTGAAAATTGTATTTCTCAAATTTTATCAATGTCTCAAGCCTGAGCTGATAAAACTGGTAATTTTACACTTGGAAGGTCCTTTAGAAAGGAGAAATTTATAGGAAAGAAATTCAGATGTTTTAGAATAGAGGAAGTAAATTTTGAGACTGAATTAATTCTTTAATTGAGCAACACATTCACTGTCTAACACCATCTCCCTCAAATAGGACTTTGTTTCTTCTGTATTCCAGTTTTTATCAACAGCTCCTCCATTGCAGATGGAATGTGAGTACATGGGAAAGGAGGGTCTGTCTAACTGAGTGACAAGCTACTGGTACCAAAGGAAAGAGTCAAAGATGATGGGGGTCATAAAGATTAGGCAGGCTAAGAGTCTATGTTCCTGTTTCTCTCCACCAGTACTTTTTTCCTATCTAAATTACTAGATGTCCGTAATTTAGCATTCATTTATATGGTGTTTCTTTGAAGAAATAACGCCTATCCAGATTTTATGCTTTCAAGACATTAAGAATATAAGCTATTACCCAAGGAGTCATTTAAGGCTCCAACTAATACAAGTCTCCCCCTTCACTGAATACCACAGTACTTCAGGAAACACTTGCCTCTACTGAACTTGACAAGATTGATTGAATCCAAGATTGATTCAATTCTACTTAAGACATCTCAGCTAGAAACAGCAAGAGTTAACTACTGAAGTTGAACTCTATTCTACAGGTAATGTTCTAGAGTACCCAAGATATTCCTGACCAAATAGAACCAAATAGATTTATAGGGCTTGAAATCAGCCCTATAAATATATGTATGGCCTTAAACACCAAGCCTTCTCCCAACGCAGAATTATTTGTCAGCAGGAACAAATGGGAGAGGAATAAGGAACTAAATATATCTAATGATGAAACTGAGAATCTTCCAAAAGGTTAGAATTGAGTATTATAATTGAGACAAACAAGATGTTATCAGGCTAGTCCTTACTTGATCTGTTCAGCTGATCCTCCAGAAGTTGCATTTGTGATGGCCCAAGCTGCTTCTTTCCTTGTTCGAAACTCAGCAGTTTGTAATATACTAATGAGGGCTGGAAAAATGTTGGCATCTATCACAGTCTGAAATTAAAGAAAAATTAAATGGAAATTACAAGACTTAGAGAAAGGTTCATGATATTCTTTTCAGTGAACTTCACTAATGAAACACCTCCCATTAAAAATAAATTGAAGTTGAGTCCTCATTATCCCTAAGCTTTTTTTTCCCCCAAATATGTATTTTATTTTATACAAGAGCTGGGGCACAGGCCAGAGATGCGGGGGGTGAGAGGATTCACCAGAGACAAGAGTGGGGAACAGACAGGTAGACTAACTGAAATACACTACTGAGGGGAGCAGCGGGTGAGACAGGAGAGGTCTGCTGTGCCATGTGGGTTGCTCCCTAGCGGGCCAAGGATCAAACTCGCGCTGCAGAGGCTTCGGATTGTTTCATAGCGCAGTGCTTCACCCCTTGCGCCACCAGGCAGGCCCTATACCTAAGCTTTTGAGGTTACTTCATTTATCACTGATAACGCTCCCAAACCATGCCCTAAAATCTTGTAATCTCCTGACTTTCTCCAAGTTCTTCTGTTGTTCTTTGTCCACCCACAATAACCAATTATAATCAATTCTTCATAACTCTGCTATTCTTGTTTCTCTCACAGTATCCACTCTGATGTAACTATGGTCCTCATTTCTTACTTAAGTCTCAGCCCAGGGTGACCAATGGGTAGCTTTAGATCTGCCAATGCCAACTGCCTCAAACACATCATCTACTCTCTTTATCTGGTATCCTTTCAAGCCTCTCTAGTCCAGAGGCTTTTTTTTTTGTTGTTATTTATTTATTCTTAATGTATTCAGTCACCAAGTCTCCAAAACAGTTCCAATTTAAAATGTCCTTGGTCCATCTTTTTCCCCTTCCTTTCCTTTTGCTTTGCTACCATCCTATTCCAAGCACTACTTCCTACCTGGCTTGGAATAGCATTTAATTCAACACAGTACTTCTACTCAATGCTTCTCATATAGTAACAGTAGTCGTCCTCAGCTTATGTTCTTCATGTTTTTCTTTACCTCAAGAACTAGTATGTATTTATATTTCCTATGTCAAGAAACAGAGAAATTCCACTTAAGTGTTTGGGAATAGCAGAAAATCTACTACAGCTGAAGTCATCTCTGATGCATGTTATAAGTAACTTGAGGTGACTGTGTTAAGAAAAGTTAAGTCATGGGCCTCCCTGGTGGCGCAGCGGTTGAGCGCTGGGTTGTGAAGCTGCCCGCAGCCTCTGCAGCACCAGTTCGATCCCCGGCTGCTCCCCGGCCACTGGAGGAGGGTCCCACATGGCGCGCAGACCTCTCCTGCTACCCGCTGCTCCCCTCAGCAGTGTACTTCGGTTCTTCTGCCTGCTCTGCTCCCCGCTCTGGCTCTGGTGAATTCTCTCACCCTCCCACGCTTCTGACTGTACCCAATGCTTGTATAAATAAATAAAAATAATTTAAAAAAAAAAAAAGAAAAGTTAAGTCAGAAGTTAAAGAATAATGTTGGCTGGTTTTACTCATATGTGGACAATAAATAAAGCAAATCAATCAACTAAGCTAAATGAACTAGCAAAATAAATCTTAAATTCTGAGAAAAGTATGATGGTAACCAGAAGGGAATGCAAAGGTGAATCGGAGGAGTGGGTGAAGGAGAGCAATTTGATAATAGTGAATGGCACCAGAAATATGGCCATGGACATAGTTTACACAAATAAAGGTGTGAAGCTGTACTCCCAAAATATAAAGTATTGTAAAACCAATGGTAAATCAATAAAAATTTCATTTAAAAAAGAAAATTGGCATAGCTATCAAACTCAGTCCTCACAGCATTCTGGGCATGATAGTGCTTTCCTGGTCAAGAATTGTTTCTATTACATTAATGAATTAAGTCAACAGAGTTCAGCAGGAAGACCCTCCTTATAGTACTGCCATTTATGACAGGGGCACTTAAGTAAATAATTTTATTTATCTTGAGCCTCACTGTCATCTTTAAATGACAATGTTGGATTAGATGACCTCTATGACTCTACTCATCTTGAAGTCCCTTAAGTCTGTTATATTTTTTTCAAACTTCTGTTCCAGTGTTTCTTATTGCCTATGGTGAACCATCTGGCCCACTGTTTGTCTTCCACTTAGATTACTCTCCTGCTGATGTAAGAACAAAAGTAAAAGGGGACCCATTTTTCCAAATGTCATGAAAAATTGAAGCAATCTATTATATGGTACCACTAGAAAATTAAGCATTTCAGAAACAACAAATACTATTCTCAGATTCTGGAAAATCAGCACATATTAAAGGAAAAGGTAAAAAAAAAACCCTACATGTTAAGTTTTAAAAGACTCATCTTCTGTTAGGGTAACAATATGAAGAAGGCAATTATATATACTGAATATATATATATAAATATATATGGGTTCTTCAGTTATCAAAAATACAGAAAAAAAAGACAGGTTAATACAGGAAAAAGAGACAGGTTCTATGTGATTACCTGGATCTGTGCCCTATTTCCAGCTGTGATATTAGAAATTGTCCAACACGCTTCCTTTTTGATAGATTCCTTTGGGCTACTCAGCAAATGCAACAAACTCTGTAGAGCTGAGCAATTCAAAATTACCTGAAAGGAAAAATTTGAATTTTTTACTTATTGTAATAATCCAATGTATCCTAATGTAAGTAAGTCTTTAACTCAATGACTTTTTTTAAGGAAAAATACAGCAAAGAAGAACTCTTAAAATTTTAAAAATAACTTTATACTGTAATGAAGTATTCATTGCCACACAGCCAGTAAGAATTAGTATCTAAGATTATCAAAATGTAATTATCTCTAGTCACAACTGCTAAAACTATACTTCGTAAGCACAATAATATATTCAGTATTTACTTTTCTATTCCCTATAGCATATTTACATGTTTTTGGGGTAGGGAAATACATTAAGTGGCCAGAAATTCAGAAATGGTCTCAGATTTTTAAATCTTCTTATAACTCTCTACCTTGTTGTCAAAAAAAAAAAAAAATCATCACATACTTTAGTATATCAGGTGCTTTATAGGATACAAAGATAAAATTGGTTCCCAGATATCAAGAGATTACAAAGGTGGGGGAGAAAAGATAATACACAAGAAGATCATACCAGAAACTAAGATCATAAAAGGTATAATGTTTAAAATAATACATAGTGGGCTCAAGAATTAATCCCTGTACAACAGAATAAACATCTAATGCAGAAACAGTTGCAGGTGTTATAAAGAATTAAGTATATAATAAAACCAACCTTAGTTCCTCTAGTAACTGGTGGTTTTATTTAATAAACAATATTACAATAATTGGTTAATTGATAATTATTTCTTAAAATCAACTCCTAGTTCCCATCACCAAAATATATTTGCAGCCTATAAAGAGTAAATATTAAGAAGCAACCATACAACAAAGGAAAATATCAGTAAGTAGCTGGTTTGGGAATAGTGAAGAACTTTCCAGCTATAAAACAAACAAACTGGGCCTCCCGGGTGGCGCAGCGGCTGAGTGCTGGGTTGCGAAGCTGCCCCCAACCTCTGTGGTGCCGGTTCGATCCCTGGCTGCTCCCTGGCTACCGGAGGAGGGTCCCGCATGGCACGCGGACCTCTCCTGCCTCCCGCTGCTCCCCTCAGCAGTATACTTCATCACTCTGCCTGCTCTGCTCCCCGCTCTGGCTCTGGTGAATTCTCTCACCCTCCCGCGCTTCTGACTGTACCCAGTGCTTGTATGAATAAATAAATATTTAAAAAAAAAAAACTGAGAAAATAAAAATTTCACCAAGCATTAATTTTTGCATGTTAAAAAAATACAAAAATTAAAATGCACTTCACACAATACAAGAAAATATTTGAGACCAGGTTGCTATCTTAAATAGGTAAATTGATAAGAAACTAGAATTTTAATAGAAAATGACTCAAAAGTAATGAAATAGATGCATAAAATGAAGTCATTTTTTGCCTATCAATGTAGCTCAAAAAATTTAAAACAGGTAAACAGATACAATATTTCTAAATAACAGTATAAAAGATGTTGCAAAGTAATTTTTTAAGAGCCAAAGACAAAGCATGGGGGGAGAAAAATGTGAGAAATTAATACTGTGGAGGAATGGTCAGGAAAAAGATTTCACAGGACCTGGAGTTGGGAGAAACCTTGAAATGCAGGATTTTATAAGCAGAGGAAGACAGTACCAAAATAAGATTAAACTAGTAAGGCTATTAAGGAAGGAGTCTATACCCCAAAATTAACAAACCTAGAAAGAAGAATGAGACTAAAATCTTGAAATACAAATTCCTTAGTCTTTCAAGAGTCTTTATCTCATAGGTATAAAAGAAGCTCCTTGCTTCTAAGAGGGAAAAAAATAATGTAAAGTGTTATTTTTTAGGAGCTATTAAGGTGTTGTTAGGGAAAATATATTGAGAGGTAAATGCTTAGGAAAATAGGAAGATAAATCAGATGGTTATAGCAACAGCCCTTGTGTGTGAAAAAAGATGGATGGACTAAAGTAGTATAATTAGATGTGGATCTAGTAATAAAAGAATCAACAAGAAAGTATAAGTAAGAGACCCCAAATAAGGTTGCAACGTTTTAAGTGATGAATACTTGTATCATTAATATCAAAGAAATCAAGACTTGAAACTTGATCTATTGGGGAAGAAGATAAACTGTAAGAGAGATAAATGTGACAAGCAGAAACACCTAATAAGCTACTGAGACATGGGATTAGAATTTGAGAAAGGTCAGAACTAGCTGTGTAGACTGAGAATTTTGTTCATTCCTGTACACTGCCAGAAACTACACTATAGCCACAAAAATGAACAGGCTGACGAACAGGCTGACAGTTACCCCTCTAGAAGTTGTAATCTGAACAGTTATGAAAGTGTGATAAGTGCTATGATGGATAAAACAAAGGAGGAAATCAAAAATAATGTTAATATTAAGACCTGAAGAATAAAAAGATAGTGGCAGAAGGTAGTGGTCAGAACAGGGATGAGGGGATGAAGGCATATGTTCCATCAGAGTGAAGAAAAAGTATGTTAAAAGTTCAGAGCTAAGCGTGGTCAGTTAACTCAAGGAGTAAGCATGGCAAGAGCACAGAGTATGGTGGGGGGGGAAACAAACTTTTGAATAGTACATATGATATGGTTTAAAAATTCAGAGAGTGGGTCCTCCCCTGGTGGCACAGGCAGTTGAGTGCAGCGCTGTGAAGCTGTCCACAGCCTCTATGGCACGGGTTCGATCCCCGCAGGCCGGCGAGATACCCACATGGTGCAGCAGACCTCTCTTGTCTTGCCCACTGCTCCCCTCAGCAGTGTATTTCAGTTAGTCTGCCTGTTCTGCTCCCCACTCTGTTTCTGGTGAATCCTCTCACCACCTGCACATCTGGCCTGTACCCCAATTCTTTTTTTTTGGTGGGACCCTCACTGGTGGTTGGGGATCGAACTGGAGTTGCAGAGGCTGCGGGCAGCCTCGCAACCCAGCGCTCAATGCTGAGCCACCAGGGGAGGCCCTACCCCAATTCTTGTATGCATGAATAAATAAATCTTTAAAAAAAAAATTCAGAAAGTACCAAGGATTATAAAGTAAGTTAAAAGCCTCCTTTCCATTCCTGTACCCCAGTCACTAGTCTCCCACAAAGACAACAGATGTTATTAGTTTCCTGTGTATTTCTTCGAGAAATGTTATGTAAAAACATGCAGTTTTCTTTTTATTTATCTTTTGAGATTTATTTATTTATACAAGAATTGGGGTACAGGTCAGAGGCACGGGAGGATGAGAGAATTCACCAGAGACAGAGGACAAATAATAGGCAGGCAGACTGAAAACACTGCTGAGGGGAGCAGTGGTGTTACTTTCTTTCCCTCTTCTAACTGCTCCCCCTTTTATACAAATGGTAATATATTTTGCCTCCTTTTTTCTTTCTAAACAATATAATCTGGACAACTTTTACATGTCAGTGCAAACGTAAGAGCTTCTTCATCCTGTTTCAAATATTTCATTATATAATGTGTCCATCTCAAAAATCTTAAATGACATCGAAAAGACTCAAAGTTGAAGAATGACAAGATCAAACTTGCATTTTACAAGCATTCTCTTGGTGATATGATAATGGTATGAGAAATGTATGAACTCAGCTCTGTAAGGGATGAATAGAGATGGAGTAACAGGATGTAGTGACTGATGAGATGTAAAGAATGAAAGCCAATTACCAGATTTTTGGCTTGCACTGCTCACTGCTGGTGAGTACTGCGGGTACTGCTCACTAGACAGGAAACAAATAACCAGAGGTCCAGATATACAAGGAAAAATGTGTTCCTTTATAGTCAGAATAAATTTAAAGTATTAAGAGTTGGAAGATACTTCACAATAAATCCAATCACCTTAATTTTAGAAATCAAAAATGTGTAGACTATCTTGCTGGAAGAAGAAATGCAAATGGCCAACAGACATTTGAAAAAATGTTCAACATCCCTTATCAGGGAAATGCAAAGTCAAAACCACAATGAGATACCACCTTACACCAGTAAGAATGACACTTATAAAAAAAACTAGCAACAACAAATGTTGGCGAGGATGTGGTAAAAAAGGAACTCTCCTACATTGTTGACAGAAGTGCAAACTGGTCCAGCAACTATGGAAAGCTGTCTACTAAAAATGGAGCCACCATATGACCCAGCAATTCCACTCCTAGGGATCTGCCCAAAGGACACAAAAATTATTCAAAAGAATACCTGTACCCCTATGTATATTACAGCAATATTTGTAACAGGTAAAACCTGGAAGCAACCCAAATGCCCAAAAATAGACAACTGGATCAAGAAGATGTGGTATATATACACAATGGAATACTATTCAGCAATCAAAAATATAAACTCATGCCATTCACAGCAACAATGGAGCTAGAAGGAATTATGCTTAGTGAAGTAAGTCAGAAGGAAAAAGAAAAATGTTGGACAGTTTCACTTGTAGAAGGAATATAGGGGAACCAATAAGACATCAGGGGAAAATAATAACAATACATAACAAAACAAAAACAGACAGTTATAAACCAGAGACATCCTGCAGGGGAGAGGGAGGGAGGAGCACAGGGGACGGTGGTGATGGTGCACGTTGAATTGGTGGAGGAAATTCTATGAGGACTACACCCGAGTAAAAAAAAACAATCACTGTTTAAAAATGAACAATGATGTAAAATATGTATAAATAAAAAGAACCCTTAAATTTGTCACTTTTCAATGTAAAATATGGAATAATAAAAAGCAACTGATCTAAACTCACACAAAGAATAAAGTAAACAAAGTAATAGAAAAAAATTATTTCGCTGGATTAAAGAGTTAAGGTTAAAATCTAATTCTCAAGTCATGCAAAAAGGAGACAGCTGAAGTCATAAGTAGGATCAATGAGTGAGGCTGAAAGGATTTTCTCCTGGAGGATACCCATAAACAGGAAGAAAAAAAGGAGCTTGCAAAGGAGAAACAAAACAGTGAGGCTGGAGACCAAAAATCACAGAAGTCGAGTTAGATAATTTAAAGTTGCTGTTACTTACCATACAAAATGGAGGAAGCTATCAGAGAAGATGAGATGAAGATGACAAAGGCAAAGAAAGGAGGCTTCGATGCTTATTACAAGAATCATTTCAAACAGTAGTGGGAAATAAACCTGCCTAACTAAATAGATGTTATATCACAGGGAAACTCAAAACTGCTACAAGTAACTGGTCAAGACAGACAGTGAGTAGATTGAAATTTATTGCCTAAGTCAACATTTTTAACAAATATTAATGAAACAGTGGCAATTATCCCCAATAATATGGAGTTTAATACTAGAACAGAAACATAATCATGGGAGTCCAGCATACTGCTTTTGAAGGAAAAATAATAGTCACTATTTAGTCATACCTGTGTCTGAATGTCATCCCCTGTGACAATGTTTCCCACAGCCCGCAAAGCAGGAGAAACCACTTTATAATCATTATGCCTGTAACCAAAGAAAGAAATGTTATATGCACAAGTTCTGGCCATAATGTTCTCCTTTAGGGCTGAAATACACATGAAGTAATATGTGATAGTATTTTAGTGCAGAAAGGTTCACAGGTAGTTACTAAGTGAACCCTATCATGATTATCACCTAGAAGACCTATTTTTCCCTTTATTTACGATTTCTGAGTAAAAACTATAAAGCTTTCCTAATCATCTTTCTCAAATATTCTATCACCTGGATTTTTAAGTTTTCACTCTCATTCTTTTATGTAAGTTTCATTTCCTCTTTATTTGGTCCTCTCTGGTTTCTGAGACCATGGAGAGAACAATTTATATGTATACAGTACTTTTAAGTTCTATAAACTGTATAATTTTCAGAGATGAAAATATGTCAACAGTTGAACTAACCTGAAAATAACAGGCTTTACACTTTAAATAGTAAATTCATTTTACTAAATCTCAGCTGGCTCCACAAAACCCTTTCTTCAGCTGAAGACAGACACTAAATCTTGGTTTCAGCTTAAATAAGCTGGTATTCTTTAACTTTCCTTAAAGAAAATCTTTTGTGTTCCCCTTAAATGTGGCTGATCAGTTTCCTCAAAATGGTGCCAGTTTGTTCACAATTTATTTAAAATTTAATGATTGAGGAGAAATGGTAATATATATACTAATCAAATGACTCAGTACAAAATACAGACTTTCCCAGATTCTTCTACTGCATTCTACTGTGGGGATCTGCATTCAGATTGTGGCACACTCTATCCTCAGTTTTATATTCTTTTTACTTATTAGTTCCACATGTTACATATAGGGCATATGTAGATCCTTGCATCTACTCTGTATATATTTCAGTTAAATTTCACTTGGCTTAAAATTTCACCATTTTCCCAGTATGTCACCACTCTAAATTTTCTCTTCTATAGTATCGTTTAAAAATTTGACTAAGGGCCTCCCCGGTGGCGCAGCAGTTAAGCGCTGGGTTGCAAAGCTGCCCGCAGCCTCTGCAGCGCCAGTTTGATCCCCGGCTGCTCCCCGGGCCACCGAAGGAGAGTCCTGCATGGCGCGCAGACCTCTCCTGCTGCCCACTGCTCCCTCAGCAGTGTGCTTCGGTCCTTCTGCCTGTTCTGCTCCCCACTCTGGCTCTGGTGAATTCTCTTACCCTCCCGCGCTTCTGACTGTACCCAGTGCTTGTATAAATAAATAAATAAAAATAAATAAATCTTAAAAAAAAAAATTTGACTAATACAAATACAGCCTTCAACTTATTTATGCCATCAGTAAATCTTCCACTCCATAATCAAAGGCATCACAAAAAAATAAAGCAACATTGGACTAAAAGTCTGACACCAGTCTAGATTGAGTTCTCAATGACACAAAAAGATGAAGAATGCCTATTTTTAGTAACATGATGCCTTTTACTATCTACTGGATTGTCTCACCATTAAACACAATTACATAGATCAGAGTTTTTCAAATGTTTCTGCTAAAGGACTAACAGCAGAAGAGTGAAAGGTTCTTTATAAACCTCAAAATAACACATGACATCAATATAGAAACAAGTAACAAAAGACAGCAGGAAAAGCACAATAAATCACTTCAACATATTAATATGAGAATCAGCACTAGGAAACTAAATAGGGACAAAAGAGCAGACACTTTCTTAAAGATATCTTACATCAGCAACTCCACAAGTCTCCTACACACTCCGGCATCAATCACTGCTTGAATTTTATCATTGGGTCCATCTGATAAATATGAGAGGGCCCAGCAAGCATCAGCCAGTACATCAGTGTCATTGACAAACAGCAACCAGGAAAGCTCATTTAGACAGGGAGAAACCTGTAAAGGGAAAATGATGAAATTCAATAGAGTAGTAGACAGAAGTGAAGTGAGAAACTTTAGAAAGCAACAGATGGGCACATACTTGGTGGCTTCTGGGGTGACAGTATTTCTAGAAATGAAAAAGCAAGTGCCCAAGTGCATTTCCATCTTTGGGAATACTGTCAGTGGCCTTGTAGTTTACTCTGATGCGGTAGTCAGAGCTCAAGAAAAATAATTTCAGAGAATGAAGTTTAATATATACCAATTCTCAGGGAGAGATTACTTGTCAGAACACTCTTCTCGGACCAAAAAGGTAAAGGAACTGTCGCAACTGCTAACGCTGTACCTTGTTCTGAATAAAATATGGTTGGTTCTAAGATCAATTCATAGCTTTTTATAGGTAGCAATAATTTACCCCACATTAAAACAAAAATAACAAAAACTCCTATATTCCTATTAATAGTTAATTCTAACACTTTAAATTTTATCACTTTATTTTTAATCTCTTTCTGTTCACATTTATATTGGTTTCTGTACTCTCTTTAATTTTACTTCTTCAACCACTATCCCACATGCGTCATACTTACCTTTGCAAATTCTGGAGGTGGGCTTTTTCCTCTACAGAGATTAGACAGAGCCCATACTGCATTCCTGGTCATAGTTAGGCGATTTTGCTTTGAAAATAACCTGTAAGCATGAGGAATGATGAAACAGTGCTTAATTATATAAACATTAATTTCTGACAGCATAGGATACTCAACCATTTAATGGTAGTAATAAACAGGTGTCTTCAAATAGCTTTCTTCAGAATAAAGTTTAATTTATTCTAATACAACCAATTCAGAATTTTGGCACTGGAATAAAGCAGGATGTCTGAAGAAATGATCCGAGTAAGTTAAGTAAGAAAATATCACTAACAAAAAATAACACTAGGAAATCCAAATGATTTCCAACAGCATTCTGCCTTCTGAGGGATGTCCCATATTTTTATCACTTGAAAAAAAGAAAAGAAACTTACTGCAAAAGAGGGGGAAGAATATTGCAGTCTAAGACATAGTCTCTGCACATGGTACTATCTCCAGCAATGTTGCCAAGAGCCCAGACTGCCTGTGAAAGAATTATTCATTAATGACAGATTATACAGCTTCAATTTCTCATAATTCTTCCCCAAAGTGCCAACATATCACAACAATTCTTTACAAAATTATATGGTTAATCAAAATATAATGTGTGGCCCTTACTAACATTTTTAAGTACACTCATTAGAAAGGCAAATGAAATGGTTGTGGGATTGACAGATGATCTGTAATATTATGAAGTGTACATGTGAACATTGATGATAAGTAAGTTATTTAAAAAGAGGAACCAATTTTTATACATGTTTACCATAGAGGGAGTTCACCCCCTAAGTAACACTGCATAAAAGCCCTTCGAGCAGAGCAGAGATTCAAATGGCTTTTCAGACAATTAAAACTTACTTTAAGCTTGCATGCAAAAGAAAACAGGGAACAAAGAATTTTAGGAACACTCAAAATGCAGAAAACCTTATTAAATGTTTGGCAGTGACGGGTATAATAATCTTGATTGTGATGGTTCGACAGCCATACACATGTCAAAATTGTACACATCATAAAAACACAAATTATGCATTAAATCAAACAGATTTAATATAGTTTGCAGTAATAAAAAATTCATGTTTTTATAAGTCTGCACAAAGGTGACAAAGACCAGCTGTTTCAGTCAACATTAGAATTACTACTAAAAAAAGCTCAGTAACTACTTACTTAGCCTAAAAAGTTTATAGTGCTTTAAAAATTTCAGAGTTGGAAGGGAAAAATGGTTTTATGCTTTTAGGAGAAATTCTGCCTTATAGTCTCAATGAAATTTTCTATTTTGGGTAATTTTAGATTTCTAGAACACTTCCTGTGTTGAACCACAGGTTGCAATGGGTAGTAAAGCTTAGGCCTTGAATATAAGATCAAAAGGGAAAACTGGTCTTTCAAGTTTCTCTTTGTTTCATTTTTTACCTGCTCCTGGACATCTTCAAACTCTGAGCTGAGCAACTCTATGAAGATAGGCACTGCTCCTGCCTGAATCACAATCCGGGTCTGAAGAGAATTTCCTGAAGCAATATTTGTCAGTACCCAAGCTGATTCAAACTATAAAGATAAAAATAATTGTATTATCTTAATAGAATTTAATACCTATTTACTTACAACAACTATGAAGAAAAACATCTGAGAGCTTTACTTGCACATAATCTAGCAGTAGAATATTAATTTTAAAAGAATTCTCAGGAGAAATTCCTCAGTTTAGAAGACTATCCAGGGTGTCTAAAATTTCAGATCAAGATAGAGTTGACAGAGTAACAGAAAAAATGAGGGAGTACTCCATGTGCTGACATGAAATGATCTCCCAAGAAATGAATTTTTTAAAATGCTAAACAGGGACCTCACTGGTGGCACAAGGGTTAAAGACACATAGCTATCAAGCTATCTCTGTGCAGCCACTGCAGCATGAGTTCGATCCCAAGGAGCAACCCATGGCGCAGCAGAACTCTCCTGTCTTACTCATTGCTCCCCTCAGCAGTATATTTCAGAAGATCTGCCTGTTCTGCTCCCCACTCTCTCTAGTGAATCCTCTCATCCCCTGCACCTCTGGTCTTGTACACCCCAGTTCTTGTATGCATAAATGAATCTTTAAAAAAATAAAATGCTGAACAGTGTACATTAATATCATGTTTTCTAAAAGGGTTAAGAAAGAATATATACATTAATACACATATTGCACAGAATTATCTCTGGAAAGAGTCATGAAACACATAGAATGATCAGGGTGAAATGGGAATTAAGGGCAGGAAGAAACATACCTCTCACTGTAGATAGAAATATGTAACTTTTGGCCTTAAGCCATATATAGTATATAACAAAAAGTAAAATTATTTATAGGATATGCAAAGTGAAATGGGATGATGTTAGTGTAGATTGCATAAAACAGAGGGTGAGTGAAAAAGGCAGAAATACTTTAAATAGAAAGTAGATCAAAAGGAGTTAATAGGCATAATAGAAACAACTTCATAGCTTCAGAACTTCTAATAAATGAGAAAGCTCCAAAACAAGCTCAGAGGTTCAGACTTTTGTTAAAATAACACATTAAAAATTGATAAATTGGTAAACAAATGGTATGAAGGAAATTATGACCAACAAAAAAATGCAACATATTACTGATTCTACCTATCTCTATAGTAACTTGACTCTCAAGCATATTGAGAAATCCAAGAATAAACTTTTACAATTCTACCAAAAGCTTAAGTAGAAAGCTTAAGTTTTCTTCTTCCTTTTTCCATTGTTTTTAATTTAGCACATATGCAAAAAAAAATTCACTGGCATGCTCTTCAATGAAAGAGCAATAAAAAGTGATCAAAAGATGGAGCTATGTCTCTTTGAAGCTTTTGGGTCTCCTGAAAGTCAACTGCCATATAGAAAATGAAATCATCAATCGTTGGGAATGGAGAAAGATGGAAGAAATGGAATGTTAATCTGATTAGCATAATCCAAAGCTGTATTATCAATAGCAAATTCAGAGCAGAAGATGCTTGAAGAAAATGTCATTCAAAGAAACTTACAAATGTGACAAGCACTAGTGCAATAAAGTGTTTTACAGTAGCAGAGCAGTTCAGACTACCAGCACCTCAGCTAAACAGATCATACTTTGTCTGATAAACCCCCTGTCAGGAGATGTTTTAGATGAAACACTGTGTATCACAAAATAAAAACTCATATCACCTCTGATATATCACTAATGAAACCAATACTCAACCATTTCCAAAATCTGTCTGAATTGCAACTTTACATTTGTTTATCTTTTCAAGGTATTATTAATAATATACTCACAGGTGATCCTCAAAACAATCCAGAGATGTCTACACTGTCTATTTTATGAATGAGGAAACTACCAGAATAAGATTCAATGATTTGACTAATAAATTTGAATAAGGTTACATAGCTATTCAAAGGGACAAGATTACACTCTCCTAATCTGATTTATGAAATTCAGTCAATTTTCTCTCAGAACACACCTGTAATATGGACAAGAATCTTTGAATTATTTGCAGCAAGGGCAAGAAATTTCAAAAAAACAAGATTATGTAATGGATGCTAAACTCTCATATATTAGGAAAATTAATCAATGGAACAGAAAACACAAAATGTGACTGCAAAAGCAAATTTTTCTACCAAAAGGCAAACTCAGAGTTGTTAGATACTGCAAGGACCTAGTCAAAGAAATGAAAACTGTGAGGAAAACAATCTATAAAGAATTTAAAAAAAAAATCTGTATACATACCAGTCAATATTAGAAAGATAAAGGGTTGCAATGAGATTTTGATGCAAAAAAAAAGGGCAACAATAATCTGAGTAAACAAAGGATATATAAATTAATAATCAATGAGACGAAATTAAAATACTAATTGATGCCATAGTTCAAACTGCTATTTATCTGATGACTTTTAGCACCAAAAATCTCCAAGGAAATGAGGTAATTCCAGATGGTAACAAAGTGAGTAAAACACAGAAGCAAAACAAAATAGAGTGATAATGACTAGGAAAATATAGACTAAGTGATAAACAGCCTGAACATAGGAGAAAACCAGAAATTAGGACATCTCAGCAACTAAGGATGATGTATCACACAATTAATGTTTATTGCTAAGAAGCACACAATGATGACTACCTCATAGAGCAAAAAGATTCAAGATCTCTTAGAAGGGTGGAAACCAGAGTTTTTTCACATTATTGTGAACAAAAGTAGATGACCATAATAACCAGAGGACCACTGAAAACTCAATGATATTCATGCATCAACAAAGCATTAAAACACACACACACTCGGTGCGGCTCACTATGATGTTTCTCTTATAAAGACTCATGCAGTTATATTTGTGCAATTTATTATACTCTTGTTTATATGGGAGATAAATGTATATAAGCATGTGTGTATATATATGTGCATGTAGCATGAAACAGGAGGCAGTAAGAGAGAAAATTCCTCCCCAGAATTATAGATCTCTGTTAAAGGTTAGAAGAAAATGCTCAAGTGAGAATAAGCACGTTTTTTAAAAAAATTGGTTGTTGTGTGAACTATTTAACTTTTCTTTCCCTGATCACCTTTTTGCTTTGTGATTTTTGCTTTTAATGTTTTGGTCATGGGTCTTGGATTAGAATTTAACATGAGAGTTGTAAAATGGGAAAGTCCAAAACTGATAGCAAAAAACTGCATAAAATTATGACAGAAATGGGAAGAAAAGTATTTTAAGTAAACTCAAGAAAAAAATCAGTACGAATGAAAATCAGAAGAATGAAAAAAGAAAGCTAAGAAATTTATCTGAAGTAATAAATGAGTCAAAATAGATATAATCTTTACTTCTCCTTTTTTGTTTTAAACTATTATATTCTTGATGTTCCCAGATGACAGCATGCAAGGCAACAACCTGTCATCCTGCTGTGATTGCTTCTGAACTGCAATTTCACTATTATTTTTCACTGTTCAGAACTTACTAAAACAGGGCTACAACTGAAATCTGAAGGGCACACTGAAGATCTGTTATTTTCTCTCTACCCTTTCTCAATCTCTACCTTCTGGTGCTCAGTTCCTTAAATAAGGAAAATGAGAATCCAAAGCTGAAGTACTTCTGACCTCCTATCAAGTTTCCCACTCCAGGTTGAGGTACGCCTGGTTCCCTTTCTCCATTTGGATCAGGACTCTGTTGCTGGCCACTTTGCCGGTTCCACTCTGGTTCCTAGCAAATGCCAGGCTCACCTGGAGAGCAAGTGAAAAGAAAGGCTCACATCAGAAAAATAAACCCAGATTATCAAACCCTGCAGAGAACAGTGCCTGAATCATCTGAGCAACCTTTTAAGAAAGATAGAGGGATCAGTGAGGATGGGAAAGATGCAGGAGGATGAAGGCTTACTGCAGTTTATCACATTAAACTTTCAGAGGGGGACAAGAAAGGCAAGAATGTGGTAGTTAAGCCACTTTAATTCAAATTTACAACTTTCAGAGGTATACCTGTCTAATGACTGGAACTAGAACACATTACACTAATTTCTAGTTAAAAGGTTCCACATGTTTGGAAACACATCTCAGAACTGCAAAGGGTTAAACAGCAGTTAAAAGATGCCAAGCCGAGACTCAAAAAACCAAATGTGGTCCCATGGACTATATATGGCAAACCAATCTCATATTAATGGTTTGAATTGTCTGAGGCCTAAATATCACTGAGTGTGAGAATATGCTTAAGCTAAATTCCACTGTTTGCTTCCAAAATCCTAGATTCCACCCGTGTTCATATCATTTGACAGCAAGTGAGCATGTGGGCAGCACTGCCTAAAGCAGGCATTTTTATCTCTCTGGTCTGAGATAGGTACTAAGTCGGGGATAAGAAAAGTCAGGAAGGATGTGAAAGAGAACTTGCACTGGAATTCACTTCTTAATCTAAACCTATCAAGAGAAGGGATTATTGTTCACAGAATTTATTAGTGAGTTTAGCTATTATCACCATGTATTACGACTCTTGTTCTGGAAGAGAAATGGTAAAAGTTCCATTCCAAACAATTTTTACATTTCCAGTAAGCAGGTAGGAGCAGTAGGGACAACTTATATCCCAGTGCTCTCCAAGAAGAAAGAGGAAGGAATACCCTCCAAGCTTCCCAGAGCACATCTAATTATTTGAACATGAAGCATCCTGCCTCTAACATCTACCTGCTGCTCCAGGGTGGTCAAGGTCCTTGAATCACACTAGAAAGAGAACACCATTTTGTGCTTAATGTACAGCAAAAAAGCTAGGGGTGATGACCTTTAGATAATAAACAAGTTGGTTATTTTTCAGTGTCTTTAGACAGCTAAAATGAAAATCATGAGGTGGTCACTTCCAGAGGAATCATTTCTCAGTGTTTCAAGCAATTAATCTGCACAAGGGTGGAATCTGAGAATATAGACAGAAGCAAATCAGCCTTTCTGAAGGCTTTTATTTTCAGATGTGTTAATAAATTCTAAGATTATAGTACTAAAACTGACATAGAAGTTACATGTGTTAATCAGGAGAGGGCACTGCTTGAGAGAATATACTGTACTCTTTAGGTAGTAATGGAGAATGGGGAAAGGCTCACTTTTCTGACTTTTTCATCTTATGCCTGAGAGGCTGATGTCATTGTTAGCACATTAAGGAACTGGACCTCCACAAACACTAACAGTGCTAGATCCAGAAGTACACTTAGTATCTCTGAACCACTCTCATTGTGAGAGAGGATAGAAACATTTTTTTCATATAAACAAAGTAATTTTCCCTACCTCCCTCTTCCTACAAAGCTTTTCAAATGATAAAACTGCAGTAAGGCTCTTCATTTGGTCCCTCCGGTTTTCTTGGCAGGTTGCTTAGGGGCTCAGACTCTGTTCTCTGCAGTGTTGGTGGTCTGGATTTCCTTTTTCTGAGAAAAGTCTCTCTTTCCTTGGTCTCTAGGTGAACCTGATTATTTTTCAGGTATGACGATCCTGGCCTTAGATAGGAACCAGAATTACAATCCAGGAGAGAGCTAGCAAAACAGAATCTTAATTCAAATGAACTTGGGGATTAGTAAATGTCAAACTGGAGAAGAAAAACTGATGGGACATTGAAGTACTCTACCTTTTCTGGATTTCTTGATTTTCCTCTGGAAGGAATTCATCACCGCAACAAAGACAGTAAAAGAAGGAGAAAGATGGGTTGGGAGCAAAGGAGAGAAAATATCAAGACAAAGCATCAAGTCTTAAGAATCATTTAAAATGATCTGGACAGTAAGAAATCTGGGGACGGGAATTGTCATTTACATAAACATGCCTCAGCCTTAGCAAAAGCAAATGAGGAGGTAAAAATTACCTTTGTGGTTGCTGCTGGTAAATATTTAATCTGAAATAACAATCCCATTTTGTAAACTATATGCCACCTAGCAAATTTCTATAGTTGCAGGATCTCTCTAAAGGATCTGAGCCCTTAAGACCAGATCTTTTAAGAGACACAGACATCTGTTAAAGATTAATACATAAACTGATTCAGTTCGTTACTCCAAGGAAATCTAGGTATTAAAAAAAAAAAATCACCCATTTACTAAAATTTTATTCAGGGAAAAAAAAGTAATTAAAAATTTCTGGATAATTCCCAGAACGCTATACTGTGCAAATCATCGAACCCAAAAATTGAGGAATTTCTTCTTGGAACCTCCATATAATATAGTCCTGACTGACTAAATTATCACAGCAGGAAGCACAGATTCCTGATAATGTTATCTCCTTATCAGCTCTTTGGGATTAGAAGGAAGGATTAATTAAGACCAAGTTTGGAAATTACTGAGTAGATGATCTAAGCCATTGTTACATAACCCTGAGAAAGCTAGTAAGTAATGTAAAAATTCCACAAAACCAAATTTTAGGTAGCCCACACAGAGGATCCTCTAAAGCAAACAACTCCCTACTAGATAAGTATCAGCAAGCATCAAAAAATTTTTACATAACTAAAAATGGCAATTCTGAGGAGTAAAGTCAAGGGCCACATATTAATGCTCTCAAAACAGCTCCCAACATGGTTAGGAATAACATTATCAAAAAAATCAAACCTTCATATAGATTAAAATAATCAACAAATCTTTATATACAATGTATGTTTGAAAGGGAATCAATATACGAGGGAAGAAATGAAAATCGTTCGCACCTGCAATGTACAATTCTCTTTTCGTTTCAGGAACTCCACAAACCTGGCCACTACTCCTGGTGTGCTGATAACTTCATCAATTGGAGGATTAGGTTCTGTCTCCCAAAAAAAAAGAGAAGAAAACAATCCTTTGATTTCAATGCAAGGACTTTATAGTTCAAAAATATTTCATAAAATCCCTCCCTCCATTTTAGCATCTCTTTCATGTTGGAAATCTAAAAAAGAAAAAATAAAATTGAGTTTGGTTACTTTGAGACTGGGGTGAGTTAAAAGGTTTCACAACAATGTGAGCCTTAACATGGAAATGAGAATAAGTATAAGTAGAATTCTTTTTTTTATATATGTCTATAAACATAGATATATAACATCATATATATATAAAACATACATAGATATATAACATCATCATTCCTTTTTGTACAATAGATAATTTCTCCTCTCAGGTGTAATCCCCATGAAATTCCCACCACCAAAGTCAATATAAGTAGAATTCTTAAAGATTAAAGTTGGTGCTTCTATCATTTTAGAATACTTAGAAAATAGGGGGGAGCCATCCAAAGATAACCGCTATTATTATCCCTTTTCTGTATGTAGCTTTTTAGTCAGCCTGTTCTGTTTTTAAAATTGTCTTAAAAAACTGGATTAGGAACTCTGAGTATATTTGCAGGATTTAGTTTTACAGTTGGAATAAGTAGTAAACAGCAAGAATTCACTAAGGATGACTTGCCAAACTAATCTCATCATTATTTATGACAAGAGTATATTATAAAATAAGTCATTTAATAGAAACTTGTTAGATGAATAGACAAGAAATGCCCTACACAATCAGCATGCTATTTCAGCAAAAGATATGAAGTTTTGGTAACATTTATGTAGCAATGCAAGAAAAACAACAGTTGAATTATGGTACTACTAAGGATTCTTCTTCCTTTTTTTTTTTTTTAAGATTTATTTATTTATTTATACATACATACAAGCACTGGGTACAGTCAGAAGCGCAGGAGGGTGAGAGAATTCACCAGAGCCAGAGCGGGGAGCAAAGAAGGCAGAGGACCGAAGTACACTGCTGAGGGGAGCAGCGGGCGGCAGGAGAGGTCTGCACGCCATGCGGGACCCTCCTGCAGTGGCCAAGGAGCAGGCCGGGGATCGAACTGGCGCCGCAGAGGCTGCGGGCAGCTTCGCAACCCAGCGCTCAACCGCTGTGCCACCGGGGAGGCCCACTACTAAGGATTCTTAGCCAAGTCAATGGTCTTTATGATACCGGTGACTAGTGATTCAAAAGTAATTTGGAGAGTTCTAATGACATGTTCCTTGTCTGGCTGAACATTTTTACCAATAATTCAGATAAAGACAACAAATAAATTTTATGATTGAAATAAAAAGAAAACAGGTGTCTCCCTGGTGGTGCAAGGGGTGAAGATGCATCCTCTGAAGTTATCTGCAGCCACTGCAGCACGAGTTCAATCCCCAGCCAGGGAGCTACCCACATGGTACAGCAGATCATTCCTATCTTGCCCACTGCTCCCCTCAGCTGTGTATTACCCACTCTGTCTCTGATGAATCCTCTCACCTCCCAACACTTGTGGCCTGTACCCCAGTTGTTGTATGCATAAATAAATAAATCTCTTAAAAGTAAAAATAAATAAAAATAAAATAGTTAATATGTTGGATTACCAAAAACAAAAACCAAACAAAAAGCAAAAAGAACAATAATAAGCCAAAGTTAGCAATAAAAAAAGGTTTGGGGCCTCCACTGGTGGCGCAGGTGGTTGAGCGCAGCACTGTGAAGCTGTCTGCAGCCTCTGTAGCACAAGTTTGATCCCGGCCGGCCAGCGAGGGCCCCACATGGCATGGCAGACCTCTCCTGTCGCACCCACTGCTCCCCTCAGCAGTGCATTTCAGTCAGTCTGCCTGTTCTGTTTCCCGCTGTATCTGGTGAATCCTCTCACCCCCCGCACCTCTGGCCTGTACCCCAGCTCTTGTATAAATAAATATATCTTTTAAAAAAAATTTATAACACAAATGAATTTTTTTAAGGGAATTAAAAAAATCCACAAGACTTAGACAAAACCTACAATCAATTCATGAAGAAAAAGTGCTAGGGAGTTTACACTGCTGCATACACAATGAAACATTATTATGCCATAAATACCACTAATGCTATCTTAGAGTGCATTACTGAAATGTTTAATCGCAGGACAAGGAGAGCAATTGCTAACCACACCTTCAAACAGTAACATCTGGAGTATCATATTCTATTTACCACATTTTTAAGACAGAGGGCTGGCAAACTAGAATATATGCAGGAAGGTATTACTGTGTGGAAAAGACCACCTGATATGAAACCCATTAGGTTCATCATGCTGAAAAAGGACATTTTTAGAGGGGTGGGAAAAGAGTAACATAATAATGGCCTTCAATTATTTAATAAGTTTTCATACAAAAACACAATTTTTTTGTTCTAGTGATAAGTTTTTATTCTAGCTAACATCAAAAGATATATTAATTTGGGCCTCCCCGGTGGCGCAATGGTTGAGCTCTGGGTTGCGAAGCTGCCTGCAGCCTCTGCAGCGCCTGTTCGATCCCCGGCTGCTCCCTGGCCACGGAGGAGGGTCCCACATGGCCGCAGACCTCTCCTGCCGCCCGCTGCTCCCCTCAGCAGTGTACTTCGGTCCCTTCTGCCTGCTCTGCTCCCCGCTCTGGCTCTGGTGAATTCTCTTACCCTCCCGCGCTTCTGACTGTACCCAGTGCTTGTATAAATAAATAAATAAATCTTTAAAAAAAAAAAAAAAAAAAGATATATTAATTTATCATCAATGAGGGCCTCCGTGGTGGCACAAGGGGTTAATAAGCACAGCACTGTGAAGGAATCTGCAGCCTCTGCAACATGAGTTTGATCCCCGGCGAGCCAGGGGGCTGCCACATGGCACAGCAGACACCTCCAGTCTCACCCGCTGCTCCCGTAAGCAGTGTATTTCAGACAGTGTATTCAGTCTGCCCGTTCTGTTCCCCACTGTCTTTCGTGAATCCTCTCACCCCCCACACCACTGGCCTGTACCCCAGTTCTTGTATGCATAAATAATCTTTAAAAAATAATGATTAGGGCCTTCCCGGTGGCGCAGCAGTTGAGCGCTGGGTTGCGAAGCTGCCCGCAGCCTCTGCAGCGCCAGTTCGATCCCCTGCTGCTCCCTGGCCACTGGAGGAGGGTCCCACATGGTGCGCAGACCTCTCCTGCCGCCCGCTGCTCCCCTCAGCAGTGTACTTCTGTCCTTCTGCCTGTTCTGCTCCCCACTCTGGCTCTGGTGAATTCTCTCACCCTCCTGCGCTTCTGACTGTACCCAGTGCTTGTATAAATAAATAAAAATAAATCTTTAAAAAAAATAATAATAATTATACAAGAAAAGGGTAACTATCTCATACACCAGTAAATCCATATTTAATTTCAGTGGTAAACTAACATTAAAACAATTACTGCTTTTTCAAGTTGTATTTCAAGTTGTATTTTCCTAAAACAGAGTGCAGATTCTCCGTTTAAATTGACATAAAATATTAACTAATGTTATCAATCTAAAGGTCTTTCACAAGATACCTTAGAAATGAAAATAATGCTCTTTTCTGGTTCTGATCAGATTGCACAAATAAGTTTGGAAATTAAAACTCAGCTGTAACTCATTATTATATATCTGGTGATATGTGTCCTTTTATTTCATTGACAGACACACTCCAAAGCAAGTTACCAGTGAACCAGAAAATAGATTATGAGAAAGTAAGATTTGTGAATAAATGTAAAAATAAACCTAACATATTCAGAACTCACCTTTTGAAAGCAGTTTTCTGAATTTCTGTGTTGCTGAAAGCTGTTGCTCTGGGCTATTGGAAAATATCATTTCAATCATGTCAGAAGTAATAACACCACCCTGCAATCACAAACAAAACACAAGTATTAAAATTCTAACTTTAATTCAAAGGAAAACAAAGATAACATAAACTGTAGGCAAGCTATTAACTTAATTATATTTATCTAGAAGAGCTACACAAAGGCTGGATATTTTTCTTACATTCAGAAATGTTAGATGATTAAGGCGGTGATGAAGCCAAATTCTATCATTAAAAAGCTCCTAACGGTGAGAAAGTAATCTCAGTAGTAAATACTAAAACAAGACATTTATTATTCTGCTTGTTGTTCATATGGCTGCCTGGTGCATGATTCAGAATGTTTTTGATAGCCTCCAACTCCACAACAGTCATTCCATCTCTATCACATCACTCTAGTTTCATCCTGTGCCCAGCCCATTTCACCATTAGATACTTTTCTGTATTATTTCTTCATTGTCCAGGTTCACCCAGTATATACCAAAGCTCCTGAAAGCCAAAAACCTGACTTACTACTCTATCACTAATTTGCATATAGTATGTGCTCAACAAATTATTTATTAGATGAAAATAGAGTAGTCTCATATAAACCATAGATCTAACTACTGCTACATTCAACAGCTTGCTCTTAAGTTCATTTAACAGTATTGGCTTTTGCTTTATTAAAACCATTGGTTTCCCACTAATTTTTTTTTTTTTCTCTATTAGAACTTTCGTATTTCCTAGTACAACCCATCCCTATCTGACTTAGTAAACTTTCTTCTTGGGATCATCTGTCACAATGAAGTAAAGTTATTGCATGAAGGGTTTCATGCAACTGTGAATATACATAGTGATATAGAAGAAAGGACTGTGAAGAAAGCTACACTGAGTTGTAAATGCTAGATGGATAAAGCGATACCCAATACTGAAGAATTCTCATAAGGGAGAGTGAAGCAGTCTCCTCTGAAGAGTCAGAAAAGTAACTATTTTGGAATTTTTAACACTGATTCCTGAATAAACAAAGGTAAGCATAGCATTATTATTTTGTTAAATGTTTGCATGAACACACACAGCATTGTCCCTCAGTATCTGCAGGGGAATGGATAATGGAAGTAAGGAAATGCTTATTTTAAAAAACACCTACAGCATATGTTTGTATGTGTACACATGCACGTACATGTAAATATATGTACGTGTATATACATAGATAATGTATTAAAACATTAGATAACTAGCTATAATAAACTGAAAACCTAGACAGTGATCTATATAAATAAAGCATAATTTTTGCGTTGATACAACCCCTCAAGTCACAAAATGGGTTACAGTAGAAAATCCCAATAGCTGTTAGATGGTATCAACTTTTTATATCAAATAAACATCCATTTTTGTAACTGAAAAGAACAACAAATTGGGGTTTCTTGTAAAGTATCCCTTGTTATTCAACCTTTAAGGAATAATTTCATTTTATAATTACTTTAAGTTTTTATAGCTGAATTAATTTTCATAATTTACCAAATTCTGTTTAACTTCATGTTATTCAAAATATAACATTTAATGAACCATGAGATAGTTTACGGCTTCTTTTAAAAATGAAATGCCAAATACTTTTTGCTTGTACCTAACCTTTATATCTTCAGCAGAAAAGCACTAGTGACAGTTTCTTCAATTATCTTACTTACTGGTGCCATTTCCATGTTATTAATCTGAGCCTCATGGAAGCCGCCATCTGACATAACTTCTTCTTCTGTTTCTTCTTCTGCCGTAGCAACATTTCTTCTCTTGAATAGCTGAAAAACAAATGACTGTTATTACAGCAGCTCTAACACAAGGTAGTTCACCATCCAAATCTAACACAAGGTAGTTCAACATCCAAACTAGACAACAGCCTACTTGTACATCAATAGGGATGAAGTTTTTTGAAAGTTATTTTTAAAATTTTAAAGTTTGGGGCCTCCCTGGTGGCGCAAGGGATTAAGACACAGCACTATGAAGCTATCTGCAACCAATGCAGCACAAGTTGGATCCCCAGTCAGGGAGGTGACCCACATGGCGCAGCAGACCTCTCCTGTCTCGCCCACTGCTCCCCTCAGCATTATATTTCAGTAGATCTGCCTGTCCTGCTCCCCACTGTCTCTGGTGAATCCTCTTCACACACCCCCACATATCTCTAGCCTGTACCCTGGTTCTTGTATGCATGAATCTTTAAAAAAAAATAACAATAAAATAAAATTCTAAAGTTTGAGTCACATTCAACATTATCTATTGAAGAAATATTTCAGAATTCTCCAGTCTTACAATCTAATTCAATAACTATCACAATAAAATATCAACACTTCAACGAGGTAAAACTTACTAATTCAAACCTGACATTAAATGACATTAAAAAAAGTGTAATATGAAAAACGGACCTGTGGCATACTTGGTCACACCCTCTTCCCCCTAGCAAAGTAAGTGATAGGATAGCCTTACCACTACATCTGGGGAAATAAGGATTAAAATGAGTCAGGATCATTTTAACACTTTACTCTTAACCCTCAAGAATAGTGGATTAAGATGCCTTCCATTACATTTTAAAGAGTCCTAGACAGGTATTTTTCATCAAGTCATGATGGAGCAACAATAACATCCTCTAATCCTAAATAAGTTAAAAAAAAAGCATATTATCTCTTTACTCATAGTTGTTTTAGACAGGAGGGTAAATGTGGACCTTTCTACTCTACTTTGGTTGGAGGCAGAAGTCCTCATGGTTATCTTCTCTGATACTGAATATATCCCATTTTTGATAAATGGGGGCCTGTTTAAACTATCTTCTTGATCTTTCAACACAATTTCAGTGGTCTGCTAACGTTCTTCTTCTCAGGTTATTACAAAACACTATAGGCTCAGCTTGAATCATCTCTATTTTAACTGAGAATCAACTATTTTTCCAAGAAGTCTTGTTCCTTTGACTGAAAAATTCTAATAACCACAATGTCAAGGATCTAGGGGTGCTCAATGCTATAAAGTATTTCACTATCTTTGAGTTGGGTTTCTGTGTTGTTGTTTTTAAAAGAAAATACACCATGACTCCCCAATGATACTACCAATTCAAAGTCCTAACTTGATTTTATATTCCCATATTTTCATAAGCTAAAAAAATCCAGGTTCTGAACATTTACGTAAATACTTGCTTTATCCTTACACAAAATACAGTTTCAGGATAACTACTGATCCTACACGATTACTAAAAGTAGTTTATTATTTATTTATACTTCTTTTTGTCTATAACATATATTCCAATAGAAATTATCATATTGCTGTATTTTAAAGTATATTAAAATAATTCCTGCATGGTTTAGCTAACAGCATGACACAGTTAAGGTCATTAGATTTCTTTGGTTCATTTTTAAGGATTTCTAATCTCATTTTGATTTAATTTTGTTTTATAATTACCTAAAACACAGGACTACAAAACCAAGCTTAATCAACTAAATTAAATCTATTGGTACTACAAAACTTACATCCACAGACAGTGTTATTTACTGTAAAATGGCATGGTAGGATGCTGTTAGTGATCTTTAATTACTATAGGTCATGAAGAATACAATTGCTAATTAACAACTGGAATGTGAAATTAAAAACACAATACCATTTGTATCACAGGGATTTAACATCATCTCACAAAATGAGAAATTCTTTAGCAAAGAGAAGTCCTAAGCCTACAAGTTTTGTAGCAAATCCAAAGGATAAATAATACTGAAGGGAGCAAAAAGACAAAATGTAGAGCAGAGGTATCCAGAGGGGAAAAAAAAAATGGAACTGCTAATTATCTGGTAATTTAATCAAGTGGAAAATCAGACAAAAGTAGTAAGAGCTATAAGAAAGAAAAAGAAGGCAGCCAGGAATTCAAAGATGGCTAAACAGGTAAAATAAATAAATAAGACAATTAACTCCAGAAAAACACAAAGCACAAAAAAAAGGAAATACAGCCACAGTATATTATTCATCTCACCAAAAAATAATATATACTGTAATATAACAGGAAGATAGATGTAAGGGAAAGAGTGATATAAGAACTTAAATTTTCACCTGGCCCAAAAGAACATCAATACATAGTATGTTAAGTTAATAAATATATGCAGTAACACAGACATATTAATTAGAAATGTAGCAAAATAAACCACATTCAACAGTTTAGAAGGTTGAAAGTGGTTTATGAGGAAATGAGACCAGGTACAGTGCTGGTTTTGTTTCAAGTACCTTAGCACAATTTAATTTTTTCAACTATTACTCAGAGAAAATGTTAAATTTTTAAAAAGAAAAAAGTGGCAAAAATAATGATTTGTACACCGTATTTATAGAGTCAATATTGCCTGAACTTGCCAACTTAGGTAAACAATGGGAAAAGGCTGTCTATCCACAAGCTTATGAACTTGTTCTTCACTTCAAAAGATTATTTTTGGTGGGGGCCTCCCTGGTGGCACAAGGGGTTAAGATGCAACCTATGAAGCTGGCCACAGCCTCTGTAGCACAAGTTCGATCCCCAGCTGGACAGTCACCAAATTACATACTGGAAGAGAAATGTGGCTATCATTTTTAGCACTCAAAAAGTATTTAGAATTCAGGGCCTCAAAAAAGCAAACTTTAAGGGGCCTCCCTGGTGGCGCAAGGGGTTAAGCACCGCACTATGAAGCTATTCGCAGCCACTGCAGCATGAGCTCGATCCCCAGCCATGGAGTTACCCACATGGCGCAGCAGACCTCTCCTGACTCGCCTGCTGCTCCCCTCAACAGTGTACTTCGGTTGATCTGCCTGCTCTGTTCCCCACTCTGTCTCTGGTGAATCTTCTTACCCCCCACACCTCTGGCCTGCACCCCAGCTCTTGTATGCATAAATTAAAAAAAAAAATTTTAAATTATTTTTTGTAACTAAAACCAACAAGGAAGATTCCATTCTTTATCACTACGGTTTTTACAAACTTTTTAGCAACACATTACTTACTTATAGTGAGTCCGAAAGAATCTGTATTTAACTGAAAATATTTTAATAGTAAATGCAGTGTTTTTTTGTACATGAAATATTACCAGTACAGGCTCAATTAGAATGACAACAACAATTAACATTTTTTGCCAAAAATCAATTTTAGTTATGTCAGTGCTGAATGGACAGTGCCACAGGTATTAAAAGCCACACTGCTAAAAGGACAGTCCTAAAAGATAGTTATCTTTTGTGTACTTGGTCACATCAACTCCTTTATTAACCTCAAATCTAGCCATTCAGTTAGCTGTTCAGTTGGCCTAGGCCAATGACTTTTCTCCATAGATGAAAAAACAATTTTGGAAAGATAAACAATACCTAAATGAGTACGTATTTTATTGGTGTTTACTATTTCACAAATTAGGCATGAAACTAGTATTGCTGTGGTATTAAGATGCCTAATCAGCTTAAGAAGTTCTCCATTAAGATGGTATAATGAAATGACAAAATTAACATTTCAAATAAGAGTAAAATCCAAAACTTCTCTTGAAAACCATTAAAGCCCAACACAATTTCAGATCTCCCACAATGAAAATGATATAAGTAATGGATTCAAACCTCTTTAGATCTAGGTTATCATACCTCACCCACCACCAAGTACCTAGTACTCCACCACAGATCATAGGCCCCCACCCTAATCTTCCCCTCTAGCAACCTCAATTTTACAGTCATAATTTTAGGTTTGTTTTAATTTTGCCTGTTCCTTTGCTTCTCTATGCTCCAAGTAAGAGTGAAATCACTCAGTATTTGTCTTTCTTCTGATTTATTTCACTTAGCATAATCCCCTTCGGTTCCAAACATGCTGTCACAAATGACAAGATTTTCTGTTTTTACAACTCAGTATTCTCTCAACATCTTCTTTATCTACTCATCTGCTGTTGGGCACTTAGGTTATTTCCATTAACTTGGATATTATAAACAGTGCATGCTATAATGAACATAGGAGTGCATATATTCTTTTGAAGTTTTTTTTTTTTAAAGACTTATTTTATTTATACAAGAGCTGGGGTACAGGCCAGATGTGCGGGAGAGTGAGATTCACCAGAGACAGAGCAGGGAACAGAACAGGCAGACTGAGGAAATACACTGCTGAGGGGAGCAGTGGGCGAGACAAGAGAGGTCTGCTCGCCATGTGGGTTGCTCCGAGGCCAGCAGGGATAGAACCGGCACTGCTGAGATACTGCGGACAGCCTCACAGCACTGCGCTCAACCGCCTGCGCCAACAGCAAGGCCCAAAAATTAGTTTTTGCATTCTTTGGACAAAAACCAAGGAGTGTTATTGCTGGATCATATGGTATTAATATTTTGAGGGACCTCCCTATTGTTTTCTATAGAGATTGGAACCAGTCTACATTCCTACCAATGGTATACGAGGATTTTTTCCTCTGAACATCCTTGCCAACTTTTACTATTTCTGGTTTTGTTGATAGGGCCACTCTCAATGGGAGTAAGGTGGTTATTTCACGGTGGTTTTATTTTGCATTTCCTTGGATACTGAACATTTTTTCATATGCCTATCAGTCATCTGTATGTCTTCTTTGAAGAAGTGTCTAGTTAGCTTTTCTGCCCATTTCTTTCTTTCTTTCTTTTTTTTTTTTTAAGATTTATTCATTTATTTATACAAGCACTGAATATAGTCAGAAGCGCGGGAGGGTGAGAGAATTCACCAGAGCCAGAGCGGGGAGCAGAGAAGGCAGAAGGACAGAAGTACACTGCTGAAGGGAGCAGGGGGCGGCGGGAGAGGTCTGCGCACCATGCGGGACCCTCCTCCAGTGGCCAGGGAGGAGCCGGGGATCGAATCTGCGCCACAGAGGCTGCAGGCAGCCTCGCAACCCAGCGCTCAACCGCTGCGCCACTGGGGAGGCCCTCTGCCCATTTCTTGATTGGTTTATTCGTTTTCTTTCTGTTGACTTCTTTGAGTTCTTTGCATATACTGGATATTAGTCCCTTGTCAGGTGTAAGACATACAAATATTTTTTCCCATTTGGCAGTATATACTTTCATTTTATTAGTAATTTTTAGTTTGTCTTTTTTTTTTTCAGTGCAGAAGCTTTTAATTTAATGTAGTCCCATTTGTTTATTTTGCTTTTGTTTTCCTTGTTATTGAAGACAAGTGCACAAAGATATTATTGAAGCCAGTGTCATGGAGTGCTTTTCCAATGCTTTCTTCTACGTATTTTATGATTTCCGGCCTTACATCCAAGTCTTTTATTCATTTTGAGTTATAATTTGTATAGCTGTGAGAGTTGTCTAATTTCATTTTCTGTGTGCGGTTGTATAGTTTCCCCAATGGTTAAAGAGACTTCCTTTCTCTGTTGTTTACTCTTAGTTCCTCTGTTATAGACTTAGCTGTCCATAAATTGTGAGTTTATTTCTGAGTTGTCTCAATGCCATTCTATTGGTATGTGTGTCTATTTTTATTCCAATAGTTATCACACTGTTTTATTATAAACTTGTATTATACTTTTAAATCTCTACTCCTCTTCTTTTTGTGAAGATTGCTTTGGCTATTCAGGGTCTTTTGTGGTTCCATACAAATTTCAGTGATGTTTGCTCAATTTCTAAGAATGCCATTGCATTGAATCTATACAGTGCTTGGGAAGATGGACATTTTAACAATGTTAATTCTTCCAATCCATGAGCGTGGAGTGTTTTTCCATTTCCTCATGCCATCCTGTTTCTTTTATATGTCTTTTAGTTTTTGTTGAACAGATCTTTCCTCTCCTTTTTTTTTTTTTTTTTTAAAAAAAGATTATTTATTTATACAAATACTGGGTACAGTCAGTAGCGCAGGAGGGTGAGAGAATTCACCAGAGCCAGAGCGGGGAAGAGAACAGGCAGACTGACAAAACACACTGCTGAGGGGAGCAGCGGGCGCGGAAGGAGAGGTCTGCGTGCCATATGGGACCCTCGCCTGCGGCCGGGGATTGAACTGGCGCTGCAGAGGCTGCGGGCAGTTTTGCAACCCAGCGCTCAAATGCTGCGCCACCAGGGGAGGCTCTCTTTCCTCTCCTTTGTTAGGCTTATTCCTAGGTATTCAATACCTTTTGCTGTTACTATAAATTGGACTGTATTCTTGATTTCTTTCTTTTCCAGTCCATTATTTGTGTAAAGGAATGCAACAAACTTTTGTTTATTGGTTTCTGTAGCCTGACATTTTACCAATTCATTGTTTCTAATAGTTTAATGGAGTCTTTCAGTTTTCTGTTTATTATAATATCATCTGAAAATAGTGATAGCTTTACTTCTTTGACAACTGGGATTCCGTTTACATTTTCCATTGCCTAATTGCTCTAGCTCTGACTTCCCATACTACGTTGAATAGTAAATATGAGAATGGACATCCCTGTCTTGCACCTGATCTTAAAGATAAAGTGAATGTGAAAGTCTCAGATTCTCCAGTAGGTATTCTAGGGTTAAAGATGATCAATCAATCAATTTCTTAAATGCCCTTATAATACAGAATTATCTAGGGGTGAAAAGAAATATTCCCTAAGGTTTTGCTTTACTAATAAAAAATACATATACACAAACATGAAGCAAGTGTGACAAATTGTTGACTATTACTGAATCTGAAGGAAAAGTTTATGAGGTTCATTATCTAGCATATTTTTTACATGTTTATAATTTTTCAATTAAAGCTTCTCATATGTTATGCTGGTCATATGAGAATTCATTAGCAAACAGGACCATAAAATCTTAAGGAAAATTCAATTTAGAAAAATAAAATACACTGAAGACAAATAGGCCAAAATATTAAACAGTGGTTATATTAGGAACAGAAAAACCTGACAGATTTCTTCATTCTTCATTCCACTTGTATTACTTCCTCTTCTATACTCTCCATGCATGTTGATTTTATAGTGTGCATGTGTAAGCAGTGGTGGGGAGGAGTATATAAGCATGTATATATTAAAGTTATAGTTAAAATAAAGGAATGCAGTTTTAGGCTTAAAATGAAACATGAAATTTTTTTAAAAGACATTTATAAGGGTAAAGGAATTACCTGCTCTTCTCTTTTCTGCTTTCTTAACTGTAGTCCTTCTTCCTCCCTCCTTCTCCGCATCTCATCAGGATTCAGGGACTTATTTTTGTAACTCTTCAGGCGAAAGTTCTCTTTTCCTGGGGTGGTCATGATTCCTTGGAGGAAAAAGAGAGGGGGGGAGTGATTGGAGTGAATAAATGAGCTTAATGTAAAGATGCCTGCTATTCTAAAAGTGCAGTCTTTTATTAAACATTTACATGCCCAGGCCAACCCTGCAGAAATTATTTAACAGCTTTAAAGTAAACAATTCAATGGTTTTTTTTTTAATAGCCACAGTTACATGCAACCATCTTTAGTCAATTTTTGAAAATGTCATCTTAAAGAAAACTACAACTCTGTACCATTTAGCTACCATTTAACTATTACTCCTATTCTGGATAATTCATAGTAACAGAATACTAAATATGATGGATAGTGCCTGATGTATAGAATTCTTCCATGGTAAAGCACATTAAGTACTTCGTTTCCTTTTTATGACTGTATATAATATTCCACTGCATGGATATACCCTGTTATATGTATCCATTCAGCTTATGGACAATTGGGTTCTTCCACTTTGGGATATAATACTTCTATCAACATTCGTGGAAAAGTTTTTATATAGACAGGTTTTCATTTTTCTTGTATATATGTCTAGAAATAGAACTGCTTGGTCATATAGCAACTCTATGTTCAATCATTTGAGGAACTGCCCAACTCTCCCCAAAGTCACTGCACCATTTTACAAACCAGTGTATATGGGATGTAAATTTCTCCACATCCTCACCAACATTTGTTATCACAATTTTTTTATTCTAGCCTAATAGAGATGAAGTTTTATCTACTGATCTTGATTTGCATTTATTTGATGACTACTGAAATGGAGCATCTTTAGCAACTATATATCCTCCATAAAAGAAATATTTATTCAGATTCCTTGCCTATTTAAAAAATGGGTTGTCCTTTTATCATTGAAGAACAAGAGGTCATCCTGCAACAACTAGAAAACCACCTTTCTCTTTGCTCTTCTATTTAATCTTCACTCAGCTCTTAGATTAGTATCAACACCTTTTACATTGTATTACTTCAATGACTATGAATCTAAATGAGTGTTTAGCATTCGTTTTTTTATTTGACTTTAAAAAAAATTTATTTATGCATACAAGAACTGGGGTACAGGCCAGAGGCATGGGGGGGACGAAAGGATTCACCAGACACAGAGTGGGGAACAGAACAGGAGGAATGACTGAAATACACTGCTGAGGGGAGCAGTGGGTGAGTCAGGAGAGGTCTGCTGTGCCATGTGGGTAGCTCCCTGCCACGGATCAAACTCATGCTGCAGTGGCTGCAGGTAGCTTCTAGGTTGCGTCTTAACCCCTTGTGCAACCAGCGGTTAAGCATTTCTTAGATGAAATTTGAATTTCTTTGTTGTACAAGATCCCTTCATTCAATACTTTTTCCATTCTCAGGAATTTATACCCACAACACACTACATGTACACTTCTATTATATTCAAGATGGTATATATGTAGTGTGCAGAGCAATTCACTGAGTTCTATAACTTCCAAGCACATTAATAAACAGTCTGAATATTTGATGTTTATAATGTACTTTGTGGAACCATAAAATGCTAATATACTTAACATCATCAGGTAAATTAAACAATCTTATTAGAAAACATGATGTGCATTCAATACTAAAAAACCAAAACCACAAGAAACTATACTACAAAATAAATCATGGATTTATAAATATATTTACACATTAATGAATTTAAGAACAAAAAAATTTTGGCACACTTATGAATATTAATTATTCATTTTTTATCAACTTCTAATCAAGAAGTGACAGGTCATTTTAAAAGATTTTAATAAAAATTCAGGGAAAAAATAAAATTAAATCTATTTGCCCCATTTTTCCCTTGTAAAACAATTAAAAATTATTTTCATTTTAGTGACACCACCTAGTGCTCAATGATGGCAAAGTTTGGAAAAACTTGCAAAAAGCATCTCCTGTAAGAAGTCAATGCTGCAGTCAATTCATTGGTGCTCATCTCTAGTTACATCTCCTAACTCCAATTCCATGACTCTAATAGAAATTTTTATTATCTTTCATGTCACTGCTTCAGACCTTCTTTCACTGGTAAGTTTATTATAACCTTTTAGTGCTGAGTTCTGATTTCACCTTCCAGATCTATGGGTTCCTAACTTGCAAGGTTCCCATAAAAGATATTCTCAATATTCCAACACTTAAAAGAAAATATTTACCAAGAAGTTTGGGGATTCACACCCCAGCATTCAGTAACTGCTGAATTCCAAAGGAAATAAAAAGAGTACCTCATATTAGAATTAGAATATTCACTGTGATTGTTACAATGAAAAATTATAAACCTAAAAATTCCAAAAGGAGGTCTGGTTATGGGGAATGATCATGATATATTAAGAAATGAAAAAAAAAAAAAAAAAAAAAAAACAGAACACTAACTTATAAAAAATCTGGGTGCTGGGAATAAAAAGCTAACTCATTCATTATACTTTAAAAAATACTCCACAACTCAGAATACAAAAAACTTTAGAATTTTCCTTTATCTCCCAAATTTTCTACAGAAGAAATATGGTGGTAATAAAAAACTTTCAAATAGAGTTGAAAGCATATACTGACTACAATGAAGCTTCCAGAACTGCCTAAAACATTGAATTTCTTTGAGTTAGAATTTTATTTACATGCTGTTATTTCATCTAAGTTCTGACTCAATACTTTAGACCTTTATAAAAGAGAAAAACTATCTCTTCCCTTACAGTCGTTTTCAATATCTATTTTCAATAGATCTTTTCCCAAAATGGCACAAAGTTTCCTTCATGTTGAAAGTAAAAAAGACAAGAAAACTTGTCTTTATCCTAGTCATAGTCATCACTGAATTTTAGTAAGTTCTGCAATGTATCTGGCCATTTATAGGGACTTACACATTTCAAATTAAATATTGGCACATAAAGAATATACATTTCTCACTAAAATATATTAACAATTCAAAACACAGAAATTATAATCTTTGGGCCTCCCTGGTGGTGCAGCAGACCTCTCCTGTCTCACCTGCTGCTCCCTTCCGCAGTTTGTTTCAGTCCATCTGCCTGTTTTGCCCCTCGCTCTGTCTCTGGTGAATCCTCTCACCCTCCGGATCTCTGGCCTGCACCCCAGCTCTTGTATACATTAATAAATCTTTTTTAAAAAGTATAACCTTCAATACTAAATATAGTACTAAGCAAATAGCGGTCATTAAAATGCTGTGGAAAGAATGAAAAGATCAGAGTGAGCTTACGTAAAGAAATAAAATGTTTGATATGGTAAACTATTCTATAAACCTGTTGTAAAGAATGAACCACAAGGAAAGAGAACAGATAATAGGTGAGATGTCAAAACCTTCTAGGAAGGTTATAAAGCAGATGGTCAAATAGCATTTTAGTAGCAAAGTGAAGAACTCTGAAGCCTAAGCATTTAGAAACACATGGATTCACACTGCCCACAAACAGGAAGTTTCACAACAGGAGTACCACCAGGTATCTCTGAAGGTACTAGATACTAGACTAGTTGAAGTCTACAAGTCATCACATATCCAGGTTTTCCTCTCCTTTCTGCATAGTCAGGCAACCACCCCTCCTCAGCTACTACACAAATTGAGAGGATTTTTTTCTTTTTTTTTAATTTTTATTTATATATTTTTTTACATCATTGTTCATTTTTAAACAATGTTTGCTTTCTTCCCTGTCCCCCATCAGGTGTAGTCCCCATAGAACTTCCCTCACCAATGCATCCAAGAGGATTACTCTGAAGAAACTAGAATCTCTAAAATGGGCAGGTGAAGGTACAGGTGAGGTATACAGAAAGTTATAGAATATAGTGTTATACAGAAAACAGGGTTACATTAACACAATAAACAGTAAGAACCCCAGCTCATTTTCTAAGATAATTTCTCAAAACATGACAGCCTGGTGTATAATATTCTCCCAGCAAGAAAATTGGAGGCTCTCTTTCTCAAAGGAACTGACCAGCCCAAAAGGATTATGAGGGTTCCTTTCCCCCATAAATGACTACCTGCTTTCCTACGTAACCTTGAACAAGTCACACCTATAGAGATTTCAATTCAGTTTTGAGACCTCCACTCTTAATCTGAACAGACGTAAGATTACCAGCATCTGGGAAAAGTCCAGAAAAGACCAATAGAATTAATAGAACCTTAAAGAAACAGAGCAATGAGAAAGAAAAAGGAAACTTTAAATAAATATGTATGCCCTTAAAATCCTCAGAGAATTGGCGTTTGTAAAACAAAATATATTCTAATGACTAAGAATTTAATATATGTGTGAAAATTTAAAATTCAACAGAAAGGTTAGAAAATTTCTGTATAAACAGAAAACAAAAAATTGATAAGATATTATCAAAGAAACAATGCATCAAATTTAGAATATCCATTCAATGAAGGACACCATAAACAAATCAGCAGGAAGTTAAAAGGCTCAAGGAAGATATTTTTCAAGTTTAAAATCAACAGACTCAATTCAAATTTAACCGCCACAGAAATTTCTGCAAATCAAAAAGACAGACAAGAAACCAAAAGGAAGGACAGCCAAAGGCCAAAACAGACAATTATCAAAAGGCAATACCTGAATGGCTCAAACTCATTGGAAATCCTAGAATATAAACAATGAGATACCACTTTATAACCAACAGACAAGCAAAAAACAAAAAGCTGAATAAAACCAACTACTGGCAGAGATGTGGACAAACAAAAACCCTCTCCCACTTCTAGTAGACATACATAAACTAGTTTTCCTATTTTATGACATAGGAATTCCACTCTTGGGCCAATATTCCAGAAAATGTCTCACACAAGCCAATGGGATGTACAGTAGAAGTACAGTTACCTTGGGGGCCTCCCTGGTGGCACAGGGTTAAGATACAACCTATGAAGCTGTTCGAGGCCACTGCAGCACGAGTTAGATCCCTGGCCAGGGAGATACCCACATGGCAAAGCAGACCTCTCCTGACTCGCCCACTGCTCCCCTCACCAGTGTATTTCAGTCATTCCACCTGTTCTATTCCCCACTCTGTCTCTGGTGAATCCTCTCACCCCCCACTCCTCTGGCCTGTACCCCAGTTCTTATATGAATAAATACATCTTTAAAAAAAAAGGTACATTTACCACAGTGTATTTGTGATGCCAGAGGAGCAACTCACATGTCAATCATTAGAAAAGAAAAAGTAAAATGTGATGGAGCCACATTTTCAAATTCTGTATGAAACACTACTACATGAACACCACAAACAGAAAGCTCTCTAAAACTCTACTAGGTAAAAAACTTAAGGAACAGGAAAGGTTTATAATACAACACATAAACTAAATACACTCACATATTACATATTTCACCATGCCTCATATGTAACCAAAGAATGTACAAACCACAGGGAGTCAGTGCCTACTGAAAAGGTGTAATAGGAAGTGAGGCTTGGAAATGAAAAAGGAAGGACCTTGTGTGGTCTGATGATGGTGTGTCAAGAACTGAGAAACAAAATTAACTCTAAAACTCTTTTTACCTGAAGACCAAAATATAATAAAAAATATATAAATAATAAATTTCCCAGAATTTAAAGGACATATATTCCCAGTTTGCAAGGGTCCATGGAATGTCTTTACATAAACAAACAAACACAAAACCCAAATCTAAGCACTCCACTATGGAATTTCAGGGGACTGGAGGAAAGACTGGGAAGGTCAGATACAAACGAAAAATTACAATGACTTTGGACTTCAACATTAGAATTGAGAAAACAATAAAGACATGACCTTCAAATTTCTTAGGCCTACAATTTGATAAGCAGCAAAGTGACTGATGAAATGTTAAGGGCCTCCCTGGTGGCGCAAGGTGAAGCTATCCGCAGCCACTGCAGCTCTAGTTCAATCCCAGGCCAGCTACCCACATGGTACAGCAGACCTCTCCTATCTCACCCACTGCTCCCCCAGCAGTGTATTTCAGTAGATATGCCTGTTCTGTTCCCCACTCTGTCTCTGGTGAATCCTCTCACCCCTGGCACCTGTGGCCCATACCCCAGTACTGTATGCATAAATAAATCTTGGGGAAAAAAAAGGATGTTAAGGTAGACTAAAGGTTTTCTTCATTATGAAAGATCTCAAAGTGTTTACTTCCCATGGGGCCTCCCTGGTGGCACAGGCAGTTGAGTGCAGCGCTGTGAAGCTCTCCGCAGCCTCTGCAGTGCCGGTTCAATCCCCACCGGCCTCGGAGCAATCCATATGGCAAGCAGACCTCTCCTGTCTCACCCGCTGCTCCCCTGACCAGTGTACTTCATCAGTCTGCCTGTTCTGTTCCCCACTCTGTCTCTGGCGAATCCTCTCACCCTCCTGCACATCTGGTCTGTACCCCGGCTCTTGTATAAACAAAATAAATCTTAAAAAAAAAAAGTGTTTACTTCCCTATTACCCTTTCAAGAAACTTAGGAAACATGAAAAATAGATCCAATATAGGAAAAGAGCAAAGAGTTTTAAGGATGATATAAAGACAAATTTCAGGATAACACTCATGAACTATGCCAAAAAAAGTAACCAAACCAGGCTGCAATAAAGGGACATAGTGTTCCTGCACAACTGTCTCAAGAAATGAAGAGGGATGAAAAATAGCTATTAAATTTGGGGGGGAAATGATTAGGAAATGATACCATAATACATTACATAGTTTAACTTTAGTATTTACACATTTATTGCAAGCATACTGAATACTGACTTAAATGCCTATGGTAACTACATTAGAAAGGCAGAGGCAGTATATGTGTATGGAGGAAAGTCAACAGATAATGTCTAAAACTGCTGTATCAAGAAAGAATCATCAAAGTTATTTATAAATTGAAAGAGGAAAAAAGCTTAAAGAAAGAAAATGGTAGGTTTCAGAGTGCAGGAACAGAGGACATTTGTTTTCCAAATATTATTCTAATTAAAAATTTGTATTTTTTAAACGGTAACAAGGCAAGAAACTTTCCTGACTTTTACAAAATAGTTTTCACTATATCATTTCATGATGCTAAACAAACTACATCTAGTTTGTTTTGGAGTGAACTGCAAAGCTAAGACAAAATCAAGTTTTAATGATTGATGTGAACATAGTACAAATATCCCTGTTTTTGAATCTCAGCTCCACCACTTACTCTGTGAAATAGGGCAAGTTACCTAACCCGCACAGGTAATAACCTACTCAGAGTGGTTCTGCAAGAATAATTAAGTGAACACAGATGATACAGTGCTTAACCCATCAGTGGGTTGGTTTAGTGCTTTCTGCCTTTCTGTTCCCTGGCTACAAATCCCCATTCTGACCCCAAACTGCCTCATTGGTCACAGAATCAAAGACTCACGGACAATTCAGCATATATCCCTCCTCATACTTGAAAATCCATCATGATGAGTAAGCAGACTTAATTTCAGTATATGAAGGGCAGCATTATTCATGCGAAGAAGATTATCTCTATTATCCACACTCTGGGTTATTGCCGGCTTTCAAGAACTGCCCCAATTAGTCTGGTACACTAGATCAGAAGCATTTTACAAGACTTATTTTCTATTTTGTAGGGTCATAACACCTTTCAAAAAACAACTGTTCATTCCATCAGTCTTCATCTCTGCTCTTTCACTGCAGGGCTTCCAAATTTTCTAACGCAGGGCCTATCTGGCCCCCTTTGTTGGCCTGAAGCCACCTCCTGCTTACTGAAGCAAGAATAGATTGAAACCAACTTCAATCAGCCAATTGAAATGTTTAGTATTTCCAGTGTTTGCTTCCATTATTTTGGCTGAATTTATAATCCCCTGCAAAACAGAGATTTTAAAACAAATAGTTACAGGGAATTCTCTTTATATTTGTATAGCCAAAAGTCTGAATTTATTTTATACAAAGTATTCATACATCTAAGAACAATCTAACAGATTTAAAAAACAAACATGAAACAATAATACTTTATTTTAATCATTAACTTGACAAACACTGTACCAAAACACTAGAGCAAAAAGAAAAAAAATATTACCCTATTCCCAAATGAAAAATAGATAAAAACACAATTAAGAGCAAAAGAGAATCGTCGACCAATTGAGAACAATTCCAGACTATCTTGTATAATTTATATCACAGCTGAGGCTAACGAAAATTACAAAAATTTGACACAGCTCTGAATCTTCTGACAGTCAAAATGTAGAGTTAACAGGTTGGCTTATGGATCATGAATGCTCCAACAAAAAGCAATGATTTGAGGGGTTTTGTTGTTGTTTTTAAAGCAAACAAAATAAAAGGTTTCTCGCTGGGGCCTTAAAAAGAGTCTGTGTCTAAGGTCTCTTGAAAGGATCAATCAATAAGAAACAGTGTCTTGGAAAGCACTGAAGTTTTTTCTTTTTCTTGAATGTTGTCCTTTTTATGTATCAATCCTAGATAAAAGTCAAAGTACTTAATAGTAAACCATCGCGTGCAAAGACCTAAATTAACACAATCCAAGTATAAATGAATGTTCTGTTTCCCTGATACACTGCAAACTCCTCAAACATATGTTCTCTGCTGCCATTTGAACTTCCTTTGCTAATTTAGTACAATATTCAGTTTCCTTTCAATAACTGATAAAATGCCATGCAGTCAATATTTATATTCATTATTTGTGAGTCATGACTGCTATATTATAAATTCCATGAGGATAGATATAGTATCTTGATCATGTCTATACCCCAGTTTGGGAATATGATCACCCCACAGAACCAAGATCAGTCCAATAAGTATTCCCTAAATGAATGGATTAAATCAAAAACAAAAAATTAAAATGGATTAAATTAAAAAACAAAAAAATCTGAAGAGAAATAACTTTTTTTTTTTAAAGATTTATTTATACAAGAACAGGGTACGGGCCAGATGCGCGGGAGGGTGAGAGGATTCACCAGAGACAGAGCGGGGAACAGAACAGGCAGACGAAATACACTGCTGGGGGAGCAGCGGGGGAGACAGGAGGGGTCTGCCGCGCCATGTGGGGATCTCCTTGGCCGGGATCGAACCCGCGCTGAAGAGGCTCAAGAGGCTGCCGACAGCTTCACAGTGTGGCGCTCAACCGCCTGAGCCACCAGGGAGGCCCAAAATAATTCTTAAAGTAACAGTGACTTTGGGTTGCATGGCTATTCCAACAGAAGCTTGATAACCTTTTGTAAAATATTTCTCTGACCTTTAATGTTTTTATCTGTAAATTATGAAAAATTAACATCTAATTCAGTTACTGTAAACATTAAATGTTTTAATATATATAAAGTATTTAGCACAATACCTGGAAAAGAGCCCCAATAAATGTTAAATTACTTTCTCTCGAGTCCCTCCTAAAATCGAGTACCACACAAAAAACACTGCCTTCCAAAAATAAATTTTCAGTAAAAAAAACAAGAGTTCATTCATACTTACTCCAAAAAGTTAAAATTTCATCTCAATCTTTAAAACGGAGTGGGAGTAACTCGTGGGTTACTTTTTATTTTTTTTTAACTATTTTATTTTTAAAGATTTACTTATGCATACAAAAACTAGGGTGTAGGCCAAAGGGTTGGGGTGTGTGTGTGTGTGTGTGTGTGTGTGAGAGAGAGAGAGAGAGAGAGAGAGAGGGAGGGAGGAAGGATTCACCAGAGTGGGGAGCAGAACAGGCAGACTGACTGAAATGCACTGCTGAGGGGAGCAGCGGGCACGGCAGGAGAGGTCTGCTTCGCCATGTGGGCAGCTCCCTGGCCGAGGATCCAACTCTTGTTGCAGTGGCAGGCAGTAGCTTAATTGTGCTGAGACTGAAACCCAGGCGCCACCAGGGAGGCGCGTGGATTACTCTTTAAATATTACAAATCAATGCAAGAACAAGTTAAGGAAAAAACAACAACGTCAAGAATGCCCTTTGAAGCAACAGAGGGGGCGGGATGTGGCAGATTACCACTCACAATGCTAAGAATGGGGGTTCTGAAGAACTGTTCTCAAAGAAAAAAAAAAAAAAGGAGAAATTCAGTAATATCACTTAATAGTATGTTTTAGAAAAACATACCTCAAAACTGTTCATTCTGCGTTTAAACCGTAAGAATCATGTGCAATGTCTCATTTAAAAGTGGAACATTACGTACTTCCATTCAAACCGAAAACACGCCTTATGACTACTTCCCTGTCATCCTTTTTCTCCTCCCATTTCGAGCACAATCTCACACTTCGCCGTTTCCCTGGAATCACCACCTCACGCGCGCTAAGTGGAGACGAAGTTCTGTCATTCCTATAATTACCACACCCTGTCAGACGCTTCAGGACCATGTTGTTATGACATCTGTAAACATCAGCCAACCGTTCCACCCCCCCCCGCCCCCCAACCCCCCGCCCCCCACCCCACCCCACCCGCCACCGGCTCCAGCACTAACTTGTGAATTCCCGAGAAGGTTCTCCCTCCCTCGGCTGGGATTTTTACACGCCACCCCAGCTCTTTCCTGCCTCAGTCTCCGCACTCCGCGCGGCCCGCCCCCGCCCCCGCCCCCGCCCGCCCGCGCGCCGCCCGCCCGCGGCGCCGCTCCCAGCTCGCCTCCCCTGCGCCCCGCGGCCTCGGCGTCCCGCAGTCCCCCGCGCGCTCCCAGCCCCGCCGCCGCCCCGCCCCGCCCCTACCGGCGTCCCCGAGGCAATCGCACCAGCGCTCCCCACCCCCACCCTCCGCTCCGCCGGCCGCGCGGCCGTTAGGACAGCCCCGCGTGACGCACCCACACGCCGCGAGCGCCAGGGCCCGGGCGCCGCAGCGCGAACGCAGCTGGCGCCCGCCCTCGCCCCGGGGCCTCCCCCGGTCCCGCCGAGGACTGCCGGATCTACCGGCGGGCGGGGGAAGGGCCGGGGCCGCGCGGCCCCAGCACTCACCAAGCTCGAGGCAACCGAACCCGGTGCCACTGACGAGAGAATCGCTTGCTCACTTGCCCGCCGACCGTAGCCCTCCCGCGCACGATCTGGAAGAGCCGGCCCGCGCCTTGACGCCGCTCCCAGGCCTCGCTCTCCGCCGCCGCGCACCCAGCAAGCAAGACCCAGCTCAGCCGGCGTTCGTAGCGCGCCTGCGCGCGGGACCGGCCCACACGCCTGCGCACGCTCCTCCGTCGCTAGCTGCAGAGGCTGCCGGGAAGTGTAGTCCTCCAGCTGTCTTTCGCGGAAGGCGGAGAGGATGACGCCCGCGCAGTCACAAGTGGAGGGCTTGGGCCTCCCTGGTGGCGCAAAGGGTTAAGACGCAGCCTATGAGGTTGTCCGCAGCTTCTGCAGCACGAGTTCGATCCCCCGGCCAGCTAGGGAGGTACCCACATGGCTCAGCAGACCTCTCCTGTCTCGCCTGCTGCTCCCCTCAGCAGTGTATTTCAGTCAGTCTGCCTGTTCTGTTCCCCACTGTCTCTGGTGAATCCTCTCACCCCCCACACCTCTGGCCTGTACCCTAGCTCTTGTATGCATAAATAAATAAATATTAAAAAAAAAAAAGTGGAGTGGTGGGGAAGGACTCGCTTACCATTGCAGTCAATGGTAAAGGTTGGAGAATCGTGGTGGAGGGACAATGAAACGGCACTACTGACGTTTAATTGCCAAGTTATGTCTACAAACCTGTTTTCGAAACTCTTCCAGGACCATCAATCTTTGTATCTAGCCTCTATTGGTTGGTACACATTATCTACCATCCTTTTACCTGATAGTGTATGAGGAGTATCTAAAATCATTCAGAAATTAAATGAAACAAATATTTTACTCTCAATAAATGCTCTCAAACGAAGGCAAATGTTACTATTAAATTTGATGAAGTTATTTTGGGGGAATTTGTTTCGTGCAGTGGTTTCTAAAGAAAAAAACAAGCAGAGATCACAAAATAAAGTCTCGTATGTGGCTTAGTTTATCAAATCCATGTGAAATGCTCACCAAGGTGCAAAGTGAAGAGATGGGCAGATAGATTTATAAATGTGGGAGCAGAGCACACTACCTGAACTCTAGGCTGTGCAATCCATGTTCATTTGTCCTGGACTTCTCTCTCCCCCTCTCTAGCCTCTTCCCTTTGCCCCCTCTGCCCCGGCCCCCATTCAATAGTCCCCACCTATAGCCTGTTTCCTACATATCAGAGTTGAGTTTGAGCAGAGGGGGTTTGGGGGAAGAGAGGGTGTTCTAAGGGAGGACAGACACTTAGGGCCAAGTATACCTGACCATAGCTACACTGAGAACAGATCATTTTATTCCACACAAGAACTAAGATTATTTGGAGCTCTACTTCAGTCCTTGTGAAAAATAGTTTATTTCCAGCTCACCCTAACTCCTAGCAAGGTTATCCCTCGAGGGTCCCAAACAAAAGTCTGTTGTATTTACTTGGGCCTCTCTTCCTGGACCCCGCCTCTTCAGCCCATGAGACAGCCAAAAGTCCTGCTCAGTTTTTCAGCCCTTGCCCTTGCTTTCAGAATTAGCAATCATCTAAGGTGGAAAAGTGATGGCAAATATCAGGCTCACCTCTTCATGGCCTCCTTTTTTCTTGAACCCACAAATTTCATTGCCAAGGTAGATCTTTAATGCCTTAATGTTTTGTTGTTGTTGTTTAATGTTTCATCCTGCTGTTCTTAGTGGTGGTAGGATTTGCTCAGGAAAACAATAGGCCATCCTAAGGCAGAATTCCTGTAAATATGTTACTTTTGCAAAAATGTTACCAAGCCATACATGGTGTTTTATTAGCTGATGTCTTCCTGCCTGTATGTTTATTTTTTGAGAAATTTAAAAATTGTAAAATAATACTTTTGCTATTAAAGTGTTGCTATGAACATTCGTGTACATATCTTCATGTGTATAGGAAAACGGCAAAATCCTCAGACATTTCACCTTTAACTTTACTAGATGTAGTAGGCAGAACTCTTAAGCTCGTCCCCGTGATCTTTGTCCCCTAATACTGTCCTATATAATCCCTATCCATCAAGTGGGACATTGACTGACTTTTAAACTATGGAATATAGCAAAGATGATGGAAAGTCCCATGATTACATTTCATTATAGATGTGTCTATCTTTGCTGGAAATTTTAGAGTGCACCAAAAAATATTGACATCATAAAAACTGCAATGTGAAAAGTTACATTACAAATATTGCAAAATATTTTATATAATAATATATGTAAACTTGAACATAGATCTAGAATTTATGTATTTAAACATACTTTGTTTGATAAACTCATATATTTGAGATAAATGTATTTATGATACATTTTTATTCAAAAATACATATATATATGAGTTGTACATATGTACTCTCAAAGTTCCATATTAGCACAGGTGTGTTTTGGAGCTTTCTGTTCTATTCACTTCGTCTGTCTAGTCCTGTAGTATTAACGTATTTTATTTACTCTAGTTATATCATCATATGTTGTGGGCCATGGCACCTCCACTTTGTTTTTCCTCTTAAAAATTGTATTGACACTTCTTAGATCCTTATAATTAATATAAATTTTATGATTATTTCATTCATTTTTATGAAGAAAAACATGATTGTGATTAATATTGCATTGAGATGAGACATATCTATTCTTTTTTTTTTTTAAAGATTTATTTATTTTATTTATACAAGCACTGGGTACAGTCAGAAGTGTGGGAGGGTGAGAGAATTCACCAGAGCCAGAGCAGGGAGCAGAACAGGCAGAAGGACCGAGGTACACTGCTGAGGGGAGCAGTGGGCAGCAGGAGGGGTCTGCGCACCATGTGGGACCCTCGTCTGGTGGCCAGGGATTGAACCAGTGGCCAGGGATCGAGCCAGTGCTGCAGAGGCTGCAGGCAGCTTCGCAACCCAGCGCTCAACCGCTGCGTCACCAGGGAGGCCCCTCTATTGAGTCTTTCAATAAGGATCTATCTTTCCATTTATTTAGGAAATTCCTTTCAAAAATATTTTGTCTTTTTTTTTTTTTTCATTAAGTCATGTATACATCTTTTGTGTACTGTTGAATTTGTGGACTCCTCACCTTGTGGAGATTGGCACAATTGGAGGAAGGCCAAAGAAGGAAAAACTCTCAATCTAGAGGTCTAAGGTAGGGGCCCTTTACCCTTATGGTGGCACCATATAAGACTATAGTTTGCTTCTTACATGAGGAAGAATGCTAGTTAAGTTAGAAGGAGCGGGAGGAAGCATGCTGTGCAAGAGGTTGAAGATGCAAGGTTCAGGAAAGTTTGGAAGTATAGAGGAATATGGAGTTAATATGGGCAAGAGATGCATGATGAATTAGCCGGGTTGTACATTTCAGAACTCTGAAATAAAATTTGAGCCCAGAGCATTGTCACAGGGCATTCAGCCTTTATAAGAGCTATTCTGTCTGCATGAAATACTCTTGATTCTGCTACCTACTTGCTGCATCCTTTATTCACCTAGCTAACAAATTCTTCAGATTCAGTTTGAGTTCAACTTTCTCTATTAGTTCTTCCTCCTACCCCCTGATTAATATATCTATCTCCTTCTTAAATTTTTCCATATAATCCATAGTTCCTCGTTTATTATATCCAATCATATTATTAAGTTGTCCATGGTGCTTGCATGGTGTTGCTTGATATGGCTGAATCTAAATAGTTTATCAGCAGAATGTGAGTCTTTTGATGTCCTTTAAATGATTTCATTTTACACACAATTTCATTTTGCACACAATTTTTCAGAGCCAGTTATGTAGATAAAGGTGATTTATTTTGGTATCTTACATACAAGATTCTCTGGAAAATCTAAAATCATTCTGCTATCCCAATATGTTACATTATCATCATTTTAGAAAATTAAAGGCTTGAATTACAAATACAAAAATCTCTTATTACATGTGAAATATTTCTGATCCCCTATAGTAAAGGAAATGGAAGAACAATTTGAAGAAAAAATGGCTATGAGAGTGTTTTAGTTGGTATCTACCCACCCCAGCCCCAAGAAATAGACAAAAATAAAGACATTAAGATGCTAGTATGCAGTTGGTTTCTTCAATAACTCAATAAGTCTGTATGACATAAACCATTCTTTGAGTCATTGGTGGTCTTAATTTGGTTAGCTCCTCAAAAGCATGGTGATGCCAGCTGTTAAAATGATGTCAAGGTTAATCAACAGAGCTGCCACTTAAGCCCCTCCAGGATTGCTGGGGAGAGAGCATTGTGTCCTGTAGTACAACATGATCCTGGGAGCAAGTCCACAAATACAGGGGCATAGCCTGCATGCCACTAAAAATAACAATGGTTTCAGGATTGGAGACATTATCAACCACACTGTCATGACTCTCGATGGCTCCAGGATGCAATGGTGGGGCAACAATATTTGACTGATGACCCTGGCAGAAGGAGCCTATGAGTACTTCAGCCACAAACACATAGATATGCTTATCTGTGGCAGATGTTTCCTTTACCTGGTATGATAGATTTTTGAGATTCCTGCTAAAGTATATGCCAGCTCCAAATTTGTAATCTAATAAAAGAAAGACAGTTAAAAGATTAGCATGCTCTTGCAAATCATACTGTCATTTTGGGTACTAATATGTATTCTCTCTCTAGTCCCCTAAATTATTACCATCTCTTGGTATCAAGTCCTTGTTTCAGTAGCAAAGACACCCAAAGTTGTTTCCTAGAGACAAATCATAGCTGATAAAATCAGCACAATAATAGCTTAAATTTAAATACACCTTTAGAGTATATACCTTTAGAGTATATAGAGTATATAGAGGAGTATATGATTTACAAACTATTTTTACACTGATTAACTCCAATTAATCTGTGATTTAGGTCATACTTAACAGATGAACAATCTGAGGTTCATAGATATTATGATTCAAGTCAGCATTATCAACTAAGAAGCTAACAAAGAAACTTATAGAAGGAAGACTGCATTTTCTCTTAGAACTTTGCCCTACTTCTACAGGCTATAAGTAAGAATATCTCTAAAACCTCTGATAATAAAACTAGTGAAAATGACATACAAAAAGAGAAGGCAGAGTGTCTTTATGGATAACATTATAAGAAAAGAAAAGTCAAAATAAAGAGACTCTAAGCATATAATGTCTATGTGCATGTTGCATTGGTTAGGAAGAGACACCCTGAATTTAGAAGCCAGGACATTCTGGTTAAAAAAGGGTTTCCTCTATTGTGGGGTAGCGATAAGTCACTAGTTCTTACCATGGCCTGGCGAAAGACTCTAGAGAATGTCTAAATGCTTTTCATCTAGGTCCACGCTCACTAGGTAATTTTGGACCCATCGGACATCACGAATACTGTGATGCCAAGGAGGAAATACTGTTCCAACCACTGGAAATAAATATTCTTCATTCTGATATAAATGCCTATGATCTGTCTTATTTTCTCTGTAATATTAAGAATACTCAAGACTCTGAGAGCCGAACTCTGAACCTCAAGATAATCCCTGTTAAATGCCTTTCTATCCCCAACGTAGGGGAAAGAAAATTAAAACGTCTTTGAGGCCCTAAGTACCTCCCTTCCTTCCTCCCTCCCTTTCCTCCTTCCTGACAACCTTTTCTTCCTTCCTTACCTTTACTTGGGATTTAACCAAACATTGTTTCTCAAACAGCACTGAACAACAGAAATACAATGGGCTGACACTTACCACAGGACGCCGAGTACATCCTTTGAAAGCCGACTCTGGATACCGCTTTACAGAACTGGTGTGGGACTAGCTGAAACAACCTGTGGCTTAGAGGTTCCCTGCACATTCTCTCTTTCATTATCATCTTCTTTCTTTGGAAGGCATCCCTGAGAGCCACATTGTCTATCTTCTCCACCTATAATGCAAGAAAATGCAAAACTGAGAGACATAAATTGTACATTACATCAAAAATAAAGGCACTTGTGGGCATATTACTAATGCATTCATTTTGCTTTCCTATAAAGTTGCATAAGAGTCTTTCCTGACTTCAACCTTCTTCTACTTTGACTTCTTCTCTTCCAAATTACCTGTACCTTCTTTGCTAAATTAGTAAGAATATACTATGCAATCTTTATGTTCCAGGCACTGATAATGAAATGGCCAACAATGTAGACATAATCGTTTCCCTATAAAAGCTCATAGTTTGGGGCCTCCCTGGTAGCACAAGGGGTTAAGCACAGCACTTTGAAACAATCCGCAGCCTATACAGCACGAGTTCGATCCCTGGCCAGGGAGCTACCCACATGGCATCACCCACTGCTTCCCTCAGCAGTGCATTTCAGTTAGTCTGCCTGTTCTGTTCCCCACTCTGTCTCTGGTGAATCCTCTCACCACCTGCACCTCTGGTCTGTTCCCAATTCTTGTGTGCATAAATAAGTAAATCTTTTTTTAAAAAAAAAAGCTCATAATTTAATGAGAGATACAAATAGGCTATTATAATAAAGTGTGATAAATGATATTCCTTTATTTTTTTAAAGGATTTATTTATTTATTTATACAAGAATTGGGGTACTGGCCAGATGCATGGGAGGGTAAGAGGATTCACCAGAGACAGAGCAGGGAACAGAACAGGCAGACTGACGAAATACATGCTGAGGGGAGCAGCTGGCGCAACAGGAGAGGTCTGCCACACCATGTGGGACCCTCACCAGCCGGCCAGATAGAGCCGGCAGGGATCGAACCAGCGCTGCAGAGGCTGCGGACAGCTTCACAGTGCAGCGCTCAACCGCCTGCGCCACCAGGGGAGGCCCTGCTATTCCTTTATTTTGCTTCAAGCTAGACAGATAGGTCTTTCCTGAGACTTGATCTATGCTTCCACACATCCTGACATTTCTATTTCCTGATTGCAACTATACCCCTCACACCTGCACTTCCCTGTCCTCATTTCATTCTTATTCCTAGGATTCCATGTCAATGAGCAGCTAGCTGTCATCAGCAGGGGAATTTTTTTTGGCTACAGAACCAAATGAACTAATAGCAAGGAATAAAACGCTTTCCCTAATTAAGTATACCTTTATAACCTGAAAACCACAGTTTTCAAATTGTGTCTTTAGATTCTGAATTTCTTCAGTTTCAAGTTTCAGACATTTCAGAAACGTAATTTCTTTCATGTCATGCAGCTTCTTTGGTTGTTGATCAATCTGTCCTAAAAATGAGCAACACAAAATGGTTTGTAAAGAAAACTAATAAACTATAGAAATTTAGAGCAATAAATTAGCCAGTTGAAATTGTTTAGGATATGTTTACGATATGCAAGGAGAGCTATCATACTACAAGAAATCATAGGATAAAATAGAGGGTTAATAAATTTGTCTTTGGATGATTTGGATTATGAGGATGAGGAGTTAAGAGAAAAAAGGACTTCCATATAAACTCTCCCCATCAATACTGTAGTGATGATATATAATTATGTCATAGGAAATGTTTGTATTTCTAACCAGGATGCCATCAACAAAAAGAGAGAGACATAAGACAACATTAAGGAATGATAAAAAAACAACATGACATTTCAAGATTTTACATAACACTTATATTTTATATAACACCTCAAGATTTTCAAGATGTCATGTTTCTACCTCATTTGATCATTACAATACCGCCATTCAAATAATTAACACAATTTTTCAAATAAGGAAATTAAAATCAGAGAAGTTAAATGATTTGTCCAATAGTACATAGCTAATAAGTACAGATCCAAGATTATAAACCTGGCTTTCCCCAGTGCTTTCTGTTAGAGACACGGCAGAATATCTGGTACATATATCATGTGCCACCCAACCAAGAAGAGCAAAATTTGGAGATTAAGCGTCTATATGACATGTCTTTGCCCCCTTCTTTTGGCCTCTTTCTTCTTTCCTTCCTTTCTTCTACCTCCTTTCCTTCCTTTTCCCTTTGCTTCCTCTTTCTTTTTTTAAATTCAAGGGACAACCTGTTATTGTCCAAAGTAGCTTCCTATTAGACTAAATATACAGATGGACAAATAGAAAACCCCCAAAGGCTTATTTTGTTTCAGTTTATTTTCAGTTTGAGTTAAACCACGTATATACTAACATGACCTGATCCCAGCAGGCAGAACTAATTGAATGTGTTTGATTCAACCACAAAAAGTAGATGATAAAGCGAAAGAAACCTGCTACAGAACCAAGTTATAAATCTGGGAAATAGGAGGGACAAAACTCCATAGCAGAGGAACTCCAAAGCCAGGACATTTCAAAGGAAGAGACTATAACTCAAATCTGGAAAGCAGTACATACATTTATAAACTCTGATATCAGAGTTCAGTTCACTTGAATTCAGCAAACACTGAGCTCTTATTACATGCCAGTCACTGGGATGGGTCCTGGAGACTCAAAGGTCCATAACTCCTGGTGTCAAGAGCACACACCAGAAAGGATAAAAGAGTAGCAAAGAGAAAAACGCTGAACTTTTATTATTTAAATTTTATTGTTATGATGGATACTCCCTATAATAACAACATACTTCAAAATTATCTGTTTGTTAATGGAGAGAGATCTTAATCTGATTAAGAGAAGTGAGGGAAATAACATGCTTAGTCAACAACTAGCAAAAAATGCCACCTTGCAGCAGAACAAGGGACATGACTAAACAACTAAAAGCTATTAATAATTCAACCTTATGAATGCAGTTAATTTAAAGTAATGCCACACACTGAATAGGAGATCAATGTTTCTTTATCTTTGTTCTCTTGAGAATAATCAGGACTAGTTTAAATATCCACATGTATTACATTTCAAAAGCTAAGTAGAACTCGTGATTTTGGATCTTACTCTTGAGGATTATCTTGTCCTTTCTTTTTTGACAATGTCTTTTCTGTAGAATGTTAATACAACATCTATTGCAAACTCCTTCTCATTTTGACCATTTCTACCTGAATTATTTTTATAAACATGGTGAAAATAAGGAGTCCTTTGAAATTTTGCATTTAAATGTTGGTAATATATCCATTCTCCACATTACAACCAGTAATATTTCTAAACTAGAATTCTGACCTTATCTTTGCTTAACATCCTTCAAGATTTTTCATTTCTTTCAAGAAACACTGAACATTTTTTCATGTAATTTATAAAGTCTTGTATAATCTAGGCCATGCTATGGTCAGATTTCTTGAAAATTTCTTTCTTTGTCTTACTAGCATCCACCTACTCTTCAGTTCTCCATTTATGACATTTCTTCTGAAAAGTTTTCCCCAAATTTCAGGTCTGTGTTAGGTGCCTCTCCTAGATGCTGCCAGAGCAACTTTCACCTTCTTCTTTCATAACAAACATGCTCACTACTTAGTTTCCCCAGTTAGATTTTTAATGGGAACATGTCCATCTTAGTACTATAGCCCTAGTACCTAGCATAATCCTTGGCACAAATCAAGGATACAATATATATTAATTGAATAAATGAATAAAATAAGCCTCAATCTCCTCCCAAGGTGGCATTTTCAATGGTATAAATTCCAAGTTAACTCTAGGGCTATTTTAAAAGCATCTCTTCAACCCCAAATTCTCACTGTCAATCTGATGAGTTTTGTCCCACTGAAAAGGTGATACTAGAGTGTACCTTATGGTACTAAAGAAAAATAGTGAGAAGGCTCAAAGTGAGTAATTTTAGGGTTCTTAATGCTGCCAGCAACAAATAAATGCAATAAACTCAAAGAAATGAATTAAGCAGGTAGAATGTATCCACATTCGAATGCTCCATCTGTAGAAGTAGGGTTTACATTTTTCCCCAGAGTCTGGGTTTGGGTTACTCAGGCTTTCCACGTAATTGCCTCTTAGGCAATCCATGTCCTAAATAAATCCAACTCTGTGTGTATGTGTATATGTGTACTTATTTACTAATAATTAACCCTTCTCACAGAAAGAGAGCCAAAAAAATGGTTATAAAAATTTATGGCCTAAAACAAAACAAGCACTGTTTGCTTTTTCCCCCTCTTTCAATCTCTCTTACCCACATACAAACATGCATGCTCACATCCAAGAGAAAGACAGTTGACTTTCCAACTTAGTTAATTACCTGACAAGCTCCAAAGGGCTTGCTCCTTTTTTCTTGCCATTGCCTCTTGAACTTGACACAGCCAAAATTCAATATTCATAATCACCTCAATGATGTCAGCCGGGGCTCCTTCAATCACTAACTTTGCCTTTCCCCGACTGATATTCTCTGTGATAGAGACTCCTGGGGTATTCTGTAACTGAGCAAGGTTGTCATGTTCCACTTTCCCAAAGTAGAGGATATGATTATTCTCAATGACGTGGAGGCCCTGATTGTGGAGAATCCTGAAGATCCACAGTTCGGCCTCACTCATCTTTTCTGGGTTGAGTCCCATTAGACTGATGGCAGGAGATGTAGCTTCATGTCCATTTTCTCTTCTCTCTCTCTCAGGGACTGAAAAGACTATCATAAACAATCACAGAGAGCAAGTGAATTTTAACCTAATGCAGAACTAACCACCCAGTTTAGTATTTGCCCCAAGGATACTATCACCATCATCAGCAGTAGCAGTTTCAGTTAAATACCTATCTCTAAGAGCTGTGCTGGGTACAAAGGAAATTTAAATGTATACTTTACAGTCTCCTTGGGAACACAGAGTTTATCATCTCTCTCTCTCTCTCTCTCTCTCTCTCTCTCTCTCTCTCTCTCTATATATATATATATATATACTATATATATATACTATATATATATACTATATATATATATATAGTATAGTATATATATATATATAGTATAGTATATATATATATATATACTATATATATATACTATATATATATACTATATATATATATATATATATATAGTTCTCTCTCTCTCTCTATATATATATAGAGAGAGAGCTGCCCCTGAAAAAAAAGAGCTGCCCCTGAAAAGGACAGGATTGTTAAAAAGAGATGCTTGCGAGCCTCCCTGGTGGTGCAGGGTTAAAGTCTCAGTCTAAATTTCAAGCTATCACCAGTCACTGAGGCATGAATTCAATGCCCACAAGGCACTGCAGACCTCTCCTGCCTCACCCGTTGCTCCCCTCAGCAGTATATTTCAGTAGAACTCCCTGTTCTGCTCCCCATTCAGTCTCTGGTGAATCCTCTCACCCCCAACCCTGCACCTCTCGCCTACATCCCAGTTCTTATATGCATAAATAAATAAAAATAAATCCTTTTTTTAAAAAAAGAGAGAGATGCCTGCATAGTCACAGGCAGGCTTTATCATGTCTTGTCCCCGCCGATTGCAATGGTCAATTCACAGATGGGTTTAGCTTGTGATCTCATAGTAGTGTTAACCAACTATTATTTCCTGCTTAATGGAATTTTCTTTCACCTTTAAAATAAACACCTCTGAAAACCAAAATTAAAGAGTTAAAATTATTTTTTAAAAATACAGGTATTTCTGATTATAACAATAATAAATGTTTATCATTGGAAAATTAGAAAATATCTAAGTATCATGAAAGGAAAAATACCCATTATTCCACTATTGGGATTTCTTTTCATGCCTTATCTGTATATGAGAGGACAGTTTGCACCTCCACCACAAGTACCTGGAGTTTAGCAGCTGTGGTCATGGAAAATAGTACATCCCATCAGAGAAGAAAAGGGGACTTGATTCCAACCCAACTACCTGCACCCTTCTCTGTAATTACCCCCACAAGTAGTAAAGATATATTGTAAAGAGAATCTCTAATAGATTTGATGCTGAGCCCAAATTGCAAGAGAATGGAACAGCTGGGAGGAAATTGATAGGCGAGGAAGTACCTAGAATTTATTAGAAATACCCTGAAATCATTTTAAAAAGAAACAAAGCAGGGCCTCCCTGGTGGCGCAAGGGTTAAGATGCAACCTATGAAGCAATCCGCAGCCACTTCAGCAAAAGTTCGACTCCAGGCCAGCCAGGAAGCAACCCACATGGCTCTCCTGACTCGCCCACTGCTCCCCTCAGCAGTGTATTTCAGTCAATCTGCTTGTTCTGTTCCCCACTCTGTCTCTGGTGGATCCTCTCACCCCCACACCTCTGCCCTGTACCCCAGCTCTTGTATGCATAAATAAATAAATCTTTTTTAAAAAAAGAAAAAACCAGTAGCCAGTAGTATGAAAAATATGTGTGAAAAGATACTCATCTTCATTGCTAAGCAGGAAAATTAAAATCACTAGACAGGCAAAATTTACAAGTCTGACTATATCAAGTATTAGGAAAGATGTACAGCATCTGAAATGCCCATGACAGATGTGAAACTGGAACAACTCCTCCTATGATTCTATTATTTAAAGAAATGTACACATATGTATTGGGGGGATGTGTACATGAAAGTTCACATTCTTGTTTGTAACCGCAAAAAACTGGAAATAACCCAATGTCTTTCAATGATGGAATGTTATTCTAGCAGTGAAAAAGTGTGAACTTTAGCTATAAATGAATTTCAGAAACATCCTGGGAGGAAAAAGTTGAGCATTTACATGTTCTACATTGTTCCAAGTGCTTTACATATACGATTTTATGTGATCCTCACAACCCTAGAAGATAGGTACTGTCAGTAGACCAGCATCACAGATGCAGAACACACTCAGAGAGTTACTAAGTAACTTACGGTTATAGAATGAGTAAGTAGTATATGGAGCTAGTAGGTATGAGTAGCATAATTCTGTGTTCACACAATTGTGTTTTCAATGAGTGATTGCAGGACAATAGTGGTAATTAGCAGCTGGATGGCACCAGGAGCTATGAAAAAGTACCAAAACAGATCTAGAAGTAAGAAGGGGAGGCTGGCCTCCCAATTAAGTAAAAAAAAATAAAAGCCAATGTTTTAGACAATAGAAAGAAATGACAGGAATTCTTAAGTGGGAAACATACTTATTTTTTTGCCCTTTTATTGCTTGTGAGGAGAAAATAAAAACAATATATGGTGATACTTCATTTATCCATTTTTATCAGGAAAGAAAAATTTTTCTTCCAGATAACTAAGTTGTTCAGATCACTAAAGGATCTTACACTAGCACCAGCTATTTCACTATTAACTTATTAATTAATTAGTTAATACTTAGTATTAGCTATTTATTAGTTAAATATTTCTAGTGGAAACACATTTCCCTGTCTTCCTAAATGGTCTAACTTTTCCTTGATAATCTGAGATCATCATCAGTAAGCAACATTAGTGTCAATCAATGTCCTGTGCTGTGATTCCCTAACATATATTCTCAAGAATTTCTGATGAATGGACCTTTCTGGTGGCCTAGGGGTTAAGTATTAGTGCTATCACCACTATAGCCTCACTTCGATCCCTGGCCAAGGAGCTAAACCACATATAGCACAGTAGACCTATCCTGTCTTGCCCACCGCTGCCCTTTGCAGTGTATTTCAGTAGATCCACATATTTTGCTCCCCACTCTGTCTCCAGTGAATCCTCTCACCCCACCATCCTTCACCCACCTCCCCCCATCACCCATACCTCTGGCTTACACTCAGTTCTTCTACACAAAAATTTAAAAAAAAAAAAAAAGAATTCCTGATGAAAATGATAATGACGGGTATTTCTATGTTTCTTCTGTAAGTATCCTCGCCAAAAATTCTCCTCTAGATTCACTGTGCTTCACCAGATATGCACTACATTTGTTTATTTGTTTGCTTCTATGAGTTTCTTTCCCTTGGTTGCCCCACCCCACCAATTCTGGCCTTTGAAAATCTTGATATCCTGGGACTCTCGGTGGCGCAGCGGTTGAGCGCTGGGTTGCGAAGCTGCCCGCAGCCTCTGCAGCGCCGGTTCGATCCCCGGTCCCTGGTTGCAGGTCCCACATGGCACGTAGACCTCTCCTGCCGCCTGCTGCTTCCCTCAGCAGTGTACTTCATCTGTCTTCCTGTTCTGCTCTCCACTCTGGCTCTGGTGAATTCTCTCACCCTCCCGCACTTCTGACTGTACCCAGTGCTTGTATACATAAATAAATAAAATTTTAAAAAAGAAAAAAAGAAAAAAAAAAAAGAAAATCTTTATATCCTCAAATCCCGGCTAGAAACTATCTCCTCTGTGAAGTCATTCTTGGTCCTTCCATCAGAATGAATCTTTCCCTCCTCTGGGCCACCTGGGGAATTTGTTCATCCTCACATTCATTATTAGCCTGTAACTTATTTAATACTTCACAATTTTTACAAATATTCTCCATTTGTTCTCACAATAAGGTGTAATTATTATCATTTCACAGATAAACAGGCTGATGAGAGGCACAATCACAGACCAGAGTTCTTAAAATTTCCCCTTCTTCATTTCCACTACTGAACCACTAAGCCTCTCTAAGAGAACTCTCCTCTTAAAGGATATAAGCAAGTCCTTTGGACCCTAGTGGGAAATATCCTAAAAGTTTTTATTATAGGTTGAAGGTACAGTGTTCTTAACATCTATATGAACTATAGATTAAAAAATATATATATATTCCTAAAGTACATCTTAGATCTCACCAGCAATTCCATCTCGATTCACTCAAACTCCATTAAAAGAATGGAGCTATAAGACAAACTAAATTCTCTTCCAGTCCTCAGCAACCAGGATTAGTTTAGTTCAATGACCTCCAAGCCTGGTTGAACAGCAAAACTGATGAGAGAGCTTTGAAAAAATATGTCCTTGGCCTATATCCAGAGTTCCTGAATCAGAATCTATTAAGTTAAGGCCTAAATTTTTGTTTAAGTTTCTGCCATGATCCCAGTGATTACTCAGATTGGGTAGGTAGCATTAGGTTAATATATTTATTGTTATCTGGTGTTGCTGAAATGTGCTTTCTATAATAACTAATGAGTAACCCTATTTAAATGTAACCCTGCTCAAAACATGAAGAATGATGTTATCTCCTCAGTTTATGAAGGGCAGCACTGTATTTTAGAAAAAGATTTATATTTGGAGTTGAAAACTACCCTTTGTTTATATCATGAAACTCTGTTTATATCATGAAACTGTATTAGGCAAGAAGTATAAAGCAGGTATAAAGCAGGTTGCTACCTAAGCAGAGCACAATGAAATATATTTGGTTTGCTTAGTCTTCTCCCATTAGTTCAAACGATCAAGAGTGAAAGAGCCTATAGTGGGAGACTATTTCTAAACCCTTGAATTTCTTATTTTTTTAAGATTTATTTTTATTTGCTTACGCATACAAGAACTGGGGTGTAGGCCAGAGGTGCAGGGGATGAGAAGATTCACCAGAGACAGAGTGGGGAGCAGAACAGGTGAATCTACGGAAATACACTGTTAAGGGAAGTAGCAGGCAAGACAGGAGAGGTCTGCTACTCCATGTAAACCCTTAAATTTCTACTCACCACTTTGATTGCTGACTCTCGGAAGACTGGACTTAATCTTTTCCATTTCAGCACTGAAAATCTACAGGAAGCAAACAGAGTAGAAGATCATAAGCAGGGTTTTTATCCATTGTCATCAAAATCCCTCCCCCTACTTGCACACCCCACAATTGACCTCATCCACTCTGTTAGTCCTCACTCCTACTGCCACAAATCTATAGCAGCCTGTAGAAAAGTCTTGGGGAAACAGCAAATACAGCACCACAATTGATTACAGCATGTAGGAGAAACAAGTATAAGAAAAATGGAAAGAATAGCAAAATTTATTATAGTATAGAACAAAGGTATACTCCAAGGTAAGTATTATTGTTAGGGGGAAAAGGATGTCCCAAAGCAAATTCCATATAGGCTTTGTGGACTCCACCCCCACCCCAGGTCAAAGCCAAAGACACTGGGAACTCCAAATCTCATCACCATCAAAGGGAAGGTGGCTGGGACGGGAGGGTGGGGTTAAGCAGCCAGGGGGATACAAAAGGCAGACACGTGGGCTTTGGGGATTCCCCCATTTTTGGCTCTCGGCCAGCTCGCAGCAAGTCAGGCCAGCCCTGAGAGTGACTTTGGGTTTCCAGATCATCGGATTGGGTAGGACGCATTAAAGACTTTATTTCCCTATTTTCTCCCTGAGCTGTACATTTTCCTTATTTCTTTTTCTCTTGTAAATAAACCTTTTATTAACCCTTTTGTGTGTGTCTGTAGTAGAGTATTCATAAGTCCCTTTAAAGCGCGCGGGTGAGGACCCACAGCCAGGAACCCGTTTAATATCGGGGTTGCTCTATAACATTATCTTCATTCACTTCACATATTAAAGCTGTGGAAATGTCACTGTGATGGAGGACAGGAATAGAAAAAAAACTGAAAAATGAAGCACCACAAGACCAGAAATCTGGCTCACACAAGGAGGTAGCTATAGGAGAAATTAGCATAACCAAGATAACTAAGATCCTTAGGGCAGACGACATAGTTATGGAAACTAAGATCCTTAGGCGCCATGCCTAGACTACAAAGCATAACATTCAAGTAGGTATCCCAAGTGCGCATCCAAGGATAAAAATATGGAGATTGAGCCCATTGTAATCTCTGGTCCCTTTCAAATTCTACATAGTTATCCAAAATCAGCAACCAACTGACAGGCTCAGCTCTCAAAGATGAGCCCCTCCCTACCAAAAGAAGACAATAAGGGCCTCCCTGGTGGCACAGGCTGTTGAGCGCAGAGCAGTTCGATCCCGGCCGACCAGCAAGGGTCCCACATGGTGCAGTAGACCTCTCCTGTCTCACCCACTGCTCCTCTCAGCAATGTATTTCGTCAGTCTGCCTGTTCTGTTCCCTGCTCTGTCTCTGGTGAATCCTCTCACCCTCCCGCGCATCTGGCCTGTACCCCGGTTCTTGTGTATATGAATAAATCAATCTTAAAAAAAAATAAAGAAACAACCTAAGTGCTCCAAAATGGATGAATGAATCAAGAGGATGTGGTATTTATACACAATTGAATACTACTCAGCAATCAAAAAAGAAAAACAAACTCATTGACAGTTGCTTTGGTGGCAGGTATACTATGCTAATAATACTTGAATGGGGGGATTCTGTATTTCCAAAATAAAAAAATAATAATGTAAACCAATACTACTACAGTAAAAATAAATAAAAATAAAAGCAAGAAACCCATTACATGGTAGTGTTGTAGAGCAACCCCGATACAAAATGGGGTGCCTGACTTTGGGTCCTCACCCGCGCGCTTAAAAGGACTTATCAATGCTCTACTACAGGCACACGCAAAAGGTTAATAAAAGGTTTATTTACAAGGAAAGGGGAAATGAGAAAATGTACAGCTCAGGAAGAAAAGTGGGGGATAAATTTTTAAGTGAGTCCTACAGGATCCGCCGATCAGGAATCCCAAAATGGCACTCTGAGAGCTGGCCACAAGCCAGGAGCCGTGAAGCCAGGAGGCGAGCAACAGCGAGCCAGCCCAAGGCCCACGTGTTTGGTTTTTATATCCAACCTGGCTGCCCAACTCCACCCTCAGGTCCCAGCCACCCTCCCTTTGGTGGTGACAAGATTGGTCTTTCCCAGTGTCTTGATGGCTTTAGTCTGGAGTGGGGGTAGGGTCCACAAAGCCTGTATGGGATTAGCTCAGGACATCATTTCCCCCTAACAGTAGCACAAATAACATTTCTTTATGTTTCCAAAACCAAAGACAATTTAGTTGAAAGAGTACCCCTATTTTATATTTTCATGAAAAAAAATCAGCTCTCCAGAAGTCATATAGAAGTCAGGATATGTCATGGGGTTAAATATAAATTAGATAAGATTTTTTTCATTGAATGTGGAGTAGACCCAAATGCCAAGAATCTGGTAGTGTTTCTAGCTCTATCTGTGAGTAACCAACACCTAACGTGAGGGATATCAGTAGAACCCCTAGAGAGGGGTTCCTTATTCTGAGACGATGTGTGACACAAGATAGATATGCAATAAACAGTTGTTAAATAACCAAATGAATAACCATCCATGCCTTTACATCGATAAACAGATACTCAGGTCCACCCAGGAAACTTATCATCCTGAAAGGCCAGTGAACACAACTATTTCAGTCAGCTGGGAGTTATTTGCTCACTGTCATTCATGAATTGGAAAATTCACGAGTGGGTGAATGTAAATATTACTTTATTGTGAATTAGTGTAGGCTGAACTTCCTGAATCAAGTCAACTCTGGAGGTCTGGCGATCCATTTTCTGGAATATAGGAACCTGCTTAGGAAACACCCCCTTTGAGGAAGTTAGCTGCCCTTTGATCCTTCTGAGCACACACCCCTTGCTGAAAGAAGTATTGAGAAAGGAAGATATGCTTATCAGAAGGCTGTACATACACAGACACAAGCACACACATATACTTCTGTTACAGGGCAGCCCCAATATAAAATGGGTTGCCTGACTGTGAGTCCTCACCCGCGCACATGGAATTTACTTAGGACATTCTTTTTCCCTAATACTTCTAGGTGGATATGACACCGTGTTAATATTGAATAAAACCTGGAGGAATGGTCAATGTTCAGGGTATGATTACTGTGTAAAATAATCCTCCCCTCTAAGTTGTAAACTGGAAAAACATCACCTCTCAAGCTATTGTTTCTGTTTTTGTTTGCTAATTCAAAACACAGCCTTTGGTGGGGTTTTTGTTATTGTCTCTTTTGCTGTGCAGAAGCTCTTTAATTTGATGTAGTCCCAGCTATTTATCTTTGCCTTCACTATCACTGCTTTGGGTGATGTGTCTGTAACGATGTCTTTGATGTGCATATTATGTAGTGTTTCACCTATATTTCCTTCTATGTATTTTATGGTTTCAGAGCATCTGCACCCCTATGTTTATAGCAGCACTGTTTACAATAGTTAAGCTTTGGAAACAACCCAAATGCCCAAAAATAGATGACTGGATCAAGAAGATGTGGTACATATACACCATGGAATATTACTCAGCATTCAAAAAAGATAAACACATGCAATTTGCAGCAACATGGATGGTACTGGAAGGGATCATGCTCAGCAAAATAAGCCAGAAAGAAAAAGAAAAATACCGGATGGTCCCACTCATAGCAGGAATCTAGAAAACTTAAATAAGGGACCAGGAAAATGAATAACTATAAGAAAGTGAAAATCAAAATCAACAAACAACTATGAACCAGAGACACTCTATGGGGGATGGGGGACAGGGAGGGGAGAGATTGGGGTCAAAATAAGGGGGTTGCAATTGTATGGGGAATATAAAAATAAAATTTATTTTAAAAAAAACCACAGCCTTTGGGCTCAGACAGACAGACCTGGGTTGGAAATTGGTTCTGCCATTTGACTAGTGTGTGCATATTAACCTCTGGGCTACTTATGTTTTCCTATTTGTAAAATGAAGATGACAGCAGTGGCTTTATCACAGGATTGAGGGAGAATTGAAATGAGACAGCTTCTTCTTAGCATGGTACCTGGCTGATGCAATACTTGCCAGCAATTTTTCTTGCTGGCCCTAGGGAAGCCCTCAGACTGTGGTTGATCTTCCCACTTTTGTTGAACTGCCATGTACATTTTTGTATGTATGTTGGAAATGAGGCTTTTTTCTACATGTGTTTAATTCTTCTTGTAAGGGTAGGTGATCCACATGAATATTTCAGGGATGTACTCAGGGCGCCTGTCTGAGCCCAGTAGAAGTTCTCTGTTTCACGGGGACTGGTGAACTTCATTTAAATGGCAGGATGATTTATTTTGTTAAGAAAGTGAGTTACTTAACTGGGTAATTTGCCACCATCTTGCAGATTAACAGTGACTAAGACACAGTGGTGTCATAGAGATAGTCCACGTTGTCTCATGAGAACCCTCTTCTCAACCCTGCTGTCAGTGATGTTGCAAGGATAGCCTGAAGTCAACAGGGAAAATCAGCAAACATTACACACCTCCCTATATCTAGTCAGGCAGCAAAAGGAATAAGAACCTTTATATTGTTTAAAAAAAAATAGCAAGCTAGTACAAATATAAGTTCACTTGTTTGTAGGGAGAGATAAAATGACAACCAGCCATATGAAGACAGGCTGGAAGGGGGAAAGGGAATGATCAGAAAACTAATGTTCAGAGACACTCCCTCTGCCAGGCACTGAGCAAGGCCCATCCTATCCCAAACCCAGACAGCTCCCTGGGAAGTGACAGCATCTGGATATTGCTGTTGGCAGAAGCAGAAACTTATGTCTGAAAACCTATTTTAAAATGCTATATCTTGGGCCTTCTTGGTGGCGCAGCAGGTTGAGTGCAGCGCTGTGGAGCTGTCCACGGCCTCTGCAGTGTAGGCTCGATTCCTGGCTGGCCAGGGAGATACCCACATGGCATGGCAAACCTCTCCTGCTTCGTCCGCTGCTACCCTCAGCAGTGTCTTCGGTCCATCTGCCTGTTCTGCTCCCCACTCTGTCTCTGGTGAATCCTCTCACCCTCCCAATCCTCTGGCCTGTACCCCAATTCTTGTATAAATAAAAAATAAATCTTTAAAAAAAATAAAGTGCTGTATCTCATCGTACTTCAGGTATTTCAATATATTTCACTTCCTTTTTATTCTTCCTTAATATCATTGAAATCCTTTTTGAAAATGCCAGATAAATGAGAACAAGGCAAAGAGATGCTACTTTAAAGGCAGATCAGCACAGCAATATATATTGCTAATTATGCTGAATACATATATCAGGGACTTATTAACATGTTAGAAATGCAGCTTAATCTGCCCACTCTACAACAAAAAGCTGAGGTGAAAGGAAAAGAAAATACTGCACACAGAAATCTCCCCACACAGACACATTCTCCTACACACATGTCCCTCCATCTTTGTGTTAGAACATAACTGATTCCGCTCTGAGTTCTCCAACAGTAAGAATCAACTGCATTTGAGGACGATATTGGGATATGGCAAAAGTAGCCAAATATTCTCCTGCAATTAAAGAATTTATAATCTAATTGGGAAAAAAGATACCAAGCAATTCACTTGATTTAGTAATTTGTTTAGCACTCAGTGTATTGTAATTCATTACAGCTGTTATAACAACAATCAACCTTCAACCGTCAAGGAGGGCTTACTGTGTGTCAGGTACTATTCTGTGTTTTACATCTATTAACTTATTTAATTCTCATAATAGCTCAATAAGATGGTAGCTATTATGCCATTTAAAAGGTGAGGTACAGATAAGTAAATTCATTTGTCCAAGGAGTTGACTGACTCGAAAATGGATTTAAGATAACAGTCAGATATCCAAGGAGAAGTGAAATAGGATAGGGAGTAAGGGTTTGAAGATGGCTCAGAAGACAGGACTTTGAAGAAGTTATGGCAGAAGTTGTAAGAATAGTGTTCTGAGAGGGAGCGAGAAACAGAAGAAGCCACACTGAAACTAGAAAGTTGCTTACCTTCAAGAGCAGAAGGAAGAATAAAGGCCAACAAAGGAAAAGAGAGAAGCTAGGTAGTTGGTAAACCTGGTTTCCATAATGACATTCTTTAATGGGTCAGAGGTGGACAATTGATAAAAATGAAATCTCAGCGAGTTAGATCATCACCACACTGTATAGCACACAGCCCCAAATGTCTTATAAGGGAGATACTAAAGAGATGCTGAATGAATGAGTGAATGATCTATGGGACATTTCTAAAATATTAACTTACCTTATATAGGTCCACTTTTGCTGGGAAAATCACAAATTTTACAGTTAATTTTTTTTTTTCCAAATACTGTCTGGCAAATTCTAAGACTTCGTCAAACATGATCTTTGCTGCTGTAGTCATTGATATACCAATCTCTCCAGTTCCAAGGGCAGGAAAGGAAATTGAAGTTACATTTTGACCAATGCATTTTGACAAACATATCTTCATTACATGCACCAACGTCTACAGGAAAAAAACAAATTTAAGATCAGTCTTTGCATCAAAAATAAAATAAAACTTCACTTACCCCTTGTTCCTGCCCACATTTTACAATGCAAACCTCCTCTCTCGCCCAGAGCCATGTTCATGCCTCCTCAGAAGGCAAAAAGCTCTCACTCCAAAGGGAACCCATTATATCTATAAGGTTAGATAGTGAGAAATCAAAGGACCAAGAAACTAAAGTACTTGAATGGTCCATTTTGAGCTATGAAGGAAGTTTGGGGACCAGTTTATGTAGCCTTGCCCATCTCCCTAGGTCAGAGAGCCAACCGTCACTTTATGCCCATTCCTTTGCTCCTTCTAGGTCAACATAACCAGCCCTTGGAAATGTAACAAAAGTTAGAGGTTAAAATAGCAAAGTATGTATACAATGTCAATAAGATCTAGCATGTAATTTCTCTTTGAAAAGTGCTAGTATAGTTGGCAGGTTAAACTTTCCTTCAACATTTCACCATCCAAACTGAAGACTAATACAGGAAGACTGTCTTTGTAAGAACCTTGGAAAACCGAGAGGTAGAGAGTGATTAGAGAACCAATGTGGGATTAGAGGGCTCTCTGTAGCCAAGAAAGGAATAGTGACAGAATAAAAACAGACAGAGAAGGCATTAAAGTTTCTCTCTCCATATCTCATGGGTTCCCCATATTCTTTTTTTTTTTTTTAAGATTTATTTATTTATGCATACAAGAACTGGGGTACAGGCCAGAGATGTGGTGGGTGAGAGGATTCACTAGAAACAGAGTGGGGAACAGAACAGGCAGATTTACCAAAGTACACTGCTGAGGGGGGCAGCAGGCGAGACAGGAGAGGTCTGCTGCGCCATGTGGGTTGCTCCCTGGCTGGCCGGGGATTGAACTCATGCCATAGAGACTGCGGATTGCTTCATAGTGCAGTGCTTAACCCCTTGCACCACCAGGGAGGCCCCTATTCTTTTTTAAAAAGATTTATTTATGCACACAAGATTTATTTATTTATGCATATTTATTTACACATACAACTGTGCAGGCCCGTGGTATGGGGGTGGGGTGAGAAGAATCACAGAGACAGAGTGGGGAACATAACAGGCAGATCTACTAAAATACATTGCTGAGGGGAGCAGCAGGCGAGCCAGGAGAGGTCTGCTGCGCCATGTGGGTCAGCTCCCTGGCTAGGGATCGAACTCGTGCTGCAGTAGTTGAAGATTGCTTCATAGTGCTGACACCCAACCCCTTGCGCTAGGGGGAGGCCCAGCCCCTCTATTCTTTAATGTGTGTATTTTATGTGCTTTCCATGTAGAGCTGACAAGTCAATCTTTACTGCAAGCACAGGCGGAAAGAGACCACAGGTAACAGATGAGGCAGAAATGGGCATGGAAGGGAAATCCCAGGTCCTCCTGGATTTAACAAACAGAGGGAAATAATGAGAAGCTGAATCCCAGGCCCACTGTGTGTGATAAAGTGAAAGGGAACCCTGATGTTTCTATTCTCTCTGTGCTCTGCATACTTAAAATTTAGACATGACTTATATTACATAACATTTTAAATTAAACTTCTGAAAGTAATTTGTGACAATACCTGAGTCAGTGTGTCAAGTATTCATAGGAGTGACAGAAACCACCTGATAATACCTCATGTATGTAATGACATGACAGAAATTCAACAAAGACTACACAGACTGTGAAGCTTTAGAAAAATAAACTTATTTTGACCTAACCTCAACTCGGTTAGAATATGGATCCCACAACACATGGTATACATAACGACAGGATAATTTAAATCCTTCTGTGACCAGTAACAACTGAGGATTTGGAGCTCTGTTAGTCATTTTCTTAAATTCTCTTTCCATTTCTTTTCCTGCTTGTTGTAGGATGGCTTGAGACACAAGTCCTCTTTTAAGATCACCAACTGCATTTGCAGAATTAACAATTACATCTGTCTGAAAGAAAAAAAATGGACAGGATTAATTTTAAATTACTTTTTCTTAAATGATTAATTTAACTATTTACCAGAAGAGCTTTGAAAAGTACTCTTTGAAGATCATAAACCCACAATATCATTTAATGATTGCCATTACTCTGTTAACTCAGAAATTAGGTAAAGTGTGTTAACAATGATTTTTATTGCAAACATCTATCAGCACCTTGTTGGCTTATACCTCCCATATTTGCAGATTCTGAGCATTTCTTGTGATTTGTTTTAAGCTCTATCAAATGGTTTCATTCCCTTGGCCGACTGTCATCACTTTTTGCATTTCATTGTGTGTTTTCTATTTTGTTTTAAACAGAAATGAAATTCTCAGAAAATTTCTACTTGCTAATGCTTTTATTTTTAAGGTAAGTAGTAAAATGTTAAAGTAAATACAAATTGGACAAAAAGGTCGTCAGTGAAAAGGAGGCCACTTTCTTGGAGAGGTCCCCAGATCCTCACTCAACCACTCATCCTAGAGTACTTCGCTAGTACCATCTGTCCTTTCAAAAACAGACTGTGCATATACATGGGTTACCTTTAAGTAATATTACCTCCTAGTTAGCCCCCAGAGCTGTGCTAAAGTGAAGGTGTATCCTTTTCTCCCTCCATGCCCACATTTCCTTGAATCACCCTGAGGGCTTTAGTTCCCTTTGGGACTACCTTCTCATGGATGTTTATGAATATTTCACTTTGAAAATGCAAGTAAAATTTGCAATTTGGAGTACTGACACCCTTTAAAAATGTTAAGGTTCCTAAAGTGGCTGAAATAGACACCATAAAATTTTACTTAAAGAAAAGTTATCCAACTAGGATGTTTCCACTTCAATTTTAAATTGTCTTATTAATGACTAATCAAATAAATATCTTATTTTGTTAGGTCCCCTCAATCTTCTTTCAAATTGCTTTGTAGGCAGTAAGTGGTATTTTTTAAGGGGAAATGAGTACGTATGTATTTTATTGCTCCAATAAATTATAGGATGAGTTGTATTTTTTTTTCACTTTACAATTAAATCTACTTGATTATGGCCACAGTAGAGTCCTAAGTGTGACATCACTGACCCAGAAAAAAAGGAATATAGCGATATATTCTTCCTCTTCCTCTGTCGCAGTCCCCATCTCTAGTGCCTTCCTCATTTATTCATCGATAATTTGCTCAACACCTACATGAACACCCAAACCAGGTCCTGGGCTACAGAGATGAAGAAGCCATGATCCCCATCCTCAAGGTGCTCTCTGCTGAGCAGAGGAGCTTCACTAACCCAGAAATACTTAGGTTCACTGTTACCCTGACTCCTGCAGGGCAAGGTCCTACCCTTCATGCCCAGTGAAACCTGAGCTAAGTTGTACTCTGTATTCCCCACAATTTCTGGTCCAGAGTGATATACTCAGAATGCAGCTTACAGTTCCACCTGGGATTCCTCACTGGTCCAGCCATTATTTTCAGCCTATCATTCCTCTGTCTCTCTGATCAAGTCATTCTAACCACCTAGAGCTTCCCTCCTGCAAATTCATACCCATTGTACCTGGGAAAAGATTCAAACTCATGTCCTCTGAAAAAGCTTGTTACAAAATCTACATACTCTCTCATATTTGAATTCATTTTATATTAATCCTTTTTTGTTACTATGCATAGGTTGCTTCAGAAATGTTCAAATGGTTTGTTCCTCCGATGAGATTTTTGAATAGAGAATTATTTTTCATATAAAAATTATAAAACAGACACTAAGTTCCTTGGAATCAGATTGCCCCATTTTCTCATGATGCTTAAGAATAAAACAATAATAATTATAAGTACTTTTCATGTACCAAGTTCTATTCTAAGCATTTTATTTATATTGATTTCAACTATGAGATACAAATGCTATGATTATCCTCATTTTATAGATCAGGAAACCAAGGACCAAAAGAGAAAGTAACGCAATTCAGGTCAGCCAGTTAGTAAATGGCAAAACTGGTATTTAAGTCCAGATGTTCTTTATCTGATGTCCATACTGCTAACCTTAACAAGATGCTTTCTGAGCAGTGTTTGAAACAGTATATACTCAAAATATACTTGCTAGTAATCAATAGCTTAGGGATCCCCTTTGGCAGCACAGGAGAGCAGAAACAGACTCACCGCCTGCTGTTCAATGTAGCCCTGGACAATCTGGAGAGTCACGTTGTTCACAACCACCGTGTTAAAAGGAGGCATTGCTTCTTGATTCATCCAGGATTCCAGTTCATTCCTCCTTATGATAATTTCTGAAGCACTTTTAAATGCAGCAACAGTAGGATCCTCATTGCTTACCAGGTGAATTTCTTTCAAACAACTGTTCAGGTGCTTCTGTTGGAAATGTAACTTGATAGTTTCCACAATTATCTCAGCACACAAATGTAGAGGGAACCGGAAAATCCCAGAGCTCACGGCTGGAATTGCTATTGTCTTAATGTCCCCCTTTCTTGTGACCCACTCCAGAATGTTGTTAATAGCTTTGTGAAGTAAAAATTTACATCTCTCTCCATCACTCTCTTTCCACTGAGGCCCAACAGCATGGACAATAAATTGGCAGGGAAGCTTCCCTGCTTTTGTGACAGCTATCTCACCAGGTGGTATTTTACCAAATTTGGAAATGTATGCTCTGCTCTCCTCTTGGATTTCAAAGCCACCAGCATTCACAAGGGCGTGGGCCAGGCCTCCTCCATGTAAAAGTTCTTCATTGGCTGCATTCACCACCACATCAACAGCATGTCTGGTGAGGTCATCCTTCCAGACAGACAACTCTAGCCTAGGAGTCAGCATTGTCTTGAAGACTTGTAGAGACTTATTGTTACCTTCCCAGGCTGGAGGAACCAGGGTAGAGATACAGTCAAATTTATTGTTGAGGACTTCAAACAGCAGATTCTGATTATTTTTTAAAACGTTGAAGTCATTGTGATTAATGGGAATTTTCCAGTTATAGCTTTTTTCAAGAGTGCCAGTCTCTGGAAAAGGACAGAAGATAAAAATAAAGAAATGAGATAAGTTTCCTTTGAAAAGATGTAATTCCACAACACACCAGGAGACTGAATCTGTTATATACAAAAGAGAGAGGAATTCCCTCTAGCTACTTACAGGGCAACCCTAATATAAAATGTGGGTCCTCACCTGTGCACTTAAAAGGCACAGGTGAAGCACTTAAATAAGACTCAACTGCAGGCACACACAAAAAGGTTAATAAAGGGTTTATTTACAAAAGAAGGGGAAATAAAGAAATGAATAACTCAGGGGGAAAGAGAGGGAGATAAATCGCCAATGAGTCCTACTAGTTCCGCTGAGCTGGAATCCCTATAGCATGCTGAGAGCCATCAAAGAAAAACCAAGCACACCCCAAGACCGACATGATTGGTTATATACCAAAAATGGCTGCTTAACTCTACCCTCACTCCCAGTAATCCTCCCTTTCAGTGATGATGACATTATGGGATTTGTAGTTCTTGGTGTCCTGGATATCTTTGGTCTGGAGTCGGGGTAAGGTCCATAAAACCTATTTGTGGAGTTTGTTCAGGACATCCTTTCCCTCTAATATAGCCTCCTTCCTGATTCTCCTTCTCATTTAGACATGTAATTGGACAAGCACGTACAAGAGTTTCCAAGAGCAGGTCACCCATGAAGTGCTTGGTTTCATGACTGGCATATAGTAAGTACTAAGTGGTAGCTTCTATGATACAATGCAGATGATGAGAAAACTGTGTGTATGAGGGCTTATGATATTAAAATTTTTTTAATCTACATAAAAAATGGTAACTTTGGGAAGACCCAGCCTTAAGGCACAGTATTGGAAACAACTTAATTATAAGTCAAAAATATATAACTTATTTGTTATATAACTTATTATTCATATAACTTATTTGTTATTGTCAATGTCTTAGCTTGGGTTCTCTTAAAAACAGATTCTGAGGCAGAGAAGTGGGTGTGATCCTAGAAAACACCAGGAGAATGAGGTGGGGTAGGCAAAATGGGAAAGACATGAAAAGACAGAACAATAAAGATGTCATGAATCAAATGAAGTTTACTCCATTAGGGGACAGTTATGTAGATCATGTGTCTCCAAGTCATATCACCATCAAGGGTAAGGAGCTGGGATATGTATCCAATTTCTATTAGTCACTGATTGAAGCCGTTCCTTTGGAGGCATGGTGCAGCAAATGTGTAAGAGCCTTGTCAGTGCTACAGTAAAAAATTTCTTCATCATATGCTAGTTTCATGGCACAATTCTGGTGGAATTAAAATGAACTCACTAAATATTATTTATTCCATGTGGCAGGTAAGAAGACGTGCTGCTCAGATCCCCCTGAATGTGATAGGGAAGGTAGAATTTAGTTTGCTGATGGCTTCTAGTTGTTAGTCCCTTAGGGTCCAAGGGCAACCCCCATCAATGGCTAAGAAAGGCCATTTATGCCCCACCCATTAGGTGATCTGGCAGGCAAAGCTTTGTTAACCTTCAATAACTTTTGATGGCTCTACCCCAATCCAGTTTTTTCTCTTTTCCTTTCACAATAAACCTGCACTCCTAATTCTACCTCAGCTTCTGCTTTCTGGAGAACCTAAGCTGTGACACAGTATTTCTTGGAGTCTAAGGCATCGTTATTATGTGATACAGATAAAGGAAAAATGATGCCAGCTAAATTATGGCACACTAGTGATTGAGAGGGAGCAGCCTTACTTCAGAGATGAAAAAAAATGTGCATTCTAAAATAGATGAAATAAGGTAACACATTTTACTTCAACTTTCATTTCCAAAACAAGCACCTAGAAAGACTTCAGGTAGAAGAAGCCAGTAGTAATCAGATCTAATTGGCCCACATTTTGGTTGAAATCTTAAATGGGCCACCCGTAGGATTACACAGGTTCCATTTGTTTCTGATAACTTGTTGAGCAAGGGGACATTCAGAGGGTCACCTCTTCTGGCCCACATCAGCTCTAGGGCTGTGGTGAGAAGAATCTCACAACCTCTAGGCAAAGGAAAGGACCAAAGGAAATTGGAAAAGAACATGTGTCTGAGAGCACCCCCTCCCGAGGCACATGCTGGTCACAACACTGTCCTGCAAACATGTCCCTGAACCCTTGGGGAAGAGACATTGTCTTCTGTATTTCCTTTCTCCAAAGAGGAAAGATTTTCTGAAATAAAAGTGAGAGAGTGAGGTCATCCTACCTAATTCCTTACTGCAAGCTGCTTCTACACCAACCTGTAAAAAAATGAGAGTGGTTTAAAAAAGACTTGAAACCGAATAACTAGATTACTAATAACAAATACAGCTTAATAAACACAAAGCAACAGAAACCTTGCTAAAAGTGCTGGATTTTGGCCTCCCTGGTGGCACAAGGGGTTAAGCACGGCACTTTAAAGCAATCCTCAGCCTCTGCAGCATGAGTTTGATCCCCGGCCAGCCAGGGAGCAACCCACATGGCGCAGCAGACCTCTCCTGACTCGCCCACTGCTCCCCTTAGCAGTGTATTTCAGTCAATCTGCCTGTTCTGCTCCCCGCTCTGTCTCTAGTGAATCCTCTTGCCACCTGCACCTCTGGCCTGTACCGCAGTTCTTGTATGAATAAATAAATACATCTTAAAAAAAATAAAAATAAAGTGCTGGATTTGAGAAGAAAGGGGAACATGTGTTTGCTTATTTGTTTAATCTGTGTGCCTGAGTACCTTAATTACTAAATGTTCCAGCAAACATTGATTTTACCCACTTCCCCAAAGGCAAATACACCTCTAATTCGGGATGAGATGAAGGGTTAGACATTAGCACTTGAAAAGGTCCAAAGGTTACAGACCAAACTAACCCAAATCTCTCAGACAAATCTCTCATCTCCAAAGGTTTCTGGAGTTTCCCCAGATAGAAAAGATGATGTGGAACATCAGCTACATCCCTCAATGTCAGTAAGGACCCATGTTCAATTGCTTATTTCATGACACAAGTCAGTGTAGAATTTTCAGGTTAAACTAATGAGGTGACTTCTCTATTCTCTTGCTTTTATTCATCACCTTCCTTCCGCTATCCTACCAAAAGCAGAAGCACTAAATGAATAGTAAGAATCAAAGTGATATTGAGGGGATATTTTATTTTTAATTTTTTTATAAGTAACAACTTCTTTTTTTTTTAAGATTTATTTATTTATACAAGAACCAGGGTATAGGCCAGATGTGTGGGAGGGTGAGAGGATTCACTAGAGACAGAGCGGGGAGCAGAACAGGCAGACTGAAATACACTGCTGAGGGGAGCAGCAGGCGAGACAGGAGACGTCTGCTATGCTATGTGGGATGCTCCCCAGCCGGTGGGGATCAAACCGGCACTGCAGAGGCTGCGGACAGCTTCATAGTGCTGTGCTCAACCTCCTGCACCACCAGGGAGACACTTGAGGGGACATTTTAAAAGATTATTCACCCTCACATTGATTCTTTTGATTGGATAAGCACATTCTCAACTCCCCACTGGAGAATGCCAGATATAACTGAAGATTTCTTGCTTTTATTGGAAGAAATTATCATGTGCTGATCAAAGTCCATGATTTATATACATTTATGCTTTTTACCTCCAAAGAATCCATCCTCAAGGTCCCTGGGTTATTAACATTTTTATAATTTAAAAGTCCTTTAAAATCCTTTTCTGAGCACAGTTTGCAAGTGTTGTGGTCCATTTCTAGGAAGGAAAAAAAAAGGATACAATAAGCATTGAACAGCATCTTAGAGAATTTGGTAAGAATACACAGAGGAATGAATTTTTTTTAAAAAAAGATTTATTTATTATTTATGCATACAAGAACTGGGGTACAGGCCAGAGAGGATTCAGGGTACAGGGGAGAGGATTCACCAGAGACAGAGTGGGGAACAGAACAGGCATATTCACTGAAATACACTGCTGAAAGGAGCAGTGGGCGAGTCAGGAGAGGCCTGCTGCACCCTGTGGGTAGCTCCCCTGCTGGGGATCGAACTTGTGCTGCAGCGGCTGAGGACAGCTTCATAGGTTGCATCTTAACCCCCTGTGCCACCAGGGAGGCCCAAGATTAAACGTGATTTCTTTTTTTTTTTTTTAGAGGCATGTTTTATTTATTTGTTTGTTTGTTTGTTTTGTTTATGCAAGCACTGGGTACAGTCAGAAACGCGGGAGGGTGAGAGAATTCACCAGAGCCAGAGCAGGGAGCAGAGCAGGCAGAAGGACCCAAGTACACTGCTGAGGGGAGCAGCAGGTGTCAGGAGAGGTCTGTGCGCCATGTGGGACCCTCCTCTGGTGGCCAGGGAGCAGCCGGGGATCTAACGGGTGCCGCAGAGGCTGCGGGCAGCTTCGCAACCCAGCGCTCAACCGCTGCGCCACCGGGGAGGCCCTAAACATGATTTCTTATCTTGAGCAGTTTTTAATCTCACTGGTGAAGATGCATGCATTGTATTTGCTACTGTTGTTATTGTTTACCTTCAATCTTTTACAGACAAGGTCCAACTGGAATCATACTGGCAGTTCAGAGAAAGAGGGAAAAATAGGATAGGTTACGGCAGAAAAACTTTATGGAGAAAGTGAGACAAAAGTCATGCTTCCAAGGATGGAGTAGGCTCAGTTAGAAACAAAGGATGGTAACTGAGTGGTTAAGAGTGAACACAGTATTCAAAGAACATTAAGGAAAAACCATCCTCATGAGTGTGTGAGGACCCCTGGAGAGTGAAGGAAGAGGGAACTGGACTTGTGCTTGTGAAGGGTGTGTGTTACTGAGTTTGTGATAAATATCCCTGATCTACTTAGGAAGGGAAATATCTGGATAAAAATCAGAAGATTAGGGGACACATATCTTAATGATTTTCCCTCAAACAGGCAGCCATTATAGACTGACTTTTTTTAGAATGATGAACAAAATATTTAAAGACACAGTTGTCCATACTCTGAATGATTTGTAATACCTTTGCAATAGAAAAATTTTGTATGACTACCTAGGATCAGAGCACTATTTTTCTGTGTCAGGAAAAGCAGCAGCAAGTCTATTACAATGCTAAAATGCGGGAACAAATTGCCTCCAGAGGGCACTGGTGTTTTCACAAAAATGGGAAGACCAGGGTCTGCTTGTACTGTGAGCCTCAGGTGGGCTTTAGCTTTAGATGGGGTGGTTTTCTTCTTCAGACTAGATTTTAAAAGTTGAGAGACAGACTTGGTTGTGGGGTTGACATCCACTAAATTGAAAGAAATTAGAAATACGGAGCATATTGCTCAAAACATTCAACCTCTCTAATTTTACAAACAACAACCAAAAAAAAATTCCTGCCAACTTACCATCATAAGTTTCCACTGTGTTTCTTGCTCTTTCTGGGCAGCACGGAGGAGCAGACTCTCCTCCATCCAGCTGCCTGCTCAGCCTGTTGCAGTCTGGCTTCCTATGTCACCCCCAGCCCTCCTCCATGCTGTTAACCCCAACAGACTACCTTTTGTACTAATCTCTACTGAACTCCTCCTCATAGTATTTCATTCTGGCTTCTCCTAGACTATCCTCCCTTGCTATCTCTCATTTTTCCTTTAAGGGTCTTTTTCTAGGATTTACTATCAAGTTCTACTTCTTAACCATTTGCTCCAGGATTCTGAGGAGAGCACTTCTCAGCTCATTCTACTTACCTAATTTTACCCACTCCATTGGCTCCAACTGCCAGTCACAAATGTGATCCCCTATCTGTACCTCTAGGTTATGGCTCTCCCTTTTCAATCTCACCTGAAGAGGCCCTTCAAACACAGTCTGTGAAGACTGAACCCATAATCTCTTAGCTGTCACTCCTCCTCACCCCGCCCTAACCTCCTACCCTCACTCAACTACCTCAAAATCCAGGCTCAATCTCTTGAATTCCACTAACTCAGTAAATGATAGGCCATTTACCCTTATTGTCAGAAATCTAGAATCTTCTTTTTTGTCCTGTATCCAAACTATCACTGGGTCTTGATCATCTAAATCACTTTCAAATATGCTCATACCCTCCTAGTTCAGGGACACCACTTCACTTCAGAGCCTTGGGGGCTCTTGTCTAAGCTATGGCAATACATTCTTTTCAAAGATTTAAAAAGTGTTTAATTTTACATTTTATTGTTTGAATAGGTATTACATTTACTGGTTCAAATTTGAAAGTGCAAAGGTCTCCTTCCAAACCCCTCATTAAATTCATTTCCCAGTGGAAATCAACGCTATTAGTTTCTTCTATATCTTTTCAGAGGCATTTTTACACAGAAGAGGACACATCTTGCCATTTCTATTTATGTGTCCTAGAAATTTCCCCATATTATCACACAAACAGCTTCTTCATTCTTTTCACCACTTGCTGCCTTCCATGGTATAGATGCACTATTTGTTACTTAACTGCTAGTCCCCCCTCTTTACGGACATTTCAGGAGTTCCCAATCATTTGTTATTATTAAAAATGAGGGGGCTGTAAAGAACAACTTTGTAGACCGGCCATTTCACGCAGGTGCTAATAAATTAATGGGATAAATTCCTGGAAGTGGAAATGCAGAATCGTAAAGTATATGAGGTTTTGATTCTGACAGTCCAGCCAAATGGCCCTCAACACCTGCTTTCTAAAAGGCGTTGGTGTCCTCAACACCAGCTTCCTAAAAGGCACCTGGGACATGGCAAGCTCCTGCTTCCCCTGCATTTCTTCCGTTTCTCCCTACTGATCTTCAAGACCTTTCACCATCTAGACCTGTGCTAACCAACGTGTGCCATTAGCCACATGGAACTCTCCCAGCACTTGAAATGTGGCTAGTTCCAACCAAGATATGCTCTAAGTGTGACATAAACTGGATTGCAAAAACTTAGTAAGACAAAAAGAATGTCAAATATTTCACAGGTTTTTAACATTGATTACATGTTGAAATGATTAAATTTAGGACATGTGTTAAATAAATAACATACCATCAAAATTAAGTTCACCTGTTACACTGTTGAAACTATGGCTACTACATTTTTGGAAATTACATATGTGGCTTCCACGGTATTACTGTTGGACAGCACCGATCCAGACGCTTCTGTCATGTCCCTCACTCAGCGTCAGGAAGGCCTCAGAGCTCCCTCTGCGCCTCAGAGCGCAGCAGCCCTGCAGGCTCAGCCGCTCTCTGCTCTCCCCTCCCCTCACCCCCGCGCTCTCTTACTGAGAAGCTACTTCAAACTTCCTCCCGCAGGCCGCGAGAGATGTGCCTCTCCAGTCACAAGTCCCGGGCCTTCACCAGCCCTTGCGCCGCGGCCTCCCTCAGCCCTTCCCCTCCCTCACGGGGCGCGCGCAGCCCAGTTCTGTTGGCCAAACCAGGAAAGGGGACAGAAAACGTCGAGCCAGCGGGAGGTAACGGGTGAAAAGTCAACAAATTCAAGTTTTTTTTAAACGCAGGTGACGTTTAAGCTGAATCCGGCTTGTGAATTACATACTCGCGGCAAACAATTAAGAAGGAAAGGATCACAGAGGCAGAAGAAACTTACTTGCGTTGACTGCACAGCCGGCCGCTCCGCACCTCGCCGGGGCGCCCTGCGCGGGTCTGCGCGCGGCGCGGGGGCGCGGCGGTGTCGGGAGCCCGCGGGACCTGGACCCACCCCGAGGACGGCGGCGGCGCCAGCGGGGCTCTGCCGGGAACCCGAGGGATCGCCAAGAAAGCGAAACTGAAACTTTGCGGCCGAGGCGGCGGGGCGGGCCGCTCACCCGGGGCGGTTCTGCCTCAGCCTCGCCCAGAGCCCGGCCGCCGCGCCCGCCGGACCCCGACAGCCATGGCCTCGAACCCGGGTCCGCCGTCGCCGCTGCTCGTGCGGGTGTCCGAGCCCGGCCTGCGGCTACATCGGAAGCTGGAAAGCTACTTCCAGAGCCGGGCCTCGGGCGGCGGGGAGTGCACCGTCCGGCCCCTTGAGACCAAACTGGAAACTTATCGGGTGGAGTTCAGGGAAAGGGCAGGTGAGCTGCGTCTGGGGTGAAAAGGCCTTTTACTGGGGCCCAGACCCGCGGGCTTCCAGGCTGACCCTGTTCGCTCTGACCTAGGAGAGAGTGGGGGGGCGCATGGCACCATGTGGCTAGCAGCAGGAATGGCGGTGGGGTGGGGAGGCTTGTGCTGGAGGCAGGCTCTGGCAGCCTAGAAACTCGGCCCCCACCGAGGAGGAAGCCTGGCTGACTGTGCCTGCAAGTTGACTTCCTGTTGTACAGTCTCCTGGCTCATATTTCTTTTTCTTTTTTAAAGATTTATTTATTTATGCATACAAGAGCTGAGGTACCGGCCAGAGGTGTGTGTGGGGGGGTGTGTGTGTGTGGGGTGTGTGTGTGTGTGTGACAGGATTCACCAGAGACAGCGTGGGGAACAGAACAGGCAGATTGACCGAAGTACACTGCTGAGGGAGCAGCAGGCAAGCCAGGAGAGGTCAGCCGCACCAGCCTGGGGATCGAACTCGTGCAGCTGTCACTGTGGACAGCTTCATAGGTTGTGTCTTAACCCCTTGCGCCACCAGGGAGGACCCCTGGCTCGTATTTCTAAGATCTCAGAACATCTTTCCCTCCCCCGAAGCTCTGCCAGCTCTTGTTATTTAGAAATTCCACTGTTATGTTTTAGATAATTGTTCCATTAATTTATTTCTGAAAATTACAAAAGCAATTTATGCTTACTAGAAAAAAGAGACAGGAAGGAAGAAAACCAGATGGCGATAATATTTTTTGAATATTTTTGTTTTTTTGAATATTTCTAGCCTTTTTTTAATGAATGCAGTAAATACGCAGGAATATTTACAGAATTCTAGGTCTGCACTTTTGATTCCTGTTTTTTGTACTTAACTCTATATAATGAATATTATTCCATATCATTGAACTGGGAAACCATGACAGTTTCAGAAACATGACTTTTAATGAGTGGACAGTGTTCCATTATCATTAAGCATTGTTTATACAGTAAAACTTCAGAGTCTTGATCTAGTATCCTCTGTCATCAAGCAACCTTTCCAGGACATAGGCTGGAGACCGTTAGTGCTGGGCCAGGAAGTGAATACATAAATAAGAAGATTATTTGCAATATCTCCTATTTCTATGTGTTTGTTTAATGTCTACTGAAGATAAGGAAAGAGTGTTGAAAAAAGGAGAGCACCATATTACAGTTGACGATAAAGAAGTGAATATTTTCCTGGAATCTACTGTAAATCCAGTAAAGGAGAATACCAGACCCAAAAAATCTTCACTGACACAGTCACAAGAAAGTGTGACGTCTAGAGAGAAGCATGTAAGTGGAGAATGCCGTCCTAGTGCTATAGATTCCTATGTCCAAAAGGTAAGTATTGAAAGCAGGTGGGTATGTCCTCATAACTTCCTTTCCAGTCATCATACCTTTTATTATTGATCCAAGGTCCTTTTGCACAGGCCTTTAATTATGAACCAGGCATTGTTTTAGGTACTGGGACATGAGGGGATTATAATATACCAGGTCCCTGGTGGCAGTGGGGATGGGGGATTTACATAGAAAGACAATAAGTTAATAAAGCAACTTAAGAGTGTGTGTGCTAAGTAGAAAATATAATGGGGGGTTGCTTTAGAGAGTAACAGGACCAGAGTAGAAAATATAATGGAGGTTTGTTTTAGCGACGACAGGACCAGGGCACAGACGTGCTGCTACTTCTTACCAGAAGTCAGAAACAACTTCTTGGAGGTGCCACTTGGTCTGAGACCAGAATGATGGAAGGAGCCAGCCAGCAGAGTCATACAATAAAACAGTATCAACTGCCTACTGTATATATGTGCCTGGCACTGTCAAAGGACCTGGGGTAACAGCCAGGAACAGAGCAGACTATGCCCCCAGGGACCATACATTCTAGTGAAGGAAACACAATAATAGTGAACAAGTGGATATATACTAAAATGTCTACCTGTGGTAAGTGTTAAAAAGGAGAATATAGCAGGATAAAAGACAGTGACTGCACTACTATTTTAAATAGGCTATTATGAAAAACCTCAAATGAAGTGACATATCTCTAGTAGAGATATGCAGAAGTAAGGGAGTGGATTTCTGAGGGAAGAATGTTCTAGGCAGAGAGATATTTAAGTGCAAATGTGCACTTCCTTCCCAGACAGAATCTTACCTCCTGAATCCTGAGGGATTCCGGCCAGTGTGACTGGAGGGCAGTGAGCAAGGGAGAGTGATAGAAGAAAAACTTGGGGAAGTACTCCAAATTTCAGATCTTTAGGACCTGAAACTGAAGATATTAGATTTTAACTAAAGTGGGGATTTATCAGATGATTTTTGAGCCAGTTCAGTGCAGTGATCAGATTTACATTTCCAGAGGACCTTCCTGGCTGCTTTCTGGAGAACTCCAAGTTGGAAGGGGCTAGAGGGGAAAGTCAGCACCCAGTTAGGAGGGGTTCAGTGGGTCAGGTACAAGATGATAGTGGCTTGGACTTGCAGTGGTTCTGATGGAGGTATAAGAAGTATCTGGATTCAGGAAACATTTTGAAGGCAGATCTAGAGAAAGGATGTTACCTGCAGAGGAAATAGTATGTGCAAAATCCTTGCTTGAGAGGGAACAGAACATTAGAACTTGGTTTTATATTATATTCAATTTGCCTCTGTTCTTTGTACCTAATTTCATGTGTCTATTTTATGTTTGAACTAAAGGTCAGAGTTTCCAGGGCCTGGCAACATTGTGTGCAGCTAGGTGTTTAGTTAATAAATGATGATGGTGATGATAAATGGAAGGGCTGAAGAAGATATAAAATAGTAATGGGGAAAAACTTCCTCAGATTTGTGTCTCCCTGCCAGGTTCACACTACTGCAGCTTGCCTAGAAAGTGGAGTACCTTCCACCTACCCCGTTCTCCAAGACCAATCAGATAGTGGCAGTTCCAGAACCCAGACATCTTGTCCAAAGATTTTTTTTTTTATTATGCTCATGCCCAGGCTCTTAGATCAGAATCTCTGGGATGTGCCTGAGCCTTGGCTTTTTTTTTTTTTTTTTTTTTTGTGGGACCCTCGCCGGCGGCTGGGGAACAAACAGGTGCTACAAAGGCACAGGCAGCCTCGGCAGTCCAGTGCTCAACCGCTGCGCCACCAGGGGAGGACCGGTTTTTTATCCCCATCCCCCAAGTGATTCTAACATGCAGACAGGGCTTGGAGCCTCTGGGCTATAACATGCTGTATCCCCTGCAAAAAGGAAGAGAGAAGGTGCCACTTTGCTAAGGGGAGACACAGTGGTAGTTTCTCTGGTCTCTAGACAGTCTCCCGAAAGGAGACCTTAGGCCTGGATATCTGAAAGATTTTCTTTATTTCTTTCAAAATTTCAGATCTTTCTTACCGTCACAGCTGAACTGAACTGCGAGCTAGTCTCTGAAGAGCAGAGGGAACGCATAACCACTCTTTATCCCAATATTGAAAGAATCAAGGATGACAATGGGATTGAGAAGCTGTGTGGTGACTTCAGAGACATTGAAAATATACATTGCTTCTTAAATGACCAACTCCTGGAAAATGAGCACAAACAGGAATCTGCTTTGACAAGGGAGAGGGCGCCTCTCCACCAGCAGGCCTGGGACAGCAGTATTTCTCCCTCTGAATCAAAAGCCAAGTCAGATGAAAACCATTTGAAAGTTCCCTCACCTTACTTTGAGTATTTCGTACATAACTGTCCTGGTACAATAGATTCAATAGAGAAGAAATTTGGTGTCAAGATGAAAACTCAGGACAGTTCTCTGTCTGTGAATATGGTCTGTGTAGACTTCACTTCAGATAAGTCGGGTGACCGCGAAGGAGCTCTCAAGTGTTTTACCAGTGAATTTCAGAAGATTGTAGGAAATCTGGAGCCAAGTTCCCTTTTAGCAGGCAGTAAGCAGGCAAATAAAATCAAACAGGAATTGAATCACCAGTTAACAAATTTCCCTATAAAGGAGAAAGAAAAGGAACTAACTCTGTCTACGATCCAACATGACATGTCAGCTGCCAAACATTTTCTTGTCCCCCAAACCTTTAAAGGTCTTACCAAGGTACCAGTGAAAATATCACCTCCTGGGTACATGATGAGTGGAATTAGAGTTGACACTGCTCACTATAAGCTTTTAAAACCTGAATTACTCCAGGAGATATCAGAGATAGAACAAAAGTACGACATTCAATATCAAGTTATTGAGAATGGTCAGGAAACCTCCATTCTGTTTGAACCCAGGCACAGGGACTTAGACCTGTCTGTGCACGCTTATGAAGCTTTCATCGATGTCTATCAACAGGTCTCATGTCAGCTGACGAGAGAAGTTCTTTCACTGAAATCTTGGGGCAAAGAGAGAGAGCGCTTACATGGAACTAGGTTCACTGATGACTTTAGAAAAAAGCATCCACATACATACTCTCACATAACCCCAGAGATAATGACTTTGATTGGGTTGCCAAAACTCCTTGCAGAGGCAAAGCAGTATGTTTTAAAAAAATTGGGAATGTCTCCATTAGCCGGAGAGAAACAGAATGAAGACCATGAAACACCCATGGATGTCGATAGTAATGACTCAAAAACAGCTTCACCAACATTCCTGCCTTCTGCCAGTGCAGGGCCTGCGGGAACAGACAAGAAAAAGGACTACTGTGTCATCTGTATGGACACTATTAGTGACAAAGAAGTGCTGTCAAAATGTAAGCATGAGTTCTGCGCCCCTTGTATCCAGAAGGCCATGAAAGATAAGCCGGTCTGTCCTGTGTGCCAGGTTAGCTACGGTCTCCAGAAAGGAAATCAGCCAGACGGAACCATGGCTATCACTATCGCAAAACAATCACTTCCAGGTTATGAATTCTGTAACACCATTGTGATTACTTATACTATGGAAGGAGGCATACAAACAGTAAGTATTTCTGAAAATTCGTGGGTTTCTTTCCACAATTTTAGGATTACCAGGGCAATATTCTGCTCCCATTTAGATAGTGGATTGCCCAGGATAATGATTGTTTCTTGTAACTTAAGTTATCTTTTGTGTCTATTAAGGTAGTCATATGATGGTAACTATGTATTAAGGTAGGGGGAGAGAGAAAGGTGAATAATGTTCTCAGCATGAATTTTGGGAAAGAAGAAAAATATGAGTTATTGGGACTATAAACAAATCTTCACTTTTTTTTACTTGTTCTGTCTGCATGTGAACACATCTATACGTAAATACATACATATTATATACAGGTGTACTTACATGTATTTACCATATATAGTAAAATTTAGATGAGGATTGTTTTCATGTGACATTTTCTTGTTTTCATACAGAAAGAACACCCAAATCCAGGAGTGAGCTATCCTGGAGTACGGCGAGTTGCATACTTGCCAGATAATGAAGAAGGAAATAAGGTTTTGAAACTGCTTCAAAGGGCTTTTAAACAAAAACTGATTTTCACAGTGGGGTATTCTCGAACACAAGGTCTCCCAAATGTCATTACATGGAATGATATCCACCATAAGACGAACCGTTTTGGGGGACCAGAAGGGTGAGAACCTTTTGAAACATATTGGATGCTAAACAGAATTTAGAAAAACAACTGTGATAATTTGAGGATGTGGCTATAAGGAGACTGTTTACAGCAATAGGATTGGATACAGTTAAGTATTTTGAGGGATGCTAATCTGGGTTGATAATAAAGGGAGAAAGAAATAAAGGGAGAAAGATTTAGTCCTATCACCTGCTCTCTCAACCACAGAGTATCAGAGTGACTAAATTTCGCATCAAAGGGCAGGAGTTTTCAGAATTCAAGTTGAATGGAATCCAAGATGATTTAATATGGGGTTTCATTCTATTTGAAGGGAAGATCCTCAGAATGTTGTTTGCTTTGTCTTTTAAGATCACCCTTCTGCCCTCTTCTCCCATGGGTTCATAGAAATCCTAAAATCACTAGGCAATTGTATGGGGAATATAAAAATAAATTTATTATTTAAAAAAAAATCACTAGGTCAGCAATACTCTAGGAAAAAGTCTTAGTTAATGGTGCTGGAAGTTGAATCATATTCAATCCAGTTCTCTATGAAACTCAGAACACTTCAGACCCTTAGTATTCAAAAGGTAATATATCCTGAGACTTCTGCAAATTACGCAAATTCAAAAATCCTCCTATAACACTATTACTGCCCATGAAGTATAGTGTAATATAACTTTATGAGAGGCACTACTTACTAAGAGCTGAAAATAAAGTCTTGCTGGAAGGCAGATCCTGGGCAGAGAGCTAGGCTCGGGATCTAGCTAAATGACTTCGTTCTGCACACTTATAAGTGATTTTAAGTCATTCATCTTCAGAATTGCTTGTGAATGTTTGCAACACTGAATGTTAATACCAAGGCATCTGCTTTATAGAGTCTTTAAAACCATTTGTGTTGAAGCTAAGGAGCATTTTCCTTTTGCAGATATGGCTACCCTGATCCTGGTTATCTGAAACGTGTCAAACAGGAGCTGAAAGATAAAGGTATTGAATAAGGAGAATGCTGGAAGGGTATCTTGATCCAAGCTTTCAAATGACACAGTTGAATAAGTAAACACCAATTTAAATTGTTACGTAGACAAGACAATGTTTTAAAAGTTTTCATCTGTTAAAGAAGTGGTATGTGTGAGAATCTACTAGTTTGCTATTTCTACAGTATTGCTTTTTATGGAAGATAAAAGCCTCTAAATATCTGTGTAATTTTGACAAGGAGGTGTTGAGCCTTGTTCTTGTATCATTGTGGGAGGTGGTTATCTATGGGTCTGAAATCTTCTATATTCTAGCTGCCAAATATTCCTCTTTATTACAATCTCTGGGATGGTCCTTTAGTTTTTGTTTGTTTGCTCTTTAATCTCCACCCTAAAATAAAATCTTAGTGTGAAAGAGGGGTGAGGGAAAGCTTTGGTAATGAAAAATCTGAGATCCACTTTTCCTTCGTCCCGTGGCTAGAAATGTAGCTAGGAGCAGAGTTTGGGCAACCATTGGTAATAAAAGGAATAAGACTATTCTTTTTCAAGACAAAGATACTGGTATATAGTTGGTGCTTAATAAAGTTTTGTAAATAAGGATGGTTAATAACCCAGCATAGAGATACATGCTCCCTAAATCTTTGGCAAAACGAGTAAGGAAGCCATTTCTGAAGTCAACAGTGATTTGGAAAACTGAGTTTCTTACTACAAAATACTTGGCTTATGAACTAGCCAAGTCTCTAACTGGTCCTTGCTTCTCAATCCTTATAAGCTGCCATATGAGAGGCACTTGCCCCAGCATTGTAATGTTACACATTTCTGAACATTTTTTTCCCTTCTGGATATTTTGGTATTTTTTTAATTTATCCTGCTTCCAGTTTTAGCTAATAAGTAACGTCAGTTTACCATAGACTGTCATTTTCTCAGTAACTATAGACCTCACAGTAGTTTTTCCTAAATCCAGCAATGTCTTGTTTTCGCCCTTAAATCATTTTCTCTGATACTCTCTTTTGACAGAGAAAAGGCAAGAATTGAATCTACTATAAGGGATACATAACAAACATATCAAAAATTCAAATTGTTCTCTCAATCAGAAGAAAGTCTTAGTAGCAAATTATCTGATTATCCATATACTAGTCTCTCTCCAAAAATGGCAAATGAGATGTCTTTATTTTCCTAAAGGTGTACATAGCACTTATGCAAGTTTTAGGCTTAGATAATAATGGATAATGTTTACTGTGTACTTTTTATGAAAACTTCATACCTATGTGATTGATACGATTAGCATCCCCTTTTTATAGCTGACAAAACTGAGCACAGGGAGGATAAGCACCCAGACAAAGGTCACAGAGTTAATAAGTAGAAATGCTAGGGTTTGAAGTGTAGTCTGACTCCAGGACGTCTGCATCCCAGAAGCTATTCTGTACCCCAGAAACTGTACTTCCCCATGAAGTAGGCTGAGGAATCCCATTATTCTGGGCTTCTCTCAGAAATGGATTCCTATGCAAAGCAGTTTTCTTCCAAGAAAGTCCTGTTTGAAGAACTTAAAAACCCAGAATCTATTTCTTTGTCCAGAGTTGAAGATTATGCATTTAACTTACCACGAATATTCATTAAAGTCATTATAGTTATGGTTCATTTGTATTTGCTGGTCTTTGAGCTAAATTTGCTTCAAAAAAGCAAAAGTTTGGTTCTTACTAAGTTCTGAATCCCTCATTACAATGTGGATGCAAGTTTCGTGGTGTGAATTGGCTGTGAACCGTTGGATAACTTCTCATGCTCTGTGGAAGATATATCATCTCTTTCTGCCTTAAATAAAGTCATATCCTTACTGTGAACAGATTGTCTATGTTCTTTTCTAACTCCATTTTTTCCTTTAGGTTGAGATTGTGGCTATTTCCTACAATATAGTGTACATATGTCATGTGTGCCAACATCTTTTATTTTTTACATTTGAAAAGGCCAAGTTTATTAGGAAAAGGGAAGCAGAAGATACTTGCATAGACACAGCAGGCAGAATGAGCTACCATGTGCCAACATCTGTGCTTGATTTTGTGTGTACTTATCTTATTGGACAGGGTAAGGGGCACCTCAGAATCCCCAAACCTACCCTTTCTAAATAGGTTCTGCCATCTGCCATATCAAGACATAACATATAAGACCATTATTTATTTTTTTAAAAGATTTTATTTATTTATGCATACTAGAACTTGGGTAGGCCAGAGGTGTGGGGGGTGAAAGGATTCATCAGAGACAGAGTGGGGAGCAGAACAGGCAGACCGACTGAAATATACTGCTGAGGGGAGCAGTGAGTGAGAAAGGAGAGGTGTGCTGTGCCATGTGGGTCAGCAACCTGGCCAGGGATTGAACTCACGCCGAGCTCATGCCCCGGTGACTGGCGATAGCTTGATAGTGCTGATTTTAACCCCTGCACCACCAGAGAGGCCCTAGACCTTTAATGGAAAGAAACTTTAATCAATTAGTGTGCCACAAAGAAAGGGGGAAGAATAAAGTTTCCAAATCAAGCACCCAAAGTTACCCATCCCTCAATAGGTAAATGTCCAGTCAGACAGGGTTGGCCCAAAGCAAGGCCATTGAGGCCTGAAAACCAGCCATAAGTCTAAGGCACCTTCCAGCGGGGACCCATAGAAAAGGGTCTGAAACAACCAGACAAGTCTGGAAGGAAAAGAGCAAAATCAAAATCAAGAGAAAAGCTGCCATTGTTAACTTTCCCGCAGATCTCTCACCCACATCTGTTTCAACCAGTCCAAGGCCGAGAAGCAAGTGTAGCTTCTTCACATGTCTCACTGCTCCATGTGCCTCCTTCAGGACTCCTTCTGGCTCTCCACCCTGCTTCCTTCCTTCCCCAGTCTCCTCTCCAGCTTCTTCTCCTCCCTGCTCAGCTCCATCCTCTCATGGGTGGGGCAGGGAACCTGGAACCTCCCCTTTTCTTGGGGACCACCCTGTTACAGTTACTTGCTTAACTACAATAGAACTTAGCTATCATTGTCCTCATTGCTAGCCACCTTCAGTTGTGAAAGTCACATTTCTTAATATTTTCCCCCTCAACACAGACTGCTGACTTCAAATAAAAAACAGTTATTTCACCAACAAAATGGGTTTTGTTTGTTTATTCAGAAATAAGGGAAAAGACGTTTGGGAAAGTACAGTCTCAAGGCAAGACACACATGCACCTCCCCAAACGAAAGCTTCCTTATACAGCCTATGGAGCTGCTGCTGCTGGAGAACATCCTTTCTTCACCCGGGGCAGGGAAGCAACATCATTTCCTGTAAGAGATGCAGGTCACGCTGGGTCCTGTTGTTTGCTGACTGTGCATGTGTAGGCACCCTCTACTAGCTCCCTGGCCCCTATTTAAATAGGGGTTCTGCAGTTACTACAAAAATATATCAGATACTACAAAAGTAAAAGTAGATTGCAGGTTTCATCTCTCCTAGAGAAAGCATTTGCAATACTCTACCAAATTAACACTTACCCCTCCTTATTCCTAGAGGTTCTGTTTCACCTCTCCAGCATCAGTGGTGGATCACCTACAAAGCTTTTTGGACACCAGCAAAGTCAGGACACTTCTTTCCAAAGGAAAAAGAGTATTGGAATTAATACCGAGGTATATTTGCTGTTTCCCTAAAGATAGTAAATTTCTATGCCCAATTCCAATATGTTCCCTGCCCCACCACTCCGGCCCCATACAGTCAAGTAATTGTCCAATACCATTTGGGTGTCCTACAATTCAACTCAACTCTGAGACTATCTCCCCACTGGAGATAGCATCAGATTCCACAGGTTAAGAATCCAGTCCCACAAGACCCCCAGCTTAGGATGCCAATTGCAAGTCCAAATTGTTACCTATGCTTCTGGTTACTTGGCTATAAATCAGAGTTCCATGATCCCCTCCTTGAGTTTGATTTGATCTGTGATATTAATTAGCTCACAGAACGTAAGAGACCAGTTTATTCACTTGATTACCAGTTTATTATAAAAGGATATAACATGAATTATTAGATAAAAAAGCACAGAAAGGGAAAGGCCTTAAAGCTTCCATGTCCTTTCTTCCCCAAATCTCCAACTGGGAAGCTGTCTGAACTCCCTCCCATTGCGTTTTTTTGTGGGAGCTTCATTACCAGCACAATTGATTAAATCATTGACCAATAACAATTGAATCTCCAGCCCCTCAACTCTCCCCAGATGTCAGGGGGTGGGAATGAAAGTTCCAACTCTCATAATCAATAATGGATTCCTTCAAGCCAGCAGCTCCCCTCTGACTTATCATAACAAGATATCTTTTATAGTTGTCAATATTTAGGAAATCCAACAGTTTTAGATACTTTGTCTGCCAGCAACAGAGATGAAGGACAAATTTATATTTCTTATTATAAATCATAGCATCAAAGATAACATCATAGCAGTCGTTAGGAGAAAAAGCAAACCTTTGCTGGACTTCATTACACTTAGCCTACGATTTAGTTTTGGTTTATGCTTGCTTTGATTTCCATATGGAAGTTGGGCACTATTTCCTTTTGATTGGGTCCTGAGCCTTTTAAAACAAAGCTTTGCAAAGATCATGATATTAACAATCTGTTTGAGACATGTAAGCTCAGGTCAGTGAAGGTGAGGACAAACTAAAAGGCAAGCAAGACAAAGTAATGTGCTTTTGCTCTGGCCACTGCTTTCACAAAGACACTTGAAAAGGTACAGCAAGTCACTCAGCACCTTTATTTGCTTAGCACAAGAGCTGAAAAGAACTGCAGAAATCACCTTGTTTAAGTGCCTTATTTTATAGAGAGGAAAACTCAGTTTTATTCCCTGGGAAAACAACAAAGTTAAATATATTCCATTTCTAGCACATTAAAATGTACCTTTAGTGGCACATTTGGCTTCTCCCTCTCTTACATCCTGAATATCCACGTCACCAGCCCTGTGTTGGGGCACAGGCAAACATTCTCCTGCCCTCTGTATTTTTCTGTGCTAATCTGTCTGAAAATAAAAACAAATTTAATAATGTACACATTGAGAATTTATTTGGCCATAAATACTAAAGTAAATGGAACAGACCAGAGATTTATAACCTGTGTTGAGGAACAGGATTGAGGTCTGAAATATTGAAAATAGAGGAAGTAGCTCTCACATGATAAGGTGGCAATGACTTCCTATGACAAAACCTTATCTCCAGATGTTTGCCCTGCTTTAAGATAGGTTTCTTTGATAGAAAGGTTACTTCTGGAGAGATCCCTAAATCTAGGTAATCTACACTCTTTAAGGCTATGGTAACAGTTTCTCCAGAGGCCCTCAGGGTCTTGATTGACCCTGGTTCCACATTCCAAGGTGGTGGCTATTAAGAAAAAGCTCTGTGTATCTTGGCAAAAGCTTATCTGAATATTTGAGGGAAGGATGATCCTTCTCTTCCTTTGCTTTAAATTCTTACTGTCCAGATGGCATCGTCATAGTTCTTTCATCAGAATGATTAAAATACCCTCTAGAAACACTCTGTGTCCCATCCCCCTCAACCTCCGACCTCAAACTACATTTTGAAAATACAGCTCTGATCTCACCACCCCTCTGATGACAGGTCCTCAGTGACTCTCTGATAACTAGAGCAAAGCTTTTCAAACTCAATCTATGTCGGATTCACTAGAAGGACTAATAAAACAGATTGCTGGGAACCATCCTCAGAGTTTTTGACCCCATAGGAGTGGGATTGGACCCAAGAATGTGCGTATCTAACAAATTCCCAGGTGCTGCTGCTGTTGTAGTCTGGGGACCACATTTGGAGTCCCATTGGCCTAGAAAACAAGGCTCAGTCTCCAGAGCATGGCCATCATGGTGCTCTCTTTCTACTTTGCTTACTTTACACCCTTTCCTCCCTAACAAGCCCCTATGGTCCAGTCACATCAGACTATCAGTTTTTCCAAACCAGTCTATGTTTGCATATTTCTGGCCTTTGCTCTGTTCTTTCTCTCTGAAATGTCCCTTCATTCTCCTCTTAGAAATCTACTCATTGGTCAAGTTCTCACTCAGATGACACTACTGTATAACACCTTTCTTCCAATCTTGTCTCCAAATTATGAATAACTTATTTCTATGTATTCCTGATAGTTTATATGTATCTAGTCATGCAGATGGGATGTCACAATCCACTTTCCCTGCTTTCTACATTGGGGTGTGCTGGGCACTATAAAAAGAGACACAAGTGAAGACATTTTTAAATGGGGCCAGAGAGGTTGCAGTACAAAATGGCTTACTTTCTTGTTTGAAAGGGCCAAAGTCCTTTGGAATCTGGCCATTGCTTCCTGAGCTGTTGTTTGAGAAACCAGAAGGAGAATAGATATCCTGATCACAAGTGCTGATGCTCATGGACTTTTTTGGTGGATAGAGTCAATACCCAATTATGTATAACCAAGAAGAGTTTAACACTATTAATTCTTTTCTTCAACCACTTATTACCTCAGCTTCCTATTTTCTTCCTGTAAGAACCTCCAAATTTTACCTTGTTAGGGCACATTTGCAATTTCTACAAGAGATTGTGTAATTCCCCAAATAAATGCTTGATTGCCTCTCATTTCAGCTCTTTATTTTTAGCTTAACAGAGCTGACCTCTAAGTAATGCACCAGGTCCATTCTTGTGCCGTCTCATGGCTGATTGGCATCAACAATGGGAGGTACCAGTAAGAGACTGGAGAGTAAGGAGAGATTGGGGTTCTATTCCCGTTGCTGTCTCCCCAAAGCAGCAATGGCTTATATTGAATAGACTCTCCTAGAGGTATGGTGCTTACCAGGGTCAGTCCATGCCCTTTCAGCCTAGATGGCAAGGATAAGTACTTTTTTCTTGGGGGGAATGTGTCACGAATTCTCACTGTTTCCCTTTACTCATTGCCCACCTTATATTTAGGTAATTCCTTTATTAAACTCTCTTGAATTGCCCACTTTGAGAATATCCACATATATCCTGTCAAGACCTTTCATGATGCACCAGGTAAATATGTATTGGTCAGTTTTTGTTTCTCCTTCTTCTTACTTCCACTCTCACTCCAGACAGAAGAGATCTGTGTCTAATTCATCTCTATAATCTTAACTTAATGCCAGGCATATTTAGGGCCCTCAATACATGTTGGTTGAATTAAATAATGTCTGTTAGACTGGAGGGGAACAGCTTGTTCCATCTTGAAGAGACTTGAAGAAGATCAAGTATATTTTTCTGAAGTCTCCCTGTTTAGGGACCAGTTTGTAGTCTAGACTAGCTATAGCTATGCCCCATTATGAGATTGAATTCACTTAGGTTATACATCTAGTGAACTGCAGAGCCCAGGGTTTTGTTTTGTTTTGTTTTGTTTTGTTTTTAAAGATTTATTTATTTATGCATACGAGAACTGGGGTACAGGCCAGAGGTGTGGGGGGTGAGAGGATTCACCAGACAGAGTAGGGAACAGAACAGGAAGACTGACTGAAATACACTGATGAGGAGAGCAGCGGGTGAGTTAGGAGAGGTCTGCTGTGCCATGTGGGTAGCTCCCTGGTCGGAGATAGAACTCATGTTGCAGTGGCTGCAAACAGCTTCAGAGGTTGCTTCTTAACCCTTTGCGCCACCAGGGAGGCCCCAGAGCCTAGGGTTTTAATCTCAGAATTTATCAGACCTAATCCTGAGGCAACTATTTGCTGACAACAACCTTCATTCAGTCTAAAGGTTTTTATGGAAAAGAAAGTGAAAGATAAAGGCAACTTCCTGTTAGGTGGAGGCTGGCTAGGGGAGCAGAAGGTGACTGAACTGGCCTCAGGTTGCTGGTCTAAGAGTTCTGGGACCCTCAGGTCCAACCCCACAAAGAGCTTGTGCACCAAGTTGCAGTGAACTTCCAGAGCGAGAAGAGTTCCCGTCAGGAGGTAGAAGCCGGGAGCTGCCCTGCTTCCTAGTGCTCTTCCTTGGAGAGGATGGTGAGACAAACCAGGGTGGGGCACCCAGTGGCTGGGCACAGAGACCTTAAATCTCTCAGAACTCTCTCTTGTTGGGAGGTGTTTATCGCCTTGACTTTTCCCAGAAGAGTGGAGTTGGGGGGAGCGGATTTTTTTCCCATGGAAGTGGTACTTTCTTTCCTCTCAGATTTTAAAATTCCTTACAAATTAGGAATAATAGTCCTATATGTGTAATATAATGAATATTTCTTTTCAGTCTGCCATTTATCTTATTAATTTGCTATAGTGTTTTTTTGCAATTCAAATTTTTTTATTATTTATTTATTTTTTTAAAGATTTATTTATGCATACAAGAGCTGGGGTGTAGGCCAGAGGTACAAGGTGGGGGTGGTGGTGAGCGGATTCATCAGAGACAGAATGGGGAACAGAGCAGTCAGATTGACTGAAATAAATACACTGCTGAGGGGAGAAGCGGGTAAGACAGGAGAGGTCTGCTGGGCCATGTGGGTAGCTCCCTGATGGGGAATTGAACTCATGCTGCATTGGCTGTGGATAGCTTCTTATTGCTGAGACTTAACCCCTTGCGCCACCAGGGAGACCCTAATGCTTTTTATTTTGATGTAATAAAATTTATCAGTCTTTCATTTATTGTCTCTGAACTCTTAGGCATATTTTATTTTATTTTTTAAAAAGATTTATTTATTTATGCATATAAAAACTGGGGTTCAGGCCAGAGGGGTGGTGGTGAGAGGATTCACCAAAGACAGAATGGGGAGCAGAACAGGCAGATTGACTGAAATACACTGCTGAGGGGAGCAGCAGGTGAGACAGGAGAGGTCTGCTGCGCCATGTGGGTCACCTCCCTGGCCAAGGGATCCAACTCATGTTGCAGTGGCAGCAGATAGCTTCATAGTGCTGCGGCTTAGCCCCTTGCACCATCGGGGAGCCACACCCAGATTGTAGTCACTCTTGCTTTTTTCTATATCTAATGTTTTTTTTTTTAATATTTATATCTTTGGTACATTTGGAGTTTATTCTTGTGTGTGATTTGATAAATGGATCTAATTGCACCTTTTTTTCTGAATGGGTATCCACATTTGTATCTCTGGGAATACTTAATAAATCCCAGCACTATGATGTGTTAAGAAGATTATCATTGCCTAAGTTCCATCACATTGACCTGTTTATTCATCTGTTTTAAAGCCGTGCTGTGGTATATTTTAATGTGAAGACTAGTCCCCTACAGAATTCTTCCTTCTCAATGTTTTTCTAGCTTTTCTTGTATGCTTACCTTTTCTTATGAACTTTAGAATTAGATTTTAATTTATGATCCATGTAGAAAAAAAGTCTCACTGTGATTGCATTAAATTTGTGAATAAAGCTGTAGAGATGACATCATCAGATGGTGTTGAGGTGTTCTAACCAAGAACAAAGGATGCCAATTCAAGTCTACTGGTGCATTTTCACAGAGTGCTTATAATTTTCTTACATTTCTTTTCCTGCTAATGTAAGTGAGTTTTCCTCATTCACTATATCTTCTAATTGTTTTTTTAAAGATTTATTTATTTATTTATTTATTTATTTATTTATTTATTTATTTATTTATTTATACAAGAATCAGGGTATAGGCCAGATGCGCGGGAGGGTGAGAGGATTCACTAGAGACAGCAGGGAACAGAACAGGCAGATTGACGAAATACACTGCTGAGGGGAGCAGTGGGTGAGATAGGAGAGGTCTGCCACGCCATGTGGGACCCTCGCTGGCTGGCCGGGATCGAACCGGTGCTACAGAGCCTGTGGACAGCTTCATAGCATGGAGCTCAACAGCCTGCGCCACCAAGGGAGGCCCTCTTCCAATTATTTTATGAATGCTATTGACTTTTCCTTTCATTTAAAAAGTTAAGATATAATTTACATACAGCAAATTCACACTTATTAGTGTACAATCCTGTGGGTTTTACAAACATGTGTACAATTGTGTAACAGCCATGAGATAAAAATATATGAAAAAAGTTCCATCAACTCTCCTAAATTCCCAATAGTTCCCTTGTAAAAAAACTCTTCACTCAAGGTGAGTTTCCAGCAAACACTGGTCAGATTTTCTCCCTCTGATTTTTGCATGTCATATAAGGACAACCATATAGTACAGTCTTTTGTGTGTTACTTCCCTCATTTAATGTAATGCAGTTAGGATTTGTCAATGTGATTCCATAGTAGTTAAAGAAAATACTTTGTGTTATTTGAATCATTTTAAATTTATAAATTGAAATTTATTTTCATGGTTCATTATGGGCTATATATACATATGTGTATGTGTATAAATGTGTATGTATATACATATTGTAATTTGAGAGTGTCCCAAGGCTCGCTGATTCTCTACTCATTATTTTCTCAAACTCTTTTTTATCTTATTTTGTATAGTTACTATTGTCTTAAATTCACTAGTTATTTTCTTTCTTCAACATCTAGTTATCCTGTTTGTTACATTTTTCACCCCAAACATTGTATTTTTCCTCTACAGAAGTTTGCTTTGGTTCTCCTTCATATTGTCTCTATTAATTATAAACTTGCCTGACTTTACATTCTGGAAAGTATGCAACATCATTATAATTATTGTTTTAGTAGTCATATCTTCTATTTTTATCATTTGCATATGATAACTTCACGTTAATATGACAGTGTTCATGGTTTTTCCTCAGACTTATTAATGTGCTATATTGTATAAATTACTTTTCTAATATTGGCCCATCCTTAATTTCTTTGCCTTTTATGTAACTCATGTTGTAGCATTAAACATTAATATTTCTAAACATCCTTTTGGCATGCTGAATTCAACTTTTTAATGAATCATCTGATGGAATAACTATTGTGAGTTAGATCAGGCATGGAACTGGGTTACCTCTGATCAAATGATAGTTGTTGCCTAAAGCTCTGTGTTGAGAAAGATTCTGAGACTGTATCTGGGTTGATTGAAAAGCGTACTGATACCAATTTATTAAAAATATCCGTCACAGGTGTGAGGGTGAGGGTGGGAGAGTAGGAGTAACTTATACTATGTTTTTACTAACTACAAGTATGAAGATACCATCAGGTAGATCGGTCCACTCTCTAGAGTTTATGAAGAGCAGCTTCAAGTATTACGTAGTTAGTTTGTCTTTGGTTAAGTAGCTGCATCCCTTTGCACACTGGTTTCCTTTTCAGGAGAATGAAGTTTCTGTACTAGATGATCTGTCATGACCTTTAAATTCTAACATTTTATAACAGTAATAGTCAAACTATAAATGCATTATTGTGGAGGACCTGGGGTATATCTTACTTTGGGTTCCTCCAGAAGAGAACCTGAGAGAGAATTCAAGTGCCAGTGATTTAATAGACACATAAAGAACATGGCTATCTTGGGTTATCAAATCTAGTTACCGCTTATACTACTGGGGAAACTCAGATAGTTCTATCTATGAGGAAAGGCAGTTTTATGCCAAATTTTATTATTAATTATTGAAATGGATGGGCTTGATTGGGTGGGAGAGTACTTTATTTTACCTGTACTTGGTCTCTGTTATACCAGCATGCAAATAGGCTTTCACACTACAGAAAGTCCTCAGTCTAGAAGTACAGTTGGAGATAGGACTGAGGTGCCCTTAAATAGTAAGAGCCAGGGAATATGGCAGGGTCTGCTTGGCTAGGATCCTTGGGGGCATTTGGAGTATTGATTACAAATGATACTCAAACATTGGGATAATAATGTATCTGCTTTTGACTCTGGAGCTATTATGAGTTGAGTTAAGGAAGTCTGTGAAATCTAAGAGTTATTTAATATTGGGACACTTTTAAAGAAAGTCTTCAGATAGTATTGTCTGGTAATACTTCTTATTGTTTTCCCCACAGTCAAGAGATCAAGAAAGCAAGAATGATTTCCTTTCTAATCAAAACATTCTAGCCTCAGCCCAAACCAAAGAAGGTTTGAACCTCGTGTTGATAAGAGGAGATGTTTCAGATTACTGTGTAAGTGTTGCTATTTAGTAAATCTACCAAAGCGCAATGGGTTAGAATTTATGGGTTCTATGATTTAAGGTCAAAGATTAAGATCATCTAAACTGGTTAAATTAAACCCACCTGAACTTCATGTTGGACTGTACTTACTCTTCCCTGTATTTTTCCTCATATATTCATGTGAAAACATACAAGTTTAACCACAAACCAGGGTGTAAAACCCACCTCTTGTATTTTTTATAATTTATCTTATAGTTTATGGTCACAGAAACCAACTCTAAAGTTACTTTTATCAGTGTTCACATACCTTTCTTTCACTGACCACCCATTAATCTTGGTCAGCATCCTCCTTATGCTTCAGGGTCCTTATCTATAAATTTGGATAATGATGATCATCATAGTAGGGTTGCTGTAAGGTTTAAATAAAGTAATTCATACAATATAATCAGCACCTTCCTGGCACACAGTTTAGACTCAAAAAGTGCTATTATCATTAGCACTGTAACAGACCCCTTTATATTTTACCCCATCCTATTCGTACTACAGTATCTCTATTTGAGATGGCTATTATTCTCTTTCATCTTATGGATGAGAAAACTGAGATTTTTTTCACTATATGGTCTATTAATTCACCATTAAGGTCGTGTCAGCCCTTGTCAGGCTACCTATTCTCACCTTTGGAAATATGGAGCAATATAAATTTGAGGATTCTCTTTCACTCCTTCTCTGGATTCCAGTTAGTTTCCAAGCTCCAACAGCCTTCTTTCACAGTGCCTCATGTACATGCTCTTTCCTTTTCATTCCCATAGTCAAGGTTTATTTCAGTGCCCCCAAACCCCATCACCCCTTATACATGCCTCCTTGCCTTTAGTCTCTCCCCGCCCAGTCTGTCCTCTATATTGCTTTTTGCTGCATAGTCCAAAGGGGAAAAATAGTGTGGATTTCAGAGTCCTCCATCTTCTGGCTACAAATCACTTTCCAGCCCTGCTCTCACTACTAAAATTCTCCTCTTTGCTAAATTGGACTACTGTCTGCCCTTTTTCAGCTCTATGTGTTTTCTTAAATGTTCCTCCCACCTAGAATGCCTTAAGCCTTCTTTCTATCCATCCCATTTATATCCATTCTTCTGGGTCTGTCTCAGATCCTTGTCCTCTTGGTAAAGCCTTTACCAACTAGTGCAGTCCAAATGATTCCTATTTTTTTTTTTTTCAAATTTCTATAACAGGTAGTTTTTGTATATTTAAGTTTCTTTTGATTATCTTGAATTTACTTAAACATTAGGACTATTTTATTTTTCTTATATGTTAATATATTGCTTCCTCAAACTGTGCAGGAGCAGTGAATTTATTGACATACCTAAAAAATAATGGTTTCATCTGGAGGTGGTCTGGTCAGCCCTGCAGGCCTAGTCCAAGAAAGGTCACTGAGGTGAAGGTAGGCAGTGTGCACCAAGCCTGCTCTCCAATGGCTGAGGCCATCCCTTTGGATGTGAGTAGTGAGGCTCTACTGGAGGTGGGAGAAAGGCGAAAGGGGGCTGGATCTAGTTTGACTTCCACTTTGTGTGTGTGTGTGTGTGAAGCTATGCTCACTCACTCTTGTTCATGCATGGAGATGTCTGATGTTAGTTTATGAGATTAGTCTATGCCAACTAAGCTCATCACAGATTGAGGTGGCCCCCGATGTCAATTATTAACGTAAAGTGAGAAATACAACTGTTGTATGGTCCAGAGATACAGACACCTTTTAATTTACAAAGTAGAACTCCCCAAGGAACCAGAACACTCAATCCTTATTATGAAAGCATTCATCCCCTCCAGATTTCAATACAAATTGGAATAAATGAAATTGACTATCAAATATCTATGGGCATCAGGCTATGACCCCATCTTTCCAAAAGGATGGCCTCAGGCATTGGAGAGCAGGCTTGTTGCACACTGCCTACCTTCAGCTCAGTGATCTTCTTATGACTAGGCTTTCAGGGCTGACCAGACCAGCCTTCAGATGGATCCATTCTTTTTTAGGTATGTCAATAAATTCAAAACAATTATTCTCAGTTACTGGCAGCCTAAAAGTAATTCTCTCTTTCTCTCTTCCTCAGTCTCTTTTAATGATTCTGTGTTTTTGTCTCAGTCTGTTTTACCATTTCTCTCTCTCTGTGACTGCCTTTCCCTTGTCGCTTTCCTTTTTATGCCTTTATCTTTCAGTCTTAATCTGTCTCTATGTCCCTTTTACTCATTTTCACAGTTCTACTTAATTTCTAAGGTTGGGGGTCATCACCTCATTATGGTGTCTAAGCTCTAATCATAAATTGTAAGCTCCTTGAAGTAGGGCTGACAGGTCAGTATGATAGGCAAAACACATTTTGTACATTACCCCATACTACCTATCAAGTCATAGGTGCTTAATAAATATTTACTGATTAGGTCTCTAACAAATTGTTACTGTTTTCCTTAAGGCTGATGTCATTGTCAACACGGTCCCCACAAGTCTTCATCTTGGAGGAGGACCACTATCTAGGGCTCTTTTGCGGAAAGGTGGTCCAAAGCTCCAGAAAGAACTAGAAGCTACGAGAAAGGAAAATAAGGAGGATTTGGGTAGCATCTTCATGACAAGCGGCTGCAATCTGAACTGTAAGGCTATGCTCCACGTGGTGGCTCCTTACTGGGATAATGGAGCAGCGTCTTCTTTGCAGGTAGGAGAAAATTCTTAGTTTTCTACCTCATTTGATCTTTGGTAATCTTCTAGCATGGTACAGACCTGTGGTTCTCAGATAAAGTGATTTTATCCCCCAGGGACATTTGGCGTGTAACAACTGCTACTGGCATCTAGGGATAGAGCCAGAGAAGCTGCTGAATACCCCACAAAACCTGCATTGGCCCCCACAATGAAGGATTATCTAGCCCAGGTTGAGAAACCCTAACATTGATTGAATCCTGCCTATTTATTGAAATCTTTATTATAGTCCATGGAAAGCCCATTGTAACTACCAGTTATTTCAGAATAAGTGGCCCTCAAACATGGTAACAATTATTGGGATTCTCCAGGAATGGTGTCTGAAGATTAGTGTAATAATCCTTGAGTATAGAAAAGACATACAGCCAGAGCTGCAAATAAAGAAGGGTCAGAATCCTTTTCTTGATGACATAATTCTCATCTAAACCAAGTACTCCTACTTTAACCTTTTTTTTTTGTCAGAATGTAAAAATAATACACACATTGTTAAAAATGCAGAAAAGTCAAAAATAAAAATCATAATCCAACCATCTAGATATAGCCTTGATTTGCGTTTTATGTCTCCTTCAATTATATTATATATATACACTTATTCCTTGGTTGAGATTCTCTTCAAAACATTTTTAGACCTACTTTTTTTTACTTAACATAAACATTTCCCCATGTTGTTAAAAACTCTTCATAAATATCACTTTTAATTGCAATGTGATATCGTTGTTTATGTAAGAATTGTCACAGTTGAATCCTCCCCTTCTGAATGAATGAATGAATGAATGAAGCTCTCTAGAAAGTCCTTTGCCCCCTCAATATTTTCCTTTCTGACTCCCCAGATCCCAACAAAGCCAGCAAGAGGAGAAAGGACCTAGTCAGAGTTGTTGAAGCTACTGCCCTTTCTGTTTCCAGCAGTTTGAACCCTAACTTATTTATACAAATTTTGTACATTTCAGATCATGACAAGTATAATCAAGAAATGTTTGAAGACTATAGAGCAGCTATCTTTCCCATCAGTCACATTTCCTATGATTGGAACAGGAATTTTGAGGTTTCCCAAAGCTGTTTTTGCTAAACTAATCCTTTCAGAAGTGCTCAAATTTAGTAGCTCTGCATACAGGAAATCCTTTCAAGAAGTTCAATTTCTGGTCCTTCCAAGTGATAAGGAAGGTGAACAGGTATGGTTACATATCTTTTGTGGTCATTCTGGCAAGCAGCTTAAGTGCAGTCAGCTGATGTCATAAATATAAATAAAAGTGTTTTCTGCTTCCCTGCCCATAAGTATTGACTACTGATGGGGGAGGAGGTTGTTGTTAATGGCTTCACTATGAGGCACAATCCCTCCTAGAAAGTTTATTGAGAAATAAGACAATGTCTAGCAAGTTCATTTGTAGAAAGAAACAAAAATTATCAGCATAAGAGGGGCCCAGACATTTGAACACAGACTACATTAAAGCTGAGTAATGGTTTCATTTAGTTTAGTGTAAAGGCCAGATATGATAGTTATTGAAGAGAATACAGCCAATCTATTTAAGTCTATGAGGGTCTAAAGTTAGAAATACCAGCACTACGTTCAGTAGTACCAAATACTCACCCCTGGCACTGCCCTGGTAAGATGGCATACTTTCAGAAGCACTTCATAGCGAGTTGGCCCACTCTGAGTACCAAAATCTGTTTTCTGCCTTTGAAAAAGGCTACTGATCTTATACAAATTGTGCATGCTCTTAGTGAACATGCGAACGATATAGAAGTACAAAGAAAAATCTCAGCTTCACCATTTAAAGATTAAGTGAAGCAACCTCCCTAAATCTCAGTTTTCAGTGTGTAAAAGGAGCAATAAACCTCTGAGATGCTGTGAGAATTTAAAGAGGACATAATTGAAATGTCTAGCACATAGAAAACCTTAAAATTGGTTGCAGGAGTAGTAATTATTACCTTTTTGTTGTTTGACTTTAAGGACAATTGCTATAGCTTCCTAAAATTAGCATTAAAAAGATAGCAAAGATAATGATATTTTCTAAATACTTAATTATTCTCAACAATTGGGATAGAATGTGGTCTTCACATAAAATAAAGTAAATCGTCACTGGCATTTCCTAGATTGAACTGCAATCGTTAATTTAGCTAAGAAATCTCTGAGATAATTTATTGAGAACTGTTAGAAACTATTGTTCCTAACTGATGTCTGATGATCACTGCTCTAAAGAATTAGATTAATATTTCTATAGAACATTCTTGTGTTTGGTAACTATGTTTCTTCCCTATCTCCAGGCATTTTTAGATGAATTTGCTAGACAATCAAGTGAAAATCCCAACAGGGACAGGATTCTAATGACTGGTGATAACCAAGGTCTGGGAAAGTTGTTCTGCTGATGAAATATTTTCTTTTGCTTACTAACTCCTTAGTGGTACTTAGAAGGCCCATAAATGGAGACAAAGCTAATTCACATGAAGCACCAATAAATGATGGAGGAGGTGTTAGAGCATGTTCCATTGTCTGGGCACACAAAGAGCAAATCCTATTGTGATGAACTAAATTATTAGTAATGAGGCCAGCGGTTCCAAGATATGATAATAGGAGAGCTAAAATGTGTATGACACATTAAACTGTATATTGCTTACGTGTGTGTGTGTACTATTATTTAACCTATGCACTGGCCTCATGGGCCGGTATAAATGTGGAAAGGGAGACCTAATGAATTTAAGAGATGAGGAGAAATTTGTAAAGCCTCAGAGCGTACAGTGGGCAGTAATATGCCAACACGGTAAAGGTAATTTCCTGTGAGCAGTCTTTAATTGCCACCCCAGTGGGATGTGAAGTTGCAGGGAGAGCTCGTGTTTGGAGCTTGTGAGCTGTTGTTTAACACTGGACAAGTCACCTTACCACTTTGAGATCATTTTCCTTCCAGGAAAAAGGTAATAAAAGAATCTTCATTAAGTACACACTTTCAGTTATAAGATGAATAATTCCTGGACAGTATCATGTTTACTAGTTATATATCATGTACATTATTAACTATAGTTAATACTATATTGTATACTTGAAATTTGCTCAGAGAGTAGATTTAGCATATTCTCACCACACACGCAAATGGTAACTATGTGAGTTAATGTGTTAATTAACTTGATTGTTGTATTCATTTCATAATGTAGAATGTATCAAAACATAACATTATTCACCTTAAATATATTCCATTGTAGTTTGTCAATCATATCTTAGTAAAAACAGGAAAAAAAAGTCCCCCAGAGGTAATTGTCAGCATGAAATGAGATTGCCCGTTGCGCTTTCTCCTTTCTCTCTCACACACCTCCTTTTTTTTTCTTTAATCACATCACAGCAATGTTTGCAAATGAGCACATGGTAGTTCATGTTTCTACCACATCCTATTTAACAGAGAGAATGTAGAGACTTCTACTGCTAAAATGAATTATTTTCTGATTTCCCTAAAAAAAAGAAAACCCACCTGTTCCACAGCTTAAGAGACAGTTGTGCTTGGATTTGTGAGGGGAAAGAAAGAAAGAGAACTGGAAAGAGAATTGGCCCCCATAATGTCTGTTCTTCCTCTAGAAGCCATTTTTCATCCATTTTCTTTCTTTTCAGGTATCATCAGGACTCTCTCTAAACCTGGCCTCACAGGTTATGAAATGAAATTTGGGTCAATTAATTTCCAGGTTGTTACTGGAGATATCACTAAAGAAAAGACAGATGTTATTGTAAACTCAACAACAAGGACATTTGCTCTGAAGTCAGGTATTTTATTTAAGCAATGTACTTGATTGTAACTATTAACTATTAACATTAAAAGGGCGTAAGACACAGAAGGAAAGGAGAGTTAGAGGGAAAACAATAATGAACAAGTGATGGTAATCATATTTCTAGAAGATAGGAAGCAGCTAGCCAGTGGAGGTAACTGACAGGGGTAGAGAAAAATTGGCCCTTGTGGGTGAGAATGGCATTCCCTAGAAACACAGAAATTGGAAGCAGCAAGTCCCTAGGAAGGCAGTGGACAAGTTAACTGAAAGAGATTTTGTATCAGTAGCATTTAGGCCTCTTGATTTTATCCCTTATCCTGTGCATCAGTAACTTCCTTGGCCAGAGACGGAAGGTTTATTCTCTAGTGAATCTGAACTAAAAAGATCTCGGTCTTAGAGCACCAGATACAGGTGAAGTAGGGGTGGGGAACTAAGCTCAACAAGGTGTTTAAGTAAAAGTCTCTGTACTAAAGTGAATGTCCAGCCCTAGACCCTGCCAGCTCTTAAGAAAGCAACCAGGTTTATGTCCTCCAGAGAGAAGATCTAAGGATCCTTCTGGGGAGAAACTGACTGCCCTTTAACCCATTACTTACTGCCTGTTTATCTTAAGCTGAAGCTATTTATCAGCAAGCCCCCTGCACACAGTTTCCAAATTCACTCTTAAATATGAATGGACTGGTGACAGTCACCTGACCTTAGTGGTAAACCTCCATCTTACAAAGTCAGAAACCAAAAGAAATGAACTAAAGAAGGAATTTAAAAAAAGAGTTCGTTCATAACATATATACATAATCAAAGAGATATAGATTGATGGTTGACAGAGCTTCATAATGATAAAATAACTAGCATTTATTTAATACTTTCTGTGTACCAGATTTTGTAATAAAAATTTTTCATTCATTATCTCTTTTAATGTTCAAGTAATCCTGTGAGAGAGGTACTATGCTAGCTAATCTCTATGGAACAGATTAGGTAAGAATTAGTTACATATTGACTAGTAAATAACAGACTCAACCAACATCAACCTCATCTATAAAAACGTATAGTCCATGTTTCAACCACTAAAGAAACAAAAGCCAGCTGTCATTGAACTTGATCAAATGGGCAAACTCCAGCCTTGATGGGGAGATTCCTGGACTGAAATCAGCCAACTCTCTGTCTGTTTGTAAAAAAATTAAATTAAATTAAATCATAAAAATCAAAGAACTTAGGTGAAGTGGTAAATTTTATTAATTTTGAGATGCATGCTTCTTGTTAGTAATAGAACTTTTATTTTATATTGTCATTCAATGTTATAAGGTAGTGATGGTATAATGCCAAAAAAAAAAAAAAAGGGAAATAACTGTAGAAATAATCCCTGGATAAACAGATGGTAAAGTGGGAGACTTTCAACTATTGGGTAGTTTCATGTCAGCCACTGAGTGAAGGTTGCTGTAGAATGAAGGTTTGATGGGGAAGGGGAAGGGGAAGATGTTGTCAATGGATTATGCACAAAAAGATAAGTCGAACAAATGTCTAACATACAAAAGTCATAATCACTTACTGAATTTTAACCATTGCCTTTTACCATTAACATGTTGTATTTAGGGGTGTCAAAAGCAATTTTAGAAGGTGCTGGACCAACTGTGGAAAAAGAATGTGCTGTACAAGGTAAGTCACATGATACTTTTGGTTACAATCTCTTGAAATTAGAGGGCTGAGAATACTATGAGAGGACTCAGGAGAGGACTTGGACAGAGTAAGTGGGGAAGGCTTAGGAAGAAGGTCGATTCAATGGGAGAGCACACACAAGGTTGTGTGACTTGGTGGTTGTGGGGGAAAGGGTCTTTTGGCACTGTATCCCTCCTGTTCTTCATTCCTTAGAGTTGCAAAGAACCCAGGCCTGGTCCTAATAATTCAGGCTCCGCATGCTATGATTATGGGCATGTCATCTAATCTCCAGAGTACTTTGCTTCTTTCATCTGTTAGATGGTCCTAATCAGGACTGTGACAATGTCTGTGAGGACTATGAGAATGAGGACTATGACTATGTCTGTGAGGTTCAGAAGGAACACAGAGTGTGAAAAATTTTATGAACTATAAAGTGCTATACAAATTATCTTTGGCTTTCCACAACCTTGTTCTACTTCTCACAGCACCCCAACTTCTAATCCTTCTATGAATGAATTTAGAACACAATTGTGTCTGAGATATTTTCTGACACTATCTATTTGGGATTAGCACCAGATTCCACAAGTTAAAGGGCTCAGTCCCACAAAACTGCCTCCACATCAAATACCAGGGGCCACATGTACTTCTGACTAACTGGCTATAATTTCAAGCATTCCCACAACTCTCTTCTCTGGTTCAACAATTTACTAGAATGGCCTACATCACTCACAAAAACATTTATTTTTATCAGCTTATTGTAAAGATTACAACTCAGGAACAACCAAATGAAGGGGATGCATAAGGCAAAGTAGTGGGGAAGGGAGTTCCCAGTCCCCTCCAGCTGCCCCAGCCTCCCAACACTTAAATGTGTTTACCAATGTGGAATTTGCCAAGCTCTATTTTTTTTAAACTTTTTTTAAAAGATTTATTTTATTTATACAAGAACTGGAGTACAGGCCAGATGTGCGGGAGAGTGAGAGAATTCATCAGAAACAGTGGGGAGCAGATCAGGTAGATGGATGGAAGACATTGCTGAGGGGGAGCAGTGGGCTAGGCAGGAGAGGTCTGCCACGCCATGTGGGTATCTCCCTAGCCGTCCAGGAATCAAACTCGCGCTGCAGAGGCTGTGGACAGCTTCACAGCACTGCGCTCAACCCGCTGTGCCACCAGGGAGGCCCACCAAGCTCTATTATTTAGGGCTTTTAAAATCACCCCTTCTCTCTTTTTTTTCCTCATCGTTTCTGGGTACTGAGAGGTTTTTAAGGAAGCTTCATGTTGTAGACATGAGCATGTAAGAAACACCACTGAGGAGATTCTGAGAGTTCGAGGAACTCTAAGACAGGAGCAGGAGACAATGACCAAATATTTATTTTTTATTACCTCACAGTGGAGAATAATAAACTCTTTATTCTTCAAAACCCGGACTCATGCCTTGCAGAGCAGAGTCACAGTCAGCCATGAGTGTGATTTGAAGCAGTCATAGTGCCCCATGTTTTTCGACACATTCCCTAACTGACATATGATGCCTGAAACTCCCACCTTAACATCTCTCCTCAGATCAAGATATTAACCCTAGAGGGAATGAATTCCTGGAGGGGTAATAGAAGGTGGTGATGTTGGTTACCAACATGAATGTTAAAGGGGATTTGTGCCTTGCAAGAACTAGCTATACCTGGGAAAGCAGAAGCAGAGATTGAGTTTGGTGAGACAAACTGGGAAAACTTGAAGAGACTGTCAAGGGTGAGCAGGTGGGACACCCGCAGAGCGAAGAGTGGCAGGAGGTGTGCAGGCAATGTGAGCTCACCCCACGTGGTGGGGGATGGCCAAGGACCCACTCACCTCTGTTTTATTGGGTCATCATGCAAAAAAGCAGTGACTTCAAACCCCCCACATAATTTACAAGTGCTCAAGGGCTTTCAGGTTCCTGGGGGAAGGAGGTTACTTCTGTTCACATCTCCACAGCACAGAGCACATTGCTTTTACCTCCTAGAAAAATTAATCTATCCAAATGAGCATATAAATTGCTCTTCTGGACAATAGAGTGGGGATTAAGAGCTCAGGATACTGACTGTTTGGGTTTACATCCTGGATCATCTTGAACTTCTGAACTTATCTCCACTTAATCTGTGAAATGGAAAAAAACAATATCAAAATCTCAAGCTTATTTTGAGGACTTAGTGGGTTAATTCAGTTAGGATTCTTTTGAATAATATCCAAATGCTAAGAATATTGAATTAAGGAATCCTCACTATAAAAATCAGGGAAAGTTAATAAGAATCACAATGAGATACCACCTTACACCAGTGAGAATGGCACATATTAAAAAAATGGAATAACACATGCTGGTGAGGATGTGGAGAGAAAGGAACTCTTTCACACTGCTGGTGGGAATGCAAAATGGTCCAAACACGATGAAAAGCTGTGTGGAGGTCCCTCAAACTACTAAAAATGGAGCTGTCATATGACCCAGCAATTCCACTCCTAGGCATCTACCCAAAGGTCACAAAAAATTAATTCAAAAGGAAACAAATCTGCTCTCCTATGTTTACTACAGCACTATTTATAATAGGTAAGATATGGAAACAAACTAAATGCCCCCAAACAGATGACTGGATCCAAAAAAAAGTGGTATATATACATGATGGAATACTCATGTCATTTGCAGCAACATGGATGGAACTGGAATTATGCTCAGTGAAATAAGTCAGAAGGGAAGAGAAAAATATTGGGTGGTTTCACGCATCGGAGGAAAATAGGGAAGCCAAACAAGGGGCCAGGGGAAAAAACAGACAAAACTAGCAGGCAACTGTAAATAGGAGACATTCAGCTGGGGACGGGGAAGGGCAGGAAGAGGGATCAAAACAGGGAAGGAAAGAGCATAAGAGACTATGGTGATTGTTCATGGGTGTCTGGGTGGTGGGAATTTTTTACATTAATTTAAAAAAAAATTTTACATCATTGTTCATTTTTAAACAATATTTGCTTCCCCCCACCCTCTCAGGTGTAGTCCCCATAGAGTTTCCTTCACCAATGCACCCGTGCACCATCACCTCAGTCCCCTGTGCTCCTCCCTTCCTCCCTCTGATCCCTCTCCTGCCTCCTCCCCTGCAGGATGTCCCTGATTTGTAATTGTCTGTTTTTGCTTTGTTGTGCTTTGTACCGTTACTACTTTTTTACGGTGATGTCTTATTTGGTTCCCCTTTTTTCCTGCTATAAGTGAAACCATCTGATATTTTTCTTTTTCCTTCTGGCTTATTTCACTGAGCACAATTCCTTCTAGTTCCATTCAAGTTGCTGCAAATGGCATGAGTTTCTCTTTTTTGATTGCTGAATAATGTTCCATTGTGTATATATGCCACATCTTCTTGATCCAGTCATCTGTTTTGGGGCATTTGGGTTGTTTCCAGGTTTTACTTATTGTAAATAGTGCTGCAATAAACATAGGGGTACAGGTGTTCTTTTGAATCAATGTTTTTGTGTCCTTTAGGTAGAGCTCTGGGAGTGGAATTGCTGGGTGGTATGGTAGCTCCATTTTAGTAGGCTGAGGAAGCTCTAGACAGCTTTCTATAGTGGTTGGACCATTTTGCACACCCACCAGCAGTGTAGGAGAGTTCCTTTTTCACCTTGGTGGTGGGAATTTTATGGGGAATACACCTGAGAAGAGAATGAACAATGATGTGAAAAATATATATATATAAAATTAAAAAATTAAAATAAAAGAATCCTTATTATAAAGACAATGAGCCTGTCACAGTCCATGTGTGTGAAATCAAATGGCTGAATGGGGAGACTGGACTTAGTCAGGAAGATTTACTGCTATTTCTGATGTCAGTAATTTTCACTTTTCAGTCATCAGGGCTGCTTCCCATAAATAATGTGCTGTGTGTGTTTCCTTCTCTTCTCTTTTCTCCCCCCTTCCCCCAGCTTCACAACCTCACAAAGATTTTATAATTACACAAGGTGGAAACTTAATGTGCAAGATAATAATTCATGTTCTTGCGCAAAATGATGTCAGGAAGACGGTGACCAGTGTTCTGGAGGAGAGTGAGCAGAGGAAGCACACATCTGTTTCCCTTCCAGCCATTGGAACACGTTTGGAGCTTCTCGTCACTTAATTATTCTGGGTAATCCAGTTGTCTTTCGACTTAGTCTCTCTTAAAGAACTTAATAAGGAATCCAGGCAGCATAGTGACACAAGCCAGTGATTACTGTGGACCTACACCCATTTCATCTATCTTTTATTTTATGTTTCCTAAGTACCTTTCCCTATTTCACGCTTAGCTCGACGATTTCCTTACTCTTCCTTATTTTTCTTAAGGGGACTCATTTGCTCCCATTCCATCAATTACCATTTGACACTGACTCCCAAACCATCCTTTCTAGCTTTCTCCAGGATCTTCTCTGGGAGACTTCATTGTACCAAAAACTTCATTGTATCAGAATCCAAACTTACTATTATTCCTTGCACATACACACCCCTCTTGAGTTTTGTTTTCTAATGTCTTCCATCAGTGGTGCCATAATGCTCCTAGCTGTCCTGCCATTCTTGCTTTTTTTGTACCCCCAGGCCCCCATGCTCAGAAAATCCTACTGAACTTCTTCCAGGGGATTGTTCAATTTCAGCCTTCCTTTCAGTTTCCAAACCCTCAGTACTGGGCCCATCTGATTTCTTTATTGTGTCCTCACTGACTGCTGATTTGGACATTGAGTCATTGTCCTTAAATACTTTCCCCGTCATCTCTGCTGTATCATACAATTGTGTGCTCTTTGTCAAGGATGATGTGAATGACCCAGTTCCTGATTCATTCATCCCCAATTGCACAGACTTTTTAATATGCCCAGAGAGGAGCCTTAGTAATGTTTCACATAGTTTGGACTTAGGGAACGTCACAAGGTATTTTAACCTCCGTGGGTCAGACCACTGTTTCTTTCCACTCAGACTTCTTCCTGGCAAGAGTATTGGAGGGGCTGCAAATGTTTTTGAAATATAGCCAAGGAGAGTTGATTTTTTTAAAGATTTATTTATTTATGGACACAAGAGCTGGGTACAGGCCAGAGGTTTTGGGGATGGGGTGAGAGGATTCACCAGAGACAGAGTGGGGAACAGAACAGGCAGACTGACTGAAATACACTGCTGAGAGGAGTAGTGGGTGAGTCAGGAAAGATCTTCCACGCCATGTGGGTCACCTCCCTGGCCAGGGATTGAACTCGTGCTGCAAAGGCTGCGGATAGCTTCATAGTGCTGCGTCTTAACCCCTTGGGCTACCAGGGAGGCCCAGGAGAGTTGACTTTTGACAGTTAAAATTTTATTGTTTGATACGATATATTTTTTGATTTTTTTTTATTTATTTTATTTGTTTGTTTGTTTTGTTTATACATGCACTGGGTACAGTCAGAAGCGCGGGAGGGTGAGAGAATTCACCAGAGCCAGAGCAGGGAGCAGAGCAGGTAGAAGGACCGAAGTACACTGCTGAGGGGAGCAGCGGGCGGCAGGAGAGGTCTGCGCGCCATGTGGGACCCTCCTCCGGTGGCTGGGGAGCAGCTGGGGATCGAACCGGCGCCGCCGAGGCCGCGGGCAGCTTCGCAACCCAGCGCTCAACCGCTGCGCCACCGGGGAGGCCCTATTTTTTGATTTTAAATATTCACTTTTATACATAATTTTATTGTTTGTAATTTTGTATTCTTTTTCTAAGATGTACACATTTCTAAGAGGTATAAATTTAAAACCCTACAAAACCTAGACCCACCCCTGACTGTTAGGTGCCCCATTAGGTGCTAATATAAGACTTACTCACAGATAAGAAACTGAGGTTTTGAGCATAAGGTCTTACAGATAGTCAACAACATAACTGGGTTGAAACCCAGACAAACTGGCCTGGATGTTTCCACCACTACTTTTTTTTTTTTTTTAACCATAATGTGATTTTCTACCACTGTGTTCTTTCTTAATTATTATAGTCTTAGCTACTACAGTCTTACCTCTATTATTTATTACTTTCTATTATCACCCAATTTTATAATTGGGTAAATTGAAATTTGGAAGTATTCTGAGCTGAGTCATGCTCCCTCAAAATCCATCTCTTGAAGTCTTAGTCCTCAGTATCTCAGAGTGTAACTATATTTGATGATAGGGTCTTAAAAGAGTCACTTAGGTAAAATGAAGTCATCAGGTGGCCCTTAGTCCAAAATTACTGTGGTGTCCTTGTTAAAAGAGGACAGTAGGACACCCATAGGTGGAAGCAGGACCATGTGAAGACCTAGGGAGAAGACCATCTGTGAGCATAGAGGAAAGGGCTCGGAAGAAAAATTTTCCAACACCTTGATCAGAGCCTTCAGAATGGTAGGAAAATGATTTTATGTTGCTTAAGTCACCAGTCCATACCAGTTTGTTTTGGCAGCCCTAGCAAGGTAATATAAGACTTACTCACATGACTTACCCAAGATGACAGTTAAGCAGCTAAGCCCAAATCTCCTGCATCAAAATCACACTTTTCTTTTCTCTGCAGTGCCTGTGCTCTGCAGCTAAAGACCCCCTGGAGCAGATGATATGGGGAACGCTGCACATCTCAGCAAGAGGATTTTAAAAGGGACATGGATGCATTTATTTGTGCTAGGTGATTCTGTGGTAGTCTCAAGCGGGGCTTTGGTCTGTACTGGATGCTTTCAGAGATTGGGCATCTTATCTAGAAGGAAAGTGGAGTGGAGCAAATGCCATGATTCATAATGAATCAGTAGCTGCTCATACTAGTCAAGATAAGGAGATATTTGTATTTTGAATAGCATTCCTGTTTCGGTCTATGGTCAGACATGATTATGGAGTGTCTTGTTCTGGGTTTAATTCTTCACAGTCACAGAGTGGTTACATTTGATGACGTTTTATGAAATTCTGTTCAGCTGGAGAATACCAACACCCACAGCGAATGCCAGGCCAGCTCCTGGCCAGGAACTACTTTCCTCTTTCTCAGCGCAAAGAACTGCATTTGCTAAATCTTGTCACATGACCAACACTAGCTGAAACTTCTTGTTGTTACTTAAATTTTTTTTTTTTTTCAGGAAGTGCCAGGAAAAACCCAGTCAATGTTGCTGATGACATAATCAATGCTGTTGTAGACTTTGCACGGAAATATTCTTCCCCATCATTAAAAGAAGTTAAAGTTGTCATCTTTCTACCTAAACTGTTAAGATGAAACAAAGAGAAAGCTCCGTATCACTTACTTCTCGTTCTCCAACATTACACGTAAGACTGCATGTTCTTTTAAAATTGTGTTTTTCTCTAATACCGCTTAAAACAATTAGATGTGAATGCTCACTATTTCTACAAGTTTTAGGACTTTGCAGACAACTTTCTACAATACGTGGGGAAAGTACAAGAGCTATGGGATACAATCTCTTGTCAGCTAGTTAATGTTTGAAGGGGAAGAATCATACATTGTAAACAGGATTAGCAAATGAATAGGAAGAGAATAGAATTTAGAAGAAAAAGATTGAAAATTCTACCCAATTATTTCATTATTAACTTATTGATTGGTATTCACCCTCAGTGCCCCTTGTAGTTATGAAGTAGCTGATCTACTGATTTACTGATCATCTACCATTAGACAAGGGATAGAAGCAGATGCAGGAAGGGAGTGGCCAGGGCCATCTGGTTATACTACCTACATCTCAAGTAGGCAGGTTCCTGGTGGATTCTCTGTAAAGTGTGTATTTTTGATTGTGTTTAAGTGTCTGTGTCAACTTGCATTTCTGATCTAGCTTTCTGCCATTTTGTGACATCTACAAAGCCATGAAAACAAGTAGAAATGCAGCCTCCTCTTGCAATGACTGATATTGCCCATTCTGCGTACTCACCCATAAAGCACTTTGAGTTTTCTAGTGATGGGGCCTGCTGTCATCAGCAGCCTCCCTCAGAAAATTGGTGGTTATTGTCTGTTGCTGCCAGCAGGAATTTCAGTTCTAGCTATACTTATTTCCTGATAAATATTCTCCTCAATATGTCACAACACATAGTACATGTAAAAACTGTGCACACAATAAATAGAAATGAAAATAATAGTTGAATCTGTTAAGGCTCTTGCAGTAGCAAGTAACAGATAATCCAGCTTAAACTGCTGTCAAAAATGGAACTCATTAATTCATGTATCTATAAAGCTCAGGCACACCTGCCTTCAGATAAGGTCCAAGTACTGAATCAGTTTCATCCATGTACTAATCTGATATCATACAGACTTTGACTTTCTTCACCTCTCACTCTTTTTCAGTTGTGTTTCTTGATCTTCAGGCTTCAGGCCCATAATTTTGTATGTCCAATAGAAAAGAGAATATCTCCAGTGGAGATACGTACTTGCCATGAGGAGCAGAACTTGGGAACAGAATTGCTCATATCAGGCCTGGGTTCCTTCTGATTGGACTAGCTTAGGTCATTGTTGCAGGCAGGGTATGAGAATTTCCCTAACTGGCCAAGTCACAGTCACAACAGCCACATTTGCGTGAGTTGGGATCACTATCTGAAGTAACTGGGAAAGATTGTTTCCCAAGGGAATTCAAGAAGTTCTTTCCAGAAGGAGGGGGAAAGGATGCCAGGCAGTTAAAAATAATATGTACCACAGAACACAACACAACAAAGCTAAAATAGACTATTATAAAACAGAGACATAGTGTAGGGGAGGAGGAGGGAGAGGGATCAGAGGGAGGGAGGGAGGAGCACAGGGGACTCAGGTGATGGTGCACAGGTGCATTGGTGAAGGAAATTCTATGGAGACCACACGGGGCGGGGGGGGGAAGCAAATATTGTTTAAAAATGAACAATGATGTAAAAAATAAAAAAGTAAATAATAAAAAAATGTGTCAGGAATATGTATCTAGGAATATGTAAAAATTAACATTTTCTTTGGTCTTTGTAAAGGAAAATTATTTAAATATAAGAGCAAGAGTAGTAATTCATCAGTTAAAAAACAAAAAGTTAAACTGGTTCAACCACTCCCTGTTTTTGTTGAGAATTTAAATTGACCAATGATATTAAAAATAAAACAGGAAAATTAAATAGAGAAGTAAACAAAAAAATAACTAATATGAGCAGATAAGTGACCATATAGTAATTGAAGTGAAAACAAACAAAACAAAGCCATTTTACATACTGTTTGTTTTAGATAAAAGGGATAATACAGATAAAGTGTCAGATAAAAGGAAGTTTGCTGGCAGAGAGAAATTTGGATTTTAGTAAGAATTTATCATACAGACTTCTTTATTTTTTTTTATTTTTTATTTTTTTAATCTTAAATTTTATTTTTATATTCCCCCATACAATTGCAAACGCCCCATTCTGACCCCAATCCTTCCCCTCCCACCCCAACCCCAAAAAGTGTCTCTGGTTCATAGTTTTTTGTTGATTTTGATTTTCACTTTCTTATATTCATTTTCCTGGTCCCTTATTTAAGTTTTCTAGATTCCTGCTATGAGTGAGACCATCCGGTATTTTTCTTTTTCTTTTTGGCTTATTTCGCTGAGCATGATCCCTTCCAGCGCCATCCATGTTGCTGCAAATTGCATGTGTTTATCTTTTTTGAATGCTGAGTAATATTCCATGGTATATATGTACCACATCTTCTTGATCCAGTCATCTACTTTTGGGCATTTGGGTTGTTTCCAAAGCTTAGCTATTGTAAACAGTGCTGCTATAAACATAGGGGTGCAGGTGCTCTTTGGAATTGATGTTTCTGTGTCCTTTGGGTAAATACCTAGGAGTGGAATTGCTGGATCATATGGAAGCTCTATGTTTAGTAGGTCCAGAAATCTCCACACAGCTCTCCATAGTGGTTGGACCAGTTTGCACTCCCACCAACAGTGCACAAGAGTTCCTTTTTCTCCACATCCTCGCCAACATTTGTTGTTGCTAGTTTTTTTAATATGTGCCATTCTCACTGGTGTGAGATGGTATCTCATGGTAGTTTTGATTTGCATTTCCCTGATTGCAAGTGATGTTGAACATTTTTTCATATGTCTGTTGGCCATTTGCATTTCCTCTTCAGAGAAGTTTCTTTTTAGCTCTTCTGCCCATTTTTTGACTGGATTATTTTCTTTGTTGTTGCTGAGTCTCATCAGCTCTTTGCAGATTTTTGTGATCAGTCCTTTATCATTAGTGTTGGGTGCAAAAATGTTCTCCCAGTTGGTGGGTTTCTCTTTGTTTTTGTTATTGTCTCTTTTGCTGTGCAGAAGCTCTTTAATTTGATGTAGTCCCAGCTGTTTATCTTTGCCTTCACTATCACTGCTTTGGGTGATGTGTCTGTAAAGATGTCTTTGATGTGCAAATCCCGTAGTGTTTCGCCTATATTTCCTTCTATGTATTTTATGGTTTCAGGTCTTATGTCTAGTTCTTTAATCCATTTTGAGTTGATTTTTGTGTATGGTGTGAGGTAGTGGTCAAGCTTCATTCTTTTGCATGTAGCGACCCAGTTTTCCCAGCACCATTTATTGAACAAACTTTCTTTGCTCCAATGCATAGTCTTTGCTCCTTTGTCAAAGATTAGTTGACCATAAATCTGTGGATTTATTTCTGGATTTTCTATTCGATTCCATTGGTCTGTATGTCCGTTCTTGTTCCAATACCATGCAGTTTTAATGATTATGGCTTTGTAGTATAGTTTGAAGTCTGGGAGTTTGATGCCTCCATTTCCTTCTTTTTTTTTCAGTAGAGCTTTGGCTATTCGGGGTTTTTGGTGATTCCATATGAATTTCATCAATAATTGTTCTATTTCTTTGAAGAATGCCATTGAGATTTTGATTGGAATAGCATTGAATCTGTATATTGCTTTTGGGAGGATGGCCATTTAATAATGTTTATTCTTCCAATCCATGAGCAGGGGATGTCTTTCCATTTCTTTGTGTCTTCTTCTATTTCTTTTAACAGTGTTTTATAGTTTTCTTTGTATAGGTCCTTTACCTCTTTTGTTAGATTTATTCCCAAATATTTGATTTTTTTTGTTTCAATAATAAAAGGGGTGGTTTTTTTGATTTCTTCTTCTTCAGATTTATTGTTTGTGTATAGGAAGGCTACTGACTTTTGCGTGTTGATTTTGTATCCTGCCACTTTACTGAACTGACTGATGAGTTGAATTAGTTTTTCTGTGGAGATTTTGGGGTTCTCTATGTATATTATCATATCATCTGCAAATAGTGATAGTTTGACTTCTTCTTTTCCTATTTGGATTCCTTGGATGTCTTTCTCTTGTCTTATTGCTCTGGCTAGGACTTCCAGTATTATATTGAAAAGCAGTGGTGAGAGTGGACATCCTTGTCTTGTTCCAGATCTTAATGGAATTGCTTTCAGCTTTTCACCATTGAGAATGATACTGGCTGTTGGCTTGTCATAGATGGCCTTTATGATGTTGAGGTATGTTCCTTGTATCCCAAGAATTTCAAGGGCTTTTATCATGAATGGGTGTTGCACTTTGTCGAAAGCTTTCTCAGCATCTATTGATATTATCATATGGTTTTTATATTTCTTTTTGTTGATGTGTTGGATAACGTTGATTGATTTTCGGATGTTAAACCATCCTTGTGCCCCTGGAATGAATCCAACTTGGTCGTGGTGAATTATCTTATGGATACATTGTTGGATTCTGATAGCTAAAATTTTATTGAGGATTTTTGCATCAGTGTTCATTAGGGAGATTGGCCTATAGTTTTCCTTTTTTGTGTTGTCCTTATTCGGTTTTGGTATTAGTGTAATATTGGCTTCATAGAACGTGTTTGGTATTGTCCCTTCCTTCTCAATTTTTTGGAAGAGTTTGTGAAGGATAGGCACTAATTCGTCTCTGAATGTTTGGTAGAATTCATTTGTAAATCCATCAGGTCCTGGGCTTTTGTTTTTGGGGAGGTTTTTGATTACCATTTCAATTTCGCTGCTTGTAATTGGTCTGTTTAGGTGTTCTATTTCTTCTTTATCTAGCTTTGGGTGATTGTAGAGTTGTAGGAATTTGTCCATCTCCTCTAGATTGTTGAACTTGTTTCCATATAACTGTTCATAGTAGTTACTGATTATTCTTTTGATTTCTGCTGTGTCCGTTGTGATTTCTCCTCTTTCATTGATGATCCTGTTTATTTGTGCTTTCTCCCTTTTTTCCTTTGTGAGCCTGGCTAGGGGTTTGTCTATTTTATTTTTTTTCAAAGAACCAGCTCTTGGTTTCATTGATCTTTTGGATTGTTTTTTTAGTTTCAATTTCATTTATTTCTGCTTTGGTTTTTATTATTTCTTTTCTTCTACTGGTTTTGGGGTTTTTTTGTTGTTCTTTTTCTAGATCTTTGAGCTTCGAGATTAGGTTGTTTCTTTGAGTTCTTTCTTGTTTCTTGATGTGAGCTTCTATTGCTATGTATTTTCCTCTTATTACTGCTTTTGCTGCATCCCATACATTTAGGATATTGGTGTCCTCCTTGTCGTTCAATTCAAAGAATTTTTTAATTTCTTCTTTGATCTCCTCATTAGTCCAGTGGTCTTCCAGTAGCGTGGTTTTTAATCTCCATGAGGTAGGAAAGTTCCTTGCCTTCTTTTTATGGTTTATTTCTAGTTTGATGCCTTCATGGTCAGAAAAGATGGTTGATATGATTTCAATCTTGGTGTATCTGTTGATGTTTGTCTTGTGCCCCAGTATGTGATCGATCCTGGAGAATGATCCGTGTGCGCTTGAGAAAAATGTGTACTCCTTTTTTTGGGGTTTAGTGTTCTATAGATGTCTGTTAAGCCCAATTGCTCTAGGTCCTTAGTTAGAGCTTTGGTTTCTTTACTTATTTTTTGTCTTGTTGATCTATCCATTGTTGATAGTGGTGTGTTGAAGTCTCCCACTACGTATGTGTTTTCTCTGATGTCTGTTTTCAGAGAGGACAACAGTTGTCTGATATATTTTGGTGCTCCTTCGTTTGGTGAGTATATGTTAATGAGTGTTATTTCTTCTTGAAGTATTGTCCCCTTGATATAATGTAGTGACCATTGGGGTCTCTTTTTATCTTTTTGAGTTTGAAATCTGTTTTATCTGATATAAGTATAGCTGTTCCTGCTTTCTTTTTTGGTCCATTTGCTTGTAGGATTGTTTTCCATCCTTTGACTTTGAGCCTATTTTTATCTTTTGTAGCTAAATGTGTTTCCTGGAGACAGCAAAAGGTTGGGTTTTGTTTCTTAATCCAGGCTGCAACTCTGTGTCTTTTTATTGAAGAGTTTAGTCCATTTACATTTAGAGTTAATATTGATATGTTAGCATCTGTATTTGCCATTGTGTTTGTCTTTCCTTTGATTTTATTTATTTATTCTTTTAATAACTTTTTTTTTTTTTTTGGCCTTCTTTCATTGTTATTCGTCCCTCTGAGGTTCTGACTTTAGGACTCCTTGTAGTATTTTTTGGAGTGAGGGTTTAGTTGTAATGAAATTCCGGAGTTTCTGTTTGTCTGGGAAGGTCCATATTCTTTCTTCAAAGAGGAAGGAGAGCTTTGCGGGATAGAGAATTCTTGGTTGGCATCTGTTTTCTTGGAGTCTGTTGACTATGTCCCTCCACTCTCTCCTTGCCTGTAGTGTTTCTTCGGAGAAGTCTGACGTCAGCCTGATTGGCTTTCCTTTGAATGTTATCTGTTTCTTCCCTCTTGCCAGCTTCATTATTTTTTCCTTGTCCTGGATTCTTGGGAGCTTTACTATTATGTGTCTTGCTGTATTTTTCCTTTCGTCGTGGAAGTTTGGTGTTCTTCTTGCTTCTTGTATATCAATTTTCAGCTCCTTCTTCACATTTGGGAAGTTCTCTTCAATTATCTCTTTGAATATTTTCTCTGTTCCTACATCTCTCTCCTCTCCTTCTGGTATTCCTATAACTCTTATATTTCCTTTCCTCATGGAGTCAGATAGTTCCCGAAGTCTTTCTTCGTTCTTTTTCCTTCGTACTTCTCTTTCTTTTTCTGTTTTGGTTCTTTTTATTTCTGTGTCTTCAAGATTACTTATTCGTTCTTCCATTTCATCTATTCTGCTTTCATTGCTTTTCCCAGAATTCTTTAGTTCTTCCATTAATTCTTTGATCTCCTGCATTTCTTTTACTTCCCTCTTTAGGGACTCAATTTCATTCTTCTGACCATTGTTTTGCCTCTCTAGGGACTCAATTGCATTCTTCTGATCGTTGATTATTTTTCCCTTATCATTGTTTTCCTTTATGACTTCTGTCAGTTTTTTAATCACGGCAATTTTAAATTCTCTTTCTGGAAGGCTCAGAAGTTCTTCCAAGTTACTGTCGTTGCAATCTGGGGGCTGCTTTTCTTTTTGTGGTGTGCTTTTTCCCTGGGGAGTAGCTAGGTTGCGTGTGGTTCTTCTCCTCCCTACTGTCTGTTTTCTAATTTGCCGTATGCGTTGGGACACTGTGTAGTTGGGACTTGTCGGCATCTTGGGTGAGCTTCTCTGCTCTCCTCTGATTCCTCCAGGAGTTATCTGTCAGTTTCAAGCAGTCTTTACTGGAGAAAGGTCCCTGTTCTAAAATGCCGATGTGGGGACACACTCCCCTGTGCGCCTGGTCTGCCCCAGTGGTGGGTTCCTGTTCCCCCTCTGGGCTTGGACTGCAGGCCAGATGGGGTCTGGCGTGGGCGAACTTCCCCCGCTCACCTCTGGCTCCTGAGGAAGCCTTCTGCAGGTAGTCTTTACTGAAGAAATGTCCCTGTTCTAAGATGGTGATGTGGGACACACTCCCTGCACGTCCGGTCTCAGGCACACTCTTCTGCGCGCCTGGTCTGCCCCGGCTGTGGGTGCTCGCTCCCCCTGTGGGCTCAGACTACTGGTCGGAAGGGGCCCGGCGTGGTCTAACTCCCCAGCTGGCCACTGGCTCCTCTAGGCGCCTCTGCTGGCTTCAAGTTGCTAGGTGGCGCCAGAGATCTCTCCTGGAGCCCTTGGGGAGCTGATTTTCCACCCCGTGGGACAGGGAATAGAGCGGGAATGGTAGGGTAAACCTCAACGGCTTTGGGGTGCTGTGTCTGCCTTGTGCCCCACCGTCGTGGGGAACCCACGCCCCTAATTTCGTGTCCCGGGTGTCAGTTCCAAAGCCCTCAGTTCCAGGACTCAGGCTGTAGCCCAGTTCAGTGGCGCGGGAATGGCGCCTTTTGAATCCCGCTCCCGTGCCTGGGCGCCTGATTCCTGCTCACTCAGTGAGGGCCTCTGCGCGTCTCCCCGCAAGCCTAGGTCGCAGGCGCAGGGACCTGGGCAGCTGCGATCTGGATCCGCGTTTGCTTTTCAAGTGCACTGCTTTTCCGCGCGCAATCCCGATTCCGATCCGCACTTGGTTTTCCAGTGCGCCGCTTTTCCGCGCAATCCTGACCGCGCTCCGCGCCTGCTTTTCCAGCGCGCCGCCTTTCCGCAGGCTTACAGGGCAGCCCGGGGCTGTGTGCTGGTGCTGGTCTCCTCCCCGGGGGCGGGGTCTCTCTTCAATGGCGCCCGGAGCTGTTCGCTCACCGCCGCGGAGAATCCTGCAGGGTTCGCCTCAGCTCCCGTTCACGGGGTGTGGTGGCTGCAATAGTTCCTTTCCACTCACAGTCCCGCTTGCTGCATCGTTTGTTCTTGTTGGCCGTTTTAGTTTGTTGTTTTCCTCCTCTCTGCCGGTCGGAGAGTGCCGCCTCTGTGGGCGGGGGAGGGGAGCAGGGTTCTGCGCTTCCCTCCCTTCTGGTCCTCTTTTATGGCCACTTTCTTCTTCGGGCAGTTTGCTGGTGTCACCCGTTTATCTTCCGTGTCCCGGTTCTCACTGGGACCTGCCGCTTTTCCTCCCTATTAACTTTTTTTTAATGGGAGATCTTACTCGCAGCGTCTCCTCGCCGCCATGTTGCTCCGCCCCCATCCCGAGATGGTGACTTCTAAGTAATATTGGATGCTCAAGCACTCAGCTTTCTTGGAATACAGTTTTCTCATTTCTCAATTCTCATCTGGACAAATGTAGAATAGGTAATGTAGACAGTTTGGTGTGGCTCAAGGGTGTGATTTAAAAGTCTTTCAAGAAAATACCCTTGGCTTTATACTTTATTCCCCTATCTGTGTGATGTAGAAAAGATCAAGTGTAATTGATTTTTAAGAATAATAACCATATGTTTATAAAAGACTTTGCATTCCCTAAAGTACTTTTATGCCCCTTATTATATTTTGAACTTGTAATAATCCCCCAAAGTGGTAAATCTTATTACTTCCACTTACTGATGAGAAAATGAAGACTCACTCAGAAGTGGCCATATGGCTGATCACAGGTTGAAGCTGATCAGGTCTGATTCCAAGTGTTGCTTGTTTTCTGCTCTACAACCTCATGGCCTGACAGGAAGAAAGAACGTAAAGGAAAACCTCACTTACTTACCAGTCTTGCCTGCAGCATCATAGAAAAGAAGTAGCTGGTCCAAAAGGATTCTAAGACTTAGGACTGGAATTGATTAGACTGAAAGATCAAGAAGTGGGTAGGGAAAGGAAGGAACTTAATTTTCAGAAATGACACATCCTGTTGGTAGGAAAAGTCTCCATAAAAAAACTCTATTTAAAATGGAATCTGAAGGGGCCTCACAAGTTAGGCACTGCACTATGAAGCAATCTGCAGCCTCTGCAGCACGAGTTCGATCCCCGGCTGGCCAGGGAGCAACCCACATGGCGAGGAAGACCTCTCCTGTCTCGCCCGCTGCTCCCCTCAATAGTGTACTTCAGTCGATCCGCCTGTTCTGTTCCCCACTGTCTCTGGTGAATCTGCTCACCTCCCCCCCCCCCACATCTCTGGTCTGCACCCAGGCTCTTGTATGCATAAATAAATAAATCTTTAAAAAAAATGAAATCTGAAAAGAGCTTCCTGATTAGGGTTAGATACTTCCCTTTGTCACCAGATCTTAATTCCCTAGATAGTGTGCTTAACAGGAAGGGGGTTCACTGGGCTTCTCTCCCAGGCCTAGTACATCTTTCATTGAAAAGTGTTTAAGTCATGTCTTTGTTTGTGAGGAGAAATCTTCTGGTTTTTATCTGTGATATCATGCAATTTTGTAGCATTGGCTTCTCTAATACCATCTTCCATGTTTCTACTAGTCATACCATCTCATCAAGTTGATGTGTAGCTTCAATGTGTTAGAAGTTTCTGGAAGCCCCTGGAAAGGAGAGGGAAACTTTTGAGCACCATCACTTTATTTTTTTATTAATATAAATTTTTTTTAATTTTTATATTCCCCATAGAATTGCGACCCCCTTATTTTGACCCCAATCCCTCCCCTCCCTGCCCTCCACCCCCCATAGAGTGTCTCTGGTTCATAGTTGTTTGTTGATTTTGATTTTTACTTTCTTATAGTTATTCTTTTTCCTGGTCCCTTATTTAAGTTTTCTAGATTCCTGCTATGAGTGAGACCATCCGGTATTTTTCTTTTTCTTTATGGCTTATTTTGCTGAGCATGATCCCTTCCAGCGCCATCCATGTTGCTGCAAATTGCATGTGTTTATCTGTTTTGAATGCTGAGTAATATTCCATGGTGTATATGTACCACATCTTCTTGATCCAGTCATCTATTTTTGGGCATTTGGGTTGTTTCCAAAGCTTAGCTATTGTAAATAGTGCTGCTATAAACATAGGGGTGCAGGTGTTCTTTGGAATTGATGTTTCTGTGTCCTTTGGGTAAATACCTAGGAGTGGAATTGCTGGATCATATGGAAGCTCTATGTTTAGTAGGTCCAGAAATCTCCACACAGCTCTCCATAGTGGTTGGACCAGTTTGCACTCCCACCAACAGTGCAGGAGAGTTCCTTTTTCTCCACAACCTTGCCAACATTTGTTGTTGCTATTTTTTTAATATGTGCCATTCTCACTGGGAGCACCATCACTCTATATGAAAGCAGTCACCTAGCACTTCCACTATTTTCTTCACATGATATTTTCCCTACTTTGTGTAGAGAATAGGTTATCAAACAATGTGCTTTTTGTATCTTTAACAGAATTATCATGTTTTAAAAGAAAAATAATGAAGAAACACACTAAATAAAACTGATAAATGACAGCGGTGACAGCATCAGTAAATTGGCATTCATGATTACATATTAGTTTTTTTTTAAAGATTTATTTATTTATGCATACAAGAGCTGGGGTACAGGCCAGAGATGCAGTGGGGTGGTGGGGGGAAGAGCGAGAGGATTCACCAGAGACAGAGCGGGGAACAGAACAGGCAGACTGACTGAAATACACTGCTGAGGGGAGAGGTCCGCTTCTCCATGTGGGTTGCTCCCTGGCCGGCCGGGGATTGAACTCGTGCTGCAGAGGCTGTGGATTGCCTCATAATGTGGTGCTTAACCCCTTGCGCCACCAGGGAGGCCCCATATTACTTTTTTATGGCATTAATTCCATAGAACTTCCTGAGAAATTATAATTCCAAGATATAATAATCAAAGTTTCAATATTTTAGCTATGCCATTAATTAAATCTGTCATGTGACCATTAGTTCACTTCTGTGTTTACCAAATTGAGGCTAATAAAGAAGCAACTGTGATACGTGTAGCTTTTCTTCCCCCAAAGACCATAATAAGAAATAAAAGCATAGGAAGTGCCCTAATTGTTAGAGGTTCCTGGAAACAGAGACTGTATTTTCACCAAATGCTGACTTTCAGATAACATTCCTGAATATTGGACTGATATGAATCAACAGCTGTCCTGTGTGGTCCTGCTACAGCCTGGACAACTGAAATATAATTCTGTGAAGGACAGGTTTTGTCTCTCCTACAAAATAGAAAAGGTAACGTGCAAAAAAAATTACTTTTTTTTAAATATTAAAGATCTAATATAAAAACCTTTTTTTCAACACTCTTCTTTCCTTTATATCATAACATATTTATTTGAATTAACACTCAATCAAATTCCAAAGATTTCAAATGTCATGGTTTATTCATTAGCAGTAATTAAGGAGATTCCCAAAAGTCACATGTGTTTGTTTGGATACTTTTATAATTCACAAACCCACTCAACCTGGTTGGCCAAGAAGAAATATGTTGGAAATGAGTGGAAAGTTCAGAAGTAAGATGGTCTTTGGAGCACTTCCATCAGTGGCTCTGTGATGTTATGTAGTCAGTTTCTCTGACTTGACTGTTTGCAGTATCAGCTTTTCTGAAGCTGGTCTCCTTTTATAGGATGACTAATATAAAAACTAATATAAATTGGTGGCAATTCAGGGATCTCTCTTCTTTAATTCACATCTCATAGAAGAAAAATTGCCCAATCCTGGGCTTTGTGTTGAGTGGCTCACTCCCCCAGTCAACTGTGTCTGGGGAGTGTGGATGCTGATTGGTTTGAACCTGAGATATTGATCACATCACAATATTATCTTGATTGGTTAACCCAGAGGCTCCACCTTAGAACTCTAAGTGGGGCTAACTCCATCCAATGTTGCATAATAAGAAAGTTCAAAGTTCAAAGATTCCTACCATGTCCACTATAATGCATAATAATATTAGCCTGTATAGTTTAGGCATGTATTGTGACACGATATGCTGAACCAAACCAGGAACCATGGCCGATGTAACAAAGAATCAAAACACCACATACATAGGCCAGTTCTTGGTAGCAAAGCCACAAGGGTTAAAGAAACAGGTTAACTCCTCCTGGCAGCCAACAGGCATGAGATTTATGCAAGGACAGATAAGAAGCTCCAGTGCAAGGGCCTCCCCTGGTGGCACAGGAGGCTGAGCACAGCGCTGTGAAGCTGCCTGCAGCCTCTGCAGCACTGGATTGATTCCAACTGGCAGGCGAGGGTCCCACATGGCACAACAGACCTCTCCTGTCTCGCCCGCTGCTCCCCTCAGCAGTGTATTTTCATCAGTCTCCCTGTTCTTTTCCCCACTCTGTCTCTGGTGAATCCTCTCACCCTCCTGCACATCTGGCCTGTACCCTTGTTCTTATATGAATAAATAAATAAATATTAAAAATAAAAAAAAAAGAAACTCCAGTGCACACAGGATGGGGTCCCAAATGGATTGCTGTTGGTGAAAACGCCTTGGGTTTTTTATAATTATGCTCATATTTTGGGTCTAGGGGATGAGCTGTGGTGATTGTGCAGGTTTTTTTATTGGTCATCGCTGGCTGATGTCCTAACATGGGGACATCATGTTAGGACAATCTAAATAAACTGGTAATTCTTGTTATTGACTTTCCTCTTGTTATGTCTCCCAGGGTCCCAGTCCTTATCCCTCCTGTTCTGTCTCCCAGCCCCTATATTTTTGTCAAGGTCTAACCCCTCAGTATCACCAGTCATTCTCACACCATGCATATCAGAGCAAGGTATGGCATCCTAGTAATCCTAGTAATTTAAAATCTAGTTGCTGATTCCATAAAACTGTACCTAACTACACCCTAGAACTTATGAAAATGTGCTTTCATAACCTTTAATATGCCTAACTTCTCTATTAGATGGTGGATTTCTTAAGGTAAGGATTACATCTTTATCATTTCTCCATCCCCAATACCCAACATAGTGTGTAGCATGGAGTAGGGGACAATACCTATTGAATAAACTTAATTGAATGAATGGACTTACTTTCTGAGAAAAAATGAGAGACTCCTGCAGAAAGGACAGAATTTAAAGTAGTTGCTTCATGATGGTAAAAGCTGTTAAGAGTACACTTCACTTCAATTGTGTTTAGTCAATATCATCAACTTTCTTAGCTCTTGTTCTTCTGTCACACCCCAACTTTGGGTTAATTCCATAGCTTACCTTTTCTCTGCTGCTCCCAGATAAAATTATTAATTCATGGTCCCTAACCTTATCTGGGACCCCCCCAGGTGCCTGGAAACCTTTATGGCTTCCTTCAGTCAATTTCCTCATACATTCCCTAGGCCAAACCTTCACTCTTTCCCTATGGCCTCTCTCTCTCTCAGCAAAATAATTTTCTTCCTACTTTTATTGGCCTATCCACAACATTTGCTGCTGGTATCCAGTCTATTCTCCTTGAACCTCTCTTCTTTGTTTCCAGAAAATCACTTCTCTCATGTTCCTCTTCCCTAAACATAGATTATCTGAATCCCCCTTATTATGCTTTCATGTCTTATGTATATTCTCCTAATCCATCCCTTATCACTCTGAGAGATAATGATTTGTTTTCTTATCTTGCTCTCCCATTAGACTGAAACCTTTAGACTGAAAATTTCTGAGGACAGAGACCAGTACTTGCTTCAAAGTAGATGTTCAAGAGATGATTATTGAATATATGTTAAATCATCTGTCTTGATGACTCTAAAAAAAACTAAAGAAGGACAAATTTTCAAGGAGGGGATAATTCATCGTTTGAAGTGCTATTGAGGATCTAGAATGAAATAGTCATTAGATTGGGTAATTATGAAAAGATTTGTGATCTTAATTGGAGCCATGCAGACAGAATGGCTATTGAAAAAAAGCCACATAGGGCCTCCCCGGTGGTGCAGCAGTAGAGAGCTGGGCTGCGAAGCTGCCCGCAGCCTCTGCAGCGTTGGTTCTATCCCCGGCCACCGCGCGAGGGTCCCCCATGGCGTGCAGACCTCTCCTGCCGCCCGCTGCTTCCCTCAGCAGTGTACTTCGTCAGTCTGCCTGTTCTGTTCCCTGCTATGGCTCTGGTGAATTCTCTCACCATCCCGCGCTTCTTACTGTACCCAGTGCTTGTATAAATAAATAAGTAAATCTTAAAAAAAAAAAAAAGAAAAGAAACCACGTGGAATGAGTTTGGTGATCAGAAGTCAGTAAGAAAATAGTTATTAAATGATTACAAATTTTTTTAGTAAGTATTTGAGTGTCAGTGAATCTCTCCAGGACTTCTGGGAAATATATATAGATATATCTATATTATATAAATTACAAGCCATATTATATAAAATAGATAATAATAAACTACTACAAGTTATGGATACTTTTAGCGTATTCTTTTTCTAAAAGCAGGAAACACACTGAATTTACTGTTTATTTGCATTCTTTTTTTTATTTCTCCTCCCACCTCCTCTTCCTCATTTCCTTTTTGCTTATTTAAAAATTTACAGGGCATCTCTGGTGGCACAAGGGGTTAAGACACAACCTATGAGCATCTTAACTGCAGTATGAGTCCGATCCCCAGCCAGGGAGCTACCTACACACATGGCGCAGCAGACCTCTCCTGACTCGCCCGCGGCTCCCTTCAGCAGTGTATTTCAGTCAATCTGCCAGTTCTGTTCCCCACTCTGTCTCTGGTGAATCCTCTCACCACCACCCCCCCCACACCTCTGGCCTGTACCCCAGCTCTTGTATGAATAAATAAATATTTTTAAAAAATAAAATAAAAATTTACAACAAGCAGTATATTGAGCTCTTAGGTTATTTCCAAAATGTTTTTGTGTTTTGTCACTTATAGATTGAGAGGATACAGAATCTGCTACTCTGGCACAGCTAACAGCTAAAGAAAATGCACATGGATAATAAGAATGGCCATGCAGAGAATGAGAGATTTCTCTTCCATGGGACAGATGGAAAATTGGTACCACATATCAATCAGATGGCTTCAATCGCAGTAACACTGGGAATAATGGTAAGGAAACAGCAATCTGGCTGATCAGAAGGAGGGGACTGGTACTTCTAGTGTTGCTTGTCCATAACCAAGCAGGTAGAACACAGCGGGCAGGTACATTGTCATCATCAAGATAGAGCTCACTGTGTTTTTCCCAAAAAGATACTGACAATCTTCTGAGGACAGGTGGAGTGGGTTTTAGAAATAATGAAAAGTGGTCTTCGTGGGCAAGAACTGCTTTAAAAAAAATTGTCAGGTTTGGGCATGGTTCTAGATTCTGTGACAATTTTATGTTCTTAGGAATATTCTTGTTTTTCACTTTACAGGTACATCTTATGGAAAAGGAACCTATTTTTCTGTTGATGCCATTTATTCTGCTAATGATGAATATTCCAGACCAGACAGCAATGGGAGAAAGCATATCTATGTTGCGCGGGTGCTTACAGGCGCCTTCACACTTGGACATGAAGGATTAATTATCCCTCCATCAAAGAACCCTCTCAGTCCCACAGATCTGTTTGATTCTGTCACAGATAATACACAGCATCCAAATTTATTTGTGATATTCTCTGATAATCAAGCTTACCCAGAATATCTCATAACTTTCAGATGTTAAAAAATAGGCCCTTTTTAATCTCAAAGAGATGATTTAGTCATTTATAAGAACAATTAATAGGGTTTTTGTCTTTGCCCTTGTCTTATTTGTATAGACCAAAATCCCCATTAGGTGCTGAAAAGGAGCCTTTTATTTTTTTTTATTTTTTTTATTTTTTTTAATAAATTTTATTGTTATATTCCCCATACAATTGCAGCCCCCCCATTCTGACCCCAATCCCTCCCCTCCCACCCCCGCCCCCCTAAAAGTGTCTCTGGTTCATAGTTTTTTGTTGATTTTGATTTTCACTTTCTTATAGTTATTCATTTTCCTGGTCCCTTATTTAAGTTTTCTAGATTCCTGCTATGAGTGAGACCATCCGGTATTTTTCTTTTTCTTTTTGGCTTATTTCGCTGAGCATGATCTCTTCCAGCGCCATCCATGTTGCTGCAAATTGCATGTGTTTATCTTTTTTGAATGCTGAGTAATATTCCATGGTATATATGTACCACATCTTCTTGATCCAGTCATCTATTTTTGGGCATTTGGGTTGTTTCCAAAGCTTAGCTATTGTAAACAGTGCTGCTATAAACATAGGGGTGCAGGTGTTCTTTGGAATTGATGTTTCTGTGTCCTTTGGGTAAATACCTAGGAGTGGAATTGCTGGATCATATGGAAGCTCTATGTTTAGTAGGTCCAGAAATCTCCATACAGCTTTCCACAGTGGTTGGACCAGTTTGCACTCCCACCAACAGTGCAGAAGAGTTCCTTTTTCTCCACACCCTCGCCAACATTTGTTGTTGCTAGTTTTTTTAATATGTGCCATTCTCACTGGTGTAAGATGGTATCTCATGGTAGTTTTGATTTGCATTTCCCTGATGACAAGTGATGTTGAACATTTTTTCATATGCCTGTTGGCCATTTGCATTTCCTCTTCAGAGAAGTTTCTTTTAAGCTCTTCTGCCCATTTTTTGACTGGATTATTTTCTTTGTTGTTGTTGAGTCTCATCAGCTCTTTGCAGATTTTTGTGATCAGTCCTTGAAAAGGAGCCTTTTAAAAATGCTCCACAGTTGTGGTTATCTGCACACCTTTCTCCTAAGCGTATTGATGGGTAGAAGCTGAGAAAGGTAAATGACACAATTATAGCTGCAGCTCTCCACAGATACCAAATCTATCACAGAATAAAGAGCAAATTACTTTTTTATTGGAAAAGAAATAATATAAATCACTTTAAAGCCAAGATATTGTTGTTCTTATTGGAACATATTAAGACAGCAAACTGTTTAACTAAACCATGCTATTAAATAAACAGGTTGCTATTATGCATCTGTAACACCTGAGGATTTTTGTCTTCTTAAGAAACTCTTGTTAGCAATAGCTCAATTAGAATGACTGAATCAAAGAATTTTACCTCAAATATGCTATAAGACAAATCAGGTAAAATTGTTAGGTATTTAATGCTACATAACAAATTGCTATAAAATTTAGTGATTTGTGGGTAGGGAACTCAGGCATGGCTACATTGGGTTGTTTTGACTTAGGGACTCTCGTGAAGTTGGCACTCAAAATGTTGGTAGGGGACACAATCATCTGATGGCCAGACTGGAGCTAAAGGATCTGCTTCTAAGGTGAATCACTCAAAGAGCTAGCAAGTTGTTGCTGGTTGTAGGCAGGAGTTCTCAGCTGCTTGCCATAAGCTGCTTGAGAATCCTCATGATGTGACGGCTGGCTTGCTTCACAGTAAGCAATTCAGAAGAAAGCAGAAGCCACTAATGCCTTATTTTTTTAATATCTGTAAAGGCCGGACTGGCCACAGTGCAGGTTTTCTGATCCCATGCAGACCTGGTAAAGGAGGAGTCAGAGTCCTCAGTAGTTTTGCAGGTTTTTTATTTGGGGTTCACCAGGCATATGGCAGGCAGGGGTGCTGGCTGGCAAGCCTCCCAGCCCCCAGCAAGTCTTCACTCTATCTGGGCTCTCTAGCGTTCGTTCTGCTGCTTCTCGGCTTCTGCTTCGGCTTCTCCTTCGGCTTCTGGGGCTGCTGCTGCTTCTACTGCTGCTCCTGCTGCTGCTGCTCCTGCTGCTGCTACTGGTGTTGCTGGTGTTGCTGCTGCTGCTGCTGCTGCTGCTGCTGCTGCTGCTGCTGCTGCTGCTGCTGCTGCTGCTGCTGCTGCTGCTGCTGCTGCTGGCGTCCCCCCGTGACGCCGCCCTTAAAAAGCACAGTCTTAGCTCAGCTGAATCCCATCTACCTATGCCCACACCCTATTCCAGGTGCCCGCCATCAGGCATGCATTCAGGACAAGGATCCATCATCTATCCTGATGGCGGAAGGGCAGAAAAGCCTGATATTTTCTTTACCCTACAATATCCAAAAAAATTAAGTTTTTTTTTTTAGAAGAAAGGAAGAAGATACTTGCACAGGATCAAGTAGGCATGAGAGCTCACCATTCCTTTTGTAAGCTAGCTTCTGATGATATTCCATTTTTTCCACAATGTCCTATTGGTTCCATTGGTTATTTCATTCAATGCGGGAGGGATACCAGTAGGCAGCAGTCATGAGGATTCATCTTGGAGACAGTATGAATGGTAAATTGATAAAATAGTAGCAGTGTGTAGGGTAAGGAAAAATGTCAGGCTTTTCTGCCCTCCCATCATCAGGATAGATGAGGGAACCCTGTGATCCTGAATGCATGCCTGATGGCGGGCACCTGGAGTGGGTACACCTGGGCTAAGACTGTGCTTTTAAGGGCGGCGTCACGGGGACGCCAGGAGAAGCCGAAGCAGAAGCTGAAAGAGAAGCCAAGAAGCTGAGAAGAGCAGAAGAGGCCGAGAGAGAGAAGCAGAGAAGGCCGGAGAGCCCAGATAGAGTGGGGACTTGCTGGGGGCTGGGAGGACTGCCAGCCTCCCAGCCCCCCAACACCCCTGCCTGCCGTGTACCTGGTGATCCCAATAAAAGACCTGCAAAAAACCACTGAGGACTCTGACTCCTCCTTTACCCGGTCAGCATGGGATCAGAAAACCTGCTCTGTGTCCTGTCCTGCCATTACACAGTGAAAGGAATGCTAGAGGTCATCTAGTCCCAGAGTTTCCTCTTCTTTCTTCCCACACCTTCTTCCACTCCTAAGGCAAAAAATTCTCTGGCCTCTGGCTGACTAGTTCCAGCACTCTGTATCTTGAGAAAACCTATTACATTGTGGAACAGCTCTAGTTACTGAAAACTCCCAGTTATGCTGAGCTGAAATGTGTTCTTCTCTATTGTTGTTTGTCTGTCTCTGTCTATCTATCTATCATCTATCTATCATCTCTCTGTCATATTCAGAAGTTCATTTATCCCAAAGCATCACTTCATAAGAACTGCAGATGTCTAAGAGTATTTTATACTGTCACAAAAAAAGGTCTATGCTTATTTAAATTGTACAGGAAAGTATAGAGGAAACAACCCTCTTTCACCAATCTATATCACCCATACTTGCATTACTCAAAGGAAACCAATGCCAGTGCCCTCATGTACCTCATTCTAGTTTATTCTCCATTTGTCTTCAAAATCATACTTTTATCTGATCACAAATCTTTACCATTTTCAATTAACATTATAAGTATATTTCCTTTGTGTTATTAATTTTTTCTCTAGCATAAGTTTAATGGCTAAATTATTCTGCTATATATTTTCTTTTTTGTGTACTTATAAAGTACATAAAATGTACTTATGTCATCACTTTTCCTATGGTTTAATAATCCAAATTTTCTTTTGCAATATATCTGTATAATTTCTACTATGTCATTAAATATCTTATACAACACTGTGATGTTTGTACTTCATTGTGACTTTCTATATATGTATCATGTTAAACAGGGTGTATATATTTCTAAGTAAATACATGGTTGATACATGAAATTCAGGGTCTCCCTGGTGGCACAAGGGTTAAGACACAGCACTATGAAGCTATCCACAGCCACTGCAATAGAAGTTCAATCCCTAGCCAGGGAGGTGACCCACATGGCACAGCAGACCTCTTCTGTCTCGTCTGCTGCTCCCCTCAGCAGTGTCTTTCATTATATCGCCTGTTTTTCTCCCCACTCTGTCTCTGGTGAATCCTCTCACCCCCCACCCCCACACCTCTGACCTGTACCCCAGTTCTTGTAAGATAAATAAATAAATCTTTTTAAAAAAAGAAATATGAAATGCAAAGACCATATTCTATCTTCAATGAGACACCACTCTCTGAAGTTATAGAAAACAAAACAAGATAAATAATGCTGTTACTGGGCCTCCCTGGTGGCGCAGCGGTTGAGCGCGGGGTTGCCAAGCTGCCCGCAGCCTTGCAGCGCCGGTTCGATCCCCGGCTGCTCCCCGGCCACCAGAGGAGGGTCCCACATGGCGCGCAGACCTCTCCTGCCGCCCGCTGCTCCCCTCAGCAGTGTACTTCGGTCCTTCTGCCTGCTCTGCTCCCCGCTCTGGCTCTGGTGGATTCTCTCACCCTCCCGCGCTTCTGACTGTACCCAGTGCTTGTATAAATAAATAAATAAATCTTTAAAAAAAAAAAAATAATGCTGTTACTACCTGGCCCTTAGCGTCCAACCCCAGTGTAGAATTCTAGTGAGCTTAGTTGGAACATGGTAGGCTCTTACTTGCAATATAAACTGTTCACTTCTGTCTCTGATGGTGTTACTCAAAGACTCCCCAATTTATTTTGCTGCATTCCTTTAGTAATAAGACACAGAAGTCTTGAGAATAATATACTTAATGTTATTAAAGCTGTCAAGGTTTATTAAGTAGAAAAATGTCTATCTATCAATAATTATAGCTATTATACATTCTACCACCCACTAATCTGAAGGTAAATCATGTCTTTCCACCTTTAAAGTCCATCTCTTTCCCATTTGACTGGGTGTTCGCTATCCACATGGTAAGACTGATCTCTACTTCTCCTCTAAGAACACACTATTTCAAGTTAATCAGGATTAGAAGTCATTCTCAAACTTTGTTAACTACCAATGAAATGGGTTTTTTCTCTATAGATTTCCACAGCTCAGGCTGGTGGCAACTGATTGTTCTGAGACCAGAGACCATGCGCTTCAATTCCAGACTGGGGACCTGCTTTCAAAGAGGGCTTTATTGCCTTATATATCTTCTCTTCTCTTGTTAACTTCTCTTAATGTTCTTTTTTCCCTTCTGATTCCTTTCTCTGCCTCCATTCCTTTCCCTCACTTGTGGAAAAATAAAGACGCACACTCTGCTTTGCTCAATCAAAGGATAGATTTAACATTTTTGTCCTCTTTGATACTTGAAAGCCAGTCAAGTTCCATGTGTTATATATGGAGATATGTAAATGAAACATAATGGAGATATGTTAATGAAATATCTTCTCACAACTTACTGACCATAAGGACTCAAATCCTTTCCCTGTGTCCTATCACCTCTGTAAAAATGTCATGTTTTTCTCGCTAAAATGCTATAGAAACTCAAGTTCTAATCAAAGCTTTGAGTTACTCATCTCTAGGTAGTCCCATGTGTTACATGCATGATGCACAGGTTTATAAACTTCTGTTTTTCCTCTTGTTAACCTGTCTTTTGTCAATCCAATTTACAGCGACCCAGCTCGAGAACCTAAGATGGGTAAAGAAAGAGATTTTTCCTCCCCTACAAAAATACATCAAATAGAAATAATATTTGGTTTTGAAATAAAAGATGATAAAATGAAGGTTTAAAGTGAAATAAACTCCTGTTTTCAAGTGATATGAATTAGCTATGAGAGACCAGCACTCACACCTGAAACAACCAGAAACTTAAACAAAATAGAGAAATTATCCTCTTTAAAGCAGAGGAGAGTTGCTGAATCAATGAGAATTGGAGGAACTCAGGCACCAGAGAAGGAGAAATTTGGAGAGGGAGCGCTAACTTCTGCAGCTACCTGATCCGGGGGTCATTTACTGATCCTGGGTCTGGCACCCATGGAGGCTGGCTGCTGGGAGACAAATTAGCAGTGTTGTTGGAGGAGATTTGGGTGGTCTCTTCAGAATATCTGTCAAATTCTATGGATGCAGGAGGTGGAATGTCTAAAAGTAGAACTAGAAAAACTCCAAAAGCAGAGTCTTCCAAAATCTTCTAAGAAACAATTAGAATTCTGGATTTGCCAAGGAGATTTCTGCTGAAAAACCTGAAGAGCCAAGATTAAAAATGAGGCTGGGTCTTACCAGTCTCAATTCAATATTTGATTTCGTTGACCAGAAATGTTTATAAAATTGATTAGAAATATTTCATAAAATTAATGTAATTTGATATGGGAAAATAATCAGGCAACATAAAATAGTATTCCTGATTCAAAAGGATTTTGAGAAGGAATTTGTTAGCAGACATTAAAATGTACTGGTAGCCAATTGGAGATCCTTGATATATAAGACTATCAATAATGAAAATATAAAAATCCCCACTTTTCCCATCATACTCTCCAAAAAGTCTAGGTGAATTGAAAGTTAAATACTTAAAACTCAAAATAAGTATACTCCCACATGTATGAACAGACTAGCTCTAGGGAAGAAAAGATGGACAAGTTCATTACTTTCAGGCTTGGTGGAATGAATACCAATAAAACTGAGATTTAAAAATTTAAAAGAATGGAAAAAGTATTTGCACATGAATGCAAAAATTTAATAACTAAAAAAAGGAAAAATAGTTCATTTAAATGGGTAAAGTCCCAATTTTCCATTAAGTGATAGTAAAAAGCCAGCTCATACAAGAAGCATGATTTTAAATCATGATTTTTTTAAATATTCAATAAAATTTACTGGTAAAATAATTGCAAATTAAACCTACTGTCAAGTTTCATCTTGTACCTAAAAAAAAAAGAGAGAAAGAAATTTTAAAAAGTGATAAAGCCCAAAGCCCACAAGACCTCAGGAAAACTGATATGTTCATATATAAATGATTGTAATATAAATGGATCCAGTCTTTCTGAAGGGCACAGTGGTATTTTATTGAAAGAATCATAAATATGCCTAACTCCTGACAAAGTAATAAAATTTATCCTAAAGAAATAAACTTTAATAAGAAAAAAAGTATACAGAGGTAATGTTTATTTTTTAATAGCAAAACACTGGAACAAAGTTAAGATACCAACAATACAGAATTACAGATGCTAACCATGGCATATCAAAATGATATACTCTAGTCACTAAAAGATGATAGGGGCCTCCCCCGTGGCGCAGTGGTTGGGCACTAGGTTGCGAGGCTGCTGCCCGCGGCCTCTGCAGCGCCGGTTTGATCCCTGGCTGCTCCCTGGCCTCCGGAGGAGGGTCCCACATGGCGCGCAGACCTCTCCTGGCACCCGCTGCTCCCCTCAGCAGTGTACTTCGGTTTTTCTGCCTGCTCTGCTCTGCTCCCCGCTCTGGCTCTGGTGAATTCTCTCACCCTCCCGCGCTTCTGACTGTACCCAGTGCTTGTATAAATAAATAAATAAATCTTTAAAAAAAATTATAACTATAAAATAGTTATAATCATAGCTTTATAAGAGTTATAATTATAACATAACTATAAAAGAACTATAAATATGTATATAGGTAAAGGCAAATGGACAGATTTAGGGAATATCTCTAGTTGGACTAAGACCAATGGACTAGTAGTGAATTATCCTGAAATGTATTTTTTTAAAGATTTATTTATTTATATAAGAGCTGGGGTACAGGCCAGAGGCACAGGAGGGTGAGAGGATTCATCAGAGATGGAGCGGGGAGCAGAACAGGCTGACGGACCAAAAGCACTGCTGAAGAGAGCAGCGGGTGAGACAGGAGAGGTCTGCAGCGCCATGTGGGTTTAAGAAATGGATTTGAAAAGTCCAGCTATATTCTGTTAACAAGAGATGTACCCAAATTAAGTTTGAAAAAGTTATTTGAGAAGATCAGATAGAATGCTTTCAGCTGTAGGCAACTGAACACCTAAGTAAAAAAACTTAGGCAAAAAAGATTTTACTGAGACCCACTTAACAAGAAATCTGGAGGTAGTTGGTTCAAGGGTTGGTTCTGTACTTGCTGCCATCAAGACCTGGGCTCTTTTTATCTCTCCAATTCCCCATTTTCCGTGTTTCTGAGATATTGGCCTTCGTGATGACAAAGTGACCTCTCCAATCATCAACTCAAGCAGGTTCACACCATCACTTGTGTCTTCGGTGAATCCTAATCTCTTTTGTTAGTGGGGGTTCTTGCCTTGGTGTGGATGGTTGCTGATGAGTCGGGGTGGTGGTTGCTGAATGCTGGGTGGCAATTTACTAAAATAAGGCAACCATGATGTCTTTCTTTACTCTTCCTTTCAGCAGAGATCGCCCTGTAGCACACCAAAATGCTTTTTGATAGCATTTTGCCCACAGTAGGACTGCTTTCCAAACTGGAGTCAACCTGCTCCTACCCTGCTGCTGCTTGCCAACTGTAATATTTCACATCTTTTGTTGTTTCTTCAATAATGTTCACAGCACCGTCACCAGGAGAAGTTTCCATGTCAAGAAACACTTGCTTCCATCTACAAGAAGCAAATCTTTTTCCATTAGTTTGATCATGAAATTGCAACACATCAGTCATATCTTCAGGCTCACTTCTGACTGGATTCTCTTACTATTTCCAGCCCATCTGCAGTTACTTTCAAAACAATTACAATAGAACCATTAACAGTGTTGTAAACCCATGTTATCTCAAGACAAAAGTGACATTAAAGATGACATTAATCACAGATCACCATAATAGATACAATGATGATGAAAAGGTTTGATAGAGTGTGAGAACTGTCAAAATGTGATACAGAGACATGAAATGAGAAACAATGGCATCAATGGATTTGCTCCAAGCAAGTTCTTCAGTTTGTAAAAAGGGCAATATTGGCGGACCATAATAAAGGAAAGCACAATAAATGAGGTATCTTTGTGTGCTTGTACTATGGATGAGGGATAAAAGCCCTGTAAACTCTCTGACCCAGAGGGCTCACTCCATCTGAAAATGTAGTTTTATGGTCATTATGAGGCAACACGGAAGGTGGGGGAACAGCCTGACTTTTAGCGGAGTCAGAAACAGCATAATCTCCTTCAAAGAGAAAACAATTGTTTCGGGGAGAATTCCCACACCTTCTCACCACAGTCAGTCAGAATTACCTACTTGTGTTATTCTCTTTCCACTGGGTTCTGGTGCCCTGGGAAAAATGTCTGCCTCCTCCTGAGGCTACGACCTGCAGCCTCTTGTCCCATCTTCTCCACAACCTGGATCTTCCAACTTTTCTTTCACTTCTTTCTACCAATATTGCACATGCCTAGACTGTTCCAACTTTAAAAAACTTTCAAGCCAGAAAACAAAAATAACAACTCCTTGATTCTATAACCATGTGGCCGCCTAACTCCTTCTTGCTTTCACAGACACACTTGCCTCCGCTTCCTTCTCTTCCTATCAGTCCTCTGTCCTCTAACACGCCCTTCAACTCCCTCCTTACCAGGAGACAGTGTATGTCAGGTCCCTGGCACTCCAGTAGACACTGATAATATTTAATGACGTTCCCTACTTCTCACTGAAACACTCTTTTATCATGGGCCAAAGATAGTTTCCTAGCCTCTCTTGCTGCTCCCATCTGGTGGATGCCACTAGCCAGTCGCTCAGGGCATCCATGGATCACCTTGAAGTCATCCTTAAGCATCTTCACCTACTGTCTACATCCTTCAGCAAATCTTGCACCTGTTCCTCGACACTGATTTGAAATCCCACCCTTCCTCAGAACTCCTCTGCCAGCATCCTGGTCTCAGCTGCCCTCATCTCTCATCTGGAACACTAAGCACCCACATGGTTGTTCTCCCTGCCTGTACTCTAGCCAGGACACAGCAGTCAGGGGGACCCTGTACAAGCAGATCACTTCATGGAACTCCCCTCTATCAACCTTGAAGGCTACCCCCCCATCAGCCCTAGTCCTCAGGTCATACGTCACCCTACTAGAGTCCCCTCATCTGGGCCAGGATGGCCTCCTAATTTGCTCCAGGGACACCTGTATTCCTTCCAAAGGCAGTTATTCTACAGTGTCCTAACTATTCTGTCCCACAGCTTCATGAGGGCAGTGGCAGCAAGGGACTCTGCCTGTTGAATTCACCTCAAGTGATGGCACCTAACAAATATTTCATAAAAACCTGTAAAGGTCTTCCCTTCGTCCCCCCAACTCCCTCAAATTTCTAGACTTATAACATTAGCAGATCAGGAAACAAAAAGCAAAAACAAAAGGCAAGATAAGAATCTCATAATAATTGAAAGATGACCCAATGAGCCTCCAGCCATCTAAAAAGTCACACTGGGCTGAGCCATTTACTATTCTTGCACAGTATTGGCATGCAGCAAAAATGAAGTCTCTGTGTTTGTGCAAGGTGCAGTGACCCAAAGCTGTTGACTGCAGCTGGTGTCCTGGGTGAGTAGCAGAGACCCTGGACACAGTTGGGGAGGTCAGAAGCCTCAAGTGGTGGTGGCAGCCACTGCCGCGGGGCAGAGATGCAGGCGAAGACTGGGGGCCGCTATTTAGAGCCAAAAGCAGAAACTAAAGGCAGGGAGTTTTCAAAGAAACGAAAGCGAAAGAAGCATCAAGACCCAGAGCTGAAGATGGCTACAGCCGAAAGAGGCATCAAGACCCAGAGCTGAAGATGGCTACAGCCGGCTCCTTTCCTCTGCTGGTAGAAGGCTCTTGGGGCCCGGATCCCCCGAAGAACTTGAGCACCAAGTTGCAGCTGTACTTCCAGAGCTCGAAGAGGTCGGGAGGCGGGGAATGCGAGATCCGCCGGGAACCCGGGAGCCCTCCCCGCTTCACGGTGCTCTTCTTCCCGGACGACGGTAAAGGGCTCCAGGGATGAGCAAAAGAGGGATCAACCGGGTTCCTCCTCTAGGGGAAATTTGGGGTTGGCACTGGGACTAGGCTGTGGCTGTGGCTGGGAATCCCTCCACAGACTTAGGAGTCCGAATGTGGAGTAGGTCGCGGGAGATTTCCCCAGCGTTTGAGTCCCGCTTTTAGGAGCTCCAGGGCTGCCTGGAAGTGGCAGCAGCTTCTGCACCACGTGGTAGAACAGAAAGGAGCTGACTGAAAGCTGAGTACCCACCTCATTTTACGAGATGGTGTTCTAAATAAACACCCACCTCATTTTACATTGATGGTATAGTGTGTAGGAAACAAGGTTTCGGTTCCATTGCAATTTTAGAACTCCAAAGGTTTATGGGAGCCTTAAGGGAAGAGAAAGTTCCAGGAAATCACATGAAAACTGACTCCTTGGAGGTGAATTCAGTTCGGGGTGGGCAAGGTTTCAGGGAGGGCCCTTCAGACAGAAGAGCGCTGCATGAGCAAGTGCAGGAAGCGAGCAAGTGCAGGAAGCGTGAGGTTTTCTCAGGGAAGCAGGGGGTCTGTGAGCCCACAGTGTGGTTGAATAATCAGTCCTCTGCTTGTCCCTGTGCACCTGCTGGCAGGGTCTGCAAACTGGAGGGCAAGAATGAGTGGAGTCTGGGAAAAGGTGTCAGATGTCAGAGGGCAGTTATATATATTTTAAAATCTCAGACCTTCTGTTGTTAAACCTCCCTTTTGTGAAAAGGTATAGAGGAAATCAAAGCTAAGAGATAGTTTGAGATGATAGAGGGTCCTGTATGGACAGGGTAAGGACCATGAATTTTCTTTGCCCCAGAGGGAGGCGCCCATAGGCAGGGATTTATACAAGGCTGGTGCTGCTCTCCTGTCACAGGATTTGAGAAGCAGGGCCCAGAAGAGAGACAAAGAGGCTTCCAAGGCCCTAAGAACAGTAGCAGTGGTCCAGGCAGGGATCAAAAAGGACACCATCCTCCATGCCAGAACGGGCACAAGTCCACAGCATGACATGACTTTATTTCTATGATTCACTTAATGAAAAGGAGCCCCATAGCACTTGTCTGTAGAAACACATGTTAAAAACAGGAACAAAGAGGTAGTTGAAATATTTTTAACTGCAGTTCACTGAATTTCTGAAAAGTTGTGTATAAATTGAAATCCTGTTCAAATGTGTACATTTATCACCCTTTTCGCTTTCATTTTCCTCCTGACTGTTGTCAGATGGGGCAAGAGAACCCAGCTTTTCTTTAAATAAAATGCAGCGGAGGTGCTGGCTGCAGAAGCAGACTGTCCACTTGGGTAAGGAGACTGGTAGCAGAGTTTCATCTCTTTTTCCTCCCAGATTCACCAACTCCTCACTGGGGATCACGTACAGAGACACCATCTACTCTCTGGAAATAGGGCTGCCCAGATGTATTATACTCAGTCTCAGAACAGGCTGGCACATTCAGATGCCTGGAGAGGACTCTAAAGTCTAGAGAATCATAAAAGGAATGTAGCACAGAGTTCATGACTCAAGACAACTGGGCTTAAAAAACAATACTGTTAGTCGGTTACTAACAGACGAATGTCTTCCTCAGCCTTAGCGCTCTTCCTCAGGCAGTAGGTCAGGAGGCTGTTTCAATAAACACCACCTCAGCTTGCTCATTGGCTTTGGGGTCTTATCTAGCCCTCAGTCTTCATTCTAACTTAGGACAGCTCCTCAGAAGTCCAAGGTGAAGCAACCACTCGCTCATGAAGAGTGAAACAGGAGTCTGGCATTTTTTCTCATATTGTTTCTGGGCCAGCTTCTGAGTTGGCATCCGGCTGGTGAAGGCTTCCCTTCTTCCACCCCTTTGTGGATAGTTGAGATGAGAAAACTGTTCAAGGCCCTCTTGAAAGATTCGTGTGTACGTCTTTGGCCCCATCAGGTCACCATTTCACAATATAATCTGGTGACCTCACACTCAGGGCAGAGCTGCACCCGTGAATCACAAGGGCACCCTCACTGGCTCCCTTCACCCTGACCTCCTTAGCCGCCTGACTATGCTGGTCTCACTTCTGTTTCCACACTCACCTGCTCCCTCTTTCCACTGTCTGAGACACACTGATTTCCCTTTCTTCTCTCTCTGACTTTCACTCGCATCTCTCTTGTGGGTGTAACAGAATAGGTCAGAAATACCTCCTTACGTGAGGGAACAAATTCTAGAGAAGTTTTGATCTTTTCTCAGTGTCACTCAGCAAGTTCATGGCAGAGTTGGAATTCAGATGCAGGCTTTTGTACTCTCCTATCCACTGGTCAGTTTGTTCGCTGCAGCCCAGATGTGCTCATTCTTTTTTCCTTTCGTGAAATCCCCCCCCATCTCTTCTTTTCTACTCCTTTTACTCTCAGATGTGAGTCCCTTACTATCACAGGTGACTGACACAACTCTAGGCTGTTAAACATTGTACCCCGACACTTTCCCAAATTGTGGCCTCCATCACCGTGTCCCAACCCCAATCTACTGGCTCAGCATGAGAAATACTTAGTTCTTCACTGTAGAATAAATACTGCTACCTTTCTGGGTACCTAATAACCTCAGGTAATGTACTAAGTTCTTTATTATATTTCTGCACTGAACACACATGCAAAACAATCTTCATTAACTACTTACAATTAGACAGGAAGACAGACTTTGTATTTTTATTAAGAAAGATGCTCACAATTAAAAATGATAACTATAAAGATGGAATTGAAATCTGTGTCTGCTTGCTAAATATTTCTCTTTCTGCTACACAAGCCCTCTCTTGGAAAATGACCGAGCCATTGATTTATGATGATGAAACCCATGGAAATCATGGGATAATTTTATGAATGAAGATTGCTTGACCACTGGCTTTTAAATTTTTTAAATTTCAGTTCGGCAGAGAGTCCTGGAGAGAGACAACCATGAGTTAGTATGGCCTGGACAAGGAACATTCAAGTTAACTGTCAAGTTGCCCACAGCCCCAGATGAAGTCCAAAATGTCCTTGAAGAGGAAATTCCAAGGAAGGTAAATAAAAGCGTAGGGTGTTCTCATAAGGTATGTGGAAGGGGATTGCAATGAGAAAAGTACTGTGAAATGAGAAGTATAAATAAAACTGGGGAGAGAAAAGTAACTTACAAAATAGAGGGGGTGAGAGTGGTGAAGAATAGCATGGAATAATGAAGGAGGGGGCACTTTTTGTTTGATTTCTGACACTTCTAGAAAAGTCAGGTTTTGGAGGTTGCAATACTGTTGGTTGAGATGTAAAATTTGGGGTCTGTTTGTCCTGGGTGCTTTATAACCTGGAACTTAGTTACTTTGTTTTGTTTTGACATTGTTTTGAGGGGACGGTGACTCATACTGCATGTCCTGAGTATTTCCTCAGCTGTAATGGTGTCCCCATGTGGGGTGAGGATGAAACTGGACGGCTTCTGTCATGCAGGAGGCGCAGTGCTTGCTCACAGTGACCACTCAGGGAATGTTAAGTGCAGAAACGAGCATGAGCTAAACTGTTACTCTGATCTAGATCTTACGTCATACGCCAATGCTGGTTCACTGGGATTTCTGTTATTTGTGACTTGTTTGTACCAGTTGTGCTGACTAAGCAGATGAGCCAATTGCCTGAGGTGCCCCAGCATCGTCACCGCAGCCTCTCATTGTCTTCTCTCTAAGCCCTACGTCTCCAGCTGCTCCCAGAGGTACTTTGTCAATGTAAAGAAATGATTGCTAATTCATTCATGCTACTTTATTGTTTGGGTTTCAGGAATCCAAGACCAAAGTCCACATTCGAGAACCAGGTAATCTCTGATTATTCTTTTTTTTAAGATTTATTTATTTTTATACAAGAGCTGGGGTGCAGGTCAGAGACATGGGAAGGTGAGAGGATTCACCAGAGACAGAGTGGGGAGCAGAACAGACAGATGACCGAAATACACTGCTGAGGGGAGCAGCTGCGAGATAGGAGAGGTCTGCTACGCTATTTGGGAATCTCGCTGGCCGGCTGGGAATTGGACCAGTGCTGCAAAGGCTGCGGACAGCTTCACAGTGCTGCACTCAACCCACTGAGCCACCGGGGAGGCCCTGATTATTCTTTTGATTTCAGTGGAGTCTGTTGTGATTTCTCCTCTTTCATTTATAATCCTATTTATATGTGTTTTCCCCCATTTTTTCTTTGTGAGCCTGGTTAGAGGTTTGTCTATTTTGTTTATTTTTTCAAAGAACCAACTTTTGGTTTTATTGATCTTTTGGATTGTTTTTCTAATTTCTATTTCATTTATTTCTGCTTTGATTATTATAATTGCCTTTTTTCTACTGGCTTTAGGAGGTTTTGTTGTTCTTTTTCTAGTTCTTTGAGATGTGAAATTAAGTTTATTTGATTTCTTTCTTGTTTCTTGATGTGAGCCTGCATTGCTATATATTTTCCTCTTACTGCTTTTGCTGCATCCCATGCATTCTGGAAATTGGTGTCCTCCTTGTCGTTTAACTCAAAATATTTTTTTAAGTTCTTCTTTGATCTCCTCATTAGTCCAGTGGTCTTCCAGTAGTGTGAATTTTTATCTCCATGAAGTGGGAGGGTTCCTTGTTTTCTTTTCATGATTTATTTCTAGTTTGATGCCTTTATGATCAGAGAAGGTAGTTGGAATGATTTTGATCTTCATGTACCTGTTGATGTTTGTCTCGTGGCCCAGTATGTGATCGATTCTGGAGAATGATCCATACATGCTTGAGAAAAATATGTACTTATATTTTTTTGGGTGCAGTGCCCTATAGATATCTGTTAGGCCCATGAGTACTATGTCTTTATTTAGGGCTCTAGTGTCTTTGTTTATTTTTTCTCGTTGATCTGTCCATTGGTGAGAGAGAGGTGTTGAAGTCTCCCACTATATATGTATTTTCTTTAATGTCAGTTTTCAGAGCTGATAATAATTGTCAAATATATTTTGGTGCTCCTTCACTTGGTGAGTATATGTTGATGAGTGTTATATCTTCCTGATGTATTGTCCCCTTGATCATAATGTCCGTCTATGTAGTGTCCGTCTATGTCTCTTTTTACATTTTTTATTTTTTAAAATGATTTATTTATTTATACAAGAGCTGAGGTACAGGTCAGAGGCGTGGGAGGGTAAGAGGATTCACCAGAGACAGAGCAGGGAGCAGAACAGGCAGATGGATGGAAAGCAGTACTGAGGGGAACAGCGGGCAAGACAGGAGAGGTCTGCCGCACCGTGTGGGTATCTCCCTGGCTGGCTGGGAATTGAACCGTGCTGTAGAGGCTGTGGACAACTTCACAGCTATGCGCCCAACCCACTACACCACCAGGGAGGCCCTCTTTTTACCTTTTTTAATTTGAAGTCTATTTCATCTGATATAAGTGTAGCTGTTCCTGCCTTCTTTTTTGGTCCATGTGCTTGTAGAATTGTTTTACAACCTTTTACATACAGTCTATGTTTATCTTTTGTAGTTAAATGTGTTTCCTGGAGACAGCAGAAGGTTAACCTGATTGGTTTTCCTTTATAAGTTATCTGTTCCTTCCCTTGCCAGTTTCATTACTTTTTTCCTTGTCTGGACTCTTGCAAGCTTTACTAGTATGTGCCTTGCTGTAGTTTTCTTTTCATTGTGGTATGTGGGTGCTCATCTTGCTTCTTGTATGTCTATATTCATCTCCTTTTTCATGCTTGGGAAAGTTTTCTTCAATTATCTCCTTAAATAATTTCTCAGATACTTTGTCTCTCTCCTCACCTTCCAGATGCCTGTAACTTATATTTCCTCTCTTCATGGAGTCTGATAATTGTCTAAGTGTATCCTCATTCTTCTTCCTTTGCACTTCTCTCTCCTTTTCCCTTTTGGTTCTTTTTATTTCTGTATCTTCGAGAGTACTAATCCCTTCTTCCATTTCATTGATTCTGTTTTCATTGCTTTTCTTTATCTCAGAGTTCTTTATCTCCTCCAGTAATCTTTTAATCTGCATTTCTTTTATTTCCTTTCTTAAGGTCTCATTTTCATTCTTCAGTTCATTGATTATTTGTTCATATCATTTTTTCCTTTTCATTTTCTTTATGCTTTTTTTTTATCATGATGATTATTAATTCTCTGGTTATTAATTCTCTATCTTCCATGTCATTGTTGAGATCTGGTGACTGTTTTTCTTTTTTGGTGTGTCCTCCTGTGGGCTTGCTTGGTTATTCATATTTTTCCTTCTCCCTGCTGTTTGCTTTCTAATTACTTCTATGCATTGGGATGTTGTGCCACTGGTATTGGCAGGCATCTCTTTGGAGTGTACTTTCAGGGTTGTGGGAAACTGTATACCATTCTGTGTCTCACACTGTTAGGCCAAAACTCCACCACGGTGTTGATGCTCTGACTGTGTTGCTGGGCACTGTCCTTTACAGTTCCCTCCCTCTGTATTTACTCAGTTCCAGCAGGGCATCAGCTAGTTTGTGATTTTGTTCTGGTCACTAGGTGGCGCCAGACACCTGTACTTACTGACCTGTGATTTTTCTCAGTAGTTCTCTGCGAAATGGAGCGAGGGAGGGGAGCACTTCAACACAGGGCTATCGCTCAATCTGGGTGCTGTGTCTGCCCCGTGTTCACCCAGTGCTGTGCCCACAGATATGTGGATACTGCACGCTGAATTCTGTGCTCTAGTTCTTAATTCCAGGGCTCTCGGATAGAAAATGCTGGCTGTCACCCTGTGCAGTGCCCACTGTTATGGCCTGTGCTACACCCCGGATCCCATGCCCAGCTCTCAGTTCCAGAATGGGGTCTTGCTATTTGCCTTGTTCCCTTCTCACCCCTTCTCAGAGCCTGAGGGTGGTTTTGGAATCCCTAGCTTCCAACTATCAGGAAGTTGGTGGTGGTGCCAGAGCTCTTTCCTAGTATCCTTCCAAAAGTGTGCTTTTTGCCTTTGGGTCTCTGGGGAACAGAGCGGTGGTGGTGACATGGAGTGCCTCAATGGTGTGGGGGTGCTGTGTCTGCCCTGTGCCCCGCTGTAGTGAGGAACCCAAGCCCCGAATTTTGTGCCCCAGTTCTTTGTTCTGAAGCCCTCAGATCTGGGATGTGGCTGGTAGCCCAGTTCAGTGCCTGCAGAATGGTGCCTTTTGCAAACCACTACCATGCCTGGGAATCTGGTTTTTGATTACCCAGTGAGGGTATTCACCTCAGTGACAGCTCCCATGTATCTCCCCTCAATTCTAGGTCACAGGTGCAGGGACCTGGGCAGCCGCAATTCCCGTATACTTTTTGAGCTCTTCCCTTCGGCACAAGTTTACTGGCTGGCCCTTGGCTATTTGCAGGTCTCTCTGCGGAGTCCTTATCTTCTTCTAATGGTGCCAAGATTGCAATTACCTGGTGCCATTCACTCACCTCCATGGCAATTCCCACACGGTTCTCCACAATTCTGGGTCATGGGGTGGGGTGCTGCAGTAGGTATTTTCCATTCATTGACCCACTTGATCTCTCAGCTTTGCTTTTCTTTAAGAGGGCACAGTGGTGGCCAGCCCTCTCTTCCTGATTTTACAAAGCAGGCTTGCTCAGTTGAGCAATGCCTGGAGGTTGCATCAACTATGTTCTCTCTGCCACTCATACAGAGGGCAAACCTGGAGTTGCCCCTTGAGTTCTTAGGGGTCTAGTGAGAAGGTTGGGAACAGATTGCTATGTGTGAATAGACACCTAGCAATGGAAAGGCAGACAAAAAGCTACATGGAAGGTAGATGAACCAACCTTTAGAACCCACTTGTATGCAACTGGCCATCGAGAAACAAGGACATGACATGCTGGTGCCCTGTGTGGCAAAATCAGTTTCTGAGCACAGAGTACAGAAGACTCTGTCCTCTGCAGCCACAATAAGAAAGTGTGTGTCCCTTGTGGACAGAAACTTCTGAGAAGGATGAAGGTATAGTGTACAGCCCTCCAGACCAGCAGTAACTGTTCTTGCTGCATTTGCTATAAGAAAAAGTCAACAACCTAGTGGCTTTGCGGACTCTGCTGCCTAATTAGTGTCTGGGTGGTGCCACCTCACATTTATTTAGAAGTGATTAATTTTCCTTGCAAAGCATGCTGTTAAAAAGGGGAGGAAAGAATGAACTGTGCTGGAATGGAGAAAAAGTGAAGAATATATTTAATCTTCAGGAAATGGAATTCCAAAAAACTGTAAACATCTTCCTCTAAAATCAAAATTTTCTTGGGCCTCCCCGGTGGCGCAGCGGTTGAGCGCTGGGTTGCGAAGCTGCCCGCAGCCTCTGCAGCACCAGTTTCATCCCCGGCTGCTCCCTGGCCACCAGAGGAGGGTCCCACATGGCGCACAGACCTCTCCTGCCGCCCGCTGCTCCCCTCAGCAGTGTACTTCGGTCCTTCTGCCTGTTCTGCTCCACGCTCTGGCTCTGGTGAATTCTCTCACCCTCCCGTGCTTCTGACTGTACCCAGTGCTTGTAAAAATAAATAAAAATAAATCTTTCAAAAAAAATAAGTAAATAAAAACTACCTTTAAAAAAATAAATAAAATAAAATCAAAATTTTCTTGAGATCACATATAGACTTTTGCAACTTTCTTTTTGAAAATGACACTAGCATGAGAGTTGATTTTATTTGGCAAAATAGCTAGATAGGGGTGTAACTCACATAGATATACTATTAAATGACAGAACCTAATATGCAGAGTTTTCTTAAAGCTCATGATTCTTATGAAATCATGAAAGAAATTTTTGTCTCCTTAAAGGAATTCCTGTCTTTCATTCTTCACATATAGGCCCAATTCACGCAGCTCCCAATGTTCGTTGTGACCCCCTAAATATGGTTTTCTTGAAAGTTGCCTTGTGTGCTGTGCCCTCAACCTCAATTTTAGACCCAAAAGTGGTTTTGTATTTGTATGTTTGTATCGGTGTCATTCCCATGTCCAGAATTTAATCAAGTCTGTGTTTCTTAGCTTTTCCTAGAGTTTATTCTAACTCTGTTTTAACTGCTTTGTTAGCACTGTCTCATTTTGCTTAAAACCTTAAATGTATTCTCAGAACCACCATTCAGCCCCACAACAATGGGCTTCTCATTGTGCTGGAAATTTCAGAACCATTTACGAACCTGTTTAAATTGACCCAGTTCCAGTGATAGCAACCGGATAGGAAGTTGGGTGGTCTCAAACAAGATACTTTAGTTGTCCCCTTTCAGAGAAGAAGAGGAGGTCCTCTGTTTAAAGTTTTTCCACACTAAATCCTGAAAATTGCCCTATGGTTAGCCAAGAGATTGAAAATGAAAGAAGAAATATCTTATGATAATTTACTTTGTTAAAACCAATAAATATAACATTTTGTACCTCATCTGTCTCCCTAAAATCAGATGTGTCCGAAGAACCAGATACAAAACCCTCTCTCAATAGAAGATCAGAAGAAATGGAAGATATTGGAGCAGAAAGTGAAATCATTTCTTCTTTGGTTGCACTTGAAAATCTCCAGGAAAATGTGACTGATTCGATGTTAATCTTGTTAGTGGAGAACACGAGTGGTTTGTCCAATGATGACTTTGAAGTGGAAATAATTCGCGATTTTGATGTTGCTGTAGTTACCTTTCGAAAATACATAGGTAAGATTGAGTGATGCTTCATTTGCTTGCAGTCTTCCTTGTGCACACTGAGATTTGGGACACTCATTGAGGGAATGTCTCTGAAGGTGTGATTCTTTCAGTAGCTTGTAAGAGAAGTCTGCTTTTTTATTTTGAAAGAGAAGCAAATTTTTTTTGAAACCAAAATCTGCTATTTTTTTAAAAGATTTATTTATTTATTTATTTATTTATTCATTCATTCATTCATTCATTCAAGCACTGGGTACAGTCAGAAGTGAGGGAGGGTGAGAGAATTCACCAGAGCCAGAACGGAGAGTAGAGCAGGCAGAAGGACCGAATGAAGTACACTGCTGAGGGGAGCAGCGGGCGGCAGGAGAGGTCTGCGCACCATGTGGGACCCTCCTCTGGTGGCCGGGGAGCAGCCAGGGATGAAACTGGCGCTGCAGAGGCTGTGGGCAGCTTCGCAACCCAGCGCTCAACCGCTGCGCCACCGGGGAGGCCCTAAAATCTGCTATGTTTAATAGATTGAACTATTAGATAGAACTAGAGGCACTAATAAGTGGAAGGACTGGACTTAAACCCAGGGACCCCCTGCCTGAGCTGGGTCATGGTCATGCGTGTGCAGAGATGAGTAAGAGCTTGGAATACAGAAAACGAGTGCTCTTAAGGTCACTGTCTGGAGTCTGTGGACAGTCCTTGAGATTGGAAGAGCTGTCTCCAGAAAGACAAGGTCATGTTCCGGTTCCAAGTCTCAAGTCCCAAGGCCATGGCAGTGGACTGGTTAGTGAAGGGCACAATCATAGAATAAAAATGCTAATTCTGCCATTTAACTAATATCTGAGACTGTGCTTTACTTTCCTCATTTGTAAAATGGGGGTAATAATACTTACCTAGTCCAGTTTCTGTGTGAATTAAATGAGGTGGTTTGAAAGTTCTTCACCTAGTACCTGAGACATACTAAGGATTCAAGAAAGGGAGCTATTCCTATTTCAAATTTATGATTATTTGTTAATATTTGGACCTGCTTTTGTTCTTTAATCAAAAATCGTGAGCACTTCTTGTGTGCCAGACACTTGTCTAGGTGCTGAGGGTACAGAGATGATAAATTCCTGTTCCTGAGGAGCTCACATGTAAGGTGCAGGAGGAGCTGCTTCCCTTAGCAGGGAACAGGCTGTGGAGAGAGGGAGTATGGGGAACCCTATATGGTGGCTTGGGTTAGCCCTGTCTACTCCCTTCTATGACATTTATACTTGCCCAGCACCAATCAGGCCTGAAATATACTGTGTTTCATGCCACTGTTGTGCCCTCTGCCTGCATGTTTCCTCCCCTCATTACTCTTCAATGCCTCTTCGTCCTCCAACAGCCAGGTCACTTACTCTGGGAATCCTTGACAATCCAGTTCCCAGTATTAACCTTCCCACCTCATTTGTTTAGACATTAGGCAATTTGTTTCCTTTTAAGACTTGGTGCCTCCTGGATGGTGAACTTTCAAGGATGTGTGAGACTTACTTGTGTATCTCTGAATGCTAGCAAGCATTGTGCTGTCACACCATGGGCCCACCATCACTATTTACTAATTTGAAAAGAATAGTTGGGCTGAGTCCAGAAGGAGGAATAGAACCAGTATAAACATTAGGAGAAGGTCATGTCAAGCATATAAAATTGTATAAACACAGGCAAAAAAAGAACAGGTTTTCAAGACAGAGTAGTTTTTGTGGCCACATTTAAATTTCAGGGAATACTCACAAGTGTTGACTAAAAATTATTTTGGAGCCAAAGCTAACGGCATGTAAGCCTAAATAGTATAATTCTTGTCTGCAGGAATAATGGGTCACTGAGTGACTTAAGAAAGGAGGGAAATGAGAATATTTGTATTGTAGTGAGACCAATCAGATGGCCATATCAAACAGGGTTGGAGAGGGCTGTGACTGGAGACAGTGTCACAGTTCTGGCAATAATCCAAATAAGACATTGATATGGGCCTTGTTCAGAGAATGGCAGTTTTAGGCATAGAAATGTTCTTAGCAATTAAAACTAGCATCTAAAAAATCAAATGCTTAGCTCCCCCTTTATTTTTATTTTTTATTTTATTTTTGTTTTGTTTTGTTTTTTAAAGATTTATTTATTTATTTATTTATACAAGAACCGGGGTACAGGCCAGATTCGTGGGAGGGTGAGAGGATTCACCAGAGACAGAGCGGGGAACAGAACAGGCAGACTGACCAAATACACTGTTGAGGGGAGCAGTGGGCGAAACAGGAGAGGTCTGCCGCACCATGTGGGACCCTCGCGGGGCGGTGGGGATTGAACCAGCACTGCAGAGGCTGTGGACAGCTTCACAGCGCTGCCCTCAACTGCCTGCGCCACCAGGGGAGACCCCCTTTATTTTTATTAATATTCAGATAATTTCCTTATGTATGCAATAAAATCAGAATTTTCTGATGTATTTATTCATTCATTCATGTATTTGTAGATGTCATAAAGTTTGTTGCTGACTGTGCCAGGATCTCTAAAGTGAAACAACTTAAGCTAACTCCAAGACCTCTGGAAGTCACAAGAACAATCAGGGTGGAAAACCTGCCACCTGGTGTTGATGACTCTGAATTAAAACTTGTATTTGAAAATCCTGATAATGGAGGAGGAAGAGTTGCCAAAGTTGAATGTTTTCCTGAAGAGAGTTCTGCTCTCATTGAATTTTTGGACAGAAAAGGTAAATACCTGGTAATCTGATTTTATAATCCTTATCTGGCATAACCTAAACTATTTTAGCAGATATTAATAGTTATCAGTTGATTACAGTTTATTTTTTAATTCATACATTTCATTGAAAATCCAATTTATAATCTTGTTCATCAGGGATATGACACTTGATGAGTCCAGTGATTCAGACTTTAGAGAATCAATATTAAGTTTGGAAGATGTAAAGAAATTCCCGAGTCTCTACTTACTTATGATGCACCAAAAAACTATACTTTATCCCTTTGCTCCCAACCTCCACTCTCCTCAAAGGTAGCCTCAACTCTATCATCAGATTTCTAGATTTTTTTTAATTTTGTTTAGATTATTTTGTTTGTTTCTTATATCCCACACATGAGTAAAAACATCTGGTATTTGTCTTTGACCTATTAACTTATTTCTCGTATCATAATAGCCTCTTGTTCCACCCACCCATGTTGTCACAAATGGCAAAAGTCACCTTTTTAGTAGCTGAGTAGTATTCCAATATATACTTTGTCTTAATATATTTATTTGTCCTTGGGGACTAAGATTGTTTCCAGAGTTTGACTGTTGTAAACAGTGCTGCAATGAACATAGGAGTACATGTATTCCTTTGAATTTGTGTTTTTATACTCTTTGGGTAGACATCTAGAAGTGGAATTGGTGCGTCATGTGATGAATCTATTTTTAATATTTTGAGAAAACTTCATACTGTTTTCCATAAGGACCATTCTGCATTCCCACCAACAGTTTGTAAGGATTCCTTGCTCCCCCAGCACCTCCCACCACATTCTCATATCCTCACCAACACTTATTGATGCTTGTCTTTTTTTTTTTTTTTAGATTTATTTATTTATTTTTATACAAGAGCTGGGGTATAGACCAGAGGCGCGGGAGGGTGAGAGGATTCACCAGAGACAGAGTGGGGAGCAGAACAGGCAGACGGCTGGAATATACACTGCTGAGGGGAGCAGCGGGCGTGACAGGAGAGGTCTGCCACGCCATGTGGGAATCTCCCTACCTGGCCGGGAATCAAACTGGCACTGTAAAGGCTACCGACAGCTTCGCAGCGCTGCGCTCAACCCGCTGCACCACTGGGAAGGCCTGATGCTGGTTTTTTTGAAACAGGTCATTTCACAGGCGTTAGTGGTATATCATTGAGTTTATATTTGTATTTCCCTGATAATGGTGATGGTAGCATTTTTCCATATGCCTGTTAGCAGTCTGTAGTCTTCATTGGAGATGTGTCATTTCACCTCTTATCCTCATTTTTTGATTGGTTATTTGTTTTCTTTATGGTGAGTTATGTGAATTATTTGTACATCTTGGATATTAGCCCCTTGTCAGATGTATGGTATGCAAATATTTTCTTTCATTCAGGTAGGGTATCTTTTCATTTAAATGATAGATTCTTTTGCCATGCAGAGGCTTTTTACTTGATGTTACCTCAGTATCTGTTTTTGCTTTTGTTTCCCTTACTGTGTAGTCTAGTACCCAAAGACATCCCTGAAGCCAAATTCATGGTGTGTTTAGCCTGTTTTCATCTATGTACTTCATTGTTTCAGGTCATATATTCCTACTTCTAATCCATTTTGGCTTAGTTTTAGTTTGTGGAGTATGTCACTTGTGGATTGTGTTGATAAAAACTTTGGATGTCAAGGGTTATTGTGAGAATTCAATGAATTAAATATATGTAAACTCTTAGAATAGTGTCTGACATTATTCTTGACGATTCTTAGCTATAATAATATTATTATTTATATAATAATTTTTATTATTGTTATGCTCCTCCCCTTAGAGACATTAAGGGAATTTTTTAAAGATTTTATTTTATTTATTTATACAAGCACGGGTACAGTTAGAAGCGCGGGAGGGTGAGAGAATTCACAAGAGGCAGAGAGCAGAGCAGGCAGACTGACGAAATACACTGCTGAGGGGAGTAGCGGGCAGCAGGAGAGGTCTGCGTGCCATGTGGGACCCTCCCAGAGCTCAACCGCTGCCCCACCAGGGAGGCCCGGCATTAGGGGAATTTAAGTCCTGTATGAAGCCTAAAATGAAAGCCTACGGAAGAAGGAAATAATATCATTTGACCTGAGCTTCATGTTGAGCACCAAAATTTTCCTTACCCTGCATAGACATTATCCCCAGGCTTGTGACTAAAGGCATGTCTGTTTCTGAACATGATGGAGATATGTCAGAGAAATGTAAAATAGAATGAACCTAATACAATTCCAACTTAGAGTGACAGCAACTGAAATTATTCCACTAAACAAATAATACCTATAAAGTCCTTGAAGTTTTTATGTGTTCATTTATATTTGAGCATTGTATGGTTCTTAATAATGTAATATAGTAGTCTTACAAACATGAGGATTTATTACTGTAGAGCAGGAAAGTATTATTGTTTACTCTTGAAACATGACACTGAAATACTTACTTTTATTTCTTTCTTTTAAGTGGTCGACACCATCAAAACCAAGAAACTCGAGCTCAACAAAATGCCGCTCTCCGTGTTCCCATACTACTCCTCCTTGGGCACAGCCTTGTACGGAAAGGAGAAGCCTCTGGTCAAGCTTCCAGCACCCTTCAGAGAATCGTTGGACCTTCCCTTGTGGAAGTTCTTGCACAAGAACAATCACCTGATCGAGGAGATGAATGATGAAGTGAGACGCTGTCACTGTGAGTTCACATGGTCTGAACTCAATGGGGAAGTTACCATCCAACCTGCACCCTCCTTACTCAGTCAAGGAAGACAGAGAATCAAGAGCTGGCAGAAAAATGCTTCCACAGCCTTCGCTGGCATCAGGTCTAAATATAAAGTCTCCTCATTTAAAGTGGATCCCTTCGTGTGGGACACCATGAAAAGTGACTTACAAGACAACAGGGTGTTGATTGAGTTTGATACACTGCTGGACATCGTCACTTTGACGGGGAGATCAGAGGATGTACAAAAGATTGAGCCACAACTCACAGAATTAATAGAAAGCACCACGCAAAGAATTAAAAGGGAACAGCAAAGCCTGAAGGAAAAAGTGTCCCTTTCTCCAGGGAGATTTTCTCTCCTGTGCCACAGTGGTGCACTGGAACGTTTCCGCCCAGAAGGCCCAGAGGTGGAGATAGTCTACGATGAACCCTCTCAGCACATGAGCATCAAAGGGCTCCCTGCAGATGTGTATAAGGTGAAGTGTGAAGTCCAGGAGAAGGTGCACGCCATGGCTCAGAAACACGTGCAGGTTCCCCCTGAGGTTTTCCAGTTTTTACAACAGGTAGACTCTACCGAATTCTCTAAGTCTCTTTTTATAGCACAGAAAATTCTTGCAATTTATGAGCTAAAGGATCCAAGTGTTCTCTTAACCAGCTGTTCTCCTGAAGTCCTATTAGAAGCTGAAAAGCTAATGACCAGTGCCTTAAATTATCAGCGCATAGATGTTGAGAACAGACACGTTCTCAATGGCAAGAAATGGAAAGGACTCACTCGCAGCTTGCTCAACAAACGTAATTCCTCCTCAACAACTGTAATAATCAATGAATTAATTTCAGATGTCAATGCTGAGGTCATTGTGGCCGGCTGTGTGAGAGAAGTAAAAGAAATTCATCACTTACTTTTTGACTTTCTGGAAAAACACACAATCATAAAAAGGATGATTGAAATAGAGTCTTCCTTAATTATTGAGTACTTACAGGCAGAAAAGAGGTCATTCTGGCCAAAGATAAGAAAGCCAAACATGCAGATAGAGTTCCATCTTGAGAAAAACCAAAAAGGTCCAAAAGGAATTTCACTAACTGGTCCAAAGATAGACGTCCGGAAGGGAATAGACTTCATCATGCAAGTCCGGGATTCTGTCTGTGTTAAAAGTACCTGCATTAATCACCCAGGAGCCAGACAGTTATTCCAGGAAAAAGAAGAGTTTTATATATGTGAGGCCAAAAGGCTGTTTGGTTGTTTTATTAAACTACAGGAGAACAAAGAAAAGGCAGAAGGGGGCGCTGATGAGCAGAAATGCCTCTGTCGGGTGGACTTGGCCCCTGGAGTCTCCTTGATTGTGCAGCAGGGCGACCTGACTGGGTTCCCCGTGGAAGTGGTGGTGAATGCAGCCAATGAGGAGCTCCAGCACATCGGGGGCCTTGCTGCTGCTCTTTTAGAAGCAGCAGGCCCTGAGCTCCAAGCCGACTGTGACCAGATAGTGAAGAGAAATGGCAAGGTCCTACCTGGCCACGCCACCATCTCAAAGCCAGGAAAGCTCCCATACAGGCACGTGATCCACGCAGTCGGGCCCCACTGGAGGAAAAATGAGGCCCAGAGGTGTGTGTCCCAGTTGAAGACAGCCATGGAAGAAAGTCTTTGTTTGGCTGAAAAACACAAGTGTCAGTCCATCGCCATCCCTGCTATTAGTTCTGAAAACTTTGGCTTCGCCTTACCCCAGTGTGTGGAGACCATCGTTTCTGCTGTCAAGGGGCATTTCCAACATAAGTCAGATGGATGCACCTTGAAAGAAATCTACCTTGTGGATACAGCTGAGAAGACTGTTGAGGCCTTTGCCAGCGCCATGAAAACTCTATTTAAAGATGCCCGGCCCGATGCTGCTTCCCTGCCCAGATTGCCAGCAGCCAGGCAGCCCGACTTGAGAGAAGATCATGGGAATGGACAAGTTCTCTTGTCCCCAGAAGGCCTGAGGGTCTTGTTGGTGAAAGAAGAGGTGCAGAACGCTGTGGTGAGTGACCCCAGGTTGTCTCCCACACTCCCAGGTTGTTTCCACCCCAGTTAGTCACTTCTTAAAGGAAAATGGGCTCAAGGAGAGAATCCATGCCCAGCCCAAGTCCCACCTCAAGACAGGGTCCTTAGAACTTGGCTACTTCCCAAGACATTGACTAATTGCCTTGCCCGTCATTTGTGGGAACTAAATATGTATTCAAGTCACCTGATTTCTCATGAGTGTGAAATACACAACAATACCTCATATTTTTCCAGCTTCTGGACTAATTCAATGACTTTACACTTACATGACACATCTAAGGATAATTTCTGGTTAAGTTTGCAGATAACAGATAAGAATACTTAGAGCATAGGAACTGAACCAGCTGGGGCCCTGAGTGTTGGGGAATAGGAGCACCAGCCCCAGTAAGGAGATGTGATGAGGAGAGAGGAAGTGGATCTGGGAAAGGTGTGGGTATGATGGAGGGAAATTCTGTTAGGTCAACCAGGGGGTGACATGTTTTAAAAACATATTAATAACCTTTTAATATAGGTTCACTAATCAGACAGCAGCCGTGGACTCCCCAGCTGTACTGAATATTACTTCTTTAATTGGGTGATTGTGGATAGTCCTGGGATACCTGGGAAGGCCATTTGCATATCTTCTTTGGAGAACTGTTGCTTTCAAATTGGGTTATCTTTTTATGATTGACTCTTTAAGAGTTCTTTATATGTTCTGGATACATGTTCCTTATCAAATACATATGATTTTTAATGTTTTCTACCATTCTCTGGTGCTACCCTTTTTAATGTTGCTGTTTTAAGATAATTTTTATTTTAGTTTCAACTTTTGAAAGAATTCTTTAAAATTAGATTACCACTTGCATAGAGATAAAATATAATCACAAGACAAGTAGTTCACAGTGATCGTTTTCTCTGTGCCAGACACCGTGCTATATGCTTGATGCACATTTTCCCATGAGAAAGATTGTAGGATTATTATTTTTCCCAATACCCACATGAAGAAATGGGACTTAGAGGGGGTAAGAAATTTGTACTTGGTATCCAAGAATTTGCTCATAATTAGCCATTGCACTGTTTCAGAATACTGAATATTAATTTTGTTTCTCACTAGAAAAAAGGAAATCAATTTTAAAAACCAAATCAACCAAGAGTCAGTAACTGGAATGATTTTTGAGCCCAGTCCCCCCTACCACCAGAAACAGTCTAAACTGGCTGGCAAGATTGTGCTGTTGAAACAGGTCTGCCAATCTGCTGACGGCTCACAGCCTACGTGCTTATATTCATGTTCTCCCTTTCCCGAGTGACTTCCCATTTCTCTCTACCTGCTGCAACCCTTCCAACTTCTCAGCACCCACCTTGTCCCTGGTGTCTTCACCAGCCTTGAAGAACTAGACTCCTCCAGTGGTTCCATACTGTTTATAAATTGCTTTTGGACAGTTCTCTTTGGTCTTAAAGTTTCTTAAGTGAACAAAGTATTTAATAACACTTTGCTTTAGGTGACATTTAATCTCTGAGAACGTGACCATCTTAGTTGTCTTCTATTAGGCCAGCCCAGTGGGTCAATATAGTAATCCTTGATGAATGCTTTCTGTTAGTATTTGAAACAAATTGTTGGTTTTGTCTTTAAGGTCGATGTTATCGTCAACTCCATTCCCTGGAGTCTTTCACTAAATAATGGACCCCTTTCTCAAGCCCTCTTGGGAAAAGCTGGGCCACAACTCCAGGAGGAATTGAACGCAGCTGGACAAGGGGTGGCTGTGGACGTGGGCACAGTTCTCCTCACCAGTGGCTGCAATCTGCAGTGCCAGCATGTGCTTCACGTGGTGGCTCCAGGGTGGAAAAATAACAGCACATCTGCACACAAGGTGGGATCTGGTTGTACACCCTCCAGGAAGTTGGGGAGCCCTTTCCACTCTCCTCCATATGATGGAGACCAAACTGAACCCTGACTCTTTCTCTCCGGTAGTAATGTCACGCTCTCGGCAGCCTCCGTCACCATGGCCATTTATTGCCGCTGTGTCTGACTTCTCCTGAGGACTAGTTAGTAGCATAAACTGATCACAGTGCTCAGCCATTCTCGGGAGTCAGGGAAGAGACTTTAGTGAGGAATCCAAGGCGAGGGCATGAACCGTTGAAGAAAAGGGAGGATTAGGACAGTAGCTGCTCGGGTTCTTCCCTTCATTGCTGAGTGAGTTGGAGTCTTCTGGGTGGGCTCTCTCTTTTCTGCCTCTACGTGTGAACTTGCCTTTTCCCTTCTGATTACTCTTACCTTCTGTTGAAAATGAAAGAGAGGGCCTCCCCGGTGGCACAGTGGTTGAGTGCTGGGTTGCGAAGCTACCCGCAGCCTCTGCAGTGGCTGCTCCCCGGCTGCTCCTGGGCCACCAGAGGAGGGTCCCATATGGCCGCCGGCTGCTCCCCTCAGCAGTGTACTTCGGTCCTTCTGCCTGCTCTGCTCCTCGCTCTGGCACTGGTGAATTCTCTCACTCTCCCACACTTCTGACTGTACCCAGTGCTTGCATAAGTAAATAAATAAATCTTTAAAGAAAATGAAAGAGAGCTGGCATCACAGTCAAGTTACCAAACTCTTCTGTTTTGCTCTAACTCCCATTCTATAAAGATGATGTGTTTTGTGCTTTTCAGATCATGGAAGACTTAATCAGAAAATGTTTGGAGATCACTGAGAAACTGTCCTTAAAATCCATTGCATTTCCAGCCATAGGAACAGGAATTTTAGGCTTTCCTAAATCTGATTTTGCCAAATTAATCATTTCAGAAGTGTTCAAATTCAGTAGCAACAACCAAGCCACCACCTTACAGGAGGTTCACTTTATGCTGCACCCAAAGGATCATGGAAATATCCAGGTACAGTCTCTTATTTCTGGTGTTTTGTTAGCTGAGCCCTATGTATTCAGTTGTCTTCTTTGCTGTTTCTTCATCTATTTACCATAAAGAGAGCAAAGGAGTAGTGTAGACTAATTGTAGTCTAGTAAACTCAAGCAAATTTATGGTTGTAGAAACATTTAAATTCTTATTCAGGATTTAATCATATATAAAAGTTGACAAAGTAGTATAATGAATTCCCTTGTGCTCGCCATTCATCATTTGCTAGCATTTAGACATAAAATATTTCACATAAAATTCCCGATGCACTCTGTGACTTAAAAATTCAAAAGTTCTGGAAGGCTGACAGTGGACAGTTTGCCGGGGCTGAGTGGCAGGTGTTCTCAGAGACAAAACATCCGCCTTTGCTCTTATAGCTTACCTGCCTGTCCCACAGACCTGTGAGCCTGAGACCCTGGCACCATAGTCTCTCCTGGCCCTTCTCCCATCGTGTATTAGTCATGTTGTTATAGAACAGGGTGAGGGGCACCCCCAACCCCCAAAAATGCCCATTTTAAATAGCTTCTACCAATCGCCACATAGAGATAAAACATATTCTAGTGTGTAAGACCTTCAGTGGAAAGGAACTTTAATACAATTAGTGTGCAATACAGAAAAGAGGAAGAAGCTGGTTTCCAAATCTATCACCCAAAGTTACCCATTCCCTTGTGGATAAATGCCCAGCCAAACATGATGAGCCCAAAGCAGGGCCACCGAGGCCCGAAAGCCTGCCACAGGTTAAAGCTCCTTCTGGTGAGGACCAAGGAAAGGGTAAGAAACAGCCAGACCAGTCTGGGAGGAAAAGAGCAAAATCAAAATCAAATACAAGCTGCCATTGTCACCTATTCACGGGTCTCTCACCCACATCTGTTCCAACCAGTCCATGACCAAAAAGCAAGTGCAGCTTCTTCACACATCTCCTTGCTACATGTGCCTCCTCCAGGTCTCCTTCTGGCTCTCTATCCTGCTTCCTTCCTTCCCCAGTCTCCTCTCCAGCTTCTTCTCCTCCCTGCTCAGCTCGACCCTCCCTTGGGTGGGGCAGGGAATCTGGAACCTTCCTTCTTCCTGGGGACCACCCTGTTAAAATTTCACCAAGAGGCTACTTTTTCCCCCCCAACAAAATTTTCTGTTGCTTGTTTATGAGAGAGAAGAAAGTAATGATTTGGAATGTCACTAACAGTCATGAAATGGTTCATTAATACATGTAACAGCTGCTTCCTGCAGAAGCATGAACCTCCAACCATTTCTCTCTTGCACTAATAAGAATTTTAAAACTGAAGCGATTGGATTCTTGTGATTGTCTTTCTCTTAACAGTATTGTTCACAACTGGCAGGTTATTTTCTCTTACTGATTATGAAAGTCATTCATGTTTTTTGTAGAGACTTTGAACAATACAAAATGTATAACTTCTTCAGTTTTATTCTTCCAATCTTCTTTTAAACCTCTGTATTTTTTAAAGTGGGATTAAACAATTTAATATCTTTCTTTTTCATTTATTTAATTTTTTAAAGATTTATTTATTTATGCATACAAGAACTGGGGTATAGGCCAGAGGTGCAGGGGGTGAGAAGATTCACCAGAGACAGAGTGGGGAACAGAACAGGCAGATTGACTGAAATACACTGCTGTGGGGAGCAGCAGGTGAGGCAGGAGAGGTCTGCTGAGCCATGTGTGTAGTTTCTTGCCTAGGGATCGAACTCATGCTGCAGTGGGTGTGGATAGCTCATAGGTTGCATCTTAACCCCTTGCGCCACCAGGCAGGCCCTAAAAATGTGATTTTTAATGACTGGTAAGTATTCCAACATGTGGATGTATTAAAATTTATTTAATCATTTTCCTGTTTAAAACTTTTATTTTTTCTGTATTACAAATAACACTGTAATTAATATTCTTGTATTTATATCTTTGTTCACATTTTTGGTAACTTCATAGGATATATTCATGAAAGCAGGATGACAGATATGTATTTCATAATTTTAAACATCTGTAATGAAAATAAATAATACTTTGAGAATTGATTTCTCCTAAATGTGCATGCCTGTAGGAACAAAAACTGATGAATCAAAATCATTCACCTGCTGAGGATTGTAGATTATAGTGATCAAAACCCTCTTTGTATTTCTAGGCATTCTCAGATGAATTTGCTCGAAGGGCTAATGGAAATTTTGACAGTGATGCCATTCACAAGACTGAAGATACACAAGGTTCAGTAAAACTTTTCAATTAAAACTAGGCATATGACCTCTCCTGTCTTGCCTGCTGTGCCTCTCAGGAGTATATTTCAATAAATAGGCCCTTTTTGCACTCCAATAAATAAATAAAATAATAATGAGTTTAAACATTATTTTTAGTTACTAAATAACTATGCATGATAGGTGGGAAATTACAGTGATGAGTTTTGTGAAGAAAAAATTTATAATAAAAAATATTTTCAGTTATTTTCTATACATGTGACCATGCAAGGCACCAGTCTAGTTAATGTGATCTGGAGCAACTGTGGGAGACCAAGTAGTGATGAGCCACTATTTTTCATGTTTTCAAAAATAGATCCTTTGAAGAGAAAATATCAACCTAATGCTTCAGCCTGATTTGCTATGGCTAGATTAGATTTTAAACTCCTATTAGAAGTTTACTGAGCCTTCTTGGAATATATATGTCCTTCATCAAATTTGGTAATTTTCCACCATTTCTTCAAATATTTTTGTCAGCACTGGTCTCCCCCTCCTTCTAGCACAAAGTAACATGAAATTAAAGCTTTATGATAGTCTCCCATATTGGCTCAATCTTTTATTTTTCCAAATTTTTTCTCTGTATCAAATTCAACTTTTTTATTGATCTGTCTCATGTTCATTCACTGACTGTCTACTCCTTGTTGTCTGTCTGGTGATCATTTTTTATTTCAGGCTGTATTTTTAATTTGAAGTAATTTGATCTTATTTTATAATTTATATATCTCTGGAAAGACTCTTGTTTTTCTGTTCAACCAAATCATTTTACTTTTCAGATGTGTTTTCCTGACCTCAGGCAGCATAGTTATAGAAGATGCTGTAAGACTTTGTCTCATAATTCTGACTTCTGGATCACCTTGAGATTAACATCTATTGATTACCTTTATCCTTGAGTTGGTCACTTTTTCCTCCTTCTTTGTATGTTAAACTATTTTGGATGAATACTTAAAATATTATTTTATGAAACTTGGGTCCTACTAAAATCCTCTAGAAAATAGTGAATTTTTATTTGTTTATTTTAGCAGATGGTAATCAGTCAAGTTCATTCTAAGAGTTCTTTCTCACCTTCTGTGTGAGCAGCAGCAATCATGTCTGTTCAGTCCTCAAGCATTAGCTCTGCTGCTTGGGTCTCTCTGACCTGTGCAGCTCAGGGGTGAATTTAGGATTTTGTCCAGTTCACACTCTGAAAGGAGGATCCCAGTTGCCAGTTCACACCTCTCAAGAATTCCTAAATAGTATCTGACTTGCAGTAACCCATTTTCTAAGTCATCTCGTCAGAAAGACAGGACTCCCTCTGAGCTGAAGCTGACATTTCTGTTGTCTTATAATTTTGCATAGTCAAAATGTCCTTGGGGAACAGGAGAGAAGAGAGAGCAAGGAAAAAAATAATATGAGGACAAAAGGAAGTATTTGGGAACAAAGAACCTAAAAGAATAAGTAAATAACAGGAATGTCCCCCATCCCCCTCCTGTACACTTTTTAGGTCAAAAGAGCTCTTTTTCCTGATTCTCTGGGTAGAAATAAGAATGTTTCTCACCATTTTAGCTCCCTGTGGTACCACAGGGAGTTCTGCAACTGGGGTTACCCTGGGGCAGGTCTTGATTAAAAAGAAAAAAGTATGAAAAATAATGAGAAATTACTCTCCTGCAATTTAACTTACAAGGACCTGTTTTCTCAATCCTCGGCCACATAACAGATTTTCTGAGTGTTTTTGCTGCCTGTACCCATGTGTGGGACTCGATAGGGCCATCCTAGGGCCAAAGCTGGGAAGGCAAAATGGAAAAATGTCAAAACAAAATTGAACTCCTCTCTTACCCTCCCCCACTGCAGGTTGCTACTTCAAGTTTTGACTTGAAGTACAATAGTCTACGTACAATAGTCTGCGTACAATAGTCTACGTGCTAAGTACAATAGTCTCACGTACAATAGTCTACGTGCTATTGTATTCTCTTCAGTTACCAGCTACTGCCTTTTATTCATCCCGCATTTTCAGTTGTAATCAGTGGGAGAGTCAGGCTCTAGTCAGTTGGCTTCATCTTGACCAGTGTCTGAAGTCTGCATTTAATATGCATTGCATTTTGTCATCTGTTTTCCAATATGGGCCATCACTATGTACAGGGTCAGGGCCAGATTCAAGTCAGAGATCACAGAGAGGGAAGAAGCCTGAGGGGTGCATGTATGGAAATGAGACCGGCATCATTCTTGCTGTTGGCAGCTGATTCCATCTTCTTTTCTTTTCAGGTTTCTACGGGACTGTGTCTAGCCCCCAGCCGGGAGTGCACAAAATGAAGATTGGTCCCATCACGTTCCAGGTGGCCACTGGAGATATCACCACTCAACAGGCAGATGTTATTGTAAATTCAACAACAAAAACATTTGATCTCAAAGCAGGTACTGTACATGTGGGAGTTTGAATAGTCACAGTAAATCCCTGTAGCCAAATTGATCTCAAATGCTGTAGCTGAGGTGATTTTTACAACTGTGGATTTCTAATATTAATTAATAATTTGAAAAGTATTTTGACATTTCTTATAATTGATAAGTTATTTTATGCTTTATTATTCTTATCGAAACTACCCAGATTTTATTATCTTTTTGGTATTGGGAAAGCTTAGGAAATGAGGAAGAATGCAAAAACTCTAGCCAAAGGGCAAATGCACAGCATTGTTCATTGCGGCATTATTTACAATAACTAAGTTTTGGAAATAACTTAAGAGCCCAAGGACAAATTAGATCACGAAGATGTGCACACAGTGGAATACTAATCAGCTATAAAAAAAACTCTTGCTATTTGCAACTCCATGGATGGTAATCAAGGGCAATAAACTAAGCAAAAAATGTCCCAAAGATAAAGACAATTATCAGATGATATCACTTATGTGGGGAACTGAAAAAAAAAAAACAAAAAACAAAGGATCATATAAAGCCAAACCAATTATACACCCCCAAAATCTGACTGTGAATTGAGGTTACCAGAGGAATAGGGTAATTGAAAACACAGTGGGGAGGAGTCCCAGTGGACGATGGTGGAGGACTTTCTGTGCCTTGCTGGTGGGTTTGGTGTGGTGATGTGCAAGAAGGGAATGATCCTATATCTCTAAATCAGTGTTTTAGGTGCACGGGAGCATTGGCAAAGGATACTTCACAGGGACCACACCCAAGGGTATGGAAAGAAGCAAATGTTGTTTAAAAATGAATAATGATGTAAAAATAATAAAAAATTTATTGATAAAAAAATAAAACTGAAAAAAATCATAGTACTTTAAAGCAAAGTTACCTCAATTAAAAAACATGCTACAAGAGGAAAAGGAAAGAAAATGAGCAGGCATTCTAATTAAATATAACCTACGGATTTTTTAGCCACATTTGTACCATCTTTATTTTCTCATATAGGAGTCTCCAAAGCAATTTTAGAAGGTGCTGGAGAAGGTGTAGAAACCCAATGTCGTCTTCAAGGTAAAGCACAATAATATTCTCTAATCCTTATTTGTGAATGGCTGGCTGACTATAGGGGCTATGGAGAGAGAGACCAGGGAGAGACTTGGGACTGGAAAGAAAACCTATTGATCTTAAAAGTATGCATTTGACCAAAAATTTCAGTTATGGAGAATTAAAAGTGAAAAGTGATCTCATAGTTAAAAGGAGGAGGTAAGCAAAAGAGATTCATGAAAGACAGTATTTCAAGAGCCTTTTAGCTACATAAAATACTATTTGCCAAACCAGACATGTTGCTTTCTAAATAGTCAAAGAACATCAGCATCTACTTTTGCAACTTTTTCATGTGTTTCCCAGGTAAACAGGGCAACAGTGATTACCTAATCACAGGAGGTGGTTTACTGAAGTGCAAGAATATTATTCATGTCGTTGGTGGAAATGATGTCAAGACATCTGTTACCCATGTTTTGCAAGAGAGTGAAAAACGGAATTACTCGTCCATTTGCCTCCCAGCCATCGGGACAGGTGTGTAGCCTCTGGCTGTCAAGGCAGAATCCCAAGTCATCTGCTCCCCTATTCAGTCCTGTGACTGTGGGGAATGCTCAGTCTAATTAGGACAGTTTTCTCACCTAAGAAAGTCCCTTAGGGAATAAGCAGGTCAGTGGGTAGTGTAACTAACAGAGAGGAAAAATTGAAGGAAAGTGAAGAATGTTAGACTATTAGAGAGAGATTTGTTCTCTGACGTGGAAGGCAATAGAGAGAGAAGGGGAAAGACAGAAAAGAAGAGGGGGAGTGGAGAGAAGAGAAAGAGAGAGCATCTCTCCTTGTCCATCATTCCCTTTATCTCTTTTCAGTCTCCTCCACATCCCCCCTGACTTACCATGAGCTTCCTCCTCTAACCCCCTCCGTGGAGCACACAGAACGTGCACGTGCTCCTCGCTGCCCCTGACCTGGGAGCACGTCCAGCTCTGCTCGCCTCTTCAGCAGCGGGCTGTGGGGGTTGGCCTTAGGGCCTCCCTGTGCAGAAACCTTGCAGCCACCAGGACCCACTGGGATCGAATGGAGCAGAAACACGTTAACTCTCCAGCTTCCTTTTTTCAGTCTCTTTACTTCCTTCAAGTTTTTTGTTTTCTTCAGACTATGCAATGAGTGAGTGATTCTTCGTGTATAAAGATGGCTCTTTGGCTTTATCATTACTAAGGTGATGCCCTTTGAACTCTTTCTGCAGGAATCTGAGTCAAGTGCATTGATGAGTTCCTGCTTGGTCTCCCCTAAAGAGCTAGTGGGGAGAGGCAAATCCTCTTGGCCCCTGGTAGATGGAACTGACTGGTCCAATGACAGAACACTCAGCACTGGGCTGATGGTTCTGTTGCTCAGGAATCTAAGTTTGAGTGGCTCACATTGGCATTGTAGGTTCTCCAGAAGTTTAGCCTCAATAGACTTAACCATCATGTCACCTTCTGCCTCGTCTAATTCTCTGTCCCATATTTTGATTTCTGTAATTCTCTACGATTCCTCTTATGTTTCCATATGAATTGCTGTATCTACTTTTTTACCCTCTATTTGCAAGTTTATATTTTATAAGTGCCTTAGGTTTTCATTCCTCTTATAGGAGCATCCAATTTAGCATATTAGCCAACTTATCATCTATGTATCATCTGTCACAGTTATTTTTATGAGCACTCAATAATCACTCATAGTCTGTGTCTCCTGCTTTTTCCTCTTGCATTTGTTTTGTATAAGTTTTGCTCTTGCATTTCTGCCTTCATTTATTTGAGCCAAGAAGGCAGGGGTTGCCAGTGGAGTCAAGGAAAAAAACAAGAACATGAGGCAATTTTAGTTCTGTATGAATATGCACACATCTGGACTAATACACACCTGCTACAACTTCCTCTGACCTGGTTGAATTGTTAGTCTGCACATAAGTGGAGCTTAGCACATTCTCTAATTGCCCTCTTTGCTCGGTCACTCCCTCAGATGGTCCTCAGACTAGTGAATGGTGGAACTTTCTCCCTTAGTGGCATTTCTAAGTTGAATTGGGACTTGGATCAGACTGCATCCGGCAATAAAAGAAGCCCTTTCCCTGTCCTTAAGACACCTGCCTCCCCAGAGAGAATGGGGGGTCAGCGAAACCTAAGCAGTCCAGCCCCACGCCAACTGCAAACTCCAGTTCACGTCCTCTTCCCCCTAACCTGCCCTTCCTCTGAACTACTGGGTCATGTACAAAGCCCCACTCTAGCATTTGACTCCACCCCCCTCTACTCCTAGGTTCAGTAGCTGATTAGTTAGTTTGGTTAAATACTTACTGAGTGCCTGCCCTGTGCCAGGCCCTGTGCTTGGACACCTGGGTTAGAAAGATGAGTCAGGAAAGGGTCTGGTCCACTAGGACAGCTCACTCCTGTGAGAGACAGACACAAACATGCAACACAGCGTGTCCCATGTTGCCCGTGAGGTGTGCAGGTGGTGGAAGGGGACAATGGGTTGAGGATAAACCCAATTGGTCACTAGGTCTGGCTGACTTATGGCCTAAATATCTCCTCATTCCCAGCACCCAACTCTTCATTCTGGCCTCTTCTTGTTTAGCTCTTGTCCTTTTCCCAAGCATTTATTTCACTCTCCTAACTAGACCTTCACCTTGCTTCTAGGGCTTCCTTCACTTTTCTCTCAAAAAACAGCTCTATTCCCCTGAACACGCTGGTGCACAGTTCCCTGCTCCACAGTTCTCTCCAGCATCACCTTTTCCTCAACGGTCCTTCCATCTCTCATTCTTTCCACACACCACATCCGGTGTGTCCTGAGTTCCTAACTGAGCATCCAGCCTGCGATGGGACACAGTAAATGTATATGAATGTGTCTGTTACTCCCAGTGGCGCAGTGGTTGAGTGCTGGGTTGCGAATCTGCCTGCAGCTCTGCAGCGCCGGTTCGATCCCCGGCCACTGGGCGAGGGTCCCACATGGCGCAGACCTCTCCTGCAGGGCCTTCTGCTCCCCTCAGCAGTCTATTTCATCAGTCTGCCCTTTCTGTTCCCCGCTCTGGCTCTGGTGAATTCTCTCACCCTCCTGTGCTTCTGACTGTACCCAGTGCTTGTATAAATAAATAAATAAATCTTAAAAAAATAAAATAAAATAAAAAATATTAAAAAAATAAAATAAAATAAAAAATATTAAAAAAATAAAATAAAATAAATTCTTCCAACTCTCATGGGGTAACGAAGGAGACTATCCTCCTTCCCTGATCGTGAGGTTTGTCTATGATCCCAAAATTGTCGAAGTCGTCAAGTCAAAGAGGTCCAGCCTCAGTCTCTGCAATAGTGGGGGTGCCATAAACAGGGTTAATCCAAGTGGGCCCCCAAGTCTATCACACCATGTTGGTTAGGGTTCTTCATATTGCCTCCCGCCCCATGTGACTTAGCCAGGCTGTTCATATGGTGCTTCTGTGTGTTTTCATATGTGTTTCTGTGTGTCTCCTGGGACTTTTCATGATTTTACCTGACTGTTGGTGTGAGAAACTAGCCATGGAGCATGATGAGAATAGGAACTGACCTCAGGTGGCAGCATGATCTTCTATATTTGGTTAAAATGTGCTGAGTGTGGGAGGAAAGGCTTCCTGGAGGTTCATGGATATCTTGTGTACAAAGATTGATAGATTATAATAATTGATAAAATTAGTTTGTTTTGAATCAGATCCTCAAAGACATTGGGAGAATGGAGATACATGCATAAAGTCAAGTGATGACTGAGCCAAAAAAGAAAACATTGTTCTCTTTAAAGAGCATGATGTTGGAATATAAAATAGCATCATATGTTTTTCATGGCTATTCTGAGGACAGTTCTGATACAAGGACTGCCTGTGGTGTGTTTTTCAGAGGAACACAGAGTAGGATCAGTGTATTAGAGGAGGTAGAGAATACTAACCAAAAATTAGTAGTCTGGGTCCTTTGATCGTTGAGGAGCTACTGAAATCCTGGAATAAAAACACCCCATTATGTATAGGACATTGGAAAGTGTTTACTGATACTGTTAGAATAGTCTGTCATGATGGAAGTGTTAGGAAATGGACCATTATCCATGAGAACTAGAACCCCAAAGTTATTCCTTAGCCTTTTCTGGATGGAGTCCTCCACCCCTATCATTTGTATTATTTGCCTTCCCAGGAAGTGCTAATCAAGACCCAGATAAGGTTGCTGGAGCCATCATAGATGCCATTGAAGGTTTTGTCCAGAAAGGATCTATTCAGTCTGTGAAAAAAGTTACGGTTGTTCTCTTTAGGCCTCAGTTCCTGGATGTGTTTTATGCCAACATGAAGAAAAGAAAAGGATTTCAACCTTCTCCCCAACAATCTGTGATGTCTTACATTCCACGTGAGTTGTTTTTACCAGATGCACATTTCTAATTTTTTTGGTCATGTGAGAATTTGGGTTCATTTATAAATTAAATATGGAACTACCATGTGGCTCAGCTACTCCACTTCTTGGTATTTGTCTGAAGGAAATGAGATCATGATCCCAAGAAAATATAAGCCCTCCTCCCACTGTCATTACAGCATTATTTATCAAAGCCAAATTGTGGCAACAACCTACGTTTCCACTGACAAATTAATGGATAAAAGAGATGTGGCTTACATATATTATGGAATATTATTCAGTTATAAAAAATGAAATCCTGCTATATGCCACAACAATGTACAGGCCCAGAGGGTTTTATGCTAAGTAAAATAAGTCGGTCAAAGAAAGACAAATACTGTGTGACATCACACTTCCATATGGAATTAATAAAAATGAACACATAGAACAGGTTGGTGGTTGCCAGTGGTAGCTGGGTGTTGGGAATGCAAAGGAGGTGGAGGTAGGCAAAAGGAGTGAAGATGGTCAGAATGTACCAAGTTCTAGTTATAATTTCAGGGGATTTAAAGTACTGTTTGTAAAAAAAAAAAAAAAATAAGCAATAATCTTTCTTTCTTTTTTCTTTTAGAATTTTTGCCTCGCAACTATTGTTATTATTTATTACCTTTGACTTCTGTCTTTCCTTTTTTAGAATTTTGGCATGTTTTGATTCTTCTTTTTTTTAGTTTGGTTATTTTCTTGTTTTATTTAATATTTTTGGGCTCCTCACGATGCTCTTCAAAAGAATACAATCCTTCAGTTTTGGAAAATAAAACAGAGTCAGTAATTTTTCAGGTGTGTGGTGAAAATATAAAGTGTGTGGAAAACGCCCTCTCCTGGATACAGGATCTGATTGAAAAGGAACAATACTCTTACAGCAGTGCAGATGAGTGTATCAAAGACTTTGATGAAAAGGAGGTCCAGAAATTGAATGAGCTACAGAAGAAATTAAACATTACTATATACTTGGACCATAAAAAACCTTTGATTGAGGTTTTGGGAATTGGCAGAGATGTGGCTGAGGCTAGAAATGAAATTGAGGAAATGATCAAGAGAGTAAGATTGGCCAAAGAAAAGGAATCCCAGGCAGATTGTATCTATGAATTTATAGAATGGCAATATCATGACAATAACACTTACCACAGTTTTGACAAAATGACCAATCTGCAATTAGAGAATGCCCGGAAAAATCGCCAGATGACAACTGAAGTCACAATTAATCAGCAGATCTACACAGTGAATTTGAAAACAAACAGGGCTACAGATGCAAATGGACACAGTATACCTGTTCAGCGCCTCAGGAAATGTGAGTCAAACTTTCATTCTTGCTATTTATTATTTTATACCTGCTTTGGACCTAATCCTGTTTTATATTTACATCACAGTTGTTTCAAGTAGATAAAATTCAACCATACTTTAGGGGATAAAATAGAAAACTTGGTCTGAGCTCACGGAGCATGAGTGAGTAGACATCCTGGGCCCCGAAGGATGTCCGTATTGAAGCAATAGTAGCCAAACCTTGCATCGCGTGCCATGCTATAGAACACACACCTTCCAGAGCCAGTTCTGCTGAGGAGGAAAGGGCTGCTTCAGTCACAAGATGGAAAGGCAGTGTTTAAAAAAAGTGGTCTGGGATTTTTCTAGAACACGAAGGGGAAGACAGCCTGGTCAGAGTGGGTACTGTGTGTCTGTAACTAAGAAGCAGGGAAGGATGGGGAGCTTGGCTTCTCCCAAGTCACTTCCTCCTCTAAGCTGAACATAAGGATTCTTGACACATCAGAAAGCCAATTCAGATTCTCTGCCTGCACCTGCTTCCTGAGAAGCGATTGCTTCTCTCGTGGGGGCAGCCCTTCCTGCCTTTGACCCACATAAGACCCACACGGAAAACTAATAAACTGGCTTCAGTATCTAACTTCCTTCTTGTGAGATCAATGTAAACAAATTCCTGAGGCTCTCAGCAGCCCTAGGGAAATGACAAGTCAGGTGTGGCATTTTGCCTATATAAGTGTCATATAAATGCTCTGTAAGTACACACTGGAACTCCTGGTGTGGCCTTTTATTTAGCAGGAGATGGGGAGAGAGCTGTCAGCACACCCAGCACATATAAAACCCGCACCCCCCCCAACTTATGACACTGTGAAGAATGAAAGAGCAGATGTGGAGGCCCCATGACCAGACTCCCCATAATTGGAAAGAAGACGTAGTGACTGTTTGACATTATAGGAATAATTTATTGTTAAATTACTACAATATGTATGATGGGCTAAAGACTGAACAGGCTCTGCAGCTGGGTTATCGTACACTGATAGTTCTCAAATCTGCACGTGATCAAAATTTGTCATGATATGTATCTACATGGGTTCCAGACCCATTCCAGAAACTTTCATGCAGCATATCTGTGAGCTTATTGTCTTTTTAAAAAATAAAATTATGGTTGCCTCATATGTAGTTTGGCTTTGGTCCACATTCTAAAAAACATTCCAGAAAGATAAGGAAGACCTGTGAACACAGTGAATTAGGAGATTGTGAACAAGAACACAGAGAGCACTCAGATTTTCAGAGCATACCATGAACATGGACTATGTGGAGGATCTTTCCCGCTGAGGTAGAACTCAATTGTCTACTTTGCAGTTGAGATCCCTGGAGACTGGGCTGACATGAAGCAGCAAGATTTCCTTGTGGTTGATCTACAGCCTGATGATGAAGATTATAAATTTGTGGCAGGAAAGTTTAATCGGACCTGCGCAAAATTCAAGATAGAGAAGGTAAGTCTTCTGCTGACATGGGGTTTCTTAGTGGTGGAAATAAGTGGTATTGTGTTCTTACATAAATGCATTTTCATTCACTACCTATCATTTTTTTTACCCACAATTAGATATTTAGTGTTACATTTTGGATTCTAAGATTCAGCTTATGTCACCTTTATTACTGAGATGTGAGGATTGAGTTCTTTTGTGTGTGTCATTTAATACAATATTAGATTACAATATCATATCAGAATACTAAAGACCCTTATTTACTTTGTGAAGCAAGTATAAATATTCCAAGGTTTCAATGTTGGGTTTGGTACCTTAGCAAACACCATAAACAGACAGGGGCTCCTCAGACACTCTTAGCTGCTTCTGCCCACCATCCACAGAGCAACAGTGCCCACTTCCTTAGGAAATTTTGACAGCCCTTTCTTTGTTCATCTCATTTATTTTCACAGTTCCTATTTTTTTTAATTTTTTATTAATTTTTAGTTTTTTTAAAGATTTTTTTTATTTATTTGTGCATACATGAACTGGGATACAGGCCAGAGATGCGGAGGGTGAGAGATTTCACCAGAGACAGCGGGGAACAGAACAGGCAGACTGACTGAAACACACTGCTGAGGGGAGCAGCAGGCAATGTAGGAGAGGTCTGCTGCGCCATGTGGGCCTCTCTCTGGCCAGGGATCGAACTCGTGCTGTAGAGACTGCGGACAGCTTCATAGTGTGGTGCTTAACCCCTTGCATCACCAGGGAGGCCCAATTTTTAAATTTTTTTACATAATTTTTCATTTTTAAACAATATTTGCTTCCCCCCACCCCCTCAGATTTAGTCCCCATAGGGTTTCCTTCACCAATGCACCCGTGCATCATCACCTCAGTCCCCTGTGCTCCTCTCTCCTTCCCTCTGATCCCTCTCCCTCCTCCTCCCCTGCAGTTTGTCTCTGATTTGTAATTGTCCGTTTTTGCTTTGTTGTGTTTTGTACTGTTATTATTTTTTTTACACTGATGTCTTATTTCATTTCCCTATATTCCTGCTATAAGTGAAGTCTTGGATATTTTTCTCTTTCCTCCTGGCTTATTTCACTGAGCATAATTCCTTCTAGTTCCATCCATGTTGTTGTGAATGGCATGAGTTTATCTTTTTTGATTGCTGAATAATATTCCATTGTGTGTATATGCCACATCTTCTTGATCCAGTCATCTATTTTTGGGCATGTGGGTTGTTTCCGGATTTTACCTATTGTAAATAGCGGGCAGTTCCCATTTTTAAGCATTAATATTATTATTTGAAACTGATTCTCCCTGGACTTCTGTAATGATATTAATTTTAAGCTTTCTTTTCCTTCTTTAACTAATTTTCCTTTCATTGTCAGTGACATCTGTTTATCCTCCAAACCTCTAGTCCTAGTTTTACACATAGGATTTTGTACTTCTGTCTCTGTACTTCACTGAGGAATGCTTTTTCTTTTTTCTTTTGTAATGACATTAGTAATGAATCAAATGTTTTACCCTTCTTAGCTTCAGCTATTACTTCAATGTTGATAGCGCCCAAGTCAGTATCACCAACCCTGATCTCTGATTCAAGGTCTCAAACATAATCCTAGTGATATAAAATATCTCCACTTAAATATCCATTTGTTAAATCAATTTCCTTAAAACTAATTTACCATCTCTGAGTATTATCTTTCTCCTTCCCTTTTCTGCCTTTTGGTCCATGAGTTTTTGATTCAAGTTAAATCTTCGAATACCTTCATCCACAAAAATAAACTTGCCAATAAATCCTGTATTTTGTTTCTTTGCAGATTGCCTCTTACTCTCTGATTGCACTTCCACCTCTCTATTTATTTATTTATGTAGTTACACATATACTAGTTCAACAAATATTTGAAGTATCCTGTAAGGATATATGTCATAGTTTCAGATAAATAATGAAAAAAATGTACAAAAAGAGGAGGAGGACAGAAAAAATAAGACAATACAGAAGTAGTGTTAGTTCACATAAATACATAACATGAGATCCTAGGTAGTTATGAGAGTAGGACCCAAATTTGCCTCAGCTTCCTATTAGGAAAACACAAAGGAACACCCAATTACAAGATTCATAATGTCCACAAGTCAAAAAACAAACCATTTGAACCAGAGACACAGAACTTTCACAACACTGAGACTTGTTACCAATGGATTTCTCCTGTGATCAAATACTGGAGGGTATCATCAAAATCATCCTCATGATAAATTCAATACAAAATTTATTATCACTTTTTAAAAAAATTTCAATTTAATCCGGTTGAGCAAATCAATTCTCTGAAGAACTAATACAATATGATTCAGGTATGAAGCTCTTTGATTTCTTGCTTCTGAGGTAACAAATAAATTTCACTTAAATACTAATCATAGTCATCTGGTAGACATGCGGTGTTGAGATGTGAGGTTCACAGCGGTCAGGACTTCCTGACCAGCAATGTCTGCAGCGGGCCCTGGACACTTGCCATGTGTTGGCCACCTTGACCAGAGAAATGATTTCCCTACCTTTAAAAATGGAAGTCTTTTTCCAAATGAAATTTTATGTGAAATCTCAGTGTATGACACTAATCAAAGCAAAGTAAGATGTACTTAAGACACCTCTGTTGAGATCCCTAGTGGAATGAAAACATTGGCATGAAAATAGGTGATTTGTCATCATCCATGACTGTTAGAACTGGGACTAAGATTTTGAACATTCAAAAACTTTCACCTTAGTTCAATACTTCAGACACATTTATTTTTCTCCCTCATTCAGTTTTTGATGAAGTGCTTCAATGTAAAGTTGTGGTCATTATGATACACCTAAATATTTTAGCACATGTCTTGTAGAAACAAAGTGTTATCTTTTAAATAACGCTACCATTATTTCATTATACATTAATGTCAATTCATTAATATATAGTATAGAATTCATGTTCATATTTCCCCAGTTGTTCAAGACAGAATTCTTGTGTTTTGGCTTACCCCACTCATATCTGGTTACAAACTACATTGGTCAATATGTATGTCTCTTCTATTCTACACAATACTCCTGCATTTCTGAAAATTATTTTTTATGATATTATTGTTTTAAAGTATCACTTCTGGTTCTGTATTGTCTAGATTTTTTAAAGACCTGCCTCCTCAAGCCAGTTTTTTTAATTGTCTGGTTCTTCTCAGTGGATGCAAGTCTCCAGCCCTAGAGGCCACATTCCAGAATCCGGTCAAAGCACAGCCACGTTGATCTGAAACCAACCCCTTCCCACCAAGATTCATGCTCCCTCTTCCAACTGGCCAGAGATGGATTTACATCCATTAATTTTCCTTCTTATCTTCTTTCTAGTGATTCTCACTCTGTTCCAGCATAGGTAGGTAAGCCAGATTCTCAGAAAGAGAAAAGAGGGGAGATGGAGAGCGACAGTGTGAGGTGGACAGCTGCGGGAGCAGTGAAGAGAGTGTAGGTCAAAAGCAGGATCTGGGGAGACTTGGTTGGCCAAATTCAAATGATCAACAGCAAGACCCTAATCACTGCTCACTCTCCTGTGGTGCATGAAGGGTGTTCAAAATAAAATCAGCAACCTTCCAAGATATTTTTTTGAAACACTGGATCCAACAAGATTTGTGAATGCACAGTGTTGCCACCTGACATTGTATTTGCTGATTATTGTAATTTTTGTTTATGAAAAATAGTGGTTGGGGCCTCCCTGGTAGCACAAGGTGTTAAGACGCAAACTACAAAGCTATCCACAGCCACTGCAGCCTGAGTTCGATCCCTGGCCGGCCAGGGAGCAACCCACATGGCACAGCAGACCTCTTCTGACTCGCCCACTGCTTCCCTCAGCAGTGTACTTCAGTCAGTCAGCCTGTTCTGTTCCCCATTCTGTCTCTGGTGAATTCGCTCGCCCCCCATACCTCTGGCCTGTACCCTGGTTCTTGTATGCAAAATAAATAAATAAATCTTAAAGTAGTGGTTGTATTTCATTAGTTGTATCTTGCTGAGTGTTCTTGATGTTAGTAGAATACTTTTCCTGATTCATTTTCAGATTCAGAGAATCCAGAATCCAGACCTCTGGAATAGCTATCAGACAAAGAAGCAAAACATGGATGGCAAGAAAAACCGTGACAGCAACGAGAAGTGGCTCTTCCATGGGACAGATGAAAAGTCAGTGCCACATATCAACCGCAACGGCTTTAACCGCAGTTATGCTGGGGAGTACGGTAAGGAGGCACAACATCTGGTACTCCAACTGAGGTGTTGGGCATGAGAGTTACTTGGTGTTCCCTTGTGGCTGTGACCCTGGTGCCACCAAAGTTTCAGGATCAGACTTACTAAAGGGCACCAATGATGTTTGGGATGGAAGAATGATTTAAAAAATTAGAAACATAAGCAAAAATATTAAGAGGTTTTTAAATAGAAGAGCTACACATTATTTTAAGATTATTTGACATATCAACACATCAATTTATAGGCTAAATTGGAATCCTTAAAAATGTTTTGTTTTCTCTTCACAGTGTTATATGGAAAAGGAACCTATTTTGCTGTCAATGCAGGTTTTTCTGCCGATGACACATACTCCAAACCAGACAGAAATGGGAAAAAGTATATGTATTATGTGCGAGTGCTAACCGGACTCAGCACACCTGGAAAAGAGTTATTAAAAGCACCTCCTCCCAAGGACAGCAATAATCCTACTGACCTGTATGACACTGTCATAGATAAGTCAAATCCCGAGATATATGTGGTATTTTGTGACTACCAGGCTTACCCAGAGTTCCTCATTACTTTTAGCAAATAGCATCTGAGCTTCTTTTGTGGAAGACATTACACATCCTTATCTATCTAATTGTAAAAAAAAAAAGCTATAGCCATTTGTTTTCTCTTAACAACTTACTCATTTCCTACTCACTTCCTTCTGTCTTTCGTTTCCATTGAGATTGTCTTCATTGGCAGCAACGTGGGCCAAGAGGCGGAGCAGTGCCACAGGGAGTCAGTGCACAGTGCACTCAGAAGGTAGAAGTCTGCAGGAGGATGAAGGTGTCTTTCCTGGGCTCTGGGGTGATGCCTGCACTTCAAGTCAAGGAGATTGAAGGCGCCACAGTTGCTTCTGCATTAACACAGACATCTTGAAATGTTTCTTGCTGTCACTGTTTGTCTTGTAAGTGGTTTGCAAAGACCCCTAACTGCTTAGGTGGCTTCCCTGATACTTTCTCATCTGAACTGATTGACAATGAGAAAAAAATAAAATGGAGAGGGAGCTACCTGGTGGTGCAGGGGTTAAAGACAGCGCTATCAAGCTATTGCCAGCCTCTGAAGCATGAGTTTGAGTTCGATTCCCTGGCTGGCCAGGGAGGTGACCCACATGGCCCAGCAGACCTTTCCTGTCTTGCCTGCTGCCCATTTCAGCACTGTATTTCAGTAGATCTGCCTGTTCTCCCCACTGCGTCACTGTTGAATCCTCTTACGCCATACACCTCTGGCTTGTACCCCAGTTCTCATACATAAAAATAAATAAAATCTTTTTAAAAAATTAAAAATTATACTTTGCAACCATATCGATATGACTAATCAATGCTGGGCTATTTTAAAATGACAAAAAATTCTTACATACCCTTAAATAAAACAGCCACCTTGTCTGCTAGATAGGGTGGCCCTGCTGATGCCTGTGATTTCAGGTTGTGACACTGAGCAGTATCTTGAATCTCTCTGACGTCTGGTGGGGCAATGCACTTGTTTCATAATTAATTTCACTCCCTCAGGCATGCCCACCTGAGAACTGCAGTCTGAAATGCTCCTTTCTCCATCTCCCTTACTCATGCACCTGCTTGGCAGGTAGCCAAGAATCTCTTGCTGTGCCTTAATCGCTATCTTTATAATATGAAATTATGCCCCATCATCAATTTACACTTAGAATATATTCATAATCATGTTTTAACTCTCTTCCTAAGACTCTGCATGTCAAAGACTTATTGCCTCTTTCCAAATTCAATGCTTTGTCTCAGAATGGATTCAAACTCCAACCTACACTAAGAAATACATTTTATAAACATATAGAAGAAAACATAGGCAAAACACTCCATGACACATACCTCAGAAACATCTTTAAAGACTCATCACCCAAAGCAAAGAAAGTGAGGGAAAAGATAAACAGCTAAGATTATATCAAACTAGAAAGTTTCTGTATGGCTAAAGGAAATGCAGATGGCCAACAGGTATATGGAAAATGCTCATCTCTTATAATCAGGGAAATTTTCAAATCTAAACCACAATTAGATACCACCTCACACCAGTGATGATGACCCATATTAAAAAAACTGGCAACAACAAATGCTGGCAAGGATGTAGGTAGAAATGATCCCTCTTACACTGCTGATGGGAAAACAAAATGTTCTAATCACTATGGAAAGTTGTGTGGAGGACCATCAGACTACTAAAAATGGAGCTACCATATGCTTAAGAATTACCCAAAGGTCACAAAAACATTAATTTGAAAGGAAATCTGCACTCCTATGCTTATTGTAACACTATTCACAGTAGGTAAGACATGGACCAACCTAAATGCCCCCAAACAGATAATTAGATGAAAAAATCGTGGTATACATACACACAATGGAATACTATACAGCAGTTAAAAAGATAAGCTCATGCCATTCACAGCAACATGGATGGAACTGGAAGGGATTATGTTCAATGAATAAGCCAGAAGGAAAAAGAAAATATTGCAAAGTCACACTGGGATGGGCCATTTACTATTCTTGCACAGTATTGGCGTGCAGCAAAATGAAGTCTCTGTGTTTGTGCAAGGTGTAGTGACCCAAAGCTGTTGACTGCAGCTGGTGTCCTGGGTGAGTAGCAGAGATCCTGTACACAGTTGGGGAGGTCAGAAGCCTCAGGTGGTGGTGGGCAGCCACTGCCGCATGGCAGAGATACAGGTGAAGTCATGGGGCCGCTATTTAGAGCCAAAAACAGAAACTAAGGGCAGGGCGGAGTTTTAAAGAAAATGAAAGTGAAAGAGACAGTCCAGGCAGATGGACCAGAGCCGAAGATGGCTGCAGCCAGATTCTTTCCTCTGCTGGTAGAAGGGTGTTGGGGCCGAAATCCCCTGAAGAACTTGAGCACCAAGTGCAGCTGTACTTCCAGAGCTCTAAGAGGTCGGGAGGCAGAGAATTCAAGATCTGCGAGGGACCCAGGAGACACTTCGTGTTGCTCAGAACTGGCTGGCACATTCAGATGCCCAGACAGGACTTTGACTCTGTCAAAGTCTAGAGAATCATAGAAGGAATGTAGCACAGAGTTCATGACTCTAGACAACTGGGCTTAAAAAACAATACTGTTGGTAGGTTACTAACAGACAAATTTCTTCCTCAGCCTTAGCTGTCTTCGTCAGGCACTAGGTCAGGAGGCTGTTTCAATAAACACCACCTCAGCTTGCTCGTAGGCTTTGGGGTCTTATCTAGCCCTCAATCTTCATTCTAACTTAGGACAGCTCCTCAGAAGTCCAAGGTGAAGCAACCACTCGCTCATGAAGAGTGAAACAGGAGTCTGGCATTTTTTCTCATTGTTTCTGGACCAGATTCTGAGTTGGCATGCGGTTGGTGAAGGCTTCCCTTCTTCCACCCCTTTGTGGATAGTTGAGATGAGAAAACTGTTCAAGGCCCTCTTGAAAGATTCGTGTGTATGTCTTTGGCCCCATCAGGTCACCATTTCACAATATAATCTGGTGACCTCACACTCAGGGCAGAGCTGCACCTGTGAATCAGAAGGGCACCCTCACTGGCTCCCTTCACCCTGACCTCCTTAGCCACGTGACTATGCTGGTCTCACCTCTGTTTCCAGGCTTACCTGCTCCCTCTTTCCACTGTCTGAGATACACTGATTTCCCTTTCTTCTCTCTCTGACTTACACTCGCATCTCTCTTGTGGGTGTAACAGAATAGGTCAGAAACACCTCCTTACGTGAGGGAACAAATTCTAGAGAAGTTTTGATCTTTTCTCAGTGTCACTCAGCAAGTTCATGGCAGAGTTGGAATTCAGATGCAGGCTTTTGTACTCTCCTATCCACTGGTCAGTTTGTTCGCTGCAGCCCAGATGTGCTCATTCTTTTTTCCTTTCGTGAAATCCCCCCCCCCCATCTCTTCTTTTCTACTCCTTTTACTCTCAGATGTGAGTCCCTTACTATCGCGGGTGATTGACACAACTCTAGGCTGTTGGACATTGTACCCATGGCCACTTTCCCAAATTGTGGCCTCCATCACATCGTGTCCCAACCCCAATCTACTGGCTCAGCATGAGAAATACTTAGTTCTTCACTGTAGAATAAATACTGCTATCTTTTTGGGTACCAAATAACCTCAGGTAATGTACTAAGTTCTTTATTATATTTCTTTCATTTATGCACTGAACACACATGCAAAACAATCTTCATTAACTACTTACAGTTAGACAGGAAGACAAACTTTGTATTTTTATTAAGAAAGATGCTCACAGTTAAAAATGATAACTTTAAAGATGGAATTGAAATCTGTGTTTGCTTGCTAAATATTTCTCTTTTTGCTGCTCAAGACCTCTCTCGGGAAATGACCGAGCCATTGATTTATGATGATGAAATCCATGGAAATCATGGGATAATTTTATGAATGAAGATTGCTTGACCACTGGCTTTTAAATTTTTTAAGTTTCAGTTCGACAGAGAGTCCTGAAGAGAGACAACCATGAGTTAGTATGGCCTGGACAAGGAACATTCAAGTTAACTGTCAAGTTGCCCACAGCCCCAGATGAAGTCCAAAATGTCCTTGAAGAGGAAATTCCAACTGCGGCAGGCTGCACCTCCCATGCTGTCTCTTGACATGGTCCGGGCATTGGGGGAGACTCCCGAGAAGCGGGGAGTTCCTGTGCTCCCCGGAAGAGGGAAAGTTGTAGTTCCCAGAAGAGGGGAGTTCTTGCACTCCCCAAGAAGATCTGAACTAGGGAGTCTCCATGGCAAAGCCTGCTAAAGCTCACCTCTTTGTTCTTGGTTAATGCAGAAGTTAGTTAGTCATTAATTGGCATATGAAAACTCAATTCGGACCTAGACAATTGATTTGTTATTCTTGCACCTGAACTAGTATCAAAGAAAGGAAATAATGCAAAAAGTATAGCTAGGAAAGAAATGTTCTGGCTCTGAGAACTATGGAGAACAAGCTGCCCTGAACCAACTGTGCTTGGAAGCCATAGCCTGACGGGGTGGGGGGTGAGGGGGGTAGGGGGTGGGAGGGTGCATGTTTGCACCAGCAGTACATTTCCTGGTGTTTGCAAAAGGTCAGTAGTTCGCAGGCCGTGTGGAGGTTAGGAATTTCTAGTTAGGAGTTAGACTTCAGTAGAACTTACTTAAATTTGATGAGTTGTTTCAGACCACTTTGAAGTAATCAATATATTAACCAAGTTAATTGAGTGCTAGGAGATAGATTGATCTTAGTAATTGAATATAGAATAGGAATTTTACACCCACTTTGTAACTGGGAAAGTTTAATTGCTGACAAATGTTGTGCTGTCATATATGATCGATCATGTTAGTAAATGAGCTATACCTAGGAATCTAATTGTTCTTAAGGTTACCAGAGAATTGCCCTTTAGGTGTGAGACCTAGGGAGTCTTTGCATGTTCATGAGAAAATATGTATTGATTGTTTCTGTTCTGCCTCAATGCTTACACTGACATAATCCCACTCTCGCCTTAAGGTATAAATAAAGACCCGCTGAGACCCTCAGCAGGAGATACTTGCACGAAATAAGGTATCTGTGTTTTCCTCACTCCTACCTCACTCCACTTCCCCTCAGCCCTCTGAGAGAAAGAGAAAAAGGAACTTTCACCGACTCCATCCTCTCCTTTCTGAGATCCCTGACAGGACTTGTAGCTGGGGCTGGTCTCCAGCATCCAACGAAGGCAAATAAAAGCCTAGGGTGTTCTCATAGGTATTTGGGAGGGGATTGCAATGAGAAAAATACTGTGAAATGAGAAGTATAAATAAAACTGGGGAGAGAAAAGTAACTTACAAAATAGAGGGGGTGAGAGTGGTGAAGAATAGCATGGAATAATGAAGGAGGGGGCACTGTTTGTTTGATTTTTGACACTTTTAGAAAAGTCAAGATTTGGAGGTTGCAATACTGTTGGTTGAGATGTAAAATTTGGGGTCTGTTTGTCCTGGGTGCTTTATAACCTGGAACTTAGTATATTTGTTTCATTTGGTCATTGTTTTCAGGGGACGGTGACCCATACTGCATGTCCTCAGTATTTCCTCAGCTGTAATGGTGTCCCCGTGAGGGGTGGTTGGGGGTGAGGATGAAACAGGATGACTCCTGTCACGCAGGAGGTGCGGTGCTTGCTCACAGTGACCACTCAGGGAATGTTAAGTGCAGAAACAAGCATGAGTTAAACTGTTACTCTGATTAGATCTTACTCAGACTCCAATGCTGGTTCACTGGGATTTCTGTTATTTGTGACTTGTTTGTACCATTTAGAAATAAAATATTTCACATACAATTCCAGATACATCCTGTGACCTAAAAATTCAAAAATTCTGGAAGGATGACAGTGGACAGGGTGCCGGGGCTGAGTGGCAGGTGCCCTCTAGTTCTCAGAGACAAAACATCCACCTTTGCTGTTGCAGCTTACCTGCCTGCCCCGCAGCCTGTGAGCCTGAGACCCTGGCACCATAGTCTCTCCTGGCTCTTCTCCCATCATATATTAGTCATTTTGTTATAGGACAGGGTGAGGGGCACCCCCAACCCCCAAACATGCCACTTTAAATAGCTTCTACCAATCGCCGTAGCGAGATAAAATATATTCTAGTGCGTAAGACCTTCAGTGGAAAGGAACTTTAATACAATTAGTGTGCAATACAGAAAAGGGGAAGAAACAAGTTTCCAAATCTATCACCCAAAGTTATCCATTCCCTCATGGGTAAATGCCCAGCCAAACACAGTGAGCCCAAAGCAGGGCTGCTGAGGCCCGAAAGCCTGCCACAAGGTTAAATCTCCTTCTGGTGAGAACTAAGGAAAGGGTAAGAAACAGCCAGACCAGTCTGGGAGGAAAAGAGCAAAATCAAAATCAAATACAAGCTGCCATTGTCACCTGTTCACGGGTCTCTCACCCACATCTGTTCCAACCAGTCCATGACCAAAACACCAGTGCAGCTTCTTCACTCATCTCTCTGCTCCATGTGCCTCCTCCAGGTCTCCTTCTGGCTCTCCATCCTGCTTCCTTCCTTCCCCAGTCTCCTCTCCAGCTTCTTCTCCTCCCTGCTCAACTCTACCCTCCCTTGGGTGGAGCAGGGAACCTGGAACCTTCCTTTTTCCTGGGGAACACCCTGTTAAAATATCACCAAGAGGCTACTTTTTTTCCCTCAACAGAATTTTCTGTTGCTTGTTTATGAGAGAGAAGAAAGTAATGATGTGGAATGTCACTAACAGTCAAAGAAATGGTTTGTTAATACATGTAACAGCTGCTTCCTGCAAAAAGCATAACCCCCCAACCATTTCTCTCTTGCACTAATAAGAATTTTAAACTGTAATTAATATTCTTGTATTATATCTTTGTTCACATTTTTGGTAACTTTCATAGGATATATTCATGAAAGCAGGATGACAGATATGTGTTTCATAATTTTAAACATCTGTAGTGAAAATAAATAATACTTTGAGAATTGATCTCTCCTAAATGTGCATGCCTGTAGGAACAAAAACTGATGAATCAAAATCAATCATCTGCTGAGAATTGTAGATCATAGTGATCAAAACCCTCTTTGTATTTCTAGGCATTCTCAGATGAATTTGCTGAAAGGACTAATGGAAATTTCGACAGTGATGCCATTCATAAGACTGAAGATACACAAGATTCAGTAAAACTTTTCAATTAAAACTAGGCATATGACCTCTCCTGTCTTGCCTGCTGTGCCTCTCAGGAGTATATTTCAATAAATAGGCCCTTTTTGCACTCCAATAAATAAATAAAATAATAATGAATTTAAACATTATTTTTAGTTACTAAATAACTATGCATGATAGGTGGGAAATGACAGCGATGAGTTTTATGAAAAAAAATTCATGATAAAAAAGATTTTCAGTTACATTCTATACATGTGAGCATGCAAGACACTCGTCTAGTTAATGTGATCTGAAGCAACTGTGGGAGACCAAGTAGTGATGAGCCACTATTTTTCATGTTTTCAAAAATCAATCCTTTGAAGAGACAATATCAACCTAATGCTTCAGTCTGATTTGCTATGGCTAGATTAGATTTTAAACTCCTATTAGAAGTTTACTGAGCCTTCTTGGAATATATATGTCCTTCATCAAATTTGGTAATTTTCAACCATTTCTTCAAATATTTTTGTCTGTACTGGTCTCCCCCTCCTTCTGGCACAAAATAACATGAAATCAAAGCTTTATGATAGTCTCCCATATTGGTTCAATCTTTTTTTTCCAAATTTTTTCTCTGTATCAAATTCAACTTTTTATTGATCTGTCTCATGTTCATTCACTGTCTACTCCTTGTTGTCTATCTGGTGATCATTTTTTATTTCAGGCTGTATTTTTAATTTAAAGTAATTTGATCTTATTTTATAATTTATATATCTCTGGAGAGACTCTTGTTTTTCCGTTCATTCCAAGTCATTTTACTTTTCAGATGTGTTTTCCTGACCTCAGGCAGCTAGTTATAGAAGATGCTGTAAGACTTTGTCTCATAATTCCGACTTCTGGATCACCTTGAGATTAGCATCTATTGATTGCCTTTATGCTTGAGTTGGTCACTTTTTCCTCCTTCTTTGTATGTTAAGCTATTTTGGATTATAGGATGAATATTTAAAATATTATTTTATGAAACTTGGGTCCTATTAAAATCCTCTAGAAAATAGGGAATTTTTATTTGTTCATTTTAGCAGATGATAATCAGTCAAGATCATTCTAAGAGTTCTTTCTCATCTTCTGTGTGAGCAGCAGCTCTCATGTCTGTTCAGTCCTCAAAGCATTTGCCCTCTGCTTGGGTCTCTCAGACCTGTGCAGCTCCGGGGTGAATTTAGGATTTAGTCCAGTTCCCACTCTGAATAGGGGATCCCTGTTGCAAGTGACACCTCTCAAGAATTCCTGTATACTATCTGACTTACAGTAACCCATTTTCTAAGTCATCAGGTCAGAGAGACAAGGCTCACTCTGAGCTGAAGCTGACATTTCTGTTGTCTTATAATTTTGCATGGTCAAAACGTCATTGGGGAAAAGGAGAGAGAAGAGAGAGCAAGGAAAAAAATAACATGGGGACAAAAAGAAGTATTGGGAACAAAGAGCATAAAAAAATAAGTAAAAAACAGGAATGTCCCCCATCCCCCTCCTGTATGCTTTTCAGGTCAAAAGAGCTCTTTTTCGTGATTCTCTGGATAGAAATAAGAATGTTTCTCACCATTTTAGCTCCCTGTGGTGCCACAGGGAGTTCTGCAACTGGGATAACACTGGGGCAGGGTCTTGATTAAAAAGAAAAAAGTATGAAAAATAATGAGAAATTACTCTCTTGCAATTTAACTTACAGGGACCTGTTTTCTCAATCTTTGGCCATTTAACAGATTTTCTGAGTGTTTTTGCTGCCTGTGCCCATGTGTGGGTCTCGATAGGGCCATCCTAGGGCCAAAGCTGGGAAGGCAAAATGGAAAAATGTCAAAACAAAATTGAACTCCTCTCTTACCCTCCCCCACTGCAGGTGGCTACTTCAAGTTTTGACTCTCTACCCCTAGTCTACGTGCTATTGTATTCTCTTCAGTTACCAACTACTGCCTTTTATTCATCCTGTATTTTCGGTTGTAATCAGCGGGAGAGACAAGGCTCTAGTGAGCTGGCTTCACCTTGACCAGTGTCTGAAGTCTACATTTAATATGTATTGCATTTTATCATCTGTTTTCCAATATGGGCCATCACTATGCACAGGGTCAGGGCCAGATTCAAGTCAGAGATCACAGAGAGGGAAGAAGCCTGAGGGGTGCATGTGTGGAAATGAGACCGGCGTCATTCTTGCTGTTGGCGGCTGATTCCATCTTCTTTTCTTTTCAGGTTTCTACGGGACTGTGTCTAGCCCCCAGCCGGGAGTGCACAAAATGAAGATTGGTCCCATCACGTTCCAGGCGGCCACTGGAGATATCACCACTCAACAGGCAGATGTTATTGTAAATTCAACAACAAAAACATTTGATCTCAAAGCAGGTACTGCACATGTTGGAGTTTGAATAGTCACAGTAAATCCCTTGAAGGATAGTTCCTCTAGCCAAATTAATCTCAGTTGCTGTAGTTGAGGTGATTTCTACAACCATGGTTTATTAATATTAATTAATAATTTTAAAAGTGTTTTGACATTTCTTATAATTGATAAGTTATTTTATGCTTATTATTCTTATCGAAACTACCCAGTTTTATTATCTTTTTGTTTATGGGAAAGCTTAGGAAATGAGGAGGAATGCAAAAACTCTATCCAAAGGGTATATGCACTGCATTTTTCATTGCGGCATTATTTGCAATAACCAATTTTGGAAAAAACTTAAGAGCCCGAAGACAGATTGGATCACGAAGATGTGCACACAGTGGAATACTATTCAGCTATAAAAAAAACTCTTGGTATTTGCAATACCATGGATGGAACTGGAGGGCATTAAGCTAAGCAAAAAATGTCCCAAAGATGAAGACAATTATCAGATGATATCATTTATATGGGGAACTTAAACAAAACAAAGGGTCAGATAAAGACAAACAAATTATAGACCCCAGAAATCTGACTATAGAATTGAGGTTACCAGAGGAATAGGGTAATTGAAAATACAGTGGAGAGGGGTCCCAGTGGACTATGGTGGAGGACTTTCAGCGCCTTGCTTGTAGGTTTGGTGTGGTGATGTGCACCAGAAGGGAATGATCCTATATCTCTAAATCATAGTGTTGTAGGGCCTCCCCGGTGGCGCAGCGGTTAAGCGCTGGGTTGCGAAGCTTCCCGCAGCCCCTGCAGTGCCTGTTCCATCCCTGGCTGCTCCCCGGCCACCTGAGGAGGGTCCCACATGGCGCGCAGACCTCTCCTGCCGCCCGCTGCTCCCCTCAGCAGTGTATTTTGTCAGTCTACCTGTTCTGTTCCCCACTCTGGCTCGGGTGAATTCTCTCACCCTCCCACTCTTCTGACTGTACCCTGTGCTTGTATAAATAAATAAATAAATCTTAATAAATAAATAATCATAGTGTTTTAGGTGCACGGGAGCACTGGCAAAGGATACTCCACGGGGACCACACCCGAGGGTATGGAAAGAAGCAAATGTTGTTTAAAAATGAATAATGATGTAAAAATAATTAAAAAATTCATTGATTAAAAAACTGAAAAAAATCATAGTGCTTTAAAGCAAAGTTACCTCAATTAAAAATCATGCTACAAGAGGAAAAGGAAAGAAAATGAGCAGGCATTCTAATTAAATATAACCTACGGATTTTTTAGTCACATTTGTACCATCTTTATTTTCTCATGTAAGTAGGGGTCTCCAAAGCAATTTTAGAAGGTGCTGGAGAAGATGTAGAAACCCAATGTCATCTCCAAGGTAAAGCACAATGATATTCTCTAATCCTTATTTGTGAATGGCTAGCTGACTATAGGGGCTATGGAGAGAGAGACCAGGGAGAGACTTGGGATTGGAAAGAAAACCTATTGATCTTAAAAGTATATATTTGACCAAAAATTTCAGTTATGGAGAATTAAAAGTGAAAAGTGATCTCATAGTTAAAAGGAGGAGGTAAGCAAAAGAGATTCATGAAAGACAGTATTTCAAGAGCCTTTTAGCTGCATAAAATACTATTTGCCAAACCAGACATGTTGCTTTCTAAATAGTCAAAGAACATCAGCATCTACTTTTGCAACTTTTTCATGTGTTTCCCAGGTAAACAGGGCAACAGTGATTACCTAATCACAGGAGGTGGTTCACTGAAGTGCAAGAATATTATTCATGTCGTTGGTGGAAATGATGTCAAGACATCTGTTACCCATGTTTTGCAAGAGAGTGAAAAAAGGAATTACTTGTCCATTTGCCTCCCAGCCATCGGGACAGGTGTGTAGCCTCTGCCTGTTAAGGCAGAATCCCAAGTCATCTGCTCCCCTATTCAGTACTGTGACTGTGGGGAATGCTCAGTCTAATTAGGACAGTTTTCTCACCCAAGAAAGTTCCTTGGGGAATAAGCAGGTCTGTGGGTAGTGTAAATAATAGAGAGGAAAAATTGAAGGAAAGTGAAGAATGTTAGACTATTAGAGAGAGATTTGTTCTCTGACGTGGAAGGCAATAGAGAGAGGAGGGGAAAGACAGAAAAGAGGAGGGGGAGTGGAGAGAAGAGAAAGAGAAGCACCTCTCCTTGTCCATCATTCCCTTTATCTCTTTTCAGTCTCCCCAACATCCCCCCTGACTTACCATGAGCTCCCTCCTCTAACCCCCTCCGTGGAGCACACCAAGCGTGCACGTGCTCCTCGCTGCCCCTGACCTGGGAGCACGTCCAGCTCTTCTCGCCTCTTCAGCAGCAGGCTGTGGGGGTTGGCCTTAGGGCCTCTCTGTGCAGCAGAAGCCTTGCAGCCACCAGGACCCACTGGGATCGAATGGAGCAGAAACACATAACTCTCTAGCTTCCTCTTTTCAGTCTCTTTACTTCCTTCAAGTTTTTTGTTTTCCTCAGACTATGCAATGAGTGAGTGATTCTTCGTGTATAAAGATGGCTCTTTGGCTTTATCATTACTAAGGTGATGCCCTTTGAACTCTTTCTGCAGGAATCTGAGTCAAGTGTGTTGATGAGGAGTTCCTGCTTGGTCTCCCCTAAAGAGCTGGTGGGGAGAGGCAAACCCTCTCGGGCCCCAGGTAGATGAAGCTGACTGGTCCAATGACAGAACACTCAGCACTGGGCTGATGGTTCTGTTGCTCAGGAATCTAAGTTTGAGTCGCTCACATTGGCATTGTATGTTCTCCAGAAGTTTAGCCTCAATAGACTTAACCATCATGTCACCTTCTGCCCCGTCTAATTCTCTGTCCCATATTTTGATTTCTGTAATTCTCTACGATTCCTCTTATGTTTCCATATGAATTGCTCTATCTACTTGGTTACCCTCTATTTGCAAGGTTGTATTTTATAAATGCCTTAGGTTTTCATTCCCCTTATAGGAGCATTCAATTTAGCATATTAGCCAACTTATCATCTATGTATCATCTGTCACTGTTACTTTTATGAGCACTCAATAATCACTCATAGTCTGTGTCTCCTGCTTTTTCCTCTTGCATTTGTTTTGTATGAGTTTTGCTCTTGCATTTCTACCTTCATTTTATTTGAGCCAAGAAGGCAGGAGTTGCCAGTGGAGTCAAGGGAAAAAACAAGAACATGAGGCAATTTTAGTTCTGTATGAATATGCACACATCTGCCTATTTCTGGACTCATACACACCTGCTACAACTTCCTCTGATCTTGTTGAATTGTTAGTCTGCACAAAAATGGAGCTTAGCAGATTCTCCGTGATTGCCCTCTTTGCTCGGTCACTCCCTGAGATGGTCCTCAGTCTAGTGAATGGTGGAGCTTTCTCCCTTAGTGGCGTTTCTGAGTTGAATTGGGACTTGGATCAGACAGCATCCAGCAATAAAAGAAGCCCTTTCCCTGTCCTTAAGACACCTGCCTCAGCAGAGAGAATGGGGGGTCAGCGAAATCTAAGCAGTCCAGCCCCACGCCAACTGCAAACTTCAGTTCACATCCTCTTCCCCCTAACCTGCCCTTCCTCTGAACTACTGGGTCACGTACAAAGCACCACTCTAGCATTTGACTCCACCCCCCTCTACTCCTAGGCTCAGTAGCTGATTAGTTAGCTTGGTTAAATACTCACTGAGTGCCTGCCCTGTGCCAGGCCCTGTGCTTGGACACCTGGGATAGAAAGATGAGTCAGGAAAGGGTCTGAGGTCCACTAGGACACCTCACTCCTGTGCAAGACAGACACAAACATGCAAAACAGCGTGTCCCATGTTGTCTGTGAGGTGTGCAGGTGGTGGAAGGGACAATGGGTTGAGGATAAACCCAGTTGGTCACTAGGCCTGGCTGACTTATGGCCTAAATATCTCCTCTCTCCCAGCACCCGACTCTTCATTCTCACCTCTTCTCTTTGTTTAACTCTTGTCCTTTGCCCAAGCATTTATTTCACTCTCCTAACTAGACCTGCACCTTGGTTCTAGGGTTTCCTTCACTTTTCTCTCAAAAAACAGCTCTAGGGCCTCCCCAGTGGCACAGCGGTTGAGCGCTGGGTCGTGAAGCTGCTGCAGCCTCTGCAGCGCCAGTTCGATCCCCTGCTGCTCTCGGGCCACCGGAGGAGGATCCCACATGGCGCGCAGACCTCTCCTGCCGCCCGCTGCTCCCCTCAGCAGTGTACTTCAGTCCTTCTGCCTGCTCTGCTCCCGGCTCTGGCTCTGGTGAATTCTGTCACCCTCCCGCGCTTCTGACTGTACCCAGTGCTTGTATAAATAAAAAATAAATAAATAAATAAAATAAACAAACAAATAAATAAATAAATCTTTAAAAAAAAAAAAAAACAGCCCTATTCCCCTGAACACACTGGTGCACATACCACACCCTGCTCCACAGTTCTCTCCGGCATCACCTTTTCCTCAACGGTCCTTCCATCTCTCATTCTTTCTACACACCACATCCAGTGTGTCCTGAGTTCCTAACTGAGCATCCAGCCTGCGATGGGACACAGTAAATGTGTATGAATGTGTCTGCCACTCCCATTTAAATTCTTCCAACTCTCATGGGGTAACGAAGGAGAATATCCTCCTTCCCTGATCGTGAGGTTTGTCTACAGTCCCACAATTATCGACGTCGTCAAGTCAAAGAGGTCCAGCCTCAGTCTCTGCAATAGTGGGGGTGCCATAAACAGGGTTAATCCAGGCGAGCCCCAAGTCTATCACACCATGTTGGTTAGGGTTCTTCACATTGCCTCCCGCCCCATGTGACTTAGCCAGGCTGTTCATGTGGTGCTTCTATGTATTTTCATGATGTGTTTCTGTGTGTTTCCTGGGACTTTTCATGATTTTACCTGACTGTGGGTGTGAGAAACTAGCCATGGAGCATGCTGAGAATAGGAACTGACCTCAGGTGGCAGCGTGATCTTCTATATTTGGTTAAAATGTGCTGAGTGTGGGAGGAAAGACTTCCTGGAGGTTCATGGATATCTTGTGTACAAAGAATGATAGATTATAATAATTGACAAAATTAGTTTGGTTTGAATCAGATCTTCAAAGACATTGGGAGAATGGGGATACATGCATAAAGTCAAGTGATGACTGAGCCAAAAAAAATCACTGCTCTCTTTAAAGAGCATGATGTTGCAATATAAATTAGCATCCTGTGATTTTTATGGATATTCTGAGTACAGCTCTGAGACAAAGACTGCCTGTGGTGTGTATTTCTGAGGAACACAGAGTAGGATCAGTGTATTAGAGGAGGTAGAGAATACTAACCAAAAATTAGTAGTCTGGGTCCTTTGATTGTTGAGGAGCTACTGAAATCCTGGAACAAAAACCCCCCATTGCATGTAGTACTTTTGAAAGTGTTTACTGATACCATGTTAGAAAAGTCTGTCATGATGGAAGTGTTGGGAAGTGGACCCTTATCTGTGAGAACTGGAATCTCAAAGTTATTCCTTAGCCTCTTCTGGATGGATTCCCCCACCACCATCATTTGTATTATTTGCCTTCCCAGGAAGTGCTAATCAAGACCCAGATAAGGTTGCTGGAGCCATCATAGATGCCATTGAAGGTTTTGTCCAGAAAGGATCTATTCAGTCTGTGAAAAAAGTTACGGTTGTTCTCTTTGGGCCTCAGTTCCTGATGTGTTTTATGCCAACATGAAGAAAAGAAAAGGATTTCAACCTTCTCCCCAACAGTCTGTGATGTCTTACATTCCACGTGAGTTGTTTTTACCAGATGCACATTTCCTATTTTTTTGGTCATGTGAGAATTTGGGTTCATTTATAAATTAAATATGGAACTACCATGTGGCTCAGCTACTCCACTTCTTGGTATTTGTCTGAAGGAAATAAGATCATGATCCCAGGAAAATATAAGCCCCTCCCCCCACTGTCATTACAGCATTATTTATCAAAACCAAATTGTGGCAACAACCTAAGTTTCCACTGATAAATTAATGAATAAGAGAGATGCAGCTTACATGTATTATGGATTATTACTCAGTTACAGAAAATGAAATCCTGCTGTATGCCACAACAATGTACGGGCCCAGAGGGTTTTATGCTAAGTAAAATAAGTTGGGCAAAGAAAGACAAATACTGTGTGACATCACTTCTATATGGAGTTAATAAAAAATGAACACATAGAACACATTGGTGGTTGCCAGTGGCAGCTGGGTGTCTTGGCAATGCAAAGGAGGTGGAGGTAGGCAAAAAGAGTGAAGATGGTCAGAATGTACCAAGTTCTAGTTATAATTTCAGGAGATGTAAAGTACTGTTTGTAAAAAAAAAAAAAAAGCAATAATCTTTCTTTCTTCTGTCTTTTAGCAATTTTGGCTCTCTTTTGATTATTTAGTATCTTTGTCTTCTGTCTTTCCTTTTTTAGAATTTTGGCCTCTTTTGATTCTTCTTTTTTTTGGTTTGGTTATTTTCTTGTTTTACTTAATATTTTTGGGATCCTCACGGTGCTCTCCAAAAAAATACAATCCTTCAGTTTTGGAAAATAAAACAGAGTAATTTTTCAGGTGAGTGGTGAAAATGTAAAGTGTGTGGAAAACGCCCTCTCCTGGATACAGGATCCTACTGAAAAGGAGCAGTGCTCTTACACCAGTGCAGATGAGTGTATTAAAGACTTTGATGAAAAGGAGGCCCAGAAATTGAATGAGCCACAGAAGAAATTAAACATTACTATATCCTTGGACCATAAAAAACCTTTGATTGAGGTTTTAGGAATTGGCAGAGATGTGACTGAGGCTAGAAATGAAATTGAGGAAATGATTAGGAGAGTAAGATTGGCCAAAAAAAAAGGAATCCCGGGCAGATTATACCAGTGAATTTATAGAATGGCGATATCATGACAATAACACTTACCACAGTTTTGACAAAATGACCAATCTGCAATTAGAGAATGCCCAGAAAAATCGCCAAACGACAACTGAAGTCACAGTTAATCAGCAGATCTACACAGTGAATTTGAAAACAAACACGGCTACAGATGCAAAGGGACACAGTATATCTGTTGAGCGCCTCAAGAAATGTGAAGGTGAGTCAAACTTTTATTCTTGCTATTTATTATTTTATACCTGCTTTGGACATAATCCTGTTTTATATTTACATCAAAGTTGTTTCAAGTAGATAAAATTCAACCAACCTTTAGGGGATAAAATAGAAAACTTATGGTCCCCAGGACACAGCTGGGGAGGTCAGAAGCCTCAAGTGGTGGTGGCAGCCACTGCCGCGAGGCAGAGATGCAGGTGAAGTCAGGGGGCCGCTAGTTAGAGCCAAAAGCAGAAACTAAGGGCAGGGAGGAGTTTTCAAGGAAACGAAAGCGAAAGAGTCAGTCCAGGCAGACGGACCAGAGCCGAAGATGGCAGCATCCGGCTCTTTTCCTCTGCTGGTAGAAGGCTCTTGGGGCCCGGATCCCCCGAAGAACTTGAGCACCAAGTTGCAGCTGTACTTCCAGAGCTCGAAGAGGTCGGGAGGCGGGGAATGCGAGATCCGCCGGGAACCCGGGAGCCCTCCCCGCTTCACGGTGCTCTTCTTCCCGGACGACGGTAAAGGGCTCCAGGGATGAGCAAAAGAGGGATCAGCCGGGCTCCTCCGGGTTCCTCCTCTAGGGGAAAGTTGGGGTTGGCACTGGGACCGGGACTAGGCTGTGCTGTGGCTGGGAGTCCCGCCACAGTCGTCGGGGAGAGAATGTGGACCTGGCGGAGCGGGATTTCCCCCCGCCGGTCCCGCTTTCAGGCGCTTCCTGGGGCTGCCTGGAGGTGGCGGCTGCTGCACCGCGAAAATGAGTTGTGTCTTTAGCGTGGTAGGACATAAAAGAGCGGATTGAAAGCTGAGTACCCACCTCATTTACGAGATTGTATAGTGTGTTGGAAACAAGGTTTCGGTTCCATTGCAATTTTAGAACTCCAAAGGTTTATGGGAGCGTTAAGGGAAGGGAAAGTTCTAGGAAATCACATGAAAACTGACTCCTTGCAGGTGAGTTCAGTTCGGGGTGGGCAATTCTTCAGGGAGGGCGCTTCCGACCTGACAGCACTGCATGAACAAGCACAGGAAGCTTGAGACTTCCTCAGGGAAGCAGGGGCCTGTGAGCCCGCAGTGTGGTGGAGAAGTCAGTCCTCTGCTTATCCCTGTGCACCTGCTGGCAGGGTCTGCAAACTGGACGGCAAGTACACGTGGGGACTGGGAAAAGGTGTCAGATGTCAGAGGACAGTTATGTATTTTAAAATCTTAGGCCTTCTGTTGTTAAACCTCCCTCTTTTTTAAAAAAAGATTTATTTATTTATGCACACAAGAACTGGGGTACAGACCAGAGGCCTGGGGCGGGGTGAGAGGACTCACCAGAGACAGAGTGGGGAACAGAACAGGCAGACTGACCGAAATACACTGCTGAGGGGAGCAGCGGGCAAGACAGGAGAGGTCTGCTGTGCCCTGTGGGTAGCTCCCTGGCCGGCATCTAACACTTGCTGCAGAGGCTGTGGACAGCTTCATAGGTTGTGTCTCAACCCCCTGAACCACCAGGGAGGCCTCCCATTTGGGAAAAGGTACAAAGGAAATTAAAGCTAAGAGATAGTTTGACTTGGACGATAGAGGGTCCTGTATGGACAGGGTCAGTAGCATGAATTTTCTTTGCCCCAGATGGAGGCGCCCATAGGCAGGGATTCGGACAAGCTGATGCTGCTCTCCTGACACTGGATTTGAGAAACAGGGCCCAGAAGAGAGCAAGGAGGCTTCCAAGGCCCTAAAAACAGTAGCAGTGGGGAGGCAGGGATGAAAAAAGGAATCAGTGAAACCCAAAGGTTGCAGATAAGTGTGAAGGAAAGCAGGTGGGCAAGGACAGGAGACCCCTTGGCTCAGGACACTTACAACAACAGACTCCTGAGGGTTCTGAGTTGTGCGTCACCAGAGAGCTCAGAAGGGCAGCTGTGCGGTGTGTGAGTCATTTCTTCACTGTCAACAGTGTGGACCTGGCCCTTCGGGACACTTCTTTCTTTGTTGAGCCCCAGGAGCAGTTATTGAGCTGGGACAACAGACTCCAACTCCCCCCCACACCCCCCGCCCCTAAATCACAGCAGATTAAACAGAGTGTGGTGGCTGGGAATCTGCACGTTTTACCAGGAATCGGGTCACCTTGCTCCACTAAAGGGTGCGAATCTGTAGTTTGATGATGACCTCGGGTGAACAAAACAGGGAATGATTATACAACATAAAAAACATAAATACACAGATGGTGTAAAATAGAATTTTGGGATGCCTTCATTCTATTCTAGCTCTCAAAGCATACATCATTTAGGTCTCCCTGCTAGGCCTTCTTTCTTTACCCCTCCCAGCCCACTATAACCCCTCACCCCATACTGCTTCAGTGGCTCCTCCTGTGTTATGCCCGAGTACAAATACTCAGACTTACTGCCTCTCAGGTCCTTTCCTGGTCAAAGTTCTCAGGAGGTGGAAAGTCCCTGTGGCATTTCAGTTTCAGTTTCCCATAAGAGGAGCGCCATTCTCAGTAGCAAGTTGCCTGGAATTTGCTGAGCACGAGTGACCTGCCCTAGCAGGGGTACCCCATCCTCCATGCAGGAACGGGTGCAAGTCCACAGCATGACGTGACTTTATTTTTGTGATTCACTTAATAAAAAGGAGCCCCATAGCACTTGTCTGTACAAACAGGGAACTAAGAGGTTGTTAAAATATTTTTATGCGGTTCACTGAAAGTTGTGTGTAAATTGAAATCCTGTTCCAATGCGTACACTTATCATCCTTATTGCTTTCATTTTCCTCCTGACTGTTGTTCAGATGGGGCAAGAGAACCCAGCTTTTCTTTAAATAAAATGCAGCAGAGGTGCTGGCTGCAGAAGCAGACTGTCCACTTGGGTAAGGGAGACTGGTAGCAGAGTTTCATCTCTTTTTCCTCCCAGATTCACCAACTCCTCACTGGGGATCACGTACAGAGACACCATCTACTCTCTGGAAATAAGGCTGCCCAGATATATTACACTCAGTCTCAGAACAGGCTGGCACATTCAGATGCCCGGACAGGACTCTGTCAAAGTCTAGAGAATCATAAAGGAATGTAGCACAGAGTTCATGACCCTAGACAACTAGGCTTCAAAAACAATACTGTTAGTCGGTTACTAAGAGAGGAATGTCTTCCTCAGCCTTAGCGCTCTTCCTCAGGCAGTAGGTCAGGAGGCTGTTTCAATAAACACCACCTCAGCTTGCTCGTTGGCTTTGGGGTCTTATCTAGCCCTCAATCTTCATTCTAACTTAGGACAGCTCCTAAGAAGTCCAAGGTGAAGCATCCACTCTCTCATGAAGAGTGACACAGGAGTCTGGCATTTTTTCTCATATTGTTTCTGGACCAGCTTCTGAGTTGGCATCCGGTTGGTGAAGGCTTCCCTTCTTCCACCCCTTTGTGGATAGTTGAGATGAGAAAACTGTTCAAGGCCCTCTTGAAAGATTCGTGTGTACGTCTTTGGCCCCATCAGGTCACCATTTCACAATATAATCTGGTGACCTCACACTCAGGGCAGAGCTGCACCCGTGAATCACAAGGGCACCCTCACTGGCTCCCTTCACCCTGACCTCCTTAGCCGCCTGACTATGCTGGTCTCACTTCTGTTTCCACACTCACCTGCTCCCTCTTTCCACTGTCTGAGATACACTGATTTCCCTTTCTTTTCTCTCTGACTTACACTCGCATCTCTCTTGTGGGTGTAACAGAATAGGTCAGAAACACCTCCTTACGTGAGGGAACAAACTCTAGAGAAGTTACGATCTTTTCTCAGTGTCACTCAGCAAGTTCATGGCAGAGTTGGAATTCAGATGCAGGCTTTTGTACTCTTCTGTCCACTGGTCAGTTTGTTCGCTGCTCATTCTTTTTTCCTTTCATGAAATCTCCTCCATCTCTTCTTTTCTACTCCTTTTACTCTCAGATATGAGTCCCTTACTATCGCAGGTTAAAGAGTTGATTGAAACAACTCTAGGCCGTACCCATGGCCACTGTACCCATGGCCAATTTCCTAAATTGTGGCCTCCATCACATCGTGTCCCAAGCCCCAATCTACTGGCTCAGCATGAGAAATACTTAGTTCTTCACTGTAGAATAAATACTGCTATCTTTTTGAGTACCAAATAACCTCAGGTAATGTACTAAGTTCTTTATTATATTTCTTTCATGTTTGTACTGAACACACATACAAAACAATCTTCATTAACTACTTACGATTAGACAGGAAGACAGACTTTGTATTTTTATTAAGAAAGATGCTCACAGTTAAAAATGATAACTTTAAAGATGGAATTGAAATCTGTGTCTGCTTGCTAAGTATTTCTCTTTCTGCTGCTTAAGGCCTCTCTTGGGAAATGATCGAGCCATCGATTTATGATGATGAAACCCATGGAAATCATGGGATAATTTTATGAATGAAGATTGCTTGACCACTGGCTTTTAAAATTTTTAAATTTCAGTTCGGCAGAGAGTCCTGGACAGAGACAACCATGAGTTAGTATGGCCTGGACAAGGAACATTCAAGTTAACTGTCAAGTTGCCCACAGCCCCAGATGAAGTCCAAAATGTCCTTGAAGAGGAAATTCCAAGGAAGGTAAATAAAAGCGTAGGGTGTTCTCATAAGGTGTGTGGGAGGGGATTGCAATGAGAAAAATACTGTGAAATGGGAAGTATAAATAAAACTGGGGAGAGAAAAGCAATTTACAAAATAGAGGGGATGAAGATGGTGAAGTGTAGTATGGAATAATGAAGGAGAGGACAGTTTTTGTTTGATTTTTGACACTTTTAGAAAAATCAAGATTTGGAGGTTTCAATATTTTGGTTGAGATATAAAATTTGGGGTCTGTCCTGGGTGCTTTATAACCTGGAACTTAGTTACTTTGTTTTGTTTTGACATTGTTCTGAGGGGAAGGTGACCCATACTGCATATCCTGAGTATTTCCTCAGCTGTAATGGTGTCCCCGTGTGGGGTGGTTGGGGGTGAGGATGAAACGCGATGACTCCTGTCATGCAGGAGGCATGGTGCTTGCTCACAGTGACCACTCAGGGAATGTTAAGTGCAGAAACGACATGAGCTAAACTGTTACTCTGATCTAGATCTTACCTCACAAGCCAATGCTGGTTCACTGGGGTTTCTGTTATTTGTAACTTGTTTGTACCAGTTGTGCTGACTGAGTGGACGTGCCAAATGCCCAAGGCGCCCCAGCAGCATCACCCCAGCCTCTCATTGTCTTCTCTCTAAGCCCTACGTCTCCAGCTACTCCCAGAGGTACTTTGTCAATGCAAAAAAATGATTGCTAATTCATTCATGCTACTTTACTGTTTGGGTTTCAGGAATCCAAGACCAAAGTCCATGTCAGAGAACCAGGTAAGGTCTCCTCCTGAGGCAGTTTTGCTTCTTTTCAAGAGAGCATGGCCATGGCCAGCCCTCTCTTCATGGTTTTACAAAGCAGGTTTGCTCAGCTGAGCAATGCCTAGAAGTTGCATCATCTATATGCTCTCTGCCACTCATACAGAGGGCAAACCCGGAGTTGCCCCTTGAGTTCTTAGGGTTCAGGTGAGAAGGATGAGAACAGCTTGCTGTTTGCGAATAGACAGCAAGCAATGGAAAGGCAGACAAAAAGCTACATGGAAGGTGGATGAATCAACCTTTAGAACCCACTTGTGTGCAACTGGCCACCGAGAAACAAAGACATGACATGCTGGTGCCCTGTGTTGCAAAATCAGTTTCTGAGCACAGAGTATGGAAGACTCTGTCCTCTGCAGCCACAATAAGAAAGTGTGTCCCTTATGGACAGAAATTTCTAAGCATGGTTCAGGTATAGGGTACAGCCCTCCAGACCAGCAGCAACTGTTCTTGCCTCATTTGCTATAAAAAAAAGTCTACAACCTAGTGGCTTTGCGGACTGGCTGCCTACTTAGTTTTTGGGCGGTGCCTCCTGACATTTATTTAGAAGCGACTAATTTTCCTAGCAAAGCTAGCTCTTAAAAAGGGGAGGAAAGGATGAACCGTGCTGGAATGGAGAGAAACTGAAGAATATATTTTATCTTCAGGAAATGGAATTCCAAAAAACTGTGTGAACATCTTCCTCTAAAATCAAAATTTTCTCAAGATCACATATAGACTTTTGCAATTTTCTTTTTGAAAATGACACTAGCATGAGAGTTGATTTTATTTGGCAAAATAGCTGGATAGGATTGTAACTCACATAGATGTACTATTAAATGGTAGAGCCTAGTATGTAGAGTTTTCTTAAAGCTCATGATTCTTACGAAATCATGAAAGAAATTTTTGTCTCTTTAAAGGAATTCCTGTCTTTCATTCTTCACATATAGGCCCAACTCACCCAGCTCCCAATGTTCATTGTGACCCCCCTAAATATAGTTTTCTTGAAAGTTGCCTTGTGTGCTGTGTCCTCAACCTCAATTTTAGATCCAAAAGTGGTTTCGTATTTGTATGTTTGTATCTGTGTCATTCCCATGTCCAGAATTTAATCAAGTCCGTGTTTTTTAGCTTTTCCTAGATTTTATCCTAACTCTGTTTTAACTGCTTTGTTAGCACTGTCTCAGATTTGCTTAAAACTTCAAATGTATTCTAAGAATAGCCATCCAACCCCACACCAATGGGCTTCTCATTGCCCTGGAAATTTTAGAACCATTTACTAACCTGTTTAAATTGACCCAGTTCCGGGCCTCCCCGGTAGCGCAGTGATTGAGCGCTGGGCTGGGAAGCTGCCCGCAGCCTCCCCAGCACCTGTTCGATCCCCATCCCCTGGCGAGAGTCCCACATGGCACTCAGGCCTCTCCTGCCGCCCGCTGCTCCCCTCAGCAGTGTACTTCGTCAGTCTGCCTGTTCTTCTCCCCACTCTGGCTCTGGTGAATTCTCTCACCCTCCCACGCTTCTGACTGTACCCAGTGCTTGTATAAATAAATAAATAAAATCTTTAAAAAAACAAAAGACAGTGGTCCTAGAACATTTTAAAAAAAATTAAAAAAAAAATAAATTGACCCAGTTCCAGTGATAGCAACCGGAGAGGAAGTTGGGTGGTCTCAAACAAGATACTCTAGTTGGCCCCTTTCAGAGAAGAAGAGGAGGTCCTCTGTTTAAAGTTTTTCCACACTAAATCCTGAAAATTGCCCTAAGGTTAGGACTCTTAAAATAAATCAGACCGTTATCCAAATTGAGCAAAATGACGGTGAAATGTAGATCCCTAAAAACCCCTTAACTCAGGCATGAGGAGAGCACATGCTGCACTGTGATGCACTGGGCAGAGATGAAACCCAGAGCACAAAGATGGACAAGCACTTGGCAGAGCAAGGAAAGGACAAGATAAGCCCACACCTTCATCAGGGATGTGAGCCCTGAGCCAATCCTGCCAGGCCAGGCTGGGGTGGACTGGGCCTGAAAGGTGGAAATCAACAGTTGGAACAACCTAGACAAATTCTGGCTTTTCCATATCTGTATTTCCAGTCTGCACACATTTCTAAATCCCTGATGTTTGTGACTTGTTTGTACCAGTTGTGCTAACTGAGTGGATGCGTCTGAACTTCCTTTTGGGAAATATGTTAAAACCAACAGGTCTGACGCCACATGTGTCTTCTTCTCCCCAAACCAGTACCCTCTTCTGGCTTCCTTATTTCTCATGAGAATTAAAACCAGTCTGCCTCTCACCTTCTAGAAATCTTGGAATTCTCTCCTCTTTAAGCTTTCACTAATTTCCCCCCCCCCATCATCATCACTGCCCCTCTCCAGCAGCTCACCTATCACTGCACAAACAGCTCATGACTAGAGTTGCCTGCTTTCTTTCCCTCTGTCCAGTGTCCTTCTCCTTAAGTCTGACCAGGTCTTTGTACCATTGATGAATATTCTGTCATCTTTTATATGGCAACCTTCTGCAACTCACCCTTAACTACCAACTGTAAGATAAGGTCCAGACTGTGCTCTGGATGGAACTGACTTTTCTGGCCTCATTTCTTACACCTGCACACACGAGTGCTCCTGAGCTTCATTGCCCAGACTGCCGTTTCTCAGACAGGTTGGCGCAGACACAACACTAACTGTCCTTCTGTTGCTCATATCACTCTCCACCTCACTTTTGTCTACTCAAATTCTATATAGCCTGGAATATCTACTCAGTATCCTCCTCATCTTGGGAACCTTTCCAATGCAGCCCAAACTTTAGCTCTGTTTCTTAGACTCCTGGATTAGCTGTTGGTTCTCTTTATGGGGCACTTAACCAAGTCTCTCTTGTGATAAAGCTTCTAGTGGTCAATGATTATAAAGTTATGTTGCTGGAAAGCTCTTACTGTTTACTTAGTTTTACTTAGACTCATTTATAATTAAGAGACATGCCAAGGGCAATGGCTAAAGAGTCACAGAGTCTGGGTTGTAGTCACATAACTTTACTCCAGCAGTAATCATTCTGTAGTCATACCTATCTCATTGAATGCTAATCTATGTTGTTATTTAATCATTAAGGAAATTTTTATTTGGCATGAGAGTGGTGTCATCTCCAGTATATACGAGTAGTATTTGTCAAGCCCAAATCACAATTCAGTGTGGCTGGTGGCTAGGGTGGAGGGAGTCTAGACTGCTGTACACAGTCATCGGGAATCCAGGCTTCTTCCATCTTTGGACAGCAATTTCATTGATATGATCTCCAGGGTCTGCAGAATGGAGATTGATATAAAGGAGATTTGTATTGACCAGGCTTGGAAGAGTAAATCGCCTCTTCCACCCATATTAATCAGCCACATGAACTCTACTTTTGGAATTTAACTGAAAGAAATCTGGGAAATTCCAGGAAGGAAACAAAATTAATTTGGTGAGCACATAGCATTTTATTTTGCTATAATAAGCATGTACATAGGTCAGTTCCTTTCTCATTTTTCTTTTACATCTTCATTAGAAACCCATTGTATTCTGACCTACTGTTTTTTGTGTGCACCACTTTCCATATCCAGCTCCTTGAACATAATAATGGCCCCAAGTAATAGTTGTTCACACAATGTCTAAAGATCATATCACACATCATGCTTTACTGGACAATCAAAGAGAGACTGACCTCAAGCGTATGTGTAACTCATTGTGGTCAACAATGGACAGGGATAACTGTCCATGGAATTTTTATTTGGCATGAGAGTGGTATCAGTGCTGTCCAGTGACTGGGATAATTGCTGTTTACTGGATTTAATGGGGATATACAGCTCTCCGGGCCATTGAAGTTTCTCTGTGTATTTCTTAGTTATTCACTGTAAGTATTTCTTAGTTATTCACTGTAAGGATTCTTACTTCAGTGATGGGAACCTTTTGCTTTTCAGAGTACAGTTTGTTAGATGATGACATGTTTGGGTATCGTCAGATACTCTCACTTTCCTTCAGTGGCCCAAACAGTAAATCTTCAAGTAAGCAAATCATTATTGAGCTTCAACTATTTATCATGTGCCAAGATACAAGGATGAATAAACATGCCCCTTGCTTTTGAGAAGCCAAGTTTAATAACATTAATATGGTGCTGAGATCAAAGTTTATTTCAAGTGTTATAATAGATAAGGCAGTTTCCTCAGAGTGACAAGGCAGAAAAGAGTGTAATAAAATTGAATGTGGTAATATAGACTGCCAAATGCTATGTTATATTTTTAATTGAATTGCACAAAAATTTTTCTAAGGGCTGGCTTTTTTTTTTTTTTTTTTTTTGGTTAGCCAAGAGATTGAAAATGAAAGAAGAAATATCTTATGATAATTTACTTTGTTAAAATCAATAAATATAACATTTTGTACCTCATCTGTCTCCCTAAAATCAGATGTGTCCGAAGAACCAGATACAAAACCCTCTCTCAATAGAAGATCAGAAAAAATGGAAGATACCGGAGCAGAAAATGAAATCATTTCTTTGGTTGCACTTGAAAACCTCCAGGAAAATGTGACTGATTTGATGTTAATCTTGTTAGTGGAGAACACGAGTGGTTTGTCCAATGATGACTTTGAAGTGGAAGTAGTTCGCGATTTTGATGTTGCTGTAGTTACCTTTCGAAAATACATAGGTAAGATTGAGTGATGCTTCATTTACTTGCAGTCTTCCTTGTGCACACTGGAATTTGGGACACTCATTGAAGGAATGTCTCTGAAGGTGTGATTCTTTCAGTAGCTAGTAAGAGAAGACTGCTTTTTTATTTTGAAAGAGAAGCAAATTTGTTTTGAAACCAAAATATGCTATGTTTAATAGGTTGAACTATTAGATAGAACTAAAGGCACTAATAAGTGGAAGGGCTGGACTTGAACCCAGGGACCACCCTGCCCCAGCTGGTTCTCTTATCCCCTCTACCATGCTTTCCCTTAGTACCTCCATGGTTGTGCATGCGCAGAGCTCAATAAGGGCTTGGAATACAGAAAATCAAAATGCTAACTCTGCCATTTAACTAATATCTGAGATTGTGCTTTACTTCCTCACTTGTAAAATGGGGGTAATAATACTGACTTAGTCCAGTTTCTGTAAGAATTTAAGGTAGTTTGAAAGCTTTTCACTTAGTACCTGAGATATAGTAAGGATTCAAGAAAGGGAGCTATTCCTATTTCAAATTTATAATTATTTGTTGATATTTGAACTTACTTTTAGTCTTTAATCGAAAATTGTGAGCACACCTTGTGTGCCAGGCATTTGTCTAGGTGCTGAGGGTACAGAGATAATGCTTGAGAGGAGTTCATATGTAAATGAATAAGGTGCAGGTGAAGCTGCTTCCCTTAGCTGGTAACAGGCTGTGGGGAGAGGGCGTACGGGGAACCCAACACGGTGGCTTGTGTTAGCCCTGCCTACTCCTTTCTATGACATTTATACTCCCCCAGCACCAATCAGGTCCCAAGTATACTGTGTTTCATGCCACTGTTGACCCCTCTGCCTGCATGTTTCCTCCCCTCATTACTCATCAATGCCTTTTCATCCTCCAACAGCCAGGTCACTTATTCTGGGAATCTTTGTCAGTTCCCAGTATTAACTTTCCCATCTCATTTGGTTAGACAATTGGCAATTTGTTTTCTTTTAAGATTTCCTGCTTACTGGATGTTGAACTTTGAAGGATGTGTGAGATTTATGTGTGTGTCTCCACATGCTAGCAAGCACAGTGCTGACACACCATGGGCCCACCAGCACGATTTATTAAGTTGAAAAGAGTAGTTGGGCTGAGTCCAGAAGGAGGAATAGAACCAGTATAAACATTTGGAGAAGGTCATGTCAAGCATATGAAATTGTATAAACACAGGCAAAAAAAAAAGAATGGGTTTTCAAAACCGAGTAGTTTTTGTGGCCACATTTAAATTTCAGGGAATACTCAGAAGTATTGATTAAAAATTAGTTTGGGCCAAAAAGCCAAGGGCAGGTAAGCCTAAATAGTATAACTCATGTCTGCAGGAAATAATTAGCCACTGAATGACTTAAGAAAGGAGGAAAATGAGAATACTTGTAGTGAGACCAATCAGATGGCCATATCATAAAGGGTTGGACAGGGCTGTGACTGGAGACAGGGTCACAGTTTTGGGCAATAATCCAAATAAGACATTGACATGGGCCTTGTTCAGAGAATGGCAGTTTTAGGCATAGAAATGTTCTTAGCAATTAAAATCTAGCATCTGAAAAATCCAGTGCTTAGCTCCCCCTTTATTTTTAATAATATTCAGATAATTTCCTTATGTATGCAACAAAATCAGAATTTTCTGATGTGTTTATTCATTCATTCATATATTTGTAGATGTCATGAAATTTGTTGCTGATTGTGCCAAGGTCTCTAAAGTGAAACAACTTAAGCTTTCTCCAAGACCTCTGGAAGTCACAAGAGCAATCAGGGTGGAAAACCTGCCACCTGGTGTTGATGACTATGAATTAAAACTTGTATTTGAAAATCCTGATAATGGAGGAGGAAGAGTTGCCAAAGTTGAATGTTTTCCTGAAGAGAGTTCTGCTCTGATTGAATTTTTGGACAGAAAAGGTAAATATCTGGTAATCTGATTTTATAATCCTTATCTGGCAGAACCTGAACTATTTTAACAGATATTAATAGTTATCAGTTGATGTACAATTTATTTTTTAATTCATGTATTTCATTGAAAATCCAATTTATAATCTTGTTCATGGGATAGGATGCTTGATGAGTCCAGTGAGTCAAACTTTAGAGAATCAATATTAAGTTTGGAAGATGTAAAGAAATTTCCAAGTCTCTACTTATGATGAACCAAAAAATTATACTTGCTCCCTTTGCTCCCAACCTCCAATCTCCTCATATGGTAACCTCAACTCTACAGTCAGATTTCTAGATTTTGTTTTGTTTTGTTTCGATTGTTTTGTTTCTTATATCCCACACATGAGTAAAAACATCTGGTATTTGTCTTTGACCTATTAACTTATTTCTCTTATCATAATAGCCTCTCATTCCATTCATGTTGTCACAAATGGCAAAAGTCACCTTTTTAATAGCTGATTGGTATTCCAATATATATTTCATCATAATACACTTGTCTGTCTTTGGGGACTTAGATTGTTTCCATAGTTTGAGTATTGTAAACAGTGCTGCAATGAACATAGGAGTGCATGTATTCTTCTGAATTAGTGTTTTAATATTCTTTGGGTGGACATCTAGAAGTGGAATTGGTGGATCATATGGTGAATCTATATTTAATATTTTGAGAAAACTTCATATTGTTTTCCATAAGGACTGACCATTCTGCATTCCCACCAACAGTTTGAAAGGATTCCTAGCCCTCCCAGCACCTTCTACCACATCCTCACCAACACATTTTGATGCTAGTCTTTTTGATATAGGTCATTCTCAAAGGTGTGAGTAATATCTCATTGAATTTATATTTGTATTTCCCTGATAATGGTAATGATAGCATTTCCATATGCCTGTTAGCAATCTGTAGTCTTCATTGGAGAAGTGTCATTTTACCTCTTCTCATTTTTTGATTGGGTTGTTTTCTTGATGATGAGTTGTGTGAATTATATGTAGACCTTGGATATTAGCCCCTTTGCCAGATAGACGGTATGCAAATATTTTCTTTCATTCAGCTAGGGTATCTTTTCATTTTAATTATAGTTTCTTTTGCCATGCAGAGGGTTTTTATTTGATGTTACCTCAGTATCTGTTTTGCTTTTGTTTCCCTTAGTGTGTAATCTAGTACCCAAGACATCCCTGAAGCCAATGTCATGGTGTGTTAAGCCTGTGTTTTCATCTATGTGCTTCATCGCTTCAGGCCATATATTTGAACCTTTAATCTATTTTGACTTACTTTTAGTTTGTGGAGTATTATCACTTGTTGTTTGTGTTGATAGAAACTTTTGGATGCCAAGAGTTGTTGTGAGAATTCAATTCTGTGAGGATTATTCTCTGACATTATTCTGTGATGATTATTAGCTATAATAATCAGCAATGATTGTAATAATATTTATTATTGTTAAGCTCCTCCCCATAGAGGCATTAAGGGAATTTAAGTCCTGTATGAAGCCTAAAATGTAAGGCTGTTTAGGAGAAGCAAATAACACGATTTTGACATGAGCTTCATGTTAAGCACCAAAATTTTCCTTCCACTATGCAGACATTATCCCCAGGCTTGTGACTAAACTCATGTCTGTTTCTGAACGGGATGGGGATATGTCAGAGAAATGTAAAATAGAATTAAACTAATATGATTTCAACTTAAAGTGATACAAATGAAATTATTCCAATAAACAAAGAATACCTGTGAAGTCCTTGAAGTTTTTATATGTGTTCATTTATATTTGAGCATAGTATGTTTTTTAATAATGTAATATAGTAGTCCTACAAAAATTAGGATTTATTACTATAGAGTAGGAAGGTATTATATTTTACTCTTGAAACATGACACTGAAATACTTACTTTTATTTCTTTCCTTTAAGTGGTCGACACCATTATGACCAAGAAGCTTGAGCTCAATAAAATGCCGCTCTCCGTGTTCCCATACTACTATTCCTTGGGCACAGCCTTGTACGGAAAGGAGAAGCCTCTGATCAAGCTTCCAGCACCCTTCAGAGAATCCTTGGATCTTCCCTTGTGGAAGTTCTTGTACAAGAACAATCACCTGATCGAGGAGATAAATGATGAAGTGAGACGCTGTCACTGTGAGCTCACCTGGTCCGAACTCAATGGGGAAGTTACCATCCGACCCGCACCCTCCTTACTCAGACAGGGAAGACAGAGAATCAAGAACTGGCAGAAAAATGTTTCCACAGCCTTTGCCGGCATCAGGTCTAAATATAAAATCTCCTCATTTAAAGTGGATCCCATCGTGTGGGACACCGTGAAAAGTGACTTACAAGACAACAGGGTGTTGATTGAGTTTGATACACTGCTGGAGATCGTCACTTTGGTGGGGAAATCAGAGGATGTACAAAAGATCGAGCCACAACTCACAGAATTAATAGAAAGCACCACACAAAGAATTAAAAGGGAACAGCAAAGCCTGAAGGAAAAAGTGTCCCTTTCTCCAGGGAGATTTTCTCTCTTGTGCCACAGTGGTGCACTGGAGTGTTCCCGCTCAGAAGACCCAGAGGTGGAGATAGTCTACGATGAACCCTCTCAGCACATGAGCATCAAAGGGCTTCCTGCAGATGTGTATAAGGTGAAGTGTGAAGTCCAGGAGAAGGTGCACGCCATGGCTCAGAAACACGTTCAGGTTCCCCCTGAGGTTTTCCAGTTTTTACAACAGGTAGACTCTACCGAATTCTCTAAGTCTCTTTTTGTAGCACAGAAAATTCTTGCAATTTATGAACTAAAGGATCCAAGTGTTCTCTTAACCAGCTTTTCTTCTGAAGTCCTATTGGAAGCTGAAAAGCAAATGACCAGTGCCTTAAATTATCAGCGCATAGATGTTGAGGACAAAGATGTTCTCAATGACAAGAAATGGAAAGGACTCACTCGCAGCTTGCTCAGCAAACATAATTCCTCCTCAAAGACTATAATAATCAATGAGTTAACTTCAGATGTCAATGCTGAGGTCATTGTGGCTGGCTGTGTGAGAGAAGTAAAAGAAATTTATAACTTGCTTTTTGACTTTCTGGAAAAACACACAATCATAAAAAGGATGATTGAAATAAAGTCTTCCTTAATTATTGAGTACTTACAGGCAGAAAAGAGGTCATTCTGTCAAAAGATAAAAATTCCAAAAGTGCAGATAGAGTTCCATCTTGAGAAAAACCCAAAAGGTTCAAAAGGAATTTCACTAACTGGTCCAAAGATAGACGTCCGGAAGGGAATAGACATTATCATGAAAGCCAGGGATTCTGTCTGTGTTAAAAGTACCTGCGTTAATCAACCAGGAGCCAGACAGTTATTCCAGAAGAAAAAAGGGTTTTATACACATGAGGTCAAAAAGCAGTTTGGTTGTATTATTAAACTACAGGAGGACGAAGAAAAGGCGGGAGAGGGCACTTACGGGCAGAAACGCCTCTGTGGGGTGGACTTGGCCCCTGGAGTCTCCTTGATTGTGCAGCAGGGCGACCTGACAGGGTTCCCCGTGGAAGTGGTGGTGAATGCAGCCAATGAGGAGCTCCAGCACATCGGGGGCCTTGCTGCTGCTCTTTTAGAAGCAGCAGGCCCTGAGCTCCAAGCCGACTGTGACCAGATAGTGAAGAGAAATGGCAAGGTCCCACCTGGCCACGCCACCATCTCAAAGCCGGGAAAGCTCCCATACAGGCACGTGATCCACGCAGTCGGGCCCCACTGGAGGAGAAATGAGGCCCAGAGGTGTGTGTCCCGGTTGAAGAGAGCTGTGGAAGAAAGTCTTTGTTTGGCTGAAAAACACAAGTGTCAGTCCATCGCCATCCCTGCTATTAGTTCTGGAGTCTTTGGCTTCCCCTTACCCCAGTGTGTGGAGACCATCGTTTCTGCTGTCAAGGGGCATTTCCAACATAAGTCAGATGGATGCACCTTGAAAGAAATCTACCTTGTGGATACAGCTGAGAAGACTGTGGAGGCCTTTGCCAGTGCCGTGAAAACTCTATTTAAAGATGCCCGGCCCGATGCTGCTTCCCTGCCCAGATTGCCAGCAGCCAGCCAGCCCGACTTGAGAGAAGATCATGGGAACGGACAAGTTCTCTTGTCCCCAGAAGGCCTGAGGATCTTGTTGGTGAAAGAAGAGGTGCAGAATGCTGCTGTGAGTGACCCCAGGTTGTCTCCCACACCCTCAGGTTATCTCTACCGCATTTAGTACCTTCTTTTTTTTTTTTTTTTTTAAAGATTTATTTATTTATTCATACAAGCACTGGGTACAGTCAGAAGCACGGGAGGGTGAGAGAATTCTCCAGAGCCAGAGCGGGGAACAGAACAGGCAGACTGACGGAATACTCTGCTGAGGGAAGCAGCAGGCGCAGCAGGAGAGGTCTGCACGCCATGTGGGACACTCGCCACCAGCTGTGGGCAGCTTCTCAGCCCAGCGCTCCACCACTGTGCCACCAGGGAAGGTCCCATTTAGTCCCTTCTTAAAGGAAGATGGGCTCAAGGAGAGAATCCATGCCCAGCCCACGTCCCACCTCAAGACAGGGTCCTTAGAACTTGGCTAATTGCCCAGCCTGTCATTTGTGGGAACTGAGTATGTATTCAGTTCACCTGGTTTCTCATGAGTGTGAAATACACAACAATACCTCATATTTATCTGGCTTCTGGACTAATTCAATGACTTTACACTTACTTGACACATCTAAGGATAATTTCTGGTTAAGTTTGCAGATAACAGATAAGAATACTTAGAGCATAGGATCTGAGCCAGCTGGGGCCCTGAATGTTGGGGAATAGGAGCACCAGCCCCAGTAAGGAGATGTGATGAGGAGAGAGGAAGTGGATCTGGGAAAGATCTGGGTATGATGGAGGGAAATTCTGTTAGGTCAACCAGGGGGTGACATGTTTTAAAAACATATTAATAACCTTTTCACATAGGCTCACTAATCGGACAGCAGCTGTGGCCTCCCCGACTGTGCTGAGTGTTACTTCTTTATTTGGGTGATTGTGGACAGTCCTGGGATACCTGGGAAGGCTATTTGCATACCTTCTTTGGAGAACTGTCTATTCAGATCCTTTGTCTGCTTTCAAATTGGGTTGTCTTTTTATGATTGACTGTGTAAGAGTTCTTTATATGTTCTGGATACAGGATCCTTATCAAATATATATGATTTTAAATGTTTTCTACCATTCTCTAGGGTGCCACCCTTTTTAATATTGCTGTTTTAAGGTATTTTTTATTTTAGTTTCAACTTTTGAAAGAATTTGTTAAAATTAGATTACCACTTGCATAGAGATAAAATATAATCACAAGACAAGTAGCTCACCGTGATCATTTTTTATGTGCCAGAGACTGTGCTGTATGCTTGATACACATTTTCCATGAGAAAGATTGTAGGATTATTATTTTTCCCAATACCCACATGAAGAAGTGGGACTTAGAGGGGATAAAGAATTTGTCCATGTCTCACAGCTCTCAAGTGGTAGATACATGCATTTGCTCAGATACTTAGGCATTGCAACCCTTCCAACTTCTTAGCGCCCACCTTGCTCCTGTTGTCTTCACTAGCCTTGAAGGACCTTCCTCTGGACTCCTCCAGTGGTCCCATACTGTTTATGTATTGTTTTTGGACAGTGTTTTTTGTATTCAAGTTTCTTAAGTGAACAAAGTATTTAATAACACTTTGTCTTAGGTGGCATTTAATCTCTGAGAACTTGACCATCTTCATTGTCCTCTATTGGGCCAGCCCAGTGGGTCAATATAGTAATCCTTGATGAATGCTTTCTGTTAGTATTTGAAACAAATTGTTGGTTTTGTCTTTAAGGTCGATGTTATTGTCAACTCCATTCCCTCAAGTCTTTCACTAAATAATGGACCCCTTTCTCAAGCCCTCTTGGGAAAAGCCGGCCCAAAACTCCAAGAGGAATTGAACGCAGCTGGACAAGGGGTGACTGTGGATGTGGGCACGGTTCTCCTCACCAGTGGCTGCAATCTGCAGTGCCAGCATGTGCTTCACGTGGTGGCTCCAGGGTGGAAAAATAACAGCACATCTGCACACAAGGTGGGATCTGGTTGTACACCCTCCAGGAAGTTGGGGAGCCCTTTCCAGTCTCCTCCAAATGATGGAGACCAAACTGAACCCTGACTCTTTCTCTTCTGTAGTAATGTCACGCTCTCGGCAGCCTCCGTCACCATGGCCATTCCTTGTCCCTGTGTCTGACTTCTCCTGAGGACTAGTTAGTGGCATAAACTGATCACAGTGCTCAGCCATTCTCGGGAGTCAGGGAAGAGACTCTAGTGAGGAATCCAAGGCGAGGGCATGAACCGTTGAAGAGAAGGGAGGGTTAGGACAATAGCTGCTCGGGTTCTTCCCTTCATTGCTGAGTGAGTTGGAGTCTTCTGGGCGGGCTCTCTTTTCTGCCTCTACATGTGACCTTGTCTTTTCCCTTCTGATTAGTTACAGTCAAGTAACTAAATTCTTCTTTGCTCTAACTCCCATTCTATAAAGATGTGTTTTGTGCTTTTCAGATCATGGAAGACTTAATCAGAAAATGTTTGGAGATGGCTGAGAGCCGGTCCTTAAAATCCATTGCATTTCCAGCCATAGGAACAGGAAATTTAGGCTTTCCTAAACCTGTTTTTGCCAAATTAATCATTTCAGAAGTGTTCAAGTTCAGTAGCAACAACCAAGCTACCACCTTACAGGAGGTTCACTTTCTGCTGCACCCAACGGATCTTGGAAATATCCAGGTACAGTCTCTTATTTCTGGTGTTTTGTCAGATGAGCCCTAGTGTCTTCTTGGCTGTTTCTTCACTTATTTCCCATATGAGAGAGTAAAGGAGTAGTGTAGACTAATTGTAGTCTAGTAAACATCAAGCAAATTTATGGTTGTAGAAACACATTTAAATTCTTATTCAAGAAATTTTAACATATATAAAAGTTGACAAAATAGTATAATGAAATATTTTGTACTCACCATTCATCAGTTGCTAGCATTTTGCTAGCATTTAAAAATAAAATATTTCAGATAAAATTCCAGATGCACTTTGTGACCTACAAATTCAAAAGTTCTGGCAGGTTGATAGTGCACAGTTTGCCAGGCTGAATGGCAGGTGCCCGCTAGTTTTCGAGTCAAACCCTCCACCTTTGCTCCTGCAGCTTACCAGCCTGCCCTGCAGGCCTGTGAGCCTGAGACCCTGGCACCATAGTCTCTCCTGGCCCTTCTCCCATCATGTATTAGTCATTTTGTTAGAGGACAGGGTGAGGGGCACCCCCAACCCTCAAACCTGCCCACTCTAAATAGCTTCTACCAATCGCCACATCGAGAAAGAATGTACTCTAGTATGTAAGACCTTCAATGGAAAGGAACTTTAATACAATGAGTGTGCAATACAGAAAAGGGGAAGAAGGTAGTTTCCAAATTTGTCACCTGAAGTTACCCATCCCCTCGTGGGTAAATGCCCAGCCAAACATGATGGGCCCAAAGCAGGGCCTCTGAGGCCTGAAAGCCTGCCACAAGTCTAAAGCTCTTTTTGGTGAGGACCCATCAAAGGGGTAAGAAATAGCCAGACAAGTCTGGGAGGAAAAGAGCAAAATCAAAATCAAGATAGAAACTGCCATTATTAACCTCCCCACTGATCTCTCACCCACATCTGTTCCAACCAGTCCAAGACCAAAAAGCAAGTGCAGCTTCTTCACATGTCTCTCTGCTCCAGGTGCCTCTTCCAGGTCTCCTCCTGTCTCTCTATCCTGCTTCCTTCCTTCCCAGTCTCTTCTCCAGCTTCTCCTCCTCCCTGCTCAGCTCCACCCTTCTTGGGATGGGGCAGGGAACCTGGAAGGTCCCCTTTTTCTGGGGACCACCCTGTTACAATTTCACCAACAGGCTACTTTTTTCCCCCCAACAAAAGTCTCTGTTGCTTGTTTTAAGAGAGAAGAAAGTGATGATTTCGATTGTTACTAACAGTCAAAGAAATGGCTCGTTAATCCTATAATACATGTAACAGCATATAATACATGTAACAGGTTCGTTATAGGTTCGTTAATCCTGTAATACATGCTTCCTGCAAAAAGCATGAACCCCCAACCATTTCTCTCTTGCACTGATAAGAATTTTAAAACTGAAGTGATTAGATCCTTGTTTGTCCTTCTCTTAACAGTATTTTTCACAACTAGCAGGTTATTTGCTCTTACTGGTTATGAAAGTAATGCATGTTCTTTGTAGAGACTTTGAATAATATAAAATATATAACTTCTTTTAGTATTTTTTCATCCAATCTTCTTTTAAACCTGTGTACTTTTTTAAAGTGGGATTATGTAATTTAATATCTTTTTTCATTTAATAGCATAAGTAACTATTTCCCTATTCTATTGAATATTCTTTAAAAATGTTATTTTTAATGACTGGTAAGTATTCCAACATGTGGATATATTAAAATTTATTTAATCATTTTCCTGCTGGAGTTTAAAACTTTTATTTTTTTCTCTATTACAAATAGCACTGTAATTAATGTTCCTGTATTTATATCTTTGTTCACATCTTTGATAACTTTCTTAGGATATATTCGTGAAAGCAGAATTACAGACTTGTATTTCATAATTTTAAATGTCTGTAATGAAAATAAATAATAATTTGAGAATTGATCTATCCAAAATGTGCATACCTGCAGAAGCAAAAACTGATAAGCCATGATCGTTCATCTACTGAGGATTGTAAATCATCGAGATCAAAACTCTCTTTGTATTTCTAGGCATTTTCAGATGAATTTGCTCGAAGGGCTAATGGAAATTTCGACAGTGATGCCATTCTCAAGATTGATGATAAACAAGGTTCAGTACAACTTTTCTTTTTTTTTTTTAAAGGATTCATTTCTTTTTTATTTTAATATTAAATTTTATTTTTATATTCCCCCATACAATTGCAAACGCCCCACTCTGACCCCAATCCTTCCCCTCCCGCCCCCCACCCCCCAAAAAGTGTCTCTGGTTCATAGATTTTTGTTGATTTTGATTTTCACTTTCTTATATTCATTTTCCTGGTCCCTTATTTAAGTTTTCTAGATTCCTGCTATGAGTGAGACCATCTGGTATTTTTCTTTTTCTTTTTGGCTTATTTCGCTGAGCATGATCCCTTCCAGTGCCATCCATGTTGCTGCAAATTGCATGTGTTTATCTTTTTTGAATGCTGAGTAATATTCCATGGTATATATGTACTACATCTTCTTGATCCAGTCATCTATTTTTGGGCATTTGGGTTGTTTCCAAAGCTTAGCTATTGTAAACAGTGCTGCTATAAACATAGGGGTGCAGGTGTTCTTTGGAATTGATGTTTCTGTGTCCTTTGGGTAAATACCTAGGAGTGGAATTGCTGGATCATATGGAAGCTCTATGTTTAGTAGGTCCAGAAATCTCCACACAGCTCTCCATAGTGGTTGGACCAGTTTGCACTCCCACCAACAGTGCACAAGAGTTCCTTTTTCTCCACATCTTCGCCAACATTTGTTGTTGCTAGTTTTTTTAATATGTGCCATTCTCACTGGTGTGAGATGGTATCTCATGGTAGTTTTGATTTGCATTTCCCTGATTACAAGTGATGTTGAACATTTTTTCATATGTCTGTTGGCCATTTGCATTTCCTCTTCAGAGAAGTTTCTTTTTAGCTCTTCTGCCCATTTTTTGACTGGATTATTTTCTTTGTTGTTGCTGAGTCTCATCAGCTCTTTGCAGATTTTTGTGATCAGTCCTTTATCATTAGTGTTGGGTGCAAAAATGTTCTCCCAGTTGGTGGGGTTTCTCTTTGTTTTTGTTATTGTCTCTTTTGCTGTGCAGAAGCTCTTTAATTTGATGTAGTCCCAGCTGTTTATCTTTCTCTTCACTATCACTGCTTTGGGTGATGTGTCTGTAAAGATGTCTTTGATGTGCAAATCCCGTAGTGTTTCGCCTATATTTCCTTCTATGTATTTTATGGTTTCAGGTCTTATGTCTAGTTCTTTAATCCATTTTGAGTTGATTTTTGTGTAAGGTGTGAGGTAGTGGTCAAGCTTCATTCTTTTGCATGTAGCGACCCAGTTTTCCCAGCACCATTTATTGAACAAACTTTCTTTGCTCCAATGCATAGTCTTTGCTCCTTTGTCAAAGATTAGTTGACCATAAATCTGTGGGTTTATTTCTGGATTTTCTATTCGATTCCATTGGTCTGTATGTCTGTTCTTGTTCCAATACCATGCAGTTTTGATGATTATGGCTTTGTAGTATAGTTTGAAGTCTGGGAGTGTGATGCCTCCATTTCCTTCTTTTTTTTTCAGTAGAGCTTTGGCTATTCGGGGTTTTTGGTGATTCCATATGAATTTCATCAATAATTGTTCTATTTCTTTGAAGAATGCCATTGAGATTTTGATTGGAATAGCATTGAATCTGTATATTGCTTTTGGTAGGATGGCCATTTTAATAATGTTTATTCTTCCAATCCATGAGCAGGGGATGTCTTTCCATTTCTTTGTGTCTTCTTCTATTTCTTTTAACAGTGTTTTATAGTTTTCTTTGTATAGGTCCTTTACCTCTTTTGTTAGATTTATTCCCAAATATTTGATTTTTTTTGTTTCGATAATAAAAGGGGTGGTTTTTTTGATTTCTTCTTCTTCAGATTTATTGTTTGTGTATAGGAAGGCTACTGACTTTTGTGTGTTGATTTTGTATCCTGCCACTTTACTGAATTGATTGATGAGTTGAATTAGTTTTTCTGTGGAGATTTTGGGGTTCTCTATGTATATTATCATATCATCTGCAAATAGTGATAGTTTGACTTCTTCTTTTCCTATTTGGATTCCTTGGATGTCTTTCTCTTGTCTTATTGCTCTGGCTAGGACTTCCAGTATTATATTGAAAAGCAGTGGTGAGAGTGGACATCCTTGTCTTGTTCCAGATCTTAATGGAATTGCTTTCAGCTTTTCACCATTGAGAATGATACTGGCTGTTGGCTTGTCATAGATGGCCTTTATGATGTTGAGGTATGTTCCTTGTATCCCAAGAATTTCAAGGGCTTTTATCATGAATGGGTGTTGCACTTTGTCGAAAGCTTTCTCAGCATCTATTGATATTATCATATGGTTTTTATATTTCTTTTTGTTGATGTGTTGGATAACGTTGATTGATTTTCGGATGTTAAACCATCCTTGTGCCCCTGGAATGAATCCAACTTGGTCGTGGTGAATTATCTTATGGATACATTGTTGGATTCTGATAGCTAAAATTTTATTGAGGATTTTTGCATCAGTGTTCATTAGGGAGATTGGCCTATAGTTTTCCTTTTTTGTGTTGTCCTTATTCGGTTTTGGTATTAGTGTAATGTTGGCTTCATAGAACGTGTTTGGTATTGTCCCTTCCTTCTCAATTTTTTGGAAGAGTTTGTGAAGGATAGGCACTAATTCGTCTCTGAATGTTTGGTAGAATTCATTTGTAAATCTATCAGGTCCTGGGCTTTTGTTTTTGGGGAGGTTTTTAATTACCATTTCAATTTCTCTGCTTGTAATTGGTCTAAACTGTTTAGGTGTTCTATTTCTTCTTTATCTAGCTTTGGGTGATTGTAGAGTTGTAGGAATTTGTCCATCTCCTCTAGATTGTTGAACTTGTTTCCATATAACTGTTCATAGTAGTTACTGATTATTCTTTTGATTTCTGCTGTATCCGTTGTGATTTCTCCTCTTTCATTTATGATCCTGTGTATTTGTGCTTTCTCCCTTTTTTCCTTTGTGAGCCTGGCTAGGGGTTTGTCTATTTTATTTATTTTTTCAAAGAACCAGCTCTTGGTTTCATTGATCTTTTGGATTGTTTTTTTAGTTTCAATTTCATTTATTTCTGCTTTGGTTTTTATTATTTCTTTTCTTCTACTGGTTTTGGGGTTTTTTTGTTGTTCTTTTTCTAGTTCTTTGAGCTTCGAGATTAGGTTGTTTCTTTGAGTTCTTTCTTGTTTTAAGGATTCATTTCTTTATGCATACAAGAGCTGAGGTACAGGCCAGAGGGGGGGGGGGGGGTGAGAGGATCCACCAGAGACAGAGTGGGGAGCCGAACAGACAGATCTGCTGATATACACTGCTGAGGGGAGCAGTGGTGAGACAAGAGAGGTCTGCTGCACCATGTGGGCAACTCCCTGGTCAGCCAGGTATCGAACTCATGCTGTAGCAGATAGCTTCACAGTACTGTACTCAACCCCTTGCGCCACTAGGGAGCCCCAAAAGTTTTCCATTAAAACTAGGCAAGTGACCTCTCCTGTCTTGCCCGCTGTCCCTCTCAGAAGTATATTTCAATAGATCCACCTTTTCTGCACTCCAATAAATAAATAAAATAATAATAAATTTAAACATTATTTTTAGTTACTAAATAACTATAGGTGGGAAATGACAGTGATGAATTTTATGGAGAAATCAATTCATGATAAATAAGATTTTCAGTTACATTCTACACATGTGAGCTTGCAATACACTGGTCAAGTTAATGTGATCTGGAGCAAGTGCAGGCAGACCAAGTAGTAGACTCTGTACAGAGGTCCTTCAGTAATGATGAGCCACTGTTGTTCATGTTGTCAAAAATAGACCCTTTGAAGAGACAATATCAACTTAATGCTACAGTCTGATTTGCTATGGCTAGATTAGATTTTAAACTCCTGTTAGAAGTTTACTGAGCCTTCTTGGAATATATATGTCCTTCATCAAATTTGGTAATTTTCAACCATTTCTTCAAATATTTTTGTCTGCACTGGGCTCCCCCTCCTTCTGGTACAAAATAACATGAAGTTAAAGCTTTTCTCCAAATTTTTCCTCTGTATCAGATTCAACTTTTTTTAAATTGATCTCATGTTCACTCACTGTCTACTCCCTGTTGTCTATTGAAAGAATATTTTTTATTTCAGTCTGTATTTTTAATTTTGAAAATGTTCATTTGATCTTACTTTATAATTTATATATCTCTGGAGAGACTCTTGTTTTTTCCGTTCATTCCAAATCATTTTACTTTTCAGATGTGTTTTCCCGATCTCAGGCAGCATAGTTATAGAAGATGCTGTAAGACTTTGTCTCAAAATTCCAACTTCTGGATCACCTTGAGATTAGCATCTATTGATTGCCTTTATCCTTGAGTTGGTCATATTTTCCTCCTCCTTTGTATGTTAAGCTATTTTGGATTATAGGATGAATATTTAAAATATTATTTTATGAAACTTGGGTCCTATTAAAATCCTCTAGAAAACAGTGAATTTTTATTTATTTTAGCAGATTGTAATCAGTCAAGTTCATTCTAAGAGTTCTTTCTCACCTTCTATGTGAGCAGCAGCTCTCATGTCTGTTCAGTTCTCAAAGCATTTGCTCTGCTGCTTGGGTCTTTCTGACCTGTGCAGCTCTGGGGTGAATTTAGAATTTAGTCCAGTTCACATACTGTATAGGGATCCCTATTGCCAGTGACACCTCTCAAGGATTCTTATATGCTATCTGACTTGCAGTAACCCATTTTCTAAGTCATCTGGTCAGAAAGACAGGGCTCCCTCTGAGTTGAAATTATAAGGCATTTAAATTATAAATTATAAGACATTCTGGACAAAATGCCTTTGGGGAAAATGGAGAGAGACGCGAGTGAGGAAAAAAAATAACATGGGGAAAAAAAAGTATTAGGGAACAAAGAGCCTAAAAAAATAAGTAAATAACAGGAATGTTCCCCATTCCCCTCCTGTATACATCTCAGGTCAAAAGAGCTCTTTTTCCTGATTCCCTGGATAGAAATAATAATATTTCTCACCATTTTAGCTCCCTGTGGTGCCACAGGATGTTCTGCAACTGGGGTCACCCTGGGGCAGGGTCTTGATTAAAAAGAAAAAAGTATGAAAAATAATGAGAAATTACTCTCCTGCAATTTAACTTACAAGGACCTGTTTTCTCAATCCTCGGCCACATAACAGATTTTTTGAGTGTTTTGCTGCCTGTACCCATGTATGGATCGCAATAGGGCCATCCTAGGGCCAAAACTGGGAAGGCAAAATGGAAAAATGTCAAAACAAAATTGAACTCCTCTCTTACCCTCCCCCACTCCAGGTTGCTACTTCAAGTTTTGACTCTCTACCCCTAGTCTACGTGCTATTGTATTCTCTTCAGTTACCAACTACTGCCTTTTTTATTCATCCTGTATTTTCGGTTGTAATCAGCGGGAGAGACAAGGCTCTAGTCAGTTGGCTTCACCTTGACCAGTGTCTGAAGTCTACATTTAATATGTATTGCATTTTATCATCTGTTTTCCAAAATGGGCCATTGCTATGCGCAGGGTCAGGGCCAGATTCAAGTCAGAGATCACAGAGAGAGAAGCATGTGGGGTACATGTGTGGAACATGAGACCGGCATCATTCTTGCTGTTGATAGATGATTCCATCTTCTTTTCTTTTCAGGTTTCTACGGGACTGTTTCTAGCCCTAAGCAGGGAGAGTACAAAATGAAGATTGGTCCCATCATGTTCAAGGTGGCCACTGGAGATATTGCAACTCAAAAGGCAGATGTTATTGTAAATTCAACAACAAAAACATTTGATCTCAAATCAGGTACTGTACATGTTGGATTTTTTTTTAAAGATTTATTTTTTTATGCATACAAGAATGGGGGATACAGGCCAGAAGTATGAGGGGTGAGAGGATTCACCACAGACAGAGGGGAACAGAACAGGCAGTCTGAGTGAAATATACTGCTGAGGGGAGCAGCGGGTGAGTCAGGAGATGTCTGCTGCACCATGTGGGTTGCTCCCTGGGCAGGGATCGAACTCGTGCTGCAGATAGCTTCATAGGTTGCGTCTTAACCCCTTGCGCCACATGTTGGATTTTGAGCAGTGTAATCGTCACAGTAAATCCATAAAGGAAAGTTCCTCTAGCCAAATTGATATACAGTTGCTGTAGCTGAGGTGATTTCTACAACCATGGTTTATTAATATTAATTAATAATTTTGAAAGCATTTTGGCATTTCTTATAATTAATGTTAAGTTATGCTTTATTGTTCTTTGTTATCAGAACTACCCAGATTTTATTATCTTTTTGGTATTGGGAAAGCTTAGGAAATGAGGAGGAATGCAAAAACTCTAGCCAAAGGGCATATGCACTGCTTTGTTCATTGTGGCATTATTTACAATAACCAAGTTTTGGAAACAACTTAAGAGCCCAAAGACAGATTGGATTACGAAGATGTGCACAGAGTGAAATATATTTAGCTATAAAAAACTCTTGCTCTTTGCAACACCATGGATGGAACTGGAGGGCATTAAGCTAAGCAAAAATTGTCACAAAGATAGACAATTATCAGATGATACCATTTATATGGGAAACGTAAACAAACAAAACAAAGGGTCAGATAAAGCCTAACCAATTATAGACCCCAGATATCTGACTGTAGAATTGAGGTTACCAGAGGAATAGGGTAATTGAAAACACAGTGGGGAGGGGTCCCAGTGGATGATGGTGGAGGACTTTCAGTGCCTTGCTGGTGGGTTTGGTGTGATGATGTGCACCAGAAGGGAATGATCCTATATCTCTAAATCATAGTGTTTTAAAGCAATGATACCTGAATTTAAAAAAAGCTACAAGAGGAAAAGAAAAGAAAATGAGCTGCCACACTAATCTAATTATAACCTACTGATTTTTTTTAGTCATGCTTGTTCCATCTTGATTTTCTCATGTAGGGGTCTCCAAAGCAATTTTAGAAGGTGCTGGAGAAGATGTAGAAACCCAATGTCGTCTTCAAGGTAAAACACAATGATATTCTCTGTTCCTAATTTGTAAATGGCTAGCTATGGCGACACCAGGGAGAGACATATTGATTTTAAAAGTATACATTTGACCAAGAATTTCAGTTATGGAGAATTAAAAGTGAAAAGTAAAAGGAGGAAGTATGCAAAAGGGATTCATCAAAGAGTATTTCAAGAGTCTTTTAGCTGCATAAAATAATATTTGCCAAACCAGACATGTTGCTTTCTAAATAATCAAAGATGCTTCAGTATCTACTTTTGCAATTTTTTTCATGTGTTTCCCAGGTAAACCGGGCAACAGTGATTACCTAATCACAGAAGGTGGTTCACTGAAATGCAAGAATATTATTCATGTCGTTGGTGGAAATGATGTCAAGACATCCGTTACCCATGTTTTGCAAGAGAGTGAAAAACGGAATTACTCGTCCATTTGCCTCCCAGCCATCGGGACAGGTGTGTAGCCTCTGGCTGTCAAGGCAGAATCCCAAGTCATCTGCTCCCCTATTCAGTACTGTGACTGTGGGGAATGCTCAGTCTGATAAGGACAGTTTTCTTGCCCAAGAAAGTCCCTTAGGGAATAAGCAGGTCTGTGGGTAGTGTAACTAATAGAGAGGAAAAACTGAAGGAAAGTGAAGAATGTTAGACTATTAGAGAGAGATTTGTTCCCTGACATGGAAGGCAATAGAGAGAGGAGGGGAAAGACAGAAAAGAGGAGGGGAATTAAGGAGAGAAGAGAAAGAGAGAGCATCTCTCCTTGTCCATCAGTCCCTTTGTCTCTTTTCAGTCTCCCCCACATCCCCCCTGACTTACCATGAGCTCCCTCCTCTAACCCCCTCCGTGGAGCACACCGAGCGTGCACGTGCTCCTCGCTGCCCCTGACCTGGGAGCACGTCCAGCTCTTCTCGCCTTTTCAGCAGCAGGCTGTGGGGGTTGGCCTTAGGGCCTCTCTGTGTAGAAGCCTCTCAGCCACCAGGACCCACTGGGATCGAATGGAGCAGAAACACGTAACTCTCCAGCTTCCTCTTTTCAGTCTCTTTACTTCCTTCAAGTATTTTGTTTTCCTCAGACTATGCAATGAGTGAGTGATTCTTCATGTATAAAGATGGCTCTTTGGCTTTATCATTACTAAGGTGATGCCCTTTGAACTCTTTCTGCAGGAATCTGAGTCAAGTGCATTAATGAGGAGTTCCTGCTTGGTCTCCCCTAAAGAGCTGGTGGGGAGAGGCAAACCCTCTCGGGCCCCAGGTAGATGAAGCTGACTGGTCCAATGACAGGACACTCAGCACTGGTGGTTGTTGCTCAGGAATCTGAGTTTGAGTGGCTCACATTGGCATTGTAGGTTCTCCAGAAGTTTAGCCTCAATAGACTTAACCATCATGTCACCTTCTGCCCCGTCTAATTCTCTGTCCCATATTTTGATTTCTGTAATTCTCTACAATTCCTCTTATGTTTCCATATGAATTGCTGTATCTACTTGGTTACCCTCTATTTGCAAGGTTATATTTTATAAGTGCCTTAGGTTTTCATTCTTCTTATAGGAACATCCAATTTAGCATATTCGCCAACTTATCATCTATCTATGCATCATCTATCACAGTTATTTTTATGAGCACTCAATAATCACTCATAGTCTGTGTCTCCTGCTTTTTCCTCTTGCATTTGTTTTGCGTAAGTTTTGCTCTTGCATTTCTGCCTTCATTTATTTGAGCCAAGAAGGCAGGAGTTGCCAGTGGAGTCAAGGAAAAAAACAAGAACATGAGGCAATTTTAGTTCTACATGAATATGCACACATCTGCCTATTTCTAGAGTAATATACACCTGTCACTTCTTGCTCTAAGCTGGTTGAATTGCTGGGCTGCACAAATAAATGGAGCTTAGCAGATTCTCCATGACTGCCCTCTTTGCTCTGTCACTCCCTGAGATAGTCCTCAGACTAGTGAATGGTGGAGCTTTCTCCCATAGTGGCATTTCTGAGTTGATTTGGGACTTGGATCAGACAGCATCCGGTAATGAAAGAAGCCCTTTCCCTGTCCTTAAGACACCTGCCTCAGGGCCTCCCTGGTGACGCAAGGGGTTAAGACGCAACCTGTGAAGCTGTCTACAGCCACTGTAGCACAGAGTTCGATCCCCAGCCAGGGAGCTACCCACACCCACGTGGCGCAGCAGACCTCTCCTGACTCACCCACTGATCCCCTCAGCAGTGTATTTCAGTCAATCTGCCTGTTCTGTTCCCCATCTGTCTCTGATGAATCCTCTTACCAACCGCCCCACACATACCTCTGGCCTATACCCAGGTTCTTTTTTTAAAAATTAGGTTAAAAAAAAAAAAGACACCTGCCTCAGCAGAGAGAATGGAGGGTCAGTGAAACCTAAGCAGCTTCAGCCCCACACCAACTGCAAACTCCATTTCACGTCCTCTTCCCCCTAACCTGCCCTTCCTCTGAACTACTGGGTCACGTACAAAGCACCACTCTAGCATTTGACTCCACCCACCTCTACTCCTAGTTCATTAGCTGATTAGTTAACTTGGTTAAATGCTTACTGAGTGCCTGCCCTGTGCCAGGCCCTGTGCTTGGACACCTGGAATAGAAAGATGAGTCAGGAAAGGGTCTGGCCCACTAGGACACCTCACTCCTGTGAGAGACAGACACATACAACACAGTGTGGCCCCTGTTGCCTGTAAGGTGTGCAGGTGGTGGAAGGGGACAGTGGGTTAAGGATAAAGACCAGTTGGTCACTAGGTCCTACTGACATTCGGCCTAAATGCCTCCTCATTCCCAGCACCCTAGTCTTCATTCTGACCTCTTCTCTTTTTATCACTCTTGTCCTTTGCCCAAAAGTTTATTTCACTCTCCTAAGTAGACCTGCACCTTAGTTCTAGGGCTTCCTTCATTTTTCTCTCAAAAACCAGCTCTATTTCCCTGAACACACTGGTGCACATAACACACCCTGCTCTACAGTTCTCTCTGGCATCACCTTTTCCTCAATGTTCCTCCCTTCTCTCATTCTCTTCACACACCACCTCCAATGTGTCCTGAGTTCCTAACTGAGCATCCAGCTTGTAATGGGACACAGTAAATGTGTTTGCATGTGTCTACCACTCCCATTTAAATTCTTCCAGATCTCATGGGGTAACCAAGGAGAATTTCCTCTTTCCCTCATTGTGAGGTTTATCTACAATCCCACAATTGTGGACATAGTCAAGTCAAAGAGTCCAGTCACATTCTTTGTAATAGTGGTGGCACCATAAATAGGGATAATCCAAATGGGCCCCAAGTCTATCACACCATGTTGGTTAGGGTTCTTCACATTGCTTCCTGCCCTATGTGATTTAGCTTCTGTGTGTTTTTCCTGAACTTTTCATGATTTTACTTGACTGTGGGTAAGAGAAACTAGCCATGGAGCATGCTGAGAATAGCAACTGACCTCAGGTGGCAACTTAAAATCTCACTGAGTGTTGGAGGAAAGACTTCCTGGAGGTTCATGAATACCTTGTGTGCAAAGAATATGGATCATTAACAAATCAGTTATAGCTCCTGGTGTCTTCCAAATTATCTTAGTTAAATCAGGTCCACAAAAAACAACATGGAGAATAAGGATACATGAGTAAAATTAAGAGATGACTGAACCAAAATAATGTTCCCTTTAAAGATCATGATGTTTCAACATAAATTAGCATATTTTGTTTATTTTGAGTATAAGTAAGACAAAAATTTATCTGTGCTCTGTAATTCAGAGAAATACAGTGAGCTATCTTCAGTGGAATAGAACAGGTATTAACTTCAGACACCCAAAGTTACTTTTCTGAGTTCTTTGATCATTGTGGGGTCATTTGCCTCCAGACATCCTGGAACAATCATGCCCCATGGCTTTAGGACTTCAAAAGTGTTTTCTATGAAGTGTTAGAAAAGTTCATGTTGTTAAAAATTTTAGGAAGTAGGCATTTATTTTGTGATTACTGGAATCTTTGATTTATTACTAAGCTTTTTCAAGTCTTTCTTATCCAGTCATTTGTGTTATTTGCCTTGCCAGGAAGTGCTAATAAAGACCCAGATAAGGTTGCTGGAGCCATAATGGATGCCATTGAAGACTTCATCCAGAAAGGATCTGTCCAGTCTGTGAAAAAAGTTAAAGTTGTTCTCTTTCTTCCACAATTAATGAATGTGTTTCATGCCAACATGAAAAAAAGAGAAGGATTTCAGTCTCCTCCACAAAAGTCTATGATATCTAAAGTTGCATGTGAGTTGTTCATTTTTACCAAATGCATGATTCTAATATTGATATCACATGAGAAATAGTTAATCTTTCCAAACTATTAGAAATTAAGAAGACCATCTCATTAAAAATTGCATAAAAAGAAAAATATGCCAAGAAATAACTTTAACCTAGGAGGTGAAAGACCTATACACTGAAAAATATTAATGAGTGATGAAAGAAACTGAAAAAAATACATATAAATGGAGAGATATTATAGTGCTCATGGACTGGAAAAATTACTGTTGTTAAAATGTTCATGCCACATAAAACAAACTACAGAATCAATACAATCTCTTTCAAAATTTTAATGTTATTTTCCAAAGAAATAGAACAAACAACCCTAAAATATGTATGCAACCACAAAAGTAACCTAAATAGCAAAAATGACCTTGGAAAGAAAATTAAAACTAGAGGTATTATACTTTCTGATTTCAATTATATTACAAGTAAGACAAACTTGACAACCACATACAAAAAGGTGAAAGTGGACCCCTATTTTACATACAAATGCTCTCAATGTTTTAAAGATTGAATGTAAGATACAGTGAAACTCCCAGATATAAAATAAGGGATAAACTTCTTGACATTGATCTTGGCAATTACTATTTTTCATCTCTACCAAAATCAAAGGCAACAAAAGCAAAAATAAACAAGTAACACCTCATCCAACTAAAAGGCTTATACTGAGAAAAGGAACCCATCAATAAAATGGGAAGACAACCCACAAAATGTGAGAAAATATTTACCAATCATGTCTGACATACATAAATATAGATAATGAGTATATACAAAAATATATAAAGAACTCATACAACTCAATACAAACAATCTGATTGAAAAAATGATCTAAGGATCTGAATAGTCATTTTTCCAAAGAAGACATAGAGATGGCCAACAGGTTACATGGAAAAATATTCAACCACACAGATCCTTAAGGAAATACAAATCAAAACATAATGAGATATGGGCCTCCCCGGTGGCGCAGCGGTTGAGCGCTGGGTTGCGAAGCTGCCCACAGCCTCTGCAGTGCTGGTTCGATCCCTGGCTGCTCCCCGGCCACTGGAGGAGGGTCCCACATGGCGCGCAGACCTCTCCTGCCGCCCGCTGCTCCCCTCAGCAGTGTACTTCGGTCCTTCTGCCTGCTCTGCTCCCTGCTCTGGCTCTGGTGAATTCTCTCACCCTCTGGCGCTTCTGACTGTACCCAGTGTTTGTATAAATAAAATAAATAAATCTTTAAAAAAAACATAATGAGATACATCTCATCCACTATGATATCTATTATTCAACAATCAGAAAAATAAGAAGTGCTGGCAGGGTTGTGGAAAAGAGGAAAACTTGTGCACTGTTGATGGGAATGTAAACTGGCCAACCAGTTTGGAAAACAGTAAGGATGTTCCTCAGAAAATTTAAAATACATCTATGATATGATCCATTTCTGAGTATTTACCCAAAAGAAATGAGATCAATATCCCAAGAAGATGTCTGCATCTGCACATTAATTGCGGTGTGGTTTACAATGCCAAGATGGAGAAAACTGAAGTGTCCATCCATAATGAATGGATAAAGAAAATTTTCATACACACTCACACACACACACACACACACACACACACACACACACAGAGGAATATTATTCAACCACAAAAAAAGAATGTCACTTGTGACATGGATAGGACTTAAGGGCATTATGCTTATTGAAGTAAGTCAAAATAGAGTGACAAATACTGATGATCTTACCTATGTGTAAAATCAAAGAGTAAACTACAAACTCATAGAGAGCAGAGGCAGGGATAGAAGGTGGGCAAAATGGATGAAGGCGGCCAGGGAAAAAAACTTACAGGTAAATAAAAAGTAAGTCTTTGCATATAATGTGCATCCTGGTCACAAAGAAAGAAAGAAAGAACTAATCTTCCTTCTTTTCATTTTTTAGCATTTCTTGGACTTTCAAAGCAGTCGCCCAAAAAAAACAATCCATTGGTTTTGGAAAAGAAAAAAGACTTAGTAATTTTTCAGGCATGTGGTAAAAATGTATTAGATGTGGAACGCAGCCTCTCTTGGATACAGAATATTCTTAAAAAGGACGAAGAGTCTTACACCAGTGCAGATGAGTGTATCAAAGATTTTGATGAGAAGGAGGTCGAGAAATTGAATGAGCTACAGAAGAAACTGAACATTTTTATATCCTTGGACCATAAAAGACCTTTGATTGAGGTTTTGGGAATTGGCAGAGATGTGGCTGAGGCTAGAAATGAAATTGAGGAAATGATCAGGAGAGTAAGATTGGCCAAAGAGAAGGAATCCCAGGCAGATTATATCTATGAATTTATACAATGGCAATATAATGACAATAACACTTACCACAGTTTTGACAAAATGACCAATCTGCAATTAGAGAATGCCCGGAAAAATCGCCAAACGACAACTGAAGTCACAGTTAATCAGCAGATTTACACAGTGAATTTGAAAACAAACACAGCTACAGATGCAAATGGACACAGTATATCTGTTCAGCGCATCAAGAAAGGTGACGGTGAGTTAAACTTTTATTCCTGCTATTTATTATTTTATACCTGCTTTGGACATAATCCTGTTTTATATTTACATCAAAGTTGTTTCAAGTAGATAAAATTCAACCAAACTTTAGTGGATAAAATAGAAAACTTGGTCTGAGCTCACGGAGCATGAGTGAGAAGACATGCTGGGCCCCGAAGGATGTCCATATTGAAGCAATAGTAGCCAAACCTTGCATCGCGAGCCATGCTATAGAATACACACCTTCCAGAGCCAGTTCTGCTGAGGAGGAAAGGGCTGCTTCAGTCACAAGATGGAAAGGCAGTGTTTAAAAAAAGTGATCTGGGATTTTTCTAGAACACGAAGAGGAAGACAGCCTGGTCAGAGTGGGCACTGTGTGTCTGTGACTTAAGAAGCAGAAAAGGATTGGGAGCCTGACTTCTCCCAAGTCACTTCCTCCTCTAAGCTGAACATAAGGATTCTTGACACATCAGGAAGCCAATTCAGATTCTCTGCCTGCACCTGCTTCCTGAGAAGCGATTACTTCTCTCATGTGGGCAGCCCTTCCTGCCTTTGACCCACAAAAGACCCACACGGAAAGCTAATAAACTGGCTTCAGTGACTATCTTCCTTTCTTGGGCTCTCAGCAGCCCTGGGGAAATGACAAATCAGGTGTGGCATTTTGCCTATATAAGTATCATATAAATGTTATATAAGTATGCACTGGAGCTCCTGGTGTGGCCTTTTATTTAGTAGGAGAGGGGAGAGAGCTGTCAGCACACCCATCATATATAAAACCCGCACCCCCCAACTTATAAGGACACTGTGAAGAATGAAAGAACAGATGTGGAGGCCCAAGACATAGTGACCATTAGACATTATGGGGAATAATTTATCATTAAATTACTACAATATGATGGGCTAAAGACTGAACAGACTATGCAGCTGGGTTATCATACACTGATAGTTCTCAAATATGCATGTGATCAAAATTTGTCATGATATGTATCTACATGGGTTCCAGGCCCGTTCCAGAAATTTTCATGCAGCATATCTGTGAGCTTATTGTCTTTTTAAAAAATAAAATTATGGTTGCCTCATATGTAGGTTGGCTTTGGTCCACATTCTAAAAAACATTCTAGAAAGATAAGGAAGACCTGTGAACACAATGAATTAGGAGATTGTGAACAAGAACACAGAGAGAACTCAGGTTTTCAGAGCATACCATGAACATGGACTATGTGGAGGATCTTTCCCGCTGAGGTAGAACTCAATTGTCTACTTTGCAGTTGAGATCCCTGAAAACTGGGCTGACATGAAGCAGCAGGATTTCCTTGTGGTTGATCTACAGCCTAATGATGAAGATTATAAATCTGTGGCAGGAAAGTTTAATCAGACCTGCGCAAACTTCAAGATAGAGAAGGTAAGTCTTCTGCTGACATGGAGTTTCTTAGTGGTGGAAATAAGTGGTATTGTGTTCTTACATAAATACATTTTCATTCACTGCCTATCTTTTTTTTTTGCCCACAATTAGATATATAATGTTACATTTTGAATTCTAGATTAAGCTTATGTCACCTTTATTACTGAAATGTCAGTACTTAGTTTTTTTGTATGTGTCATTTAATACAATATTAGATTACAATATCGTATCAGAATACTAAAGACACTTACTTACTTCGTGAAGCCAGGTAATAAATATTCCAAGGTTTCAATGTTGGGTTTGGTACCTAGCAAATACCATAAACAGACAAGGGCTCCTCAGATACTCTTAGCTACCTCTGCCTACTATCCACAGAGCACCAGTGCCCACTTCCTTAGTAAATCCGATAGCCCTTTCCTTGTTCATCTCATTTAGTTTGGGAGCTCCCATTTTTAATCATTAACATTGTTATTTGAAACTGATTCTCCCTGGACTTCTGTAATGATATTAATTTGAAGCTTTCTTTTCCTTCTTTAACTAATTTTCCTTTCATTGTCAGTGACATCTGTTTATCCTACTTTTACACATAGGATTTTGTCCTACTTTTACACATAGGATTTTGTACTTCTGTCTCTGTATTTCATTGAGGAATGCCTTTTCTTTTTTCTTTTGTAATGACATTAGTAATGAATCAAATATTTTACCCTTCTTAGCTTCAGCTATCACTTCAATGTTGATAGCGCCCAAGTCAGTATCACCAACCCTGATCTCTGATTCAAGGTCTCAAACATAATCCTTGTGATATAAAATATCTCCATTTAAATATCCATCTGTTAAATCAATTTCCTTAAAAACTAATTTACCATCTCTGAGTATTATCTTTCTCCTTCCCTTTTCTGCCTTTTGGTCCACCAGTTTTTGATTCAAGTTAAATCATTGAATACCTTCATCCATAAAAATAAACTTACCAATAAATCCTGTGTTTTGTTTCTTTGCAGATTGCCTCTTACTCTCTGTTTGCACTGCCACCTCTCTATTTATTTATTTATGTAGTTACACATATACTAGTTCAGCAAATATTTGAAGTATCTGTAAGGATTATATATCATAGCTTCAGATAAATAATGAAAAAAAATGTACGAAAAGAGGAGGAGGACAGAGAAAATAAGACAATACAGAAGTAGTGTTAGTTCACATAAATACATAACATGAGATCCTAGGTAGTTATGAGAGTAGGACCCAAATTTGCCTGTGCTTACTAGCAGAAAAAGAGAAGGGAATGCCTAACTACAAGATTCATAATGTCCACAAGTCAAAAAACAAACCATTTGTACAAGAGACACAGAACTTTCACAACACTGAGACTTGTTCCTAATGGATTTCTCCTGTGATCAAATACTGGAGGGTATTATCAAAATCATCCTCATGATAAATTCAATACAAAATTTATTATCACTTTTTAAAAAAAAAATTCAATATAATCCAGTTGAGCAAATCAATTCTCTGAAGAACTAGGACATTAAGATTCAGGTATGTAGCTCTTTGATTTCTTGCTTCTGAGGTAACAAATTTCACTCAAATACCAATCATAGTCATCTGGTAGACATGTTGTGTTGAGATGTGAGGTCCAGAGTGATCAGGACTGTCTGACCAGCAATGTCTACAGTGGGCCCTGGACACTTACCATGCATTGGCAACCTTGACCAGAGAAATGATTTCCCTACTTTTTAATAATGGAAGACTTTTTCCAAGTGAAATTTTATGTGAAATCCCAGTGTATGACACTGATCAATGCAGAGTAAGATGTAATTAAGACACCTCTGTTGAGATCCCTAGTGGTATGAAAACTGGCATGAAAATGGGTGATTTGTCATCATCCATGACTATTAGAACTGTGACTAAGATTTTGAACACTCAAAAACTTCCACTTTAATTCAATACTTTAGACATATTTATTTTTCTCCCTTATTCAGTTTTTGATGAAGTGTTTGAGTGTAAGTTGTGCACATTTTGATATACCTAAATATTTTAGCACATGTCCTGTAGAAACAAAGTGTTATCTTTTAAATAACACTACCATTATTTCATTATACATTAATGTCAATTCATTAATATATAGTATAGAATTCATGTTCATATTTCCCCAGTTGTTCAAGACAGAATTCTTGTGTTTTGGCTTACCCCACCCATATCTGGTTACAAAGTACATTTGGTCAATATGTCTGTCTCTTCTATTCTACAACAATACTCCTGCATTTCTGAACATTATTTTTTATGATATTAAATGTTTAAAGTGTCACTTTCTGGTTCTGTATTGTCAAGATGTTTTAAAGACCCTTCCCCCTCAAGCCAGTTTTTTTAATTGTCTGGTTCTTCTCAGTGGACGCAAGTCTCCAGCCCTAGAGGCCACATTCCAGAATCTGGTCAAAGCACGGCCACGTTAATCTGAAACCAACCCCCTCCCACCAAGATTCATGCTCCCTCTTCCAACTGGCCAGAGATGGATTTACATCCATTAATTTTGCTTCTTGTCTTCTTTCTCGTGCTGCTCACTCTGTTCAAGCATAGGTAGGTAAGCCAGATTTTCAGAAAGAGAAAGGAGGGGAGATGGAGAGCGACAGTGTGAGGTAGACAGCTGCGGGAGCAGTGAAGAGAGTGTAGGTAAAAAGCAGGCGATGGAGAAACTTGGTTGGCCAAGTTCATATGATCAATAGACCCTAACCACTGCTCACTCTCCTGTGGTGTATGAAGGATGTTAAAAATAAAATCAGGGCCTCCCCGGTGGCGCAGCGGTTGAGCGCTGGGTTGCGAAACTGCGCGCGGCCTCTGCGGCGCCGGTTCGATCCCCGGCTGCTCCCCGGCCACCGGAGGAGGGTCCCACATGGCGCGCAGACCTCTCCTGCCGCCCGCTGCTCCCCTCAGCAGTGTACTTCGGTCCTTCTGCCTGCTCTGCTCCCCGCTCTGGCTCTGGTGAATTCTCTCACCCTCCCGCGCTTCTGACTGTACCCAGTGCATGTATAAACAAAAAACAAACAAAACAAAACCAGCAAACAAATAAATAAAGCATGCCTCTATTAAAAAAAAAAAAAAATAAAATAAAATCAACAATCTTCCCAAGACACATTTTTGTGAAACACTGGATCCAACAAGATTTCTGAATGCACAATGCTGCCACCTGACAGTGATTTTGCTGTTTATTGTAATTTTTGTTTATAAAAATAGTGGTTGTGTTTCATTGGCTGTATCTTGCCGAGTGCTGTGGACATTAGCAGAATATTTTTCCCGAACCATTTGCAGATTCAGAGAATCCAGAATGCAGACCTCTGGAATAGTTACCAGGCAAAGAAGAAAACCATGGATGCCAAGAACAGCCAGGGCAACAACGAGAAGCTGCTCTTCCATGGGACAGATGCCTACTCAGTGCCACATGTCAACCGCAATGGCTTTAACCGCAGTTATGCTGGGAAGAATGGTAAGGAGGCATGACATCTGGTGCTCCAACTGGAGGGTTGGGCATGAGACCCCAAGCAGGCCAGGACCTGGTATTCCCTTGTGGCCCCAGTGCCACCAAAGTTTCACGGTCAGTCCCAAATGAGACCCATAATGTCTGGGTGGAAGAATTATTTTTAAAAATTTGAAACACACCCTGAAAATATAAAGAGGTTTAGACAGAAGGACTAAACATTATTTGACATATTGAATCAACACACCAATTTGTAGACTAAAATGTTTTGTTTTCTCTTCACAGCTGTGGCATATGGAAAGGGAACCTATTTTGCTGTCAATGCCAATTATTCTGCCCAGGACACATACTCCAAACCAGATGCAAATGGGAAAAAGCATATGTATTATGTACGAGTGCTTACTGGACTCAGTGCACCTGGAAATCAGACATTAATTGTACCTCCTGCCAAGGACCCCGTAAAAAATCCTTTTGACCTGTATGACACTGTCACAGATAATGTGTCAAATCCCTCTTTGTTTGTGGTATTTTACGACTACCAGGCTTACCCAGAGTACCTCATTACTTTTAGACGATGACCTTTTAGAATCCTTTGCAGAAGGGATTATTCATCTACAGCTCTCTAGGTTAAAACAGGTTTCAGCTTTTTTTCTCCCTTAACAGCTTTTTTGAATATTAAAGAGTGCTTGTTCCTGATATCATACTTTTTCAGGTTATATTTCACAATGGATGAACCTCTCTGGAAAGAAGTAAATTTGAGAATTTAAGTCAGATGATTTAGTTACACACACATACCTATGATAAAACATAATTTATAAATTAAGCACTGTGAGAGATTAACAACAAAAATAAAATAGTTCAATTATAGCAATACACTGTAATAACATTTTTTGAATGTAGGCTCTTTTTTTCTCTCAAATATCATATTGTAGGTAATATGTTTGGACTGCAGTTAACCATGGGTAACTGAACCTATAGAATGCAAAACTAAGTGTAAGAGAGAGAACTGTATTCTTAAAGCCGGGTGGCAAAGCAATGCATTTTCAGCTGCTGCTGAGATACAGCTGGCATCATGTCATTGCCATTGGCAACAGTGTTAGGAACAGGTGGGCTGCTGTTTTACTGGGTGCTGTTTTACTGATTGGGGTCTGACTCATTTTTTATCCCTGAACTTAGACCCTCTGGTCAATGGTTGCTTAATAAATGCTTCACAAACCAAATAAGAATGAAAGAGCCTAGTCAGGATACTACCCAAAGAAGGGACAATCTCTTCAACATCCTTGGCTTATCAGCACTTTCCCTTACACTGAACAGACTCCTTGGCAAAAAACTTCCTTCTTCATGAACTAGGGCACGACATGTGAGCCAGGCCCAGTCAGGGTTCTGGGACAGGAGTGCAGCTGTGTCCTGCACGGTCCAGGCCTTAGAGGAGACTGTGAGTAGCCCAGTGTGTCCACAAAGTTGTGTAGCACAGCCACACTGCCTGGATTGGTGCTTTAATTGTCAAGTCCAACTCATTGTTTTAGTTCTGCCCAATGAAATCCATGCGACGAAGCCTCGTAAATCCTCAGTGTGAAACCCTTCTACTGTGTAAAGATTAAATAAATTCCAAGGTTATTAAATAGCACATGCTCCTTGGCAGTCTATCTTTTGATGATTTCAAAGTCCTATGCATGAATAAACCAAAAGTACTAAGCAGCCATATTGCTACTTTTGCTAACCCAGTATCTATTTGGTAGTGAAGGAAAGTTTATTTTTTAACTTCTCCATGTAAATACCAGATTCAATCACTATTGAACACCTTGATTGTACCAAATAGTATAATCGGTGTTTTCACACTCAGTATTCTATTGCCCTAAATAATCTTTTGATGTAATATTATATCTCTATTTAAAATTGGGGAAACTTATGCTCAGAATGCACAAAGCTTCTTTCGTGCACCCCTTTGGCAAGTAGCCAGGATCTCTTGCTGTGTCTTAATCTGTATCTTTATAAAATCAGGAAAATATTTTCCATCACCCACTTCCATATCATAAGATCCAATCACAATATTATCTTATCTATTCCCAGGTCTATGTATGTCAGGATCTAAATAGGATCTTGCAATAAGCAGAGTCAAGAAGGATTACATTTGCCTGGAGGTGGCTCAGGATTTCCTAAGGAAGGTTGAATAGAGCAGATGGCGAGTATCTGAAGTTTTGAATCTTCAGACTTAGGAAACTAGAGATATTTGGTTTGAACCAGGTGGAGCAAGGAGATGGGGAAAGAGTTGTTTTTAGGAGAACTGGGCACTGCATTACTGCTGCATGAGTGAGCTAACAGAAAAAGCAAAGATTGTCCATCTGGGTTGACCCTCCCCAGTGAAGCAGAACATTACAATAAATAATAAAATGTTGTGCTTAAGCTATTGCATTTTGGAATGGTTTGTTATATAACAGCAAATAACTGAAAGATCCTGGAAGGGAAATTTGCAATATATAAAGAAACTGCCTATGTATTTACTCTTTAACTATCATTCCTTACTTCTAGGAACATACTCTCAACAAAGACAAAACCAAACATGTACAAGGTTACCCATTAGGGCCTTATTTGTAATAAAATGTAGTAAAATGTTTGATTTTACTACACTACCCCAATGGCAAGCATAAAAGATTAGTTAAATAAGCCCTGATAAATTCATAAAACAGTTGAGTAGAGAATGAAGTGAATCTCTGTGTTCTGATATGGAGTAACTGAGAGGATATATTAAGTGCAAAATGCAACATATAATAATGTGTCCATTTGTGCATGGAGAGAAATAGTTTATAGTCCACATAATTCACTCTGTATATACTATCTTGTATATAAAAGTATGTTATGTTTTGTATAAAAATAAAAAAAGTCACATGCACACATATACTTAGTTTTGGAAAAAGAAACACCAGAATAATATTCCAGAAACTAAGGACATGCTCACCTGGTTACTGACAGAAATGGGTGGAGGGATTGTCTGAATATACATTTTTATATGCTTTTAATTTTTTAACCATGTTAAAGCTTTACATTCTCAAAAATAAGATCAACAATGCACAACTGAGGCTTTCAGTATTTGAAAACTTATTATCCAGTTCAGCTAAGATATGTGACTGATAAATAACTGAAGTTCTTACATATATCTTCATTACTTCATTTCCAACTCATTTGCTAATGTAAACAAAAATCTCAAGAACATATCAGAACTACACTCATTCATTAATAGCAAGTTAGCTATGAGAAAGTTGGGCAAAGGTCTTTGAAACATTCCCATTGTATCTTTTATTTGCAAATTAAGTACAAACTTTATAGCAGTAAAATGTATAATAAAAACATATGCAAACTTTTTTTTTTTTTCAGAGAGCTGGCTGTTTTTGTACTTATCAGCACATCACTGGTGGAGATATGTATGGTGTAAAACCTGTCTTTTTTAATGTGATCTAGATTATATTCAATAAGAATTAATGCTTAACTTGGACATATGCACATACATCTGATTGTCAGTGTTTACTTACAAGATCTTTACACTGTTGACTCTTTACCTCCCACCACACTAGAAAGATGAAGTCTACTCCAGACTCTTCTGCAGAAGCCTCCCTCCACTTCCCACTCAACTGTTGGTTTGAGTGATAGAAGGCTTGGTATTACATGCTAAAGGGTATGAGTTCCCCTCCAAGGTTACCCATCATCCTGAAACCTCAGGTTACATGTCATTTCTCTATATCCTCTTTGAGCCCCCATACCTGGGCCAGGAGCACCTCTTAGTTTATTCTAGGAGCACCTGTATATTCCTTTCAAGAGCACTTACTCCGCTGTCATGATGCCTGTGTTCCCACAGCTCCATCTTGAGTGCATGACACCTAATAAACATTCCTCAGGAAAACTTTGAATGTCCTGTTTCCCCCACATTTCTAGATTATATAATATTGGCTGACCAGGAAACAAAATGCAAAGGATGGAAAGCAAGGAGGAATTCTGATAGTTGACTGTTGAAATTCTCAAATGGACCCCAAACATTCTAAAGACTGAGTATGTTATAGGACAGGGAGAGGGGCAGCCCAAACCCCGCAAACCTGCCTATTCTAAATGGGTTCTGCCATCCGCCGCATCAACACAAAACATATGAGACTTTAATGGGAAGGAACTTTAATAAAACTAGGAAACAATACAGGTAAGGCAAAGAGTCTAGTTTCTAAATGAAGCACCCAAAGTTACCCGTCCCCTCGTGGGTAAAAGTCCATCCATATGGGATTGGCCCAGAACAAGGCCCCAAAGCCTGCCACAAGTCTAAAGCATCTTCCTGTGGGGACCCACAGAAAAGGGTCAGAAACAACCAGACAAGCCCGGAAGGAAAAGAGCAAAATCAACATCAAGATAAAAGCTGCCACTGTTACCTCATCCACATCTGTGTCAACCAGTCCACAACCAAAGGCAAGTGCACTGTCTTCACATGTCTCTCTGCTCTGTGTGTCTTCTCCAGGTCTCCTTCTGGCTCTCCCTCCGGCTTCCTTCTTTCCTCTGTCCCTTCTCCAGCTTCTTCTCTTCTCTTTAGCTCCACCCTCCTTTGGGTGGGGCAGGGAACCTGGAACTTCCCCCTTTCCTGGGGACCACCCTGTTATAAGCCTGCAGCAAAGGTGACAATGTCCTTGTGCCTGTGCAAAGTCTAGTGACCCAATGCTGCTGCATTTATCTGTGACTTGAGTGAAAGTCAGAAAGAACCCTGAACTTGGGCACCCTTTTACACAGATGGAGGGAGGTCAAGATGCCCACAGTGGCGTGTTCAGTCTTTGCTGTGGACTAGAGAGGAAGGTGAGGGATTGGGGGTAACTAGCCAATCATAGGGCAGCTGTTTATAGACAAAAGTAGACACTGTCGGGGTAACATTTAATAAGGTTAAAAACTCCACTCCTTGTCCAGCAGACAAATTTAGAAGCTTGAATAGAGGACATCCATACGGTTGCTATGGAACCAGGGGGTAAGACTCATCACCTTGACCATGAATGCAGAAGCACAGCCCAGACACGTCCCAGCAGATAACTGGTACAAACTGGGCACCCACGTTAAAAATAAAACAAAGAATAAAAGAGCCTCAAGTCTTCCCTTCCCTGCAGGTCTCTCCTGTCCCGTACCTGCTCCCTTGCAGGATTTTCAATAAATCCATCTTTTCTGTTCTTCACTCTGTCTCTGGGGAATTCTTTCCTCCCATGCTTCTGGCTCACTTCAATATTTCTCCCTACTACAGAAACTAAAGGTAGAAAAATTTCTGGGAAATGAAAGTGAAAGGCACCAAGTGAATCGCCTGGCCTTAGGGTGGGGCTGGCAGAGCCGGACCTGCATGCTCAGCAGAAGAATGGCTGCATCGGTTTCCTTTCCGCTGCTGATAGAGGGGTCCTGGGGCCTGGACCCCCCCAAGAACTTGAGCACCAGGTTGCAGGTGTACTTCCAGAGCCAGAAACGGTCGGGAGGCGGGGAATGCGAAGTCTGCCAGGAGGCTGGGAGCCCACCTCGCTTCTTGGTGTACTTCTCCCAGGAGGATGGTGAGGGGCACCGGGGGTGTGTCTGGAAGGGACAACTGGAGAAATTTACAGGGGACGCTTGGGGCTGCGGCAGCCTCTAGAGAATCGTAGGCCAGCGGTGGGCGGTGGGCGGGGAGGACCTGGGGGTGGCGGGGAGGGTGGCAAACGAAAAGGACCCAGGGCGGCGCAGCGCCGTGTTTGCTTTGCCCCGGGCGGTGCTGCGGCTGGTCTTGCCCCGCGCTTCCCATAGCTCCTCCGGCTAGGCTTGGAGGTGGCGGCAGAACCCCCGAGTGAATTAATTCAACAACGTGGTAAAACAGAAAAGTAGTGACTGATAACTGATTTACCCACATAATTTGTCAAGGCAACACATTGCCTTTGAAGCAGAGCTGCAGTCCTTTGTGGTTTTTCTCTTACTAATTTTTTTTTTTTTTTTTTGTGGGACCTTCACTGTTGGCCGGGGCTCGAACTGGCGCTGCAAAGGCTGCGGGGAGCCTCGCAACCCAGCGCTCAACCGCTGCGCCACCAAGGGAGACCCTATCTTGTTAAATTTTGAGGGGATTGGGGCAGAGTAAGCTCTGAGCCCGTGGGTGGGGCTCATAGCCATTCTATTGAAAAAGGAAAACTTTCCTAACTCCACCTCCTGCCTTCCTCAAAGGGGGGTTTGTGGGAAGCTGGGGAAGAGCAGAACTCGCCTTTGACCTCAGAGAAAATGCACGCAGGTGGGAAGCTCTTTTCTTGGTTTTTGGGTTGCACCTTTGTTGCAGAGCAACCCCGATACAAAACAGGGTGCCTGACTGTGGGTCCTCACCCGCGCGCTTAAAAGGACTTATCAGTGCTCTACTGCAGGCACACGCGAAAGGTTAATAAAAGGTTTATTTACAAGGGAAGGGGAAATGAGAAAATGTACAGCTCTGGAAAAAAAGTGGGAGACAAAGTTTTAAATGAGTCCTACCCGATCCGCCAATCAGGAATCCCAAAATGGCGTTCTCAGAGTTGGCCGCCAGCCAGGAGCCGTAAAGCCAGGAGGCGAGCGAGAGCGAGCCAAAAAGAGCCCAAGGCCCACGTGTTTGGTTTTTATATCCAACCTGGCTGCCCAACTCCACCCTCAGGTGCCAGCCACCCTCCCTTGGTGGTGATGGGATTTGTCTTTCCCAATGTCTTGATGGCTTTAGTCTGGAGTGGGGGTGGGGTCCACAAAGCCTGTATGGGATTAGCTCAGGACATCCTTTCCCCCTAACACCTTGGTCTCTGCTCTGCGGTCTCTGCCGCCAGCACACTACTCTTAACTCTCTCTTTTCTCATTCTTTCGTGCTTGGGTGAGCACTCACAAATAGGATCAACCCCCTCCCCCTCCCCGCCCGCCATTTGCCCGGAAAAGTAGCAACATTTCTAGAACTCCAGAGTTTTATGGGAACGAACACAAGGAGAGAGAAAAGATTCCAGGGACTCAAAGAAAAACATCTAAGCCTGGGGGTGAATTCAGTTCCTGATGGGCAAGATCCTGGGGATGACCCTTCAGGCCCGAGAGCGCTGCGTGCTTGCAGAATCTGGAGACTTCCTCAGGGAACGAGCCCCAAGTTTGGACCCCAGCAGTTTTGTTGATTAGCAGCTCTCCGCTTATCTCTGCATTGGCAAGGTCTGCAGACTGGACAGCAGGAACATGTGGGATCTGGAAAGGATTATCATATATAAAGAGGGGGTGGGGAGTGCTTCTATTGAGAAAAATACTCTGCTGATGTCCACAGCACTCAGCAAGATACAGCCAATGAAACACAACTGTTAGGGGAAAAAGGATGTCCCGTTCAATATCGGGGCTGCCCTATAACACAACCACTATTTTTATAAACAAAAATTACAATAAACAGCAAAATCACTGTCAGGTGGCAGCATTGTGCATTCAGAAATCTTGTTGGATCCAGTGTTTCACAAAAATATATCTTGGGAAGATTGTTGATTTTGTTGTAGAGCAACCCCGATACAAAACGGGGTGCCTGACTGTGGGTCCTCACCCGCGCGCTTAAAAGGACTTATCAGTGCTCTACTGCAGGCACACGTGAAAGGTTAATAAAAGGTTTATTTACAAGGGAAAGGGAAATGAGGAAATGTACAGCTCTGGGAGAAAAGTGGGAGACAAAGTTTTAAATGAGTCCTACCCGATCCGCCGATCAGGAATCCCAAAATGGCGCTCTGAGAGCTGGCCGCCAGCCAGGAGCGGTGAAGCCAGGAGGCGAGCGATCGCGAGCCAGAGAGCGAGCAAGGCCCACGTGTTTGGTTTTTATATCCAACCTGGCTGCCCAACTCCACCCTCAGGTCCCAGCCACCCTCCCCTTGGTGGTGATGGGATTTGTCTTTCCCAATGTCCTGATGGCTTTAGTCTGGAGTGGGGGTGGAGTCCACAAAGCCTGTATGAGATTATCTCAGGACATCCTTTCCCCCTAACAATTTTATTTTGAACATCCTTCATGCCCCACAGGAGAGTGAGCAGTGGTTAGGGTCTATTGATCATATGAACTTGCCCAATCAAGTATCTCCAGCTCCATGATTCCAACCAGGAAGGTGGGATATAGTGGGAAGAGAGATCAGGGTGAGCCTGGGGGCGAAGGGGTGAAATTCACCAGATGCAGTGGGGAAAAAAAAATGTAGATTTATGGAAATACACTGCTAAGAGAAGTGGCAGAACCTCCGTGAGCCCAGAAAAACACTAGGCTTTCTTTTGTCATTTACTGGAATGTGTGGGGTGTCAGCATTGACCTTTGATATCGAATGCAGACCCACCTGGCCCAGCTCCCAGCTTCTGCTTTCATTGTCAAGGTAATGGGTAGGGCCCATTTCCCTTAGCAACTTTATCTCTTCCCTTTATCTAGTCAAGCCTCTCAAACTTGCCTGCTGGGCAAGGAGTGGGGGCTTAGTTTTTAACCTTAGTAATGTTACCCCACACTACACAAGAAAAAAATTGAAATGTTACGGGGTTTTTACCAAATATTTGAGGAAATTAGAAAAATTCAAGATCCAGTCCATGTTCATAGGAGTATAATAGAACTCAACAGAATTAGTATCTATTATAATAGCTACAAAGGTGCAAAGTTAATTATTTTCTCTACAATTATCCCCTTTCCTAAGATAATCATGGTAGAATTCATTGTTTAGAAAATAAGTCTAATTTCAATGTGTTCTTTAATTGTCTAAGAACAGCAAGATAAACCATGTAGCCTCTTAAATCTGCTGGCTATTAGACAGATTTTACCTATAGTAACTAAACAAATACTGGGGGAACATTAAATCCTGAATGAACTCCACCCATGATGTTTTACGGACTCTACCCCCACCTCCATGCCAAAGAGATCCCAGGCACCCAGGATTGTAAATCCCATTAATGCCTTGAATGGGCTATGACTCTTGACTTCCTGAAGGAGGGTTGCTGGGAACTAAAGGTGGAGTTAAGCCACCATGCTTGTGTTATCGATTTTTGGAGTCTGTGGGTTTGGAGGGCAGGGTCCTTGGGTTCACTCTGGGAAAGGTTTCACCAGAGCTCCCAGAGATGAGGTTAGAAATCCAGGAGGGCTAATGGGGGCAGTAAATTTTAAGAGAACTTGCACAGGGGAGGTAAAGGAGAAACTCTAAGATGAGAGCTAGGAAAATGGGCACATCTGCCTGCAGGAGTATAGCCACTAGGAGAAAGAACCAATCACAAAGTAGGATTGTTAGGGGGGAAAAGCATGTCCTAAAGCTAATTCCATACAGGCTTTGTGGACTCCACCCCCACCCCAGGCCAAAGCCAAAGATACTGGGAACTCCAAATCCCATCACCACCAAAGGGAAGGTGGCTGGGACCTGAGGGTGGGGTTAAGCAGCCAGGTTGATATAAGGCAGACTTGTGGGCTTTGGAGGGGTCCCGCATTTTGGCTCTCTGCCAGCTCGCAGCATCCGCCAGCTCTGAGAGTGCCTTTGGGTTTCCTGGTCGGCGGATTGGGTAGGACGCATTAAAGACTTTATTTCCCTATTTTCTCCCTGAGTTGTACATTTTCTTTATTTCCTTTTCCCTTGTAGATAAACCTTTTATTAACCTTTTGTGTGTGCCTGTAGCGGAGTATTAATAAGTCCCTTCTAAGCGCGCGGGTGAGGACCCACAGCCAGGCAACCCGCTCAATATCGGGGCTGCCCTATAACAGCATGATCACATTTTAGAATAGAAAGAAAAGGTTTAAATATCCCCTAGACACAGGCCCAGATGGCTTCTTTTACACCTCCTTGGCGCTGCTGCCTTGGAGTTTTGCTTCTGTTCTTTTTTCTCTAAATAAAGACTTGCTTCTCTTTGCTTATTTATCTGAGGCTTTGTCTACAAATAACTTTGTGAATGAAGATTAGTTGACAATTGTGTTTTTTTCTTCTCATATTTCAGTTCAACAAAGAGTACTGCAGAGAGAGGACCACAAGTTAGTATGGTCACAAAAAGGAACATTCAACTTGACTGTCAAGATGCCCACAGCCCCAGATAAAGGCCATGTTTTTCAGGGGGAAGTTCCAAAAAGAGTAAGTAAGGTGTGACTAAAAGAGAAGTAAGGTGTTCTGCCTATGTGTGTGGGATGGGATCCCAGGGCAGAAAATAGCGGGAAGTATGAATCAAACTGGAGAGAGAAAAGTAACTTACAAGATAGAGGGGATGATGTTGGTGAAGCGTAGCATGGAATAATGAAGGAGAAGGCACTTTTTATTCGATTTTTGACACTTTCAGAAAAGCCAAGATTTGGAGGTTACAATAATGTTGGTTGGGGTCTGTCTTGGGTGCTTTATAACCTGGAACTTAGTTACTTTGCTTTGTTTTGACATTGTTTTGAGGGCACTGTGATCCATACTGCATGTCCTGAGTATGTAATGTCCTCAGCTGTAATGGTGTCCCCATGTGGGGTGGTTGGGGGTGAGGATGAAACGGGACAACTCCTGTCACGCAGGAGGCGCAGTGCTTGCTCACAGTGACCACTCAGGGAATGTTAAGTGCAGAAACGAGCATAAGCTAAATTGTTACTCTGATCTAGATCTTACCTCACACCCCAAATGCTGGTTCATTGGGGTTTCTATTATTTGCGACTTGTTTGTACCAGTTGTGCTGACTGAGCGGATGCGCCGAACGCCCGAGGTACCCCAGCAGCATCACCTCAGCCTCTCATTGTCTTCTCTCTAAGCCCTATGTCTCCAGCCACTCCCAGAGGTACTTTGTCAATGCAAAGAAATGATTGCTAATTCATTCATGCTACTTTATTGTTTGGGTTTCAGGAATCCAAGACCAAAGTCCATGTCAGAGAACCAGGTAATGTCTCCCTCCTGAGGCAGCTTTGCTTTCTTTTAAAAGGGCATAGCCATGGCCAGTACTCTCTTCTTGACTTTATAAGGTAGAGTTTGATGTCTTTGCCATTGACTCTTTATGCACTCCTGGTTCTTATAATTACTTTTTTCACTGTCAGGCGCAGTCCACTGCAGCCTGGCCTGCCAGGATTGGCTCAGGACTCACATCCCTGGTGAAGGTGTGGGCCTATCCTGTCCTTTCCTTGCTCTGCTAAGTGCTTGCCCATCTTTGTGCTCTGGGTTTCATCTCTGCCCAGTGTATCACGGTGCAGCATCTGCTCTCCTCATGCTTGAGTTATGGGATTTTTAAGGATCTACATTTCATCCTCATTTTGCTCGATTTGGAAAACTGTCTACAACATTCTGATTTATTTTAAGAGTCCTAACCGTAGGGCGATTTTCAGGATTTAGTGTGGAAAAACTTTAAACAGAGGGCCTCCTCTTCCTCTCTGAAAGGGGGCCAACTAAAGTATCTTGTTTGAGACCACCCAACTTCCTATCCGATTGCTATCACTGGAACTGGGTCAATTTAGAAAGGTTAGTAAATGGTTCCAAAATTTCCAGGACAATGAGAAGCCTATTGTTGTGGGGTTGGATGGCTGTTCGAGAATATATTTGAGGTTTTAAGCAAATCTGAGATGGTGCTAACAAAGCAGTTAAAATAGAGTTAGAATAAAATCTAGGAAAAGCGAAGAAACACAGACTTGATTAAATTCTAGACATGGGGGCCTCCCCTGGTGGCGCAGGTGGTTGAGCGCAGCACTGTGAAGCTGTCCGCAGCCTCTGCAACTCTGGTTGGATCCCGGCCGGCCAGCAAGCGTCCCACATGGCGCCACAGACCTTTCCTGTCTCACCTGCTACTCTCCTCAGCAGTGTGTGTCAGTCAGTCTGCCTGTTCTGTTCCCTGCTCTGTCTCTGGTGAGTCCTCTCACACTCCCGCAAATCTGGCCTGTACCCCGTTCTATAAATAAATAAATAAATCTTTAAAAATAAATACATAAATAAATAAATTCTAGACTTGGGAAATGACACAGATACAAATATACAAATACAAAATACTTAAATGTAATATTTTATTTTTATTAACTTAAGCAAAAGGTCTTCTGAGGTCTGTTTTTATTTATTTGAGTTAGCCAAAAGATTAAAAGGGAAAGAAGACATTGTCTTGTGGTCATTTATATTGTTAAAACCATGGTAGGTAAATTATAACATTTGGCAAATTATTTTTTATTGTCAGAAGAACTGGATACAAAACCCTCTCTAAACAGAAGATCAGAAGAAATGGAAGATATCCGAGCAGAACACGAAAGCATTTCTTCTTTGGTTGCACTTGAAAATCTCAAGGAAAATGTGACTGAGTTGATGTTAATCTTGTTAGTGGAGAACACAAGTGGTTTGTCCAGTGATGACTTTGAAGTGGAAATAATTCGAGATTTTGATGTTGCCGTAGTTACCTTTCAAAAACACATAGGTAAGATTAAGTGATGCTTTGTTTGCCTGCAGTCTTCCTTGTATACACTTTGGGATTTGGGAGACTTGTTGAAGGAATATCTCTGAAAGTTTGACTCTAATAGTTGTTGACCGGAGACTCGTGAAAGAGAAGCAAATTTGTTTTTGTTTTTTTAAAGATTTATTTATTTTTATGCAAGAGCTGGGGTACAGGGCAGAGGCGTGGGAGGGTGAGAGGATTCACCAGAGACAGAGCAGGGAGCAGAACAGGCAGATGGACTGAAATACACTGCTGAGGGGAGCAGCAGGTGTGACAGGAGAGGTCTGTAGCACCATGTGGGATTCTCGCCAGCTGTCTGGGAATCGAACCTGCGCTGCGGAGGCTTCGGACAGCTTCACAGTGCAGCGCTCAATCTGCTGTGCCACTGGGGAGGCCTGAGAAGCAAATTTGTTTTGTAAAGAAAACCTGGCATGTTTAATAGATTGAACTTTATTGTATGAGCATCTGTGTGTGCATGTGATAGAGAAAGAGACAACAGCTGAGAAAGACAGAAACAGACAGAAAAAGAGAACACATCCAAACAAATCTGAAGTCTAAGGTTATTAACTTGGTTCAAAGCCGAGGAGTCAGCATTTTCACAGGTGTTACCTCACTTGGAGAAGTAAATATCGAACTGTGTTTTCAAACCATCCTCTGTCTTACTGGATGTAATAATAAAAATACTACTGGGAAGTAATAATAATAATAGCACAAACATTCATATGGTGTTCTCATGTGCCATTCAAAGCTCCTTGCATGTATTTATTTTTCCTTTCAACAACTTTGGAGGATAGTAGTATTATCCCTCATTTTAAAATGGAGGAGAAGAGGCACTAATAAGTGGAAGGGCTGGACTTGAACCCAAGGACCCCTTGCTCCAGTTGGTTCTCTTATCCCCTCTACTGTGCTTTCCCTTAGTACTTCTGAGGTCATGCATGCACAGAGATGAGTAAGAGCTTAGAATACAGAAAACGAGTGCTCTTAAGGTCACTGTCTGGAGTCTGTGGACAGTCCCTGAGATTGGAAGAGCTGTCTCCAGAAAGACGAAGACATTTTCCAGTTCCGAGTCTTGCTGTCCCAAGGCCATGGCAGTGGACTGGTTAGTGAAGGCCACAATCATAGAATCAAAATGCTAACTCTGCCATTTAACTAATATCTGAGCTTGTGCTTTACTTTCCTCACTTGTAAAATGAGGAAATAATAGGTAATAATACTTACCTAGCCCAGTTTCTGTAAGAATTAAATGAGGTGGTTTGAAAGCTCTTCACCTAGTACCTGAGACATAGTAAGGATTCAAGAAAGGGAGCTATTCCTATTTCAAATTTATGATTATTAATATTTGAACCTGCTTTTGATCTTTAATCAAAAATCGTGAGCACCTCTTGTGTGCCAGGCACTTGTCTAGGTGCTGAGGTTACAGAGATGATAAATTCCTGTTCCTGAGGAGCTCACATGTAAGGTGCAGGAGGAGCGGCTTCCCTTAGCAGGGAACAGGCTGTGGGGAGAGGGAGTACGGGGAACCCAACACGGTGGCTTAGTTTAGCCCTGCCTACTCCCTTCTATGACATTTATATTCCCCCAGCACCAATCAGGCCCCAAATACACTGTGTTTCATGCCACTGTTGTGCCCTCTGCCTGCATGTTTCCTCTCCTCATTACTGTTCAATGCCTCTTCATCCTCCAACAGCCAGGTCACTTACTCTGGGAATCCTTGATAATCCAGTTCCCAGTATTAACCTTCCCTCCTCATTTGGTTCTGCAACAGGCAATTTGTTTCATTTTAAGATTTCCTGCTTCTTGGATGATGAACTTACAAGGATGTGTTATGTTTATTTTTGTATTTTCAACTCCTAACAAGAACACTTCTGGGATATCATAGGTCCACTATCCATTTTTATCAATTTGAAAGATTTTTCTGAGTCCTGAGGAGGAATAGGAAGAAGGTGAAAAAAAAATATCATACGTGATATTTAGAAATTAGTTTGGAGTCAAATAGCCAAGAGGACTGTAAGCCTAGGTAGTGATTATAAACTCTTTTCTGCTGGGAGCAGGGAGCCACTGAATGACTTGAGAAAGGAGGGAGATGAGAATACTTGTAGTGAGAGCACAGGGGTGGGATATCTAGGAAGGTTGGAGAGGGCTGTGACTGGAGACAGGGACACAGTTAAGGGCATTAATCCAGTTATGACATTGCATGGGCTTCAGGGAGAGACTGGCAAGAGTAGGCCTCTAAATTCTCACATAGTCACTAAAATCATGCATCCAGATACGAAGTTCTTGGCTTCTTTACCTTAATTAATATGCAATCCATTTCTTCTGGGTAACAAAAAATCAGAATTTTGTGATACTCATTGATTCAATTAATTACTTTGTTTTGTAGATGTCATGAAATTTGTTGCTGATTGTGCCAAGAACCAGACCACGAGACAACTTCAGCTCTTTCCAAGACTACTTGAAGTGACAAAAACAATAAGAGTAGAAAACCTGCCTCCTGATGTTGATGACTATGATTTAAATTGTTTATTCAAAAATCCTCGTAATGGAGGGGGAAGAGTTGCCAGAGTTGAATGTTTTCCTGAAGAGAATTCAGCTCTGATTGAATTTTTTGACAGAAAAGGTAAATATCTAGTAGCCTGATTTTCAATACTCATCTGGCATAATACCTGCTAATCTAAAATTTTAGCAAATCATAACAGTTGTAAGTTGATGTCAATGTATTTATTTTTTTTTCTTCATTGGAAATCTGACTAGTAATACTGGTCATCTTGGAGATGATGTGTAGTGAGTCCAGTTATTCAAATTTTGCAGAAGAATTGTCAAGTTTTTGAAAGCTGTAAGTGTAGGCATGCAAATTCTCACATAGCCATTAAAATCTTCATTAAGATTAAAGTTAATTAAAATTAATATTAATTAAAATCTTAATTAAATCTCATAATACATGAAAAACGTGTAGTTCTTAGAATCTTTGAAATGCTATTTTTTAAACAAAGTTGATCTGTTTTTTCTATTTCAATATTATTATTTATATCATTATTATTATTTACATCGTTTTTCATTTTTGTACAGTGTATGCTTTCTCCTCTCAGATGTAGTCCCTATAAAATTCCCACCACCAGTTCACCTGTGAACCATCGCCATAGTCCCCTCTGCTCATGATCTGTGTTTTAGCAGTACACTTGTAGACATTCCCAAATTCAATTCCAAGGATAGGTAAGCAAACAGTTCCTGTAAAGAATTATTACTTCCCTAATTGATACTGATCAAGGGTTCTCTGCCTGACACACAGAAGCCAATTACTATGTCATTACCATGGCACCAACCTTTGAGAGAACAAAGAGTTAATTTAATTTTTTAATTACAAGATTGACCAGCAAGGGGCAGGGGGTATGGCTCAAATCTGTCTCTCCAATAGTGGGACTAGGACTGGTTTTATAGAAATGGAAGGAAGAAAGGGGGGAAAGTTAGAAAAGTAAAGGTTATGGGCTTGGCAAAATCTGGTTGGATAGTTACAAATTGGTCCATTCATAGAAGGTTTCCTGGATTCTCAGTAATTTTGCTAATGGACCCCTACTTCTAAATGTGGTCTGGGCAGCTACTGACAGATCCCTCACCTTTAAACAGGGTCTGCAGTGAACCCTTTTTCTGTTTCCGTGGCTCATATCAGCTTATTTCCAGCTGACATGGGATTTAGCATAAGATCACTTGCTACTATGCCTGCTCATCTTATATGATTCAAATGGGCATCATGATTTGCTGTCTCTAACAAGTGAAAAAGTAGTTAAACAGGCATAATTATTTTGGGAGATCAGCCATGATTTCAGTTCCCCTTTGAATTTGTTCATTCCTCAATCTTGAGCAATTGGGGCACTATCCACTGTGACTGCTTCCTACTGCTTAGTGACACAGGGTAAGTTCAGGGTCTAAGGAATGAAATTGTTTTTTATTTAGTTGTAATTGTTCACATGAGTCTGGTGGAGGGTATTGATGCATTTAATTGATAAGTCCTGAAAAACAATATTGAATGAGTAAAAGGAGAAGCATGAAGCCATCTATAAAGATAGATAAAGATAATTTAAAAGAAGAGTCACATGCATAATCCTAGATTTATTAAAATCATTAAGATTAGGACCAGTTGTGGTAACTATCCGAAACCTGGATTGGGGAAAGAAGCCAACAAGACAAATCAAGGAAATTATTTAATATCCAGGGTGAAAGTCCAGATGGCTTGCCTTTAAGGGACCTGGATAATGCTAATATTTTGGTGACTTGTAATTCCACTTGTTGAGAAATATTGACATATACAACAGCTAGTCTCTACGGAATTCATATGCCTCCTTGAAAGACTAAACCAGACCAGGAATTTCTTAAAGTACCTCAATGGCTATCCTTTACTACTGTCCTTACTTCGTGGGTCTCAAACCCAAGTTTTTCCTAGAACTCTAATCTAGGACTGGAACTCTAATCCTCCATGGTCCCTCTTAGAGTTGGACTTGAACCCACAACCCTTGGGAGACCCATTGGTAAGATAAAGTACAAGTGCATACAATCAAGTCACTTCTGTTTTCAGAACTTTTTTCCCTTCAAAGTGAAAATCATGCCAAAGAAACCTGGAGCACTAACACTGGCTGGAGAGAAGGGACTGAGCACTCAGTCCATAGGTTTCTAGACAAGTCAGTTTAAGTGGCCACACGGGTCGGATTTGTAATGGGATCTGCAAACTGCTGAGAATATGATGCATTCAGCATGCAGTCAAGGGACCTCAGTCCTACCCCAAGAGTCTCGTTTGGGTTGCCAGGTTAATTCCAAGCAAGGGCTCACAACCCAACACACATTAAGCCAATGACTCTGGCATTGGCTTTTGAGGAGGGGAAAAAAGAGGTTTGTTTTGGTTTGTTTGTGTTTTGTTTGATTTTTTTGCAAGGCCAGTCATCAAGGAGACAGGAGGCCTGGCTCAAATCTGCCTCTCTAGTATTGGGCTAGGACTGGATTCATAGAGACAGAAAAAAGGGGGAATGTTAGGAAAGTAAAGGTTATGGACTTGGCAAAATCTGATTGGATAGTTACAAATTGGTCCATATGTAGAAGATGTTTCTAGATTCTTGTTTATAGATTCCCTCTCCCTGCGCCCCCTTTAAACGTGCTCAGGTACTGAGACTTTTAAATGGAATCCAGGCTAAGCGTTTTTTCCTCTCTGTCTACATCAGAGGGCCTCTTTTAGCTGACTGAGGATTTGACTTAGAGTCCATTGCAGGCTCAAGTTAAGTGACTCACAGAAGGGATTCACACTCTGTTGTCTCTGTAAGAGAAAATGAAAAAAGGAGTTGAACTTGAGAAGAACTTTGGGGGATTGGCCATGATTTCACTTTGCCTGTTAATGTCATCATACAGCGGTTAATAGGGGCACTTTCATACAGTCAGCGGATGTCCACTGGATAGTTCTTGTGACGCTGTGGAAACCATGTCCTGTTTAACCTTAGGGAAGCAGTGCTGAGGGTTTTGTAGACACAGAATGCCAGTTCTCTGAGGTATGTGCAAAATCAGTTTGGAGATTGCACTGATTTTCAGAGGTGAAGTCTGAGGAGTAGGAATTAGGGAATCAGGCTTCTTAGGGAAAGAAGGGACGGGGGAGCATGAGGCAGGAACTTGTGGTATGCCACCCACTTAAGATAGTTTCATGGGGATACTTGAAAGAAGCTCCCTTTACTTTTATGAATTGGAGGAATGAAGGTGAATTTAGGATTTGGATTGAAATGGGATGAAATATCTTGTGAAATTCCTTAAGTAAAGGGGAAAAAGAGGACTTCTATATATGTTCTTTAATCTACCTCAGCCTGGTCTTGGACCCAGGGAGAGAGCTAGCACAGCTCCCCAACTGAGAAGTTAACCCCAAAGCCTGTGGTGGGAGTTGGCAGCTTCAGAGTTTTCAAACATGTTGAGGACATGAGCCAGTTGGGTATGTCCTCAGAATGTATATTTTATGTGTATACAACAGATAATAGGACTATTTAATCAGTATTTATTTTGCAGGGTGCTCTCCAAGTTTTCCCTCCAACCTGCTCTTTTTCCACCCTCTGGCCATGATGACTTCCCATCCATCTTTGCACTTACTCAATCCTCCATAACCCGAATACACTGATTGTCTTTCTATCTCTGTTCCTTGTAGTACTTACCATTTTTACTTCTATCACTTTGCAGAGCACTGTAAAGTGCCTCTCAGACACTGCTTTAGGGGCATTGTTATTATTTTAAACTCCTTTGAGGCATGAGGCAACTGAGGCACAGAGAAGTTAAATAAGTTGACTAAAGTTATACAACTTGTAATGACAGAGCCAGAATTTCAACCTGTATAGTTTCTAAGCCCTTAACTTTCATTTTTCCACAAACTCCTGTAGGCATGTCACATTAATTTTTCTTAATTATTATTTACAACTTACATTGATTAACAGTAATGATAAAAATTACATATAAAACTGGATTGAAAATTATTTATCAAGGCTGTAATTTTTATATATATTATTTGAGAGGAATAAGTTAGGCACTTTTCTCTGAAATTATTTGGTTCAATTTCACAAAATCAGATTGACATAACTCTCAGGAAGGGTATTCTTTAAGATTACCTATTGTATGTAAGGTCTTTTGCTGTGTTTTCTGGTACAGTATCTCCTAATAACCTGTTCTTTTTTTTTTTTTTAAGATTTATTTATTTATGATTACAAGAACTGGGGTACAGGCCAGAGGTGTGGGAGATGAGAGGATTCACCAGAGACAGAGTGGGGAGCAGAACAGGCAGATTGACTGAAGTACACTGCTGAGGGGAGCAGCGGGGGAGTCAGGAGAGGTCTGCTGTGCCATGTGGGTCAGCTCCCTGCCCAGGAATCAACCTTGCGCTGCAGAGGCTGCAGATAGCTTCACAGTGCTGCGCTCGACCCCTTGTGCCACCAGGGAGGCCCATAACCTGTTCTTTCTTTACAGTTGAGAGAATAGAATAGAAAAATTAAAGCACATTAAGGCGTCATCTGTGATGGTTTTGGAGTCAGATAAACCCATGTTCAAATCCTAGTTTTGGTGCTTATTACCTTTGTGATCTTGAGCAAGTAACTTTTTAACTCACCAAAGGCTCTGTTTTCTCAAAAATTTCTCACAAAATAGGACTTGTGTTACTACCTACCTCAGATAAATGTTATGAAGATGAAATGAAATTGGCAGGTGGTATGTGCTCAGCACATGTTAGTGACCAGTGGCACCTCCCATGCTCAGAGCTTATCCAAGGACATGGCCTGCAGTTGAAGCTATGTGTTCAGGTCTCTGAAGAACACAGTCTTTTCATTAAGCTCTAGGAACCAGTCCTGCACAAGATGAAGTTATTTTTCAGCAGCTTTCTACAAGAATGCTCTTTTAATCCTGGAAGTTCTAGAAGTTTATCTAATTCGTTTTCTCTTGACCCCTGGTAACTTTCTAAATTAAAGGGATTAAAGGAAAGAGAGGAGTATCCTTTCACACACACACAATCAGCACCAAGGACTGTCACTATAAAAGTGAGAGGGATATTATGTCTGGGACAGGGGAGATGCAGGACTTAGGAATCAGTCTCCTGGACTGCATTCTGAAGTGACTTTGAGAATGCTCTTGGTTTGGAACCTCTGCTGAAGGAGTAAGAACATGGCTAAGACAGACACTGGTTTGAATAGTAGTTCAGATATTTATAGTGTTGTGACCCATTTGAGTTGTCTAACTTTTCCTAGCCTTAGTTTTATCATTTACAAAGAGCAATGATATGATAGTGTCTCTACCACCAAGGTTTGCTGTGAGAAGTCAATGAATTAATATATGTAAAGCACTTAGAATAGTGCATGACACATTACTCTTCTGCAGTATTTTTATTCTCCTTCCCATTGATGCATTAAGAGAATCTAAGTTAGGAATGAATCCAAAAATGGTGGACTGTGGAAGAAGAACCACATAACATGAATTTTAGAACAGCTTCATCTTGAGCAATAAAATATTCTTTACACTGGGGCAAACATTCTCCCAGGGCATGTGACTAAGTTCATAGATTGTGGTTATCTATCAGAGTTATCAGATCATAAACTAGAATTTACATAATAGAATACCAGTGTAGAGTAACTGGCAAGAAGTAGTTACTCCATTGAGCAAGGGATACCGGTGCAGCATTTTACTTATCCATTTATATTTGAGCACCTTGAGGGTAGTGTTGCTTTTAATAAATGTAACATTAAAGTCCTACAGAGATTGGGATTTATTACCGTAGAGTAGAAAAGTGTTATTTTTTCTTATTGAAACATGACACTGAAATACTTAGTTTTATTTCTTTCCGCTAAGTGGTCGACACCATTATGACCAAGAAGCTTGAGCTCAATAAAATGCCGCTCTCCGTGTTCCCATACTACTCCTCCTTGGGCACAGCCTTGTACGGAAAGGAGAAGCCTCTGATCAAGCTTCCAGCACCCTTCAGAGAATCCTTGGACCTTCCCTTGTGGAAGTTCTTGCACAAGAACAATCACCTGATCCAGGAGATAAATGATGAAGTGAGACGCTGTCACTGTGAGCTCACATGGTCCGAACTCAATGGGGAAGTTACCATCCGACCCGCACCCTCCTTACTCAGACAGGGAAGACAGAGAATCAAGAGCTGGCAGAAAAATGCTTCCACAGCCTTTGCCAGCATCAGGTCTAAATATAAAGTCTCCTCATTTAAAGTGGATCCCATCGTGTGGGACACCGTGAAAAGTGACTTACAAGACAACAGGGTGTTGATTGAGTTTGATACACTGCTGGAGATCGTCACTTTGGTGGGGAAATCAGAGGATGTACAAAAGATCGAGCCACAACTCACAGAATTAATAGAAAGCACCACACAAAGAATTAAAAGGGAACAGCAAAGCCTGAAGGAAAAAGTGTCCCTTTCTCCAGGGAGATTTTCTCTCTTGTGCCACAGTGGTGCACTGGAACGTTTCCGCTCAGAAGACCCAGAGGTGGAGATTGTCTATCATAAAGCCTCTCGGCAAATGGGCATCAGAGGGCTCCCCGCAGATGTGTATAAGGTGAAGTGTGAAGTCCAGGAGAAGGTGCACGCCATGGCTCAGAAACACGTGCAGGTTCCCCCTGAGGTTTTCCAGTTTTTACAACAGGTAGACGCTGCCGAATTCTCTAAGTCTCTTTTTATAGCACAGAAAATTCTTGCAATTTATGAGCTAAAGGATCCAAGTGTTCTCTTAACCAGCTGTTCTCCTGAAGTCCTATTAGAAGCTGAAAAGCAGATGACCAGTGCCTTAAATTATCAGCGCATAGATGTTGAGAACAGACACGTTCTCAATGGCAAGAAATGGAAAGGACTCACTCGCAGCTTGCTCAACAAACATAATTCCTCCTCAATGACTGTAATAATCAATGAGTTAACTTCAGATGTCAACTCTGAGGTCATTGTGGCCGGCTGTGTGAGAGAAGTAAAAGAAATTTATCACTTGCTTTTTGACTTTCTGGACAAGCACATGGTCATAGAGAGGATGATTGAAGTAAAGCCTTCCTTAGTGAATGATTTCTTAAGGAAAGAAAAGAAACCATTATGGCAAAAGATAAAGAAAACAAATCTGCAGGTAGTTTTTAATCCTGAGAACAAACAAAATGGCATTTCACTAACTGGTCCAAGGATAGAAGTCCTGAACGGAATGACCCTCATCAAGAAAGCCCGGGATTCTCTCTGTGTTAAAAGCATCCATATTGATCAGCCAGGAGTCAGACAGTTATTCCAGGAGAGAGGAGCGTTTTATAGAAGTGAAGTCAAAAGGCTGTTTGGTTGTTTTATTGAAGTACAGGAGAACAAAGAAAAAGCGGGAGAGGGCACTGACGGGAAGAAATGCCTCTGTCGGGTGGACTTGGCCCCTGGAGTCTCCTTGATTGTGCAGCAGGGCGACCTGACAGGGTTCCCCGTGGAAGTGGTGGTGAATGCAGCCAATGAAGAGCTCCAGCACATCGGGGGCCTTGCTGCTGCTCTTTTAGAAGCAGCAGGCCCTGAGCTCCAAGCCGACTGTGACCAGATAGTGAAGAGAAATGGCAAGGTCCCACCTGGCCACGCCACCATCTCAAAGCCGGGAAAGCTCCCATACAGGTGCGTGATCCACGCAGTCGGGCCCCACTGGAAGAGAAATGAGGCCCAGAGGTGTGTGTCCCGGTTGAAGAGAGCTGTGGAAGAAAGTCTTTGTTTGGCTGAAAAACACAAGTGTCAGTCCATCGCCATCCCTGCTATTAGTTCTGGAGTCTTTGGCTTTCCCTTACCTGAGTGTGTGGAGACCATCGTTTCTGCTGTCAAGGGGCATTTCCAACATAAGTCAGATGGATGCACCTTGAAAGAAATCTACCTTGTGGATACAGCTGAGAAGACTGTGGAGGCCTTTGCCAGTGCCGTGAAAACTCTATTTAAAGATGCCCGGCCCGATGCTGCTTCCCTGCCCAGATTGCCAGCAGCCAGCCAGCCCGACTTGAGAGAAGATCATGGGAACGGACAAGTTCTCTTGTCCTCAGAAGGCCTGAGGCTCTTGTTGGTGAAAGGAGAGGTGCAGAGTGCTGCGGTGAGTGACCCAATTCACACCCCTTCAGCTGCCTCACCTTTGTAAGATACATGTTTTATAAGTATTTTTACCTATTTGAGATCATCTGTCTTTTTAATTCAAGTTATTTGTTTAAGACATTGTCTTTTAAATCAAAATACTGAAAGAGACTTAAAATTAGAGTTCTGATTGCAGAGAGCTTAAATAAAACCTTAAGTATATAAGGTCACGTTGATTATTGATTATGAGCCAGACATTATTGAAAATGCTTGACATGCATTTCTCCTTTCATGCTGTATATCCTACAATCATTATTTCTCTTAATCACAGGCTAAGGCATAAGAGTTAAAGGAGTGAAATAATTTGCCAAAGTCCTGCAGGTAAAAAATGGTATAGTCATGATTGGAATTTATTTGGGCAATGAACTATTGCATTATATTCAAATATTTAAAATATTATATTCAAATATTAAAAATAATTTGCTCATTAGAAAATTAAAATAATTAAGCAAAAGAAAATCTTTTAAGGAAGAGTCAGTAACTGGAATGAGTTCTGAGGCCAGTCCTCCTTGAACACTGAGCCCAGTTCTCCCTACCACTAGAAACATTCTAGGTTGTGTTGTCGAAACAGGTCTACCAATCTGCTGACAGCTCACAACCTACATGCTTATGTTGATGCTCTTCCTTGACCCTAGTGACTTCCCGGTTTCTCTACCTGCTGCAATCCTTCCAACTTCTCAGCGCCCACCTTGCCCCTGTTGTCTTCACCAGCCTTGAAGGACCTTCCTCTGGACTCCTCCAGTGGTCCCATACTGTTTATGTATTGCTTTTGGACAATTCTCTTTTGTCCTGCAGTTTCTTAAGTGAACAAAGTATCTAATAACATTGTGTTAGGTGGCATTCAATCTCTGAAAACTTGACCATCTTAGTTGTCCCCTATGGGGCCAGCCCAGTGGGTCAATATAGTAATCCTTGATGAATGCTTTCTGTTAGTATTTGAAACATATTGTTGGTTTTGTCTTTAAGGTCGATGTTATTGTCAACTCTGTTCCCTCGAGCCTTTCACTAAATAGAGGACCCCTTTCTCAAGCCCTCTTGGGAAAAGCTGGGCCAAAACTCCAGAAGGAATTGAACGCAGCTGGACAAGGGGTGGCTGTGGACGTGGGCACAGTTCTCCTCACCAGTGGCTGCAATCTGCAGTGCCAGCATGTGCTTCACGTGGTGGCTCCAGGGTGGAAAAATAACAGCACATCTGCACACAAGGTGGGATCTGGTTGTACACCCTCCAGGAAGTTGGGGAGCCCTTTCCACTCTCCTCCAAATGATGGAGACCAAACTGAACCCTGACTCTTTCTCTCCGGTAGTAATGTCACGCTCTCGGCAGCCTCCGTCACCGTGGCCACTCCTTGTCCCTGTGTCTGACTTCTCCTGAGGACTAGTTAGTGGCATAAACTGATCACAGTGCTCAGCCATTCTCAGGAGTCAGGGAAGAGACTCTAGTGAGGAATCCAAGGCGAGGGCATGAACCATTGAAGAGAAGGGAGGGTTAGGACAGTAGCTGCTCGGGTTCTTCCCTTCATTGCTGAGTTGGAGTCTTCTGGGCGGGCTCTCTCTTTTCTGCCTACGTGTGACCCTGTCTTTTCCCTTCTGATTACTCTTAGCTTCTGTTGAAAATGAAAGAGAGCCGGCAGCACAATCAAGTTACCAAATTCTTCTTTGTTCTAACTCCCATTCTATAAAGATGTGTTTTGTGCTTTTCAGATCATGGAAGACTTAATCAGAAAATGTTTGGAGATCACCGAGAGCCATTCCTTAAAATCCATTGCATTTCCAGCCATAGGAACAGGAAATTTAGGCTTTCCTAAACCTGTTTTTGCCAAATTAATCATTTCAGAAGTGTTCAAATTCAGTAGCAACAACCAAGCTACCACCTTACAGGAGGTTCACTTTCTGCTGCACCCACAGGATCTTGGAAACATCCAGGTACAGTCTCTTATTTCTAGTGTTTCGTCAGCTGAGCCCTGTGTCTTGGCTGTTTCTTCATTTATTTCCCATATAAGAGAGTAAAGGAATAGTGTAGACTAATTGTAGCCTGGCAAACTCCAAGCAAATATATGGCTGTAGAATCAGATTTAAATTTTTATTTAGGAAATTTTGAATATATATAAAAGTTGACAAAAAGTATAATGAAACCCCATGTGCCCATCATTCATCTTCACAATTATCAACATATGCCAGTGTGATTCACCTCTCTCTCTATTTGTTTCCCATCTCTCCCAAAATACTCTTTTGAAGCAAATCCCAGACATGTATTTTACCCATAACACATTCAGTTATTTTAGCCAGTAAGATTCTTGTTGAAAAGATCCATAACCACTATATGTACACAAAATAAACATTCTTCTATTTCATTGATAATGAAGTGAATGATCAAAGTTCCAACTCCTCTAAAATGTTTTATTTTATTTTCATAGCTTTTTAAAAAAATTTATTATTATTTTTAAAGATTTATTTATTTAATGCATACAAGAACTGGGGTAAAGATGTGGGGGCCAGAGGTGTAGGGGTTGAGAGGATTCACCAGAGACAGAGTGGGGAACAGATCAGGCAGATTGACTGAAATATACTGCTTAGGGGAGCAGCGGGCAAGACAGGAGACTTCTGCTGCACCATGTGGGTATCTTATTGACTGGGGATCGAACTTGTGCTGCAGTGGCTGCAGATAGCTTCATAGATTGTGTCTTAACCCCTTGTGCCACCAGGGAGGCCCCATAGCTTGTTTTTTTGAGACTCCAAATAATGCCACATATTGCAATGGATTTGACGTATGCCTTAACCTTCTTTTAATCTGTAGAACTTCATCCCATATCAATATAAAAATTGTAATGCTTAATACAAAAGCACATTTGTGGTACTATAGGAATGTCAGGATGAGATTCAACTCAAGGTTGTGTTTAAAATAATCTCAGCATACTCCATGTGTGTAGAGAATAGGGAGCAGAAATTCCAGATTCATCTTTAGCTCTAGAGAGTTCATCAAACAGTTCACATTTGCTGAACATCAGCTATCAATGAGGTATTGGACTTGGATTACGGAAGAAAAAGAAGCATCAATAAGAAGCCATTTTCCCTGGCCTCCAAGTTCTCAAAGTCCAGTAGAATAGATGACATCAAATATTTGAAAAGTTCCATAATAGTGTAAGAATTAGAGTAAGGCTACCAACCCAAGTGATGTTTATGGATATTGGAACATCTGAGTTTTTATTTTCACTTATTTTTTTTCTTAGACCTGGACATAACCTATAAGTATTTCTTCCAAAGGGAAGCAAACAACTCTAAACTAAGTTCTAATCAGGCAGCTAAACCATCTGAGTAAAACATGTTGACATGCATATTAAATTAATACCTGGTCAATAGCACTTTTTAAATTATGTCCTATGAGTTATAGTGCACAAGGTGATGTGGATCATGCACTGAGTATGTAATATATAATACTGCTATCATTCATATTTATTTTAAGATCTAGGATTTATGTTCATAAAACTGAGTTAGGGACATGAGTGGCTGAGAGTTTTTCAATGAATAGCTCCATGACTTGGGAAGTGACTCATGTGTTATATACCTGTGCCTTCAAATCTGCCTATTTCCTTGCAACCCCAACACTTAGTTTTCTTGGCTGAAGACTCAGAGTACTCTGCAAGTATTCTTCAAAATGAGTAGTCTATACAGACACCTTGTATAACATTGGAAAGAGTATTGATTCTCCATATATGGCTGTGACACTTTTTCTCAAGAACTTTAAAGACAGCTAAATTTTGTTGTATTTTCACAAAATCACTAAAACATACTGAGATGTTGGTAGGTAGAAATTGTAAAAGAGGTTCCAAAACAGCAATCTGTAGTCTGAACATGGCCTCGAAAAGATGCTCTATCAGGCTATTTTTGTTAAGTTGGAATAAATTGTTAGCATTTAAGTATAAAACATTTCGCATAAAACTCTAAGTGCGCACTTTGACCTAAAAATTCAAAAGTTCTGGCAGGCTGTTAGTGGGCAGTTTCCTGGAGCTGAGTGTCAGGTGCCCTCTAGTTCTCAGAGTCAAATCACCCACCTTTACACTTGCGGCTTACCTGCCTGCCCCGCAGGCCTGTGAGCCTGAGACGCTGGTGCCATAGTCTCTCCTGGCCCTTCTCTCATCATATCACGGTCTATTAGCCAAGTGCTTATTTTTTTCCCCAACAAAATGCTCTGTTACTTGTTTTCAAGGAAGAAGAAATTACTGATTTTGGGTGTCACTACCAGTCAAACAATTGAAATTCTGTATTTCATTAGGAGAGTACATATACCAGTATCTTGCTTGAAACAGTAATTCCCAAGCACTCATCTTCTGGGACAAATAAGAAGCTGAAGTGTTTGGGTCCTAGTGATTGTATTTTTCTTAACATGGTGTTTTGTTGTTTTTTACAACTGGCATATTATTTGTATTTAATGATTATGAAAATACCTGTTAATTGTAGAGACTTTCAATATAAGGTATGATTAAAGGTATAATAAATACAACTGAAGGTTATTATTGCCAGTCTTCTTTTGCATCTATGTATTTTTAAAGTGTTATTATGTAGCATAATTTAATGTATTTTTCATTCAATGGAATTAATGATTATTTCGCTATTAGCTATTTTTTAAAAATGCTTTTTTATTCGTTCCTAAATATTCTAACATGGATATACTAAAATTTATTTAATCATTTCTGTTAGATTTTAAAACTCATTTTTTCTCTATTATAAGTACTATTGTAATGAATAACCTTGTATTTATATCTTTGACCACATCTTTGATAACTTTCATAGGATATATTTGTAGAAATAGTGTTATGTGTGTTATTTTCATAGTTTTTTAATCTGGTATGAAATAAAACAATGCTTTGAAAATTATTCTCTTCTAAATGTGAATGCCTACAGGATTAGAAGCCCCAATAAACCAAGTTTATTCATTTAATGAGGATTGTAGTGGTCAAAAGTTTCTTTCTGTTTCCAGGCATTTTCAGAAGAATTTTTCCACAGGACTAATGGAAATGTCACAGGTGACAAAATTCCCCAGGCTGAAGATACACAAGGTTCAGTAAAGCTCTTAAATTGAGAAATCGTTTTTATTTGCTAAATAACTATTCAATGAGAGGCGAAAGATGGTAATGATGAGTTTTATGAAAAAATGACTCTGTGATAAACTATTAGATTATATTCTGTACAACCGAGTGTGCAAGACACTGCCCTTGATAATGTGATCTGGAGCTGAATAGTGGGAAGGTCAAATTATAGAATCTGTACAGGAGTCTTTAAGTAGCAAGGAGCTACTATTTAAGTTTAAAAATGTCCTTCTGTTCTTATTCTATAATTTATATATCTTTGAAAAGCTCCTATCTTTCTAGTCATTACAAATCATTTGATGTTTCAGATGTGTTTATCTTGACCTCAGGCAGCATAGTTATAAAAGATGCTGTGAAGTCTTTGTCTCATAATTTCAACTTCTGGATCACCTTGAGATTAGCATCTACTGATTGTCTTTATCCTCGAAAATTGGTCACATGTTCCTGGTTCTTTGCATGACAAATAATTCTGGATTATAGGATGGGCGTGCCAAATGTTATGTACGTTGAGGTGTGTTAAAATCCTCTAGAAATTGGTAATGTTTTATTCGTTTGAGCAATCAGTTGGTCAAGTTCATTCTAAAAGTTCTATCTCAACTTCTGTGTGAGCAGCAGCTCATGTCTGTTCAGTTCACAAAGTGTGCTTTGATGCTTGGGTCTCCCCCTCCTGTGCAGTTCTGGAGTGAATTCAGGATATGTTCCAGTTCACAAACCAAGAGTGGGAGAGGGAGAGAAAGAGGGAGAGGGAGGGGAGAGGGAGAGAAGTATTAGGGAACAATGAGCTTAAGGAAGTAGATAAACTAATAGCAGCGATGTCCCTCCTCCCCCAACACACCCTTGTATACTTTTTCCAAGTCAAAAGACCTCTTTTTCTTGATTCTCTGGATAGAAATAAGAATATTTTTCAGCATTTTAACTCCCTGTTGTATCACAGGGAGTTCTGCAACTGGGATCACCTTGGGACAGGGTCTTGATTAAAAACAAAAAAAGTATGAAAAATAATGAGAAATTATTCTCTTGCTCTTTAGCTCACAGGAACCCCTTTTCTCAATCCTCTGACCACAGGACAGAATTTGAGTGTTTTTGCTGCATGTGCCCATGTGTGGGTCTCAATAGGGCCACACTAGGGCCAAAGCTGGGAGAGAAAGGAGAAAAATGTCAAGACAAACAAAATTGAAACTCCCCTCTGTACAGTTACTTTTTCAGCTTTTGACTTCCTTCCCCGATTTGCCCACTCTTAAGTATTTTTCACCTCAGTGGCACTGTGTATTTATCTCAGATTTTCAGTTGTAATCAGTGGGAGAGACAGGCCCTGGTGGGCTAAGGTCACCTTGGCCAGCACCTGAAGAGCATACTTGATATGCATTACATTTTTAATAATCCTTTACCTAAAACACACCTAGGTTCAGGGTCTGGGTCAAGTTAAAGAGCTCACAGAGATGGAAGAAGCATGAAAGGTACATGTGTGGCATGAGACCAGTGCCGTTCTTGCTCTTGGCAATTTGGTCACTGATTCCATCTTCTTTTCAGGCTTCCATGGGACTGTTTCTAGCCCTAACCCACAAGTGCACAAAATGAAGATCGGTCCCATCACGTTCCAGGTGGCCACTGGAGATATCACTAAAGAAGAGGCAGACGTGATTGTAAATTCAACATCAAACACTTTTGATTTCACAGCAGGTACTCTACATTTGGGATTTTGGCTTATGTAATAGTCTCAGTAGATCCCATGAAGGAATTCTTCTAGTCAATTGTTATTCTATGAATTTCTTCATGTCATCAGAATTACAATAGTTAGAGGATTTCTTTGATTATAATGAAAGTATTTATATAAGGAGGAAGTTATTCAAATGTAATATTTTTTTATTATTCATATGTAACCATCTTGATTTTCTTATATAGGGGTTTCAAAAGCAGTTTTAGAAGGTGCTGGACAAAATGTGAAAATGGAATGCTCTTACCAAGGTAGTCACAATGCTATCTTTGATCCTAGATTGTATGTAGATGACTGAACATGGGCGGCTTTAGAGATAACGGGGGAAGACTTGCTATCGGGATGACAAATATTAATCCCAAAATCATACATTTTACTAAAAATTCCAACCATAGACAGTTGGAGGTCAGAGTAAAAGGAGAAGGAAGATTCATTAAAGACAAGTATTACAGTCCTTATTTGCCAAACTAGACGTTTTTCTTTCTAAAAAGTGTGTACAGAGTCTAATTTTGCATCTTTTTCATGTGTTTCCCAGCTAAGCAAGGCAACCGTGATTATATAATCACAGGAGGTGGTTTACTGAAGTGCAAGAATATTATTCATGTCGTTGGTGGAAATGATGTCAAGACATCTGTTACCCATATTTTGCAAGAGAGTGAAAAACGGTATTATTCATCCATTTGCCTCCCAGCCATCGGGACAGGTGTGTAGCCTCTGGCTGTCAAGGCAAAAGCTGAAGCCCCTGTTTTTCTTTATATTTAGTGCTAATTGTTAATTACTTAATGGTGAATCTGAGGAAAGACAGCTTCCTTACTCCAAGAAAGCACTTGAAGGCATGAACAAAGCCAATTTGTGGCTTCAGGAAAAAAGTGATGAAACTGAAGAGAGAGTGGGAATACTGGAGAGACACTTGCTTCCTAATAGGGATGGGGAGAGAATGGGAAGAAGGAGGAACTGAGGAAAAAGGAAGGAAGAGGGTGGGAGGAGACAGAGAGGGAAGAAAAGTGGTGGGGACAACGGAGAGAAGAGAAAGAGAGAGCATCTCTCCTTGTCCATCAATCCCTTTGTCTCTTTTCAGTCTCCCCCACATCCCCCCTGACTTAATATGAGCTCCTTCCTCTAAGCCCCTCTGTGGAGCACACTGAGCGTGGACGTGCTCCTCGCTGCCCCTGACTTGGGAGCATGTCCAGCTCTTCTCGCCTCTTCAGCAGCAGGCTGTGGGGGTTGGCCTTAGGGCCTCTCTGTGCAGAAGCCTCGCAGCCACCAGGACCCACTGGGATCGAATGAGGCAGAAACACGTAACTCTCCAGCTTCCTTTTTTCAGTCTCTTTACTTCCTTCAAGTTTCTTGTTTTCCTCAGACTATAGAATGAGTGAGTGATTCTTTGTGTATAAAGATGGCTCTTTGGCTTTATCATTACTAAGGTGATGCCCCTTGAACTCTTTTCCCAGGAATCTGAGTCAAGTGCATTGATGAGCTCTCCCCTAAAGAGCTGGTGGGGAGAGGCAAACCCTTTCGGGCCTGAGGTAGATGGAGCTGACTGGTCCAATGATAGAATACTCAGCATTGGGCTGATGGTTCTGTTCCTCAGGAATCTGAGTTTGAGTGTCTCACACTGGCTTTCTAGGCTCTCCAGAATTTTAGCCTCAATAGACTTAACCATCAGATCACCTTCTGCCGCTTCTAATCCTCCGTGCCATTGTTCTTTATCCTATTTCTTAATTTCTGCAGCTCTCTGTCATTCCCGTGAAGTGTTCACACATGGAATATTATGCCTACTTTATTACTTTTCTATTTTTAAAAGCAAAGTTTATAGTCCCTTTATATCTTCATTCCTCTTATAGTGATGTTCAATTCCAGCAGATTAGTCAACATGTTCTCTGTCTGTCTACCTATCAGTTATCTATCTACTATTGATCTTCTATGGATAGCCACTAATGAGTCCTAGTGTCTGTTTCCTGCTTTTTCCTCAAAGTTCTGGTCTTACATTTATACCTATATTTTGTTTGAGCCACAAAAGCAGGCAGCCTAGAGGTGGCACATACCTTCCATGGGAGTAAACAGCAGGGTCAAGGAAAAAACAAGAACATGAGGCAGTTTTAGTTTAGTTTAGTTCTAGTTCAGATGCACACATCTGCCTATTTCTGGATAATACAAACCTGTCACTTCTTCCTCTGACCTGGTTGAATTGCTGGGCTGCACAAATAAATGGAGCTTAGCGGATTCTCCATGATTGCCTTCTTTGCTCTGTCACTCCCTGAGATGGTCCTCAGACTAGTAGATGGTAGTTTTCTCCCTTACTGGTGTTTCTGAGTTGCATTGGGACTTTGACCAGACACCTTCTGGCAATAAAAGAAGCCTTTCCCTGTCCTTAAGACACCTGCCTCAGCAGAGAGAATGGGGAGTCAGCATAACCTAAGCGCCTTCAGCTCCACACCAACTGCAAACTCCAGTTCACGTCCTCTTCCCACTAACCCGCCCTTCCTCTGAACTACTGGGTCACGTACAAAGCCCCACTCTAGCATTTGACTCCACCCACCTCTACTCCTAGGTTCAGTAGCTGATTAGTTAGCTTGCTGTCCTGTGCCAGGCCCTGTGCTTGGACACCTGGGATAGAAAGATGAGTCAGGAAAGGGACTGGTCCGCTAGGACACCTCACTCCTGTGAGAGACAGACACAAACATGCAACACAGTGTGACCCATGTTGCCCATGAAGTGTGCAGGTGGTGGAAGGGGACAATGGGTTGAGGATAAACCCAGTTGGTCACTAGGTCCTGCTGAATTATGGCCTAAATATCTCCTCACTCCCAGCACCCACCTCTTCATTCTGACCTCTTTGTTTAGCTCTTGTCCTTTGACCAAAGGTTTATTTCATTCTCCTAACTATAACTGCACCTTGATTCTAGGGCTTTCTTCACTTTTCTCTCAAAAAACAGCTCTATTTCTCTGCACACACTGGTACACATACCAAACCCTGCTCCACAGTTCTCTATGGCATCACCTTTTCCTCTATGTTCCTTCCTTTTCTCAGTCTCCCCATACACCACATCCGGTGTGTCCTGAGTTTCTAACTGAGCATCCAGCCTGCAATAGGACACAGTAAATTTGTATGAATGTGTCTGCCACTCCATTAAAATTCTTCCAAATCTCATGGAGTAACCAAGGAGAATTTCCTCTTTCCCTCATCATGAGGTTTATCTACAGTCCCACAATTGTCAATGTTGTCAAGTCAAAGAGGTCCAGCCTCATTCTCTGCAATAGTGGGGGCGCTATAAATAGAAATAATCTAAGAGGGCTCCAAGTCTATCACACCATGTTGATTAGGGTTCTTCACATTGCCTCCAGCCCATGACTTAGCCAGGCTGTTCATTTGGTGCTTCTGTGTGTCTTCCTGGGACTTTTCATGATTTTACCTGACTGTGGGTGAGAGAAACTAGCCATGGAGCATGCTGAGAATAGGAACTGACCTCAGGTGGCAATATGATCCTCCATAGTTGGTTAAAATGTCATTGAGTGTTCGAGGAAAGACTTCCTGGAGGTTCATGGATATCTTGTGTAGAAAGAATGATAGATTATAATAATTGACAAAATTAGTTTGGTTTGAATCAGATCCTTAAAGACTTTGGGAGAATAGGATACATGCATAAAGAAAGTGATGACTGAGCCAAAAAAAATCACTGTTCTCTTTAAAGAGCATGATGTTGCAATATAAAATAGCATGTGTTTTTCATGGATATTCTGAGGACAGTTCTGATACAAAGACTGCCTATGGTGTGTATTTCAGAGGAATGCAGAATAGGATCAGTGTATTAGAGGAGGTAGGAACACCAGACACCAAAAGTTAGTATACTGGGTCCTTTGATCATTGAGGAGCTACTGGAATCCTGGAACAAAAACACCCCATTACATATAGTACATTGGAAAGCATTTACTGATACTGTGTTAGAAAAGTCTGTCATGATGGAAGTGTTGGGAAATGGACCCTTATCTGTGAGAACTAGAACCCCAAAGTTATTCCTTAGCCTTTTCTGGATGGAGTCCCCCACCCCCATCATTTGTATTATTTACCTTCCCAGGAAGTGCTAATCAAGATCCAGATAAGGTTGCTGGAGCCATCATAGATGCCATTGAAGGTTTTGTCCAGAAAGGATCTATTCAGTCTGTGAAAAAAGTTAAAGTTGTTCTCTTTGTACCTCAGTTATTGGATGTGTTTTATACGAACATGAAGAAAAGAGAAAGATTTCAGCCTTCTCCCCAACAGTCTGTGATGTCTTATATTGCACGTGAGTTGTTTTTACCAGATGCACATTTCTAATTTTTTGGTCATGTGAGAATTTGGGTTCATTTATAAATTAAATATGGAACTACCATGTGGCTCAGCTACTCCACTTCTTGGTATTTGTCTGAAGGAAATGAGATCATGATCCCAAGAAGATATAAGCCCCTCCCCCCACTGTCATTACAGCATTACTTATCAAAGCAAATTTGTGGCAACAACCTACGTTTCCACTGACAAATTAATGGATAAGAGAGATGTGGCTTACATGTATTATGGAATATTACTCAGTTATAAAAAAGGAAATCCTGGTATATGCCACAACAATGTATGGGCCCAGAAGGTTTTATGCTAAGTAAAATAAGTCAAGCAAAGAAAGACAGATACTGTGTGATATCACTTCTATATGGAGTTAATAAAAAACGAACACATAGAACAGATTGGTGGTTGCCAGAGGTATCTGGGTATCTTAGGAATGCAAAGGAGGTGGAGGTAGGCAAAAGAAGTGAAAATGGTCAGAAGGTACCAAGTTCTACTTAAAGTTTCTGGGGATGTAAAGTACAGGTTTGTAAAAAAAAATAAGAAGCAATAATCTTTCTTTCTTTTGTCTTTTAGCATTTTTGGCTCCCTTCTTTTTTTATTATTTAGTACTTTTGGCTATTGTCTTTCCTTTTTTAGCATTTTTGGCTCCTTTCACTCTTTTGTTTTTAATATTTTTGGCTATTTCCCTGTTTTATTTAATATTTTTGGGTTCCTCGCAACAGTCTCCAAAAGAGAACAATCAAAATTCTCCAAAAGAGAACAATCAAAGTTCTCCAAAAGAGAACAATCCTTCAGTTTTGAAAAAGAAAACAGAGTCAGTAATTTTTCAGGTGTGTGGTGAAAATGTAAAGTGTGTGGAAAACGCCCTCTCCTGGATACAGGATCTGGTTGAAAAGGAACAGTGCTGTTTCACCAGTAAAGATGAATGTATCAAAGACTTTGATGAAAAGGAGGTCCAGAAATTGAATGAGCTACAGAAGAAATTAAACATTACTATATCCTTGGACCATAAAAAACCTTTGATTGAGGTTTCGGGAATTAGCAGAGATGTGACTGAGGCTAGAAATGAAATTGAGGAAATGATCCAGAGAGTAAGATTGGCCAAAGAACAGGAATCCCGGGCAGATTATACCAGTGAATTTATAGAATGGCGATATAACAATAACCACACGTTCCATAGTTTTGACAAAATAACCATTCTGCAATTGGAGGATGCAAGGAGAACAAAGAGAAGGACAATAGATGTCAAAATTAATCACCAGACCTACACAGTGGACTTGAAAACATACACTGCTACTAATGCAAAGGGACATAATTTACCTGTTCAGCGCCTCAAAAAATCTGAAGGTAAGTTAAAGTTTCATGCCTGTAATCCATCATTTTACATCAGTTTTGAGCTTAATACAATTTTGTACAAATTTCAAACTCCTATTCAAGTAGATAAAATTCAGACAACCCTTAAAGGGTAAAATAGGAAACTTGGTCTGAGCTCGCAGAACTTGTTAATGTCCATATTGATTCAACAGTAGCCAACCCTTGCCTCTATTCCCATGCTATAGACAACAAATTTCCCAGAGCTGGTTCTGCTGAGGAGGAAAGGTCAGCTTCAGTCACAAGATGGAAAGGCAGTGTTTAAGGAAAAGTAGTCGGGGATTTTTCTAGAATCCAAAGGGGAAGACAGCCTGGTCAGAGTGGGTACTGTGTGTCTGTGACTAAGAAGCAGGAAAGGATTGGGAGCCTGACTTCTCCCAAGTCACTTCCTCCTCTAAGCTGAACATAAGTATTCCTGACACATGGGGAAGTGAATTCAGATTCTCTAACTGTACTTGCTTCCTAGAAGCGATTACTTCTCTTATGTCGGCAGTCATTTCTGCCTTTGAACCACATAAGACCCACACAGAAAACTAGTAAACTGTCTTAAGTAACTACCTTTCTCTCTTGTGAGGTCAGTGTGAACGACTTCCTGAGACTCTTAGCACCCCTGGGGAAATGACCAGTCAGTTGTGGCCTTTTATTTAGAAGGAGATGGGGAGAGAGCTGTCAGCACACCCATCACATATAAAACCTGCTATCCCCTGCCCCCAACTTTTATGGATGCTGTGAAGAATGAAGGAACAGATGTGGAGGGCCCATGACCAGAGTCCATGTAATTGAAAAGACATAGTGACTGTTGGACACTCTCGGGAATAATTTATTATTAAATTGCTAAATTATGATGAACTAAATACTGAACAGGCTATGCAGTTGGGTTATGATACACTGATAGTTCTCAAATCTGCATGTTATCAAAACTTATTAAGATGACACACATTGGCAAGGAGCGAACTGCGGATAGCTTCATAGGTTGCATCTTAACCGTTGGTTTTTTTTTTTTTTAAACAAGATTATGGTTGCCTCAGATATAGGTTGTCTTTGGTCCATATTTTTAAAAACAATCTAGAAAATAAGGAAGACCTTGAATAAAATTAAGAGATTGTGAACAAGAACACAGAGAGCACTCAGTTTTTCAGAGCATACTAGGAACGTGGACTATATAGAGGATCTTCCCCTATTGAGGTAGAACTCAATTGTCTACTTTGCAGTTGAGATCCCTGCTTATTGGACTGACATGAGGCAGCAGAGCATCTGTGTGGTTGGTCTATACCCTGGCAATCCTGACTATAACTCAGTGGCAAGCAAGTTTTATCAGACCTGTGCAAACTTCAGGATAGAGAAGGTAAGTCTTCTGACATGTGGTTTCTTAGTGGTGGAAATAAATAGTATTGTGATCTTATGTAAGTACATTTTCACTCACTTCCTATCATAATTTTTTTACTGAGAATTAGATATTTAATGTTAATTAGATTTTTAGATCCTGGATTCAATTTATGTCAGCATAATTATTAAGATTTCAGGATGGAGGTTTTTTGTGTAAGTTAATACAGTATTAGGTATAATATCAGAATACAGAATACAGCAGTGTATTTCGTCAGTCTGCCTGTTCTGTTCCCCACTCTGGCTCTGGTGAATTCTCTCACCCTCCCACACTTCTGACTGTACCCAGTGCTTATATAAATAAATGAATATATATTTTTTAAAAAGGATTCTAAAAAAAAAAAATTACAGTGATATTGCCTCAAAGTTGTATTTGGTACCCAGTAAACACCCGAAGAGACACATGGAGGCTCAGGAGATCAGGATTATGTGCTTCTGCCCACCACCCACTAATGATAGTGCCAGCTTCCTTGTAAAATCCAATAGCCTCACTTTTGGCATCTTCCACTTTTAAACATGAATAGTGTACTTAGAAATTTTGTTCTCCCTTGACTTCTACAGCAATAATTTGATACTTTCTTTTCCTTTTTACTAATATTCCTTTTTCATTATTACTGGTATCTGTTTCTCCCCCAAACTTCTAATCCTAACTTTACACACAGGAGTGTGGACTTCTGTCTCTACTTTATCGGGAATGGTTCTATCCTTCTTGGCTTCAATGCTGACAGTTCCCTAATCATTGTCACGAATCTGGAGCTCCGACTCAGGCTCTGGAACATAATCCCAGTGACCTAAAACAATCTTCACTCAAATATCAGTTTGTTAAATCAGTTTGCTTAAAATCTATTTCGTCATCTCCAGATATTATCTTTCCCCTTCTGTCCTCATTTCTATTCTTAATTCCACCACTTTCTGATAAAGCCAGATCTTTTAGTATCTTCCCATTACCCATAATAATAAGTTTGCCACCAGTCCTGCATTTTTTTCTTTGCAAATTAACTCATCCTATTTGCATTGTCACCTCACTGATTATTCATGTAGTTACACACTTAATAATTCAATAAATATATGAAGTATCCTATGAAGGTATATCTCATACTCAAATAAAAAAATGACAAGTAGACAGAGAAAAAGAAGTATAGGGATAAAATAATATACAGTCAATCTTAGCTCCTGTAAGTACATAACATGAGGTCCTAGAAAATTACATTGGACCACAAAATCTTGTCCCTGAGCTTTTTAGTGGATGAAGCAAAGAAGGAAATCCCCAATCACAAGATTGATAAAGTCCACAAATTAAAAAGCAAGCAATTTGATCAAGAGATTAACAGCTTCTTAAAGCATTAAAAATGACTCCTAAGAGATAACTCCTGTGAATCAATACTAGAGAATAAAATCAAAATCACCCTCACAATAAATTCCATACCAAATTATATACCACAGTTGTTGTTTTTTTGAACTTCTTTCCTAAAAGATTTTTATTTATTTATGCATATAAGAACTGGGGTACAGATCAGAGGTTCAGGGGTGAGAGGATTCACCAGAGACAGAGTGGGGAGCAGAACAGGCAGATTAACTGAAATACACTGCTGAGGGGAACAGCGGGCGATTCAGGAGAGGTCTGCTGCGCAATGTGGTAGCTCCCTGGCTGGTTGGGATCAAACTCGTGCTATAGAGGCTGCGGATACAGATAGCTTGATAGTGCTGTGTCTAACCTCTTGCGCCACCAGGGAGGCCCGTTTATTTTTGCTTGTTTTTTTTTTTAATTTTTTAATGTTATCCAGTGGAGCAAAACTATTCTCAGAAAAGCTAAGGCAATTTATCTTGGATCAGCAGCGTGTTATTTGGGAGACCACATCACCATTGCCGAAGTAAGAAAGACCAAAGTTCCATTCTGGAAATTGCATCCAACTCAAAGTCCATGGTTTTTGAGTGATTTGCAGTGCATTCCAACAGACTCAGAAGTGGCTCTGAGTTGTCTAATGACATATGAAAAATCATTTTTTCTACATTCTATGTCATATCAAATAATGAAGATTAGTTAGAAAACAGAAGTCACTTGTCCACAGCAATAGTGAAATACTGAAGCTATCATCTGACTGCTAATGAATAGACATTCTTTGAAGTTCAGGAACCCCTGACAACCAGACTGCTGTGGCTGGCTCGCAACAGGTGGCGCCCAAACAGGGACCTGACGGAAGCATCTGGAGCTCAAGATCATTGTATTATTTGATACTTTGAAGATCAATTTTTGGATCTGTGTTTCACTGAGGACCCAGGAAGTTACTCAAGTTGCTTCTACAACAATGGAAAAAGCATTATGATGGCATAAATATTGGGGAGTATAAGAATAGAAAAGAGAGGCCATTAAAGAGAGCCCCGCCCCCCAGGAGGAGACCAGCACCAGCACACAGCCCCGGCCGCCCGGCTGCTTGAAACTGACAGATGACTCCTGGAAGAACCAGAGGGGAACAGAGAAGCCCACCCAAGATGCCGGCCAGTCCCAACAACACAGTGTCCCAACGCATACGGCAAATTAGAAAACAGACAGTAGAGAGGAGAAGAACCACACGCAACCTAGCAACTCTCCAGAGAAAAAGCACACCACAAAAAGAAAGCCAGCCCCCAGATTGCAAAGACAATAACTTGGAAGAATTTCTGAGCCTTCCAGAAAGAGAATTTAAAATTGCCGTGATTAAAAAACTGACAGAAGTCATAAAGGAAAACAATGATAAGGGAAAAATAATCAACGATCAGAAGAATGCAATTGAGTACCTAGAGAGGGAAAACAATGGTCAGAAGAAAGAAATTGAGTCCCTAAAGAGGGAAGTAAAAGAAATGCAGGAGATCAAAGAATTAATGGAAGAACTAAAGAATTCTGGGAAAAGCAATGAAAGCAGAATAGATGAAATGGAAGAACGAATAAGTAATCTTGAAGACACAGAAATAAAAAGAACCAAAACAGAAAAGGAAAGAGAAGTACGAAGGAAAAAGAACGAAGAAAGACTTCGGGAACTATCTGACTCCATGAGGAAAGGAAATATAAGAGTTATAGGAATACCAGAAGGAGAGGAGAGAGATGTAGGAACAGAGAAAATATTCAAAGAGATAATTGAAGAGAACTTCCCAAATGTGAAGAAGGAGCTGAAAATTGATATACAAGAAGCAAGAAGAACACCAAACTTCCACGACGAAAGGAAAAATACAGCAAGACACATAATAGTAAAGCTCCCAAGAATCCAGGACAAGGAAAAAATAATGAAGCTGGCAAGAGGGAAGAAACAGATAACATTCAAAGGAAAACCAATCAGGCTGACATCAGACTTCTCCGAAGAAACACTACGGGCAAGGAGAGAGTGGAGGGACATAGTCAACAGACTCCAAGAAAACAGATGCCAACCAAGAATACTCTATCCCGCAAAGCTCTCCTTACTCTTTGAAGAAAGAATATGGACCTTCCCAGACAAACAGAAACTCCAGAATTTCATTGCAACTAAACCCCCACTCCAAAAAATACTACAAGGAGTCCTAAAGCCAGAACCTCAGAGGGACGAATAACAATGAAAGAAGGCCAAAAAAAAAAAAAAAAGTTATTAAAAGAATAAATAAATAAAATCAAAGGAAAGACAAACACAATGGCAAATACAGATGTTAACATATCAATATTAACTCTAAATGTAAATGGACTAAACTCTTCAATAAAAAGACACAGAGTGGCAGCCTGGATTAAGAAACAAAACCCAACCTTTTGCTGTCTCCAGGAAACACATTTAGCTACAAAAGATAAAAATAGGCTCAAAGTTAAAGGATGGAAAACAATCCTACAAGCAAATGGACCAAAAAAGAAAGCAGGAACAGCTATACTTATATCAGATAAAAGAGATTTCAAACTCAAAAAGATAAAAAGAGACCCCAATGGTCACTACATTATGATCAAGGGGACAATACTTCAAGAAGAAATAACACTCATTAACATATACTCACCAAACGAAGGAGCACCAAAATATATCAGACAACTGTTGTCCTCTCTGAAAACAGACATCAGAGAAAACACATACGTAGTGGGAGACTTCAACACACCACTATCAACAATGGATAGATCAACAAGACAAAAAATAAGTAAAGAAACCAAAGCTCTAAATAAGGACCTAGAGCAATTAGGCTTAACAGACATCTATAGAACACTAAACCCCAAAAAAACGGAGTACACATTTTTCTCAAGCGCACACGGATCATTCTCCAGGATCGATCACATACTGGGGCACAAGACAAACATCAACAGATACACCAAGATTGAAATCATATCAACCATCTTTTCTGACCATGAAGGCATCAAACTAGAAATAAACCATAAAAAGAAGGCAAGGAACTTTCCTACCTCATGGAGATTAAAAACCACACTACTGGAAGACCATTGGACTAATGAGGAGATCAAAGAAGAAATTAAAAAATTTTTTGAATTGAACGACAAGGAGGACACTAATATCCTAAATGTATGGGATGCAGCAAAAGCAGTAATAAGAGGAAAATATATAGCAATAGAAGCTCACATCAAGAAACAAGAAAGAACGCAAAGAAACAACCTCATCTCGAAGCTCAAAGATCTAGAAAAAGAACAACAAAAAAACCCCAAAACCAGTAGAAGAAAAGAAATAATAAAAACCAAAGCAGAAATAAATGAAATTGAAACTAAAAAAACAATCCAAAAGATCAATGAAACCAAGAGCTGGTTTTTTGAAAAAATCAATAAAATAGACAAACCCCTAGCCAGGCTCACAAAGGAAAAAAGGGAGAAAGCACAAATAAACAGGATCATCAATGAAAGAGGAGAAATCACAACGGACACAGCAGAAATCAAAAGAATAATCAGTAACTACTATGAACAGTTATATGGAAACAAGTTTAACAATCTAGAGGAGATGGACAAATTCCTACAACTCTACAATCACCCAAAGCTAGATAAAGAAGAAATAGAACACCTAAACAGACCAATTACAATTAGCGAAATTGAAATGGTAATCAAAAACCTCCCCAAAAACAAAAGCCCAGGACCTGATGGATTTACAAATGAATTCTACCAAACATTCAGAGACGAATTAGTGCCTATCCTTCACAAACTCTTCCAAAAAATTGAGAAGGAAGGGACAATACCAAACACGTTTTATGAAGCCAACATTACACTAATACCAAAACCGAACAAGGACAACACAAAAAAGGAAAACTACAGGCCAATCTCCCTAATGAACACTGATGCAAAAATCCTCAATAAAATTTTAGCTATCAGAATCCAACAATGTATCCATAAGATAATTCACCACGACCAAGTTGGATTCATTCCAGGGGCACAAGGATGGTTTAACATCCGAAAATCAATCAACGTTATCCAACACATCAACAAAAAGAAATATAAAAACCATATGATAATATCAATAGATGCTGAGAAAGCTTTCGACAAAGTGCAACACCCATTCATGATAAAAGCCCTTGAAATTCTGGGGACACAAGGAACATACCTCAACATCATAAAGGCCATCTATGACAAGCCAACAGCCAGTATCATTCTCAATGGTGAAAAGCTGAAAGCAATTCCATTAAGATCTGGAACAAGACAAGGATGTCCACTCTCACCATTGCTTTTCAATATAATACTGGAAGTCCTAGCCAGGGCAATAAGACAAGAGAAAGACATCCAAGGAATCCAAATAGGAAAAGAAGAAGTCAAACTATCACTATTTGCAGACGATATGATATTATACATAGAGAACCCCAAAAACTCCACAGAAAAGCTAATTCAACTCATCAATCAGTTCAGTAAAGTGGCAGGATACAAAATCAACACGCAAAAGTCAGTAGCCTTCCTATACACAAACAATAAATCTGAAGAAGAAGAAATCAAAAAGACCATCCCTTTTGTTATTGAAACAAAAAAAATCAAATATTTGGGAATAAATCTAACAAAAGAGGTAAAGGACCTATACAAAGAAAACTATAAAACACTGTTAAAAGAAATAGAAGAAGACACAAAGAAATGGAGAGACATCCCCTGCTCATGGATTGGAAGAATAAACATTATTAAAATGGCCATCCTACCAAAAGCAATATACAGATTCAATGCTATTCCAATCAAAATTTCAATGTCATTCTTCAAAGAAATAGAACAATTATTGGTGAAATTCATATGGAATCACCAAAAACCCCGAATAGCCAAAGCTCTCCTGAAAAAAAAAGAAGGGAATGGAGGCATCAGACTCCCAGACTTCAAACTATACTACAAAGCCATAATCATCAAAACTGCATGGTATTGGAACAAGAACAGACATACAGACCAATGGAATCGAATAGAAAATCCAGAAATAAACCCACAGATTTATGGTCAACTAATCTTTGACAAAGGAGCAAAGAATATGCATTGGAGCAAAGAAAGTTTGTTCAATAAATGGTGCTGGGAAAACTGGGTCGCTACATGCAAAAGAATGAAGCTTGACCACCACCTCACACCATACACAAAAATCAACTCAAAATGGATTAAAGAACTAGACATAAGACCTGAAACCATAAATATATAGAAGGAAATATAGGCGAAACACTACGTGATTTGCACATCAAAGACATCTTTACAGACACATCACCCAAAGCAGTGATAGTGAAGGCAAAGATAAACAGCTGGGACTACATCAAATTAAAGAGCTTTTGCACAGCAAAAGAGACAATAACAAAAACAAAGAGAAACCCCACCAACTGGGAGAACATTTTTGCACCCAACACTAATGATAAAGGACTGATCACAAAAATATGCAAAGAGCTGATGAGACTCAACAACAACAAAGAAAATAATCCAGTCAAAAAATGGGCAGAAGAGCTTAAAAGAAACTTCTCTGAAGAGGAAATGCAAATGGCCAACAGGCATATGAAAAAATGTTCAACATCACTTGTCATCAGGGAAATGCAAATCAAAACTACCATGAGATACCATCTTACACCAGTGAGAATGGCACATATTAAAAAAACTAGCAACAACAAATGTTGGCGAGGGTGTGGAGAAAAAGGAACTCTTCTGCACTGTTGGTGGAGTGCAAACTGGTCCAACCACTGTGGAAAGCTGTATGGAGATTTCTGGACCTACTAAACATAGAGCTTCCATATGATCCAGCAATTCCACTCCTAGCTATTTACCCAAAGGACACAGAAACATCAATTCCAAAGAACACCTGCACCCCTATGTTTATAGCAGCACTGTTTACAATAGCTAAGCTTTGGAAACAACCCAAATGCCCAAAAATAGATGACTGGATCAAGAAGATGTGGTACATATATACCATGGAATATTACTCAGCATTCAAAAAAGATAAACACATGCAATTTGCAGCAACATGGATGGCGCTGGAAGGGATCATGCTCAGCGAAATAAGCCAAAAAGAAAAAGAAAAATACCGGATGGTCTCACTCATAGCAGGAATCTAGAAAACTTAAATAAGGGACCAGGAAAATGAATAACTATAAGAAAGTGAAAATCAAAATCAACAAAAAACTATGAACCAGAGACACTTTTAGGGGGGCGGGGGTGGGAGGGGAGGGATTGGGGTCAGAATGGGGGGGCTGTAATTGTATGGGGAATATAACAATAAAATTTAAAAAAAAAAAAAGAAAAGCTAAGGCAATTTGATTCAGATCTGTAGCTCTTTGATGCTTACATCCCAGTGTATGACACTGATAAAAGCAGAGCTGGGTTGTACTTAAGGCACCTCTATGAGGTTTCTAGTGGTGTGAAAACATTGGCATGAAAAAATGGGTGATTTTTAGGTGACCCATTTGTCACCTAAAAGTCCGTGACTTTTAGGACTTGTGACTAAGATTTGGAACACTGAAAAACGTTCATTTTGATTCAACACTGTAGCCACATTTATTTTTCTCCCGCATTCAGTTTTTGAGGAAGTGTTTGCAAGTAAGTTGCAGATATTATGACACCCCAAGATATTTTAGTACATGTCTCATAGAAACAAATTCTGTTAAATAACATTACCATTATCTTTTATTATAAAATTAAAATTAACTTATTAATATCTAATATAGAATTCATGTTCAAATTTGCCCAATTGTTCACCACAGAAGTCTTAGAATTTTTTCTCCCCTCCCGCCATCCTATGCCTAAAACTAGATTGAAGGACCAAAATTGGTTCTAATTTCCTTTATCTGTTCTGATCTTGAACAGCCCTAGGTATTTGAGGTTATTTTTCATGATATTGGATGTTCTAGCCAGTTTGTAGAATGTGCCAAATTTTGGTTCAGTCTTGCCTAGATTTTTTTAAGACACCCAGAACCAGTTTTTTAAATGGATTCTAGATTTGTCTGGTTCTTATCAGTGGACGTAAGTCTCCACCACAGCCCTGAAAGCCACATTCCAGAATCTGGTCAAAGCACGGCCACATTGATCTGAAACCAACCCCCTCCCACCAGGATTCAAGCTCCCTCTTCCAACTGGCCAGAGATGGATTTACATCCATTAATTTTGCTTTGTGCCTTCTTTCTAGTGCTTCTCACTCTGTTCAAGCATAGGTAGGTAAGCCAGATTTTCAGAAAGAGAAAAGAGGGAGATGGAGAGCGACAGTGTGAGGTAGACAGCTGCGGGAGCAGTGAAGAGAGTGTAGGTCAAAAGCAGGAGCTGGGGAGACTTGGTTGGTCCAGTTCTTATGATTAACAGTTAGGGACCTAACCACTGCTCACTCTCCTCTGGTGCATGAAGGATGTTCAAAATAAAATCAGCAGCCTTCCCAAGACATTTTTTGTGAAACACTGGATTGAACAAGATTTCTAAATGCACAATGCTGCCACCTGACAGTGATTTTGCTATTTATTTTAATTTTTGTTTATGAAAAATAGTGGTGTTTAATTGGCTGTATCTTGCTGAGTGCTCTTGATGCTAGTAGAGTATTTTTCCTGATTCATTTGCAGATTGAGAGAATCCAGAATCCAGACCTCTGGAATAGCTATCAGACGAAGAAGAAAACCATGGATGCCAAGAACAACCATGTCATTAACGAGAGGCTGCTCTTCCATGGGACAGATGCCCACTCAATGCCTCATGTCAATCGCAACGGCTTTAACCGCAGTTATGCTGGGAAGAACGGTAAGGAGCCATGACATCTGGTGCTCCATCTGAGGGGTTGGGCATGAGACCCCAAGCTGACTTGGTGTTCCCTTGTGGCTGTGACTCTGGTGCTACCAAAGTTTCAGGGTCAGACTTACTAAAGGGGAATGATGATTTTGGGATGGAAGAATGATTTAAAAAAATTAGAAACATAAGCAAAAATATTAAGAGGTTTTTAAATAGAAGAGCTACCCAGTATTTTAACATTATTTGACATATCAACATACCAATTTATAGGCTAAAGTGGAATCCTTAAAAATGTTTTGTTTTCTCTTCACAGCTGTGTTATATGGAAAAGGAACCTATTTTGCTGTCAATGCCAGTTATTCTGCCAATGATACATACTCCAAACCAGATGCAAATGGGAAAAAGTATATGTATTATGTGCGAGTGCTTACTGGACTCAGCGCACCTGGAAATCAGTCATTAATTGTACCTCCTCCCAAGGATCCCCGAAATCCTACTGACCTGTATGACACTGTCACAGATAATGTGTCAAATCCCACTTTGTTTGTGGTATTTTATGACTACCAGGCTTACCCAGAGTACCTCATCACTTTTAGCAAATAGCATCTGAGCTTCCTTTGTGGAAGACATTACGCATCCTTATCTATCCAATTGTAAAAAAAAAAAAAAAAGTTGTAGCCTTTTGTTTTCTCTTAACAACTTACTCATTTCCTACTTTCTTCCTTCTGGCTTTGGTTTCCATTGAGATTGTCTTCATTGGCAGCAACGTGGGCTAAGAGGCGGAGCAGTGCCCCAGGGAGTCAGTGCACAGTGCACTCAGAAGGTAGAAGTCTGCAGGAGGATGAAGGTGTCTTTTCTGGGCTCTGGGGTGATGCCTGCACTTCAAGTTGAGGAGGTTGAAGGTGCCACAGTTGCTGCTGCATTAACACAGACTTCTTGAAATGTTTCTTGCAGTCACTGTTTGTCTTGTAGGTGGTTTGCAAAGACCCCTAACTGCTCAGGGTGGCTTCCCTGACACTGACATCTGAACTGATTGACAATGAGAAAAAAATAAAATGGAGAGGGTGCCCCCTGTTGGTGCAGGGGTTAAAGACAGCGCTATCAAGCTATTGCCAGTCACTGCAGCAAGAGTTCGATTCCCTGGCTGGCCAGGGAGGTGATCCACAAGGTGCAGCAGACCTCTCCTGTCTCACTTGCTGCTCCTCTCAGCACTGTGTTTCAGTAGATCTGCCTGTTCTGCTCCCCACCACCCTGTGGCGTGTCTCTGAATGCTCTCACCCCCCCGCCCCCATACCTCTGGGCTGTTCTTATATGTAAAAATAAATAAAATCTTTTAAAAAAAATTAAAATTATACTTTGCAACCTTATTGATATAAGCATGACTAATCATGGCTGGACCATTTTAAAATGAAAAAAATCATTCTTATGTACCCTTAAATAAAATGGCCACCTTGTCTGCTGAATAGCCTGCTGATGCTTGTGATTCCAGGTGTGACACTGAGCAGTATCTTGAATCTCTCTGACCTCGGGTGGGGCAGTGCATTTGTTTCATAATTAATTTCACTCCCTCAGGCATGCCCACCTGAGAACTGCAGTCTGAAATGAGAGCCAGAACTTTTGGTGGCTGAGAGCCTCTCCTTTCACCATCTCCCTTCCTCTCACGCACCTGTTTGGCAGGTAGCCAGGAATCTCTTGCTGTGTCTTAATCTCTATCTTTATAATATGAAATTATGTCCCATCATCCATTTACACTTAGAATATGTTCATAATTATGTCCAAATATGTCTAAATATGTTTGGACAAATTATGGACAAATATGTCCAAATTCAATGCTTTGTCTCAGAATGAGTTCAAACTCCAACCTACACTAAGAAATACATTTTATAAACATATAGAAGAAAACATAGGCAAAACACCCCATGACATATATCTCAGAAGCATCTTTAAAGACTCATCCCCCAAAGCAAAGAAAGTGAAGGAAAAGATAAACAGCTGAGATTACATCAAACTAAAAAGTTTCTGTACAGCAAAAGAGACAATAACCAAAACAAAGACACCCTATGGAATAGGAGAAGATATTTGCACTCTCTGAAACTGATAACAGTCTGATTTCAAAGATCTGCAAAAAGCTCACAACAAAAACAAAGCAAACAATCCAGTCAAAAAATGGGCAGAACTAAAAAGACACTTTTCCAACGTGGAAAGGCAAATGGCCAACAGGTATATGGAAAATGCTCATCTCTTATAATCAGGGAAATGCAAATCAAAAGTGCAATGAGATACCACCTCACACCAGTGAGAATAGCCCATTTTTAAAAAAATGGCAACAATAAATGCTAGCAAGGATGTGGAGAAAAAGGATCCCTCTTACACTGTTGATGGGAAAGTAAAATGTTCTAACCACTATGGAAAGTTGTGTGGAGAACCATCAAACTACTAAAAATGGAGCTACCATATGCCTAAGAATCTACCCAAGGTCACAAAAACATTAATTTGAAAGGAAACCTGCATTCCTATACTTAATGTAGCACTATTTACAATAGGTAAGATATGGAAACAACCTAAATGCCCAAAAACAGATACCTGGATGAAAAAATCGTGGTATATATACACAATGGAATGCTATACAACAGTAAAAAAAGATGTACTCATGCCATTCACAGCAACATGGATGGAATAGGCAGGGATTATGCTCAGTGAAATAAGCCAGAAGGAAAAAGAAAAATATTGCATGGTTTCATTTATAGAAGAAATATAGGGGAACCAAATAAGGGTTCTGGAAAGATAAATAAAACTAGCAGGCAAACTATAAATTGGAGATATCCAGCAGGTGAAGGGGAGGAAGAGGGATCAAAACAGGGAAGGAAGAGCACAAGGGACTATGGTGATGGTTCATGGGTGTCTTGGTGGTGGCAATTTTATGGGGATTACACCAGAAAGGAGAAATCAAGCTTACACAAAAATGGACAATGATATAAAATTATATAATTAAAAAAATACATTTTACACCTGGTCTAGTACCCACACAAATGTAACTTAAAAATTTATGAAATATACTTACCTTTAAAAAAATGTATCTTCCTGGGCCTCCTTGGTGGTGCAAGGGATTGAGCACAGTGCTGTGAAGCTGTTCACAGCCTCTGTAGCACAAGTTCGATCCCCAGACGGGAGCTACCCACATGGCGCAGCAGACCTCTCCTGACTTGCCCGCTGTTCCCCTCAGCATTGTACTTCGGTCTATGTGCTTGTTCTGTTCCCCACTCTGTCTCTGGTGGATCCTCTCACCTCCCACACCTCTGGCCTGTACTCCAGTTCTCATATGCATAAATAAATAAAGTTTTAAAAATAAATGTTTTAAAAATGTATCTTCCTGTAAAATTTCACAAAATAATATTTGCACTTACAATTGAATTCTCTGAAATCACCTATTCTGAACCATTTTAAAAAGTTAATGACTTTTTCCTATTTTGGTATATAACACTATTGTTTTAGAAGTACAGGTTTTCTCCACTTCAAATATATGCTACTACACCAACACCTACAATCAAACTCAACTACACTCCATTAGAGTCCCTCACCCTTTGCTTTGTTTCCATCCCACCCTCTAGTAACCTTTTTTTGGTTTTGTTTTGTTTTCTATTACATTTTTTTAAAATGTTATCCTTTGCACTATTCAGATCTTATGACTAATGGGTCACGACCTGCAATTTGAAAATCGATGGTCAAAGGAGCAGCAAACATATGAAAGAAATACCGGTATCTGTAATAGGGATATACTGACTAGGGATAGCAGACATCTTAGCCTTGGCTACAACATCTACTGCCCCTATGTATTTGACGGAGTATTACTAACAAAATCTTTTTATAATCTTCTCAAATATTTAATGAGCATATACCACATCTTAAGCACTGATAAATGTATGAATACAGTTACATTCTGGTTGGGAGGGAGAATCATCAAGTAGATAAGTACATGTATAGTGGTCAGATGGTGATAGGTGTGACAGAAGGGGTTTTTTCCAGAACCTTATTTTTCTGGGCATGTTTACATAATACTTTCTTTCCTCTCCCAAGGGAGACACGGATTTTCTTTGGATTTATTAATAACCTCTGTCTGAAGGCTGAGAAGGATGGGGCCAGTAATCAATTCATCTTGCAAGGTAAACTTGGGAAATTTTTGGTCAAGTATTTATCTCATGAATGGTTATTCAGAGGTAATAGGCTTTTATAATTTCTAAATTCTTACACAGTAGTAATAATAAGCTCCCTCAGATCATCTTACAAATGTAAGGAGAGTGAGATTGATTTCACTAAACCAAGATTTTAGTCAGTTTCAGGAATCAGTATCATCTGTTCCTTTTTATTCCCAGGACTGGTGTCAGAGGTCCCAGTTCCTTCCATAAGGAGGACACTTATTGGGTCTCATCCTTTTCCTGTCAGTACTCTGCTGTAGATGACATGAGTTAACCAGTGAAAATCGTGCAGGTATCAAAAGTATGATCACTTCAGATGGGGGTTAGGATCCACCCAGTGGAGATAATAGGTAAAGGGTGGCTAACTTTTTCTGTAAGGAAATAGTGAATATTTCTGACTTTATAGCTATGCAGTTTCTGTTATTACTCTGCCACTGTAACCCTAATGCCACCACAGACAGCAAGTAAAAAAAAATGGCAGGGCTGTGTTCCAATAAAACTTTATTAACCAAAACAAGCAGAAGGCAGACCTCTGCTTGATGTTGATGGCAAGATTACCTCCTGTTGAGAACACTTGGGGGTTGACATTTAATAGGCTAAAAGGATGGCATGGGAGCCGGAAAGGTAAAGTCTTTGAAGAAAGAAGGCCTACAAACAACCAAGAGCCAATTAGCCAAAGGGCAAAGAACATGAAAGAAAGTAGGAAGTACAGAAACTTAGTTTATTAAGTATGAAAATTAAACTTTTGCTTTTCCATCTTTTTTCTTTTTTAAAACATACTATCTAAAATGTTTTTTAAATACTGTTTAAGAAGTCATTTTCTTTAGAATCACAAACTTCTTCCTTGTATCAAAAGTTGTGCCACTATCCTAGTTACTTTTGGATTCACTAAACAGTCCAGCAAGTCATCTGTGGAAATGAATTTTTGACAAGGGGCTGATGCACTATTTGAAGAAGTTTGTTCCATAACTGCATCTTCACTTTTGCTCATCATTCGTTGCCTCTTAGTGTGATGTAATTTTCTAGAATGTTCTCCATCTTGGCCAACAAAGTCTTTACCACCACTTTCAAATATGTCTTCTTCTTCTGAAGGTGGTTCTTCAGAACTTGGTATTACAGGAACAAGATCAGGGCCAAAGGGACCTGCTGCCTCCTGTTCTGTTGTTCCCAGGGTTAAGTGGCTACCTGTTTCTTCCACTTCCACGTGGTTGTGCACATTTAATTCTTGCTCTCTCACATACTCTCTACTTGTTCTTGGTGCTTGGATTTCTGACACCTTAGATACTGTGCAATGATCCAAAAAGGCAGAAACAGCTCCATTTAAGTAACGACAATTGACTTCATGAGATGTTTCTTCACCCTAAGAGGGGAGAAATCCTTTAGAATGGTTATACGCACTTATACAAATTAGAAAAATAATGTTGTAGTCAGGGTTGCTTAACCATAGAAAATGAACCGCAGAATGACAACCAGAAGCAGCCTACCTCTGTTGGGTTTAACCAAGCTCTGGTATTGTGGGCATCCTCTGCCGTTTTCAGGGCACACACAAGCATACGGGTGATTGCCTCTTCCACACGGGCCAGGTGGTCCTCTTCCTATGATTGAAAAAAAAAAGAACGACATTTTTTTCATTGGTCTATCTCATGGATTAAAACAGAAAGTAGAATCTCTCTTATGTATTCTATTCTCTCATTAATATAAGCTTTTTACAAAAGAAATGTTATTGGCAGACCACATATTTTACGTATTTACTATCAATCTGGTATTTAGAAAAACTGTAGGATATTTCATCACCCAAATTCAAGTACATTGCCTATCTATAAGACATAGGCCTTATGAGGTTTTTCTAATCTTTTCCATTCCTTGGCATGTTTAAAGTTTAAAAAGAGGGCCTCTTTGGTGGCGCAAGGGGTTAAGCACCACACTATGAAGCAATCCACAGCCTCTGCAGCATGAGTTTGATCTCTGGCCGGCTAGGGAGAAACCCATAAGGCGAGGCAGACCTCTCCTATCTCGCCAACTGCTCCCCTCAGCAGTGTATTTCAGTCAATTTGCCTGTTCTGTTCCCCACTCTGTCTCTGGTGGATCCTCTCACCTCCCCCGCATCTCTGGCCTGTACCCCAGCTCTTGTATGCATAAATAAATAAATCTTTAAAATAATAAAGTTCAAAAAGAATAGTATCACATACAGAGGAATAATCCATATAGTGTCTGATATAACTATTTGAGGAATGGGAAAAAATATAATTAAGCATGCTTGATCACAAGAGTAAGATGGCTAAACATCTAAACATTTTTTTTTTAAGATACAGTGAGTATAAACTATGGCATTAAGGAAAAATTACATTAAAATCAACAACTTTGCACATCAAAAGGCATCATAAAGGAAAAAAACAGACCAGATGTCTTCAACATATGTAATGACAATACATTAATATCCAGAATATCTGCACAAAGACAAACGACCCGATTTTTAAATGGGCAAAAGACATGAAAACATTAAAAAAAATTATAATCATACACACAAATAAATGTAAGAAAGATGCTTAACCTCATTATTAATCAATTAAGTACAAATCAAGAAGCTCTGGTTATCTTAACACATCTTAAACACTGATGGTGGAAGGATAAACTCAGAGCCATTTGGAAAACATGCTGGCATTATTTATAAACTTAAGTACTGTATACCCTACAGAGCAGCATTCTACTCCTACATATATATCGTCTCTAGAGAAACATTTGCACATATGTACAAGAATATTCTATTTTTAAAAGCAAAAAACTGAGAACAACCCAATTATCCATCAACAGAACAATGAACTAATAAGCTGTGGTATATTAACATATGAGAATATTACACCACAGCAAAAATGAATGAATAGCTACTTATGACAACATAGACAAATGTTAGAATCATAAAATTAAATTGAAAAAAGCATATCTCTATGATGAGACACCACTTCACATTAGGAAGGCAATAATCAAGATGACAGATTGTGTTGGTGGGGATGTGGAGAGATGGGAATCTTTATATATTGCTGTGAGAATATAAATGGTACTGCTGCTTTTTCAAACAGACTGGCAGTGTCTCTAAGGATTAAACATGTGATGGTTAATTTTATGAATCAACCTGGTTAGGCTATAATGTCCACTTGTTTACTAGTCTCATGTTGCTGTGAAGATATTTTGCAGATGTATTATCAATCAAGTGAATTTAAGTAAAGGAGGTTATCTTCAATAATGTGGTTGGACCTCATCCAATCAGTTGGAAGCCTTCAGAGAAAAAAAATCTATGAAATTCTGCCTTGAGATTGTAACAGAAACCCTGGGTGAGTTTCCTGTCTGCCAACCTGTTTTATAATTTTAGACTCCAGATAGCAACTTCAACTTGTCTCCTTTCCAGCTTACTGGGCTGCCTGATCCAGTAATTCCACAAAAATGTCTATGTTAACATTAACAGCATTATTCACAACAGTCAATGGTAGACACAAGCCAAATGTCCATCAACTTAGAGTGGAAAGACAATGTGGTATATCTATACAATGGAATATTTTTCAATCATAAAAAAAAATAAAGTGCTGATACATGTTACTACATGGATGATCTTGAAAACATTATGTGAGTCAAAGACGTCATCCACAAGACCACATATTAAATAATTCCAAAACTGGTAAATCTATAGAGACAGAAAACAGATTAGCAATTGCCTATGGCAGGAAAGTAAAAAGGGGGAGTAACTATTAATAGATATGGGGTTCCTTTTTTATGGCAATGAAAATATCCCAAAATTGATTGGTTGCACAATTCTTTGAGTATACAAAAACTATTATTTGAAATTGGTGATTTTGTATGGTATGGATTCAATCTCATTAAAGATATTATTTTTTAAAGCCTCAGAAAACTACATTAAATATGATTTTATTTTATTAAGCTTAAAATATGTAAAATAGTAAGTTTTTTTAGGGATATGTAAATATGTGATGACTTGTTTAAGCAAGAGAAAGAAGCTTCTGAAGGAGACAGATGGGGGTAGAACGGGAAGGAACACAACACAGATCCAAGTTAAAACTTTCCAGGTTTTAGATTAGGTGGTACGTTCATTGGTATTCATTATATTATTAATCGTATACATCTTACAAATATGTTATATTCTTTTATGAGTATAAATACAATAAAAGACAAAGGAAAAATTATGAGAAGAAAGCTTTTAAAAATCAATATATATTAGACATAAAATATATAAGTAAATGTACATTTATTTATATATATATTTACAAAAAAGACTGACTGGAATTAACTAGAAATGAATACAAATAGATTGCTCTAGGGGATAGGAGGAACTAAGTAGAGGAACAAAGATAAAAGAAGGACTTCTCTGAGTTTACCTTTTAGTACAGCTTTGAAAATTTAAATGTTTTACATATTCAAAATTAACATAAAGAAAAAAGAGCATTTCAAAATAAGGCAATATGGAATGTTGGTTAGAATTAATCACCAAGTTTCACAGAGAGTTTTCTGCATCTTAAGAGCAAAGATTACATTTATTTCTTTAAAAAAATGGTACCAGTTCAATCCATGAGTTTACACTGACAGTGACAGGATCAATGGATTCCACGTAATGCCACCAGTGTCTGGGAACAAAGAGGACCTGAAAACCAGATAAAAAATGATTAGGAAAAGGACATTTCATTTTTCTGTCAGAATCACACCTCATTAAAGCTTCTTGGAGAAAAGGAATATAAATGAATTTTTGGTAATATTAATGTATGAAAGAGAAACAAGAAAAACCCACATTAATTAATCATTTTTTTGATGTAATATTGGTATACAACCTGTGTCTGTTTGGGAGGTATAGGTCCCCATCTATTCAAATTTGTCACTCACTGCCAAAGCACCAATAACCCTCCTTTTGTCTATTGGAACCCCTCCACCTTTTGCTGCCAAACCTGCTCCCTCTATAGTAACCTCAGCTCTGCAGTCAGATTCCAAGAGTCTGGTTTGGTTTGGATTTATCTGTTCCTTTACATTCCACATGAATGTAGTCATTCAGTATTTGTCTTTCTCCTTCTGATTTATTTCACTTACATAATCCCCTCCAGTTCCACCCATATTGTCATAAAAGGCAAGATTTCATCATACGTATTATGTATGATATATATTCATTAAATATACGATACATATATACACATACCACATCTTAATTCACTCATCTGTCGTTGGGCACATAAACTGTCCCTGTAACTCAGCTATCATAAATAGTGCTGCAGTGAACATAGGAATGCATATATATCTTTAGTGTTTTTATATTTTTCAGACAGATACCTAGGACTGACACTGCTCGATCATACAATAAATCTTTAATATTCTGAGGAACCTCCATATGGCTGGACCAGTCTACATTCTCATGAACAGTGTGCCAGCGTTCCTTTTTCTCTTGCCAGAACTTGTTGTTGCTGGTCTTGTTGACATGGGCCATCTTACAGGTGTGAGGTGATGTTTCACTATGGTTTTGATTTGCATTTCCCTGGTAAGTGATAGAGCAGTTTTTCATGTGCTAGTCATCTGTATGTCACTGGAGAGGTGTCTGTTTAGCCCTTCTGCACAATTTTTGATTGGATTGTATTCTTTTTGCTGCGTTGTATGAGTTTTTTGTAGATCCTGGATATATTAGCTTCTTTTCAGATATATGGTGTGCAAATATATTTTCTTATTTAGTAAGGTGTCTTTTTATCTTAGTAATAGTTTCTTTTGCTGTACAGACACTTTTTAGTTTGATGTTGTCTCACTGTGTTTGCTTTTATTTCCTTGCTGTTATATATATATAGTTGAATACCCAAAGAAATCATGAAGCCAATGTTATAAAGTGTTTTGCCTGTTTTTTTTTTAAATGTATTTCATGGCTCCAGGTCTTACAATCAAGCCTTTAATCCACTTTGACTTAATTTCTGTGTATGGTATAAGACAGAAGTCTAGTTTCATTCTTTTTCATGTGGCTATCCAATTTTCCCAATACCATTTGTTGCACAGACTTTCCTTTCTCCATCCTTTGTTTCTGGTTCCTTTGTTGTAAATGAAATGTCCATGTGCGTGTGGGTTTCTTTTTGGGCTTGCAATTCTATGCCATTGGTCTGTGTGTCTCTCTTTATTCCAATATCATAGTGGTTTGACTAAAATAGCTTTTAGCTATAGCATAGTTTGAAACCTGGGAGTGTGATGCTTCCGTTCTTTTTTGGGTGATGGCTGCTTTAGCTATTTGGGGTTTTTTTGTTTCCTACAAATTTCAGTAATGTTTTTCTATTTCCTTGAAGAATGTCATGGAAATTTTGATAGGGATTGCACTGAATCTGTATAATATTTTGGATAAGGCATGGCTAATTCGAATGGAATTATCTTTCCATTTCTCTGTATCTTTTATTTCTTTTAACAATGTCTTGTAGTTATACAGGTCTCTCACCAACTCAGTTACCAAGTTTATTCCTAGGTTCTTAATTCTTTTAGATGTGATTGCAAATGGGATTGTCTTATTGATTTCTTTCTCTTTTAGTCACTATTTGCACATAGACATGCAACACATTTTTGTATTTTGACTTTGTAGATTGCTACTTGACTGCATTAAATTATTGTTTCCAACATATTTCAGTGAAGTCTTTAGGTTTACTATGTATATTATCATGCTATCTGCAAATAGTTATAGTTTTATTTCTTCTCTTCTAAGTTGGATTCCTTTTACTTCTTTCTCTTATCTACTTGCCTTAGGCAGGACTTCCAAAAGTATACTGAATAGTAGTGATGAGAATAAAGTCATTTTTTTTACTGGCAAGTCCTCATGTTCTACAAAACCTTTTCCAACATTTGTAGATATTACCAGCTTTTCCAGCCTCATTTCTCCTTAACCCTGAATCTTCTCTGTCTGCAACAAAATCTTAGGAAAAGATGGTAAAATTCTAGTTTTCTCTCTGTTTTAGCACAAAAAAGTTTATGCACTTTGAGAAAGGGCATAGGACAGAGTTTCTGTCTTCTCACAGACTAAAATCTAGCCAATCCAAAAATAATGGGTAAAAGGTGACATTATATAAATGGTAAATCCAAGAGGTAGCTATTGAGTCCAGAGAACTTTAAAGGTGGGAGAATGGGCATGAGCCATGGGGGTGAAGGGAAAAATGGATGGAGGAAATGTGATTTGAACATGAATAGAAAAGCATTTAGAGGGCCTCCCTGGTGGTGCAAGGGGTTAAGCACCACACTACGAAGCAATCTGCAGCCTCTGCAGCACGAGTTCGATCCCCGGCCAGCCAGAGAGAAACCTACATGGTGCAGCAGACCTATCCTGTCTCGCCCGCTCCTCCCCTCTGCAGTGTATTTCAGTCAGTCTGCCTGTTCTGTTCCCCACTCTGTCTCTGGTGAATCCTCTCACCCCCACACATCTCTGGCCTGTACCCCAGTTCTTGTATGCATAGATGGATAGATCTTTAAAAAAAAAAAAAAAAGCATTTAGAGAAAAGAATGAGCACATGGTATGAGGGAGAAATGGCACAGGCAATGTAGGTCAGTTTTACCACTAAAGAAGGAATAATGGAAAATAAGGTGGGAAAATGAGGATATGGCCAGTGCTGGCCCTAAATTCAAATGAAAGAATCTGGATTTTATCCCGTAGGAATTGCATTACAAGTTACTGTGAAAGTTTGAGTAGACAGTGGTTAAAATAGTAACATTGTGGGAGAATCTGGGAAGGATAGGAAATTATTGCAATGGTCCACCTAATAAGTGAAAACAAAATAGGCAGGTAGAATAACAGAAGCAATAGGCAGAGACACTTAGGGCTGCGTTTGTCCAGATTCAGTGTGCTCAGTGTGAAATTTCCTAAAGAAGGTTGGGAACAGATGGCACTTGCTATGTGCAGGGTTAAACTGGAAGATGGAAAGAGCATTCTTTTTAGGAGAACTGAGTGCTGAATTTAGTCCTTAGGAGGTCATGAATGTCTTTCCACAGAACATACTTTCAGTAAACTAGTAAAACAGAGCCCATCAGTTTATGGTAGATTAGGGATGAGCAGACTGCTAGCAAAACTGACACAATAGATAGAACCACTCATTCAAAAGTGGCTATTTAGGGGTCCTCCCTGGTGGCGCAACGGGGTAAGACACATCCCATGAAGCTGTCGGCAGCCTCTGCAGCTCCAGTTCAATCCCCAGCCAGGGAGGAGACCCACATGGCACAGTAGACCTCTCCTGACTCGCCTGCTCCTCCCCTCAGCAGTGTATGTCGGTCAATCTGCCTGTTCTGTTCCCCACTCTGTCTCTGGTGAATCCTCTCACCCTCCACACCTCTGGCCTATACTCCAGTTCTTATATGCATAAATAAAAAAATCTTTTTAAAAAAGTGGCTATTTAAATAGGATTTCACAGCCACTAGAAGGTTATAGAATTATAATGATAATAATAATAAAAGAAAATAACTAGTGTTGGTGAGGATGTGAAAAAAGTTGCTCGTGGGAATGTAAAATGGTACAGTTGCTGTGGAAAAGTTTGTGAATTCCTCAAAAGATTAAACCTAATTACCATATGACCAGCAATTCCACTCTTAGTACCCCAGAAAACTGAAAATGTTCGTAACAAAAACTTTAACATGAATGCGTACAGCAAGCAGCATGGTTTGTAATAGACAAAATGTGGAAATAACCCAAATGCCCATCATCTGATCAACTGACAAATATAAACTCATAGAATGGAATGTATTCAGTCATAAAGGGAATGTAGCACTGATAACATTCTACTGCATGGATGAGCCTTGAACACATGCCATGTGAAAGAAGTCAGCCACGATGGGTGACACATACAATTGTACTTGTGTGAAACATCCAGAGGGGCTAATCTATAAAGAAAACTGCATTATTGTCAGAAGCTGGGGCAGTGAGGGGAATGGAAAATGACTGCAGGAAATTGAGGCCACTTGGTGAAATCAAAGTGTCGGATCTGGAGTACTGGAGTGTGAAGGCCAGTGACAAGGAAGCAACAGAAGGAAAATAGGCAGGGAAGAGGGATAATGGAGGGAATATGAACATCTTTCACATTGTTAATCAAACATTGGGCAGCAAATGCCCATTTTGCAAAGGTGATTCTCTTCACTAGGTAGCAGCACTAAGCACAATATCTTTGGGAATATTTCTGAGGCAGTCTGTTACAAAAGCTACATTTCATCTTGCTTCAAGGCAAATCATTATTCATTCACTTGGCTTCACCTGACCCCCTATCTGGATGAATTCCAATCTTGTATTCATTTATCTAGGTTCTAGCTGAACAGACAGTAATTGTAAAAAAGTGCTCCAGAAGTACTCAGGTATCCATGCTTTGGCACTTTCTCTTAACCTGAATAAAAATGACATTGTGAGCAGTTCTGTTCCTCCACGCTCCATTTGCCAGTTTACCAGTAGGTGGAGCTCTGTTCCTTCCTTCCATTTCCTTTGCAAGACCTGTGAGCAGAGGATTATGTGTCTAAAGCCAGTAGCTGGAGAAACTTCCTCCCAATAGAAAAGCAAGAGGGAGGGGATACCATTCTCATTTGTGTTGGGCTGGGGAAGAACAAGTTATAAGGACTTGAGAGAAGGTTACCTGTCCTGGGTACAGTGTGACAGTATGTCTTCGGGCTTTCCGGAATTGAGGAAAACGTTTTAAATCAGGATTGGCAACATTAACTTTACTGAACACACTGGATTCTTCATAAGGGATTCTAGTTGGGTACAGGAGAGGAGTATCCTGGGGAGGGAAGAGATGCCATCTTTTCCTAATTAAAAAAAGATACAAGTTAATAATTTCAACTTGAGACAAAACAGGTAAGACAGCAGCAGCTAAGTATTCATTTTATTCAATTTCATTCAGTCCTTAAAAGGAGTATGGAGCAATCCCAGTGGCCACCTGTCCCATCTCTCACTCAGTGCTGGAATCTCCTCTGCAGACACCTGGTGGAGGCAGGACAGCAACTAGCAGATTTCATGATGGCCAAGGCAGCCCCTTATCACTGGAACACAATCTAATATGTAACATCTTTCTTATCTCAGAACAATGTCCAAATGGTTCCTATCCCTCATTCCAAAGCTATCCAAAGTAACCTCCACACTCTCATGTTTCCATGAGTTGAAAGAATAGAGAACAAGCACCATTTGCCTGGTCTAAGACCCTCAGGCTCCACCCTGCCTTTCCAGCTTAATCCCTCTGCCTCCAATGCACGAATTCAACTGGACAATTCACAGGGTCCTCTGCCTACCCCAGGCTTTCCCAGGACTGTGTTCATGCTGCTCCCTCTGCCTCTCCCATCTGTGTCTTTTGAACACTTTCCTTTCCTTCAGAGGACAGCTGGGCTGTTCCCTGAAATTTTCCCTGATCTTTCCCACAGGAATGTTACTTCTACTTTTCAGTCCCACGACCCTGTGAAGTTCTGCTCAAGTGTATGTCTATTCTGCCTTATATCACAGTTCTCTGTGAGCTTGTGTACACCCCAACTGCACCCCAACTCTCTTAGAGCAGGAAGGTGTTTTACTCACTTACCTTTTTTGCTAGTGCAGCACACATATCTGTACAGCAGGATACTCAATAGATATTTACAAGTTATTTTTTTTTTACTACAGAGTTAGTAACGAAGTCAGAAAAATGTTTTATTACAGAGTAACAATAAAGCTACATTAATTTTATTTCCTAGAAACAATGTAGGTATCCTGGTAATGTGTATTTAACTAGAATTTCTTTAGCTTGCTTTCCAATTCAGAACACATGGAAAGTGACTACTTAAAATGATACCCTCCCTTACCAAGTTTAAGGTTCAGATAATAAACTCTACCAGGGCAGGACCAATGCATATTTGACTCACTAGTTCATCCACAGTGTATCAAAATGCACTGTAGACAGTCTAGGCTTTTTAGTAAAGACTTAGAGTCAACTCAAAAAAATTAAGGAGTCAACTGCCTTATTCCATCTTGTAGTTTTCAAGGCTCTTTACATATGAATTCGATTCACATGTGATTATTCCCTATTTCTCTTGGCTCCAGTGATTTTTGTGTGTTTCTAAAGAGTCAGGCAGCCTGCAAACAGCCATTTCTGCTTTTCCTTCTGAGCTGCCCTTGTGAGTATCCTAAATGGCCAGGTTAGGTGTTTGGGCATCATTACTTAGGGGAAAATAAGGCTACACATACAACATTTTAATTATATCCTCCAAGTGGCAGAAACATTTACACATAACTCCTGGGATCAGAATCTATCAAAACTACCTGACTTTGCACTTAAAAATAAGCGACCACAGATGGGAGAAAAAAAGTGCAGCGTGTGTACAGCTAGACACAAACTAAAGTCTAGTGAAAGAGGCCACAAATACCATCTAGTCTAGTAATCCTCACACCAGTCTCCCTGCATCTTCCTCAGGGGCCTGAGGATAGTAGCAAAGCCTCCTCCTTTCAACAAATTACTCTGCTCCTATTTACTTAGGTTTGTGGAAAGGGTGTTTCTATTTTTATTTTTTTTAATTTTTTTTAAATTTAAATAATAAATTTTATTTTTATATTCCCCCATACAATTGCAAACGCCCCACTCTGACCCCAATCCCTCCCCTCCCGCCCCCCACCCCCAAAAAGTGTCTCTGGTTCATAGTTTTTTGTTGATTTTGATTTTCACTTTCTTATATTCATTTTCCTGGTCCCTTATTTAAGTTTTCTAGATTCCTGCTATGAGTGAGACCATCCGGTATTTTTCTTTTTCTTTTTGGCTTATTTCGCTGAGCATGATCCCTTCCAACGCCATCCATGTTGCTGCAAATTGCATGTGTTTATCTTTTTTGAATGCTGAGTAATATTCCATGGTGTATATGTACCACATCTTCTTGATCCAGTCATCTATTTTTGGGCATTTGGGCTGTTTCCAAAGCTTAGCTATTGTAAATAGTGCTGCTATAAACATAGGGGTGCAGGTGTTCTTTGGAATTGATGTTTCTGTGTCCTTTGGGTAAATACCTAGGAGTGGAAATGCTGGATCGTATGGAAGCTCTATGTTTAGTAGGTCCAGAAATCTCCACACAGCTCTCCATAGTGGTTGGACCAGTTTGCACTCCCACCAACAGTGCAGAAGAGTTCCTTTTTCTCCACACCCTCGCCAACATTTGTTGTTGCTAGTTTTTTTAATATGTGCCATTCTCACTGGTGTGAGATGGTATCTCATGGTGTTTCTATTTTTAGACAAATACTTGAATGACACAGAATCTTATGTCAAAGAGGTAAGCAGAGAGCTGTCTATCTCAACTGGGAGTAGAATGCTATAGTTTGAGGATCAGTTTTCTGAAGGCAGTAGTGATAATGCTCAGAGACCAACACGGAAACGACCATTTAAACTATTCCCTTCTTAATGCTGTACACCAGATGCCTATGTAACGTTAGGAACCAATGTTACTTCAATACAAAAAATTTAAATAATAAACAAACTGTTCCCCTCACTGAACCAGAGGTTAAGAGATCTCTCTGGTCACGAGGCAGGATGCAGCAGAGGCTAAACCTTGGAGTCCTGCCATCTATCTGATACTCATTTCTCTAGCAGCACATACATTCACACACACACTCTCTCCACCCACCTCAGATACACAAATGTATTACCTTCCTTGTACCTGGAACACTAAATTGCAACCATACGAGTCCAGATGACAAGGTGTATGGGCCCCGAAAGAGCCAATCCACAATGTGCTCTCTTGTCCATTTCTTCCAGGAAACCCGAAATCAGACCATATCACATCCTGTTTCGAAAATAAAATTACAATCCATCAAGAACCAGCCAACCTCACTATAGGGCAGTGCTGCACATTTACACTTGAATTGGTTCCGGGCACTTGCATAACACTCTTAACAGAAAATGCCATAGATGGAGGAGGTTAGATGCTGCTGCAGTTCAAGAAATCCTTTTAGCCAATAACATATCTGAATTAACTCACTAATAGTAGTTATTCAACTAATAGTAGTTATTCAACAAATATTTATCCACTGTCTACAACAACATGGCAGATTCAGAAACTTATGATGAATCAATGAACAAAACAGATAAGAATGCCTATCCAAAATGAAACATATTTTAAAGGTTGGAGATAACAAATAATAGACTTAATTATGCAGATATCTAGGGGAAGGTGGGAACAATGACTACAGTGGAAGTAGAAGTTTTTCAAATAGGACTGTAGCTCAACTCAGGAAGATAGAAGGCCAATACCTTTAAGCAGTACAGATATTTGGGCACATGAGTAACATGAACTTTTTATACTTTCATGACCACATAAAAGAATTCTTTTAGGTTAGTGGAATTATTTAAAACTATAGATGATGAAGCCTTCCTCATTCCTACCAAGTCAGTAACAAGGTGTGGGTGTCAAAGTTTACCTTTTGAAATATTTGTAGACAACTTTTGCTATACTCTCAAAAGTCATGAATTCGTAAGAAAAATGAACTTTAAAACAGACAGCACAGGGCTCTGAACTTGGCTCTCCTTACAGCTGGTTCCACAGATCATGCTCGAGTCAACCACTGAACATAAATACCATCTGCTTCTGTGGTCAAATCCAGCTCTCAGACATACCCTCAGGTGTCTAGGGGTTGCTGCAGCATCTCTTCCTTTCAACAAACTGCTCTGCTATATTTTATTTAGTTTGAAGAGGGGTTCCTGGTTTTTTTTATTTTTTTTAAAGATTTATTTATTTATGCATACAAGAACTGGGGTACAGGCCAGAGGTGTGGGGGGTGAGAGGATTTACCAGAGACAGAGTAAGGAACAGAACAGGCAGATTGACTGAAATACACTGCTTAGGGGAGCAGCGGGCGAGTAAGTTGAGGTCTGCCACACCATGTGGGTAGCTCCCTGGCCAGGATCCAACTCATGCTGCAGTGGCTGCTGATAGCTTCATAGGTTGCCTCTTACTTAGCCTCTTGCACCACCAGTGAGGCCCAAGGGTTCCTGCTTTTTAAAGTTAGAAAATGATATAGTTTAACTTAAACCCAAGTCCATGGAACTAAAAATATGTAGGTTCTGCTTTCTTAGTGTTTTTAAGCATGAATTTTCCCTATTGAGTTTTAAAAATAAAACAAAGACTACTTCTATGTGCAGAACATGATTCTAAATGCTGACACTTCTTTTATAAGTATCTTCAATCTATACTTTCTATTTTTAGAGGCAAACCATTAACAATTGTTTGCAAAGACAAAAGATTCAGGAGAGATATTTAATGGCTGGTTGAAAGAAGCTAAAAAGAGCATTTCATTTTTGTTTTGAGTGATGAAAATAACAGCATATGTACGTGTACTAATGTCTGTCATAAGAAGGGGGAGCTTCTGCAAGGTCAGTGCCACTGTAAATGTATGGGGCTCACGTGCAGTAGCTCCAGGGAGTGGCAAAAGCCATGCCCCTTTGGAAGTAGCCATGAATTCCGTGCAGAGCGCTTACCCCTGTATTCCCGTAGCTAACATAATACCTGGCTAAGAGTCAGTGCTGAAAACACTGGTTGTTCTGGAGGGAAAGTAGAATCTGTTGACTTATTATGGGTATATAGCGCAGGACAAGAACACTCTGGGCATCTATCAAATATCTGGCATGATGCTGGGTATTTGGTACATAAAAATTAATACTACACACACCACCCTTTAAATTTAGTAATAAAGATTATCCATACACAGATCCTGTCACTATGATGTGCCAACTGACAGAACTGGGCAGAGTGTTCTAAGATCCCAGAAGGACACCTCTGAGCCCAAGCAGGGGGCTTAGGGAGACTTCCAGTAAACTTGGTCCTGTTGAACAACTCACCACACTTCTAACTGCAATTTACCTAAAGGCAGTATAAAAAAGGTAGGGAGAGATGTGCCCATCTGCCTTAGCTAAGAAGCTGGTTTAAGTGATTCTTAATCTTCTTAGTGAAATACCCCTTTCAAAATCTAACGAATGCCAACACCTGTCTCCTCAGATAAATACACATACTGGATTTCACACATACTTGGGAGGAGGTGATGGGCAAACCCAAGGTGAGAAACTGTTCTAAGAACATTGCTCCAGAAAGAATCACAGTGGGAAGATTTTTTTCTGCAGAGTGTGGGGGTGAATGAATGAGAAACTAACAAGAAGCTTCCTGACTTCTTATTTAACAACAGAAATGACTAAAAAGGAAAAATCATTTTGGAAAGATTACATCAGGGTGAACCAAGCTACCTAAAATTCAGCTGCAAATTGGCTGAGGAAATCAAAGTGTGAAGGGGAATTCAAAGTTTGGGGAAGTGGCAGAGAGTGAGTCAAAGTAAGTTTGTCAGAAAATAGACAGCATTAGTGTTCCTATTTCTTTCCCCCACAGGTCCTGGGAGGTGGGACTTTTACTAACTGAGTTCAGCAACTAATGGATAGTCAAGTGTTTGAGATCAGTGCAGGTTCATCAGAAATATGCCTTGAGTCTGGTCAGAAGCTAGTGACCCTGTTAGGCTACTACCATGGTGACTGATTGAGGTGATCCATCCTATAATCTATTCTCATGAACACTTCAAGAGTTGGAAAAGTCTTCAGAAATCATCCATATCTAGAAAATTCTATTTAGCACCATCCTCAAAAGAGTAACCAAGTGTGTGACTGACAACTTTCTACAAAATCAAAATCTGCTTCTTGGAATTTTCAGAATATCCCAGATATGTTTTCCACAGAAGCAGACAAGTTTATTTTCTCTTCTGTCATGCCCTCACCCTTATCTTTTTTACTGTTTTATACCTGATTCAGTACCATTAACTATTCCTTCCAGTTGCTCTCCTTTCAGCTACCTTCACTTTATCAACAGCCTGCTTAAAGTTTGGCTCCAAGTGTGAATCCCAGACCCAGCCTACATGCAACCTTGTAGGTGGGATTTCCACAGTCAGTGACCAGGACAGAGGTTATTAACATAGTGTTGGATAGTGGTTTGTTTGGTTTTTAAAACACCTGAATTATACCATGGCTAATCTTGGGTTTGCTACCTTTTTCTTAGGAACTGTTGCCAAGACATATCTCTTCAGCATCATTTATTAGTAAGTTCTAGAAAACAGTCTTAGAATAAGTAATTTACATTTATTCTTCTTAAACTGAATCTTGTTAGTTTTTACCTGATATTTTACCATGTTTACAACTACCTCCGTTCATGACTTTCAAATTTCCATTTCCAGCCTTAACATCTAATTATACCTACATTTTCAACTGCAAACAAGTTCTCTATACCTGGTTATTGAATCCTTACAGTGTTCTGATTGTAACATTTTATTTGTATCATCTCATTTAATCCTTATGATATAGTTACACACTTTTCCTATATGTGGAAACTAAGGGACAGTACTGTCCTTTTGTTAGCACTATTAAAAAAAAATAGACATCTATTTGGTTGCCACAATGAATGCAAAGTATCATGAGGCAAAGGAGCCACAAATCTGTTACCAGGTTAGAACCTCTTTCATTGGTTCTGGGTCTAGCCACCCATCACCACAAATGCTAACAAAAGGACTTTTTTTAAAATTTTTTAAAAGATTTACTTGCTCCTTTTGAAATATCACATATTGCTATATTAATAAAACATAAAGTTCTAGCTATAGACTCAGTTATTATCAAACACATTGATTAACATTTCTTTTTTTTTTTTTTTTAATTTTTTTTTTTTTTTATAGAGGCATGTTTATTTATTTATTTATCTGTTTGTTTGTTTGTTTTTGTTTATACATGCACTGGGTACAGTCAGAAGCGCGGGAGGGTGAGAGAATTCACCAGAGCCAGAGCGGGGAGCAGAGCAGGCAGAAGGACCGAAGTACACTGCTGAGGGGAGCAGCGGGCGGCAGGAGAGGTCTGCGCGCCATGCGGGACCCTCCTCCGGTGGCCGGGGAGCAGCCGGGGATCGAACCGGCGCCGCAGAGGCCGCGGGCAGGTTCGCAACCCAGCGCTCAACCGCTGCGCCACCGGGGAGGCCCAACATTTCTTTTAGTATAAGAATACAAGTGATAAATTATCTCAGGTTTTGCCTACCTGAAAATGTTTTAATTTTTTCTTCATTTTTTATTTTATTCTTTAAATATATTTTATGTATTTTTTACATCATTTTTCATTTTTGTACAATGTATGCATTTTCATCTTTGGCAAACAAAAGGGCTTTTGAAGCAGCAAAAAATGAATTAAAAAAATTTAACCAACAGGGTGTGTGAGAAGCTGAGGGAGGGAGAGTGAGAAGTCAAGTGATAGACTGACGGGGCACATGGCACAGAGACAGGGAGAACTGTATCACATCCTACCCCAGCACTTAAAGGACTTAACTAGCAATTCAGCCCTACTTTTTGCCCTCCCCACATTTCAAACCGAAGAGATTCTGTCAGTCCTGATTGTGAGCCTCTTCCTGGAATATATCAGGGAAGTTTATTATCTTCAGTTTACAGACACCGAGGGAAAATGGGATGAAAATAATAAGACAAGTATTTTTCAAGATAAGACCAAATGTAGCACAGCTTCAGTAGAGAATGAGTATTAAGAGCAAAATTCATCACTCACTCATAGCTCAAAATTGGCTGGCCAATGAAAGTAAACTTTGCTTATAATGCAAAAGTAGGACTGACACTATATTCTCCTCTTTCCCTATGGATGGTCTAGTGTTCTGAACAGAATACATAAATAATGCCGTAATAATATATGTAAATAACATAAGTAATGATGGTTTTATTTGATGAGTATATAAAGTGATCATATTTTCCAAATGAAAACTCAGGACACATGGGATGACAATGCATTTTTGTGGAGCAAAGAATTAGTCTGGAAGATACTGCTTTAATACCAATATAACAGAATATCTAGGAAGAATATTTTTCCATTGCCTTATTTTCCCTTAAAATTTATTTTAGGGAGGCAAATTTTACATACATTAAAAGCAAGCATTTTAGAGTACAATTCAACATGCTTCAACAAACGTAGGCACCTGTGTACATTACCACAATCAAGATAAAGAATACTTCTGTTTCCCCCAAAAGTTGCCTCTTACTCCTGTGCAGTCACTCTGGTTGCCTCCACTCTTAGCCCAAGAAACCACAGATCTACTTTCTGTTATCACAATATTTTGAAACAGAATTCCTTTAGGTACACATAACAGTGATGAGGATCAGTTCTGGAAATTGCTCAACTAAAAATGTCCCCAACAGTTCAAATGAGACTCTAGAAATCTGGTTGTAAATTTAAAAAACACTCAAGAAAGTGTATATGCTTCAATGATCTTGATTGTGCATAATATTCTAAGACTATTAGAACCATTTAAATGAGAAAATATCAGAAATGGCATTGAACGCTAGTAGCACATTGTATACTCTTAAGACTTCGCTTTTGCATTTGGCTTTTAAAGTTCTATGGGACAAAGATGTAAAGCCCCAAAAAAACTTTAAGGACTACAAGAGCCAACTTTTTTATTTTATTCAAATTGGCATCTCCAGTAACTGAAACAGTGAGCACAATAAATGCTCAAAAATTGCTGAGTTACTGATATATGTAACTGGATCTATTTTTTTTTTATTAGATAATAAATTTTATTGTTATATTCCCCATACAATTGCAGCGCCCCCATTCTGACCCCAATCCCTCCCCTCCCGCCCCTGCCCCCTAAAAGTGTCTCTGGTTCATAGTTTTTTGTTGATTTTGATTTTCACTTTCTTATAGTTATTCATTTTCCTGGTCCCTTATTTAAGTTTTCTAGATTCCTGCTATGAGTGAGACCATCCAGTATTTTTCTTTTTCTTTTTGGCTTATTTTGCTGAGCATGATCCCTTCCAGCGCCATCCATGTTGCTGCAAATTGCATGTGTTTATCTTTTTTGAATGCTGAGTAATATTCCATGGTATATATGTACCACATCTTCTTGATCCAGTCATCTATTTTTGGGCATTTGGGTTATTTCCAAAGCTTAGCTATTGTAAACAGTGCTGCTATAAACATAGGGGTGCAGGTGTTCTTTGGAATTGATGTTTCTGTGTCCTTTGGGAAAATACCTAGGAGTGGAATTGCTGGATCATATGGAAGCTCTATGTTTAGTAGGTCCAGAAATCTCCACACAGCTTTCCACAGTGGTTGGACCAGTTTGCACTCCCACCAACAGTGCAGAAGAGTTCCTTTTTCTCCACACCCTCGCCAACATTTGTTGTTGCTAGTTTTTTTAATATGTGCCATTCTCACTGGTGTAAGATGGTATCTCATGGTAGTTTTGATTTGCATTTCCCTGATGACAAGTGATGTTGAACATTTTTTCATATGCCTGTTGGCCATTTGCATTTCCTCTTCAGAGAAGTTTCTTTTTAGCTCTTCTGCCCATTTTTTGACTGGATTATTTTCTTTGTTGTTGTTGAGTCTCATCAGCTCTTTGCAGATTTTTGTGATCAGTCCTTTATCATTAGTGTTGGGTGCAAAAATGTTCTCCCAGTTGGTGGGGTTTCTCTTTGTTTTTGTTATTGTCTCTTTTGCTGTGCAGAAGCTCTTTAATTTGATGTAGTCCCAGCTGTTTATCTTCGCCTTCACTATCACTGCTTTGGGTGATGTGTCTGTAAAGATGTCTTTGATGTGCAAATCACGTAGTGTTTCGCCTATATTTCCTTCTATATATTTTATGGTTTCAGGTCTTATGTCTAATTCTTTAATCCATTTTGAGTTGATTTTTGTGTATGGTGTGAGGTAGTGGTCAAGCTTCATTCTTTTGCATGTAGCGACCCAGTTTTCCCAGCACCATTTATTGAACAAACTTTCTTTGCTCCAATGCATAGTCTTTGCTCCTTTGTCAAAGATTAGTTGACCATAAATCTGTGGGTTTATTTCTGGATTTTCTATTCGATTCCATTGGTCTGTATGTCTGTTCTTGTTCCAATACCATGCAGTTTTGATGATTATGGCTTTGTAGTATAGTTTGAAGTCTGGGAGTCTGATGCCTCCATTCCCTTCTTTTTTTTTCAGGAGAGCTTTGGCTATTCGGGGTTTTTTGTGATTCCATATGAATTTCATCAATAATTGTTCTATTTCTTTGAAGAATGACATTGAAATTTTGATTGGAATAGCATTGAATCTGTATATTGCTTTTGGAAGGATGGCCATTTTAATAATGTTTATTCTTCCAATCCATGAGCAGGGGATATCTCTCCATTTCTTTGTGTCTTCTTCTATTTCTTTTAACAGTGTTTTATAGTTTTCTTTGTATAGGTCCTTTACCTCTTTTGTTAGATTTATTCCCAAATATTTGATTTTTTTTGTTTCAATAACGAAAGGGATGGTTTTTTTGATTTCTTCTTCTTCAGATTTATTGTTTGTGTATAGGAAGGCTACTGACTTTTGCGTGTTGATTTTGTATCCTGCCACTTTACTGAACTGATTGATGAGTTGAATTAGCTTTTCTGTGGAGTTTTTGGGGTTCTCTATGTATAATATCATATCGTCTGCAAATAGTGATAGTTTGACTTCTTCTTTTCCAATTTGGATTCCTTGGATGTCTTTCTCTTGTCTTATTGCCCTGGCTAGGACTTCCAGTATTATATTGAAAAGCAATGGTGAGAGTGGACATCCTTGTCTTGTTCCAGATCTTAATGGAATTGCTTTCAGCTTTTCACCATTGAGAATGATACTGGCTGTTGGCTTGTCATAGATGGCCTTTATGATGTTGAGGTATGTTCCTTGTATCCCCAGAATTTCAAGGGCTTTTATCATGAATGGGTGTTGCACTTTGTCGAAAGCTTTCTCAGCATCTATTGATATTATCATATGGTTTTTATATTTCTTTTTGTTGATGTGTTGGATAACGTTGATTGATTTTCGGATGTTAAACCATCCTTGTGCCCCTGGAATGAATCCAACTTGGTCGTGGTGAATTATCTTATGGATACATTGTTGGATTCTGATAGCTAAAATTTTATTGAGGATTTTTGCATCAGTGTTCATTAGGGAGATTGGCCTGTAGTTTTCTTTTTTTGTGTTGTCCTTGTTCGGTTTTGGTATTAGTGTAATGTTGGCTTCATAAAACGTGTTTGGTATTGTCCCTTCCTTCTCAATTTTTTGGAAGAGTTTGTGAAGGATAGGCACTAATTCGTCTCTGAATGTTTGGTAGAATTCATTTGTAAATCCATCAGGTCCTGGGCTTTTGTTTTTGGGGAGGTTTTTGATTACCATTTCAATTTCGCTAATTGTAATTGGTCTGTTTAGGTGTTCTATTTCTTCTTTATCTAGCTTTGGGTGATTGTAGAGTTGTAGGAATTTGTCCATCTCCTCTAGATTGTTAAACTTGTTTCCATATAACTGTTCATAGTAGTTACTGATTATTCTTTTGATTTCTGCTGTGTCCGTTGTGATTTCTCCTCTTTCATTGATGATCCTGTTTATTTGTGCTTTCTCCCTTTTTTCCTTTGTGAGCCTGGCTAGGGGTTTGTCTATTTTATTGATTTTTTCAAAAAACCAGCTCTTGGTTTCATTGATCTTTTGGATTGTTTTTTTAGTTTCAATTTCATTTATTTCTGCTTTGGTTTTTATTATTTCTTTTCTTCTACTGGTTTTGGGGTTTTTTTGTTGTTCTTTTTCTAGATCTTTGAGCTTCGAGATGAGGTTGTTTCTTTGCGTTCTTTCTTGTTTCTTGATGTGAGCTTCTATTGCTATATATTTTCCTCTTATTACTGCTTTTGCTGCATCCCATACATTTAGGATATTAGTGTCCTCCTTGTCGTTCAATTCAAAAAATTTTTTAATTTCTTCTTTGATCTCCTCATTAGTCCAATGGTCTTCCAGTAGTGTGGTTTTTAATCTCCATGAGGTAGGAAAGTTCCTTGCCTTCTTTTTATGGTTTATTTCTAGTTTGATGCCTTCATGGTCAGAAAAGATGGTTGATATGATTTCAATCTTGGTGTATCTGTTGATGTTTGTCTTGTGCCCCAGTATGTGATCGATCCTGGAGAATGATCCGTGTGCGCTTGAGAAAAATGTGTACTCCGTTTTTTTGGGGTTTAGTGTTCTATAGATGTCTGTTAAGCCTAATTGCTCTAGGTCCTTATTTAGAGCTTTGGTTTCTTTACTTATTTTTTGTCTTGTTGATCTATCCATTGTTGATAGTGGTGTGTTGAAGTCTCCCACTACGTATGTGTTTTCTCTGATGTCTGTTTTCAGAGAGGACAACAGTTGTCTGATATATTTTGGTGCTCCTTCGTTTGGTGAGTATATGTTAATGAGTGTTATTTCTTCTTGAAGTATTGTCCCCTTGATCATAATGTAGTGACCATTGGGTCTCTTTTATCTTTTTGAGTTTGAAATCTCTTTTATCTGATATAAGTATAGCTGTTCCTGCTTTCTTTTTTGGTCCATTTGCTTGTAGGATTGTTTTCCATCCTTTAACTTTGAGCCTATTTTTATCTTTTGTAGCTAAATGTGTTTCCTGGAGACAGCAAAAGGTTGGGTTTTGTTTCTTAATCCAGGCTGCCACTCTGTGTCTTTTTATTGAAGAGTTTAGTCCATTTACATTTAGAGTTAATATTGATATGTTAGCATCTGTATTTGCCATTGTGTTTGTCTTTCCTTTGATTTTATTTATTTATTCTCTTAATAACTTTTTTTTTTTTGGCCTTCTTTCATTGTTATTCGTCCCTCTGAGGTTCTGGCTTTAGGACTCCTTGTAGTATTTTTTGGAGTGGGGGTTTAGTTGCAATGAAATTCCGGAGTTTCTGTTTGTCTGGGAAGGTCCATATTCTTTCTTCAAAGAGGAAGGAGAGCTTTGCGGGATAGAGTATTCTTGGTTGGCATCTGTTTTCTTGGAGTCTGTTGACTATGTCCCTCCACTCTCTCCTTGCCCGTAGTGTTTCTTCGGAGAAGTCTGATGTCAGCCTGATTGGTTTTCCTTTGAATGTTATCTGTTTCTTCCCTCTTGCCAGCTTCATTATTTTTTCCTTGTCCTGGATTCTTGGGAGCTTTACTATTATGTGTCTTGCTGTATTTTTCCTTTCGTCGTGGAAGTTTGGTGTTCTTCTTGCTTCTTGTATATCAATTTTCAGCTCCTTCTTCACATTTGGGAAGTTCTCTTCAATTATCTCTTTGAATATTTTCTCTGTTCCTACATCTCTCTCCTCTCCTTCTGGTATTCCTATAACTCTTATATTTCCTTTCCTCATGGAGTCAGATAGTTCCCGAAGTCTTTCTTCGTTCTTTTTCCTTCGTACTTCTCTTTCCTTTTCTGTTTTGGTTCTTTTTATTTCTGTGTCTTCAAGATTACTTATTCGTTCTTCCATTTCATCTATTCTGCTTTCATTGCTTTTCCCAGAATTCTTTAGTTCTTCCATTAATTCTTTGATCTCCTGCATTTCTTTTACTTCCCTCTTTAGGGACTCAATTTCTTTCTTCTGACCATTGTTTTCCCTCTCTAGGGACTCAATTGCATTCTTCTGATCGTTGATTATTTTTCCCTTATCATTGTTTTCCTTTATGACTTCTGTCAGTTTTTTAATCATGGCAATTTTAAATTCTCTTTCTGGAAGGCTCAGAAATTCTTCCAAGTTATTGTCTTTGCAATCTGGGGGCTGGCTTTCTTTTGTGGTGTGCTTTTTCTCTGGAGAGTTGCTAGGTTGCGTGTGGTTCTTCTCCTCCCTACTGTCTGTTTTCTAATTTGCCGTATGCGTTGGGACACTGTGTTGTTGGGACTGGCCGGCATCTTGGGTGGGCTTCTCTGTTCCCCTCTGGTTCTTCCAGGAGTCATCTGTCAGTTTCAAGCAGCCTTTAATGGAGAAAGGTCCCTGTTCTAAAATGCCGATGTGGGGACACACTCCCCTGTGCGCCTGGTCTGCCCCGGCGGTGGGTTCCTGCTCCCCTCTGGGCTTGGACTGCAGGCCAGAGGGGGTCTGGCGTGGGCGAACTTCCCCCGCTCACCTCTGGCTCCTGAGGAAGCCTTCTGCAGGTAGTCTTTACTGAAGAAATGTCCCTGTTCTAAAATGGTGATGTGGGACACACTCCCTGCGCGTCTGGTCTCAGGCACACTCTTCTGCGCGCCTGGTCTGCCCCGGCTGTGGGTGCTCGCTCTCCCTGTGGGCTCAGACTACTTGTTCGGAAGGAGCCAGGTGTGGGCTCACTCCCCAGCTGGCCACTAGCTCCTTCAGTAGCCTGTGCTGGGGTCAAGTCGCTAGGTGGCGCCAGAGATCTCTCCTAGAGCCCTTGGGGAGCTGATTTTCCACCCCGTGGGACAGGGAGCAGAGCGGGGATGGTAGGGTACACCTCAACGGCTTTGGGGTGCTGTGTCTGCCTTGTGCCCCACCGTCGTGGGGAACCCACGCCCCGAAATTTCGTGCCCCGGGTCTCAGTTCCAAAGCCCTCAGTTCCAGGACTCAGGCTGTAGCCCAGATCAGTGGCGCGGGAATGGCGCCTTTTGAATCCCGCTCCCCTGCCTGGGCGCCTTGTTCCTGCTCACTCAGGGAGGGCCTCCGCCGTCTCCCCGCAAGCCTAGGTCGCAGGCGCGGGGACCTGGGCAGCTGCGATCCGGTCTGGATCCGCGCCACTTTCCGCGCAAGCTTACCGGGCGGCCGGGGCTGTGTGCTGGTACTGGTCTCCTCCTGGGGGGCGGGGCTCTCTTTAATGGCGCCTGGAGCTCACCTCCGCGGCGGATCCTGCAGGGTTCGCCTCAGCTCCTGTTCACTGGGTGTGGTGGCTGCAATAGTTCCTTTCCACTCACAGTCCCGCTTGCTGTGTCCGTTTTTCTTGTTGGCCGTTTTGGTTTGTTGTTTCCTCCCCTCTGCCGGTCGGAGAGTGCCGCCTCTGTGGGCGGGGGAGGGGAGCAGGGTTCTGCGCTTCCCTCCCTTCTAGTCCTCTTTTATGGCCACTTTCTTCTTCGGGCAGTTTGCTGGAGTCGTCCGTTTATCTTCCGTGTCCCAGTTCTCACTGGGACCTGCCGCTTTTCCTCCCTATTAACTTTTTTTAATGGGAGATCTTACTCTCAGCGTCTCCTCGCCGCCATGTTGCTCCGCCCACTTTTCAACTGGATCTATTTTTATACTGAACCTAAGTACTTCTAAACCTGTTCCAATTAGCAAGTTAAATAATTGTTGCAGAATCAAACATCATTTTAAAAATGTTGTGCAAGCAACCAAATCTCCCATAATTTTACCGTTTTAACCAAAGAAGTATAGAAAACTGGGATGATTCTTATAATTTTAAAAAAAGGCTGTTTTTTAGTCTACCCTGTAAACCAATTACTAAAAACAACTCATTCTTTAAGTTGTTTAGTTCTAAAGGATGGCTTGGTAAAATATTTAAAGAATATAGAAAATACTATCTTCATACTCTATTACAGATAAAAAATCTAAGATACAAAGAGGTTAAATGAGCTGAGAGGCGTTCACACCAAAATTAGACTCTGAAAATGCCGAACTCAAAACTATTTGTTCTTTTACCTATCCCTTAGTGTTTGAGCAACTTATGATCATGATTAAGTTAAGCCTATAGGTCTCATTAAAAGTTGTCTCATTTTATTCATTCTCCATGCCCATATCATAAATATAGGAAAACTGATTCTAAACATAATACTGTAATGGACTTATATCTGAATTAATAACAAAAAAACTAACAAAAACAGCAACAAATGGAAATTTAATGTAATTAATATGTACAATTTATAAAGAATAAACACTTCGATTTAAAATTTCAAACAGCTCCTTAGAGGAACATTAAAATTAGCAAGTACTTAAGCCTCTTTTTTTCTCAGAAAAACTGCCTTCGGTAAACAGAACAAAAGGTGGTTAAGTTAACTCTACCCACAGATAAGCTTGGATATACACCCCAGTTCTTACATTTGGGTGGAAGCATCGCTGGCCATCAGACTCCTTTAATTATTACTAAACCATGTGGTTTCATCTCAACATGTTCTCATAACTATGTTACAAAATACAAAACGGTTAGAACTAATCTTTTATGCACTGCATTTGGGGATTCTATATCCCAGTGACTTAACAGGGATCCTGACTCTAAGTAGGTAGTCTGAATCACAACATAAAATGGAATCTACCTAGGAAACATTCTTTGTGCAAAATCCCTCTTGCTATATGTTGATTCACTATAGCCTCAATTATGCTAACATTTATTGATAATTGTAAAAGCTAATACCTGTTATTCTTACCAAACGAGTCAGAGATAAAGAGATTTTTATGTGTCACAAATTCCCTACCTTCCTTGGAAAGTAGAGAACAAAATGTTTCAAATAAATGCTTTCCTTAGATTAGCCAATGATAAGTTTAAGTAAAAACTGAGATTAATTTCATTTGACATAAATGAAAGTCAGGTAAGTGTCAAATAAAAATTTTTGGTTACCTTTAATGTTACAGGACTTTTTCTAATCATATCAGCATATTTATCAGTGTATATTAATATTATGTTCATCAGTGTATGAATTTAATTTGTGGAAGAAAATAGTTAACAGATGAAGCTTTAAGTGGAGGGTAGAAGTAAAAACTTATGAAACTATAGTAGAAGATTGACAAGAACTAAAAATTTCTTATCAATGCTACATTGATTAACTAGAGGCCACAGAAAATTTGATAAGGGTAAAGGTAGGAATTTAAGTTACAACATTCTCTGAAGGATCTTAAAGACCAAAAAAAAAATATCAAAACAAGAAATGGTGAGACTAGAAAAAAAATACACTGATATAATCATTCAGCACTATGTTAGCAGTTTTGAGTATTAAAAAATTATAAAACATAGTCCCTATTCCCAAAGAACTTACAACACTGTAAAGGAACAAGATACAGTATTCTATATCATACACCATTTAAATAATAATCCAAACAAAACATATAGGAATGAAGGCAAGGAGTGTATAGATGTGGGTACAAATTGTTGAGAAAGCTTTGGAAGTCAAGGCTAATTCTGAGCTGGGTCCTAAGATGCAGAAGTTTAATTGGGAGAAATGGAGAAGAGCATGAGCAAAGGCCAGAGACTGAAAGAGAAAATTCGGCTGTCTAGCATTTAGAAAGGAGATTGGACAGGGGGCTTATGTAGAGGAAACAGGTCATAGTGAGTCGTTTTGAAAAGAGTCCTACAAGCTATGCTTACATTTTCAAGTCATGCAATGTTTATGAACATGGCTAACATATTTCAATTTAGAGAATGACTTGAAACATTACTTTCATAAGAAACTGTTTTAGAAGTAGAGGAAGAGGGAACTAGAGGAAGAGTGATTTCAGGAGTGATGTTGCAGACTAGAGATTATCAAAGCGGCCCAGTGACTTCTTGGGGGTCCCTGAGACACTTTCAAGAGATTTGTGAGGTCACAATTATTTTCATAATACTACTAGGATGTTATTTGTTATTTGATATCACAAGAGTGGAACCAAAGCGTACTAGTAGCATATTTTTTAAACAGCTTTACTGAGGTATTACTGATAATGTATTAAACAAAATTTAAATTAAATTGATGTACAGCATATATTTAAAGTTATGAAATTTCACATATGTATATACCCAAGAAAGCATGACTACAATAAAAATGACAAATACTTTGGTCATGTGTAAAAGTTTCTCCATGACTCTTATCAGCCCATCTCACTCTACACCCTCATTCTCAGACAACCAATGATTTATTTTCTGTCACTATAAATTTGTTTGCAAATTCTCAGTTTTATATAAATAGAGTCATATAAGAGGTACACCTTTTTCATGCTAACACTAACCAAAGGTAAACCAACAAGGCAGAGAGTGGAACAAGAAAGAATTCAGGAAAAGAGTGGGGCATTTCATCATCCTAAGAGATGGAGCCATTAAGAGAACAAAATAATCATAAAAGTGTGCAGGAAACTAATAATATTTTCAAAATATAGGAAACGACAATTGACCAATCTAAATTGAGAAAGAAACGAATACACAATTATAGTTGGGAGATTTTAATATCTTTCTATATAATGGGTAAAACAAGAATACAGAAAACTGGTTAGGATACAGGAGGCTTGAATAATCAACTTTTTTTAATTGATACTTACACAACAACAGAAAACACAATAGCAGAATACAATTATTTTCAAGTGCTCCTGAAACTATATTCTGGGCCATAAAACAATCAATTTGAAATGGCTAAAATCATACAAAGTATGTTCTATGGCTACAATAAAATTAAATTAGAAATCATTAACAGAAAGATATGTGTAAAATCCCCAAATATTTGGGGGTGGGAGGAAAGACCTTCTAAATGACCTCTTGTCAAATTTGGTGTAGGATTTTTTTTTTTTTTTTTATAAATTTTATTGTTATATTCCCCATACAATTGCCGCCCCCCATTCTGACCCCAATCCCTCCCCTCCCGCCCCCGCCCCCTAAAAGTGTCTCTGGTTCATAGTTTTTTGTTGATTTTGATTTTCACTTTCTTATAGTTTTTCATTTTCCTGGTCCATTATTTAAGTTTTCTAGATTCCTGCTATGAGTGAGACCATCCGGTATTTTTCTTTTTCTTTTTGGCTTATTTCGCTGAGCATGATCCCTTCCAGCGCCATCCATGTTGCAGCAAATTGCATGTGTTTATCTTTTTGAATGCTGAGTAATATTCCATGGTATATATGTACCACATCTTCTTGATCCAGTCATCTATTTTTGGGCATTTGGGTTGTTTCCAAAGCTTAGCTATTGTAAACAGTGCTGCTATAAACATAGGGGTGCAGGTGTTCTTTGGAATTGATGTTTCTGTGTCCTTTGGGTAAATACCTAGGAGTGGAATTGCTGGGTCATATGGAAGCTCTATGTTTAGTAGGTCCAGAAATCTCCACACAGCTTTCCACAGTGGTTGGACCAGTTTGCACTCCCACCAACAGTGCAGAAGAGTTCCTTTTTCTCCACACCCTCGCCAACATTTGTTGTTGCTAGTTTTTTTAATATGTGCCATTCTCACTGGTGTAAGATGGTATCTCATGGTAGTTTTGATTTGCATTTCCCTGATGACAAGTGATGTTGAACATTTTTTCATATGCCTGTTGGCCATTTGCATTTCCTCTTCAGAGAAGTTTCTTTTAAGCTCTTCTGCCCATTTTTTGACTGGATTATTTTCTTTGTTGTTGTTGAGTCTCATCAGCTCTTTGCAGATTTTTGTGATCAGTCCTTTATCATTAGTGTTGGGTGCAAAAATGTTCTCCCAGTTGGTGGGGTTTCTCTTTGTTTTTGTTATTGTCTCTTTTGCTGTGCAAAAGCTCTTTAATTTGATATAGTCCCAGCTGTTTATCTTTGCCTTCACTATCACTGCTTTGGGTGATGTGTCTGTAAAGATGTCTTTGATGTGCAAATCACGTAGTGTTTCGCCTATATTTCCTTCTATATATTTTATGGTTTCAGGTCTTATGTCTAGTTCTTTAATCCATTTTGAGTTGATTTTTGTGTATGGTGTGAGGTGGTGGTCAAGCTTCATTCTTTTGCATGTAGCGACCCAGTTTTCCCAGCACCATTTATTGAACAAACTTTCTTTGCTCCAATGCATAGTCTTTGCTCCTTTGTCAAAGATTAGTTGACCATAAATCTGTGGGTTTATTTCTGGATTTTCTATTCGATTCCATTGGTCTGTATGTCTGTTCTTGTTCCAATTGGTGTAGGATTTTTTTAAAATGCACAATTTCATAAAGCACTCTTCTCTTTTTGAGCTGTATATCTGTGTGAGCTGAGATATTTTTCATATACTTCAAACAAACTATTAAATTACAACAAATTGAATGAATAAGCAGATATAAGAATCCAGCTGGTTAGGCCTGACTTTAAAGAGACTTACAAAAATGTAAGAAAACACAACACCACTTCTTTTGTAACACTGAAAAAATTTTGAATATAGTTATTTTCATTAAAATGATTATGTCCACACAGGGTTTTATTTTACACAAAAAGTATTTTTAAAATTTACCAGTTTTAATTTTTACTCACTATTTTTATGACAGATGTATAAAAACAATAATAAAACTTAGTTATTGAATGAATTATAGCAGTAAAAGTAAAATAACAACTTAGATTTAAAAAAAAACGTTATCTTCATGGGCTTGGTTGTTCACTGGCAGATTTGCCTACTCTGATCCAGAGGATGAATTGCCATAATGTGAGCTGACATAAAACTTATTCAACTAAAAAATACCAGATTTTATAAGTGTTTAACTAGAATTTCAGCATAGTCCCAAAAGGCTGCCTTTTAATATCAACACTTAATGAACAGGACACGTTGGCCCAAACAACACAATTGGGCTGAGACAACACAATTGATGGGGTCAGATTAGAGATTCATCCAAGGCAGAGCACAGATGGACCCACTTAGAGGTAGTTAATCCTACCTTCAGTCTCCTCAAAACTGAATGTATTTGAATCCTCTGTAGGCACACAATTCAGTAGTTAAAAGCTCTCAGTTGTATAATTTCAGAAAAGGTTCACTTAACTTCTTTGTGCCTCTTTTTCTTAAAATAGGGAATATTACTAAATCATAAGGGTTATTATGAGGACTATATATATATAAAGCACCTGGCAAACTATAAATATAAGTTCTTATTAAATATTACTATTATGCAAATTTTTACCTGAAATATGGATTAAAAAATTACTAGTCTAAGCTACACAGTGGGTGGGGTATGAGAAATATAACACTCTAAAAGTTAACTATAACATCTAAAACTTAGAGCATTAAAGATTGAAAAAGTGATCACAATGAAGAATGTAAGGGGTAAAAAAAGGACCCCAAAAGGATCACTTAAAATGAGTAAATTGGACCTCCCTCATGGCGCAGGCGGTTGAGCACCTCCCTATGAAGCTTTCCACAGCCTCTGCAGTGCGGGTTCGATCCCGGCTGGCCAGGGAGAAACCCACATGGTGCAGTAGACCATTCCTGTCTCGCCTGCTGCTCCTCTCAGCAGTGTATTTCGTCAGTCTGCCTGCTCTGTTTCCCGCTCTATCTCTGGTGGGTCCTCTCACCCTCCCACACATCTGGCCTGTACCCTGGAGTTCTTGTATAAATAAATAAATCTTTTTCTTAAAAAAAGCATTTTTTTAAAAAAAAATGAGTAAATAGTAGATTTGGTATGTTTTTTGGATTCAGAAACTCTTTACTGAATGTTTTCAAAACAGATGCATTTCTTTCATGGTTGTATGAATAAAAATATATCTTCAACTAACAATTACATGGGAAATGATTTTTCCTTTTTAATAAAAGCAAAATTTAAGTAAACATTTTAACATCTTAATTAAGGAAAGGTACAGAGGATTGACAGTGTACTATAATAACTACATAAACCTCAGCATCTATACCTTGACTCAAAGTTTTAAAAAAAAATATAGCCTGAATGGAAAACTGCTCAGGACTACCAAGGACTATCAGGGTACCTGAAACAAAACCGAGGGGGTAGTGGTGACTGGAGAGGACAGGAGCTTGGGGAGCACAACCTAGAGCAACAGTCAAATACACAAAGGACTAGGGGCAGGATGGAGGACTCTGGAGTCTTGACCTAGGCAGATCATCCAAATGACTTCATGGGAGGGTACTCTTTTTGTCAATGCCTAAGACACACACAGAACCAGAGGGGGTGTTGCAAAATCTCCCCACAAAATAAACTGCCAGTCTGCAAGCTCTGCAGTTATGTCAACACAAGCCCAAGAACTTCCACATATTTACTTCTTCAAACACTCCTCTACTTTCTATAGAGGGGCTTCTACAACCAAATGCCAAGAGCCCAACACTGCATCAGGCCATAGGTCTATGCTAAACCCTAAGCACAGGGAGAATGCAGCAGCAGCTTGGAATGCTTCCTGTAATCAGCTTTGTACCTCCATCTGCCTCACTGACAAAACAAGGAATTGTATGTAGGTCAGGATGAAATGAAGTTTTATATACAACCCATGCTCCTATATATTTCAAACCAGTACAGCTGCTGCTTAAAGGCAGAAGGAATGTGTAGGAAGTTTGGTGGGTAAGAAAATACACTTCTACCTTGAGTTATGCTGGAGTTACATCTACATAGTTGTGATACATCCATCGTAAAGTGAAAATATCCTAAGTAGGAAGTGTATTTAACACACCTAACCTACGGAACATCATAGCTCAGCCTCTTGGATCACTTACATTAGTTGAGCAAAATCACCTAACACAAAGTCTATTTTATAATGAAGTACTTATCTCATGCGATTCATTGAAAACCATACTAAACAAAACAGAACAGCTGTATGGGTTCCTACATAAACATACACACTTGAAAGCACACTGGATTTTCTACTGAATATGTATCACTTTTGCATCATCATAAAGTCAGAAATCCTAAATCAAACCATAGTTAAGCAGGGCATTGTCTATAGTGAGAAGCTGCTTATCTGTAAGCCAAGCATTATACCTCTCTTAAGCAAATTTTTTGGTTTGGTGGATAAAAATACTTAAGACTCACAGTGACTACTTAAGTAAAATAAGTAACCATTTAAGCAAGAAAAAAATGCCAGGGAGAGTTAAATTTGTAATCTTACAAACAAATTATTACACTGACTAAAACAAATGTATTGACTTACCTGGAAAATATCTGTCTTGTCTTCAAATAGACTGACACAATATTTGTAGTCGGCATAAGCCCAGAAATTGGAGTGATTGTAATCTCTAAGTGGTCCAGAAATACTAGACTGGTCACAGTTCCAGGTCAGAAACTCTTCAAGTGTAGCTTCTACATAACTACATGCATTTTCAAACTGAGGAACTATAATGGAAGAGAACTCAACTGTAAATGTATATTGGATATAATTTCCAAATACTGTTTTTTTAAATGAAGATAGTTTCAATTTAAAAAATGTTAACTATCATTTAACATAAAAAATTAATTTTGTATTTGCTGTATAAGTAGAACCATTTGCAACACTCACAATCTTCATGATTAAACATAAAAGTGAAAATCATGGTTTTAACCTTAAGATGAAAGACTTACCCTTAGTATCGTTTGACATAGTGACTCAGTGGAATACTGTAGATTATCAATTCTCTAAGACCTTGTCAGGAGTCTGTGAGTTCTAAACAATTTCCACAGTATTACTATGACAATTTTTGCCTTTTTCATTCTCATTCTCTTAAAAATGGGAGTTTTTGAGAGACAACATATGTACAGATATCAAAGCTGACAGCTATTAGAATGTGTGCTCATGTTCTTCTATTTCAAAATGTCTCAGTTTTCATTTCTAATATAGTAAATATCACTAGATATAATCCAATGGAAAAAAATTTCATTGGGATACTAAATTTTTAAGTGTAAATGGATCCTGAGACCAGAGTTTCAGCACCACTGCTACAGATTAAAAAAAAAAAAATTAAAAACTGTCATTTGAAAACTTTTTTACTTAATACTACATCTAATAACATACACAATTCCTCATAATTACTAAGTGGACAACAGCAATTTAAAGTCTGTTCATTCATAAACTCGTTTATTTCAGTCATTTAATAAGTTCCTAATTTGTAACTAGCACTGTGCTCAGCTTTGTGAGAACACAAAATAGACAATATTCTTGAGTTTATAAAATAGTTGGACAAAGATAAAATTTTAAGCAGAATAATAGAGAATTTGGGATCTCATATAATGAAATGAAAAATTGTGTGCCATCCCACAGAATCTATTAAATTCAATATAGGCACAGAATATATTATATTCAATATAGGCATATAGGAAAAAACAAATACCACAAAAGAGGAGAGTTAACAGGAAAGTTCACAGACATCTACTATGTATCCACACTGGTTTGTTATTCATGGGCATGACTCATTTATACAAAACTACTCTAAATAATGGCAAAGTAAAAATTTTCTGCAAAGAGCAGAATATTTTATTTATTTATTTATTTTTAAAGATTTATTTATTATTTATACAAGCACTGGGTACAGTCAGAAGTGCAGGAGGATGAGAGAATTCACCAGAGCCAGAGCGGGGAGCAGAGTAGGCAGAAGGACCGAAGTACACTGTTGAGGGGAGCAGCGGGCGGCAGGAGAGGTCTGCACGCCATGTGGGACCCTCCTCCAGTGGCCGGGGAGCAGCTGGGGAATCGAACCGGCGCTGCAGAGGCTGCGGGCAGCTTCGCAACCCAGCGCTCAACCGCTGCACCACCGGGGAGGCCCAGACCAGAATATTTTAAATGCACATAGGTAAGTTAATATTACCAATGTATTTTCAGTAAACCTACCTGTCTCTGGTGAATCCTCTCATACCACCCTCCCTCCCCACACCTCTGGCCAACACCCCATTCTGTGCAAAATAAATGAATAAATAAATAAATAAATAAATAAAAATTGTTTTAAAAGATAAATCTCACTTTTGACAAAGGAATGGCATTAACAGGCAACCTTGCATGTTCTGAAAGGGATGGAAATGGAAATCACCTTTCTGCAAAGCAATTTTATATATATATATATATATATATATATATCTCAAAGGTCTTTTATGCTCTCTTTGCATATATCTGAATGTCTATTGGGTACTCAGCCAGCCCATGATAAGCCAGGCCCTTGCCCACACAAAGGTGACCTTCTTGAGGAGAAGAGAGACTTTGAACGATTAACTACTTATACAAGCAGTCATATGATAATAACTGTGCTAAGTGTTACAAAGAAATAGTCTTTGCCCCAAGTCATTTTCTCATTGTAAGTCTTTTCTGACCACCTCTCCTTCTCTCACCCCCCAAATCAGGTTTGACAAATAATTTATCTTATTATATTTCTGAAAATACAAAAGCTGAAAAAATGCTTGTTTGGTCTGAGCTGGGAGAGAGATTGAGTTGATGGGACAAATAGAGCCTTCTACGGCACCACAAAGATTTTGTTCTTTAGCCTAGGATCACAGCAAATCATTTAAGAACTTTAAGCAAAGAAGTAAGATGAGCTTTGCTTTCAAAAAAAAAAAAAAGAAAAAGTCTCTGGTTTCAGTATGAAAATGACCCAGGTGGGGAGGGCAGGTGATTCAGAGGCACTTGGGATGAAATTACTGCTCCTATAAAGGTGAGAGAGGGCAGGCTAACCCCAACTAGAAGTTGGCCAGGGAGAGAGAAGCAGGTAGATGTTAGATATTTAGGATGTTAGTCATCAAGTCACCAGACACCAATTAGAAAGGCAATCAGAATGACTCAGAGGTTTCTGGTATAAGAAACTTCATGGAGTGTGGTTTGCTATCGATAATATTCCTATCGATAATATTCCTACCCTTTGACCCAGTCATTCTCTTTCTAGGCAACTATCCTAGTGAAATCATGAGAACAAGATTTATGTTCAAAGATACTAATTACAATCAAGGAACATAAGTTCAAAACTTCTCAGCAATCTAAATAATAAAAATAGGAGAATTTAAAAAATAAGTTGATAGTGCCATATAATGGAATATTATGCAGTTGTTTAAAACACATTTAATGTTAAAAGAAGCTGCTCAGAATGTCTAAAAAAAGGGCTGTAAAAAAAAAACTATATGATTTCACACTCATATGATACATAAAGAAACACAAACAAGTGAAGTAAAATAAAGATAATCTTATATTGTAAGACCAAATCAGTGATTATTAGAGGAAGGAGGAATGAGCAAATCCAGTAAAAGGTGTCAATTATATGGTGAAGGATGGAATTAGATTTTAGTGGGGAATATTCAGATATTGATTTACAATGATGCACACCTGAAACTTTTACGTTATAAATCAGTTACTTCAATAAGAAGCCTTTAAATAATATTACTTTAAAAGGCAAGCTGCGAAAATTAATACTTTATTTTTAAAATACAAAAATGCCTGCAGAGACATATCAAAGTAAAACTAGCAGTTATCTCTTGGTAGTAAAACCTAAGTGTTTAAGTTTCTTTGAATATTCCTAGTTTTTCAATTTTCAACACAATGAAGAAATCATGCTTATATTTTTAGATTACTTCTATTTTCAAATAACATTTGTTGAGCATTTATTATGTGCTAGGCCACTATTCTAAATGTCTGAGGTATAGAGGTGCATTTAATCTTAAAAACATTTCTAAGCTAGAGAAAAGTTAAGTGACTTGCTCATGGTCACACAGTAAGTCAAAATTTGGACCTATGCAAGCTGACTCCAGAGTCAGTTCTCTTATACTACTACTCTATACTGCCTGTGGAAGGGTTACATTTATATTCAAAGATAGAACTTTAAAAAAACTTAAAACAGCCCAACATATATATATGCATATATGATGTGCAAATATTTTATATTTTACATATATAATATTTTATATATAATCTATTGATAGTATTTAGCATCCAAAAGTATAAAGATCTCTTTTTACAACTCAACAAAAAAACAGAGGGAAACCCCTCCCCAAAAAAGATATTTTTCCAAAGAAAATACACAAATGGTCAATAAGTACATGAACAAATGTTCAGCAATAATCAGTCATTAGTGAAATATATATCAACATCACAATGAGGTTCATGCTTCACACCAATCAGGACAGTTAGAATTTAAAATGAGGTAAGCGTTGGCAAGCATGTGGAGAAATTAGAAACCACATTCACTGGGGTGGGAGTATGAAATGGCTCAGCTGCTTTGGAAAAAAGTTTGACAGGTTCTCAAAGGGTTAAAGAATGATGATATGAATAGGCAATTCCCCTTCTAGATGCACACATACGAGAAGTGAAAATGTATGCCCACGCAAAAATTTGTGTACAAATACTTGTAACAGCCAAAAGATGGAAACAACTCAAATGTTCATCAACTAATGAATAGATAAACAAAATGTCACAAGTCCACACAATGGAACACTATTCAGCAATAAAAGGAAACGAAGTACAGATACATGCTACAATGAATCTCAAAAACATGCTATATGACTTGACTACTACCTCACACTATACACAAAAACCAACTCAAAATGGATTAAAGAACTAGACCTAAGACCTGAAACCATAAAATACATAGAAGGAAATATAGGCGAAACACTACACACGATATGCACATCAAAGACATATTTGCAGACACATCACCCAAAGCAGTTGATAGTGAACGCAAAGATAAACAGCTAGGACTACATCAAATTAAAGAGCTTCTGCACAGCAAAAGAGGCAATAACCAAAACAAAGAGAAACCCCACCGACTGGGAGAACATTTTTGTACACAACACTAATGATAAAGGACTGATCACAAAAATCTACAAAGAGCTGATGAGACTCAACAACAACAAAGAAAATAATCCTGTCAAAAAATGGGCAGAAGAGCTAAAAAGAAACTTCTCTGAAGAGGAAATGCAAATGGCCAACAGGCATATGAAAAAATGTTCAACATCACTTGTAATCAGGGAAATGCAAATCAAAACTACCATAAGATACCATCTTACACCAGTGAGAATGGCACATATTAAAAAAACTAGCAACAACAAATGTTGGCGAGGTTGGGGAGAAAAAGGAACTCTCCTGCACTGCTGGTGGGAGTGCAAACTGGTCCAACCACTATGGAGAGCTGTGTGGAGATTTCTGGACCTACTAAACATCGAGCTTCCATATGATCCAGCAATTCCACTCCTAGGTATTTACCCAAAGGACACAGAAACATCAATTCCAAAGAACACCTGCACCCCTATGTTTATAGCAGCACTATTTACAATAGCTAAGCTTTGGAAACAACCCAAATGCCCAAAAATAGATGACTGGATCAAGAAGATGTGGTCCATATACACCATGGAATATTACTCAGCATTCAAAAAAGATAAACACATGCAATTTGCAGCAACATGGATGGAGCTGGAAGGGATCATGCTCAGCTAAATAAGCCAGAAAGAAAGAAAAAGAAAAATACCGGATGGTCTCACTCATAGCAGGAATCTAGAAAACTTAAATAAGGGACCAGGAAAAAGAATAACTATAAGAAAGTGAAAATCAAAATCAACAAACAACTATGAACCAGAGACACTCTATGAGGGTGGGGGGTGGGGAGGGGAGGGATTTGGGTCAAAATAAGGGGGTCGCAATTGTATGGGGAATATAAAAATAAAATTTATAAAAAAATATACTAAACATTTTGATCTGTGATTAGAATGAGAAGCCAAAGAGCTTCAGGTATATTAATCCTGCTCTACCTGTCATGGGAGTATAAAAGGGGGTTCTAGGCACCCACAACTGAATAATTATATGAGAGATAATAGAAGATCAATGTGAAGAAAGAAGCTTGGAGAAGCTGGAAGGGAAGCTGGGTGATTTTCTAGTTCCTTTTGAGTTATTAATAGATATTCATAGAGTCACTTTGCACACATGTAGTTCAGCTCCTCTCTTTGGGCAATACTAAAGTTCTACTCTCAAATTTAAACAGCAAAGTTGGTCAAAATTAAATCTCTTTGCATTATATATATTATAAATAAATTGCATTTGGGACTTGAAGGGAAAAAGTAAATAAAATAAATAAAGTTAAATAAAATAAAATGGTAGCAAACTGTAGGAGTCAGGAAAAAAACACTGAATTGGGGCCTCCCGGTGGCGCAAAGGGTTGTCTCAGCACTATGAAGCTACTGGCAGCCACTGTAGCACAAGTTCAATCCCCAGTCAGGGAGCTAACCCACATGGTGCAGCAGACCTCTCCTGTCTTGCCTGCTGCTCCCCTCAGCAGTGTATTTCAGTCAATCTGCCTGTTCTGCTCCCAACTCTGTCTCTTGTGAATCCTCTCAATGAACCCCACTCCCCCGCACCTTTGGCCTACCCCCAGCTCTTGTATAATATATAAATAAAAATAAATCTTCAAATAAAAAAAATCAAACACTGAATTTCTTGACTACCAAGCTTACCCATACTTAAAAAGAAGTTAAACACATGGATGACTGCTCTGGACTTCTTTCTTTGGTTTAAATGAACTAATTTTAGAATTAATAGTAATTGCTTTATCTGACCAGAGGCTAACACTAAAATGCCTTCAAGGAAGAAGAAGGAGCTGGCAAAAGCTCACTAGAGGATGAAAAAAACAACTAGTGTGTTTCACTTTTTTTTCTTTCCCTGCGCCACCTCCCTCCCTCCCCAGGTGCTTCACTTTTATGCAATATAATAGAGGTCAGGCAGAGATAAAATTCCAATGATGACCAAGCACTATAAATAGTGCCTGATGTTGCAAATAAAAAAAATACACTTCACATGAGTCAAAAGTGGGAGGTACCATTTAATAGATGAGCCCTGGTCCTTTTCAGTCACATAAGAACATACATAATTACACATTAATAAATATTTATTATACCTCAGTGTTCAATGAATGATGAACAATCACATTTTATATGGAGTTGTAAATGACAGGTTCCTCAGCCTAAAAAAAAGTCTTAACAAAAACTGTCCTTCTAAAACTTCTAATAGGATTTTCCTATCTGAAAGTGATCAAAAAGATTTGAAATAAAAGGGTTCTATAGAAATAGAGACATGACATGGGCCTCCCTGGTGGCGCAGCGGTTGAGTGCTGGGTTGCGAAGCTGCCCGCAGCCTCTGCAGCGCCAGTTCGATCCCCGGCTGCTCCCCGGCCACCAGAGGAGGGTCCCACATGGCGCGCAGACCTCTCCTGCCGCCCGCTGCTCCCCTCAGCAGTGTGCTTCGGTCCTTCTGCCTGCTCTGCTGCCCACTCTAGCTCTGGTGAATTCTCTCACCCTACCGCGCTTCTGACTGTACCCAGTGCTTGTATAAATAAATAAAACAAATAAAATAAATAAAAATAAATCTTTAAAAAAAAAAAAGAAATAGAGACATGACAAACTGCTAAGAGTAAGCTACTGAAGATATATTATGATAATGACTTGCAGTCTTACCTTTGTCTATGCTTTTCATTCCCATCCTGAATCGTATCTGCTTACCATGAAGGACCTCAGAAAGGTGTTTAGCAGTCCAGTGTCGTGCTGGCCAATCAAAAACCATGTTACAGAAGACTGCAGGTTGTTGTAAAGACATTATAATTTCTTTTGCTTTCTCTGGTGTAAAAGGCTTGACACATTCACCTAAAGAAATAAATAATAATGATATATAAGTCATTTCACATGATATGAACAAAAAAAGTGAATATCATTTCCATTATGGCAAATCCTTCTGTGTAATTAACTGCATCTATACTTCAGTTATATTGTTTATATCAGTATTTAGCCTCAAAGAACCGTGATTCTTAAGTAATTTTTCTCATATGGAATCTGAAATGGAAAATATTTACTATTTTCAATGTCAAAAATGGAGTTTTTTTTTTTAAAAAGTTTTCCAAACTGTTTACTCAAATTTTAAAAGATATAATTTTTTGAAAATATTATTTCTAAAGGGTTACGTAAGAGATGCCGATGGGAAGTACTCTAGAACAACTAGAGTAGCTGGAGTCAGCAACAATTCTACTAGCTATATATTCTATTTAATGTCAAAAAAACTACTGAATTAATACAGCAGCCAATGGGGGTGAGGGGAAGTTATTTTTATTGCAAGGTGTTTTTTTTTAAAAGATTTATTTATTTATGCAACAAGAGCTGGGGTACAGGCCAGAGATATGGGGGCACGAGAGGATTACCAGAGACAGAGTGGGGAGCAGAACAGGCAGACTGACTGAAGTACATTGCTGAGGGGAGCAGCAGGCAAGTCAGGAGAGGTCTGCTGCGCCATGTGGGTTGCTCCCTGGTTGGCTGGGGATTGAACTCATGCTGCAGAGGCTGCGGATTGCTTCATAGTCCGGTGCTCAACCCCTTGCGCCACCAGGGAGGCCCTATTGTAAGGTTTTAAAGGATAAAAGATGTGCTAGGATTGTAATCAGTGTTAATTCTTGACTTTCACTGCATCTATAAACAGTATAGGAGATATGTGCAACTAAGCCTGCAATTTACTGAGTACTTCAATAAATTTCACAAGATCACAGAATGTTAATCCCAGATAGGACAGTGAAATTTAGTATTTGTCAAACAAAAGAACAAGTAAATTTCCTTCAAAGACACCTCAAGATGAGGGGTTTTCTAGAAAGTCACAAAGACCTTCATACTCTGTCCCACAGAATATATATTTATGATTCTCTAGAACAATTAGCTCAATTCTCTATTTCATTTACCTACTTTGTAATTACACTTACTTCAAGAAAGTAAGAAAAGCCTATATATAATCCAAATTCTCCCACCATCCAACTTTCTTCTAAATGTTCTGATGAAAGGAAAAGGAATGAGGAAGGACTCATTGAGGAACTTGAACAATTTGTACTTGTCTGAATAGAAGACTTGTTTTTAAAGAAAATGAAAGTTTAAGTCAATTGGAACTCCTTTCTCAGCAAGGACAACTCAGGATTAGGCATAAGCTATGTACATATCCACATATGCTATCTATGTTAACATGTTAACATTAGTATTTATTATCACAATATAAAATCTGATAATATAAATACCCTAATCCGTCAAAGTAGAAAAATATTTATTATTTTTCCCATGGTATATTATGTCTATCAACAATAAAAATGAGGGCTATGGATAAACATGTGAAGGTGCAGGGATTAAACTTACTCAGAGAGCTACTGTAACAGGCAAGCGAGGATTGTTATTAGGTCCTGAACAAGTGGTGGCAATAGGGAAGGCAATGATGGAGAAACACTAAGACAATAATATCAAAGACTATTATGATCAAAAGTAGTTGGGGTTGGAAGGAAGACTGCTATAAAGGAAGACTGAGGCTTCCAGATCATGTGACTTGCCATAAAAGAAGTTCAGAGCAACAGCTTAATCTGTTGGGGAAATGGTAAGTTTTGAACATCATCTCATAATAATACCATATACTTGTATAGAGCTTTACTATTTACCATTTACTTTTACATATGTTAAAGTAAATGAGCTTAGCTCATCCAATCCTATAAGCCTGTAAGACACAGATAGAGGAGGTATTTTATTTCCATTATCCAAAGGAAGAAATGAAAATTCAGATGTAGGAGGTTCATATACCAGCGATGAACTAAATCAGCCTCACTGATTCTAAGACCAGTGCACTGCACAGTCCTGCTCCCAAAGAATTTAAACTGGGAGAAATAGCATAACCTGAAAAGATAAATAGGTTCAGGAAAGTTTCAGATCAATTCATAGACAATAAGCACAACAGCACACATAGGCAGAATGTTTCAGTGTGGACATATGCAGGGGGATAGGAGAGGGCTTAGATTGTTTGTGGCCTACCTTATTCACTGCCCAATGTCTCTTCCTTATGAACAGAACTTTACGTAATGGGAGTGGCTCAAAAATATATTTCCGGTACTCCTTGTAAATAGGACTGGCTAGAGATATACCTGGAAGTTGCTGGATCAGTTGCCCTCATCCTTGTCGCCTTTATACTGCCCGGAAAATAGACATAATGGTGAGCCATCTTGAGAGACAGAAGGAAGGCCCAAGAAATTGCAAGCCTCAGCTGGAAGAATGCAAAGATGTCTTTACTTTTATGCCACTGAACCAACACCAGTGAAGGTCTACCTCCTGAACCCTTTCACATAAGGCAATTCTTATAGTCAAAACTCTTATTAGTTTATGACTAGGATAACACCTTGCCTTCTGATACTGTTGTTTTTAAGAACAACCACCTTCTCCCTGTAAAGTGCTCTGTAGCTTAGGCTGAATGAATCATCGATATTCTGACCCATCATGGCCATCTTTCACTTCTAAGGTTGTAAAATATTCAAGCTTAAACATTTTGCTTCTAGAACTTTACATTTAAGGGGAAACAGAAGCACCAGCCCTTCACAGGGTGGGATTTATTTATTCTGCTTAACTCAAATCAGAGCCAATAGATAACATGGCTTTGAATATTTTCAAAAATAGCTTTCATATTTGGGTGAGATATATATAGCCACATTACCAACACGTAAGTGGTATTTTGACACAATCGCTTCAAAGAAGTAAGTTGTTTCCTCTAACATAATGTTAAATTTTTTAAAATTAATTTAATGATCTGATTTAAAAAGCCCAAATATTTAATAGGAGCTCCTGAAAACTAAAATTTGCCGAGAAAGCACCAGGCCCAAAGATTTGTAATGTTAAACGTGCGAACATTTGCTAAATGAGTGGAAAGTTCTATAGGACTTTCTAAGTGTGCAGAGCAGAGCAGTATTCTGTTCACCATCACAGGAAATTAGCACATTTACAGAATTTCAGGTCTATTGGTGAAATAAAACAATCAGCTGGTTGTGAGATAAAACTAATTTGGTTTTTGATAGTTTAATCAACAATTAACTGGGCCATTAAATTAACAAATTTAAGTGTTACAATTTCCTTTAAAGAAGAATGCAATCTACATGGCATTAATTAAATAGCCTACGGATGCACCCAGTCATTCCATGCCAGGAATATCTGCAAAGTGCTATAAAAATGCTAAAGCCACCTTGATAGTCTACAAAGGATATGTGTGTGTAGGTCTAAACTTGCATCAAGAGGCAACTTCTAAGAAGATGACATAAAAACTGCTAGAAAAAGATTAGCAATCTAAGTATTGCACAATAGTCTATTCTCTAAATGTAGCAAAGTTATTCAGTCAATTTATTGCTGTTTTAGTTACAACTAATTCTTTGGAGGTAGTAAAATACCATCAAAAAGCAAACTGTCTTTTTCCTTGGAATTTTTCCTTTAGTTAATGCAAAGTACAAGATATTTTAAACCTAATTTCTCTGAATTTGCTAGGAACCTAGTTTCAACACAAATCCTGACTGATTGTATTTGAGATGTAGAATTAGACAAGAAAAATTCACTGAGTTTTCAAAATAGTCTCAATATTGATAGAATACACCTGAAATTGCAATAAACTCAGCTCTCATGTCAGATATAATTTTAATGGAAAATTATAGTTATTAAAAATGTTCAGAAGGTGTCATAAGTCACAGGTTATAACACATGCATTAACCATAGTGATACAATATGAAAAACTGGATTCCAGCATGGTGAACTAATTCACTTCTAAATATATATACATATAAGCCTACATTTTCATTAGTCTGACAGCTGTTTATACATACAAGAAGTTTTAAAACTTCTGACATGGTAGATATTAGGAATGGTAGTTATTAGGGTAAAAAATAATGGACATCTGGGCCATATCAGATAAACATTGATGGAATTTTGTAAGTATTATTTAACAAAACGACTGTATTGGTACGAAATATAGAATGGTAAACCAGACACCAGAGATAATTCTTCATTTTATTGTCACTATTTTAAAAGATCAACACAAACTAAGAAAATTCTCCTGAAAGGGAATGTAACACTTAGGTCATAAACCCTTTAAAATTCAAAAACTAGAAGATAGTGACACCAAAGAAACCACAAGTGGAAGTAATGAGGCTGTTAAGACATAACCTTGTTAATATCAAGGCTTAGTGTTGTAGCAAACACTCAAGCAGGAGACATATACATGCTAGACAGTTACCAAGGTTTTATAACCCCTTAGCTGCTTCTCATCCTCTTGCTCTTGTGATTCCTGGCTAGGAACTCTGAAAATGTCTTCTCACATTAATACATTGATGAGTCAGAAGATGGCTCACAAATCATACTTAATTAAGTTCAAAAGTAATACCTGTCTTAACCCTAAAGCAAGGAAAGCAAATCTATGCTTTAAGTGCAGTAAATACTAGAAAGAACGGTCACAAAAACTCAAGCTCTTTAAAATGCTCCAAAGCACCTTCAAAATTTCTACCAAAATGTTTTCATCTAACTCTTTAACCTCCTCTAAGTTAAGTTTTTCATATTTCAAAATAAACCAGTTATTTCCTCTCACTTTTCATTAAAAATATTTGACAGGAGAGTCTTGAAGAGCGTGATAGCAGCATTATTTATTACAATCAAGAGGATAAAGCAACCCAGATGTCCGCTGACAGATCAATGATAAAAATGTAGTCTTTATATACAGTGGAATATTATTCAGTCTTTAAAAGGAAGAAATTTTGCCACATGCTACAAGGATAAACCTAAGGTCATTAAATAAAATCAGTCAGTCATGAAAAGGCAAACAACACTCTATTATTTCACCTGTATGAGTTATCCAAACTAGTCAAAATCATGGAAGCAGAGAGTAAAATGGCTATTATGGAGCAGTGGGAGGGGAGAATGGGAAACTATTTACTAGGTGTAGAATCAAATTTGCAAGATGAAAAATTTTGGAAATACGCTTCACAACAATGTGAATATCCTTAACACTACTGAACAACTGTATATTTAAACATGTACAAAGACAGTAAATTTTACATGTTTTACCAGAATTTAAAAAATATCAATAGTATTGCTTTTCTGATATTCGCATTACTGAATATAAAGTATTTTAGCTACATTATAAATTATACAAGTGCTGTAGCATGCAGTTTTTTTTATTTCTTGAGATTACACAGACTTTAGCTTTTCTTTTCTCCCTTGCCCTTTTCAAAAAATGGAAACAAGAGAGTATGGCATCTCCAACTGAAACAGACCTAGTCAGGTAGGAGTGTCAGTTCTATGTAACTCAAATCCATACTACACTCTGGAATGAAATCTTCCCTTGGTAAGAACTGGAAGAAGAGTTACAGAGCATACATTCTTCTCTTCAAGACATAACCTGGCTGTAACTAAAACTATGAGATCTCAATAGGCAGAAACATAGTAACTTCCATCTGAAAGACAGAATCATACTTAAAGAATTGCAATTTTTAGTTGTCCTAAAAAGCTTAGAGCAATGTGTGATACAGGAGGTAACATGTCTCCTTCAAAATTTAAGTTGATTCTTAACAGCAGTTCTAAACAGTTCATGTTTGTTTGATTTTTTTCAAGATTATATTTCTAGAACAGGTTTTTAGATTTACAATAAAATTAAGAAAGTATAGGGATTTTTCATAGTCTGCCCTGCAAAATGTCTAGTCTTCCTCATTATCAACATAAATCTACAGAGTGGTACTTTTTTTCCCCTTTACTACGAATAAACCTAAACTAACATACATAATCACCCCAAGGCCACAGTTTATCTAAGTGTTCACGCTTGGTATTGTACATTCTTTGGGTTTGGACAAAAGTAATGACATGTATGTATTATTATAAAATCACAAAATTAACTGTAATTCTTTTTCACTGCCCTAAAAATCCTCTGTGCTATGCCTATTCATCTCATGCTTATTTTTAATAATTTCCAAGTTGTTACGTCAGAAGAAAATACCACACATCCTTGAAAACAAGCTTATTGCTTTTATATCCCTAGAGCTTAGCAAAGTGCTTGGCATGATGATGCTCAATCAATATTTTCTGAATTCACACTTCACTTTCATCAGTGTATAAAATTTTGTGAAAACTGCACCTTTTTCCTCCACTTTGCATAATTAGTTATTGAGCACAACCAGAGACAGTGTCAAAACAAAGTGATCGGTTCCACAATTTCATGCTTATCTCTTCGGGTTCGCTTTCTTGCTCGAGTCACACTATTTACCACTAATGGACTCCCAGTCACCCTGCTCCCCTTCAACAACATTCCCAAGCTCCTTCATTCTCATATCCCCAGGACCTCTTCACTTGCTCCTCTGTGGGTGCCCTGCTCTATTTTTTTTTTTTTCTGAGAAAACTGAAACTGTCTTCTTCACTTCAACATTTCTGATTCACCCCGCTCTTCCTTAGTCTCAAAAGACACAGTCTTCCTCTTTTTCATTTGTATTCTCTATTAGTTTCTACTCTAGTAGAACCAGTTTCCCCGCCTGCCCTCTGAACCAGGTGCCTTGGATTTTTCTCTGTTCCTTTCCACTGGACCTTACCTCACCAGAAGTGGCCTCTTCCACTAATTTCTATATTCAAACTATACCAAAACTCTAGGAAAGAATTCTAGGAAACACAGGTAAATCCAATTTACACTAGCTCTTTCTCCTCTTAGTCTCCAAAGCACCTAATGTGTGTAATATTTATATACTGACTAATTGCCTCCTGCCTTATGGATATGTTATCCATTTTTATAAATTTTTAATTGCTGTCTTTTCCCAAAAACTATATTTATAAACTATTTGAGGGCAAGGAATGTCTTCTACTTCATTGTAGAAAAAATCTTCTGTTTATATAGAGTGTATTCAAATTTGTTTTGATAATGGAGAGGTAATTAAGAATGGTAACTTTTTTATTATTAATATAAAGTACTGCAAAAAATTAACTTTTCTGACTCCATTATATTCATCATTGTACTGAACACAGTGACCATGTCACATGTATTTTTAAAATGTATGTATTTTCGGGCCTCCCCTGGTGGCGCAGCGGTTGAGCGCTGGGCTGCGAAGCTGCCCGCAGCCTCTGCAGCGCCGGTTCAATCCCCGGCCACCGGCGAGGGTCCCACATGGCGCGCAGACCTCTCCTGCCGCCCGCTGCTCCCCTCAGCAGTGTATTTCGGTCCTTCTGTCTGTTCTGCTCCCCACTCTGGCTCTGGTGAATTCTGTCACCCTCCCGCGCTTCTGACTATACCCAGTGCTTGTATAAATAAATAAATCTTAAAAAAAAAAAGTATGTATTTTCCTACCCTTTCCCACATAAGGTTTATCTAATTTAAGAAAAGGTTTTCTCTTCCAGTAGGATTTTTCAGTGGGGGGTAGGGAGGGGCAGGACAGCTACTCACTTTCACCAGTCTTTTTTCTTTCCTCAGGATTTCAAGATTAAGAATCACCAGTTTCCTTGGGCCTCCCTGGTAATGCAGGGGTTGAGGTCTCCACACTACCAAGCTATCTTCAGCCACCGCATCATGAGTCTCTGCAAGGGAGCTAACCCACATAGTGCAACAGACCTCTCCTGTCTGGCCTGCTGATCCCCTCAGCAGTATATTACAGTAGATCCTCCTGTTCTGCTCCCCACTTTGTCTCTGGTGAATCCTCTCCCCCCCCAACCCTTGCCCCTCTGGCCTACACTCCAGTTCTTGTATGCATAAATAAAAATAAATCTTTTTTTAAAATCAACCAGTTTCCTCATAACGTTAAATATGGGATTATCATATGACCCATAATTCCACTCTTAGATACATGCCCAAGTGTTGGAGATCCCTAAGGCACGCAGTGCTGAGACAAGAAAAACATCAAGATCATGACTGAAAAACTGATCAGCCCGGGTCCAAGGTCTGGCCCGTATACAGATCAGGATGTTTTTTCTTATCTCAGCACTGCATGCCTTAGGGGTCTCCAACACCCAAGAGAACTGAAAACATGTTTACAAAAAAAACTTGCAAATGAATGTTTAGAACAGCATTATCAGTAATAGCAAAAATGCGGAAAAGAAATGCCCCATGGATGAACCTTGAAAACATTATGCTACATGAAAAAAGCCAAACACCAAAGGCCACATACTGTATGGTTCCATCTGTATAAAATGCCCAGTATAGGCAAATCTGTACAGAGTAGATTCTTGACTGCCATGGCCTGGGGAGAGGGGCAGACAGGGAGCAACTGCTAATAGGTACCAGGTTTCTTTTCCGTGTGGTGAAGAATTCTGGAGTTATAGTAGCAAATGCAGAACAATTTTGTGATTGTAATCACAGAGTAATTACAGACTAACATTAAATGAGGGGAGTTCATAGGGCTAGAGAAAGCTCATAGGGCAGGGGAAAGCCATATTTTAGATAGGTTGGCCTGGTAAGGTCTCAAAAGTGACACTCTGAAACCTGAAAATGAAGAAGATCTGCTGCATGAATGAGGCTGGGGTCGGGGATAGGAGGGTAGGGGCATGGTGAGTGACAAGAGAAGTTGCTGAAGACATCAGCAGAGCCCTGACCAAGATTTCTGTAGGCCATGGCTAGGAGTTTAGATTTTATTCTAAGTTTTAAGAGCAATGGTATCCATTGAAATATTTTAAGTAAGGCAGTGTCACTTTTTTTTGCTGCTGAATGGAGAAGGGTTTGGAGGGGCAAAAGACAGGAAACAGGAACACAGGCATAAAGATATAGAGGTTTCAGTAAGAAATGTGGATGATTTGGATAAGATTTTGAGAGTAAGAGGAGAAAAAGACAGATCAGATGCAGAACTGACCTGCAAAATCATCATCTGAAAGTGAGAACAAGAGGATATAGAGAATTGGGGGAATTGCATTGGAGAAAGAATGTGGGGTTTCTAGAGAAACACAGGTTCATATGGATATCAGATTCAAAGCAAATATCCAAGAAGTTGGCCATTTTCATTTTATAGTGTCTTCAAATTGTCCAGGACTTTTCCCTGCAATGTTCAGTCATACAGGTGCAGGTGCAAAAAAGACAAAAGATTTGGGTTCATCCAGCATAAGGGTTTGCCAGAAGAATAAAGAGCAGGAATCATAGTGAATTTTCAAGATTATAAACCATGACATACACTCCAAACTATACAAGGGGTACAGATTAACAGAAAATGAAAGGTTCGATGGAGTGAAGATGTGAATGAATTTTAAGAATTATCTCCCTGGGGCACATAAGTAAGTGAGTTATAAAGGCAGGAAATATGGTCAGATAGTAGGAAGTTATAATTTGTTTCTTCTGCTTGGAATGGTCATTTCTTCCTCTAAGCAAACATGTCTATTTGATCTCTAACCACATCCACCCTGAGTTTTTCTCTACCCTAGCTTACTGGCCATCCCACTTCTTCCCCCCAGCACCACAACCCGAGTTGTCACTATCTCATCCAATCCTAAAAACATACCTATTCTCTCCTTGGAGCATTTCTGTTTTCCCATTGGAATCTCTCCTCCTGTGACAGCCCTCACACCAAGTGTGTACTACTGATAGCATTCACCTTACTATCTATTGCTCATTGTTTTTCCTTTCTAGATTTCTTTACTCAATTGGGAAAAATATTCAAAAGTGTGTGGATCCCGTGGCAGTAGTGAGACTATTGTGAGGCATGGAGCAATCACTCTCACACTCACAGGAATCTCAGATTCCTAAGCCTCCAAACCTCACCCGTTCTCTAACGCAATATTTCACCAAAATAAAACAAAAGCTAACAATCACAGTTCACAAAAGTCTCTAGCAGCTCCGTGGACCTCATGGAATGGCCTCAATATCACAAATTTAATTTAAACCACTCTACCACTCAAAAATACCCTCAAGCGTGAAACAGCTCTGCCAGGCTGAGGGAATACGGATCTGCACAATGATCAAAAATCCGGATGCCACATCTGGATGCATGGGCAGCAGACCCTGGGCAGGAGCAAGGCCAAACGGGTACATCAGAGGTGCCAAGAGAGTCAGGTGGCACTGGGCTGCACTCGTGGTCTGACCTCAGCCTGGCACCTACCTCTGTCCTCTCCAGTTCCGGCCGCAGGGGCAGTAACAGTGGCCACACCCCGGCCTGAAGCCATGGCTAGCACCACGAGGGCTCCCCCCAAACCTAAAAGTGGCGTGGGGGTCGGGGCCGGGTGCGTGCTGGTACAAATTCGGGCTCGGAAACTGAACCCGGTAAGAGCCCCGCCGCACAGGTCCCGGGCGCCCCCGGAAGCGCCGCTCACGTGACGATCACGTGACGGGCACTGGGCGGGGGCGCGCGGGTTTGTTTTGATCCCCCGTTTGTTGAATTGTGAGCATGTGGTTTCGGCTGTAGCGCTTTTTACCCTCCCCAGACCTTAGTCGTTCAATATGATCCTGACTTCGTTTCGGTTTCTCCTCGTCTTCTAGTCGGGTTCTTGTTTTCCGCCTCGGCCCTTTTCTCCACCTAGCAGTACTGACGTTTTGGAGAATGGTTTGTTTTTTTGTGGGGCCAGAGGCGCTGGTTTGTAGCTCTGTGTTCGCTTATTCTGCAGCCATGACCAGCCCCCGAGATGGCAAGAGCTCACATTTCTCTTCCACTTCCTTGCCCTTCTGACTCCTGGTTTTCATGGCTGCCAGGGAACACGGGCCTCTGGCAAATGTCCTTTACTTGCTTCCCCGTGACTCATTTCCCAATCCAGGCAAACCAAAGTGCTCGACTTAGGTTTTCAAGGACACTAACCGACAGCTGTCAGGCTTCTGGACTTGTATAGTCAAGTAAACAACCGGCTTCTTGATCAAGAGATCAACAACCCCCACCCTTCCCCTCGCTTTCGCTTCATCAGGAGATGGAGCTAGGCCGTTTCGAAGCAAAAGGCTTCCATTCTTAATATATGCTCATTGCTTGTCTATTAAGTAACAAGGCAAAATGTGTAGGTAGAAAGCTATGTATAATATATGTGTGTGTGTATGTGTGTGTATATTATATATATATATAGCTAGCTAGTTTATTTTATTTTTTAAAATATTTTTTATAATTCTTACATCATTTTTCATCTTTGCACAATGTATGTATTTTTATTTTGGCTATATTCCCCATGCAATTGCACCCCCCCCCTTTATTTTGACTCTAGTCCTTCCTCTTTCCACCCCTCCCTCTCCACCCCCCACGCCCCCAGTGTGTCTCTGGTTTATAGTTGCTTGTTGATTTCGATTTTTATTTTGTCTTTTTCCTGGTCCCTTATTTAGGTTTTCTAAATTCCTGCTATGAGTGAGACCATCCAGTATTTTTCTTTTTCTTTCTAACTTATTTCGCTGAGCATGATCCCTTCTTATAGCTAGCCAGTTTATCATTTCTTTGGGCAGGACACAAAAAGACAGTTGCTAAAACTAGGCAGCAATTCCCTGGGTCCCACCCACACCTCAATCTTATCCTATCTCCCTATAATTTCTGAAGTTATAAACCCAACAAAAATAGGAATAAACCAATATAGAAACAAGCATTAGCTTAAGTGACCGGAGGTCACCGGCTTGTTTATCAAGCACGTGAAGTAAACTCAGACACTTCCTCCCGCACCCGAGCTCCTCGCCCAGCCTCTAACACATCCTTTGTGGGAGCTGCTTTTTCCCGAGGCTCAGCTCGCTCGCCCCTTCCTTTCCAATCCCCTCTCCCCCCTGGAAGCCGGGCTTCGCTCCGTCTCTCGCCTCTGTTTAGCCCCCCTAACCCGCCGGGGGAGAGGAAGGCCAGTGTCTCTGGCTGACGAGCCGGGGTCCCGCACCCCGACCTCGTCGCCGCCCCCCGCCCGGCGCCCCGCGCCCCGCGCCCCGCCTGGAGCGGGCACACCGCGCAGGCGCACGAGCGCGGCCGGAGGGCGAGGGCGAGCGGAGCGGACTCGGCCTGAGCCTCGTCCCGCCGCGTCCGTGCGGGGCTGCTCTGCCGCCCCCTGACCGCGCCGGGCCGGCGCCCCGCGGGCCGCGCGTCGCGATGGGCTCGGGCTGGAGCAGCGAGGAGGAGCGGCAGCCGCTGCTCGGGCCGGGGCTGGGACCTGCGCCGCCGCCTGCCTGGAGGAGCCGGGACGCGGCGGCCGCGCTGCCCGCGGCGGCCCCGGGGCTCGGGCGCGTGTACGGGCGCCGCTGGCTGGTGCTGCTGCTCTTCTCGCTGCTGGCCTTCGCGCAGGGCCTGGTCTGGAACACCTGGGGGCCCATCCAGAACTCGGCGCGCCAGGCCTACGGCTTCTCCAGCTGGGACATCGCGCTGCTGGTGCTGTGGGGGCCCATCGGCTTCCTGCCCTGCTTCGCGTTTATGTGGCTCCTGGACAAGAGAGGTGAGGGGCCGGGGCGGGCCGCGCTGTCGCTCGGGGGCGCCGGGCCCGCCGGGTCTCCAGGCCCGCGAGCCGCCTCCCCTGGCTTCGTCCTAGGGGTTGTGTGAGGTGACGGAGTGCTGCTGGCATCCCTTTCCTGACGGGGAACCCTCCGTCCCCGAAGCGACAAATAAGGGAAAGCGTCTTTGCAGATATTTATGTTTTTATCGAGGCCTATTATGCAACAGCTGAGATGAAGCGATCTCTAAAATGTTCGATTTTTGCCTGTTGTGGACATGAAAGTGTCGCCGTGCACGTGCTGTGTATGTTTTTTACACCTGACATAAGTGACCGAGGCTTTGACTTAGTAGGAATTTGGGGATGTGGAGGGTGGACGGATGGAGAATAGGTTGATGGTGCCCAAACATCAGGAAGGAATGAGTTGGCTTTGCGTATATAATAGATGACTTCAGTCCAGGAAGAACTATTGGGAAATCGAGTCTAACATTCTGGTTTCTGGAAGATGGTGCACAGCAGCTTTGAAGTGTATGTATGTGACTAGGTGGCTGTGTCAGATGAGCTTTATGACTCTCAGATAAAGCTTGCAGATGAATGAAGACTCTCTTCATTGAGTAATACTTTGAACAGACATCTCACTTTACCACTGACCAGTGTGAACCTGGGGGGGGAGAAGGGAAGTCTTAGGATTGAATGAAAGGCATCGAATTATACCAGATATGGGTAAATGATTCATGATCAGTGCGAAGTAACTGCTAAAAAAAAACAACAAAAATTTTAGGCATCAGCCATAGTACTCAAAATAAGAAGAGAAATAACTTGATATGCTCTACACTGATGTTCAGTTCTGAGTGTTGTTCATTTAAAGAAGGCCATAAACAAACTAAAATACTTTAAAGTTGTGTGACAAGAATAACAAAGGATGTGAAAATCATAATGTGTAAGATAAAAGGAACTGGGTGTGTCAAACTTCAAAAAGAAACTTGAGGCACATTATAAAATACATGATGCTCAAGTAAAAGAGGAATTAGTCTTAATGTGTGCAGTTCCAGAAGGGAAGAACTAAACTGAATGAAGTAAGAAGGGGATGTAACTCAATACAATACAAGCAAGAACCCTCTAACAATGAGAACAATGAGAGGTATCCAGGCCTGGAGGTATGTTTTGACTGGCATAGAAATTTCAGGTAGGGGGCCTCCCTACTGGCCTAGGGGTTAAGTCTCAGTGCCAACCCAGTTATGGCACAGCAGACCTCTACTGTCTCACGCACTTCTCCCCTTGGCAATGTATTTCAGTAAATCCTCCTGTTCTGTTCCCCACTCTATTTCTAGTGAATCCTCTCAGTCCCTGCACCTCTTGCTTACACCCCAGTTCTTCTGTGCATAAATAAATAAATAAATATCTTTAGAAAAGAAATTCCAGGTAGAGCAAGTACTTATGCAGAGGATATGTGCTTCTCTTCTGAGAGTTTCTTATGCTGACTAGAGGTTGTCTTTGTTTAGATTGTTTTGTTTATTCTTAAACTAGAAACTTTATTTGGATTGCACCAGTTTTTCTAAATGTTCAATCCCATTCCCCTCCGCCCTCTCTCCCCACCCCAAAATTTAGACTTGGGTCCCAAATTGCATTTAGTTGTGATTGTGCCTTTGTGTCCTATCTGTGACACTTTCTTGGTCATTCTTTACAAGGTTAGCTACATTTAGAGGGAAATTTTGCTGTTTTTATTTATGTTTTTATCAGGAGCATTTTTCAATATTACTAAAGTTAGCCAACCTTATGTGTTTGGTAGAGAAATGTTAATTTTTACTATTTTTATTATAATTATGTCTACTATCCATGGCCAAAAAAATTAGGACCACCTAATTGCTTTATGAAATAAACTACTTGGTTTTTTCATAGTTCCTGTACTATACAGTAAATGCACTTTTATATTTTCCATTGATTGAAGCAATAAAAATAAATTTTAAAATTCTCCCTTTTAGTGAGTGGTTCTCCATTTCAGTAGGAGAAAGCTAATACACTTTCATGTGTTGGCTCTCTTGCTGCAAATTTCCTATCAATAAACATAGAAAGTAAGTTCCTGGCATCCTTGTGTACTAAAGTATCTTGCTCCCTAGAGGATAGGTTGTTGACCTTTCTGCTGCCATGGGTCCAAGCCAGCTAAGCAGAGAAGACCAGTTATCTTCTTAAAATGGGTATTGTACCATCTTCACCCCTATTCATTTTCTAGTGAGGAGACAAAAAGGGACTAGCTAGAGAACTAATAGAGTCAAAAGCAAGTGCGCCTGAGAAGTCAAGTGAAGAAGGTTTCAAGGAGGAAAGAACACCTAAAGCTGTGCTAAGCACTGATGAGATGTAGTCTCAGAGCACCTACATTCCAGTGAGGAGATACTGGTAACAAACAGTAAAATTAAATATTTAGTATGTCAGATGGTGGTAAGTGCTTTGGAGAAAAATGAAACAGGGCAAGGGGGAAAGGAATTGTGATCGGGTGGTTTTTTGTTTTATATAGCATGTCAGGGCCTCCCCTGTGCCTGAACGTTGGGTTGCGAAGCTGCCTGCAGCCTCTGCAGCGCCGGTTCGATCCCCGGCTGCTCCCTGGCCACCAGAGGAGGGTCCCACATGGTGCGCAGACCTCTCCTGCCACCCACTACTCCCCTCAGCAGTGTACTGCATCACTCTGCCTTTTCTACTCTCCCCTCTGGCTCTGGTGAGTTCTCTCACCCTCCCGCGCTTCTGGCTGTACCCAGTATTTGCATAAATAAATAAATCTTTAAAAAAAAAAAAAATATATATATATATGTATATATAGCATGTCATTGACCAGGTGTGTTTCAGCAGAGACCTGAAGGAAAAAGGAAGGCAGACCTGGCAATGCTGGATAACACTGTTTCTGGCAAACACAAGTGTCCTTAACTTGTTTGGGACATCTAACATAGAGAGCACTGCGGCCTGTGTGGCTGGAATAGAGCCACGAGGAAAACAGCACTAGAAGATGAAGCCATACAGGTGGAGGCTGAATCATGCACAGCCTCCTAGGATGTTGGCCATTAAAGACTCAATTCGTTGAAAGGCTTGAGTAAAAAAGTGAAAAATATTCTGCCATTGTCTAGAGAATAAGAGCCTCAACCTGGAGACCAGCTAGAAGGTGAGTGGAATAACTCCAGTGAATTTGATGCTGACTTCCAACCAGGGTAATTGTAGTGTAGGATTTGAGAACTGGTTAGACTCCAGATGTCTATTGGAAGTAGACTCACCATTAATTGCTGATAGATGGGATGTGGGGTATTCAGGAAAGAAAGGAGTCTAAGATGTTTCTCATATATTTAGCATTAGTAATTGAAAGAATCAAGCTACAGTTTACTGAAATGTGGAAGATTCTGGAAGAAACAATTTGGGGACAGGTTGCATAAAGATCAGGGGTTTGAAACGCCTATTAGATATCTAGGTAAACAGATTAAACTGGCAGTCAGATTTCTATATAAGGAGTTCAGGGGAGAGGCCTGAGCAGTAAGTTTGGGGCTTATCAGGCTATATTGGTATTTGTGTCATGGGGCTGAGTGAGATCATCTGTCTCACAGGTGAGTTCCATGAAAGTAGGAAAGCATTGCTTGAGAGGAGAAGACTAAGTCTGGGGGCCTTCCGATTTTACCAGCCAGTAAGGATTGAGAATAGAGCCTTCAATTTAGTGACATGGCGCTCTTTGGTGTCCTTTAACAAACAGTTTCATTGGAGTGGTAGGTTTGCGTTCAAAATAAAATGCAAGAAGAATTGGAGACAGAGTGCAGCTATTTCTTTAACAGTTGTGCTGTAAAGGTCAGCAGGGAAATGGAGACACTAACTAGAGGGAAAAGCAGAGATTAAAGCAAATCTCTGAAATGCAGTATTCCAGTGGATCCAGTAGAAAGTAAAATTGACATGCTGGAGGGAAATGGAAAAAGTACTGTAGCCATGCCCTCCAGTAAGCAAGATCAGATGCACTGCTCAGAGCACAAGTAGACTGGTTGGCCTTAGATCAAAGTGTTGACAGCCAATTCTTTAGTAACACAGAGAAGATAATGTAGATGCAGATGCAGATGGTGGATGGTAGGAGCTTTTGAAATTGTGGAAGTTGTCTTTGTTTATAGTTCTTAGAAAACAGGAAACAAAATTATCACCTGACAAGTGAGGGTAGAGGAACAGTAATTGGAAGAGTGAGAAAGTACATATATTATGCAACTTTTTCATAGGAAATTGGAAGTGGCATGAACTAGGAATTATAATAGGATTGTTGGGCAACACAAAGTACTTTAAGTGATAGGATGTTAATTTCAAGTGAGACCAGTTGGCTGGTGTGTTTTTTCCCCCATCCTGTTCTGTAAGGCAAGTGCAGCCATGGGTGAGAGATTTAACCAAAGTTGTGGTTTGCCAGGCAAGTAGGAATATGAAAGTGCAGACAGAATGGAATGGGGAAAGATATTTGCAAACCATATATTAGAACAAGGAAAATGACATGCTTGCATAGACACAGACAGGCAATCTTAAGAGTCGGGGGTATTTTTCTATAAACAATTTGTGCAACTCAACAACAAGAAATCATACAACTAGAGTAAAAAAATGGGCAGAGGATCTAAAAAGACATTTCGTGAAAGATGGTAAACAGATGGCACATACACACATGAAAAGATGTTCTGCATTGCTTGTCAATAGGGAAATGTAAATCAAAACCACAATGAAATTTCACCTCATATCAGTTAGAATGGTTAATATCAAGAAATCAAGAAACATTAATTCTAGGTGAGGATGTGGAAAAAATTTATAGACAGAGACTTCAAAACCATTAATATAAATATACTGTATATGTTCAAGAAGACAAAAGAAAGCTTGAGAATGGTAAAGACAGACACATAAAAAGCGTAACACTAACAGTACTGAACTTCTGCATATGAAAATGTAATCAGTGCCCAAGACAAAAACCAAAAAACCCAAACTAGACAGGATTTAAGAACAAATGAGACTTTGCAGAAGACAAGGTTAGTGAATTTGAAGACATAGTGATGGCTACTATCTGATGGGGTTCACATGATGGGGTTTGATGCACTCCAGAAGGCACAGTAGAAAGGTGTCAGGAGTTGGGGAGGTGTCAGGATGATGTGAGATTATGGGATTCATGAAGTCATTGGGATAAGGATGACCTGTGAAATCTTGGATCCTCAGAATGTGAACATGAAAAACAGGCACAGTGTTAGTCCTGATAGTCTCCAAGGCAGATTTAGGGTGGCAAGGCTAGAACTATTGGAAATAGGGAAGCAGGAGTCCTAAAAAGGTCAAGCCAAGCTCATCTTTACTCAGCTGATGGAAGTATGCCTGGAAAGGGCAGTCATACAGATAAACTGACTTCCCAAGCATCCATTGTGGATGTGTATATGGTTGGGTTTTTGTTGTTGTTGTTGTTTTTTCCTAATCAACCTTGCATCTTGAGTTTTTAAGTACCAGTTGTAGAGGTCCCATTCCTATACACAGTAAGTTCCCAGCAACAGAAATTGTCTCATCCATTGGAAAGAAGCTTCCTACATTGTCTGGTTGCCATATTTGAACAGAATTTATTTTTATTTTCAATCATGTTTGATTTTCCAAAATAGTTCTAATGGTTTTTGCACTCACATCCTAGCACTGTAATTACCTGGGATCTATTTACATAAAGATCCTAAATGTCATAAGTCTGTTTTCCTGGGATCATTATACCTTTCCTTCCCAAAGTCAGTTGATATTTTTTTGATGAAATTATAGAGTCCTGCACTGTCAGGATTCAAATGATGTAAAGGAAGTTTTCTATTTAAAATTGACAGTCAACTGAGTGGACTAAGTAATAGTTGGCAACACTTAAATATAAGCAAAAAAGCCACAAGCTATATCTTTGAGGTGGTTTTAATAATCAGCTTTTCACAACTTACTTGTTCTTGAAAGTTTATATTAACTGTTATATGGCCCTTTATTTTATTAAAAAACATTAAAATTGAGTAAAAAAGTATGCTAGCCTTCAGCTTTAACAATAGGAAACTTGGTATTTGGCCATATAGCCATAAACAGTGTTCTATCACTCACTTGGTGTTTACTTACCTTAATTACAAACCAGATATTTAGGGGAAAAATAAACATCATGTAGAATATAAGCCTTATTCTGCTAAATCTATCCAGTGTTATTCACTATCCTATTGGGCACCTGTGCTTCAATATAAAGTTATAATAAAACATTTTGCAAGTTTGGGATATTTATGACCACAAATGTACGTTTTATTAATTGTCCTCTATTTCCTGAGGCTATAGCATTTTAAAATTTGTGTTTTTTCAGTGGAATCAGTAAATGAGCAGTATGGATGCATTACTTGCTACCAAGAAGCACATTTTCTATGATATTCCTTCTGCCAAATTCTATTAATAATATTTAGATCATATAAGGATATTATAAAGTTGACTCGGTTCACATCACAAATTATCTTCAGTGTAATATGTGTGTGCGCCTGATCCAGAGCGTGTTGATTCTTCTTGCTATATTTAATCTGCATAATTATGGTTTTGTTGACATTCAGTTTCCTTCAAACAGAGAGGTACTTTGAAGACCAAACATTTAATCATCACCTCTTTGCCAAAAAAAAGAAAAATTTGCACGAAACAGTTTAATTTTATCACTGTGGTTTCAAGGAAGTGTTGAGTTTGGGAGAAACTGGAAGAAATGTTGCCGCCTTTGCCACATACTCAGCATGATGTGTATAGTGTGACCCAGAATAGTAAGGCAAAATTACAAAAGTGTACATTCCAATAGGAAGATGCAGTCCTGTTTTGTTATCCTGTTATGTTTATTATATTTTATTATATTACAACATATTATATTGCATTGTATTACTCTGCCATGGCTAGAATATTGTTTTAGGTTACCTTATTTTCATGTTCTCTTTTTCACCATGTTATACATGTAACTGATCATTGCCAGTCATTTTCAAAATAAATGATCATATTTGGGATATAAAGGAAAAAGCTCTTTGATCCACATTATCTTGTAAAGTCCTAAGTGAGCCTTATTTTTTTTTTAAATAGCATCATTCTGTGCTTGCTTCGGCAGCACACATACTAAAAAAAAAGCATCATTCTATAAGTTGAAAGCCAGCTGATAAATCAAGAAAAATAAAAGTATTAGATTGTCCTAATTACAGAACAAAATATGGAATTGGTAAATTGTCATTTTTTGAGATTAAGGCAATAAATCTGTTACTTTAAAAGACTTTTTAGTTTAGCTTTTTATTAGCAGCTTGCATTTAAACATTAGAAATTTTATATTGGAGATATAAAACTAAAATATCTAGTCTTCAAAAATTATTTTCTGTATTCTTTTTAGTGGCTGAATGAAACATTCTAGCCATTCATTTTGAAAAGTCAGAGCTAATGGAATTTCCTCCCTCTCTCCTTGATGTGGTCATTCAAGTTTTCTATTAAAGTTAGAATCATTTATTTTCAGCTTGTAGGGTTTCCCCTCATGTTGGGAGTTAAAGGAAATGCATAATATCAGTATATAATATCAGTATGATTGAATGAAATATTAATCTTTGTTCTTGACATTGGACTTAACTGAAGAGAAAATAGAAAATAATCCCATTGTTTTTATTTACTTTTAGGTCTTCGGGTAACTGTGCTTCTGACTTCCTTCCTTATGGTTTTGGGAACCGGTCTAAGATGCATACCTATCTCAGACTTAATGCTTAAAAGAAGGTAAATTTTATAAATTACTACAATTTCCCCCCCATATTTTTGCTATGAGTAAATTATGTTTGGTTGTAAACTGTTCCATTTTTAAAAGCATTGTTAAAGGGTCACATTTATAGTGGCATTTTTTCCTCCTACATGATGGTTAGGTGGAGATTTCTTATTTGTCATGTGAAAGACACTATACAAGTTGTTGCATAAATGAGACAAGAAAAGGTTAATCTTTATGCTGTCTAGAAGCTATAATAATTATGTTCCCATAATAATAATAATTATGTTCCCATAACAATAGTATAGCATAATGAAGTTCAATGTAGTTAATACCATAGGCGCGATATAAAATTGCCTGGAGAAACTGAGAGATAAGGATACCAGGCTAAGGATATCAAAAAGAAGTGTTTGTGAAGGATATTTAATTAAACTAGGTGTTGAAGGATGAGTGGAATTTTGATAATTAGAGTTAAGATATACCAGGTAGAGTAACAGCAAAAATGAAGGCTGGGAGGCAGGTAAGCATTGGCTTCTTCTGGGCTGAGTAGGTAATACACAACAGCATTTTTTTAACTGGGTTTCATGGATTTATTCTAAAGATTTACAAGGTATATGAAGATTTTTTAGATTTGTTTTCCTTTTGGTTATAATTGTAAAAACTGTTTACCAGCAATAATCTGTTATTAAGACATTTTTATTGACCAGCATGTTAATTTCTTAAATTGGTATTTATCAAACTAGGATCCTTGGATGTGACCTTGAGAACCATTGGTAATTTTTTTTTCCCTTTTAAAATAGACCACAAATTACTCAAGTTTGAGAGATACCAATCTATAGAATTAGGTATAAGAATGGCATATAAAGAGATGAGTTTAGTAAAGGTTATGCTGATTATGAAGGATCTTGTTGCCATCCTGTAGAATTGTATTGTCCTCATTGGACAGTTGGGAATCCCCTTTTGTTTGTTATCAGGGCAGCAATAGGATCAGGCCTCTGTAGTTAAACTATGATTTGACGTATATGGAATTGATTGCAAAGAAGAGAGGCTGCTGGCAGAAAACTAGGAAAGACGCAGTGAGAGTCCAAGCTGGAGCCATTCTTCTGTTTGTTAATTCATTTATAAGTTCATAAATTCAGTAAAATTCACCAATCACTTTTCTGGACATAGGAAATGCAGCTTAGATTACAAAAGACATACCCTTGCTTCATGGAGTTTACATTTTAGTTGGGGAGACTGGCAATGAACTACATAAAAAAGTAAATATATAGTAGGAGAAATATATATTATGGAGAAATAAATATATATATATTATGGAGAAAAACCAAAATAGGAAAGAAGAATTTGAAATGTCAGAGAAGGAAGGTGAAATTTCAGAAAGAATGGCCAAGCATACTGGGAAGATAACATTTTTGCATTAAAAAAAAAAACAAAAAACAACAACCCTGAAGGAATGAATGGATGTTGCATTAGATTCTCTAGGAGACAAGTATTGCAGGCAAATCACAGCAAGTGTAAAGGGTGGGGCAGGTCGCGTGTGCCTGGTGGAAAAGCTGGTATATCTGGAGTCCAGGGAGGGACTTTATGGAAAGAGTGGTAGAAAATGAGACCAGACCACTTATGGGATAGTAAAGGGAGTATGGATACTTCAACTTTTTCTGGGCTAGGAAATGATGACGGTATTGTAGTGAGAAGCATGTCATAGGCTGCTTTACTGGTAATAGGATGCAGTTGAAGGTCGGAGTGAGGAGACCAGTTAGGGAAACAGTACAATAAACCAGGTAAAAGATGAGGGTGGCTTAGGCTAAAGTGGTGGCTGGCAATGAGAAATAGTCAAACTGATTATAGTTTTGATGAAATAAGGGGAAGTCCAGAAAGATGCCTTGCCTTGGGAAGTTGTAGGAATGGAAAGGATAGCACAGATGTCAGCGAGAACATAAGAAAACAATGGGAGAAAATACAATTGAGGCTTTATTGGAGAGACTGAAGTTGTTGATTCTGTTCATAGAGATAAGGAACACAGGAAGAGGAAGGAGTAGATTTTAGGTACAAGGTATTGTTTTTCATTTTGAACAGAATTTTTCAGTTTCAAAATAAAGGCTCTTCATTTTTAAAATGTGTTACTTTTCTAAAATGTGTAAGTGCCATATTTTAAAATGAAGGTAGCAAAATCATATAGGTTTCTGTGAAAAGCTAGTCTTCATTTCCTAGCCTTCTGAGTGAGGTTTTAACAGATGAGTTTCGTTATTGAGATAGTCTTGATTTTCCTAACATCCAATAAGTTTAAGCATCCAGTTTTTAAGAACAAATTTCAGTGTAAGCTCAAATTCAGCACTGCATTCGTTTAAAATGTCTGTTAATGTTTTTGTTAGAGTTTCTTCTGGTTTGGGCCTTCTATACTAGTACTTCTTCCTAGTCTTATATTCCCTTCATTTGCTTCCCACATATAAAATTTTAGAAAAAAACAGTTGACTGTGTTGATGGAGAGGTACTGTGAAAAACAAGTAGAGGTTATTAAGGAATATTAGCAAAGAAAGAAAAAAAATAGATTAAATCATTCATTAAAAAAAGGATGTAAATTGAATTTTTAATCCCATGTGTTCATCTGTAAAGAATGTAAGAACATTATCCCCTTGAAATGAGACTTCATTTTGTGTCATATAGCATTTCTTTTAAACAGTATTACTAACAATGCATTTGTAGCTGTTAAAATAAAAATGTTCCAATTGGAATATGTAGCTTTTTTCATGTTCAAAGAGTTTATTCCAGCTTGGATGGCATATTATGGTAGAGTTATTTATATTCATGTCAAAATAGGGAGATAAGATTATAACATGATTTCTTCCTATCTGTAAAACATGAGGGGGCTATAGCAGATGAGCTCTAGCAGATGTTTTGGGTAATGTGGAATATATACTTTTGAATAATAGGTACAATAAATTGAGCACCACTTTTAAGCTTTAGTCTAAGTTTAAAAGTGGTGATCAATCTATTTTAAAATGCATTTTTATGCATTTGGCTGGAAATGAGACAAGCATTTAGCATTTTGTGTTTTTGTGTCCCTATTTTACTCGGAGCTTTTTGAATTTCTGACCCCGCCTTCTGGAGTAGTACCCCTGCAACTTAGAGTTCCCATATTTTAGCTTTTGTAAATCTAGAGACATGAGAATAAAAACTGTATGAGCCCATTCCTCAAATACATTTATTCCCACCTTCCTAGAAATGTTCTGTCTTTGCATAGTATCAATATTTCTTTTATCTGCATAGTACCAGGGAAAAATTACTTTTTTCTTATTAATATCAGAGATAAATGAGCTTCGAATATGAACTAAAAAGTGTTTCTTCTATGATCAGAAAGCAAATTATAACCAAAAAATTATAAATGGCATTGTTGTATAGTGTGAAGTGATATTACATGCTCAATAAACAATTTAAAGGTGAACTTAGAGTAAGTTATATCTGCTTTTACTCATAGGTATCCCCAGTGAATCATAGGCCACATGCCATACAATCTTTCATTTTAGTATCATTTTTATTATTAGTAACAGATAACATTTACTAGCATGGATTAGATACTTAAATAGTATAGTTCTAGTGAACATGAATTTTCTAAACATATACTCCATATGAAATGCTTTGCAGCTGGAAAAATTACATTTAAAATGAACATATCAGAAATGATGAATTATTTACTAAACAGTTTCATGACAGTTGCTTAACTATCTGGAATAAAGAGAAACTTAAATATTCGCCTTACCACTTAAGTAAATTCCAATTTGGACCAAGGATTTAAATGTAAAAATGATCCATAAAAGTATTAGAAGTGGGGCCTCCCTGGTGGCTCGGGGGGTTGGGACGCAACCTAGGAGGTTGTCTGCAGCCACTGCAGCACAAGTTCGATCCCCGCTGGCCAGGGAGCAATCCACATGGCACAGCAGACCTCTCCTGACTTGCCTGCTGCTCCCCTCAGCAGTGTGCTTCAGTCAGTCCACGTGTTCTGTTCCCCACTCTGCCTCTGGTGAATCCTCTCACCCCCCCCGCACCTCTGGCCTGTACCCCCAGTTCTTGTATGCATAAATAAATGATAATAATATAATAATAAAAAGTATTAGAAGCATTATTGACAGCCTGCATATTACTAAAGAATAGACTGAACTGTATAAAATACACAAACTCTGAAGGAGAGTGAGCTGCCAAGGCAGATAGGCAGCTCTGTACCACACAATGTGCACCAGGTTCCTTCTCCATTGTTGCTCCAACATACCCTAGGGTAAGTTTTTTTCCAGGTGGTTGAAACTGGCTTGTTAGCATGCTCTCTTTTATTCTAGTCAAGGAAAGGGAAGTAGACATCCCATCTAGGGCTACATCTCTAAGTTATGACTAAGAGCTTGTATTTATCGTTTCTTCTGACATCCCATTGGTACAGACATAGTCACATGGTCACGCCTGTCTGCAAGTGAGACCAGAAATGTAGCTCAGCTGTCAGGTACCCAGTAAAAACTCAAGAATTCTATAACAAAAGGGGAGAAAAGGGAAAAATAGATATAAGGAGACAGTCATCTCTGCTACCAGTTACTTCCAGGTGTCCATGAATGCCCTTCTTCCCATGCAGAAAATATATTCATCCTACTCCAAAGGAAAAAACCCACAACACTGTTTAATTTTTACATTCACCTCAAAATACACAATCTCTGGGTTCAGTCATGTCACTGTAGCTCTCTTGGAGATAAGTCCTCTGGTTGTTCTTTTTGACTTTCGACTTTATTCTCTAGAAAACTGTTTTTGTCAGGTATCCTTAGCGACCACAAGTGAAGTGAAGATTACAGCACATGCTCTTCTTGGAGGCTGTATGGCTTTTGCATTTCACTCACTGCCTGGTGCTAATTGGGGAACCTGAGACTTGCTCTAGGGATTGTTTTGTGGTGTCATTGACAATACATTCCCCTCAGACACTTACTAGACTTCTAGTCTGTTTACATTCAGTAAGTTGCTTGTAAACGTAGCCACACCCAAACATTTTTACTTCTGGCTGTGGTTCTTACACCTGCTGAAACTCCTTTCCTATACTGACTTTTGTGCTTAGCCCATCCCTTTTCCTTCAATGCAATGGCAGCTACATCGATGCTGTCTGAAAAAAATAGGTCTGAGTAGCAAAGTAACACCTTTAATCTGATCTTTTCTTCTAGACAAGATCCAAAGCACGTTTTATTTCCTGCCACTTAGGATACAGAAGCAACCTGAGGCTTCAAATTTCTAAAGTCTCATTAAATTTAGATTGTAGACCTCAGGCTGAGAAAAACTCCTTAACAGAGCTCTTGACCCTTCCATCCTTGCTTGCAAACAAACTAACTCTTACCTGACTATATCTCTCTTACAGTGTCATCCTAAAAGCAAAATAGGGGAGGAAATAGAGAGTAATGTTTTGATTTTTTTCCATCCATTTCCAAGCTATCACAAGCAGTGGTTTTGCTGCCTCTCACTCCATCTGCCTTTTAAGCTGAATGACTAAGTCAGTGCCAAATATGTTGTGTCTTTATGAATGCCGCACCCCAGATTGGAAGCTAATTTCTCAATCAAGGAACAAGTTAAGCTGCTATAATGAGGACCTGAAAATATAATAGCTCAGTAAAAGTATTTCTTAGTTGGTAGTCAGTCCAGAGTTGGCAGGTGGACCTGACACAAAGGCAGCTCTAGTCCACAAGGGACCTAAGTCCCCTCTATTTTGTTGCTCCCTAGGAAGATGACCTTGGCAGTACAGTCCAAAGGCCGGTTCATCAGCACTGTTGTCACATTTTATCCCTTAGGAAGAGGGAAAAGGAAAGCAGGGAGAACATTTTAGGAGGTGACCCTGAAGTCCTCATACTCTAATCTCACTGGTCCAAACTTAGTAACAAGGTCCCACACTTCCACAACACGCCTTGGAATTGTAGACTGCAGCACCTCAGCAAAAACTTTGATGCTCTGTAACTAAAAGGAAAATAGAAAGACTGGACTTTGGGGGAGCAAATTAACTGCTTAGCGGGAAAAGATCATTTTTTTTTTTTTTTTTTGTTTTTTTTAATAGTGCATTTTATTTATTTATTTTTTTATAAAGCAATTTTTTTTTAAGATTTATTTATTTATATAAGCACTGGGTACAGTCAGAAGCGCGGGAGGGTGAGAGAATTCACCAGAGCTGGGAACAGGACAGGCAGACTGAAGAAGTACACTGCTGAGGGGAGCAGCGAGCAGCAGGAGAGGTCTGCGTGCCATGTGGGACCCTTGCCCGGCGGCCGGGGATCGAACCAGCGTTGCAGAGGCTGCGGGCAGCTTTGCAACCCAGCACTCAACCGCTGCACCACCTGGGAGGCCCAGGAAAAGATCATTTTGGATCCTCATTTCAAACTATGCTTCAAAATAAATTCAGATGAACCAAATGGTTAAATAAGTAGCTGGAAAACAATATGTGGGGATATTTATTTGATTGTCTACATGGGAAAAGTATTTTTTGTAAGTGTGGGGGGAAAAAAAAAGAAAGGGGTCTCCCTGATGGCGCAGGGGGTTAAGTCGAAGCACTATGAAGCTGTCCGCAGCCACTGCAGCACAAGTTCGATCCCCGGCCAGGGAGGTGACCCACATGACACAGCAGACCTCTCCTGTCTTGGCCACTACTCCCCCAGCAGTGTATTTCAGTAGATCTTTGTCTGTGGTGAATCCTTTCACCCCCCTGCACCCCTGACCTGCACCCCAGCTCTTATATGTATAAATAAATAAATATTTTTTTTAAAAAAAAAAAAGGAAAACCATAAAGAGAAAAATTGATAGATCTGACTACTAACAAATTATTAAATTTTATGTTTCCAAAAAAAAAAAAAACCCACCAGGAAAGAGTATTTATCAAAATAAATACAATAATAGGTAAATAATGTACATAAATACATAAACCACTCATTCAAATCAAGACAAATTATAATATACCAATAGGAAAAATGATAAATATTCAGAAAAGAAATGCAAGTTAAAATAAGGAGATGCCTTTTGGCTGCATCTAGTGTAGTAGACAGAATTATGTCCCCATGTGCAAAAGATGTCCCCATTCTAATCTTGGAATCTCTGAGTATATTATGTTATATTACATGGCAGAGCACTGTGGTTACATATAGAATTAATTGTATATCAACTGACCTAAAAATGGGAGATTGGCCTGGGTTATCCAGATGGGTCCAATATAATCACAAACAGAGAACCAAAGAGGAAATCAGGAATGCAGGACTTAGACTGCTCTCACTGACTTCGAAGATGCAGGAAGAGGGTGATGAGCCAGTGAACCCAGGTGGCTGGTAGAAACTGGAAAAGGCAAGGAAACATCTTCTTCAGGGACTCCAGGAAGGAATGCAGCCATGCCAACCCCCAGCGTTAGCCCAGTGAGACTTGTGGTGAACTTCTGACTTACAGAACTGTAAGATACTAGATTTGTATTGTTTTAAAACCACTAAGTTTATGGTAGTTTGTTATAACAGCAATCGAGAACTCGTACTTCAGGTTGTGTGTGTGTGTTTAAATAGTGGCACTCCATGCTGGTGAGTGAAGGACAGGTCAGCCACTGTTGATGGAATATAAATTACTATAAACTCTCCTGAAAGACAATTTGGGAGTATGTTTCATGAAGCCTAAAATGTTCATACTCTTTGACTTATTGACTCTAAAGAAATAATTTGGAAAGTAGCAAATATTTACAAAGATTTTTCACAACAGCATTATTAATATTAGCTAGTAAGGAGCAAACATTAGGAAAATAGTTAAATGAGTTTTTATACATTTGTATAATAATCTGTCAGGAGACCATTAAAAATTATGCTCACAGGGCCTCCCCGGTGGCGCAGCAGTTGAGCGCTGGGTTGCGAAGCTGCCCGCGGCCTCTGCAGCGCCGGTTCGATCTCCGGCTGCTCCCGGCCACCCCCACCCGAGGAGGGTCCCACATGGCGCGCAGACCTCTCCTGCCGCCCGCTGCTCCCCTCAGCAGTGTATTTCAGTCCTTCTGACTGCTCTGCTCCCTGCTCTGGCTCTGGTGAATTCTCTCACCCTCCCGCGCTTCTGACTGTACCCAATGCATGTATAAACAAAACAAACAAACAAATAAATAAATAAATAAAACATGCCTCTATTAAAAAAAAAAAATCTTAAAAAAAAAAAATTATGCTCACAAAGAATCTAATGAAAATGCTTATGATAGATTAAAGTTAAAATGATTTAGTGATAAAGCGGTATATTGAATATGATGTCTGTGTTGCCTATGCTTGAGTGATTAAAAGCTGCATTGGGAAAAAAAACAAAAGAAAAAAGACATGACAATCAAAATAGTAGTAGGGGTTGTCTGAGTTATTAACAGAGTTATTAAATTTGTGGATTTTTTTTCCTTCTCTGTACGCTTCTTTTCTCCTATGAATGTGGGTATATAAATATATTTATACATGTGATATATATATATTTATGAATACTTTTAAACTAGAAAGACAAAATAAAAGCTATGGGGAGGAAAAGTCCATTTTTACTCTTGTACCTTGCCAAGAGATTATTCCATTTGGTCTTAATAAAAACCCAGTGAGAAAGATAAAGTACCTTTGGAGAAACTGAAACAGAAAGAGAACAAATGATTCACTAGAGATTATATGCTTAGTAAATTTAGCTGAAACTAGAAGCTGAATCTTTTGGTATCTAATCCAATATTCTTTTCACTGTGTTTTTATGTATGTTCTTTAACTGCTACTTGGTTAGTTTTATAAGCTCCTTTAGGGCCAAAACTGTAATACTCATCTTTATATTTTTTTAGTGTCTAGCTATAGCTGCCTTGACCATAGTACATTTTCTGTAGATATTTTAATTGAATCTTATCGGCCAAGGGTATTAAAGGATACAAAAGTGAAACAGATTTTCATGAAAGAAAGCTATACTAGGATAACGGTCTTCAGAAGCCTTGTTCCTTCTCACCAGCTCTGTTTTTCTCTCTCTCTAAATTCCTCTTTCTGTAATTAATTCATAGCATTTGTGACTTTTTAGTGCCCCGTCCTTTCCTGGACTAAATAAAGGCAAACTATTTGTTGCACTTTTGCCATTGTCAGTATCCTGGAAATCCTGTAACACATGAGTTTACTCTGATGCAGGATCATTAGGAATTGGGAGGTTTATGAATCATCGATGTGTTGAGACTTGGGGTTATTTTTATGGATTATAAGTTATTTTATATTAAAAACACATAGACTGTAAGTTAAGAATGATGGATTTACACTAAGAAAATATCAGTCAGGTTTCTAAAACACCTGACTGTCTAATGTTATCGCAATAGTAGTCATAATAAACAAAGGTTTATAAAATAGGTTTATGCATAGAATAAAAATATGCAGTTAACTGCATGCCTTGTTTAAGAACCTTGTATTATTTTAACAGTTAATGCTTTTTATTATTACTATTGTTAACAGAGAACCATAAAATGAGACCAGGTGGAAGAGTAGAGACATCTAGGCTGATTAAATCAGTTCTAATTTTGACTTCTTGGCCTGACTTAACCACTAGCTAGTTATATCAGTTGGAGCTCCTCCTAATACTTTCCAGAAAAAGGAAAGTTATAAAATTATTATAAGTGTGATATCTTAAATGTAGAACTCTCTGGAACTCAGTTTTCATATATATAAAATGAGGAAGGTGGGTTATCTAGATGAGGTTTGACAGGTGTCTTTGGGCTTTAAAAATTTTAATTCTAAAACATTGTATTATTGTAAGTAGAAAACAATTTAGGAATCAAAGGTATTTTTTCAAAGATTTATTTATTTATACATACAAGAGCTAGGGTGCAGGCCAGAGGTGCGGGAGGGCAGGGGGAGAGGGGTGAGAGGATTCATCAGAGACAGAGTGGGAAATACAACAGGCAGATTGACTGAAATACACTGTTGAGGGGAGCAGCAGGAGAGACAGGAGAGGTCTGCTGTGCCATGTGAGTAACTCCCTGGCTGGGGATGGAACTCATGCTGCAGTGGCTGTGATTGCTTCATAGTGCTGCCTCTTAACTCCTTGCGCCACTAGGGAGGCCCTGGAATCATAAGTATTTGTTTCAGGATGTCAGAAAGCAAAAGGCTAGGATACCAGAATATAACTAAATACAAGCAAAATGTCAAGTACATTGGAAAACATGAGCTGTGGATCTTCAGTTTGAACTTTTGCTCTTGGCATTTGTTTGAAAGCTAGAGTATATTGAATACTATGAAAAGGAGTGCAGTGGTGTGCAAAGGCCAGACCATGTGCCACTGAAGCTTCAGCCCATGGGCAACGGCACTAGATGAAGGAATACAGGGCCACAGCAGGATTTGCGGAGGCCTCCTTAGGCATCCACCAGGCCTACTGCAGCTTAGCCAGTCTTAGCGGGATGCCATAGAAACTGCTGGGTCTTTATTCTAATCTTGCTCTTAGCCTGGTAGTGAAAATTCCCTTATTTCTCATTCACTTTTCTATCCCGACTATGGGAATAGAACAAACCAGGCCTCAGAAGGAGACAGAAGTTAGGCAAGGAGAGGAAAATAAAAAAGACCAGTAGGAGAAAGGGAGAAAAGAGAGTTGAAAAAAGGGGATGGAGAGGGAGAGAAGAAAAGAGAGTAAGTTAAGGAATCAATGAGAAATGAGAGGAGACTGGAATGAAGGAGAGCGACACACCTGCCCCTTCACAGATCTGTCACAATTTGACCTGCAAAGGCCAGAAGATCTGCAGTCCCTAACTGACTGTATATCGACCTTCATCAAGCATGATGTTTCAGTCAGTAAGCAAGAATAGATCCCTTGAGTTAACTAGTCAACTTTTAACTCATCAACTTCCAGAGAGCTCCCTTTCTGCTATAAAATTTACTGCACAGTAGTCAAAACTACCTCCTTGTGCATGTAACTTCTGTCCACCTTTCCCAAGTCCACTGTACTTAAGACACTAAAAAGCACTGCCCTTGCTTTTACTACCCCAGATACCTTTTTTTTTTTAAGTTTTATTTCTAGGATATCTGTGAATCATTGCTGAATTTAAACTTTTTCAAATTTAGAAACTGATACACATTTGTAACTGTGTGCAGGATCCTTGTTTGTCTAAGTGACTCTACTTCCCTGTACCTGGACCAACCTGCACTTGCTGGAGGGCATCCGTGCTGCCTCGGTGCTGCTCTATTAGGCTTAGGAGGCCGAGGGGAGTTTAGAACCCATGGTCTTTACTGGGGAGGAACTTAACTAATACTTGCAAAAAAAACAAAACTAAAGTACAAAGATGACCCAGGAAAATTAATATTAAGACGTATGTTTTATTTCACTTTACTGAGAATTGTGAATCACTCTTTTATTTTCCTTTGTTATTTTTTACAGACAGCCCAGATCAATAAGTATTCATTTCTGAAAGCCAATTTCTTTCATAAGTGCATAGAAAGCATTAAGATAGTCACAAAATGCATTTATCTTTCAATATGTAAAGGCTTTTCAGTTTAGACTTTTCATTTAAGCTGGGTGGTTTTTCTTTCCACATTGCCACTAACTACCAGAATGAATAGTTTAAATTCAGATTTCCATTTCTCCATGAGTCTGGCTTCCATTCTCAGTATTCTGCTGATACTGCTACTCAGACCACAAATGACCTCCTCACTGCTGAACCAATGTTGCATTTCAATTAAATGATCTTTCTGTTTGACTTGACACCATTAACTACTCTCTCTCTCTCATCTTCTTGAAACCCTTCTCTATTTAATTGCTATGACACCAGTCTTTCCCCATTTTTTTCTAGTTTCTGTAATTGTTCCTTTCCAATCATCTTTCTAGATTCCTCTTCTTTATTTAAAAAATATTGGTATTCTCCAGTGTTTGTTCCCCAACCCCAGTCTATCTCCCTCGGTTCATACCCCTTTGCTTAGCTCCTGACCTATATTCAGTCACTTACTGGATGTCTTTTACACAGTTATGGCTACTCCCGACCCCTATAACCAGTCATTTACTTAACCGTATCTATTATTCCACTTTAACAGCTCTCTAACTATCCTCTCCTCAGTATCCATACTCTTGCCAGTACTCTCAGAGGGTCCTTGTCCTGGATTCTGCCTAATTGTGTCCCACTCTGGCTTTCCTTGAGCTCTGCCATGCCCTGTGGAAAAAGCAGTCTGTAAGATCAAAGAGCAATATCTACCCTAGCAAATAACTTCTAGCTACACAAGACCCCAGAAATCCCTGCGCTAGATCTCTTTCCCAAATCAGTTCTTCCAAGAGTGGACTCCATCCCTGGTGCGTATGTGCTATGCTCAAGGGATACCTTAGGGACAGCTGTTTGGAAGAGAATAGATGGAGCTTGGTTGGAGTTGCACCTTTAGATTAGATCTGCTTGCATACATATGAAGCCATTAGTTTTATAGACAAGAGCCAAAGGTAAGAAGACCAGGAGCACATATATGCATCTCTATTGGTATTCTTGTCACAGTCCCCAAAGGCCTGAGAGGTGGAACTAAGTATTACCTTGGTTTTCTTTATATTTCTGTACTGTGCTGGTAGGTGACTCTTTCACCTACTTTAGGAATTCTTGAGGATATAGGCTTTAGCTTTTTAGTTTTATATTACTATATACCCATGCCTATCACATTGCCTACCCATAAACAGTGAACACAAACTACATGATAAGTCAGTTTACTAACACAACTTGTGTTGAACAATTTATAATTATTTCATCTCCATTGTCTTTTTAAAGCATTAATGGCAATATTTGTTTGATTTTATTTCACCATGGACCAGCATTTTCCAGAAAAACTTATCTCTAATTTTGTATTACCATTAAATGGGAAAATTAGTTTTTGTATATAAAACTGAATTTTTAAATATATTTGTACAAACAAATTAGTTTCATAAGTTGGGTAAGTAAATGGTAAGTGACAGAAAATCGTTTCAGGGGAACATGAAAATCTTGATAATACAGATTAGTGTCATAGTTGTCAGGACAACTGTGCTTATAACTAGTAATATTAATAACTGCCAAAGCCTGAAACTCTAGGATACAAGTGTAAGAGTAAGTTCTAGAAAACGTAAAGATGCTGAGAAGAGCAAGGCTAAGTTCCCCTGCTCCCATGAATTCAGTGGGTACCCCCAAGATCCTGTAGGCCCTAATTATTCTGCTAAGCCCATTTGTGAGGAATGTGTATGTGTATGTATTGTGTATAATTACTTTTGTGTAAAAGGCACATAGTTCAGAAAAAAAACACTTTGCAGGGAGACTGTAGATCTGAGGCATACAGCAGAGGAGGAAGAGGAAGAGGAGGCAAAACAGGAGGAAAGTACACAAGGAACCATGATGTGATGGGTCACAGGTGACGTGGTAGTGGGAGATTTATGGGGATTACACCTAAAGGGAGAAGTCAAATATTGTACAAAAATGAACAACAATGTAAGAAAATAAAAAAGTTTAAAAATCATAATTAAAAAAAGAAAAATAAATGAAACATAGTTAATTTTTAAAGAACCACTTCAGTTTAATTCCTGAGATTTTTCACTATAATAATTCATGTTCTAGGTTGCCCCACCCCAAAGTTCAGAGACCTTGTAGACTTTGGAGTTCATCTGAAATGTCTCAAGTGCTGTACATGCTTTGAATATTATGATAGTATAGGTGCTGTATTGTAATGAGAAATACCTTTGAGAATCAAGTACACTGCACTTGAATGATCCTTATATTATTATAAGTTTATGTGTTTTATGACTATAGCTTGCTGCTTAGAAAATAATCTCTTTGTGATTCCTCTGAGAGGTAGCAGAGTTAAATCATGGCAGTAATTTATATTTTATATCTAAATTCTCAGGGTTCATCCTGTTTTATCTATTTCTTTGTTTTGTTTTGATTTTGATTGATTATTTCTTCCATGTTCCATTCTCTTAAGGTTTTTAGGCATAATAAAATTCACTCATTCCAAATCTCTTCTAGATGAGATGAGTCTTTCAGGAACACCTCATTAAAATCATTAAAAATGAAATCACTTACCTTTATGACACATCATGCACTGTCTGATTGTTATGCCATCATGCTTCACAATTAAAAGCCACTAAAATGACATCGTTTCAAGAATATTTCTATAATGAAATTGCTTTGTACCAGCTTGGGATTCACTATCTTATGGAGGAGGTATTTGGTTTTATAAATAGTTTAAATTGTTGGTGTCATCTAGGAAATAGTTCTCTTTACACAGGAAATTTGTCTTTAGTTTTCTTCATTTAGTGGTATTAGTTTTGCTTGGCCGTATTTTGCCTTCAAATACATTTTCGAACATTTACAAAGATTTGAACAGGCCTGATTCACATATTTCACTTCCCACTCACTTATGCTTCTACATTAGGGCTCTACCACTTTCCCATATGCCTGTTTATTATTTCCTTCTGCATTCAAAAAACTTTTTCTAAATGACTTCAGGTGGGAATTTTTTTAAAAAAGAGAATTTGACAGTCACATGACCCAGATGGTGCTTGAAACTTCAGACCACCCAAGGAAAAATACAGTGTCCCCTCCCTTTCTGCCACTCCCATGGCAGAAGAGATTGACTCAACTCCCTTTCCTGTCTGTGCTTTTTGGACTACTGCTTTCTTTCTCCTTCAAGGCTACTCTTGAATGTGAATGTGCTTGGTGGTGGTGGAAGGAAGGGGGAGGTGTGTTCAGCATTTTCATCTTGGTTATAGTCCCCATATGTTCATTGAATTTAGACAAATCTCTTCATTGGGGGGAGAAGAAATGGAATCCCACAAAAATACATTGCTAGGTAGTTAGAGAACTTGACCTGAACCCAGGTCCTCCGATTCCTTGACCAATTTCTTTTTTATTAGAAGATACTGTAATGACTTTTTTTTTTCCTGTCAGCTGACACAGAGAAGGCATTAAATCCTTAGCTCAACTGTACTATGTGTAAAGCTGGGGGCACTTTCTACGTCTGTTTGAGTGGCAATTTAATAGAAAGAATACGGATTTTAGAGTCAGATCTGGTTCTAAATCTCCACTTTGCCTGTTAGGACTTGGGCAAGTTTCTTAATTTCCTAAGTCAAGACTTTCACATTTTAGTAACTAGGGAAAACAATAGCTACCACATAGTATTGTGCTAACAAATGAAACAAGGTTTTAGGAAATATTTATTTTGGCATATACCACAAATCAGAGGCTTCAGTGTTTGTGAAATGAATAAGGAATATCTAGTACCTCGTTTGATCTCCCTCATATGTACTTCATATGATCTCCCTCAATGTACTTCAGATGTGTCCTGTGCTTTATCAATATACATATTGCCATAGTTTGGCTGCTATTTGGCTAGCTTTTTTTTTTTTTTGGTCTAGAAATTCTTCTGCTTCAGCTACCTCACAGCCTTTAATATTTTAAATTGCAGACTAATCCACGGAGGGCAGCTTTTAAACGGATTGGCAGGTCCAACTGTCATGAATGCAGCACCATTCCTCTCCACAACGTGGTTCTCTGCAGACGAGAGGGCCACCGCCACAGCGATTGCATCAATGCTCAGCTATCTTGGGGGAGCATGTGCTTTTTTAGTTGGACCACTTGTCGTCCCAGCGCCCAATGGAACAGCACCTCTTCTTACTTCAGAGAGTAGCAGGACCCACATTAAAGATCTCATAGAAACTGTATTATATGCAGGTATTTTGAAGTTTATTTTCTTCCTGTTGTACTTTGTCTTTTATCCCAGTCATCTTTTTATATACCAGATCACATCATATGAAATACATAAGAGGACTAATATATACAAATGCATATATGTGCTTTTCTATAATATGAGATGCCTATTTAAAATTTACCCTTTCTAGGAAGTTATTTAAAATGCATTGTTGTGACCTGGAAGGTTTTTTTCTTAATTTTATTCTTCCCATCCATTTACCGTTAAAGCACGATATAACATGTTGTCCAGTGTCTTTTTCTAGATATTTTGTCAATAAATAAAATATTTTGTCAATAAATAAAACTTATCAACAGTAAACATTTGTTTATCTATCATAAGCACTAAGCCCATTTTCTCCATTGCAGTTTCCCATTAGTGGCCATGTTCTCTAACCTTATAACCTTAGGTTACCCACTATTTATTATTCTCTTCCTACTCTCTGTATGGTTAATCTGCTAATAAGGGATATTTCCAAAACATTCTCTTGAATCTTTTCTCATTATTTCTAGAGTTAAGCCCTATTCCACTCTTAGGTTACATTCTCCTACAACTCTTAAATATACCCCTTCTCCCCATATGCCCTTTTATTACTTCCTCTTGCATTCAGAAAACTTTTTGTGTTTGCTATATATGTGTTGTATATAGGCACTGTGCTAAGTATGGGCCATTGGTAAAATCACTGGTGAAACAGGTATAAAATGAGGTAAAATAGAGGTATATGGAGCTTGATAGTCCTGACTTGCTTGAGTTGGGAGAAAAGTTGAGTCACAAGGCTTCACCCAGGATGTGATAATTAAACAAAGTTAAGACTTTCATAGCAACTCATTGAGTATTTAGCGAATTCAGGTATGCTGTATGGAAGAAGAAGCAACTGCATAGGCAGGGGAGGTATGAGTTCAGTATGTCTAGGGTATTGCGTGTCATTTGGTATGGCTACAGTAGTAAAAATGTGTGTGTTTGGGTATAGATAGCAAGTGGCAGAAAGTGAGATTGTGATGTACTTTATATTAATTGATTTATTCAGTTATTAATTCAGCCAATACATATTCAACTCCTTTGTATCTCTCACTCTGCGGCACTGAGAGGTAGGCATGTTCCTTGCCCTCACAAAACTTAGTACCCCAAGAAAAAGATAGGTAAACAGTTGGTTGTAAAATTGGGTGCCATGTGCTATACACAAAGGCTCACAGTTGCCCTGAGAGCTCAGAGGGGAGCACCACCTAATCCAAATTTGAAGCTGAAGTTCAGCTTCTTGGATTTGCAGTATCTAAATTGAAACCTAAGGATGAAAGTTAGCCAAATACAGTGGACAAGAGAAAGAATATTCTAGAGAGAGCCATGGAGGAGCAACTCAGTAAGGGGAGTGAGCCTGGCACATTCAAACAACTCAAATCCCAGGGTGACTTACGTCTGGTGAGAGTAGTGGTGGATGAAGTGAGAGAGGTAAGCCAGGTCCTGCATGCCTTCGTCAAAGCAGGGCTGGAGAGTATGAAGTTCACTGCAGTGTGAGCAAAGAATTTTATACTAGAGAGTTTTACAATGAGATTTACATTTTGAGATACAGAGTTTGGGGACATGAAAGTGAAAACTGAGATGGTGGCAGTAGAGAAAGCATTTAACCCTTTATGAGCAACTTGTTTAAAGAAAAAAATATATTGAAATGTAAACATAAGTAAATAAATAAAACTGAAAGGTAAAACAAAAATTTTAAACTTTGTTTTGGCTATATTTTTATTGAAAGTTTAAGCAATGGTTGTGTCTTTTAAATAACTGGAATTTGGGACTATCAGTCATGTCATGATGCTGTACATTCTTCTGGCTCATAGTTCCATATAGTAAAGCAGTAGCCCCTATTCAAAGACTCCCAGTTATTGCTTCAGTGCTTCCATATTTGCCCATCTGCCTTCCTGAAATACTGTCCCATTCCCTTCTTTCCATTTAATTTTTTTTTGTTAGCACCACTACCTTAAAAGACTAATGATTCTTAAAGACATCGTAGGAAAAATTAGCTGCAGAACAAAACACTAGCAAACCAATTCCAGCAACATATAATGTGAAGAAGGCAATCTCAGAAAAAGAGATATGATGGCCATTATGATTATGGAAGCTGCTCATTCATTGCTATCAATAATTAAAATAACTAAATTAAAACAGCTTGTTGCTTTTCAGATTGACAGTGAATAAAGACATCTGTGTTTAAGAGTCTTATACAAATAGTGTACTCTTTGCTAAGAATATAACCTTAGAATTAGAATCCTCCTACTGTAAGGACATCTAGAAATCACTTATGTTCAAATTACAAGTTACTCAATGGCACAGGCAGGTATCTACTCCAAGTTTCCTAACTTTTCTATTGAAATTGTGCTTTTCTACCAAATTGGGTACAGTTAAGAAAAGCTGGGACTTCCAAGTGCCAGAAGTCCAGAGGTTATGACTAACATTCCTCAGAACCCTCCCTTCTGTATTGGTCCAAGCTAAGATTGTTTGGGTGTTCACTTTACCTCTGATTGTGTATCATTCTACGTTAGCTAGTCTTGTGTCGATTCATTTTTGCATTCTTCCTTTTGGTTTCTTATTTTTCAACGTTTTCATGTTTTGTTCAAATTCTCTAAAACCTGTAAATAGTCTGTCCTACACTATGCCTGAGGATATTTTGTCATTACTAGGCCATCAGCCCAGACCCGTTTCAAAATCTTTTGTGTAATATGTTTTCTTCATGGGGGTAACATTTGTTCACTGCTCAATCTTTTTTCCTACAAGCATACCATGGCACCACCATATTTCTTTGCTTATAGTATGAGTTCTTACTTATGAGCTACTGAAATTTTTATCTTTACAATCTGTCATTCTCATAAGACCCAGATATCTTATTTTTCCTTTTATGTATATGCCTAGAGCTTAGCTGATACTCAGTAAATGTTTGTTAGGTAAATACTTAAAATACTGTACTTAGTGTGTTGTGTGATCAACATTTTACTATTTCTTTTCATTTTCCCCCCAGAATTTGGAGTTGTCTGCTTACTATTTTCTGCAACTCTAGCTTATTTCCCACCCCGACCTCCACTTCCTCCTAGTGTTGCTGCAGCTAGCCAGCGGCTAAGTTATCGACGGAGCTTCTGTCGATTACTAAGGTAAATATACTTAGTCATCAAGTGGTTTTTGAGTAGCACCTTGAAGATAATTTCACTGTTATTTAAGATAATTTAAGATAGTGTCTACAATGTTAGCATAGCTATGTAACTTTATCAAACTGGTTCACAGCCAACTAATGTAATAGGTTAATTGCCTTCTTCGTTTTAAACAAAGTAAAATAGAAAATTTTGCATCACATAAAGTAAAAATACATATAAGGTGGCAATTTAAAATGATAGGTTTTTTAATGGTATTTGATTGAGTTTTTCTCCATACAGAGTCAATGGTTAGATGGCGATAAGATTAGAGAGGTATGGGGCCTTCCTGGTCACGTAAGGGGTTAAGCACAGCACTGTGAAGCTATCTGCAGCCTCTGCAGATTCAATCCCTGGCCAGGCAGCTGACCCCATGGTGCAGCAGACCTCTCCTGTCTCGTGGGCAGCTCCCCTCAGCAGCGTATTTCAGTCAGTCTGCCTGTTCTGTTCCCCGCTCTGTCTCTGGTGAATCCTCTCACCCTCCCGCACATCTGGCCTGTACCTCAGTTCTTGTATGCATAAATAAATAAATATTTAAAAAAAAAGATTAGAGAGGTAGGTTAGGATCATATTATGCCACACTAATAATTTTGGACACTTCTATGGGAAATGAGAGGTCTTTTGAAGTATTTTAAGCTAAGAAATTACAAGGAAAAACAACTTAAAATTATCACTCTGACTACAATGTATACTGTGTTTGCTTCTAATTTGCTAATATCAAAATATTCTCTGTTTAAACCATAAAGTATAAAATCTTTCTATAAAAAACCCTTGCACCGGTGCCTGACTTTCCTTTGTCTCTCCCCTTTGTTCATCTGCTTATTCCCTAAGACTTCCTGCCTCTCCCTTTGTGCTCTCAAAGGGTGTTTTGGGCCTGCCTTGATTCATTCCCTTAATCTATCCATGTAATTTTCCTTGGTCCTTCCAAGAACTTCTGAAATCATTACTTACTGGATTAATCAGAATAACTGCTTTACCATTGTAATTCCATTACCTGTACCAAAAAAAAAAAAAAAATCACTGGTTACATTCCAAAGTTTCTACCACATTATTTACTTTCCATGGGATCCCATCTCTTAATATACATTTCAACTATTGTGTGTGTAACCGAATATAAACATTTCTCCCCTTTTACATATTGGTTTAATGTTTGGTGATAGCTGTTGTTGTCTTTTGCCTTTTAGTCTTGAAGAAAGAAGAGGAATTAAACATGTTCTATACTTCAGACACATGAACACATTTATTCATTTATCTGTTTATTATTTTTGGGTATATTTTACACCCCCATTTCCTTCTCCTTACCCCAGCCACCTCTCAAATGCATGAAAGGTGTATCTCTTTCTCTCTATTTTTGCCATATGTGTATACAAAGCATTATATACATCTATGTTTAATTCATTTAAATGATAACATGCATCATATTCTGTTTGAGTTAGTTTTCACTAAGCACTGTGGCTTTTATTTTTTTTTTTTTTTAAATATTAAATTTTATTTTTATATTCCCCCATACAATTGCAAACGCCCCATTCTGACCCCAATCCTTCCCCTCCCGCCCCCCACCCCCCAAAAAGTGTCTCTGGTTCATAGTTTTTTGTTGATTTCCCTGTGGCTTTTAAAATAAGTATATAGTGATATACAGGAGTTGAATAATATAACTATTATTATATAATTATATAACTATATATAATATATATAACTATATAATTATAAATAATAATATAATATAACTCCCATATTCCCTATATTCCTATATTCCCAATATCAACAGTTTCCAATTTATAGCCAGTCTTGTTTCATCTCTGCTTCACCCACTTTCCCCCTTTCTGAATCATGAGCAAATCCCAAATGACAAATCATTTCATCTATAAATATTTCAGTATGTGTAATATAGGTTTAAAAGATAGGTATTCTTTTTAATATAATTATAGTACCATTATCACACCTAAAAACATTTTACAATAGTTCGCTGATATCAAATCAGTGTTTAAATTTTCAATTGTCCCATAAATGTCATAGAAATTTTTTACAGTTTGTTTGAATCAGAATCCAAATTAGGCCCACACATTGCAGTTATCTCTAATGCCTTAAAATCTGTAAGTTTCCTTTCCGTTTCTCTTTTCCTTGTTATTTATTTGTTGAGTCAGCTCTTTTATCCATGTGATTTGAATTTTCTTTTATTGCCTCCAAAAGGTATAGTTTGTCATGTTTTCTGTCTTTTGTATGTCCTGTGAATTGCTAACCAGAGCTATATTCTGATTCAGGTTATTTTTGTTCTTGTTTTAGTTTTCCACAGCTGCTTCATAGGTGATGCTGCCTTCTGCCATTAAGAGGCACATGCTGTCTGGGTAGCACTCATGTGCTATAGTAGTATGCTATTGTATGTGGATACCTAATTCTTTGATGTATCTCTTTACTTCTACTGTGTACACAAATACTACTGCAGTGATGCACTCATACCCATAATATAGATCTGAAAACTTCTTTAGAAAAAGGATTCGCACAAGAGAATTGCTGGGTCGTCTAATGTTTTAAGCTTAATTTGCCAAATATTAGCATCACTTTCAAAATGCCTCCATTTTATATTTCCTTTTTTTTTATATTTCCTTTTTTTTTATACTTATCTGTATTTCCATTAGCAGTGCCTATGTCCTTACATTCCCTGCAAATTTTTTTTAAAGATTTATTTATTTATACAAGCACTGGGATGCAGGCCAAAGGCGCGGGAGAGTGAGAGAATTCACTAGAGACAGAGCAGGTTGCAGAACAAGCAGAAGGACAGAAAAACACTGCTAAGGGGAGCAGCGGGTGAGACAGGAGAGGTCTGACACACCATGTGGGACTCTCCCTAACCAGCGGGGATTGAACCAGCACTGCAGAGGCTGTGGACAGCTTTACAGCACTGCGCTCAACCCCCTGCGCTACCGGGGAGGCCCCATTCCCTGCAAATTTGACATTATCTTTGTAATTTCTGCCAGTCTAATAGGTGTAAGGTAATATATCTTTTGTTTAGTTTGCATTTTATGTTTATAAATAACCTTAGAATCCTTATTATGTGGTTGGTTCCTTTTTAGGTTTCATCTATTGTTAATGCCTCTTGGCTTCTTCCCATTTCTTAATGATAGCTATGTCTTTTTCCTAATGATCTGCCAATTTTAGATGTAAGTTCCTTGTTGATTTAAAAAATTTTGAATATCCCCATTCTTTCACCTGCCTATTAATTTTGTCCATGGGTTACTTAATAATCAACTCTTCGGTTTTATCTTTTATGTTTATGTTTGCAGCCCCCTGGAATCCATCCATTAAATAAACTAATACCATTTACTAAACCATCCTTAGCACTTTGATTCATAGTGCCACATTTATTGTATACTAAGTTTCTGTGTCTTAGCTTTCTATTCTTTTCTGTCATTCTCTTTGTTGTTGAGCTGATACCACACTATTTTTACTATTCTGGCTATGCAGTTTGTCTTAATATCTGATATGGCAAAGGCCTCCTTTTTCGTATTTTTGAAGATGAGTTAACTTTCTAAGGACTTTTATTCTTTTGTGCAAGCTTTAGTTTCTTAAGTTTCTAAAAAATTCTGCCAGAGTTTTAAATGTGATTGCATTAAATTTATATATTAACTTGGGGTGAATTGACAGCATAGACTATTTCTCCATGTGTTCAAATCATCTGTGCCCTTATTAGATGAAAAGTTGCTTTTTATTTTCCCATAGAGGTTTTGGGCCTTCCTGATTTATTCCTAGATAAATTTTTAATAGCTTTTTGAATGATATTTATTACATTTTAAAAACTCCATTTGGAGATATTTGTAGATTCACACATGTTGTAAGAAATAATACAGCGAAAACATTGATATTTTACTCAGTTTTCCCTAATGAGAACATCTTACAAAACTAGAGTATAATATCATCACCAGAAAACTAACATTAATAAAGCCTAAATACAGAGCATTTCCATCATCATAAGGATCCCACCCGTTGCCCTTTTGCAGCCACACCTACTTTTCCCCTGACTCATTAACCTTTAAGAAACACCAATCTCTATCACTATAATGTTGTCACTTCAAGAATGTCAATTAAATGAAATCACATAGTACATAAAATTTGGGGATTAGCTTTATTTCCTCAGCATAATTCTCTGGAGAGTCATTCAGGATGTTTTGTGTAGCAGTAGTTACTTATTTTTAAGTAGTAAGTAGTCCATGGCATGGATGTATACAGTTTGTTTAACCATTCACCTGTTGAACGACATCTGGGTTGTTTCTAGTTTTTGGCTATTGCAAATAAAGCTGCTATAAACATTTTTATACAGTTTTTTATATGAACACTTGTTTTAATTTCTCTGGGATAAATGCCCAAGAGTGTAACTGCTGAATTGTATGGTAGTTGCACATTTTGTTTTGTTTGTTTGTTTTAAACTACCATCATTTTCCAGAGTGGCTGTACCATGTTTCATTACCAAAAGCAGTGCACAAGTCACCCAGTTTGTGGCATTTTCGCCAGACTTTAGTGTTAATTCTACATTTTTTTTAAAAAGCCATTTTGGTAGATACATAGAGGTATAATATTTGTAGAGCAGTGTTGGCATTGTCTATTAAAGGTTGACATGTTTGTATATCTAAAAATTGATCCTCCAAGAATACTAATTCACATGTAAAACTAGTTCATATGTTGTGTAAGAACAAAATAACAAAATTATATATACATGTGTGTGAATGTATGTATCAGTATATATACATTCATATATATCAGTGTGTGTGTATATATATATATATATATATATATATATGTAAGGGAGGGAGCTGGTTAAATAATGTTTTTATGATATACCAATATAATGGGATACTGTGCAGCTGTAAGAAAGAATGAGGAAGCTCTTTATGTATTGATTATAGAAGAGCTCTATGATTTTTTAAGTTTAAAAAAAGTAAGTTTCACTAAAGTAAGTTACAATATGCTACCATTTGTGTGAAGAGGTTAGGGAAAGATTATGTGTATGTGAAGGGATGGGTATTGGTTTCTATACCCAGAAATATTGGAAATATTCCTGGGAAATTACCCCAGAAAATGTTAACATTAGTAATTGTGGGAAAAGGGGAATAGAGATAAAACTATTTTCCATATTCATTTATACTTTCTGGGTTTTGAGCCACTTAAATTGTATTGCCTATTAAACATTAATAGACGGTGGCTCAAGGGTTAAGACGCAACCTGTGAAGCTATCCGCAGCCTCTGCAGCGCGAGTTCGATTCCCGGCCAGACAGGGAGCAACCCACATGGCGCAGCAGACCTCTCCTGACTCACCTGCTGCTCCCCTCAGCAGTGTACTTTGGTCAATCTGCCTGTTCTGTTCCCCACTCTGTCTCTGGTGAATCCTCTCGCCCCCACACCTCTGGCCTGTACCCTAGGTCTTGTATGCATAAATAAATAAATCTTTAAAAAAATAAAATAAACATTAATATAAACTTTAATAATAATAAAACAAAAATTTAAATTACTCTCTGAAAATAATGAAAGTAGCAAATTAGATATTTCTTTCTAATCTTTGTTTTTTTTCCCTTTACCTTATTCATAAAGAGTAATTTATCTTGGGCCTCCCTAATGATGCAGGCGGTTGAGCACCGCGCTGTGAAGCTGTTTGCAGCCTCTGCAGCGGGGTTCCATCCTGGCCGGCAAGAATCCCACATGGTGCAGTAGACCTCTTCTGTCTAGCCCGCTGCTCCCCTCAGCAGTGTATTTCAGTCTGCCTGTTCTGTAACCTGCTCTGTCTCTGGTGAATCCTCTCACCCTTCCGCACATCTGGCCTGTACCCCAGTTCTTGTATAAAGAAATCCTTAAAAAAAAGAGTAATTTATCTTTCAAAAAAGAGGTTTTTTTAGCTGAACCTGCCTACTCATTCTAAAAATAATTTTGGTAATTCATTTATATAATAATCATTGACAATTTTAAATAATATGAACATAAAAGATTATTCTTAGAAAAATAAAAAATTTAAAGAACTTTGATTTCATTAACAAACTGACATATATTTTCTATTTCTGATTCAGATGTTGCACTTTCCAAATGACTTATATTCTTCATGAGTAAGGATTTAAATTCTCTAAATTTCAAATTTATAATAATGTTTTCTTTTACAGCAATTTGAGATTTTTGATGATTGCTTTAGCATATGCCATACCACTTGGTGTATTTGCTGGCTGGTCTGGAGTTCTGGACTTAATTTTAACACCAGTGCAAGTTAGCCAAGTAAGCACTATATTTCTTTATATGTTGTATGTCTGCTTAGTTTATTTAAATTATAAATATTATGTACATGTCCTTAGGTTGAGCTTCAAGGCCTGAGAAAAAAACATTATCCTTTACCATTGTTGCAAAGGCAAGATCCTCTTGAAATAGTTGTAGGCAGGGCCTCCCTGGTGGCGCAAGGGTTTAATAAGCACATCACTGTGAAGCTGTCTGCAGCCTCTGCAGCACAAGTTTGATCCCTAGCCTGCCAGGGAGCAACCCACATGGTGAAACAAACCTCTCCTGTCTTGCCCGCTGCTCCCTTCAGCAGTGTGTTACAGTCAGTCTGCCTTTACTGCTCCCCATTCTGCCTCTGGTGAATCTTCTCACCCCCCCACCTCTGGTCTGTACCCCAGCTCTTGTGTGCATAATAAATAAATCTTTAAAAAAAAAAAGAAAAGAAAAAGAAATAGTTGTAAGCAATATTGATTTTCTTGCTAGGTTTTAATAATAGACATGAAGTTCTTATTTCTTTGGATGTATTAATGATGCAAATAAAATAGAAAAGTCTTAGTTTTCGTGATCTATCCTTTATTCTTGCTTCGTACTTTATGAAGATCAAAATCCCATCACCAATTATTGTTATCCATATAACTGTTTTGATATCTAATTTTTTCTTCTTCTGTCTCAAAATCAGGGTTTCCCATTTCTTTAAATATAAATCACTTCACCTATATGGTTGGTGCCATCTATTCTTTCTTCTTGCTTCTAGATTGCTGTTAGCATAATGGTTATAGAGGATTTTTTTCACGCCTTCTATTTTTTTTAATTAATTTTTTTATTGAGGTAACATTGCTTTACAACACTGTATGTGATTCAGAGACATAGGTCACATGTCCTCAGAAGCCTGTTACCATACCACACCCACAACAAAGGCACCCATAGTCTTCCACCCTAGTCCATTGTGCTCTGTCCCCTCTGTGTTCCCCCCGCCCCCACTTCTCTTTTAGTTTCAGTCCCACAGTTCTAGGGATTCTTAACTGTTTCATTTTATATGACCCTTTGTTTTGTTTCTCTATATTCCACATATAAGTGAAGCCATCTGGTATTTTATCTTTATCCTTCTGACTTATTTCATTTAGTATTATCCCCTCCAGTTCCATCCATGTAGTCACAATGGCAAGAGTTCATCTTTTATTTTTTATATCTGAGTAGTATTCCATTGTATATATATTCCCCATATCTTTTTAAACCACTCATCTATCTGTGAGTACTAGGTTGTTTCCACAACTTAGCTATTGTGCATAGTTCAGCAGTGAGCATAGGAGTGCTTATATCCCTTCAAATTTGTGTTTTTGCATTCTTTGGGCATTCTCGTACCTTTTAAATTGCAACTTGGTAGTCTTGCATTAAGTGTGTCTGCCACTTTCTCGACAGGTAGATGCTGGCTGGATTGGATTTTGGTCCATAGTTGGAGGCTGTGTTGTTGGAATAGCTATAGCAAGGTAAGAATATTTTGTGTTAAAACATGTGAATAGACAGAACTAAAAGAAAAAAAGCCTTAGATCAATATGAAAATTCAGGGAAAAGTAAAACCAGCAAAGCTCAGAAAAGAACATGTGTTTGGGCTACAAGAAAATTTACATGCAATGAATAGAATCTGCTGATATAAGTAACCTTCTTGGGAATAGTCCGTCCTAAAATGATTTTGGAGGCCAGAGATATCCTTCCTGTAGCTACCTCCATATTGTTAGAGAACAGCATCTACAAATGGAACTCAAAGAATATTAAAGGTAAATTGATTCTTACTAAGAATTGAAAGGAATTGTTTGTAAGAGCATCTCTAGAACTGTCCATGAAAAGCATGTCCTAATTAACAGACATTTATTTCTGGTCTTTTTTAGCAGTTATGTATTTATAACTTATTTTGATAAAAAATGTGCATAGAGATGTCCAGTTTCATCAAACTCCCTTCAGTTGTAGCCTATTATGACAACACATTTTTAGACTAAGTCAAAAGAAAAAGTCTCATTTATTCTAAGAATAGATGACTGCCTATAAAACTACTCTTGGTTTTTCTAAAAAGATAACGTTCATTAACTTTGCAAGCCATTTTACCCTGTTTAATCAAAAACAAAATTAGGCAATCAACTTTACTAGGAAGAGAAGAGTCTAATTACATATTTGGGGAGATCAAATAAGACTTGTAAGTCACCTCAATATCTAAATACTTAAACATAATTGGCATAGGATCATATTATATCTAGACCTTACAGTTTGCATAGTTTTTTCTAGGATATAAACTGACATGTAATTTCTAAATCACTTTGAGGTTCAAACTCATGCTGCAGTGGCTGGCGATAGCTTGGTAGTGCTGAGACTTTAACCCCTGAGCCACCAGGGAGCCCAGGAAAATAGCTATTTGTAGAAAATCACTGCACTGACACTGTAATACATTGAACCAGCCATATTTTACAAGAATTCATACATAAATTTTCTAATTAAATCTCCAAGCCAATTATAGTGAGTCATCATTTACCAAATCCTAGTCTGAACCCCAAATAGATCAGAGAAGAAACCATTATATATCAGAAATGACATCTCATATGCTTGTTTATTTTCTTTATACAAACCCTATATTAACTATCAAAATGGAACTAGTGGGAAAAATTAAAACTGAGGACACTTCTCTTTTTAATTTGTTGAAATGGCAGTTCTGAAAAATACTGTTCTTAGGGCCTCCACTGGGTTGCGAAGCTGCCCCTAGCCTCTGCAGCGCCAGTTAGATCCCCGGCCACCCACCGGGCGAGGGTCCCACATGGTGCACAGACCTCTCCTGCCGCCCACTGCTCCCTTCAGCAGTGTACTTCGTCACTCTGCCTTTTCTACTCTTCCCTCTGGTTCTGGTGAATTCTCTCATCCTCCCGCACCTCTGACTGTACCCAGTACTTGTACAAATAAATAAACAAATCTTTAAAAAATAATAATAAAATAAAAATAAAAATAAAAATCTGTTCTTACTCTGGGATCTGAAAATCAGTTGTTGGTATCTCCTTAACCCAAAATCAATTTTGAAATTGTTTTCATAACACCATTTGTGGGATCTTTAGAAAGGAATATCCTCAGAGAATGAGTGCTTTGGGTGATTTTCTTGTAATTGTGTTGTTAATGGCCATTCCTAAATGCACCACTTTGGTCCTAATGATATACTTTGATTTGAAGAACTAGGTTTCTGAAACTAGCAGCCCATAGTGGTCACTTTTTTCTTGAGTAATCTGACCCAGGAAAACATCCTCACTGTTTAACTTTACTCAATTCAATTGTACCAGAAAACTATTTTATTCTCTCATACCTGGCCATCTACCTATCTGACAAGTTCACACAGCATACCAAAATATAAATGAGAAAAGTGTCTGATGGGCATTAATTAATTAAATTAAAGCAAGATTTTGGGATACCCTTGAGGGACATTCTATCAAGCTGTAGAACCTTTTTCAGAGTACTTAAGAAATTTCCTGCTTGAGCACTTTTTTAGATGAGAACAAACCTAAGTTACTGAGTCAAGGTGTATCCTTTTTTCCCACCAAAAGATGGCATCAGCTCTCATAGGAAATCATTTTAGTCTAGATAATGCTTACAAACATCATAAACATACCATGTCAACTAAGTGCAAAACACAGGTAGTATTGAAGGTCACATGACTAAAAGAGAAGTTAAGATCAATTTTTAAAACTTCAAAGAAAAAAACCTGGTAAATGTATTTTGGATGGGATCAGTTTTTCTATAATAGGAACAATTCTGAAGGACAGAATCCATAAGTTGCGTATAGGTGCAGCCAGAGGATTGTGCCCATACAAGCAACATTAATCATTAGATGTCAATTCAACAAAAGGTAAGGATTTTGAGAACTTAAAATGCTATGAAACATTAGTCACAAATTTTGTAGACTAGTATTTACTATTCCAGAGCTGTGTTCTTAACTCTCACAAAGTTTATATTCTGATAAGGAAGACAAAAAATGCACAAATGCAAAAACAAGGAAATTCCGATAGAGATAAATGCTATGAATCAAGCATGTGAAGTGATCATGGGGAGACTTGTCGAACAGAGGCCCGAATGATTTGAGGAATTTGACTAAACGGAAGTAAGTCATGTGAAAATGTGGAGCACCAGTGTTAAGTCACACAGGGCAGGTCCAAAAGCTACCACTGCTATGAGATACTAGCCTGGCACATTTGAGAAACACGAGCAGGGCTGTCCTGCAGGAGAAGAGTAAGACAGATCATAGCAGACAGGATTTGTTTTCTAAGTGAGTTTGAATGTTGAGAGAACCACCTTTGCGAATTTATATAAGCACTTTAGCCTATATCCTAAATTTTGTAAAAAGTATGTGCTCATGGGGCCTCCCTGGTGGCACAGGGGTTAAAGTCTCAGCACTAGCAAACTATTGACAGCCACTGTAGCATGGGTTTGATCCCCGCCCAGAGGGCTGACCCAAGTGGCACAGCAGACCTCTCCTGTCTTGCCTACTGCTCCCCTCAGCAGTGTATTTCAGTACATCTGCCTGTTCTGCTCCCCATTCTGTTTCTGGTGAGTTCTCTCACCCCCTGCACCTCTGGCCTAGACCCCAGTTTATGTATGCATAAGTAAATAAAAAATAAATCTTTAAAAAAGTATGTGCTCATTATAGGACATTTGGAAATTATACAAAAATAATAAAATGTAAAAATATAAAAGTGGCATTTAAAATCTCAGAATCCATTCTATGAATTATAGATGCCAGTGATCACATTTTGTGTGTTATGCAAGAATAATAAATCTCTTACAACAAAGTAACATTTATTACACAGACAGGAAATATACCTTTTTTCCTTAATTAAAAAACTTTCTTTCTTCAAGAAATTATTGTTCAACAAAAGTGTGTCATTGATTTAAATAATTATTTTACAAATCTAACTAAAGTTAATTGAATATTGTTTCTTTTCAGGTTTGCAGATTTTATCAGGGGAATGCTGAAATTAATTCTTCTTCTCCTGTTTTCTGGGGCTACACTCTCATCCACGTGGTTCACCCTGACCTGTTTGAACAGCATCACACACCTACCTTTAACCACAGGTGAGCACAAACCTATTTTGAACTTCTAATACATATTTTCAGTTCACAGGAGTATATACACTCTGACAGTAGTACTTTTTCTTGCTTTCTGTAAGTATTTGCTAAACATACACAAAAATGTCTCCCTTGTACAGCCATCAAACCATCACCCCATTTAAAAAAACTAAGAAATAACTAGAAATATTTTCATTAGTACTTTACATATGGGAAAGAAGTGAAGTCTGTAACTTATGTGGCATGGAAAAGTTTTATATTCTTTTAAAATTCTTACCAGAACATAATTCAAAGATTTTTATCTTTTTTATTGCCATTACATCATTGTTAAACAGTCAGAAAAATAAGCAAAGGTAGAAAGCTGTGATGGTTGAAGTACACACCAGTAAAAATCTTTGAACTGGCACCTACAGGTTTGTTTTATTACAAAACTTACTGGAAATATCTAATGGAAGTATGTTACAAATAACTTAACTCAGCTAATTGATCTGAAACATTTATAGTTACTGTTATTTTATTGTTAGTATCATTTGGGAGTCTGTATAGTTAACTATGACTGATGTAACAAGTTACCACAAACTTAGTGTCTTTTTTTTTTTAGATATAATTACATTTTTATTTATTTATTTATTTTTATTTAAATATTTTATTTTATGTAATTCTTACATCTTTTTTCATCTTTGCACAATGTATGCATTTTCATTTTGGTTATATTCCCCATACAGTTGCACCCCCTTCCCCTTATTTTGACTCTAGTCCTTCCTTTCCCCACCCTTCCCTCCCTCCCCCACCAACCCGTAGTGTGTCTCTGGTTTATAGTTGCTTGTTGATTTTGATTTTTACTTTGTATTGTATTGCAACCCAAATGCCCAAAAATAGATGACTGAATCAAGAAGATGTGGTACATATACACAACGGAATATTACTCAGCAATCAAAAAAGATAAACACATGCAGTTTGCAGCAACATGGATGGAGCTAGAAGGGATCATGCTCAGCAAAATAAGTCAGAAAGAAAAAGAAAAATACCAGATGATCTCACTCATAGCAAGAATTTAGAAAAACTAAATAAGAGACCAGGAAAAAAGACTACACAAACTTAGTGTCTTAATACAACATAATTTTTTTATCTTAAATTTTTGCAAGGTAGAAGTCCAATTCAGTTCCCACTAGGCTAAAAATCAGGGTATACAGACTCTAGGGAGGAATCCAGTTCCTTGCCTTTTCACACTTAAAGAGGCCACCGGCATTTCTTGGCTCATGGCTTCCTTCTTCCACCATTAAAGACAGTAATAGCAGGTCAAATCCTTCTCACATTCCTTCATCTGTGCCTTTCTTGCAAAGTGACTTCCTCCTCTGAATTCTCATCTTCTCCTTTCCTCGACCACTGTTAAGGATCCTCGTGATCACATTAGGCCCACCTTGATAATCCAGAATAACCTCCCAATTTTAAAGAAAGCTGATTAACAACCTTAGTTCCACCTGAAACCTTAATACTTTTTTGACATGAGGTTAACATTCACAACATTCTCAGGTTTAAGACATGAATATCTTGTAGGGACAGGTGGGGTTGGGGGGACATTATTCTGCCTACTATAGTATCTTTTAAAAATTGCTATGACAGATTTTATAAACCAAGAGAGTTGCTACTACTTCTTCCTTTAACAAGAATACGTATTTTTTATTCTGTTTGCAAGTAATATTCAACCACCTTTTTGCGCTATGTGTTTAATGGTAGGATTGTAGGGTTATTTGTTATAATAAGCACTTGTGTGGGTAAGAATAAACACATACACTCCATGGGACTCCATGAGGGGAAGGTTCCTTTTACTTACATATAATTAAGGAATACTGTATATCCTGATTTGGAATTATGTACTCTATAATAAAAATACTAGCGGCTTACACACCAAGTCTTTCAAAGACAGCCATTTATTTGGAAGTTCTTGTTACCTTTACAGCAATAATAGGGTATCATTACTAAACTTTACCAAGTCATCCGTGCTGGAGTGCTATAGTAAACTCACAAGGGCAACAGGGGTTATTTTAAATTCCCCAAGGAAACATGGGGATCTTCAACATCTGTCAGGCACTGTGAATCTCCAATTCAAGGGAGTTCAGTTTCATCACTAGATCCTGCTTTTTGATGCTGTCATATCTTTTCAAAGTGAGATTTTCTGCAGTTGCTGTGATAAGAAAACAAATACCACACAAAAATAGGCGTGGAACAGGAAATGAGGGTGGTGGTATCAGTTCAGTTCCAAGATTTGAAAAATTGTGCAGTGCCCGTCAGATGCAATACCCCATTAGTAAGTAATTGTGGTTATTGAAGATGGAAGTAAAAACATTTCTTTTAACATATGGGTATTATGTTTTAAATAGCAACTGAATTGGTAAACATGTATTCCCTTAGAAGTATATATGTGCGTAGAGAGAATTGTTTGGTCCTAACTGTGTCATTAGCAGAATTGTTAGCTCTTTGACCATGAAAAAATTACTGAGACACCAAGGGTGCTGGGAAGAAAGGTTTAGAGAGATTGGCTCAATACTGCCTGCCAGGAATCCCTCTCTTTGATGCTTATTACTTTGCCTGTAAAGTCCATTTGTCCAGAGGAAAAATTTTTGGATACTCTGCACTTTTTATGTACTAACATTTCTACTATAGGGTTTTGAGCAATTTTGGCAAGTTTTCTGACCCAGAATTTAAAAAATTTTATTCTGGTATAATTTCATAGCTTAGCAATTATACAGCATTCTGGTGGAACAGTTTTAGTTTACAACTCTTCTTATTCATGGCATTACACTCAGGTTTTTTGATACTGTATGTCAAGTATGCATCTGTTAGATTTTACAAGAACATAGCTGTGAGGACATAATGAACAGATTTCTTTCCCTTGAATTAAGTGTAGAATATTCATTATAAGATACTACATTCATTAAATTTTATATATTTTCTGTTTAACATAATAAAATTAACAGTTTTATCTCTGGATGAAGATATTAGGAATGTGTTTAATTTTTTTACCTCCTTTTGGTCTGAATTTATGTAATGAATATGTTTTACTTTTATAATGAGAAAAAAGTATTTTTATTTGAAAACTGCCTCTTTTTAAACCTTAAAAGAAAATTGATGTATTTGACCCTTGTTTTCCCAATCTGTCCTTGAAAATAATTATTTTGGACACAAGGGAAAGCAGAATTCTAAATTAAATCAAGGTTGGAATTGAAAGGTTGAGTGTGACCATTTTACCAACCACTGAATTTAAAAATTCTACTGTTTTCAACTGCAAGTCAGTTTTCAATTGTTACTTAGAAACTCCTGAAAGATTCATTTTTAACTTATAAATATACTGAGTTAAGGACAAGATTTGTTCATATTCCTTCCCTGAATTCTCATAATACATTTTTTTCTCTTTCCTTTTATCATTTAATAGTTACTTGATTATATGTCTTATCTCTCTGACCAGTGTGAAAATCTGGAACATGGGAGTTGTGTCTTACAAATCCTGACCCCAGCTTCCACCCCAGTACCTAGCATAAGCCCTGAATAATGAATGGATGAGTGAGTGAATGAATGAAGTGTATAATATCTCCATTTTGAATCTCACTGTGTCTTACTGCCAGTAGTAATCAGCAATTAGGGCTACTCTTTGTTATTCAACACCAGCCACAGGAAGGCAAAAGGGCAGATTTTAATGTAATTATGAAGAATTTAAATAAATCTGTCACAGATACTCTTACTGATTTTGTAAAATTTGACCTAATTTCTTTTAGTAAAACATTTCATAGAAAGAAACTTACTACAAAATCTAATTATCAACAAATCTAGACCTTTAGGCTGGTATTTAAAGTCAGTAATAGGGGCCTCCCTGGTGGCACAGGGGTTAAAGACAGTGCTATCAAGCTACTGCCAGCCATTCCCTGGCCTGCCCGGCTGGCCAGGGAGCAACCCACATGGCTCAGTAGACCTCTCCTGTCTCCCTGCTGCTCCCCTCAGCAGTGTATTTCAGTCAGTCTGCCTGTTCTGCTCCCTACTCTGGTGAATCTTCTCACCCCCGACATCTCTGGCCTGCACCCCAGCTCTTGTATGCATAAATAAATAAATCTTTAAAGACAAAATAAAAAATAAGGTCAGTAATAGCAAATTTATGTTCCTTTTTTCTTTGCTGGGACCCTCGCCAGTGGCCAGGGATCGAACTGGCGCTGCAGAGGCTGCAGGCAGCCTCGCAACCCAGCACTCAACCACTGCGCCACCAGGGGAGGCCCACTTATGTTCCTTTTTTCAACCAGTCATTCAAAAAAAAGTTTTTTTTTATTGAAGTAACATTGGTACAATATTGTAAATTATATAGAAGTTTAGGATTGTACCCTTCAGGTGTAAGCACATTACATCCATCACCAGGGCACCCACAGTCCTCTTCCATAGTCCATTGTGCATACCCCTTCCCTCCGCTCTGCTTTTCCCTCCCCCACCACCTCCTCCTCTGGTAGCCTCAGGCAGATTTATTTCTCAAGTTTGTCTTTTTCCCCATTTCTAAAAAGCTTAGTATTTCTATTATTGCTTTTTATATATCAGAAGAATCTATATTTATATGTTATAAGTGCTACTAGGTAAAGCCTTCTGTTTCAGTCTTCTTTGTAGTTTATGGACTTGATATTATTGCCATTGCTACAGAATAAAAACTGCATCAGTCCATCCCGCCTAAAGGCATGCAGTTTTGATGTATGTGCTTGCTTGCATCCATCCTTTAGAGGCTGTCAGCAACATGCTTTCATTTCCTTAGGGAAACTCAATGTTTTTAATCATATTATATCTTCATTAACTGGAGTAGCTACTGTAGGACAAATAAACTTGTGACTAACTAATGAGAGTTTCAAAATCTTGAAGCTTATTCTATAAATAGAATTATGAAAATACATTTTTCACTTTATCTGAGAACTAGAAGACTCGCCTTGTTGGCAACAGCTCACAAACATTTTTCACTGGACAGGTAAACACTTTAACAATGGCTTTTTGAAAAATATTAGCACTTTGGTGTTGAATTTGCTGAAACAATATAATTTGACTGTTCAACATAACTTGATTTGGGAGAGGTTCTTCATCTAATTCAAGTTACTAGATGTCATGATGGTGATGTCAGAAACAGTAGTTGGGGGATTAAGGGGGATGCTTAGCCTGACACAGCCCTTTGAGAGTGAGGAAAAAAACAGATTTAGTTCTATTGAAAAGCATGTGATATGTATAGTAAAAGGTAATCTCCATGAACTATTTTCATGCATTTTGCCTCTATTAAGATAGGTATATCCCATTTTAATAATGTGCAAAGAAATAAAAACATACGCTTGCCCAAAAATAGGGGTGGGATAAAAAAAAATCAGAACCTCCATGGAGCAGCAGGTTGAGTGCAGTGCTGTGAAGCTGTCCACAGCCTCTGCAATGCTGGTTCGATTCCCTGCCAGCCAGGGAATCCCACATGACGCAGCAGACCTCTCCTGGCTTACCCACTTCTCCCCTCAGCAGTGTACTTTGGTCCTTCTGCCTGTTCTGTTCCCCGCTCTGTCTCTGGTGAATTCTTTCATCCTCCCATGCCTCTGGCCTATACCCCAGTGCTTGTATAAATAAATAAATCTTCTAAAAAAAAATTTCAAAAAAGAATGATGACCATGACTGAAGAAATATACATTGTTAATGAAAGTAGGGGTTTTAAGCTTCAAAGAAAAAATGCTAAATAATGACTATTCTTTTCAATTTTGAGTTAAAAGTAACTATTAACTCATTTTCATGGCTATCTGATCAAGAAGGAAAAAATAAAACATGGATTAAAGAATAAAATGGCTTTGTAAAAAACCTTAAATGTAGGAATCATGAAATGTTCACAGGGCCTACTGAGGAACATCAGGTGCTGTTTATTTATCCATGGGTGTTTTCAAGAAGAGAAAGAAGCTTTAAGGTAGAGAGCCTGATGAGAGTCAGTGCTCAATGATAAATTGAAAAAACTTTAAAGATTACCAATAAACCTGTACTTAAAGATATCTGATTTCACAACCAGTCTCTACTCTGGGCCCCACTATTTCAAAGGATTATTAGTTCTTCATTTCTGTAATTACTTTGCCTTACAGCCATAAGGGACTCTAAACATAACTGTCAATCTTTATAGGACCACCAAAGAGGCTAAACAAAGAGGCTAAACAAAGGAACCAAAATTAGTAACATGCAGAAAGAAAATCATAGCCTTCAATGAATATTGCAGCAATATATGCCTCATCTTTTGGTATCACACTTTCATATTATTAGTGGTTAATCATGAAGGCCACAGAAATCATTGTTAGGAAGAAAATGTGAAGCTGAGAAGAGGGACATAGCTCAATGATACAGAAACGTATATTGGTGTGTGTGTGTATACACACATAACATATATATTCTGTGTAGTCAACAAGCTTAAAGCCTGTGAAATAACCATGTAGTTAACAATACCTTTACTATCTCTCTTCATCTTTTTTTACAAAAAAGAAATATTTTTCCCTTGAAATATCAAATATTATTTAGATTGTAGAAATTTTTTTAAAAACTTTCTGATTAGTAGTTTAATAAAAGATAAGACAGTAGAAAAAATCTGCAAGTCATGGTAGGGTAGAAAACAAAGAATGACACCATGGATTAGTTCAAACAGACCATTAAATGCAATGAATATGAATGGGCTAAATTCATGTACTTAGTAGATTGCAGAAATACTTTTAATAAAGTTCTAATCTAATAATTCCCAGTTAAATTTCCTAACATCATAAAATAGAAATCTAGTCAGTTTGCACAATAATAAATGCTTATCCAATAAAGTGTGTTATTGTTACAAACCTCTTTAGGGAAATTTCTTGATTTTTTTTTTTTTAAAGATTTATTTATTTCTTGTTTATACAAGCACTGGGTACAGTCAGAAGCGTGGGAAGGTGAGAGAATTCACCAGAGCCAGAGCGGGGAGCAGAGCAGGCAGAAGGACCGAAGTACACTGCTGAGGAGCAGCGGGCAGCAGGAGAGGTCTGCGCACCATGTGGGACCCTCCTCTGGTAGCCGGGGAGCAGCCGGGGATCGAACCGGCGCCGCAGAGGCTGCGGGCAGCTTCGCAACCCAGCGTTCAACCGCTGCGCCACCGGGGAGGCCCGGGAAATTTCTTGATTCTAATCCTTAAACTACTTCATGATAAAAATTATATGTTGTAATCCCTATCTCTTATTTATAATTTTGCTTAAAACTAAACAAATTCACTATGATCAGCTACCTGGAAACACCTATAAATTTTTGTTTTTAATATGTAGTTAGGGGCCTCACCGGTGGCGCAGCGGTTGAGCGCTGGGTTGCGAAGCTGCCCGCAGCTTCTGCAGCGCTGGTTCGATCCCCGGCTCCCGGGCAAGGGTCCGGACATGGAGCGCAGACCTCTCCTGCTGCCTGCTGTTCCCCTCAGCAGTGTACATTGTCCATCTGCCTGCTCTGCTCTCCCCTCTGGCTCTGGTGAATTCTCTCACCCTCCCGTGCTTCTAACTGTACCCAGTGCTTGTGTAAATAAATAAATAAATAAATAAATAAATAAATAAATCTTTTAAAAGAAAATGTAGATAAATTCTTTACATATTTTTAAATTTGTTATTAATCTACTTAAATGAAGCTTAGTCATCATCTGATGTAATCTATCATTCAGTAAATTAATCTCTTTCAGTACAATCCATATGTGTGTCCATCTGACTGCAATTTAATTACTTCCTAAAGAGGAAACACATTACCTACCTGTTCCTTTGTTAGTTTGCTCTGGGTCCTGGAAGTTCCTCTATTGAACTATAACCAATTGAGGGAGCAACACAGCTTCTGCAGAGCAAGTCCCCCCTCAAAACCATGGGAGATACATGTCATGTCTGATCTTAGCCTATAATCTAAACACCTCTTAGTTCTTGCATCTTTTCCTCTTGGAACATGGATTCTACACCACCGAGCAGCCTAGTCACTCTCTTGTAAACCTTCCAGATATCTTGTCGGGGTCTCCTTAGAATTAAACAAGTATTTCCTGCTGCTTTTCATCATTAAACATAGCTTTTATTTTTAAGAGGATGAAGTATAATTATCTTCTTAACACTGTACATATAAATGGCTGCTGAGCCAAGAGGTGTCTGTCATATTCCTTTAGGAGTGACTTCATGACAGACTTTGTCTTCCTTACTGTTTCACCATAGTGGCTTACACTAGGCACCTGCTGTATGGTTTTAGAGACTTAAGCTTAGCTTTTCCAGTTTGTTATATACCTGAGCAATACATTTTGGACCCATTTTACATTTATGATCATTAAAATTCAGTTTTTGTAACATTTTTTTGTTTGGTGCTTTATTTTTGATCCTATCATCTGTCTTAGTGCAATCACTTCCAGATGTTGTGCTGAGTACAGAGCTGCAAAGCATGTCTTTTGTGTCATTACCATTGAATAAAAAGAATTACTAAGCCTTGTTATTTATTTTTTAGTGACACAGTGTTTTGGTAGGAAACACACTAGATTCTGTAGGCCTTAATTGTATTATTATTAACCCTGAAAATTTACGTTATTTCTAAATGTCATTTTGATTTTGAGACTTATCTATAAAATGCTTACTTCGAAGAGTTGGTAAGGTGATGAAATATGGTAGTATATTTAAGAGTAATTTCAAAAAATATTTTAAAATTTATGCAAATCAGAGAGTTGAAGTTGTTATTGATGGTATCCTGAGAATCTCATTAAGTGTTGAGTGGAAATACTTCTTATCTGAAATTTTGTGATTTTTTTTTTTAATCATTGATCACCTAACTTTTGAGTGTTTGGGTTAATGAAAAAGTATTCATACATAATTTTATTTCCCTATAATTTAATAATGTGATTTGTGGCTTATCACTGGAGGGGGAGGATGGGGGTAATGTGTGGTAAATACTTTCAATGTTGTGAATCAGTTCATTCTTGAAATATGTCCATTGTGACTGTATTTTGTGCTACACAGGACTGTGTTTTTTGCAATTTAAATCATGGACCTGTGAAATTTTATTAGCTTCTTTGAAAAAACTACATTAGCATTGTGTTTGTTCTGCTAAATTACCTTGACTTTTTAATGAAAGGCAATTTATTTTAATTTTAGTATCAGTGCTATAGAGAGTCATGGAAATATTTAATGATCATGTAGTTTGAACATCTCTGAGGAGTAAGAAATTATCTTGTCTGCCTGACTTTTTAAATACATGACATTCACCCATTGGATCTGCCAAACTTGTGTATAAAGATACTGTATCAGATTCTAAACTGAAAACTCTAATGGAAGTCACATTCAGACTCACAATAATTGGTTTTTGCTTTATGCATGTCCCAGAACACTGGGGAATACTTTAAATCAGTGCTGACACAGATGCCTTTACCCTACTCTGATTGTGAAGATCTTAATGTAACCCTTTCCTGCTTAAATTATTTTGATTCTTTAGTTTCTGTAATAACAAGTGATTTTAGAATATCCACACAATTTAAAATAATCCTTAGGTCATCATTATTATATCATACAAGAAGCAAGCACAAGAGAGAGAATTCAATGAAAATACTTATTTTAGATTACTGGCCTCTGAAGTTACATCATTCCTCTCAGCCCATTTAACCATATATATAATACGAATTTTAATAGAGAATTGCGAATATTTTATGTCAAAGAACCTGTACGATGGCTAGTTGTATAGCTCCTGAGTGTAAGTGTTAGGTCTGTGGTTTGGCTTACCTGGTTATAACTGAGTCTGTGAACTAAGACACTTGCATGAAGTACAGCTGTTATCATTTGCCAACTTATTAGTTTACAGTGAAATTACTCATTTATTTTATTAAATAGTAACTATACATATAGAGATATATGTATATATATATATATATATATATATATATATATATATATATCTCAGAAGATGGCCTGTTTGTAGTTCTTTTATCTTTCCAATGGCAAAGATTTTCCTTTTCCCTTCCCAGAATTTAGATACCTAGGAAAGCAAAATCAGAAGATTCTGAAGGAATTTCTCTTTTCAAGACTCCATACCACAAGCTCCCTTTCATTATGTCCTTATCATTACTTTGTCATTCTTTTGCAACATGCAATTATTATATTGCATACTGATTGTGGTTATTTTTCAGTTATTACATTTTAACTTGCTTGATTACAAATTACATGTGAAGGGTGTATGTCCTTCAAAAATAAAGATGTCAATGGGAGTATTTCTAAACATGTTTCCTAAAGACTAATTCTGTCAGCATTTTGTGAGACCTTATTCAAATACTGCTAGTTCTATCAGTATTTTATGAATCCTTATTTAGAAGCAACACCTCTTAGTTCTTTAGAGTAGCTTTTCCTGTTATTTAATTTAGTAATTTCTTATTTTAAACAACTTGCTCATCAGGGTTTGGGTCAGTAGCCATTTCTACTCTGATTACCACTGACTAACCAATAAATTATTGTAAAGTGTGTTGTATATCAGGTACTTGGATGCTTCCCATTTAATTCTCTGAATAATTTGGTCATTGCGTTAACCAACAGTATATTCTTTATTCATTGTTAGCCATTCTGTGTTTTCGTGTTTCTTCTAGTCAAAGAAAATCGAAGTAATTCACCAGCTATTGTGTTTTCAGGATATACTAAATATTTTGTAATTCTGAAAGGCTGGTGTAATTGGAGGAAGAAGTAGGAATTGAGGCTAGTTGGAGAAATTCTATTAGGAAACAGTGTATACTATTCTTTTTCCATTCCAACAATGTTATGGGCAGTTAATGATTGCAATTACGGTAAATTCCGATTATTTGGTATGTTCTGTTAATATCCACAACAGCTTTAGGGTAACTCTTATTTTCTGCAGATCCTGCAGAAATTTTTTTTTATTTAATATTATTTTTACTAAAAATATTTTCCTGGTAACCTTAAGCTTAGAATAAATTCTACTCATTGTCTTTTGCGTATAATAATACTTATTAACCTATAGGGGATGTTTTACATATCTAAATGGGAATTTTCTCCTGTTTGGTTCTATTTTTTCCTTCAAATTAAAATAATGAAGGTTTGTGTGCAGACAATAGCAATAATATAATCATTTGAAGTGGCATGTTTTTCCCTAAACATACTTCTAAGAATGAGAATAATGTCCTTATGTAAAGGTTTCACTATAGAATAGGACCAGTCGTCTTTTTATTGGCTAATCTGGGATCCTAACACTATGAATTATGTGTTTCTGGGCGAAAATTTTTTTTGTGTTCCAAAATGTTAAACATTTTTTAAAAAAACCTTTCATCACACAACTCATTCCAAAACTGAAAACTAATTCTAAGTGTTTCTCCAGGAATTATATATTGAATAATTTTTATTTGTGTTTGAAGGCTATTATTAACCAGTCTTTTTAAATATGTAAATTTCACTGACAGTTAATGTTTCTTACATATTTAAAATCTTCTTAGAGTTTAAATCTTTAAAATTATAGAATGAGTCCAGATTTTTAATTAAGTTGCTGTAGTTTCTCTGTCCCTCTATTTGCTAGGAATATGACTAAGTAGGAAGAATCCTTATATTTTAGTGATAAAATTGTTTCTGTGCTTTGAAATAATCCACCTAAAAGGTAAAAGAAATAAATTGGAAATCATCCAACAACAAAATCTCCCCTGTTTCTCTCCCTCCTGCCATGATATGGTGAGTTTTATTTTTTCTTTTCTGGATAGAGGTCTGATTTGCTCTGGAATATTTCGGGGTGGAGAGGTCTATTCTGTGTAGTCTCCCTCATTTTCATCTTCATCATCAATAGACAGAGCAGCATACTTGCTTGCAAAACTGAATTTGGAGGCTAGATATTCTTCAGATTTCTTTGGCTCAGGTGCAGATGAGGAGGCTTGATCCTTTCTCATTCTTTCCTGTGACTCCTTCCAGTGGACTTTGTTCCCTCCATGCCCTGGACCATGGTTGCAATTTCCACTTTGGCCTTTTGGGGCGCTCACCCCCTCTACTTTATTTTCATGTGTGTTCCTTGCTGGTCCTTTCTCACGTGGTTGAGCTGAACTACTTTCCCCACACCACTTGTAGGGGACTGCTGCCTTGTGTGTGAGCTCTGAAATCAGCAGGAGGGTTAGAAAATTGCTTTACCCAAGCATTCTCTTTTGGCAGAGGGGCTGGCATGCCTTTCGAGGCTGTTCAGGTTTAGGAGGCTTAGAAGTTGCAAAGTGACAATCTTCCTCCTTACAGTTTCATTTTCTAGAAGGAGACTTCTCACTCCCCTTCGTGCATCCCTGTCTGACTGACTTCTTCCAGATGTGGCTGAAGTCCCAGTCTGTGATGACTCACTTCCTGTCCTTGACTGTTCCTGTTCCTGAGTTTCTTTACTTTCCCAGTGTGGCTGTCATTCTAGTTTTGGTTCATCCAGCTAACGCTGCATTTTTTCCTGTTCCTTGTAGCCGCTCTTCTACTTGTCGTTCTCTAGCAGCTGTGTCAACAGGCTTTGTCCCTCCAAAGATAGATGCTGCTTGACTGGACTGGGGTGGGGGATGGGGATGCTAGCAAATCAGTCATCTTCCTTCAGAGTACCCTGAGGCTTCAGATTCAGTTTGGGTTTTTAGGGGAGACCTCTATCAATCATGCTTATAATCATCTGAGAGTAATCATCTCTGGAGCTCCATGACCAGTCATTGCCTCTGTCATATCATCCAGTCCCCACATCCTCTGTAGTCATTATCCCTATGTTACCTGCTACCAAATGCTTTTCTGCCACTGCCTGTTACGGAATCATAATCTCTGCTGCTTCGGTCCTCATAACAATCCAGGCCTCCATATTGTTCCATATCCCAACATGGACCCTCATGATACGGGTCTGAATCATACGTTCTCAATACTTGTCTCCAAAGCTATCATTACCTCTTGTAGGTGGGTAGTCATCAGAGCCATCTTTGGCAGGATGAACCCTCCAGTCTGTATTTGTTTTGTCAGAATTCTGATTTCTATCTTGGCCAAAAGAGCAATGATCCCTGTCTTTATCCTATGCTCGGTTGGCAGCCTCTACTCCAATTCTCCAGTTACTAGAAACTTCATTGAGCCTCAGGTCACTGAGCAAGGCCCTCAGGCTCAGCATAACCAAAACTTTTCAACCTCTCTGGATGGCTGGGTTCATGTGATAAACGAACTGCCCTGATATTTAAACCTCTAAAAATTCCTTAGTGGAGTCTTCTGTCACATCATGGGTAGGTTCCCTAGAAAAGCAGTGTAGGGTGGTGATTTGGGAAGATGGCCACAGTCTCTGTAGGGTTCCCAAGCAGCTGTGAAGCAGTAGGCAGGATGGAAGTGGCCTATACATGGCACCGTCATTATTGTGCCAGGTGGTTGAAACATCTCCTTCCAGATCATCTCTTTCGTCAGCCCAGCTGACTGGTTTGGAAACATAGGTACTTCCTTCACCAGTCCCTCCATCCTCAGCCAGAAAGTCTGTTAGGAAGATGGTCTTCCCCTTCTTGTTCTTTTTTGCCGAGACTGCCATGTTGGGAGAGGGAACGAGAACACAAAAAAAGCAACAAAATCTTTTCTATCTACTCTATAAAGCCTGAGCAAAGAGCTAGCAGATATGTGATGCTTTGTCAAATTTTATCAACTCTCATTGAAAAGAGATGAAACTCCAGCAAAGTTGATGCTTATGAAAGAGAACACCCAGAAGATCTCTGAGAGGACTCACTGCTATTACTGTGAAACTAAAATGTTTGGGTTTTTCTTTCAGTGACATTGTACACCTCCTGTATCCTCCTGGGAGTATTCTTGAATAGCAGCGTACCGATATTTTTTGAGCTCTTTGTGGAAACTGTCTACCCAGTTCCAGAAGGAATTACCTGTGGAGTTGTCACTTTTTTAAGTAATATCTTCATGGGAGTACTTTTATTTTTCCTCACATTTTATCACACAGGTAAGAAATTTAATTTTTTATTTACTATCTCAGTGTGTTGTGAGAGAGGTTTGTGGCACTGATGTGTAGGAAGTTTCATGAGAATTCTCACTAAAGCAAATTTCTTGAGCTTTCACATGCAAGTAAAAGAAAATACACGCAGTTGTTTTTCATGGAATGTATCCTAACTTGATTTAATACAACCTCACCCCCTAGAGTTTATGCCTGAATTAGCTTGAGGCCCAGCATTTCTTTTTGGAAAAAAAAAATTTTTTTTTTTTAAATACAACCCCCTTACCCCAGGTATTTCTAATATGCAGGTGCCCATTGAGAACTACTGGTATATTGCTTTTAAAAAAATGCTTAAAATCTGCTGTCTCAACAAAGAGAATAAATTAATGTCAGTGCTATATATGTACTTTAAAGCTTTAGGGGTGAGTGAGAAGTCACCCCAAAAGAATAGCAATGTCCAGTGGAACTTATCTTGACAATGGAAATGTTCTTTATCTTCACTGTCTGATATAGTAGCCACTAGCCACATGAAGCTAGCTAGTACAGCTTTGCAACAGGATTTCTAGATTTCATTTTAATGTTTCAATTTAAGTAACTATGTGGCTAGTGGCCACCAAATTGAACAGTGAGGGTATAAAGTAAAAAGGGAACACCCAGGGGTAGAGTTTCGAACCCAGGACTACACCTTGAAGAAGGAGAGCCTTACAAATGAGGAAAGGGTGGACTCCTGAACCCAAGTGGAGGAGGTCATCTTGAACAAAGGAGACAAAAGAAAGAAGGCCTTGTGCACGGGCCTAGAAGCAGACTCGTGACACCTTAGAAGCCACTTCCTCTACTAAGAGTTGATGGGAAGGTCGTGGAGAAAGGGCTTGAGGAGCGAAAGAAATTTTAAAATAACATTGAGCGGGTAGGTGGGAAGAGACCCTGATGAGCATGTGACTAGCAGGCCCGGCTGGTCCTGAGTCTTTGGGTTTGTAGTGGTTCCATTTTGTAGAGTTGGTTGGTGTTCTCTGATATTCTCTCTTCTTTGGTCAAAATCCTGTCATACACTTTCAGAAGATTTGGGCATAATTATCTGGGATTTGCAGATTATAGTAAGAATTTGTGTGTACAAGTTTTGACAATAAAGCTTTTTAAAATTTCTACTAGGTTTATTTCACATATATTTCCTCATTTTAAACCATCTAATACTACTATTCCCCCCACCCCTGCTGCTGATCTCTTAAACTACTCATCAAATACCAGTAAATTTAAATTTAAATTTAAATACTTTCTACATGAAAGAATCTAATTTATAAGATTCAAATGTAAGAAATGCTCTAAAATGTGACAGACACTCCAAGAGACCTAATTGTTTATTGGAAAGTTTCTGACAGGCTTATAATTGAAATAATAATCAGGATAACCTCCTTGGCTGGCAAGTAAATTTTTGAAACTTTCAAAGCTGATGAAATAGAATCTGCCCTGGGCTTGTATAGCTTTTGGCATTGCACTTTCCCAAGCAGCAAAAGCGCATCCAAATGATATATGGATTTTTTAACGTAGTCAACAACAAACTAGATTGTTTCTGTCAATCAGTAATCAGGCAAAGTCGGTTTTAACTTTGCTACCCCTGATACAAGCTTGATTTATCATATGAAGGAGAGTAATCCTTTAGAATGACAGTGATATTAATAAAATCAGACTACTCTTAGGGAAAATGCTATCGCCAAGTATTCAAGTAATGAGTTTTCTAAACAGAATCATCTAACAATTATCACATACCAGCTTTAATCCACTTCAGTTTTGTCACAGTTGGAACTAAGAGGCTCAGTGCCTTTCTTTTGCCTGGTAAAGAATCAAAGATGACCGTGTTGTCTTGAGGGTGATCGAGATGATTTTCCAACTTGTAGGCACAGGTTTGCTAAGTGGTCCTTGCAACCTAGCAGAGTATGGTTTCTCCTGTCAGACAGGAATAGAGTCTTGTCCTCCCAGTAATTTAAAACAATAGATGCCAGATAATATTATCCCCCAATAAATCTCTTGCTTGTGGTCTCCAGAATGGAATAAACATGTATTTGTTAATCAGTTTAAAGAAAGGAAACGCCCCTACATTGTCTGACTGAAAGAGCACACCTGCACTTCTGACCATTTTGCTTGGCCAGTGGGGTCTCCCTGTCCCTTTCCTAAGTCCACCTTCAGCTCGGTTTATCCAGCACGCTGATGTTTGGCATCAATTAGCTGGAAATGACATCAGTCACTGCTCAGTCCTTGTTTTATGGAGTCATGGCGACCAGATATACACAAATACTTTCGTTTTCTTGGCATAGGAGGCAAAGAAAGACAGCACCATTTCTGCTAATCCGTAACTCACTGATTGATGTTAGGAACTTGAATATCCAGCTTTCTGTTTTAAAGAAACGCTTGTATATGTTATTCGCAAGTCAATGTAATAAATACATACAACGTACCCCACATGTCTGAAGCTGAGTTAACTAAAACTGTAAAGGCCATGTTCATATTCTTTCACATATGATTAATTGATACTGCCCAGAAAGTCCCACTGCAGAAGTCCACATGCCTTATAACTGAAATATGATAGTGCATAAATTGCAAATCTGAAAATTCCATAAAACTGTTTCCTAAAAATAATTCCAGTCTAGCACCCTCAACATTTGTATGGTGAATTGAATTCCCTTCCATGGCAACCAGTGTCCAAATGCTATAATCCAGTCATTTTAAATCTTGAAAAACTCACTCAGAAGTGAGTAACATCAAAATTCAGCTTTTGGTTATGTGATTAGAAAGTCTGACTTTTAAATCATCATAAAGATCTGTGGTTTCTTGGTCACTTCTGAAAGAACTACTACATTTCCTGACTAGAGTTTATTTCCCCATAATATGATGTCTGGTAGGTGACTATACCAGAGATAATTTTTCAGAGCTCTACAGACTAACCCCAAAAATGACCACATAAGAATGTAGAGCAGGATAGGCCTAGCAAGATAGGCTCCACTAGTGATCTGTTTGTAGATTATAAGCATCATCAACATTGATAACATAATGTGACCCAGGCTTTTATACCAGCACCACTGGCTTATTTGAAGCCGTGAATCACAGGGTACCCATGTCCCATTTTGATTCTGCTTTGACTACCTGGAACCATGTGAAAAGTTTCTTGTAGTTATCTGACTTGGATTTTTCAAAGTCACTTTCCAAAAAAGAAAAATTACTCCCTAATCTAAGCATATCTATAAAACTGAGTTGCTTCCTATAATGCTTGCTTTGAGAATCTCAGTGGTTATTTTAGACACCAGAGTGTTTTATTCTAATAACTTAATAGATAAAATCAATACAATATTGCTGTTATAGTGTTTATATGCTCTAAAATTTATTCTGATCTGTTTCATAATCTGTACTTTGTTCTGAAGTTGTATTGTCTGTTATGCTTTGTTCTAGAAGTTTTGCAGCAGGTTTTGGCTAAAATCATGCGAAGCTTTTACTTCAGTCCTTTCCTTTTGAAGAACTAACCATGCATTTGAGGCTGCCTTGGGCTCAAAAGATTCAGGGGCTGGGCTGAGGTGGGAGGCATTAACAGGAAAAGAGGTACAGAAGATGTGTGCCAGTGAGAAGTAATTTTATATCTAAGAAAAGAAATAATGCAGTATGATGGCCAATGATGCAGTGTGAAGAAGCAGGCCACTAACTCAGAAATCATGGTGTCAGCTGGCTCCTGTGAGTGAGACAAGAGGAAAAAAGCTTGTTAAATCACCATTATTCTGGTTGAATCACCAACAGGTTCTTAGAAATTGTGGCTTTAAGCCAAAACAATGCATAATAATCTCAGGTCCTCGGAAGTTGGCTGAGTTTGCTTTTTCCTCATTGATGTTATAAAACGTGACATTGAATAAAATTTTATTCGAGGACCTGTTGTAGTTGAAGCTGGCAAAAACCAAAACATGGCTGAAGTGAACCATCAGGTGAGATGCGTAATAGTACTGGAAGAAAAAGTAAGAGGATAAGCAGAATCCTAATTAATTCAGTCCCAACAGAGACTCACCAGGACTCATTTCCCTAATACAGCATAGCACCTGTCTGAACTGTAAATTCGCAGAGTATTCAGCCTACGCACAGTAAGTGATAAATAACTGGCAGAAGTTTGAGGCGAATTGTGGAGCTTTAGAGTATAGATTTATTTTCATAAGTAAAAGATTAGCAGATATTAGAAAACTGTGTTCACTTTAAAAGATATAGAAGGGTCAGAATGAGAAAATTTCAGTGACTCTGTTAAGTCAGACACCAGACTCAGGAGAGACAGCAGTTGACTTTGATTCTACTGAATCAAATTAAACTTTTAAGCAAGCCATGTCCTGCTTACTGGATACCTGAGCTGTGATTTATGTGAATGGCTTCACCTGGAAAATGTAGCCGTTCTCCCGACTCTGACCTTGTGCTTTCTTAAGGCAAATAATTTCAAAGAGCACTAGCAGCTGATTGAGCCAAGTGAATGTACTGAAAGGTGGGTCTGCATTTTCAGAGAATTGCAGTGGTAAAAATCAGCCAACAAGCTATGACACCAAAGAGCAGTTAAGAGGCCTGTATAGATTTTATATGTATGGAGGTAACGGAATTCTTGTACAACTGTGATGAATAAAAAGTCTACTTGGCAGTATTTGACAAATATCTAGGTGTAAGGAGAGCAAGGACAAGTTAAATGTTGCTACCCGTGTGTGGCTGTAGCTCCCCATAAAATACAAAGTTTAACAAATATCATTGGGGTAGCCCTCTTTGTCAAGTACCATGCTTTCTATGAGAGCTTGCTTAAAATCTGACCCTAATGTTAAAATGCTCACTTTTAATATAAACAGTATGCTTTTGTCTGTTTTACTGTTTTCTCTTAATTTTTTTTTTTACTGCTGCCTTTTGCCTGTTAAAATTATCATTAGAAATCCTGAGGCTAGAAGTTTAATATAAATGCAGAAAATACCTGGTGTGTCATTTCAGGGAATAGCAGAATAAAGACAAGATCCCATAGGTCACAACCTTTCTGAGTGTCTAGATTATATTCAACCCAGGTAAAGCACAGAAAAGACTTTTGCATGAAAATACCATTGAAATGTATGCCTTTGTTACATGCTGTAGAATAGCATGCGTCATTTTTTAAATGTAAAAATTGAGAGGTGGAGAGGCTACTTTTATGAGCATATTAGCCAAAAAAAGAAAAAAAAATAAAAAAGAAAGAATGGTATTTTAGCACCTTTATTACCAGTTGGTTTCCTGATTTCCATTCCTGAGCAAAAATTGCTCTTTTAGGCATATGAATTATGGATTAAACTAAAACAGCAGTGTGGAAATCTTTAGGAAGATTTTTGAAGATTAAGGCAGTATTAGCATTTTATAGAAGTATAAAGAGGAAATACAAACCTGATAGCAATACCCAAAGGGAGAAAAAAATGTAGCAGGGAACACATTTCCCTCATTTGTTGGTTTTTTGTTTTTTTTTTTATTTAAATTGAAATAGCTAAATGGATATTAGAGAAGTTTTCTAAACCCAGCCCCCACCAACCTCTTCATAAGTTAAGAAACTACCAGCTTCTGCACCCAAGGGTTCAGGATTGGCAAAGAGTGTTGGAGTAGAAGGAAAGTGAGCAAATGCAGGGCTCCAGGGCCCACTGATCCTGAGGAAGCAGCTGCAGGCAACTACCTCACTGGCTGATGTGTGTTAATAGCATGAGGCCCAGGATTGGCCTCTCCGAGGTTCCTGAATTCATAAGCCAACATTTTTAAAGACACATGTCCTTGATACCATTAAGTCAGAGAGCAACAAAATTACTGGTTTAGATGACTGCTGTAGGTTTTCTGGTGATCAGCATCACACATTAACTACTTATGTTCGTTTAAAAAAGAAAAATAAGCCTAAAAAGAAATAAACCAAAACATTTGCAGTGACTTCTCTGATGGTCAAATTAGGATTCAATTTTTTATGTTGAATTCTTTAAATATAATTTCTAACGTGTTTTACAGTGATTACAATTTGATGATTATGCTGAGAAATAGCTATTTCTGTTCCCCAAAATACTAAAATGTATCTCGAAATTCAGGTGCTGTTTTTGTCTCCCTAATCCATCAGCTATTTCTAAACAGTAGCAAGAGTGATGGTGATAGAGGGCACTTAAAAAATAATTAGCAAACTAAACATTGAAAGGTGATTGATTTTTCTTCTTTAAAGAAATAGATTTTTTTTTGCCACCAAAGTCAAGGAGGATAAAATTGATTAACGATATTGATTTAAAATACTTCGCATGAAGGCCCTGTAATATATTACACGCATCACTTAGATTCCAGATTGTCACTGTTTATTGAGAGCCTGTTGAGGCCTTCCAGGGTGCATTTATTATAAGTGCTTTTGAATGCAGAGCAGATCGCTCCCGGCATACAGGTGGTGTTCTGCTAGTGACACTTGAATGCTTACAACTGCATGTTTTTGTCTTACAGAGTTGTCTTGGTTCAACTGGTGCCTTCCCGGGTCGTGTTTGCTCAGTCTCCTCCTCATTCTGTGCTTCAGGGAATCCTATGACAGACTCTATCTTGATGTGGTTGTCTCAGTTTAATAGCACAGACTTGAAGGAGTTTAAAAAGAGACTGGAAATCAATACTGCATACTGCACATTTGCTTGGAATTGCACATCTAACAGGAAAAAAAAAGGAGAAGAGAGACACTTCATTCAGAGGTTTTTATTAGGTTACAGATGATCACATGAATTTAATTACTACTAAGTAATAATAATGTGGGACTTGAGTGATAAGGGACTTAAAAACTATGAACGGCATACCTGTGCCTGATTCTGCATTGAAATTGTGATATCTTACACATAAATCACTACCTAAATAATACCCTCTATGTTTTGTGCCAGTGCTAAACTACTGATTGATAAATTGTAATTATGAAAGGAAATAAGGGGTCTGTCACATGAAGATAACTCCTTCCCTAAGTCACACAGAATAGGAAGAAATGCCGCTAACTTCTGAAGAAGTTTAAACCCTGTATCAGATTTTAATTATAAAATAGCCATAAGGTCTATTGATGAATAGAAATTAGCCACATGTACACTACATTTTTTCTAATAAAGCCATTTCTTATATGACTCCTTTTAATTAGGTCGGAAACCTTTGGCCATCTTTATTACAGTAATCAAGTGCTTTCGGTGACTGCAGAGCACATACTTTGTGTCTTGATCTCAGCTTATCCTTGTTTCTGTGAAATACAGTTTCTTCTACTAGGCTGTTAAATAATTAAAGGTGACTAAGTGTTTAATATAGTTGCATTACATATTGTATAAAAATGTAATTACATTCTGATTTAGCACTTTGTTAAAAGTGACATGAAAACTCACATAGAACATTCTGTGTCTTCGACATATATGTGTGCATATATACACATAGACATATACACACATGTGTGCATGTGTATATATGTATGTGTTATATATATATGATTTCTATATATACATATATACATACACGTGTATATATGTATGTAGTTGCATTGGGTATAAAGTCCAAATATTACTTACCAGGGTTAGGGTTACATTTTATTAAATGACCCTTGTTTGAAAATAACAATTTATAAAATTGAAACTTTCAGATCTGTGGAGTGATTTCTGAATTACATTCTTGTATTTCAATTCAGGTTGTAAAACATTCAGTTCTTTATAGGTCTGTATATTTGAGAGAGCAGTATTTTGCCAGTATCTCTTTTTTTCTATGGATGACGGCTTTTTAAAAAATAGCAGTTACTCACTGGATTGCTCTCAGGCATGTATTTTACTGTGCTATAAAATATGCTCTGGTGTGATTATGATATTGCCACTATTCACATTTACATTCTCCCCCTCCCACAGAAAAACCAACTACTCTACCGAAAAGTCAAGAAGGATTTTTTACCTTCATTATTCCCAGCTTCCTCCAACTCCCTTTCCTTTTTAACTCACTTTAAATCATATCTTCATTGTTGTCTAAATACATATTTTAGTTGTCTTTTTATGGACAGACGATAAGCCAGCTCCTCCTCTTGGCCAAGGTGATAAGGTGTGGTGAAAGGAGAGCTGGTCAGCGCTGAATTCTCTTCATCTCTGTTCACGTGCACACACCATCACACACAGTCCCAAATATTCTGCTTTCCCTCTCATTAAATTCAAGACTACGCTTTAACTCACCTTGGTCCTAAAAGAGGATTCTATTACTGTGACCTTTCTCCTACAGCCCTAAATTGTCAAGTTGGAAAGTAGGAGAACCCTCACATTTAACATCTATCCGCAGTTTCCTTTAAATCATCTCCCTTGATAAGCCCCCTGCTCATTTAGCAACAAGAAATGAAGGAAAAGGAACTTGCTCAAGGAAAAAAGAATACCTGTGAAAGCTAAACTTAGCTTTCCTTTTAACTCTGTCATTCCTAAATAAAAAGAAAATGAAGAAAGCAGAATTCTGGAGGATAGCTGTAAACTGGCCTTTAAGGAGATTAGTAGCCCATGACCCAGGTGCTAATATAACTACCATCCCTTCCTGTTTGTAAAGAAGACAGAAAGGATAGGAAAACATTATATGAAGTGTGGTTTTTAGTCAGAACTATTGTGTTTGAGGACATTGCTGTAGAAAATTCTGCTGAAATACGGGTTCTGATTTAGAATATTTTAATTATGGCTAATTCTGCAACGTAAAGAGTAACACATTTAAAATATCATGTAGATAACTAATTTGTTCAAAGACACCCCAAGTAGGTAGTGATTGAAAATTCTTCTGTTGTACCAGACACCGACCATTGTTCTCAGCATATGTGAAATGAAATGAATCCAAGTCATTTATATCAGCTAAATTGTTTTAATCACAAACGGCAACCATTTTTAAGTGATTAAGATTTCACATCCCAAACCTGACAAAGGAAAGAACCAAAGGCTTAGGAGGAGGGGAGGATTATGCATTATTTATTTGTCTGAATATTTCAAATCGTATTTTTTCAAACTTTGTTTTTATTTCTGGAAATTTTGCATCAAAAGAGACTAGCTACTATCTATCTTGCAGTTCCTAAACATTATGAATCCTAATGAAAATTTAACTGAAAGAAATCTTAACCTTCCACTAAATTCTTTTTTTTTTAAGATTTTATTTATTTTTGCTTGGAAGAATTGGGGTGCAGGCCAGAGGTGTGGGGTGGTGGTGAGAGGATTCACCAGGGACAGAATGGGGAGCAGAGCAGGCAGATCTACTGAAATACACTAGTGAGGGGAGCAGCAGGCAAGACAGGAGAGGTCTGCTATGCCATGTGTGTTAGCTCCCTGACTGGGAACTGAACTCAGGCCATCTTGGTGGGCCTTCCCAGTGGTAGCACTGAGGCTTAAAAACAGTTGCAGAGAGTGAAGGATCTTGGAGAAGGTCCCAAGCCTAGTCAAGCGACAAAAATAGGGCTAACAAAAACCCCACATCTTCTGACTCCCACAGCAGTGTCTTATTCTACCTCACTTATTTGTTGCATAATTTGGACATTTTGGGTGTCAGTGAACATCCTTCCATATCCAAACACAATGGGGCTTAAGAGTTAACTGCCATTATTGAGTATGAAAGAAAGTACAGAGATTAAATTGAGGTGATTATTTGGCTTTTATGTTAAAGTATTCTCTTTTCTTCACTGCTTTCTTGTTGGTGCTCTACCATCCCTAAGTCTTAGCTTGAAATGACGTGATGTAAAAAGATTCTGAAAGATAGTTCAGTTCTCATTAACCAAGTCAACAGCATTGTTAATTGGTAAGGGCATATTATAGTGTACTGTCCCTGTGGCTTATCAATGAATATTTCACATTATATGGGAGGAAGTGTTTCTTAGTATAGCCCATGGTGGCCCTACAGGAACAAGACAATTGCACACAAATGCATTTCACTGGCAGGTGGTACTGATAAAATAATAAGAGAGAATTAAGTACAAATGTGATTTTGTATATTTAACATAGATGGTCTAAAAAGCAAATTTTATCATAGCGCATATATATTCATTTTTAATTACTGAGAATGATTCACAGCTTGTTTTTGTGAGGCCCTTCTAATAAGGAATTCAAGTTAAAGGGTTTTTAGTTGAAGAGATTAAATTCCCATCTACTTATTTTGATTCATTTTTTACTATTATTTTTACTAAAATCTAGACATTCATCTTCCTATTTGCATAAGTGCAAACTTTATTTTAAACTCAAGATCAAATACAAATGCATAGTAAATTTGCTTTAAGTTAATGTTAAAAATCATTAATTCCATATTTGTCCTTGAAATAAACACAGAAACTGCTCTGATCACACCTGATATCAAATAAATACAAAGGCTGTGATGTAAAGAAAGTGCCATATTTTAATAAAAATCTGTAGCAAACTATGACTAAATTTGATTAAATCTATTTTATAAATGTAGGGGGAAATTTCCACTTTAATTTGGAATTATAATTCTACAGAAAGGGAAACTATAAAGTTAATTTCTGAACATTCAGTTTGTTACTCTGTGAGGAGATATAAGCAATACTGAGGGAAGTATTGGACCACCCTAGAACAAAACTTGACGGTGAGATTATGGGGGGCTCTTAACAGCGTCATGGAATACTTGGTACTCAATAGGGCTGAGCGTCTGCTCGGTCAGCAGACATCTTGGCCATCCTGAGCTCTGGTTTCTTTTTGGGTGTCTTCCCTGCTCAGTTGAAATTGCAAACTTAGGAGATAAACTTGAGGAAATGATATCAAAGGCACTTAAGAGACCCTTGAGGTGGTCATCCTGCCAAGGAATATGAAAATGATAGGGCTGCGGGCGGAGAGCACAGGCTGTGAGATGGCCCTTAATGTCTCCCCTCGACCATGCTTCTTTTAAAAACAATTTAAGTTTGTCAGGATGAAGTGAGGTCAACCTCTTGTTTCTCTTAACAGTTTGCCCTGCCTAATACTAAAACCTAGGCTTCATCCATTTGAACAGCATGCTCATACAGCCGCTCCACAAAATTATTCTCACAGCCAGGTCTTAGATAATTGCCCTGCAGCCACAAAGGTCTCTAATAGGTTTCCGTAGTTGGGCTTGCTGTATTTTAGATATGAATTCATTAAGTTGTCTCATGAAGTCCTTCTAAGGTACCTTTGGAAGCTGGTAGTCTTCAAACAATAGCTTTACATCTCAGCCCATACTCAAAAAGAGAGCAAAAAGTTACCCCACCCCAACTGTTCTGTTCATTCAGCATAGGAGAATTAGTTTGTTTTTTTTTTTTAAAAAAAAAACAACTAAAAGAAAGAAAGCATGGAATTCATGTCAGCAACTTTGGTAAAATAATAAAAACACATCATACCATTTTAGCTCTTGTGCTGGACTTGGTACACTGAGGATTGGGTCTCTAGAAGACCAACCCCACACACAGTGCTCGCAGGTTCCCTCCTGGCTCCTGTGGTTTATGAGGGAGGTTTCTGCAGTTTTGAACAAAATGCAAAAATGACTTAGAGACATTTCTCACTTACCTTAATGTTCGAAAATGGTAGTAATTTAGACTTCCTCTAATTCATCAGCTTTCTTCCCATTTACCCAGAAGGATCATACCCATATCCATATTAGATCATCAAGAGATCATCTAATACAACCACTTGACTTTACAAATAAGTAAGCAGAATCTTCTATGTCAAATGGCACAGGTTTTAGCAGGTTACCCAACATCTAGACCAGCATTGTCTCCATAAAGAAATGTATTAAATAAATTCTTGTAAGTAAATTTTCTTTCATTTCTTGTAATTTTTGAAATCAAACACATACATGAACGTATATTATTAAACACCTAGAACAGAAATATAACGTGAACTCCACCTCCTACGGTCATGTGCTGGATAATTCAACTTCCTTTCCAGACCCAATGCCTATGAATCCTTTCAGAAATTTCTCTATGCATTTACATGCATATGTATTCAAAACTTAGATGGGATTTAAAATCAAATCATCTTGGGAACTATTTCTTAGAACATATTGGCATAAACTTTTGGGACACAAGCAGAAATTTCTTAGATCCTTCTCTCCCCAAAGGAATCTATAACAAATGCAGTAGTGATTCACAAAGACACTTCACAAACTTGTGTCATACCATAAAGCTCTATCATATTCTAAGATCTAATAGGTAGTATTGTTTATCTTATTGAAAATATAGTTTCTGCTTTTTATGCCATCAACTGGTTGTGCCGTGTACTGTGAGAGGAGAAGTTGAATGACCCACCTCCAAAATCCAAATCGGTGTTCTTGACAGGTCTTCCATGTCTCCCTGTATCAGTAGAAGCATGTGATACTGTAAAAAAGCAGAAAGTTGAGAGAATAAGCTCATGCAATTCCATTTTAAAAAATATAATAGTTGCGGGGCAGGCAGGTAGAAGAGGTAGAAAAATAAGTAATAGCTGAAAATTCTGATAATCCTTACAGTTTTGCTCGTCACCTTCCTTAGCCATTCTGACTTTCACCAGTAAAACTGATGAGTTGTAATAGGAGAAGAACGTAACTTCATTTAATCAATTCCTCCTTTCCTGCCCTCTTTTTTAACCGACGTTCCCTTTCTGCTTGTATCCTGACAATTCTTGGGAGCACTCTGTGTAAGGCCCAGACTTCCTCAGCTGCTAGCATCAGGGAGGAGAGCTGATCAAGCAGTTTCTTCATGAACTAAATAAGAGAGAACACAGAGAAAGAGCCCTGGCCTGCACACCCCAGGGCCTGGCTCATGTCCCAGACCTAGTGTCATTAGCTGTTTGACCTTGAGCAAGTCGCTTCATTTCTCATTTAACCCCATCTCCAAAATGAGGAAGTGAACAAAGCTGTTCCCTGAGGACTCTTCTAGTTCAGAAATTCATATCTGTTCTATTTTAAGTATTTAAAAAATGAACAAAGCACCTGCAGTCTGCATAGCTGCAAGCCTCCCCATATCTTCATGTTCCTGTTTGTGCAGTAGCTCCTCTTCCTGTGAGTCCCTGTTGGTGAGCTCATGGAACATTACATTGCACGTACATTCAACAATGGCAAGAAATGGTGGGGGTTTTTTTGGTGTGCTATTTACTTCCCTGGAGGACTTTGCATATGAAATGTAGGGGGTTATTAAGTGTATCAGATGCAAAAAGAAAATCTGTCATCTAACTTGAGATAGCATTCTGGCAGCGAGGTCCAGTCCTGCACGTGCTGGCTAGAATTGGGCCACACCACGTCCCCAGCCTGTGCTTGGGTTTGAACCGTGGTGAGTCAGCAATGGCTCTGCACCTGTGGAACTCAGACTGTCCAAGCAGATGGTAAAGCTGATCCTGGAATTTCTATATCTAGTATGATGGCACCAAAAAATTGTAGTTGTTTTGCAATGAAGGTCATCTCTCCAAGGCCAGATTCTGCCTGTGGAGCTGTGCAAGCAGGGATCTGCACACCGATGTTAATAAGAAAGGATTCTTTCAGACTCTAATGTGGACACTAAAGTCTGATTCAGAGAAATGATCCAAAAACAGATCAGCCTGGGAGCCAGGAGGCCTGGGTCCCCGTACAGCTGCTGCCCCCGTGGGGCCGTGGACAGGCCACCTGATCTCTCTGGGCTTTGGCTACCTCACCTCTAATAGGGTGAGTGGAGGAGATTTTTGGTTTTGTTTTTTGCTGAAAAATTTGTATTCTCTGATCTGCACCTATTGGTCACACAACATCACACACAACAGACAGTAGGAAAAAGCATGCCTGCAATACCTGTCCATCAGTACACCCAGCTAGTCATTATTGTCTCAAACAGGGAGAAACTTTTTTAAGGCCTTGGTAGTTATGTTACAGGTGCCAGGCCATTCCTCAGCTTGTCCCATCCCTTTATTCCTTGGTACATTCATCCTTTAATCACTGTGGCTACAGTGTAAATTGTATGTGTGCAGTATAGGAGAGAATCTGGAAAACAAAAGGAGTTCTTACCTCCAGGACCTCTTAGACAGATTTTAAAAACCAAATATTCCTCAAGACTAACAATTAAAAGGAACAGTGACAGTTTCCCAAATACTAAATTAAACATAGCAGGGACCCAAATGTTTTTCTCATACCGTCATTAGCCATACCTGATTTCAAGGAAGGGATTTTCTGTTCTGTTGAAATACAGAATTTATATCTCTCTGAGAGCATAGGTACAAGAGAAATCCCCAGCCTCCCCACTGTAGCATAGCTGGGGGATGAGTTGTTATTCCTTTGGGAAGTTGGGAATATGGTTGGCTCCTCCAACTTCTTCTGAAGATGAAATTTAACAAATGGGTGCTCGCTGAGATATACACACTCAGAAGCCCCTGTGAGGTTCCTTTCTAAATTTGAATTTTAATGAAGACTAAGCACCAAAAGGAAGGGGTTCTAATGCTAGAACTTGGGATATCAGCCAGCCAGATAGAGAAGGGCTACTTTGGGGGATGGAGACTCTGTAAGCCCCTCAACGCTCTCCACCTGTGAGTGAAGCTAAGCCATGCTTGATGACGGACTAGTGATGTCCCTCCTGAGCCTCTGCAGAGACGCCAAAGAAGGCTAAAAAGGACAAGTTTTAGTTCTGCAGATGATTTTATAGACCACGAATGTCTCCAATTCCAAATTATTTACTTCCCTACCACTACCAGGAATAGACCATTTGAGAGGGCCTATGAAAATTAAGTATTAGAAAAATCTGCCTCCATCCCACTGAATTGCATGCCCCAGACAGGCCACTTTCTGGACCTGCGTGTGTAGCCACCTACTTCTGCTTAGATCTGTGACTCAGGAAGAGCAAGCAGAATGGCCTGCTCCTGGAGACCCGGTAATATCCAGGGGGGTGTTGGGGTGGTCACCTTCTTAATCCTTCCATGAACCACTAATACACACTACACTGATCTTTCTATCAAGCTATTGTTAGGAAATTGTTTCAGTAAATGACGTAAATTGTTTCTCTCGTCCATAAACCCACTATCTTCAACTTGTGTCCCAGAATTTTTGCTCCATGTGCCCAAGAAACTCAATCTCCCTTGTCCTTTTCAGGAAGAAAACATCCATTTATATCTTGGCCCTGACAGTTCACTCTCTTCTATCTCAGAATATAGAAGCCCCTCCATAATTTTTGTCTTTCTTAGTTAGACCCCAAACACAGGAAATTCTATGCTACATTCTGTTGCCCATTAATTGTCCTTCCATCTAATTGGAGGAAAGGTTACTTTGATTACGCAGCTACTATTCACCATCATTATTTCTTTACCAGTATGTTTGTTATCTAGGTCCTGAAATTTATTTTTATTTTTTTAAAACCTTGATTTTTGCTTTTAAAAAATAGACTGTTATCTTCCTTTTGAGTACTTTGTAATATGACTTGAACATAACCGAATAGGCAGGGATTTCATCATTGCCAATATTAAATGTTGGGAGAGGCAGATTTTTTTTATTTAAAAGAAGAGAACTGAGTTGGAGGAAGCTGGGTCTTCTAATTCAACCAGTGTATTTTGGGGTCCTGCTGTATGCTGAGCACAAGGCTAGGCACTGAGGATGCAGAAACAAAGATAGCATCCTGGCCCTCAGGGAACGTTGTGTTCTGATGAGTCCATTCAAATCTATGGGCTTCCCTGGTGGCACAGTGGTTAAAGACAGGGCTATTAAGCTACTGCCATCCACTGCAGCATGAGTTCGATCCCTGGCCAGCCAGGGAGCAATCCACAGGGTTCAGCAGACCTCTCCTGTCTTGCCTGCTGCTCCCCTTAGCAGTGTATTTCAGTCAATCTGCCTATTCTGCTCTCCACTCTCTCTGATCAATGCTCTCACACCCTGCACCTCTGGCTTACACCCCAGTTCTTATATGCATAAATAAATAAATCTTTTTCTAAAAAATCTAGCTACACCCTCAGAGACTATTGGGGGCTTATACCTTATTTGGTAGCTGTCTATGGGATCTTTCTCTGTTCAGAAAAATGTGTTCTAAATCCTGCTTTCTGGGACTGTTAAAAATCTGGGCTTGTCCCTAATCAATGTATAATTACATGTAACCTTGATCAAGTTAAAAATGCCCCTGGACATCCTTTGAAGGGAAAGGCAGAGAAATCTATTTTTGATAATTTGAAAAGTAGAAAGGTTTTTGGGAAAGCTGACAAGCTCCAAAGAGTTCAGATCTGCTGGTGTTCATTCAGATATGGGATTAGGTGGAATGAAGAGCCTCCTAGCAAGGCGGGGGTGTGGGGGGTAGAGCTGTGTAAGGAAACCCAGGAGACGGCGGTGGAAGACTTAGTGCGATAACACCTGGCTCATAGGCATTTGTTAGTATGTGTGCTGAGCAAAAGTAGAGAAGTAGGTTTGGGAGGCAGGGAATTGTTGAAGGGAGTTGAAGCAGATTCTGGAAGACCAAACCCCAAAACTGGCTCGATTTCACTGAGTCATCTGGCCCAGCCTCCTGCCTCCAAGCACATCCTGCCTGCAGCCTGTCTAGCCAACTGCTTTTTCAGCTCTCGAGGGATGGAGGGCCCACAGCCTCCTTGTCATCTGTTCCAGAGCCACTCCCTTGACACTTAGAAGTTCTCACTTTTAAAGAATGGAGGCAGGAGGGGGTGGTAGGGAAATAGAGTAGCAGAGATGAGCTAATAGAAACAAGCAGACCAAATTAGGGCAGAGGACCCCAAAGAAAAAGGAATTTCAGTGGACCTGGAAGTGGGGAAGTAGTCTCCACATTTCACACTTCTGTCACACTGCAAAGTCTATGGGAGTTCTAGAAGGTGTAACCAGTCACTGGGAGCCCTGCCTCACAGATGCCCTGTCTGGCATAGTAGAGGTTCCTCTTCTGCTCTGAGAAAACACGGGAAAAACACTGGGAATCTAGACATCTAGCACCTCCCAAAAGGAACTGTGTTGTATTCAAATGTCTGTAACTTTCACAATCTCCCCACCCTTCTGTCCTCCCGAGAAATGTTCTATAATTGAAGGCATGCCTTCAGTTCTCCATTGTGTTTCATGCATCTGCCAGAGTGGTTACTTTTCATACCCAGCAACTTAGACCCAAGTCAAGTCACCATCTCTTACCCTGTTCAGACTTCTCCATCTGCATCCACCCTTTCAGTCACTCTCAGAAGCAAGCCATAAAGTCTCGCTAACAGAGATCACTGTTCAAAAGTCTAAGCACACGGTGGTTTTGTTCAGAGGCCATGGTGGTTTTGGTCTAACTTTACACCACTCTTAGATTTCCTGGCAGTGACCCTCCCCTCAGCCTTGGACTTTCTTGTTGACTTTCCTTGAGTCTCGTTCGGGTTCATGCCCTCACCTGACCCCACCTCCTAGTCCAGGCTGCACTGAAACCTTAGACGCATGTCAGTCCATGGAGGACCAGAGTCCTTTCCTGTTTGGGATAGGGGTCCACTTAGGAATGATTTTGGGGTGCAACTGCAGCAGTGGCACAAAAGAAGTTCTGACTGCTAGAGTGAAAGGGTACTCCCCCCTCCCTGGGCTGTAGCAGACCCCCTGCTCTGGAATTATAGGTAAGAGAACAGGCAAGGCTGTCCCCAAGAGCTAGGATAGATCAGGTGATCTCCTGGGAGTTTTCCCAGCTCTAACAGCAGGGTCCTCCCTGATGGCTCAGGGGTTAAAGTCAGAGCCATCAAGCTATCGCCAGCCACTGCAACACGAACCAGTTTGATATGGCACAGCAGACCTCTCTTGTCCTGCCCGCTACTCCCCTCAGCAGTGTATTTCAGTCAGTCTGCCTGTTCTGCTCCCCACCCTGTCTCTGGTGAATCCTCTCACTCCCCGCACTTCTGGCCTGCACCCCAGTTCTTGTATGCATAAAAATAAATACATCTTTTTTTAAAAAATAGAATAACAGCACGAAGATCCAGGTTACACACAGGCTGCGTGGGGGCAGCCATTCCTTCCCACGTCACTCCCTGCGCCTGAGCAAGCTCTCTTCTCCCAGACTTGGGGTACAAATATGAACAGGTGCAGCGCGGGGGCTTCCTATCTGCCCACACTGGAGTGCTGGGGTGGGTGTGGGGGGTCGTGTGCATATCTTCTGGCCTGGCTCTTGGATCTGGGGGGGGGGGTCTATGCAACTCTCAAAAACATGAACTTATGTGATGAATTCTCCTCTGACACTCATCACAACTTAAGAAGCGTTCTGTGTTTTTAAATAATTCTTACCATGTAAAGATTGTATTACATTTTAATAAAAAAATTTCTTTTGCATTTTACTTTTATAATATTTGGGGTTTTATAGATTTTTATTTTATGGCCAAGTATACTTTTTGTAAGGAATGTTGAAGTCTTGAGTATTTTTATTCCTTCAAAGCTATAATTAATGTCAACTGTAAGCACTGATAAATATTATTCATATGCAATTTTCCTTCTTTTCCACCGGGTCTTTTTGAAAAAACTGTGTTGCGGCATAGCATTTCATTTAAAACTCGGCTTCATTTTACACATTGTGAATACTGAAGATTCTGAAAAATAAAGATGCATTTAAAATCTCTGTGCTGTTACATGTAGAAATGGTAATGTGCGTTGCTTTGCCAAAGTGGTAATTAAATGTTTAATGGTTTAGAACTCCTACTTCAGCACAGGGGTTCTAGTCATTACTCACAGTGCGGAAGCTTCCACGGGAGCCTCCAGTTCTTTGGCGAATGCACAGTGGAGTGATGATCTCCTGTTCAGTTTGAAAATATGGTTATGTTGACATTATAGTTACTGTGCTGTGGTTTTGCAATAAATGTGTATCGAAAGCACTTGTGATAGCGTGGTCCACGTTTTGTTTTTAATCAAACTCCAAATGGCAATCGAAATGGAGCCAAAGTTTCCTGAGCTTCTGGGCAGGGAGATGTGGTGGGGGAAAAAAACAATGTGAGCTCGGGACCAGGGCAGGGTGGGCCAAATTCTGCTCCTCCACCAACAAACTTGGGAAGTCCTTCACCTCCTTTGGAGACTCTCAGCCATTAAGATACATCTCAGCAAAGGAGGGGGAGAGTTAGACTTTATTCACATGGATTTTGTGATGACTGAGTAACGTGATGAGCATGGAGCACATGGCACATTTTGGTTACTTGATAAATCTCATCTCTTTCTTCCCATCCTTCTTTCTTGTATCCCTCTCAAAATCTTCACTTTTACTTCATTATTATTATTTTAATATTCAAGTTAAAATGTATTGACCTTCTGAGGGCTATTAAATCCTTACATATTTAATACTATGTAAGAGGCTTTGGGAACACGGCCATGCCATCTATGTAAGCGCACCACAAATGTCCCCTGGTGGTCCATAGGGGTTTGACTTTGTGGCATCTCAGTCAAGGAACAAACAGCAAAAGTTCTTGAGGTGGGCCAGATGCTTCTCTGAACACGAGAGCGCTTTCTCATTTAGTTTCAGAGCGACACCATCATGTGCAAGTGGGGGAAGCCCAGTGAGAAACTTGGGGACAGTTTCACAGAGTCCTCTTCCCCTCATGCAAGTTCCAAAGTCTCCACTTTTTAAAATACAGAAAAGTATGTTTTCTTTACTTCTTGTTATAAAGGATATTAAAAGAGGTCATACTGTATTTCTATTTTACATCAATTTTATACCATGAACATTTTCCAATGACAAGGGAAACTTCTATAATTTAAGATATTTAATTTTACTGTTGGATATTCTAGGGAGATACATTCTTGGGAATATACTACATATCATTGCCCTAGTTTCTGAATATTTTCTTAGAGAAGATACCTAGAAGGAGAATTACTTGGGTACTTTGGGTATGAAGATGATTAGCTCCTGACACGTATCCTTAGATTAATTTAATTATTTATCCAACCTGAAGGGAAAAACATGCTTCTTCTCTATACTCACTACTCCCTTCTGAGACCAAATATATGAGTTTTCCCACACCAAGCAATTCTCCAATCCTCAGCAGACACCAACGGTTTAACTCACTTCTGAAACTTAACTGCCTAGAGTTAGGGCAGACCCCCCCAAGGTTAAATCTCAGCCCCCCCAGGATTGCCCTGAGATCCACATTGTCCACTGTGCTTCTCACCAACAAAGGACTAAAGATAGAGTCCCCATGACTCCCTCCAGGCCAAGGTTTGATAATGTGCTGGAACAACCCAGAACTCAAGAAAATAGTTCATGTGCTAGATTATCAGTTTATTATAAAAGTTTACAACTCTGGAACAGCCAGCTGTCTAGGGCATGGTGTGAGGGAAGGAGCAAGAAAGAGCTCCTCTCCATGAGCCCCACCTTCCCAGCACCTCCACATGTTCACCAACTTCGCTCCCCAGACCCTTCAGTTTTTGGTTTTTTTTACGGGGCCTTCCTTACTTTGCATGATAGATTAAATATTAGTCCCTGGTTGTCGACTCAACCCCCAGACCCTCTGCTCTTGGGGAGGTTGGGGATCCGATTGAAAGTTCCCACTCTATTTACCTGGTTGGTTCCCTTGGCAGCCAGCCCCCAACCTGAGGATACCCAAGAGCCCCCAGCTCCAGTCATCTCATTAGCATATAGATAGAAAGAGCACTTCAGAGCTGCCCAGGGTTTTAGGAACCGTGTGCCAGGAAGTCTGGACAGACACCAAATGTTCAGTTTTATTGTGTCACAAGCCCGTTACAGTCCACCAGCAAATGAGTCCATTTCAGGGATTCTGCCCAGGTGAGAAGGTGGATAGCAGGGAGGGTACAGGAGGGCCGGCCACACTGGCCTCTGTCCTCTCCCTTTACTTCTAAACTGCAGGCTTGGCTTACATGGGCCCTGATTCAACCCTTTGTTCTTTCTTGCATAAAAATACAAGACCTAGTGATTTTTTTTTTTTTTTGAGATTTGTTCCACATATAGATTTACTTTAATAAGTCAGTGAACCTGTTTCTTTTTTTTTAATAAATTTTATTTTTATATTCCCCATACAATTGCAACCCCCTTATTTTGACCCCAATCCCTCCCCTCCCCGCCCCCCACCCCCCATGAAGTGTCACTGGTTCATAGTTGTTTGTTGATTTTGATTTTTACTTTCTTATAGTTATTCATTTTCCTGGTCCCTTATTTTAGTTTTCTAGATTCCTGCTATGAGTGAGACCATCCGGTATTTTTCTTTTTCTTTCTGGCTTATTTCGCTGAGCATGATCCCGTCCAGCGCCATCCATGTTGCTGCAAATTGCATGTGTTTATCTTTTTTGAATGCTGAGTAATATTCCATGGTATATACATACCACATCTTCTTGATCCAGTCATCTATTTTTGGGCATTTGGGTTGTTTCCAAAGCTTAGCTATTGTAAACAGTGCTGCTATAAACATAGGGGTGCAGGTGCTCTTTGGAATTGATGTTTCTGTGTCCTTTGGGTAAATACCTAGGAGTGGAATTGCTGGATCATATAATCTCCACACAGCTCTCCATAGTGGTTGGACCAGTTTGCACTCCCATCCGCAGTGCAGGAGAGTTCCTTTTTCTCCACAACCTCGCCAACCTTTGTTGTTGCTAGTTTTTTTAATATGTGCCATTCTCACTGGTGTAAGATGGTATCTCATGGTAGTTTTGATTTGCATTTCCCTGATGACAAGTGATGTTGAACATTTTTTCATATGCCTGTTGGCCATTTGCATTTCCTCTTCAGAGAAGACCTAGTGATTTTTAAGATCCTGTTCAATTCTTGAATTCTAGCAAGTGAGAGAGAGTAGGCAAATGGAAAGAAATGGAGATAAGGAAAGAAAGGTAATTTGGATAAATGAAGATGGAAAGACCCCACATGGAACTTTTCATATGGGGTAACATTAGTAGGGTTAAAACTTGGTCTCTGCACTTTGCACAGTTGAACAATGCCGGGAAACACAAAGCAGATAGTAGGGGATCTGATAAAGTTGGCTTGGAAACGTGACCAAGAGAGATTATGGGATGTGGAAACGGGCCAACAGAACCTGGACACCTGTGCAGAAGGCCCCCTGGAAACCTGATGTCCCAGCAGGTAAAGTACCGACTCTCTCAGTCATGAAAAAAAACCATGAAAATAGGCTATAAAGGAGGGCCCCAAACTCTTCTTGGCATACAAACACTATCTCATCTCACCTCCTGCTCCCCTGTGTCCCCATTTCAATAAATCTGTCTTTTCTGTGCCTTATTCTGTCTCTAGTGAATTTTCACCCCTGAGCCTCTGGCCAGCACCCTGATTTCCCTGAACAACTATGGTATTCTACAAAACTGTTTCATGCGAAATTGAAAGGACTGGTATCATTTGTACCCCAAAGGAAGTAAGGGCTTATTTTGGATTTTAGTTAATAAAGCAATTTTTTTTGTGAAGTTCAAGACCATATCTTCCACATTTGCTTTGGGATAACCGTGACTCAGACGCAGAAACAAACCCTAACACCCCTCCACCTCCCCCACCCCAAACATACACCTGCTCAGCTTAAAACAAGGATAACAATGTCAGGTGCTTGCTAAGTGCCTGATACTGTTCTAAGCACTTTCCAAGCTTCAGCCTCTGCAGCAAACCCAGAGTGGATTCTATAATTAACTCCTTTCTGCATAAGAACAAATGCCTGAGGTCAAATAGCTGGTGAGTTGTGGGACTGCAGGTGAGCCTAGGCCAGCTGGCTGCAGAGCCTGGTTCCACTCGGAGGCAGTAGGGCCTGGCTCATGCTTTGTCTACACACACACACACACACACACACACACACACACACACACACACACACACACTGCAGTTTTTCCAAAAGCAGTGTATTTGTGTTGCTGGACTTTGTGTGAGACCCTCATTTATAATCAATTTACACTTCCTGACAGACATGACATGTCACACAGCTGTAAATGGTGTATCTAGAATTCTAAAGTCCAGGGTCAGTTCCCTGTTTCAGGGGCCTTCAGATCAGTGTGTGTGAGTGCAAGAGGTGCACAAGCGTGACAGATTTAGGGAAACAAGTTCTGCCTTTCCTAAAATCCATCTGCGATGGTCCCAGCACACTAGAGGTCAGGGCCAGGTCTGCTTTCTCACTTCCCTTTTCATGTTCCTCCTTTTCCCACTTTAGAGATGAAATGTTTCTTTCTTACACTTAGCAATACTACTGTGGATGTGAAAACCTTGCTGAAACTAAAAGAAAAGGGAGGGGAGATGACAATTTAAATGTATGTATAATCCTGTGTTTCTAAATTACGTAGGGTTAGCCAGTGTTACTGCAATAAAAAGAATAAAGTAAGTAAAATGAATAAATAAAAATAAATAGATAAAAAGCTACTCTGTGTATTAATAAATAAAAATATGTGTGTCCACAATGCCCCCTATAACAAGTTATTGTGAACTCAGGGTAGAACTATCCCTTTCTTACACATGCTTCTGTTATAGACCAGGTGATATTATGAATGGGCTACTTTGATTCATGTTGAAATACTTAGAATTCAGATGATTATGTAGTAGACAAGCAGGAAGAAGGACACTTGCTTAATAACCTTATCTTTTCCATTCCCTAACTGTTGTCAAAGACAGCCAGGTTCCAGGGAGAGTTCAAGAAAGCAAAGCAGGGAGAACATCAGTGGAAAGCTATGCCAGGAACCTATTTCTTGAATGTGCCACAGGCATGTCAAAGCTTCACCCACCCTTTATCTAACTGTAGACAGCATAGAATATTCAGGTTTGGAATAAAGCATGCTGCTTCTGAGTTCATACTCTTGGCCTCTTTCCCATCTCAGTTTTTGTTGTTGTTGTTTTTATAAATTTGTGTTATTTTTTAAAATTTATTTTTGCATAGACGAACTGGGGTGTAGACCAGAGGTACGGATGGAGGAGGTGAGAGGATTCACCAGAGACAGAGTGGGAAGCAGAACAGGTGAATTGACTGAAATACACTGCTAAGGGGATTAGCAGGCAAGGTATGTGGGTTAGCTTCTTGGCCCGGGATTGAACTCAGGCCTTAGCAGTGATAGAGCTGAGACTTAACCCCTAGACCACTATCATTTTTAATTCCTACTGTTGATTTCAATGTCCACACCCTCACAAGAAGATATTGTGGATTTTTCTGTTGTTAACACACTTGAAAACAAGCATTAATGCTTGCTTTGCAAATCATAGAGCTCTCTGCTTTAATATTTCTCATCCAGTAATTAGAAATATTTTTTAAATCCCTACTCTCTAAAATTTTACTTTATATTTTAATTGTCAAAATTTAAGTATTTGTGTAATGTTTCTATTAATAGTCATCATGATCTCTCAATCCCAAATGTTTTATCTTAGATCTTTTAGTCATAGGAAATTTTTTTAATCGGCATTACAATTCATACATATTTTAATTGCAGAGAAGTATAACAGTGTGAACAATAAGAGACTTTCAAACTAAAAAATACATTAGAATAAAATTCTGTGGGGGAAGTGGAATGACATACTCATTCAAAGGGTAAAAGAACAATCTAGATTTTCCCACTGTTAAGCAGAGCTCTTCTTATATTTCTTAAAATACGGTGCTTTTTGGATTCTGTTAGTTACATTTAAAAGAACAGTTTTATTTTTAAAATGTCAGTATTTACAATATGTCAGAAATTATATCCTCTGCAACACTTTAAACTAACATGAAAAATTCTAATGTCAATGTAAAAAACACAAGGGTGCAACTAAATTTTTGAAAACTCTTTTAGAAAGTATATAGTAAAAAGAATAGTAGTAATAAAAGTAATAACCTCTGCTCTACCTCACAGAACTCCCATGAGAGAACTAGCAGGAGCACGCACGGCTCCGGCTGCATGCTGGGCACACTGCTTGGTGGAGGGACTGAGGTATTCAGGGTATTGGCACATAGACTGTTCTGGATGTGGTCCAGGCAGGCAAACATGAATGTGTCAAACTCTGCTCTGAAAAAAAAAATTATAGGTGAAGTCTATACAAATTTCTTTGCTTATAAAAATTTGTAAGTGAAGCCAATCTTATACCAGGAAGGCCCCCATTCCTTTATTTTCTATTGAAATTGCTGGTGGTCAAATATGATACTAAGCAGATACTCACTTTACTGAGAATAGTAGAGAAATTAAATATATTTTGGTTACAACATTTTCTGGAACTTTATTCCTGGTCACCATTCCCTTTATGTTCTTCATTATGTCTTGATTAAAAGTAACTTATCTTGGATATTGTACACAATTTGGTCATTTTTTTCTGCTTATGAAACATTAAGTAGAAAAGCTAATGTTCTTTTTTCTAAATGTATTTTCAAGAGCTATGAATTCCCAAATAGAATTTATTCTTGAAAGACTCATAGTGTAAATAGAATTAAAGGCCAAAAATTAAATATACTATTTAGAGGTTATTTTGTTTAACATAATAAATGCTAGACAGACACAAAACCAGCCCACAAATATTAGAACTATGATTAATCAAATATCTATTATTCTGCCCTGTATTATTTAAAATTGTTTAACATCTGTTAGTTCATAAAACTATAATGTTCTTCCTGAAGTTATCTAGTTAACTCTCTCAATATTCTTCCTTCTAACTCCCAGGCTTTTCCCCTATTTATTCACTATTTTAAAGTGCTTAGTCGTGTTTGAAAATAAATAAAATTAGCCACTTCCACAACCATCATTAATTATTGTGGCATTTTCTTCTTACCACACTAAATATACATCTATATGAACATAGTTTCACTGACCGATAGAAATGCAACATAGGAAGCATAGAGATTTTCAGCTCAAGATTTATCTAGACATTTATAGTGAATATCACCTATTACCAGTAAGTCTACGGTGTGCCCTGTGCACTGCGCAAGGGTTGATGTGCTGATTTGATGTAATGGTAACTTATAGAACCACAAGTGTCGAGTGGGCACAGCTCAGGGGTACTATAAATGATGATAAAGTACTCACTTAGCGATTTAGATTTCCAAATGCAGAGCTAAAGGCTAATTCGCAGATTTTTGGCTGAATATCAAGGTTGAAGCGGATGTTTGGTGTGTTTTATGTACTCACACATAAACATTCGTATATGCCTGTATGTCTTCTAGCCGCCTCTATCCATAGCCTCAGGGAATTAGAACTTGGGGCCCAGGAATCAAGAATGAAAGACCCCTTTTTCACTGTGTTTCTTTTTGTATTCTTGGGTTTTTAAAAAACTTGCACAGATTCCTTTTAAATACCCACTATTTTCATTAAAGAAATGAGTAAAAACTACATATTGAAGGAAAGTCATGAGCTTTCATTCAAGGGAAAAAAATGCTGTTGGTCCAGGCTGCAGATAGCCTGGGCTGCCCTGGTTCCGCTGGGAGCGCTGGCCACCGGGGCAACTTGGGGCTGTACCCCTGGGAATCTCCTAAGGGGGATTCACTGGGGTGGGGAAAGGGGAGCCTTTGTGTTTGAGAATGTTCAATGTCAGGTAGAGAGAATTAAGACTATCCCGGGCACAAGATGAATTCGAACAATATTTGAATCTTTTTGACCAAGGATTAATATCTTTGATACACAAGCGCTCCTATGAAGCATTAGGAGTGAGATGATCACCTAGGAGAACAGGTAGAGACCATCCCTCTTAAATGGAAGATATGCAAAATCCAATAGTGTTGGTAACAAGCACATGGACTGCTGCATTGAAATTCTGGCCCTCTTACTGACTAGCTGTGTAAATTTGGGCAAATTATTCAAATTCATTAAACCTCAGTTTCCTCTCCTGTAATACTTAATGTGATAATACTTAATTCCTCTTAGTGCTGTTGTGAGGACTGAAGAAGATATCAACATATCACTCTTGGTTCAGTGCTTGTGGGTGAAGGCATTTATCCAGGGTCGTTGTCAGGGTTAGTCAGAACAAGATGAGAATGCACTGCTGGAGAAGCGTATTTCCATCAGCAAGAGACCTGGCTGTAGAATTAAGAGATTTTGCTTCTGGAAATACGGGTAAGAAGGTCCATGGCAGTATTCTCTGGCAAAGAAAATTTTTAAACCTAGGAGGAGTGTTTGAATAAATGATAACTTTATATAATAGAATGACACATTTATATAATAGAGGAGAATAATTTATGTAACAGAGTAGATGCATCTGTTTAATAGAAGTAGAATTTATATAATGAAATGTTTTAGGTCAGGATTTTCCAACCATTATGCAAACTTTTTCCAAAATAAATCTTCCTCAGTGCTGTGAACACAGGAAATAAATAAAAAATTGAACTTTCATTGACAAGGTGACTGCTTCTACCAACGAGACCCTCCCTGACCCACTCCTAGGGTAGCTGCAAAAGGAGTTCTGAGGCTCACAGAATTTTTAACCATGTGGGAAAATACTGATACAATGTTATATATGAAAATCAGAATAAAAACTATATACATAGTATGTTTAAATTTATAAAACACTCTAAAACCCACACACAGTCACAGAAAGAGCACACTAAAATAATGATAGTTCTCTCTTGGTTGGACTTTAGGGCACTTGTATTTTGTTTTAATTTTTTTTGTTTTATTTTCCAAAACTTGTTCAATAAATGTGTATCATAATTGTAATCAGGGAAAAAAATCACTTGAAAGGTTTTTATTCCTTTCTTTTCCCAATATTCACCCCAACATTCAGTTGGCACCAAATATTCAAAGGTTTGTCCCTCTGGTTATGTCTCCCCTATGATAAAAATAATTATAAAATACATCTGTATAACAAGTTATGCTTAAATCCAGACAGTGGTTTAATTGTGATTATATAAATTCCATGTTACACCAAGTGGTAAACAATGGATTTATTTACTTCCCTGGGTGCTCTTTTCCTTTTCTTGGAGTTAATAACTATCATTTGTGGAGGAAGGGGGTTGTGACAGGGATGCTGGGCTTTTATCAAATTGTTTCTTGACCTCGGTGATCATTACAAAGGCATTTATCCTAAATTTGCTAAGCAATACTTTGTTTTGTGTGGTTTTTCTGTTTGTTTTTTATTTTTGAAAGTTAAATAAACCATGCAGCAAGAACCCAAAAAAAAGGCCTTTTTTTTTTTTTTGCTTAGTTTTCTTTGAAGTCAAATTTAAATCTTTCCCCACAAGCCCTACTTTTATAAAACAAATCTTCAGACAATTCCCCATACAAATCTGCAGATAACCTAACTGTTCTTCTCTGCATCCCTCTGGGTGCCGCTGCTCCCAGCTCCTCTGGACCACGACTCTCGAGCCCTTTGCATGGCTGTCACCTCTCCCCTCTCCTCACCCCCTTCCTGTGTTAGACCCCTTTTTTCTTGGGTCCATTTTTTCTTTCCTGGTTACTTGTTTTAGTGAAACAGAGCATGTGGATATTTTTGAGACTCAGTGTCTGAAAATGCCTCTGTTTTACTCTAGCGTGACTCGTATTTGGGCAAAGTATAAAATTCACAACCAAATATTTTTACTTCAGAATTTTGACACTTTCTACTGTAGTCTAGATTTATTTATTTTTTTTTTTTATAGAGGCATGTTTTTCTTTCTTTCTTTCTTTGTTTTGTTTATACATGCACTGGGTACAGTCAGAAGCACGGGAGGGTGAGAGAATTCACCAGAGCCAGAGTGGGGAGCAGAGCAGGCAGAAGGACCGAAATACACTGCTGAGGGGAGCAGCGGGCGGCAGGAGAGGTCTGCGCGCCATGTGGGACCCTCCTCTGGTGGCCGGGGAGCAGCCGGGGATCGAACCGGCGCCGCAGAGGCCGCGGGCAGCTTCGCAACCCAGCGCTCAACCGCTGCGCCACCGGGGAGGCCCTGTACTCTAAATTTAAATCTTTGTCACAAGAGGTTTTGTACCATTCATATCCCTATTTTTTTGTCTGTTGTTGGACTCTTCCTTGCAGGAAAAGAATCCAGACTCCAATTCTGTGTGCTTTTGAAAGTCATGTTTATGCGCCTCAGGGTAGATGTTTCTCATCCTGGTGCTATCTTCTGGGTGAACTCTTTGAACGGCAAACCTCTCGTCCTTTGGTTCTGACAACTTTTTCTATATTCTCCTTGATAATTTCCTTCTCTTGAGTTTTTAAATGATAGATCTCCTGAACTGACCCTTTAATTTTCTTGCCTTTTCACTATTTTTTTTTTCATTTCTGAGCTTTAATTAGTTTTTTTTACTGCACCCTGTTCTTATTTCATGAATGCAATATTTTTACATATTCTGAATTAGTATTCTCTATATATCCTTTGTTTTCATTGAGTTCATCTTTATAGTGCTTGTTTAGGTCTTTCATGTTGGTGCTTTATCTGATGTCTGTGCCTGTTCATATTTAAAAGTGAGATGCTGTATTAAAAAAACTAGCAACAACAAATGTTGGCGAGGATGTGGAGAAAAAGGAACTCTTGTGCACTGTTGGTGGGAGTGCAAACTGGTCCAACCACTATGGAGAGCTGTGTGGAGATTTCTGGACCTACTAAACATAGAGCTTCCATATGATCCAGCAATTCCACTCCTAGGTATTTACCCAAAGGACACAGAAACATCAATTCCAAAGAACACCTGCACTCCTATGTTTATAGCAGCACTGTTTACAATAGCTAAGCTTTGGAAACAACCCAAATGCCCAAAAATAGATGACTGGATCAAGAAGATGTGGTACATATATACCATGGAATATTACTCAGCATTCAAAAAAGATAAACACATGCAATTTGCAGCAACATGGATGGCACTGGAAGGGATCATGCTCAGCGAAATAAGCCAAAAAGAAAAAGAAAAATACCGGATGGTCTCACTCATAGCAGGAATCTAGAAAACTTAAATAAGGGACCAGGAAAATGAATATAAGAAAGTGAAAATCAAAATCAACAAAAAACTATGAACCAGAGACACTTTTTTGGGGGTGGGGGGCGGGAGGGGAAGGATTGGGGTCAGAATGGGGCGTTTGCAATTGTATGGGGGAATATAAAAATAAAATTTAATATTTAAAAAAAAAAAAAATAAATAAAAGTGAGATGCTGAAAACGGACGGTAAGCTCTGTGCACTTGAGCACCATGTGCTATTAAGTGTGCCTGACTGTAGGATAGTTGCACAGATGACCCACTGGTTTCTTCTTTCAGAATCTGGTTTGTTTCTCCAAAGAAATATCTTCCAATCTCTTTCCTGAAGGAGGAGGAGGGGGAGGGAGAGGAGAGGGGGAAGGAGGAAGAGGAGGGAGAAACCTGGTTGCTGCATTCTTGGAATTAGCTGGGAAAGCTAACTGCTGAGTCCCACCGGTCCTCTGAAAACCACTCAGTCCACAGTTGTCTAAACAGGCCCTCACACACACACACCTCTGTGCCTCGCACAGCCGTGTCCAGGGCTTCTCTGATTCAGTGTCCCAAGTGGCATCCTCAGTGCCCCTTTGAAGACAGAGGAGTGGTGTTAAGAGTTGTACGCATTGAGAGTGAAGGTGACTTGAGAGTCTAGCTGAAACACACACACAGGTTTTTCTACCATCCCCTTTTCAAGCCCCCAGTTTAACTCTCTTCCTTGATACCTGGTTCCTTCAATTTCTGATTCTTTCTGATATTGCTTGGGTGAGTAGGTCTGACCCACATCCGTGCTGCAATGATTGCTATTCTTCCATCTGCTTCCTGTCCTCCTGGATTATGATGTGGGATTACTGATACATCCTAGTTTTATTGAAAATAGACACTTGCTGAAGATTAAGCTTTTGTTTTTTGTTCTCTTGGCTTTTGCAATGATGTTGAGAGAAGGTAAAAGAAATGTGTTCACAAAACCATTTAAAATTCCTAACTCTCCACCTTGATTTTTAATATAACTGTGATTATATTTTTCATTTCCTGTATCCTCTAAATTTTCTGCAATGAGCATGTATTACTTTATTATTATTATTATTATTTAAGATTTATTTATTCATTCACACAAGAACCGGGGTACAGGCCAGATGCGTGGGAGGGTGAGAGGATCCACCAGAGACAGAGCGGGGAACAGAACAGGCAGACTGACTGAAATACACTGCTGAGGGGAGCAGCGGGTGAGGAAGGAGAGGTCTGCCGCGCCATATGGGACCCTCGCAGGCCTGCCGGATTCGAACCGGCGCTGCAGAGGCTGCAGACAGCTTCACAGCATGGTGCTCAACTGCCTGCGCCACCAAGGGAGGCCCTACATGTATTACTTTAATATGAAAGTGAAAAAATGCACACATGTGCAGAGAGAATTAGAGAGAGGGAGGGGCTTAAAAACAAATATAAGAGTGCCCAAGAAGGTCTGGAACACCTAAGCCCGCATCTTCCTTACTCTCCTGCTGACTCAGCTGGCCTATAAGGCTCCTGGTCTTTCCCACCTGAGCTTCCTGACATCAGGCAGGCATCCATGCTGCCTCAAGCACCTTGCAGAGAACACCACACCTTCTGTGTATGGGAGCACAGTCTTGGTTTCCTCATCTCTGGACCAGGGCTGTTTAGGGAATAGCCTTTGCCAACCATGCAGGCTAATCTGCATGCAGTATGGAGACCTTCATGCCTTCTGAATAGTGATGCCTCCCAAACAGTTTGAAACAGTTTGAAACCCAAAATGGTTTCTATGAAAAGATAATTCAGTGTGTTTTGTTGCATTGTGTTTTATCCATGGATTTCCTCTCCCACTGGTGCTAGAAATTCTTACGACTACTTCCTACAGACGTGTCTAGCGCCTCCACTTAGACAAAAATGAATGGCCCTTGTGAAGAGGCACCCTGGGACCTGGGGCACTCTTGATTTTCACTGGCTCTACTAGGCCTAAGGGAATTCAAGACCCGAAGATCTAACATAACCCTCACAAGCTCTGGACTCACAGGGCTACCATGAACTCAGTGAGGAATCCAAAGCAGCAGGCTCACTACCCCCAGAGCCCTCTGACTGGACTCTGCTTTGGCCTGGGGACATGCTATTTCAGTTGTCCCCGTAGCACAAAGGGGTCCAAGACTCGAGATCCAGGGATGCTCTTTTCCTCCTCCCCCATCCTGCAAGATCCTCCACCTCCTCCACACTGGGTTATCAGGCTTTATAGCCTGACCAGCAAGTAGATTTTGTTGGGAATCCTATGAGAATTGACTCAGCCAATTAAGTCAGGAAATTGTTCTCTAAATTTAACATGTTCATCAATGTCATCCAAAATGGTAGCATTGATTTGGCGGGTTGAGGCTGTGAGGTTATTTTTATTTAATCCAGTAAAAATAGTGGGCTTCCCCTTCCTCACAGGTTTACTCATTTCTTGGCCAATTTTGCTTTCATTAAACTCAACAGTGTAAATGCCTTCATAAAATAGCACTCATCAATACTCTCTTGATGGACTCACATTTCCACGCTGGAGGTGTTGCCTGCAAGAGCTCTAGGGAAGACGCGGACATCTCTCCTGTTATGTACCCTTGCGTCCCTACTAGTGAATTTGCTTACCCCCCTCATCTTTTTCCATAAAGTGTTTAAGGTAATATGTGTGCACATATACTCTAAGTGCAAAGGTATCCTCCGTTAAAGTCACACTCTACTTGAGTTATTCCCTCTACCCTAAGCAGACCATCTGTCTCCCCAGCGCATAGCTCTGATTGACTAGACGGTGCCAAGAAGAGCCCACACACATATGTACAAACACAGAGTTACATTTGGAGACTGAATATCATCTTTAATTAATAATGCCACAGCCTAACCACCTTTTTGTTGCTGTAGCAGACTGTGATTGTGTGTGTGCGTGTGTATTCCTGAACAGATGAGAGGCCAAGCAGGCTCTGCCAGCAGCTCTGCTGAGCAGCAACTGGCAGACAGTCTCCATGATGGCCAGAAGCGAGACTCCCGCCACCCTTTCTCCTGGGCCACCTTCCGTGCATTCTGAGGGCAAGGTTGAAGCCTGCATGAGCCCAGATGAAAAGGCTTCTCAGCAAAGATCAGTGTCCAGACCTCAGGCCTCACTGCCTCTGGCCAGAAGGATGTCTCTAGGCAAAGTACAGACAGATAGGCAGAGGCAGACAGCCTGGGCCAGCCTTGGTCCCCATGTTCCACCAGGGCAGCACCGTAATGGTCCAGGCCTGGGCTGAGAATCCAGAGCTACCAGGACCATTTGATTAGTTCCTTGCAGAGATCATGGGGATATAGCTCAGACACTTCCTGGATCAGCCAGAGGGGGGTAGACTTGGTTCATGATGGCCACGTGGGCTGTTGTTTCCAAGCCAAATCTAAGAACCTGCCCTCTGCCATCTCCACTCTCCACTTCCTCACATGCCCAGTAGGTCCGCAGCCCAGACACAGCAGGGGAGGTCAGCATGATGGTGGGTTGAGGAGGCCATGAGAGACCTGGGCTGAGCTGGAACTGCAGCCATGTGCCAGCCTGAAGCCAGCCCTCTCCCTCATGGTCACCGCCAGCCACAGCTCTTTAAAGCCGAATGGGACCCCCACAAGGCAAGGCAGCAAGTTCTTGGCCTAGTGCAGAAGGAGAAAACCCAAAGGACTCCATCGTCCCATCTCTAGCTGCTCTGTGCCTTAGGAAGGCAAGGCGCCCAAGTCCCCAGGACAGTGGTATCAGCTGTTGGGGAAGCACCGTTGTCCAGGTGAGGCCTCAGGCCGAAAGCTGTGTTTATTCAGTGGGCTTGGGTAGTAGGTGGTCGTGTACACATTGGTCTGCTGCAATGGGTAGAAGTTGGCTCTGTCATCCGGAATCAGGTTATTTTTGTTCAGGGTCTGTAGGAGAAAGAATGAACCAGAGAGGAAGGGGTAATAGAGGTGGGGGAAGGGAACAGGCCAGAGCAAGATCAGGACCAGTCAGTCAAGAACATTCTGACTGCTGACAAGGGGTTCTATTCACAACGGCACTGCACCCTCTCTAGCACCTAGCCCAGGCTCAGCGCCATTGTACCTTTCTCCTTGCCGACTGCTTCTCCCTACCTTGAACTCCATGGGCGTGTACTTCTCATTCTTGGGGGTTCCTCCACCCTTGTAGTGCAGGTGGTTGGGGGTGGCAGGATGGACAAGTGTGGACTCTTGGGACTGGCGCTGGCAGTGTTGGCAGGATAGGTACACTGCCAAGGTCAGCAGCCCAGATCCCAGGAAGCAAGAGACACCCGTGGCCACCAGGTGGATGAGACTGAACCCTGAGAAAGGAAGAGGCAAGTTTGAGGAAAGGACCCTGTGAAGGAGAGCCTCCCCATGCCTGCCAGCAGGAGGCCCTGAGGCATAAAGGATGGGGCTCTAAGACCAGAACCACAGAAACAAAAGGGTGGGCCAGACTGTCACCAGAGGCCTCTCTCAGGGCTCCCCCTGTGGTTTGGCTCAGAGGAGGCAACCTGAGGGTACAGAGTTGGGTGATTCTTCTTGAATACTGTCTTTATGACCACTTCCTAGTTGGGGGACATGGATGGAACTGCCCAGAACCCCCTACCTACAGCCTAAAGCAGGGGAGAACCTCAACAAGGCTTGTCTGTCTGGAGAGAAAAGTGGAGACTCCAGATTTCAGAATGGAGTGGGTTGCTTCTTCAAGGTGGAGGGGTAGAAGGATGGGGTCGTGGGGTGACGCAGGCTCCTTTTACCTCCACAGCCAGTGGATTCCTCCACACTGGAGGCCGACAGGATCACTGTGGGAAGACAAGTGGATGTTAGGGGCAGGGAGGAGAGTTAGACCCTTGGGTCAGTACTGACTGTGGGACGGGGGCTTGGGGCCTTCATTCTCCTCCATCTGGACCCAGACCCCATCTCTAAGAAGGGAAGACCTATTGACGAGATGCAAGGTGACAGGCCCAAAGTGTGTGCCCTCCCCAACCCTAGTGTTCCATCCTGCACCCCGAGTCATGCTCTGGAAGGGGAGGGATGTTGGGGGCTCAGCACCCTGAGGGTTGGTGTAAAGGTGCTGGCTCAAGAGCCTACCAGGAATCTCGCTATAGAGGCAGGGGCGACTTTGGCTGCTGTTTCCAACACAAGTGCTGGGTCCTGGGACCAGCTCCTCACAGTGCCGGCTGCGGCTTTGGGCTCCGTCCTCCGTACATGCACTCCACTCAGACCATGGTGACCAGCCTTCTGTAGGTTTTGGGGTGGGACAAAGTTAACTGTCCAGGACTCCCTGGAGAGGACTGGGGGCTCCATGGTGGTCCCCAGCCCTGGTCCATTGCACTCCTACCTGGACAGGCCTCCGTGGCACACAGAGCCTCCTCTGTGTGCAGCCCGAGACAGATGTCCTCGCCTGGGGAGGGCGCTGGGCTAGTGCAGGAACGTGTGCGTTGATAGTGGCCGCCACCACAAGAGGCTGAGCAAGGGGACCACGAGGTCCAGCAGGACCAGGCACCCCGCACTGCGGGGGCATAAGGTATATGAGGGAGTTGCAGGTACAGGGAGTGGCCAAGACAGTTTGGGGCAGTCTAGCCCATTCCAGGCTAGGGTCCTCTGCCCTGGGCCACACCAACCTCAACGTCTGTGCCACTCCCACACTGCCCACTTCAAGGGTGGCCCCCTCCCCCTCAGGGGTGGCAGAGGGAAATGAAGCCTACAGAGGAGACATCAAACACCAACTCCAACTCCGATCAAGGTCCTTATCTGGCTAACCAGTTAGAGGAGAGAAAAGGGCCAGGAGGGTGAAGAAAGGCTCTGCTCACTGGGAGTTGCTGCTGTGTCCATGTTCAAGGCAAACAATCACTCTGTGGCCCCTTGCATAGACCTTGTATAGAGGGAAGTACCCTGGGCATGCAGTGTGGCTCCAGCAGGCCTGGGGGGCTGTAGACCAAGACTCCAAGGGTTGTGCGTGGGGGTGAGGGAGGGGGTGGCCCTGAGGGAGTTTGCTTAGGTAGAGGTTACCTGGACAAGCCTGGGGGTTGCAGTCCTGGTACTCGGTGGCGTCGCCCACGCAGGGCAGGCCCCCATTGCGGGGCTCCGGGCTCGTGCAGGTTCTCTTGCGGATGCGGAAGCCCAACTCGCAGTCCCGGGAGCAGGACGACCACGGGCCCCAGGTGGCCCAGCCCCCGCTCAGGGTGTGTGGGGAGGTGCCCCCGCTGCGCAGAAGATCCTCCACTAGGGCTGGGGGGGTGGAGGGCTGGCCTCAGAGTTGAGGGTAGCCCAGGGGCACCCCACCCAAACCCCCGGCCTCTCCACTTTTTCCAAACCGCATGTTCTCTCCATCTAAAATGCTCCCACACCCCATCGCTCTGGGTCAGGGAGAGTGGTGGCGGGAGAGAAGGGCATGGGCTGTACCGTCGGTGTCACAGTCCCCGGAGCCATCTGCCGGACAGGTTCTGGTCTCCGTCCTCCTCTTGCCAAACTGCAGGCCGTGGGGGTCAGACAGGGGCGCACGGCACGTGAAGCGGAAGCGCTGCTCCTGCCGTGCCCCTCCCTGCGTCACGTTAACTGGCAGCCACGGTGTCCACGGCGTGTTGCGTCGCACTTCGGGGCAGCCGTCGGGGTTGCAGGTCTTGAACTCCTTCAGGAAGGAGCGGGTGCTGTTCCACTGCCCACAGGTCTCCAGGCCTGCCCTGCTCTCCAGTCTGCCTCCCGCGCCCCCGCACCTCTCCCTCCACCTCGGCTCTTGGTCTACACATCCCGCCTTGGTCTGCACACCCCGCCTTGGTCTACACACCCCGCCTTGGTCTACACATCCCGCCTTGGTCTACACATCCCGCCTTGGTCTACACATCCCGCCTTGGTCTACACATCCCGCCTTGGTCTACACATCCCTCGCCCTCCAGGGCCCCTCTTCCAGCTCTCACCACGCTGCAGCCTGGGCAGGAATTGCCGTTCTCGCAGGTCCGACGCCTCGATTGCACACCGCCCCCACAGTTGCTGCTGCACTTGCTCCATGAACCCCAAGATGCCCAGAAGATGGGTACTGGACAAGGCGTGTTTTCATTACAGAACCTGCCAGGGGTGGGGGTGGGGGGATATAGAGTGGGGTCATCACTAGCGGACTGGCCACCACTTCCCAACAAGAGGTCACTAGGAATGCAAGCATCCTCAGGATCACCCGGAGAATCCAGGCCACTTTCTCCGGGGCCTGGAAACTGAGTTCTCAGGGCAGCCTGTCCCAGGAACCCCCTAGTCACACCCCAGCTCACCGCTCCTCGCGGCTCTTGCCCACGCAGATGCGGCCTCCATGGCGGGGAGCAGGATTGCTGCAGCTTCGCTGGCGGACTTGGAATCCGATCCCGCAGGAAGTGCTGCACAGGGCCCACGGCGACCACGGGGTCCACGCTCCATTCCTGGTGGGGCCGGGGCATGCAGAGATAAAGTGCCCCTTGCACCCTAACTTCTTAGATGTAGTCTATATCTGGGAGTTGGACTTTGTATTGTTAGGAAATGCTAGACAGGCAGAAAATATCAACTGCTAGCCAGGTCATCTCAGACGTCATTTATTCCTTTATTTATTCCTTAAACACTCATTGGGCGTCTTCTTTTATGTATCAGGCTGTGCCCAGGAATAAGGCACAGTGGTAGACCATGGCCCATGCTTACAGGGGCAAAAAGACACATGCTGTGGGAAGGGCCCAGTCACCTTTATAATCTGCAGCCTTTGCTTCCCCCTCCTTGGCTGGCCAACCCTTGCATGCAAATCCCTGCTCTCTCCCCCATCCTACCACTGTACGCACTTAGGCCCAACTTCAGACGTCACTCACTTATGTCTCTGTTAACTCCAGTTTTCAAATTGGCTCTACCACTCCTGAGATATAAGCCTGGGCAAGTCACTGAGACCTCCTATGCCTCATAATGCTCCTATTTTGAAAGTAACAATAATGACTATTCTTACCCAGAGAGATTGTTGTGATGGTTTAATGAATAAGCGTATACAGAATTAAGTTATTTTAAAAGTATCCAAAAGTATGGCTTGTTATAGCCAATTTATGGGGTCCCCAGGTACTAGGCATTTAACCATCCCAATAACTATCCAGGTCACAGTACAGGGCTCTCTACTGAACCCTCACTTAGAGAAGCTCAGAGTGGGTTGGTGGTTCAGTCAGTCAAGGTCACACCTCCAGACAGTGACTTATCCAGGACTGGCACCACACGTGCCTGCCTTACTACCTTCCCATGCTGCCCTTGATGTTGGGAACAGCAAGGCTTATTGAGACTAAGATCTGTCTAGGGGTGACTGTCCAGCCACGTTTGTCTCAAGAGACCCCACAAAGCAGAAACTTCTCTCCCACTGCCGTGGAACTCTCCCAGGGCTCATGTTTCCCGCCTCAGGCATTAGCCACCGATCCAGTCACCCACAGCCCTGAAGTAGTTTCCGTCCCTAGTGCTAACACCTGGTTAGGGTACCTCATTTCCCCGACTGCCCCCCACAACTATGGTGGTCCAGGACAGCCATCACACAAGCCCTGTGTCCTCACATACCTGGAACAGTTGGCGATGTGGATGGCTGGTCCCAGACAGTCTTGGCCCCCACAACGGGGTTGGGGGGAGTCACAGGCTCGGGCCCGACATAGGCAAGAACCTGAGTTGTCCCCATCTAAGTGTTCACATGGCTGCCATGGTGACCATGGACCAAAGCCCCCATCCCGAGTCACATTCCGCACCTGTGGACAACACTGGGGGTAGGATCCCATCACACAAAGCAGGGTAGGGGAGGCATGAGGTGCCAAAGGACTTGGGGATACTGTTGGGGAGTCACAGCTCAAATTGGGGGAAGAGATCCAGGGCGGGGGAAATGAAGGGGTTCTCACAGGGCACGCTGTGATGTTCTGGGTCCAGAGGCTCATGTTGGAGCTCTCCTCAAGCGTGCTGCAACGTTGCTGCTTCCCGTCCCAGCCGCAGTACGGGTCCCGTGCCCCCAGACATGCCCTGCCAGACAGAAGTCCTGAGACACAAGCCCACTGGCCTCCCAGCCTCACTGTACCCCAAGAAGACACCTGCACCCTTCCCTCTGGGCACCTTTTCCATTCCGTTGCTCTCTGCCATAACAAGCTCATAGACCACCCACTTACTGTGTCATCATTTCAGCATTTCATTTCATAAGTACAAATTAATTTCATATAACAACCCAGTGAGGAAGGTACTGTCCTTTGCCCATGTTACACAGGGGACACTCAGAGAGCTGATCCAGGACTCACCTCCCTGCCCTCCAGGCCCACACACTTAACTAGGACAACTGACTTTCCTTCCCCAGGTCGGGTGTCCCTCACTCCTCATCTAGGGCCACGGAGAAGATCCAGAGAACAGAAATCCAAAGAGGTAGCACCTTCCTGTCAGAAACTGTGAGTACAGGTCATAAAACACAGGGACCTGCCTTCAAACACAGGCACAGGGTCAGGGACATCTGGGGACACTCCAGGGTGACCTGGGGCATCCACATGCTCCTGTTGCTCAATGGCAGGAACCAGAGTCGCATGTGTTGGCATCATGAGAACCAGCTCAGGGAGCCAGGCTGGCCTGTCTGCAGTGACCCAGAAAAGGTAGAGGCTAGACACCAACGTATGCCCCGAATTCCTCTACTTCTGATATTCTGGAGCTCCTGGGCGTATTCCCCTCAGCTCTCAGAAAGGGGTACCAAGCTCTCGAAGCAGCTGATATGGCACTACATAAGCACACAAATTAAATGACCAGGAAAAAAAGAAAAGAAGCAACCATGACTAGTGATAAATAATGATAATAAATAAGCTTCTATCCATCAAAAACAACTGTCTACCAGTAGAGTAAATGATTTTGAACTGGTTAACACAAGATAAAAGCTACTTTTTTCATCTAGGTTCTAACCACATCTGAAACAATCATTCCCAGTCTTGATTGCAAATTACAGTCTTCTGGGGATCTTTTAAAAAGCTTAAGCAGCCAAACAAGGCTCTTCCCCCAACCCCCATATCTGGCTCAGGCCTGGGAATCTTTTAAACACTCCGGGTGATACTAATGAAGAGCATAGCTGAGAACTGATGTTCCGAGCCCCTTTGTCAGGGTGCCCAGGACAAGAGATAATGTGTCTTGTCTTTCCAATCCATGAGATAATAAGAAAAGAGGGAAGAAAAACGCAGAGTAGAGGCTGACCCCAGGCCCTATTCCCTCTGCCTCTCTCACTCTCTCCTGCTCTCAGTTCAGCTGGAGAAGAAAGAAGAGACCAGATTCTCCATGGACACGCTTGCTCCTGTTCCTCCCAGGACCCTGACCACCTGCAGGGATATGCCAGCCACAACCCTTCCCCCTGGGGGGCCAGTGCCTGATCTTCCCTTGAGCATTTGTTACTTTTGGCCTAAGGCCTCTCTGAAGCTTACAGGAAGGGAACATTCTTAAGAAAATTGAAGCTGCAAGCAGAGGAGTTCCTGTGTATCTTTCACTTTGAGAATGGATGGCATTTGAGAGTCCCTTTCATAAAAGCAGTCATCAGCCCAGTGATATATCACCGTATCTTTTTCCCTGCAATGTCTGAAGCAGCCATTACAAAAAGGAACAGGTTCATTCCCTAGGCTTAGAGGCAGGACAGAGATGGATGGTGAAAGTGCAAGCAGGTGGATTCCAGCACCATGCAGCAATCGCTGCACAATGGGAGCTGTCCAGGTTGAGGGCAGGAGCAAGTGGCTATTACTTAAGATGGCAGTGGAGGTGGGGCCAGGCATTCTGCCAGGAAGGGAGGCCTAGGAGATACTCTGAACCACCTTCCTGAGTGAGCTTGGGTAGAGTGGGCCCCTGCTCTAGGACAGTATGAAAGCCATGCTGGGGGTGGGGGACACAGATAAAAACACCTGCTTTGCAGAGCCCTGGTCTCACTCTGGCCAGGCCAGGGTCCTGGTTGTCCCTGTGGGGTTGAGATTTATTAGAGAGAAAGAAGGGGGCTGGCGATAAGCGCCTAGATCCTGGGGAAATGTCCCGGGGCACTTCCTTTCCTCTCATTCCACTGTAGACCCCATTACTTCATGCCTGGCTTGCAGCCACACTAGTTCATGCTGGCCAGCCAGCTGCCCCATGACAGCGCTGCTTGCCATTATGTGACTATCTTTGTAAAACACCTACTCACGCTGCCTGTCAATTCCCTCCCCTGCTCAAGGACCACTTCATGCCCACGGTCACAGGATTCAAGTCAAAATCCTCCCCTGGCATTCTCAGCTGGCCTCAATCCAAGTTCTAATCCCCTCCCCCACTCCTCTCCTGCACCAGCCTCCTCTCAGCCAAATAATCAGTCAACTGAAGGATGGCTCATGTGTGAAAGGCCATTTTGTGCCTTGGGCTGGGTGCAGGCCCCTGGTGGAGTATGAAAAATCTTTAACACCTACTTTGCCTTTCAAGGATTTTCCACCTACTGGAAAAAAGAATAGGTTTCTCTCCCCACCCAGACATCTAGGGCTCTGTTGGAAATGAGAGGGTTCTAGGCCTACTTCATCTTGTCTTCACCTCTCACATCAACCACCCTGCAAAGTGCTTAGAGCACAGGAGTGCTTAGTGAATGTTTGGTGTTTTGCTGATGAAGATATATGTTGGGGCTGAGGGGAGCTTGAGTGTCTGCCCACTGCCCACCTACTCCCCCTCCATGGTTGTCACACCATGGTCAATACTTCCTCCCCTGCCCTCCACCCAGCTCCAGCACACCCCATTGAGATGGAGAACAACCCTTGGCAAAAGAGCTACCCTGTGTCTCCCAAATATCTAGGACAGATGGGCACAGCCAGAAGGGCTGTGTTGCAAAAGCCATAGGAGTCCTTGTGGCTTTGGCTGTGCCTGCTAAAGTCAGCTTACAATTATCTTGAAAATGAGGGGGTGTAGACTGGGGGAGTCTCAAGTGGTGGAGTCTGAGCTATATTTCCATTTGACTTTGGAATAGCTTTTGTTTTCCCCTTAAATGCCAATGTCACTGTTGCCAAATTTGCAAATCTGCTTGAAACCAAGGTATGGAGAACTGAACTCAGGAGCAGTTGGGAAGCAAATGCAACTTCTCCCCAGGGTTCCACACCTCTGCCCACCCACACCAAGCCTCTCTGCCTCTTCTAAGGAGGGAAGGAAGGGGAGCAAAAAAAGACATGGTCTTCCACCTGCCCCCATATTTGGGTAAAAAGTGCTGAGGTTTCAAAGATAAAGGCCTCTCTCTGAACTGAAGGGACTGAGAATAAATCAAGTGGGCTGGAGATGGCTGACAGACCCTAACTATGGGGCTGACAACAGGATAACGAGAGACACCATTTGCTTAGCACATTACTTGCCCCAGACAGTGATGAGTGGTTTATGCAGATTATCCCAATTAACCTTCACAAAAACACTGCAGAGGTTTTGAGGAGGAAGCCAAGGTTCGGAGAGGTTGAATGACTGGTCCAAAGGTAATGATGACGGGGCCAGGATGGACCCCCAAGTGTACCAGACTCCAAAGCCCCGCCTTTCAAGCAACGCCTCCCCAGAGGGATTGGCGAAGCCTGGAGGCCGCCCGCCCGCCCTCTCGCGGCGCCCGCTTACCCCTGGCTGCGGTAGGTGGCGCACCTCTCCAGCGGGACCCGCAGCACGCCGTCGCTCAGCCCCACGAAGAGCGCCCGCGCGCTGTGCAGTATCCGCAGGCTGCGCAGGGGCTCCTGGCGCCCGGGGGGCAGCACGTGCAGCTCCTCCAGGTAGCAGCCGCGGAGGCTGCGGCTCGCGGTGGAGAGCGCCTTCAGGATGGTGCCCGACTCTGGCGGGGCCAGATGAGAGTGGCTCGAACACCCTGGCACCTTGCAGCCCAGCCCCTGTGCCCACCCAAAGCCCCGGCTGGACGGGGCGGACTCACCGGTGCCGATGTACAGCACGTGGTAGAGCGTGTCCTTGGCCTGCACCAGGTCCACCACGAGGTGTGAGAAGCGCACGCTGTCCTGGGTGACACAGGGCTCGGGCGTCACCGGCTGCACGGCCTCGCTCATCAGGAACAAGCGTTGTGCGTCTTGCAGGCTGCGCTCTGTCAGGTTCTCGTTGGGGCCCACCTCGGGCAGAGTGCCGCACTGCCATGGGGGGGCAGGTTGCAGGTGCACTGTCACAGGGGCTGCTGTGATCCCCTGTACCCCTCCTTCAATTGTAACCCAGGTGGTCAGGGGTAGATTAGATTCTTCATCTGGTGACCACTACTAACATCCCTGCCGCCCCCCTTGAACCTCCTTCTAGGGAGAAATACCTCTGGGGGGTACCATGGGAAGAAGAAGGACCTGCCAGGCTGGAAGGACCATGGGGGAGGAAGGACCTGCCAGGGCTGGAGAGGAGGAGGGGGATATGCAAAGGGAACTTTGCATAAAAAATAAAAATCCAGTTTATTTGAGTGTAGACAAGTGTTCTGTGACTTTATGCTGTTGCTGTATACCCTCCCCATGCCTACCCCATGTCAGGCCAAGCCCTGACCTCCCTCTCCTCATCCCTACCCTACCAGCTAAATATTATGCCCTTCAATCAAAGCTGAAACACAACTGCCATTTATTGAGCACCTACTCTACTCCAGACATGGTGTTGGTGCATTTCAAGCACAGAATGTTACTTGTGATTGACAGTATTATCCCTTCATGTCAGATAAGGAAAAAGAGACTCAAGGAGGTTGAGTGACTTGTCCAAGATCACTCGGTCAGAATTGTCAGGCCGCAAAGCCAGAGATCTTTACTGCTCCACAGGGCCCCTCTGGGGCAGGTGGTTGGGTGGATATGAAAGTCTACCATCAGACTTCCTTAGCTCATTGGCTCCTTCCCTCTTCCATCACAACACTGGGGATAATCACACTACCCATGGCTATGTCCTGACCACTCCTAGCACCCAGAAACCCTACAAACATTAGTACCCACACTGGGTAGACTGCACACGAACTTCAGCTATAACTCCTGAATACTGGCCAGGAGCCCATGAATGTTGTCCTGCTCCCCTGCACTGGGTAGAACTGAGTTCCCACCTCCTGGAGCAACGGGGTTACATTCAGAGGTGACTCAGAGGGTGCAGCCTTGCTCTGTGTCCCACTCCACTCCCCTTCTCACACCATAGCCTTTGATGTCACCACCGTCTGAGGGAACATAGAAGACCCCCCAGGTGGGCATAAGCCAGCAGCAGCAGGTTTGCATTAAGCAGGTGGGAATCAGCTTGTGGTGGGTAGTCTGGAGAAGGGGCAAAGGAGAAGTGAAGCTGTACCTGGAAATTGGGGATGGGGTTGGCGATGGGGAGCCAGGCAGCCCTGGGGTTCTCCTGGTAGCGAAACGGGCCATTGAAAGCCTGGGAGATTGCACTGAGGTTGAAGGCGCAGACAGCAGAAGCTGCGATGCTATTTCTGAAAGGCAAGATATCGGGGGATGCCGCCCTCCCTGTAAGTAAGCACCCTCCCCCACAGCCAGCTGGGGTACAGCTCCAAGGCATATTAAGTGTCGATAGTGAGCCTGGTGCCTTCCACACCATGAGGTGTCTCAGAAGGAGAAGACCTGGTCCCCACACTCTAGGAACCCTCTAGGAAAGAGAGACCCACTGGTGAGAAGCACAACAGTCCTGTGCTGCTTGCACATCTTCTTCCCTTCTCCGTGAGTGTGGTCAGTGGTTTTTGAACATTGTAGTCATGGTCTACTTAAGAAGTACACTTTATATTACAGCTCAGTATAACACAGAGACATGCACGTACACACATCTGCAGTGAGTTTCCAGGAAACAGTATTTTTACTAAATACATTATCTTCTGATATCTTTATTCCATTCTATTCTGTTTTATTTAACATTTTTTGTTTTTTAAAAAGTTGGTTACCAAGCCCCTATTTATGCCACAGCCTGTAACATTCTACACCAGATGAACTGGAAGACCCTTTGCAGTCAAGGAATCAGACATTTCTGAGTATGATGTGAATAGTTCACAGAGATAATTCCACTATACCAGTTAGCTCCAGTTCCGTTCTCAGCTTTAGTCTCTCCCAAATGTGTCCTTTTCTCTCCCCCTCTGTTTGACCTTGGCTGTCTTCGCCTCCTCCAGGTGTGCTGCGTCGTCCTCCTGGCTGGCGCCCTGCAGCCTGTCTAGTCTTCTCTAATCCATTCTCCACACACAGGCAGAGTGAGCATTTCAAAATGCACAACCCAGCTGGTTGCTGGCCTGCTTCAAACCCTTCAGTACCTTCTCCTTGCTCTTAAGATAAAGATCAAAACCTTTAAGGCAGTCTACAAGGCCCGCTGGGCATAATCCTATCTACCTGCCTCCTCTCAAATCTTTTTCCCCTTTATGCTCCAGGCTCCTGCTATGCTGGGCTCCATTTATTCCTTAAGTGTTTAAATGCATTGTTCCCTAGGACCAGAATGCGTCTCTTCCTTAGTTAATTTCCACTCATCCTGTAGACATCACTTCCTACAGGAAGCCTTCCTTGATCAACACCCCCCCCCATACTGTTAGAGGCTTCCCTGTACACTTCTCTTTCTTTTTGCAGCATTTATCACAGTTAAAACTGGCACTTAATAACTATTCTGCCTAGAATGTTAGTCCTTTAAGGGCAGATCCAGGTCTGCTCTTCTTCATTGGTGCCCCCCCTTGGCACCCCACCACAGCAAGCACCTGGCATGGAGAAGATACACCATAAATAACCTATTTATAATCCATACTAATATCGTCACTTTCCCTTGATGCTCTCCAGCCTCTCCTGCCCTTTGCTCATGGCTACACTGTTCTGGTGCTGAACTCATGGCTGGTCATAAGGTCCTAGTTGTCAGCTCCTGGACTGTGTGGGCTGTGCTGCATCTGGCTTGGATGGCCTCTCTGCTCTCACTTCCCAGCCTTCCGTTCATTCTTGTCCATCCCCTCAGAACATCCTCCCTATTGCTAACTTGGCCTTCATCCAGTGCCTAAACCTGGGCCCCAAGCTAAGCGAATGCCACCCTACGGCTCATACATTTCTGATGTCCTTACAAGAACGCTGCTCAGCTTCCTGTACAACAAATGCTTTCCTTGGTCTCTGCTGCCCATTCAGCATTGCCTATAGGAGAATCACCCTATTGGGCCAACCTTTACCTAGAGGGAGGCAGTGGGAGGAGGGCTCATGATCTCCACGCAGCCACCCTTCTTCACCCCTAGGAAACAGAAGCAGTTCTAACTCCCAGCCAGTGTTTTCCACTGCAGTCAGGCTTGCCAGAAAATTCTGCTGGCTAGATTTAGGAGGATCAAGCAGTACTGGGGTTGGTAGAGAAAGTAAAGCATCCCCTCTGAGCCTCCCTGATGGGCTGTTGCCGGCCCTCTGGGAACTGCCATTGCCTCATTCAAAGCAGGGTGCTTCACTTTCATTATCAAGGGTTCTTCCTTCATGGAGCCAAAATCCGGCTCCATTCACTTTCTCCTATCTGACCGAGACCTGTGCATCACAGCAATCCAAGAGCTTACCACTCCAGAGGCAGCAAGACACACAGTCCTCATCCGTCGGGTGCAGAAGGCACAACATTCCCATTTTACAGAAAGAGAAACAAGGGCAAGAGACAGACTTGCCTGAGCCCACAAGGCTGGGAGGCCAGGTCCCAGCATGCCCTGGACATCACAGGGAGGGGTGGCAGAGGGTGGGGACTCACACGTTGGTGGTGAAGACCCCGTAGATGAGGTCCTGCTCGGGCAGGTGGAAGGCACTCTGCAGCTCGTTGTAGTAGAAGGGGACCTCGCCTGGGCGTGAGCAGTTGAGCCGGGCCTTCATGAATGTGGTCCACGTGTCTTCCAGCAGGAAGCGGCCCCCCACGTCGTTCTTGCACACGCGGGCCACCCGAGAATACACAGTGCGCCCACAGTCATGCTCCACCGCGTTCTCCCGCAGGAAGAAGTAGGCAAACAACCCGATATCATAGGCTGCCACGAAGTTTGGTTCTGGGGGCAGAAAAGGAGCAGGGGGTGGGTCAGGTCAAGGGGGCAGAGTTGGGAGTAATAGATTATTGCCATTTTTCCAGACAATATCCTAACACTCCACAAGTTTGATGACCCAAAGGTTCTGATCCCACCTCCAATCCAAAGTGCAATTATAGCAATATTTAACGTGCGTTGCTGAGCATTCGCCATATATCAGACACTATTATTAGTACTTTACACGAATTAGCCCATTTGGTCCTCTTAACAACCTGTGAGGTAAGTACTATGATTGTCTCCATATTATAGATGAGAACATGTGGCACAGAGAGGTTAAGAACTTGCTCAAGGCCACACAGCTAGTTAGTGGAGAGCAGGGATTCAACTTTAAGAGAAAAGACACTCATGCCACCCTCCTCCAATCTCTTCTTTCCCACAAAATTTTCTCCTAATTAATACCTGACTCCTTCTCTCCCCTCCTAGGCTGCCCTCCATCTGTTCTGGGTCTTTATGGCATTTTGTGATTTCTTCCAGAATCCAGCTCTGCCATTCTATGGTTCTAAGGCAAGCATCTGCTCCACTCTGGGCTTCTCAATGAAGTGAGGCAGAAAGGACTGATAGAGGGTCAGGATGGGCAGAGTCAGAAACAGAGGAGCCCCCATCCCAAGGCTGGGCCTCTTTACCATTGAGCCACTTGGAGTTATACTGGGCAGTGCGCAGTGGCGGCCCACTGCCCAAGCTGCGGTAGATGGCGGGGTCCCGCCCTGAGAAGTCGATGACTGTGGCCGCGTAAAGCTCTCCCTGGGAGGAGATGACAGCTGTGGAGTTGTGGCGCGGGTCGTACGGGCAGCGGGCCACACCATTGATCTTCTCCATTGTCCGGCTGAGGTTCCCCACCTGGGGACAACAGGAGATGGGGGAGATTTATCCCTGAGGCCCCAGAGCTGTGTGCTCTTCCCATCCTGGAGTGTTTTTTCCCTCTGGCCCCCGGTCTCACTGGGCCTCTCCGGATCTTCAGCTTCTGCCTTGTCACTGACCACCCCACAGTGGCTCTGAGGGAGCAGCCATCATGGAGGAGGGAGGTTGTATCAGGAGCTCCCTCTGCCTCTGGCTCCTGTCCCCCCATTCAGGACCCTCCAAGGTAAGTCTGAATGACAAAATAAAGGAGGCCCAGTTAAGCTGAATTTCAATGAATAATTTTTTAGTATAAGTATGTCCCAAATTTGCATAAGATATACTTATGCTAAAATACCATTTGTTGGTGAGGATGGTGCGGTGACACACATCTGAAGAGGTGTGAAACTACACTTCTAAATCAGTGTTGTAAAACAATGATATCACAATAAAAATACAATATAAGTATATAAATAAATAAGAATATCATTTGGTGTTTATCTGAAAATCCGAGGTACCTGGGCGTCCTTTTTTTGTTTTCATTTGCTTACTTGCTTAATTTGACAACCTCGCCCCAAGGCAGTGTGCCTGGGAGACAGAATCTCTTGGCGCCCCCCTTCTGGTCTCCTGCTAGCCCTCCCACCTGTCTGCTGGAGCACACTGGGGAGAAGGCGTTGGTCCCACACAGGAACACTTTCCGGCCGGCGACTATCAGGACTCTCACGTAGTTCTGACACTCCTCCTGAAGCAAGAAGGGAAAGCAATAGAGGGACAGCTCTCCAGATGGGGCTCTGGGTGTCTTTCCTTACTGCACCATGGAAGCCCACGAATATTCAAAAACACTTCCCTCTGCTCCAGATCTACCCTGCTCCAAGATTCAGGCTGTTCCTAGCGACAGCCCCTCCACCCACACCTCCCGGCCTGCTGTCTCTCTGGTCACTGTCCCTTCCAGATGTGAGCACTGCATCCCCACAAAGCTAGAACCTCCTGCCTCCCATCTGGGTCTCGTGCTCATAGGTGTTCCCCGCCGCTCCAGTCCCTGATCACAGCCTCTTGCCAGCTCCTGGCCAGCCTGACCAGCCCTGGCCACATACCTCGGTCTTCCCTTTGCTTTGGCAGGAGCGGCGCGTGTCCTCGTTGGAGGACCACTCTGTGGCCTGTGGGAGGAGCACACAAACCTTAGGCGGCTGAGCCACTCAAGAGCAGGCAGCAGCCGGGGTCTGCAGTGACAGGAAGAGGGAGGGTCGTGTCAGCCTGCAGGGTAAGGACTCATTACTTGCAGAGGGCTGCCAGATCTCCCTACGCAATGTGCACCCCCTTGACCTAACACCCTCCCCATCTTCACGGGTCAGAGGCTCCTAAGTAACAGCTCTTCCTCCCCGCATGCACATGGCAACCCTGTCCTAGGCCCTCCCAATGCTCTCCTTTCCCAGGTAAGCCAGGGAGCTGGAAGTGGCCAAGGGACCTTCACTCCCACTTCAGGCCCTGAGTAGGAGATAGGAAATATGCCCCATTACGTGTCAGATGTCCCCAAGATGTGTGGGAGGCAGGGAGAAAAGCTAGATTTGCTTTCCTTAGAGACAGGAGATCTATTAAATGTTCTCACTACAACCCTGCAAAGTAGTTATGTTTTGCTTTTTTCTTAGGAGATTAGGAAACCTGGGTCTGTGACTTGCTGTGGGTGGGTGGTAGAGGAGGATCAGAACCACATTCCTTACTGTGCATTTTTGTTCTTTCTCTAACTGTCTCCAGGATTTCAGACTTTCCTTGTAGCATCACTCATGCTCTGTGAGGGGGTCATGTGTTGGGGGAGGGGGACACAGCTTTTATTCAGGGACCCAAAGGACATTGCCATGTTCCTCAGTGCCCGTGGCATTAGGAGAGGGTGTTCCCCACCCAGGATCCTACCTTCCCCTTCATTTCTTCTGTCTCTCCTCTCTGCCAGCCGTCCTAGCCTCCGAAGAGCAGCTGGAGGGAGCAGTGATACTCTTCACATGCACACAATGTCAACAGCCCTGGCATGTGGCTCATTAACATTTTTGGGTCACATGTATATACATGAACCATCTACCTGTCCTGGGAGAGGCCCTCCGCAAGCAGCTCTCCTGTCCAAATGGGACTGGGGGAGAGCCCCTCACTCCTCACTTTTAAATTTCTAACAAAGCTCCTTCTAGTGTGAAGTGGCTGCCGAACAGCAGCAAGAGCCAGGTGTGGGAGGAGAAAAGTGCCTGGGAGGGAGCAGCAGTTCGGCTCTTTGCTTTCCAGGGCAGGCAGCCATAGGACAGGTGCCTAGGGGCAAAGGGAGGCTCACTTGTGCAGACCCTGGATTCAGCAGCTGGTGATGACTTGGTCACCAGACCCAAGAGCAGGCTGGGCTCATCCTACATGCCTGGCCGGAAGCTTCAGCCTCTGCTCCCAGACCTTAGAGAAGCGCAAATGATCTCTGCATTGATCACAGAGCCATGTGGGTCTTCTGAACAGAAATAATGGAGCCACTGTCATACTCAGGACCCCACCGGCTCCCAGACTAAGCCTGATGTGAGAAAATAAGACCTCATAAACAAGAAACCTCGGGGCTTCTATGGCAGAAAAGAGCAATGACACCCCCCCGCTCCGCCTGCCAAACACTGCAGGTATTGGACAGTGGGCAGCTGCAGGGGGGCTTTCAGGGTTTCTGAGTACAGGGACATATTGGAGGTTTCAGCCTTGTTCCTAAAGGGGAGGGGGTGTGGGAATCTCAGTGAGTTGGGAGGGGGCAAGTATGTACAATAGTAAAGAGTCTGATAAAGTCACGTTGTGCTGAACACCAGGACAGGCACTGGGCGGGCACCTGGCCACCTCTCTCTGATCCTCAACACAGTCAGGAAAACACTTAGCCTTTTGCCTGTTTTACAGGTGAGAAAATGAAGCTCAGAGAGGCTGAGCAATTTCCCCAAGGTCATAAAGCCAGTAAGCAACAAACCCAAGATGCAAACTCAAATAAAACACCAGAGCTCAGCTCTCTGCTACATCCTGCAGCCTCTCACATGGAAAAGATTTCTCAAACCAAAAGTTAGAACATATGGCCCGAAAGGAATATGTATATTTATAATGATTACAGCACAAAATGAGCTTCTTTGAGGCATTTTATTTATTTTTATTTTCTTGTAAAAAGTACTTTTGTCAAAGTAATGATGCACAGAGTTGAAGAAATTAAATAGTATGAAAAAAATTGTTAAAAAAAATCCTAGCAACCCTTCCCTTCCATACGCCAACCTATTCCCAAGGGCTACTTTCAGCTCTTTTAGCTGTTTGTTTTTTTTTTGGGGGGGGGGCAGGGTATGTGTGTTTTTTCCAGTTTCTCAAACATATGTATCAATCTCAGGCCTTTTGACTTCCCCACTTACATGTCCCCATTCTCCTAGTCCCAAAACACACATACATTTCCTCTCTCCCTATCCTCTCAATATAATCATGCAATATCAATTATTTAACATTTAATATAATTATTTAATATTTTAAGATATGGGTTAAATTTACATATTATGAATATGTAAAAATTGTCTACTGCTACCAACCAGTACTCCTGATTTCACCGAATATAAGATACAATCTGATCACTTTGCAATACATACAAATTTTGAATCATGATGCTGTACACCTGAAACTAACATAATGTTATATGTCAGTTACGTCTCAATAAAAGAGACACCATTGATTATAACGTGAGCGACTATGAAAGAAAATATGCTGTCAGTCAAACTCCTTTATTATTTAAATTTTAATGCAAACTTATCAAAAGTGCTCTTATTTGACATTTTTTATGACATATAAATCTTGCACATACAAAATAATGTAAATAAAACTGATCAAGTATCCTTAAACTTTTTTTGAATTTAAAGTTCATCTCTGCTAGACTTACTCTTCTATTTGTGCTCATTTTGGTCCGTTTTAGAGTATCATTTTTTTGAACCATCTAGGGTGTCAGTGATTTCACAGTTTTTAAAGAATATTCCACTCTGGTCTCTATAATTTTCTTCCAAGCTATTGACCCCATTTTATAAATTTGGAGGTTGGTACTTTGTTGATCTTACCAGGAGTCCACAGAAGGTTTTCTAACAAACCAGAACTCATATTACCTGTACATATGAGCAGAAAATACGATGTGGGATGAAATCTAAAATGCGATGTTGGGTCAGAACACCAGAAATAATGACCAATTTGGTGCCTACACTGGCAATGAAAACTCCATTGGGCCAGTGCTGTCTGATTGTGATTACAAGATGTCTTTGACTGAAAGATGTGGCCTGATTTCAATCTCATTAAAATGTGAAAACATGTATACCTGAGAATTAATGAAATATGCCTATTTCCTTTCTTGATCTGCCTTTTGTTTTTCCTGAACTGAGCAATTGTCCATTGCTTTGATTTTCTTCATTTGCTAGTATAGTAATTACTAGTCTGCTTGTGTACCTGTTACCAAATTTCCCCAAATGCTTAAAAGTCTTATAAATCATTCTCGGTATCATTTGCCAACTGTACACAGAAATGATCAGATAATCAGGGCCTTCCCGATGGCTCAAGGGGTTAAGACACAGCACTATGAAGCTATCGAGGCCACTGCAGCACGAGTTCAATCCCCGGCCAGGGAGGTGACCCACATGGTGGAGCAGACCTCTCCTGTCTTGCCCGCTGCTCCCCTCAGCAGTGTATTTCAGTCAATCTGCCTGTTCTGTTCCCCACTCTGTCTCTGGTGAATCCTCTCCCCCCGCAGACACACCTCTGGCCTGTACTCCAGTTCTTGTATGCTTAAATAAATAATCTTCCTTCATTTGCCACTTGAGAGAAAGTACTGTTATTCTCCTAATGTGATACCACTCACTAATAAAAAGCTTCTTTTGTGGAAACAATTTCATGATTCATAATCTGGCTTACTGAGATTCAGATGATGAGAACTCGTTAGGTTAGTAAAACAATCAGCAAAATACAGACTGTGGGAAATGTTAAAGGAGAAATGACCAGGTTTCTTCCATAAACAAGCTGCACAAACAGAGAAAGAGGAGAAACATTATTCTGGTCCCGAACTCTGTTAGTGCCTTTTACCTTTCCTGAAGTCTCTGGACCTTTACCAGTTGGGTCTCTGGAGAAAGGGTTTTTAGTCTCCTTTTCTGCAAAGGTGGAGGAGGGGATTGCAATATGGAATGGGACAGGAGACCTAGGTTCCAACCTCTCAACTGAAAGAATTTCAACCATTTCTCATTTTCACATTCCACAATGACTGACACCCGATTTCTGAGCTCTTCTAAGGAATTGCTTCTCTGTTGTATCTCCCTCCATCAGTTGTTTCTGCTCTGCTAATTCATCCACTTTTCATCTCCTCATAATGTATTAATCTCTTCATTATGAATCCATACCTTTAAATTTTTCTTGCTATCCTTTTATTGGGGTCAGGCAAAAGAGTGAAAGTAGGCATGTGAGGTCAATTGCTATGCATAATCCCCTACAATAGGCTATCTCAGAAATTCCAGAATGGCAATCTCTAGTAACAGTCTCTGCATAGTTTTCATGTTATGAGAGAGAGAGCTAGGAACTGGATAATCTCTTTGTAGCCTCAACAACTCCTCTGGACCCTAGAGACAATGGTTGGGCATCAAAATATCTTTTGAGCATTAAATCCACCACTTAGCACAGTTTAGATTTCAAACATCACTAGAGCTGCGACTCTAGCTTGGAGAATGTGAGATGAGAACTCAGAAATCAGCCTCTTTCAGACCCAAAGCCCCGGAAGAGTCTTGATGTGCATGTGCAGAAAGGCCTCCTTTCTGCACTTGCAGGATATTTGGAAGCTTGAGGTCATTAATCCACCGTAATTAGGCCTCCAGCCATGTCATCCTCTGGAATTGCTCTGGTAAAGGTCATTCAAGAGCTCCTAATTGCCAGACCCAAGTTAGTTTATCATACTGGTCCTCTCAGCAGCCCCCTGATGCTGTTGACCACTTGAGACCTTTTCTTTCTCAAAACCAACTTATTAAGTTACATTGATAAATAACTATCACGGGTGAACTGATTTGATTTCTGCTCCCTCTCAGCAAAGATGTGCATACACACACCTGCACACACAGTCATACTCACGCCCTATATCCACTTTGCCTTCTCTGCTTAGAGAATTGGGAAGGAGCTGAGTATTTAAATTTTCCTTAAGGAACAGTAGTTTATATAAATTGTTTAATAGGGGTTAGGTACTTAGAAGTCCTTTAATGGACACTGGTTTGCACAAATTATTTGCATTTAGATTTTTCTTTAAGGGATGTTAATTATTAAAATCATCAATAAAGCATTGAGTTTTAAGTTTGGTGAAATCATACCCTGGGGCCAAGTGAGAGGATCAGTTAGCTGGAATGGAGAGTTATAACTGCGCACCCCCAGGGGAGTGGGCAGCATGGGGAGTAAAAGAAGCTGGAGGGGTGGGAATGGGGGTGATGGCCCTGCTCCCTCCTGTGGACAAAGTGGCACAGTTCATGCTCAGAACTTGGTTGCTTGAGCAGCTTCTGGGAGCAGATACTAAGGACTGGAAACTCCTAAACAGGAAACTAAAGCCCACAACAGGGCTCTTCCTGAACACTGGCTCGTTCATATAGTCAAAAGTCAGGGGTTTCTCCCCAGACCAGATGACAGACCAGAGGTTAGGAGGCAGAATTCTGCCACTAGACTAGTGGTGGGGTCATTAAACAGCCCACTCCAACTTGTCTCTCCTCTTCCTTTTGTGGGAGGTGCCCCCACCCCCATGGTGGACATGAAATGTGTTTATTTCTCTTCTTGGTTCTGTCATGGAAAATTAGGCTGAATTCCTAACCCGAGATTAGGTCCCAGAGACACACCCTGGGAAGGTAGTTAAACCAATTCCTCGGGCACTTGTAGCTGGTTTGCAGGGCCCCTTCAGAGATCCCTCTGAAGCTGAAACTCTGGCCTAAGCACAAGTAATGGGGCAAATATAACATATCTTCCCAACACAGAGCTGGATGAACCAAACTCCAGGCCTCAGTCATCTAGCTGGAAAGTCTGTTCCAGACTGGGTCCCAGAAACACATCACATGGTTCCCATCCCAGAAAGGGAATCACATGTGATCTCTTAGATACTTGCTCTTTGAGGCAAGAGAGAGCTTGATTCATTCACCTTTGGACCTCAAATGCCTATTACCAGGTCTAAGGTTGGACCTGGCCTTTAGTCGATATTCATTAAATGTTTATTGGGTGGCTGGGTGGCTGCATGGGTAGGTTGGCTGGTCTGGGTATGGAGAGCAGGATAGATGGACAGATAAGTGGATGAATGGCATTTCCTTTCAGGTTTCCCTAGTTTCTCCTAAATCCACTTCCTACTCCCTTAAAACTTCCTTCTGGAAGGGCCTCCCCGGTGGCGTAGCGGTTGAGCGCTGGGCTGTGAAGCTGACCACAGCTTCTGCAGTGCCAGCTCGATCCCCGGCCACGGGCGAGGGTCCCACATGGCGCGCAGACCTCTCCTGCCGCCCACTGCTCCCCTCAGCAGTGTATTTCATCAGTCTGCCTGTTCTGTTTCCCGTTGTGGCTCTGGTGAATTCTCTCACCCTCTCGCACTTCTGACTGTACCCAGTGCTTGCATAAATAAATAAATAAATCTTTTTTAAAAAAATAAATAAATAAAAATAAAAAAACTTCCCTCTGGAAACCAACTGCAATGGCCCCCAGGGGTATAGTCTCAGGCGCATCTTGAAAAAACAAGGCCAAAATGTCACAACAGCTCATCAAGGAGGTCTCCCCTTTTCCAACTGCCCATTGCAGGGAAATGTTATAGCCTGGCGCTTGACTGTCTAATTAGGTTATAGCCTCAGTCATTAGTTTTTACTGCGAGCCCTGGCTTTTCTTATAACCCCTTTGTCCCCAGCTCAGTTCTGGTATACAGTAAGTGCTTGATGACATGGGAACCAAGTCACTCCCTTCACAGAAGAAGAAGAGATGGCCTTCCTTTCTCCAGAATGTTTAGACTCTGCAAAGATAGTTAGGCATCTGTTTCTCAATCTGCGATATGTTCTGGATCAAGGAGTTCCATTAAAATACCTCCCAGAGCACTTAGGGAATTATGCTTGGGGAGTCCTTCTTGGCAGCAGATAATAAATCAATCACAGTTCAGTGAAAATGCTGAGTTAGAATGGGATCACTCAGGTCAGGCTAAGATAGGAACTAGGGAGACTCTTTCTCTCCAAGCCCAAACTCAGAGACCTCTCTGTGGATTTAGGTTCTGGACTTAGAGTGACCAGTCATTCCAGAGTGCCTAGGACTGTACTGGTTTTAGCACTGAAAATCCTGCATCCTAAGAATCCTTCAGTCCCCAGCAAACAGGGGCAGAGCACGCCCCTGGTTCTGGTGCCTCTTTTCCCTTCCTCAGTAGCTTCTCTGCACAATGCAGGAGCCCTGTGTTTGCCACCAGGTTTATGTGTCACCACCCCGCCCCCCCCCCCCCCGACTCCCAGACATCTTCCCAGCATTACCTTGACAGCCAGTGTGCATCACAGCCAGTGAGAAGAGCCCAGGGCTCCTGTTTTTAACCCTAAAGGCTGAATTCTGACTCTTGCTTCTTGTGCTGCCCCAGCCCCTGTTCCCAAATACTAGAGAATGGAAGGGAAAAGGAGGGAGAGAAGTAGAGGAGCGCAGAAGAAGAGGGGGTGGGAAGGGAGGGGAGGGGAGGGGAGGGAGAAAAGGGGAGAATGGAAAGGGGAGGAAATGTACCTGAAGGAGGGAGACATTGGCAAGGCTGAGTCTGAAGAGGTAGTTCCTGTGAAAATAGAAATGAAGATAATAAGTCAAGCTGGCTCTGCAGCCATGTCCCTGAGTGAGGCTCCCACCCTGTGGGCTGCCAAGACTGGGGGCCAACTGCTGACAACTGAACCCCTGGAAGAACTTTGCCTCCATCAGCCTGTTTAATCTTCACAGCAACCCCCCAGACAGAAAAAGGCAACTCCGTTTACTTCCTCCAATGAGGAAGCAGGCTGGGTAAATGGTCCAGGTCACCAGGGTAGGTAAGTGAAGGAGTTGGGATTAAAACCCATGTTGGCGTATTCTCGAAGCCCGCAATGTCTTTGCTCTCCATCTGGCCAGGCAACCCAGGGAGGACCCTTCATCTCCTTTCCCAACCATGGAGCTCTTGCAGGGACCCAGATGGGCTATCTTCGTCCTTCTCTGCCAACCACCCTGACCCACTTCCCTTCCTCAACCAGGCCGGCCATATCTGCTGGCTCCACGCCTTGTGCCCCTGGCGTCCAATCTATGTCCTCATCTCCTGTAGTTCCTGCTGCAGTCCATGACTCTGGAGCTCACTTTTCCCTGGCCACCTCCCTGGACTACCTCAGGGCCCCTTCCCCTCATGGTCTAGCCAGCCCAGCACGGCCAGCCTTATCTTCCTCAAACACTGTTCTCATCCCATCAGCCTGCAGCTCAAAAACCGCAAATAAGGAAGCTGATGTCCACACAAAATCCTGTAAACAGATGTTTATAGCAATCTCATTGGTCATTGCCAAAACTAGGAAGCAACCAAGATTTTCTTCCGTAGACAAATGAATAAATCAGTTATGGTGCATCCAGACAGTGGAACAGAATTCAATGCTAAAAGGAAACGCGTGATCTAGCCATAAAAAGACATGGAGGAAATTGAACTGCCTATTACTAGCTAAACTAAAAGATACACACTGTATGATTCCAAATATAGAACATTCTGGAAAAGGCAAAACTATGGAGACAGTAAAAAGATCAGTGGGTTCCAGGGGTTCAAGGACAGAGGTGTTAAATAGCTAGAGCACAGGGGATTTTTAGGGCAGTGAAAAAACTCACTGTGTGTATGGTACCATAATGATGGATATACGTCACTATACATTTGCCCAGACCTATCGAATGTGTAGAACCAAGGGTGAACCATAACATAAACTATGGACTTGGGGTGATAATGACCTGTCAAAGTAGGCTGTAACACACATACCACTCTGGGGGGGGTAGTGATGGTGGGGGAGGCCATGCATGAGGGGGTAGAAAAGATAAGGGAAAATTTCTGTACCTTCCCATCAAGTTTTTGTGAACCTAAAACTATTCTAAGAAAAAATATTAAATAAAAAAAATCTTTAATAATATGGATGACAGCACTGGCATTACCCATCACTACTGAACACACATAGAGTCAGGCACCGCCGGCTCTGCTCTGCACAGCTCTGGAGCCACAGGCCACGACACGTGGCAGGACACACAAAAGTGACTGCAGGTCACAGAGCACATCCTGAGGCTGAGACAGGGAATTCCCTCTCAGCCACTGTCTGGGGGCCGGGAGCCTTCTGAGAGCCTAAGCATCCAAATTGTAAAATGGGGAAATGAATGTCTTTCTTACTTCACAGGGCCTCGGGCACAGGAGATGCATGTTAAAAAGCTTTATTAATGTCAAAAAAAGCAGATGTAAAGTGTTATTTTTCCCTAATGGTCTTTCTCTTCCTTCCTCCCTTCTTCCTTCCTTCCTTCCTTCCTTCCTCTCTCTTTCTCTCTCTCTTTCTCTCTTTCTTTCTTCCACCTTTGCATCCTGAAGCTTTTAAGAATAAGTGCTTTAGAAAGTTCTGGCCTACCTCATCTATGCTCAGAAGAGAGATGAGGGGAAAGACTGTGAACTGGGTCAGAATGAGGAGCAGCCCAGCTGGAGAATCAGGGGTCTGAGGAGGAGACACCTCAGGCTGGAGGACTTCTTTTCCCCAGCTCTGGCTCCAGGCCCAGGGCCCACTCAGCTTCTCTGCTGTCCTGGGGCTGGATGGACCTCACCAGGGACCTTGGTTCCAGGACTCTGAGATCCTCCCTCCCCTGCTTCATCCTTCCCTAAAACTTAGCCGCGCTTCCCCACCCCCACTCTCCTGGCCAAGGGACAGATGGGCTCCAGCTTATGGCTCCTCTCCAGCTGTCTGCTCAGGTAACACAGGCATCTGCTCACAGCTTTAAAAAATTAGGGGAAACATCGCATCAGTTTATTCACTTTTATCCCATCAAAAATCATTCATCACTACATTGCAGTCTGTTCTTCTGGGAGGTGGAGAACAGAGAGAAATCTCTGTAGTCTAACCTGCCCTAAATCCTCTATGGAATAAGGAGGGGTGTAAGGAATAAAAAATTTCCTTGGCCTCAATTCTAGAGGCCCAGGGGTTCAGAAAGAAGGGGGGAGGGAGGGGAATGTCATGCAGGAGGGAAGGAAGAAGGAAAATGACCTAGACAAAGGGAGAAGAAAAGAAGCTGGGACCCGCTTCATTTGCTGTAAGGGGTGAAAGGCACCAAGACCCTGCTTGGTTTTCCCTTGTTCATCTGAGAGCAGAGCCAGGCTGAACCCAGGAAAAGGTAAGCAGCCACCTGCATGGGTAGCCCCCAGGTAGATCCAGAAAAGCAGCAGGACCACAGGCAGGTGGCTAACCTGAGTTTCACGTTCCTGCTCCAGAAAATGCAGATAATCACAGAACCTATTTCCCGGGAAATTGTGAAGATTAGATGATTTATTACAGGCCTGACGGGCTACATTTACTACATGTTTTAGATGTTTTACTACATACTTGGCACATAAGATAATGCCTGGCACACGGCAAGCGCAGAGTGAATGGCAGCTTTCAGAATGCTTCCAAGGGTTCAGAGCAGATTTTTAAAAGTAAAACTGGTAGAATCTGAGTAAGATGGAAGGATGGGCTCAATGTCAGCTTCCTAATGGTAATGTATGACATTAAGCAAGATGTTACATGGGGGAAACTGGGTGAAGGGTCATGGTATGGACGGGATATCTCGGTATTATTTCTTTCAACAATGATTCTTTTTGCTGGGAAAATAAAGTCCACACTCATGTACTTGCATATGTATAGATTATAACCTCTGGGAGGACATGCCTCCAAGGAGGGGCCTTTCTTGGAGTGGGTGGGGTCCTGATTTTCACTGTTTTAACTTTTGAATGTTATGCTATATTACTGATACAAAATAATTTGTTACTTTAAAAATCAAAAAAATGAGGCTTCCCTGGTGGCGAAAGGGTTAAGACACAACCTATGAAGCTATCTGCAGCCACTGCAGCACGAGTTCAATTCCCGGCCAGCCAGGGAGCAACCCACATGGCACAGCAGACCACTCTTGACTCGCCCACTGCTGCCCTCAGCAGTGTACTTTGGTCAATCTGCCTGTTCCGTTCCCCACTCTGTCTCTGGTGAGTCCTCTCACCCTCCGCGCCTCTGGCCTGTACCCCAGCTCTTGTATGCATAAATAAATACATCTTTTTAAAAAATAAAAATATAAATTGAAAAAATACAATGCTTTTAGGCCCACTTCATAAGAGCCTTGTGATGTTGGCAACACAGAGACTATAACTCAGACTTTACAGGAAACTGAGGCTCAGAGGTCCAGATCACTTAGGATCAGCTCATCCAGTCTGAGTCCAGAGTTCTGTTCTTGACATGCCTTTTTTTTTCTTATACTACCAGTGAGGGAGTGTGGATACTCAGGAAAGCCCAGAGGTCAGATGGTCAGTTATACAGCATAACCTGGAGGTGTCCACCACAGGGGCCCCCTGCCCGCCCTGCAGACCCACTGAGCCAGAAGCTCTGGGGTGAAGTGTCTGAAAAACACCAGTGTACTTCCAGATGACAACAGGACTGGCAGAAAAAACTCTAGCTGCTTTGAGGAGACTTTGTCCCCATCCTCTTGTCATCCTGCTACATGATTGTGGGAGTCGCCTTCTCCTCCCTGCCTTTTCATGTTTAAACCAAGGACAGTTGGGTTAGACCAGCGATTTCCAGACCTGGCTGTGCCTCACCCCCAGCATTTCTGATTCGGCAGGTCTGGGTAGAGCCCAAGAACCTGCATTTCTAACAAGCTCCCAGGTGCTACTGGTTCAGGCACCACTTTTTGAGATTCTCTGAAGACTGCTTCTAAGTTTCCTTTCTTACCAGTGTTGACAGTCTATGGTTTTATGAGAATGATTTCCTCTTAGTCGACCCGGTAAGGTGTCCACAAGAACTCCCTGGAGTGTAAGATCTGTTGAATTAACATCTGAGCAGTGGGGCCAACAGAGAAGGCAACAAGGAAGAGAAGCACACAGTGCGCGGTGTCCTGGGTGCAGGTGAGCATCTGGCCAGCAGGGGGCCCCTGGGCACTTTGTCTGCATGGAGCTCTCAGGAACTGGCAGATCCAGGAAGCTTAGGAGGGACTGGGGTAGGAGGTGGCCAGCAGGCATTGCTGCTCTTAGTATCTGCTAGCCACTGAGCTATTGACTTGCTGAGATACGGCGACCTAAAAGTCACTCGCCTGCTCTAACCCCTGCTTCCTTCTGTGGAGGACATTCAGAGAGAGGACCTAGCAGAGAGGAACAGGGCCCAAGATAAAGGTCTATCCAGTGGGTTCATCGCCAATATTACCTCCACCCAATTCTGAGCACCGTGTTTCTGGTCCCAACCCTCCTGCACGTCATTACCTGGCTCCCACGATGAGCTGGTTCCTGGAGGGATCAAGAGCGAGCTGGGAGAAATCTCGGGCTCCGGGGTAGGTGAAGTTAGAGACCCACGGCTTCAGGTCTGGTAGAGGGAGAGGCAACCACTTGGTTACTGTTAGACCCAGGACTCCCAGCTGCACCAACCTGGGACTGGAGGAGTCAAGGTGAAGTCAGGGTGTAGTGTGGTAGGGGGACTCAGGGGACCTGGGTGACCCTGCCTACCTCTGTGAGCAGCCAGCTGGGAGACAGTGAATGGGGGTGTTATCGCTTCTTGTTATGTGCCCCAGTTCAGAGAACTCCATCCCCTCTCGACCCCACCAGCCACCCAAAGGGAAACCTGTAATCACTGTGACAACCCCAGAGCTTCAATGGCCAGTTCTATATTTGAAATCCATCCCCTTCTTGTCCTCTCTGCACCATCATTTCTTGCCTGGACTGGTGCCAACAGCCTTTGAATTGGCCTGTCTCCCATTCCTGCCCCTCTAGTCCCTTTTCCATAAGGCAACCCAAGTGATCTTTCTAAAATACAGATCTGATTATGTCACTCTCCAGCTCTTTAATAGTTCCCAGTTGCCAATAGGAAAAGTCCCAACTCCTGTGTAGGTCCTCAGATTCTGGCCCCACTGTCAAGTAGAATGCCTGGCACATTAATGATCTTGTGATCATCAACTGAAATAATGATGCTTCATTTATCACATTCCCCCTCAAATCCTCACCCCACCCACTCTAAACTAGACACTGCACATCACTAAACTAGGACTGGAACATTGCAGGAGCCTGCAAACCTTTGCACTTCTGTTCTCTCTCATCCCCATCCTGCCACCTTCAAGAAGGCTCCCCTGACTCCCCAGAGTCAGGAGAAAGTGTTCCCATAGTTCCCTCTAACTGACTGCCATCAGAGCCACCATTATACTGTTTGGGGAACAGGGAAGACCTTGCTTCTTCCCTCTCCAGGGCCCACCACACCTGGCAATGTTTGAATAAATATAGGAATAACCCTCAACTCTCTCTGTACAAGAGAATCAGGTTTTTGGACAAGGTTCCACAAGGCAGGAGAAACAGAGGTGGGTGGTTATTGTCCAAATCTGTGTCTCTAAGGAAGGATCTTACAGCCAAAATCAAAACCTTTCATGGGGATTAAGCAGTAGAACAGCAGAAAGCCCTCTGATGGGTGTGGCAATGGTCTGGGGAGGGCACCCTCAGAAGAAGTGATCAGCTGATTTTTTCTCTCCCTCTGGAGACCTTCTCCCATCTTTGTCCACAGCCCCTTAATAGTGCTCACTCCCTCGACTTCTGTCTCATGGATGGGAGGAAATTGGTAGCAATTATAGAGAGCTATGGGGCAAAGGAACTTTCATACTGATAGGGTTAAAGATGAGGGGGGTACTGAGGTCCTGTGCTTCCTCCCTATAGTACATTAGCAACTGGCTCTGAGTCATGGGGGCTGGGGGGAGATGGAGAGAGAGAGAGAGAGACTGTGTGTTGTAATCCAAGGGAAATAAATCATCACTCATTATCCCTCCACTACAGAGTAAAAGCAGCCCTTCATTTCTGCACGACAGGCAAACACTTAATCGCTCCCTGGAGAACTGAAAGTTTTGTGAGTTGGATGTTTTTCAGAAAATTGTGATATGCATGATTTAAAAAAAAAAGGAATTCTGCAGCAAAATGAAGCAAGTCCTTTGGGGTTGCCTCTGCCCCTGGCAGATAACCATGGATTGGCAAGAATTGTCTTGTAGTTGCAGGGGTATTTGGGCAACATAGGTATAAAGGGAGGATCTGGAGTGGGGCAGGTTGTGTTTTTAGCTGACTTCAGGGCCACTCTCAAAAATCCTGGTTGAATATTATTCTATCTTAGAGACTAAGCCAAGGGTCCTCCTCCTCCAGGAAGTCTTCCTGGATTATAAATTTGTCACCCTGACCTTACTTTGTTCCACATTCTCTCAACTCTCTCTGTTCCTCCACATTGCATGTTATTGTCACTCAGAATGTGCTCAAGTCTGCTTTCTGTGTGTGTGTGGGGGGGGTTGTGGGTAGGTAGGTGAGGGATGAGTTTCTTGTCCCCATCACAGTGGGTGTTCCCCAACTGTAGCAACCAGGTCACATTTTAATTCCCTCTTTCCTTTCCAACAGGGGCATTTCAAATGTGGGCAACTGAACAGGGGACAAGGATGCAGCAAAGCAGGAAAAACTCCACTGAGGACTTCTTAGCTCAGTCTTCACTCAGTCCCTTTCTTGGAGAGGAAGGGAGAGGGAGGGAAAGCAGAGTAGGTGAAGGGACAATAGGGACTTGGGGATGAGGGAGTGGAGGGTGATGGCCCCTCCCAGTTTGTGTGACTGACAGGGCCAGGGGGAAGAGGTGAGTGGGGGTGAGACTCAGGCAAGCTAGAGGGGGAGAGACTCTGAGGGGTGAGGCATAGTGATCTTAGGGAAGCCTTCTTGGGAGGGAGCCAGCTTCCTCTTATTAAACAGGCAAATAGGACCAGAGGGAAGGCTGTCTTTAAAACACCAAGCACGTTCTGAGCACCGTGTGCAGCGAAGGCTTTGGATGGCGACTTTAAGAGAAAAATGACATTCTCCATGACGCGCCTGTGATTTTAATTATAGTCAATTCAATTACCCACTTTGTGGATTAACCACTGCCAGTGTTAACTCCATACTGCCTTCTCCCTGACACCTAGAAAGGCCATGCTGTGGCAAAAGGAATGATGTGCGGGCCAAAGAGAAACACAGGTGGGCCCTCCTTAAAAGACACTCACAGGAGAAAATTTAACCTTACAAAACAGGAAACTGTCAGATTATGCAACCACCAGCTCCTCTAGGGTACAGAGGGTTTTTTCACAGATCGGTTAGGTGTCAGGGGAAAGGGGAATGCACAGCTACATGTAGGTTAGAAGCCTATAGATAAGTGAGAAATTTAATGCAATATTTGAGGGGCTCCTGGAAGCTGGGGGTCAGTGCTCAGTTGGATCGTGAAAACTTCTTGTCACCCAGAACTCTGTCAGTCTCCCAGAGATAACCGAAGCCCTCGTGTGTGCTCCGTGGTGCCAAAGGGTGTGGGGAGATCAGAGGACTCATCTAGATCTGTGACCAGTGGCACTGGGGGACCAAAGGGAGTGACATTTAAGGAACAAGAGAGGCGTGAGTGCTCGAAAGAAACTCTTTCCTACTTGAGTCCCACAGTGTCCATCTCTGTGACAGGGGTCCATGAGGTCCAATAAAAGTTTGGAGAAAGGGGGCCTCCCTGGTGGTCTAGGGGTTAAATCTCAGCACCATCATCGCTAAGGCCTGAGTTCGAGCCCTGGCCAGGGAGGAGACCCACATATAGCTCAGCAGACCTCTCCTGTCTCGCCCGCTGCTCCCCTCAGCAGTGTATTTCAGTCAGTCTGCCTGTTCTGCTCCCCACTCTGTCTCTGGTGGATCCTCTTACCCCCTGCACCTCTGGCCTACTCCCCAGTTCTACAAAATAATAAAAAAAAAATCTACTAAACTCATTAAAAAATATAAGAGTTTGAAGAAAGGATAGGAAGCCCCAAATTGTCAGAAGGGTGGGGGATGGGGCAAGTGGAGGCAGGGAGGGGGCTAGGGAGGAAAAAGAGATGATGATGTTGATTTAGGATGACAGACCACCTCCACTTGCCAGAGGTGAGGGGGATTCCTTAGTCACACTACATCAACCACCTATGTGAATCTGAGCTTCATGTCTTTACTCTGCGCGCCATGTCTTTACTGAGAGAGGGTAGGATCGGAAGTCATTCAAACAGTTCACATCTGAAAAGTGGTATGAAGGGACCCAGGCACTCAAGGAACACATCTCTTACCTCTCCAAAGACCTCCCTGCCCCCAATTTGTTTCAGCACAGACCAAGCTGGCTGGGGGACAGAGAATGCCTGCCTTTCTTCCACTAGTCCCTGTCCCCAGGATCAGCCAGGCCAGAAGCACCCTGGCCAATCCCAAGAGGAAATGTTTCATTAGGAGCTGCCACAGGGGCCCCCGAGAGAGAGCAGACCTCAGAATCCTGCTCCTCTGTCCGCCACTTGGTCCTTTCCTTCAGTGATAGCCACCAGCTCTCTGGGAGTCATCAGAAGTCTGAGGGTGTGCGCTCATTTTGTAAGCTTAAGGACATTGCTAATTTACTTTAATCCACTTAAGGCTTCAAAGCCTTGGATCCCAGCTCAAAACAGACAGCACCAAGAAGACAGCTGGAAACCCTCCTCCCTGAGAAGGGAGTCAGTCTGCAGCTGGGAATCCTACATCTCTAAAAGGCCCTCAGCCTCCCCACCTCCCAGTCCCCAACTCCTATTCATACTACTATTCCCACTCCTCAAATCTCATGCCAGTCTCAGACTCCTGGATTTCTTCTACTGCTCTGGTTTTCATTTTGCCCTTCCCCACTTGTTGTATGGAATCCCAGAACACTGGCTCCACACAGGGCACCAGAGGCTGGAGCACTCTCACTCTGCCCTGGGAAGTGGGTGGAGCACTGAATGGGAGTCAGGAGACTGATGCTGAGGCCTGGCTCTGACAAGTCTTTCAACCTCTAGTCTTGTTCCAATTTGTAAAAGGAGGTGATAGACCCTGCCTTGCCTCCCTACCAGGGTGATGAAGAAGAGGAAATTATGACAGTTTTTATTAGACTTACTAATCTGGAGACATCTGAGGCTATATCTGCAGGTCCCAGTGTGGGTTGCCATGGAGCTGATGGATCAGTGTGATCTTAACACCACCAATGATCCCCAAAATTGGCTAAAGGATAATGGGAAAACCTCATGGATGTCCTAGTGTCTGTGTTCTCTTTTGTTTTAGATGATCATCAAATGTATATACTAATGTTGGAAATCTTCGTGAGACCTTAAGAAACCTCAGAATCTGGACCTCCTCGGTGGCGCATCGGTTGAGCGCTGGGTTGCGAAGCTGCCTGCAGCCTCTGCAGCGCTTGTTCGATCCCTGGCCACCGGAGGAGGGTCCCACATGGCGCTCAGACCTCTCCTGCCTCCCGCTGCTCCCCTCAGCAGTGTACTTCGGTCCTTCTGCCTGCTCTGCTCCCCGCTCTGGCTCTGGTGAATTCTCTCACCCTCCCGCGCTTCTGACTGTACCCAGTGCTTGTATAAATAAATAAAAATAAATCTTTAAAAACAAAAAAAATCTTCATTTAAAAAAAAAAAAAGAAAAAAAGAAACCTCAGAATCTGTTCAGCAATTCCCAAATCCCAATTTGGAAAATGCTTTAGTAGGACATTCTCATGTCTTCCTTTAACAGATAAGAGTTATTGGTTACTTCCCTGGGGGGTTCCCAGGACCCCCAAATGGGCATGCTTGTAGCTATTTAGAGCAGAAGGAAGTGTTCCAGACCTCTCCAGGCACTCTTCCTAATAAGTGAGTCATCTTCATTCTTTCTCTGAGGAAAGCCAAGAAATAGAGTTCATGCTTTCAAGAGAGCTAGAGCTGAGCCTACTACCAAACCTTGGTCAGCACACCCAGAACATCTATTACCTAGATGCAAAGTAATCCCAGAGAGAGACCCTTGCCTCCCCCAGGCATACAAGAATGAGGGGCCTAAATAAACTGTCTGGAGACTAAAATCAGACCCCTCCAGCCCATGGCTTCCCATCCTTTTTACATCTCTCTCAAGTCTGCATACCCTATAGAAACTGAACATCCCAGGACTTCCAAAAGCCAGAGAGGTTCCACTGAAATCCAACCTCAGACCTTCAAGACATAGTCATTGCAAAAAAAGGGATGGAGTAGGAAGCAGCTCTCACCTGCAAAGGCCACGGTGGGGTGTTCCCTCAGGGTGCACAGCTGCTGCTCACTGCTGGGCTCACTGAGGACATCCTGGGAGCTGGTGAGGTGCAGTACCAGCAGTGTGAGGCTGGGTGGCAACAGGATGACAGCCAGGGGTCCCAGGAACACCATGTTGGGCCCCTCTACAATCCCAGTTCCAGGAGGCAGGTTGGGAGAAGATCTGCAATACAAACACTCAATCTCACCACACGTTCCCTCAGCAATGCCCATTTGTCCCAATTTTCTCGTGATTGTCAGTGGCCCCATGGGTTTGATTTGTTTGTTTAAAAACATATTTTAAAAATTACATTATTTAGTGCTTACTCTGCTCTAGTAATGCAGAGTTATAGATCATATCTTGAAAGCTAATTTCCCTTGTAATGGTACTCTGGACAAAACTGACAAATTATAGAACTTTTTCTATTATGATCTCAAATGACTCAAAATTAGTTTTAATGACAAAGGTGGTATCTAAAAGATTTTAATAAGTGGAGCTAGGACATGTGGTTAGCCATTCGTAAAAAGGTACATTTGGATCCATAAATCACACCTAATACTAGATTTAAATGTTAAGATCAAAACCATAAATATACTAGAAGAAAATGTGGGCATACTTTTTTTGTAAACTTGGAGTGAACCATGACTCAAAATGCAGAAGCTACCAAAGAAAAGATTGACAAATTTAAGTAGGTAAAAAAATCACAAACTACTGTATTCCCCCCTCTTTTCTCCAAGTACATGTACACACACACACACACACACACACACACATACACCCCAACCCATTAATCAAAATCAGAAGGTAAGGGAAAGACTGGGAAAAAATATTTGTAATTCACATCACAGGCAAAGGATTAATATTTCTAATATATAAAGATCTCCTGGGAATTAAGAAGAAAATGACCAACAATACAGTAGAAAAAGGAGCAAAAATAAAACACAAGCAGGGCTTAAAAATATGAATAAATATGTTACATTTTGACTTGTAACAAGAGAAGCAGAAATGAAAAATTGGATTGCAATATCACTGTTCATGTATTAGCTCAGCAAAAATCCTAGTTAGATGATACACTCTTGGTAAGACTGGGCAAAGGACACTGTCATATACTGCAGGTGTGTATGCAAAATGGTACAACTCTGTGAAGAAGAAACTGGCAGCATCTGGGAAAACCACAGAAGCATTTACCCTTTGACCTAATTTTGGGGAATCTAGATCAGTACTACTCAAAATGTGGTCCATTGCCAAACCCTAAAGTATGAGGATTCCTTAGTAAAGTAAATGCAGAAAATTGAAAGCAAGAGTTTAAAAATCTTTATAGAAATTTGACAGTAATTTTCATGTCTCCTGAATCTAATAAAATATTTGGGCTTGTATTTTGCAGCATTTTTTTTTCAATTCACTTTTCTAGTAATTCGCTCTTACTGAATTTTACAAAAGTATCCATCTGCAAAAGATTGTAAATTGAAAAGTAAAACCTGCTTCTTTATCACAGACAGTTAAAAAGCAAAAATAAGACTACAGAGGCATCAGCATGTGTGCAAAGTGACTTATGCATAAGATTACTCCTTGTGGCATTTTTTTTTGAAATAACAGAAGATATGAAACAACCAAATGTCTAGCAACATGCAACTGCTTAAGTCAGCTATGGTATATCTTTGTAATGGAATATTATGGAGTTCTAGAAAAGAATGGGGATTTACTCTAGATTTTGACATGGAGAATTTCTAGTTACATTAAGTGAGAAAAGCAAAGTATAGAATAATTTAACAGCATGCTACCTTTTGTGTAAAAAAGATAGTAGAAATAAGAACGCATATTTATATATATTTGAATTAGCATTAATGCACACTGGAAAACTAAATCAAAAACTAATTTTTACGATTTATTTATTTATGCACACAAGAGCTGGGGTAAAGGCCAGAGATGCGGGGCGGGGGCGGGGGGTGAAAGGATTCACCAGAGACAGGCAGACTGACTGAAATACACTGCTGAGGGGAGCAGTGGGTGATCCAGAAGAGGTCTGCCATGCCATGTGGGTAGCTCCCTGGCAGGCCGGGGATCGAACTTGTGCTGCAGAGGCTGCGGATTGTTTCATAGTGCAGTGCTGAGCCCCTTGCGCCACCAGGGAGGCCCCTCCCCCCAAAAAAAACCTAATTTTTAAAGAACAGCTACCAATAAGTAGCAAAACAGTCCCTGGTGCCCGTCACCTCTTTCCCTGCCACTGAGGCAACCTGAGGTCAAATCCCAGGTCTTCTCCTTACCATCTGTGTGACTCTGGGAAATATACCTAACCTCTCCTGGCCTTAGTTTCCCAATGGGGAGCGAGAATAACAATATCGACTTCCTCAGTAGTTGTAAGGATTACAGGAGTTATTATCTTTGAAGGCTGAGATCAGTGCCTGGCACAGCCTGCTGTCCTGGTGTGAGTTATTCAGGCATCCTGGAGGGAGAGGGCCAGAGGAGAGAGGAATTTCCTCTGCCCTTTCACATTATGCTTTCTATTTGTCTCCCTCTTACCCTCTGTCTCCTTCCTGGCTCTGTATACTGGCAGTGTGTGTGTGTGTGTTGGGGGGGGGCCTCCTTTCCTCATTTGCCCAATGTGTTTGGAGGGCACTAACAGGAGATGGGAGCAGAGGAAGGAGGAAGGACATATCAGAAGGAGCTGCGCATCTCTCCACAGGTCAGCGGTCTTGCGCTGACCTCTGCTCCAGGTTTCAGGAATTGGGTGTGCCCTCCTTCTCTTTAGGCTAGGGGTGGTACTGCCCCACCCTTCACACTACCAGCCCAAGGCACTACACTGAGAGTTATATCATGTGGTTCCCAACCTCTTTCCACACCTTTGTAAACAGTTCTTTTCTTAAACTGCCCTCACAATTCCCAATTTGAGTGTGCTGTCTTGTCTTTTTCCCAGGGGTGGGGGGACCCTGACTGAGGTAACATCTATTTGGGTCTATTCAATGCAAATATCATCTCTTTTGACACTACCTGGGGTTCTTCCTCTAACATCCCCTCAAGACATCTAAGATGGTAGCACAGTGGCCCTGCCACATTATTCCCCTCCCCCGCATGCCTCTTTCTCTGGTCCTCACCCCACGTCTGACTAACACCCCCAAGCCCGAGGTCTGACCCTCCTCTGACCCTCCGTGTGACCAGATCCTCCTCTGACCCTCCGTGTGACCAGAGAGCACATCCTGGGTTTCCTCCCCTCCTCAGGCCCAGAGTGCAAAGCACCTAAGTCTGCTGCAGAAGTTCCAGTCACATGAAGGATTTTATATAAATATGTCCTCAAGGTCCCTCCTGAATCAATAATTGCAAATTAATGGCACTTTGTTCTGCTGGGCCCCAACACAGCATGCTTGCTGTTTGAGTGGGGCGGGAAGGGCTGAGGCATGACCTGGATTTGAGATTTCCTCTGATCCGGCCACCTCCCCTTCAAGGAGGGAGGACAGGGTAGGGAAGAAAGAGCAAGAGCTGTGAGTAGAAGGATGTGTGCACAGCACACAGACCATCACCCAGAGCTAGAGACTGAGCACTAATCAGGGAGGAGACAGGAAAAGCCTTTTCCAGAAGAGTGGTCCAATCCTTGGGAGGAGGGTGGCCAAGGTGCTGACTCCAGGAGTCCCAGAGGGGCTCTTGCACAGCCTGTTGAACCATCTACTTCCAGGGCCTCTTTTGCTCTTGGCAAAAGAGCCAGTAGGCCCTAAGAGGGAAGCAGGGCCATGAGGGATGGGGCTGGAGTGTGGTGTGCTGGTGATCAAGGACTTGCAGCTTTACAAATTTCAGCTGATCAAGAAGTACCATATGGAACAAAGGGGAATGATGGTCAATCCCCACAGGCTCTAATTTCTTGAGCAGAGTTCTAGACACCTGATTGGGTGAGGGAGGGAAGTGGTTTCCCAATTCTTAAGAGCTCCACATCTTTGCAAATGGTCTCTCCTCCTTGCCTAGGTGAAAGGGACAGGCACCAGCAGCCCCTTCTCCCCACCCCACCATAGATGCCCGCACCAAGGATAGTTGCATGATCAAAACAGACCAATCAGATGCTCCCTCATGGACATTTGGGGATATGATCCTCCCAACCCCAAGGCCAGTCAGTAGTGAACCCTAAACAGGTAATATGGGCCAGTGGGTGGCCATCTGCCATGTGGCTAGGCAAGGAGTAGAACACTATCAAGACAGACAGTGACGAGAATAGCAGACTCTGGGAGGCTGACAGTATTCCATTTCCGGTTCTAGCCCTTTCCTCAGGTCTGACCACATTCTACTTCAATGAACCCCACGTCTCCATCCTCATAACTCAGCTCCCCTGTAGTTTACCTAAGCCAGCTGAAGTGCTGTCAGGCAGGAACAGGCTGTGGGGTAAGGCCCCCACAGCACCCCATCTTACCTTCAGTCCTCCTAAGGAGCCTTTGCACATGCCGGGGGAGGGCAACACCCCGGCTCAACACCCTAGCCTTCCAGACCATGGTGCCATTGAGATGTGAGGATGCTGTGAAAGGAGCTAGCCGGGAGCCCTCTAAGAGGATTTTCCCTCTTCCTCCTGGCCTTGGTTAGGATGGACAGAGTTACATTAACCCTCTGCAGCTGTTAGTGACCTGTAACCACACAATAAAGATTAAGGTGCAGAAAGACACATGGAAGGTGGGATGTTGATGGCAGATCAACATGGACTCTTGCCCATGATCCACCATCACACTTCTGTGCCTCTGATCCCTTACCTGTAAAATGGGGAGGATACTAACATCTACTTCAAAGAGTTGTTGCAAAGATTAAATGAGCTATTTTGTATGGCAGGGTTAGAAGAGCACTTGCCACAAAGTAAGCACTGGATGAGTATTGGCTATTACTATTACTGTTGTTGAATAGTTCTCTCCTGACTTGTTTAAGCCCTTTCTTTTCAGGTCTCAGTTATTAGCCAAGCACCATTCCGATGCTGTACAGCTTCATTTCTCACACTTGTGGCCAAATACTCCTAAAACAAAGAGGAATTTTTATTTCAAATATATTTGCCTGATCTCATGTTAAAATAATCCCAGAATTTCTTCCCTGGCAATCTGATCTTCCTGGGGGTAGTGGAGTTTCCACAGAAAATTCAGAGCTTGGAAGATTGCCAGACCTGGGTGCAAAACTTTATTTCATCACCAGTAAGATAAGGTTAACAGTTCCTTGCCTCCAAAGGAATGCTCGTAAAGCACCCAGAATTGAGCCTTGCACAGCGTAGGCCTTTTATGAAATACATTTGTTTTCAAAGCAGTCAACTAGTTACCTCAGTGTTCATGTGTTCCCAGGTTCATGTGTTCTTTCGTTTATACAATATTTCACCTGAACCTGCACTAGTCTCTATGTGTGCAGAGTCCTGGAGAAATGGAGCTGGTGGGGGAGGGGAGGCCCATATGACCCAAGTATGGTCCTGCCGCCATGGAGCTTATAGTCTAATGGTGCAGAGGAGGCGCTCCCCCCAAGGAACTAGCTAGCACTGGACAGAGACAGTGACCGGGGGCTGGGACAGGTGGGTAATGGGGCACAGAAAGCCTGGGCTTCACCCTGCCTCGGGGCTGCCTATCACAGCATGGTGACAGGGTACTTAGGCGTGGGAGAAAGGGAGACACGACACCAGTTGACTGCTATTTTGGGAAACCCTTAGTGATGAGGAAAGCATTTTCCCAAATCGTGGGCCAGAACTCCTCTTGCATTCTTTCCCACTGCTGCCCCAATTCCCTGTGGGTCTCAGATATGGGGTCATGCCTGAAGGCGTGTGAATGCATGTGCATATATGTGAGGAAAAATCACACCCGCAGGAACCCCAGAGGACACTTGCTTTCCAGGGAATTTCTCCAGGCTCATTTTCTCAGCACAGATAGTGAGAAAGATTCGATGAGACCGTGGGAGGGGATGAGACTGCTAAGTGAGAGCGAAGGAGAGTGTGAGAAGGGCAGAGGGCCAAGGCCACAGCCCGCGAAGGCCCACAGTTAAAGAGGGAACTTTACCCTTCTCTCTGGGGCAAACGAAGGATGTGGGAGGCGGGGTACAGTGTGTGTGCATGTGTGAGCTGAATCCCCCTTCCCCAGAGTCCAGAGTGGCCTCCCGACAGGCTCTCCCTGCACAGCTGTGGCCTCCCAAGCCCTGGCCAGAAAGCTGACATCTCAGACCTTCCTTCAGTGGGTAGAAGCAGATCTGCTGCACCGAGGACCATCAGATGAGTCATCATTCCACTCAGTATGTGGCTGAATGAGGGCCCCCAACCCTTGCAGTTTACAGTCGACAGTTCTACCAAGGAGGCGGAAGTGTGAATAGAAGATGAACAGTAAGCAGGCTGTGAGGTCAGAAGAGAGACACAGGACGTCCTGGAAAAGGGATAGGAGAATGACAGTGGGCTGGAGGTCTCAGATGATACCTTACGTGCAAGCAGAAGGACCTTGAAGGAAAGAAGGGCAGAGCTTCTGCAGCCACCAGAGGGGAAGAGCATTCCAGACTGATGGAGCGGCAAATGGCACAGGCAGACTTGGCTCTCGACCAGCCTCACATTATCCAGCCAGCCTGCAGAAACAGGCAGAGGGGAGTGTAGGGCGATGAGTCTGGAAATGAAGACTGAGCCCAAGTCATAGGGAAGTCAAAGTCTCCCTCAGCTGAAAGGACTTGACAATTTGGGGCCAGTGGAGGATGTGGTCGTATCGGTGCTTCCAGAAGTTAGATGGCAGTGGGCACTAGGAGAAATGGGTTAACACTGACACCTGTTCGTAGGATAAACTCAGAATTGGAATTGGGTGCCCTGCCTGGTAACAGCCCTTCCTCTAAGAGAACCCTATCCCACACCCTGAGCACGAGCACAGCTGGGTCTCAGCCCTCACTTGCACCCCACAGAGGACACACCAGCCAAATTGCAGAATGTGGTCCTGGATGGAAGCAAGGATAGGAGGACCAGAAAGAAAGCCTGTGGGTCACAGGCCTGAACCAAATCATCTGTGGAGACCACTCAGAATTACTTCTGCAAGGGGGTACTCACCGGAGCAACCTCTTCTTTCCATTGATAAAAAGTATAATCAGAGAAGACAACTTAAGGATGAAGGCTTGGATAGACATGGCTGCCATGTATTGAGAAACTACCAAGCATGGTGCTAAGTCAGCTCTTTTCCTGCAAGATCTCCTGGCAAAATTTGGTAGGAAAGCTGAGGGAAACCCTTGTAATCACCATTCTCAGTCGATAGGGAGGGAATCGAGCTCAGCGAGCCTGAGGAACATGTCTGAGGTCCCAGAACTAATTAATAAGTCGAAGTTTGAACTCAGGATGGCTAGAGAAGGCCAGGCTCTGGCCTTCAGCATGCACACTGTCTTCCCTGGAGGAGGACAGGCTCCAGCCCTCCAGGCACCTACCACCACCCTGGCTCCACGCACTCACTCTCCACGCAGTCTTAGGAGCTTAATTTGGTTTTCTGAGTTGGCTCCCTGACCAGGGAGAATGCTTTCTGGCTGTAAATTATTAAACTGACTTCCTGCTGCAAATCAGTCTCCTATTAGTGAGGGCCATGGGAGCAAGTTTTTCCAGGTCCTTGGAGACCCTGGAGAAACAAATTCCAGAGGTGGCTGATGGACAGAGCAGTGTCCGGAGCCCCGTGCCCAGCGGGCAGCCTGACCCCTGGCAGGCTCCCCCAGCCAGGCTGGACAGCCGGGCAGCTGAGTGGGAGGGACGAGACACTTCCTTTTGTCCCCACCTCAAGCTCAGTCCTTGAGCCCTTGAGGAACTTTGGAGAAGGGGCCTCAGCTGGTCCTCCTTCCCGGCCCCCTCCCTCCTTGCCTCCATTCAAAGTCTCCACTTGGCTGCCGGCCTGGGAAAGGGGGAGAAAAGGAGAAGGAAAGAAAAGAGGAGGAAATCGGGGAAAAACCAAGAGCAGGGAAGAATGTACTCTGCCTGTGGTTTGGTGGGTAAGGGAAGGCATGGGGGGAGCTTCTCGCTCTCCCACCCCTGCTCAGGGCCACAACTGCATCTTCCCACCCACCCATCACTCACCACTTGGGGGGCAAAGCTTAGCCAAGCTCAGCACAAAGATAAAATTGAGATGCAGATTCCTTCCCATTGCTCTGAATAGAGCAGATTGGATACGGATTTTCTTCTTTTCTTCCCATTTAGACCATCTGGGGCCCAGAGGGAACTTTTCAGTCTGGAACCTGGGGGTGAGGATGTGGGATGCCTCCCTCACCCCACCCTGTTTCCCAGGGGTAAGTTCATTCTCTGCCTTTGCACTCTGCTACCCAGGCTGGGCAGGATGGGGTTCCCTTCACCTCTGTCTCTCCTAGCAGACTCCAAGTTTGTCCCAACAGTGTTTGCCAGTCCCACCTGTAGTCCCACCCACATCCCCCAATGGCCATCAAGCCCGTGAGGAAGAGGAAAGAGAAAAATGTGATCATAGTAAATTTAGCAAGAAAGGCTCTGATAGATCATTTGGTTTAATCCTGCATTGTAACAAATGAAGAAGCAGGCTTGGGGCAAAGCAACTCGCTCAAGATTGGGCAGGGAGCTGGTGGGAGAACTGAGACCAAAGAACAACAGCAAGGATCATGATAATACGTACCAGGCAGTGTTTTGTGCTCTTACTACTCTTTCATTTAATCTACACAAAACCCCTGCAAGTCAGACGCTATTATCACCCCGGTTTCATGAATGGGGAAAGACCAGTTAACTTGTATAAGGCCAAACTGGTAGAAACTAGATCCAAAACCAGGCAGTTGAGCTCTAGAGTATGCCCTTGCATTGTCTCTTGTACCACATAGGAAAATGGCACCATTTGCATTTTGACATAGTTGTGTGAACGGATCCCAGACCTCGAGGGCTTCTAGCTGGGGTTCAGGCTGCTTCAGTGATCATTTGCAGATGGTGAAACCTTTTAAGCACGATCCATAATCATTTTATATTTATAATCACAGAGCCTGAAAGTGCCCCTATGAATAGAGTATGTCAACACCAAGTAGGAGCTGAAAATAAGAAAAGAAAGGGAACAGAATGGTAAAGGGGTCAAGTGTGTGCTGTTGGATAGAAACTATTTTGGTAGCCTTCGTAATGTAGTTTATACAGATATTGAAATATACACTTCCATGTCTTTTTAAAAAAGAAACAAAACAAAGGAACAAACAAAACAAAACTCGCAAGATGACGAAAACAAAACAGTGGTCATCAGAGTGGAAGTGGGGGGGATGTCAGATAAAGGGGGTCAATTGTATGGTGGTGGATGGAAACATGACTGTTGGTTGGAAGCATATGTGGTATAAACAGATGATTATTATGGGATTATCATGCTGTACACTTGAAATCTATATATTAAAAAAAGAATAGAAAGGAGATGTTTATGTCATGTGGGAAAATAAGCAAGTGTGCGCATCGTGAGGGCAAATTGTAGATGACACATATGTGGAGGAAGGTGGACCAATTGTTGGAGTGAGCCCAGCATTAGCAGGAGTGGGCCACAGGGTCAGAGCAGGACCTGCCTCACAGCTGGAGAGCAGCTGGAAGGAACAGCATGTGTGCATCATGCTCACACAGGAAGCGTTACGAGGGTGGTGGTCACACTGCGGTGGTATGAAGCTGAGTGGGGAATTCCCCCAACCCACCCCCCATTTTCCTAGACACTGTATACTATTTCAGTGTTTTTGCAAGGAAAATGAAAACAAAGGAGACTTGCCTATTTTAATTGCTGGAATTAAAGGCTTGGTTGTTGCCAAACACAAATTCCACTTATCTATTCATTAGAGCAATCTCCTTTTCCTTCTCCCCATGGGCACACTCTCTCTGAGGGAACATTTTGCTATCAGATATTCAGTTCCTGTATAAAATGAAAACTGCATTTGAAAACATGCCTAAAGCTTAAGAACAGGTTGCAAATCCAGCTCAAGGCCTGGGCTTCCTTGGGCTTCAGGGACAGATTCATTTGCTGAGGATTTCTTTGTGGGGAGGGCCATATCCACTCACTCTCTGAGCATGGTTCTTCAACACTGGAGAGCTAGTTCTCTTTTAAATCAAAGAGCTTCTAAAGAGCTGGGTGGTGGTGATGCTGAATAGCAGCATGGAGATCCTCAGTAACGCTGAGCCAAATGCTCAAACATCATTGAAATGGGTTGGTAGAAATAAAAGCTGGGACAGCCATTATATAAGACAGTGTGAAGGTTCCTCAAAATTAAAAATAGAGTTACTGTATGATCTAGCAACTCCACTTTTGGGTATATATGCACACACACACAAATGGGAGCAGCATCTTGAAAATGTATTTATACATCCATGTTCAAAGCAGCATTATCCACAATAATCCAAGGACTGAAGCAACCCAAGTGTCCATTGATGGATGAACGGTAAATAAAATGCGGCTCTATACATACAGTGGAATATTATTCAACCTTCGGAAGGGAGTTCTGGCAAGATGGTGGAAGAATAAAGGTGCTGGGCTCATCTCCTTCCCATATATAGAACAAATTAGTATACAGATTAAAAACAACAGTTCCTGAAGTAGGCTGATGACCACTTTCACAAGAAAAAGTGACATGGCAGAGAGGGTAGGAAAAATTGCAACATAATTTGTAGCACTACTTAAGAGAGGGAGCCACAGCTGCACTGGGGACTTTGGATCATGGGAACTGCAATTGAGAGGGAGGTGGTCACACACAACCAGGTGCGAAAAACAGAGGTGTCTGCCTTGGAGAACAATGAATTCTGGGGAATAGAGATCCATGGACAAATGCCAAAGGAGAAAATAGACTTGCAAAAGCAGAAGCCATACTAATAGAAATAATCATGAAAATCAAAAGGCCAGAGGGTGAAATACTGGCATGCTATCACTTGGGGTACTCAAGGCCATGGGACAGTCCTGTGACTTTCAGCATAGTGCTTATATAAGGGAGGACTGTCCACTTGAACCTGCAGGTCCTGGACTTAGGCAGCTAGAGCTTGAGTCTGTGGGAAAGGTCTGGGTAGAAGAACTTGGTGTGAGTGGGAAGAGGCCTCTCTGTGGCCCTGCAACAAGTCGGGGAGCAGGAGGTATAGCTGAGTCAGGGAGACAGTACGCACAGGGAAAAGGAGAGGTATATCCTGGGGAAGGAGAGATGGTGGGAAATACCAAATTAAAAAGCTTTTGCATATCAAAAGAAAACATCAGTAGTAGGCTAAAAAGACAGCCTATGAATAGGAGAAGATATTTGTACATCTCACACATCTGATAAGTGGTTAATATCAAAGGTATATAAAGAACTCATACAAATTATTAATATCAACAACAAACCCCCCCCAAATTCAATTGAATTGGGCAGAGGATCTGAATAGACACTTTTCCAAAGCATATATACAGAGAGCATACAGATGCATGAAAGAATGTTCATTGCTTCTTATTAAGGAAAGAGGTGCTACGTAATAGTTTTCCAGTTTGCAAGAGGTAAAGAGTTCTGGAAGAGGAAAAGACTTTTCTGGAGGTGGAGGGTGATGATGGATGCACAACAATGAAAAGGCCTTTAATGCTACTTTAAAAATTATTACAAAATTAAATTTTATGGGGCCTCCCCGTGGCCCAGCTGTTGAGCGCTGGGTTGCAAGCTGCCTGCAGCCTCTGCAGCACTGGTTCGATCCCCGGCTGCTCCCCGGTCACCAGAGGCGGGTCCCACATGGCACGCAGACTTCTCCTGCCACCTGCTGCTCCCCTCAGCAGTGTACTTCTGTCCTTCTGCCTGCTCTGCTCCCCGCTCTGGCTCGGTGAATTCTCTCACCCTCCCGCGCTTCTGACTGTACCCAGTGCTTGTATAAATAAATAAATAAATCTTTTTTAAAAAAATTAAATTTCATGTTTTGTATATGTCACACTTTTTTTAAAAAGCTTCTAAAATCCACTGGGCTGAGGAGGCCTAGGAGGTATGCTGCTGACACCCAGATGCCTGGATGTTCTTGGGGCTCTCCCCCAGTGTGGTGCTCCTGAGCTGCCTCTCTCTCCACTGGAGCAGACTTACTCCTGGCCAGTGAATGAAGCCAGTTCCCTACTGTCCATCCATCCACACCGTGCAGCCTGGCTAAGGCAGCAGGAGACAGAGTAAAGCCCAGGACAGCCACAGGACTGGGACTTGCTGAAGCCACTCACAGAAGGGGGAGAATTTCAGGGGAGTCCATGGGTACACAGTGAACTAGGCAAAAGAAAGAAAGTTAGGTGTGAGGCCAGATTTCCTGATGGGATCCTGTATTTGTTTTTTATTGCTGTTGGAGTCAATTACCACAGACCTAGTGGTTTCAAAGAACACACACTTATTCTCTCACACTGCTGTAGGTTAGAAGGCCAACCTGGATCTCACCAGGTCACATAAAAGGTCGGCAGGGCTGCATCCCTTTCTGGAGGCTCTAGGGGACAATCCATTTCATTGTCTTGCCCAGCTTCCTATAGGCCACCCCCATTCCCTCCTCAGAGCCAGGAACACTGACCACCCTCTTCATAGTTACGTCTCTTGCACACAGCTGGGAATGATTCTCTGGTTTTAAGGTCCTCATGATTATACGGAGCCCACACAGGTTGTCCAGGATGATCTGCCCATTACAAAGGTCCTTACATCAATGACATCTGCAAGGTCCCTTATGCTGTGTAATATTCAGAGGTCCCCAGTGAGCCATTTTTTTGCCACCAGGCCCGCTCCCACCCAGTCATTCACTGAGGCAAATTTGTTTGACCATCTGTGCCTGAATTTCTGAAAAAGGAATAGGAACAGGTCATGGTCTCACAGTCTCAGGGAGGGGAAAGGAGGCTATGCTGGGGGACAAGTCGGGGAGCAGGAGGTACAGCTGAGTCAGGGAGACAGTAAGCACAGGGAAGAGGAGAGATGGTGGGAAATATCTTACAGGTGAAATCCTGAACGCTGCACACAGGTTTTACCACAGGGTGACTACTGTTCACTTCCCAAAATGATTTTCCAAAGCATTCTCTAAGTAATGAGTTCCACTGTGTTCTTAAAATAGGATTTACACCCAATTTCTCAGTAACACATAAAGGGATGCTTATAAATCTATTGAAATGAAGTGAGACTGGTAACATCTGCTGCTTCAGTGCTGGTGGTGTCAGAGCAGGCAAGAGGGAACCACTGATGAGGGTGATGACTCCATGGCTCAGACCTAGTCTGGGCCCATCCATTCCATCCTCACGGCAACCTCTCCTCAATTCACACACGCATACACTGCGTGGAGAGTGAGGGAAAGGGGAGAAACAGGCAGGGGGCTGGCTCTCTACACCTGAGCTCTGTTCCTCTTGCTTTGTCTTAGAGAGGAGACACTTTTGAGGGCGGTAAGGAGTTGTGTCTGTATTGGTGACATGAGCGGAGTTGCCACTTGACTGTGTGTCCTTTCTGGGGTGATTATGAAACTTTCAATCATTTTAATGATTTTAGAGAAAAGACTTTTTTTCCTTTTATTTCCTTTTTTTTTTTTAAGATTTATTTATTCAAGCACTGGGTACAGTCAGAAGCGTGGGAGGGTGAGAGGATTCACCGAGACAGAGTGGGAACAGAACAGGCAACAGGCAGACTGACGAAATACACTGCTGAGGGGAGTAGCGGGCGCGGCTGGAGAGGTCTGCCAAGACCTGTGGGACCCTCGCCTGGTGGCCAGGGATAGAACCGGCGCTGTAGAGGCTGCGGGCAGCTTCGCAGCCCAGTGCTCAACCGCTGCACCACCAGGGAGAAAAGACTCTCAATGGCCTGAAACAGATAAAACCAACAGGATCTAAATGGCTGCTTTTGTGTTTCTTGGAAGGAGGCAGACCAAACAGGGGACACCAGAAGGAACAAGGACGTTGGTCCCATTTCTCTTCCTTGGCCACAGGGCGGGGTGGTGATGCTCCTTGGGCTTTAAAGAAGATAATATAGAGGAAAGTTCCATGAAATCATGGCCCCTATACCTACTTCTCTGTTATTATACTAGCTAGATTCCTTCCAACCTGAGTTGGCTCTATGTTTACTGCTCTTTCTCCCAGATATGTGGTTCTCCAAGGTTTTATTCTCAGTTCCCTCTTCTCTCTCTAACTGCCTCTAGGGTGGTCTCTGTCCCTGCTTCCTCCATTCCAGATTTCTATTTCCACTCTAGCTCTATCAGCAACTCTGATTCCCAGCCCCTCTCTTCTAGACTCTAGACCATGTGGCTCTTCACCCCACTCTAGACCATGTGGCTCTTCACCCCAGATACGTCTATTGCCACCTTCAACAACTATGTTTGTCATCTTTCTCTCTTAACCTGCACTTCAAACATCCATTTCCTCATGTATCCCAACTAATCTCTCAGTATTTTCAGACTCCCCCCACACACCCCCCCCAACAATCTCCCACACGCAACCGCTGACCTAGTACTGGCACTTATACAGCTACAGTGGATCCCAAACGCAGAGGTTCTCAGGGCCAGAGGCCACACACAAGCTAAGTACACAGGGGTGAGGGGGGAGTTGGGAAGCAGGAAACCGGGAGGACACACAGCCCATCTGGACAGGACAGCCACGATTCAGCTTTCCTCTTCCAAAGTCCACTCTGGCCTCCTCAGGACATGGGCCCAGATCTGTCCATTTTAAAAAAGAATCTGTACATCTGGATTTATGTGAAATTCCCTGATTTTAAAATGCTGGCAATTACTCGCATTTTTTTTGAAATCCCATGTGCAACAACAGAATGTCTGTTTGTGACCTCGGGGCTTCAGCCTCTCTTGCTGTTCCTCCTCTCCATTGCCAATGTCAGTATGTTCACAATCCCCCCTAGACACAAGAACAGCCTCCTCAGGGCCACCCTGGCCCACTTCTCCATCTACTCTCTGCTGGACTAGTTCCAGGTGACTGACGTCAGACTCTTCAGCTTTAGATCCAAGGGTCTCCAGAGTGGGGGAGATTGGCGAGGGTGAAGGAGACAGATAAAAGAAGGCTGATGCTCCTCAGGTGACAGTCATTAATTAACAGAGTTAAACATCTGGTGTTTAATGAAGACCCACCCTCCTTTCTCATCTTCTTTCCTGTTTGCCTTTCCCAGAGGGGCTCCACGGTGGGTGAAAACCAAGCAGAAAGTAGGAGGCAGGATATGGGATGGGAGCTCCTGGCTGGAGGCAGAGCAGAGAGGAGAGGGGAAGTGATGGTCCCCATGTGAGAAGGGGAGGAAGGAAGGCCAGGGGAAGTAGGTTTCTGTTTCAGAAGGGACTCTGATTATTCCAGAAGTTTCTTGGGCAAGAGCTGGGGGCAGAAGCTCTGTGGATTGTGTAAGGAGAGTCACCATTCTTGTGGCAACACTGCTGGTTATCTTCCTGACATCTATAGATATAGATATATATCTATCTATTGTCCCTGATAACAAACCTCCATGTTACAGAGTGGTGATACTCCCAGAGCCAGGGAAGATGCTCTGCCAACCTCGGAGTTGGGGTGGCCATAAGCATAGTTCTGACCAATGAGAAATAAGCAGTAGTCAGCTGCAGTCACTGGAAAAGCACTGCTTTCCTTAGGAGAGAATAGCTCAGCTGGCGCCAATCACTTCTGTGCTGCCACCTTCCTGCCTTGCATAAGGATGTGATGTCTTGAGCTCCAGCAGCCATTTTGACTCTATGAGAGACAGGCTAAGAGGATAACAGAATATTCTGATGCTGTCAAGTCAGTGAGCAAAGATCAGCAGCTGCTGCCACCTCCATACCTCTTATTAAGTGATTATAAATAAATCCCTGTGTTAAAGTTATCATAGTTGGCATTTTCTATTACTTGCAGCCTATAGTACTCCTAAGCAATACAGTCACTCCTCTAAAACCTTTTTTTTAATTATTTAATTATTTATTTATTTATATAAGCACTGGGTACAGTCAGAAGCGCTGGAGGGTGGAGCAGGGAACAGAACAGGCAGAGTGACGAAATACACTGCTGAGGGGAGCAGCAGGTGCAGCAGGAGAGGTCTGTGGCGCCATGTGGGACCCTCGCCAGTGGCCAGGGATCAAACTGGCGCTGCAGAGGATGCGGGCAGCCTCGCAGCCCAGTGCTCAACCGCTGCGCCACCAGGGGAGGCCCTCTAAAACCTTTTCTGTCTAGGGGGATACAGTGACCACTTGTCAGCTAGAGTGGAATGAAGTCAAGACTAGATATGCTGCTGCTCCGAGCATTTCCCAGCCTGGGGGGCAAGGACCTGGGATTAGGGATGGGAAAGCTGACAGCATGTGGGTCATGGCTGCCTTAGATGGTGAGCTCTGAGGTGAGCTCTTTTATTTCTGCTTCCTCAGCAGCAAGCACAGAGCTTGCTCCCATGTAGTGGGAGCTCAGCTGACATGTGTTGTGCGAATGAAAACATGAATGGATTTGCCACCTTTTGGCACAGGTGTCTCAGTGACAACCACCTGGCAGAAAGGGACTGTTGCAGCTAGCTTGCATTCAACTGATTCAAGACCCACTCTCTCCAAAGGTCTGCCAGCACCCTTCTCCCCATGACAAGACCCCCTCTCCTCAGTTCTTGTGATGGCCACCTACCCTCTTACTTGGCATTTGAGTACAACTCTCTATTTGCTACATATCTTGTCTCCCTTGTAAAACAAAGCCCCTGGAAGCAGATGCCATAATACTCTTAAACAATGTCTTGAACACTCAAGATCATTGATAAATGTTTTTATTTGAGGCTGATGCTTTGGAAGCATGCCAAGAGGTTGATGATTTATTGTCATTTGCAGCCATGTGGATGGACCTAGAAGGGATTATGCTAAGTGAAATAAGTCAGATGGAGAAAGACAAATACCACGTGACTTCACTCATATGTGAAAGATGAAGAAAACAAACAAACAAACCAAAAACCTCTTAGATTATGAGACTAAAATGGTGGTTACCACAGAGGAAGGAGATTGGGGGTGGGTAAATCAGGTAAAGGGGGTCAGTTGTATGGTGGTGGATGGAAACCACACTTGGTTGGAATCATAATGTCAAATACACAGATGTCAAATTATAATGCTGTACACCTGAAACTTACATAGTTATAAATTAATGTTACTTCTATAAAAAATTTTTAAAGGGCTTGATGATTTAGAGTTACTCAGAAAAATTCCCCTTAAAAGAATATCTCCAGATATCTGTAGTCCTGCCTGAAATTTCACTATTAGATATGTACTACTTTGACTAGCTAAGCCACCTGAAGTAAAACATGTAACTACTCTGTGCAATAGTTTCTATAGTGGGAATAATAATAAAATTTGTATCAGTGCCCTTGCGAGAATCAAATTAGCATGAAAATTCATTATAAAAATGTTTATTAAAGTAAGACTTTAGGTCTCCCCGGTGGCGCAGTGGGTTAAGCGCAGTGCTGTGAAGCTGTCCGCCTCCTCTGCAGCGCGGGTTCGATTCCCTGCCGGCCAGGAAGATTCCCACACAGCGCAGCAGACCTCTCCTACCTAGCCCGCTGCTTCCCTCAGCAGTGCTTTTGGTCTGTCTGCCTGTTCTGCTCCCTGCTCTGTCTCTGGTGAATCCTCTCACCCTCCTGTGCCTCTAACCTGTACCCCAGCTATTGTATAAATAAAAAATAAATCTTAAAAATAAAATAAAATAAAATAAAATAAGCCTTTAATGTGATTAGTCTTGGAAGAATTATCTCAGCAGTTATTCACTTTTGAGTGTAATCTCATAGACCTTAACATGGAAAAGAACCTTAGACTTCCTCCTTCCCAGCTACCCCTCAAATGACTTCTACATGAGGATGTGAAGAACTTTTTAAATTTATTTAATGTGGCATTTCATAGAAAGAAAGAGGGCAAATGTGAGGAGGGAACAACTTTATAGCAGGTGCTGTTGGTGCCCTGCCCAGACCCCCCTTCCTGAGCTGGTGCACGTGCCCCCAGGTCCCTGCTGGAGTTCACTGTTAATGGCTCACACTGCAGAACCCCCTTAACCTATGGTACTCTCCTCACCAAATATGCCTGGAGTCAACAACCCTGATCCCTGCTTCTTGATGTGGACGATGGTGGGTAATCACTGACATATTCCGGAGCATATAAACCCAGTCCCCTGTCTTAGGTGTAACAGCCTCTGTGGTGCAATTTATGCTCCAGGCAGTCTTCCTCCACAGCACATCTTCACCTGGCTTTGTCCTCTGCTCTGTCCCACTTCCCTCATTCCTTCTTGCATGCTTCCAAGGGGTAACCCCAGTCAGCCACTTGCAGGAGAATGTCACCTGCCCTGCAATGAGGGCAACAGCCTAAGACATGCCCTCTTGGAGGCCTCTGTGGGACAGGTCTGACAAGCAGGTGTCAAGACCAAACTATATGCTTCTCGTTAGGCCCAGGGCTCTGCCCCCTCACCCTTGTGAGAGAAAGCCCTTAAACCCCCCAGACCGGAATCTAGGCCACAGCTAGTGTCTGCACCTACATCCTCCCCCTTCTCCTGATCTTCTCAAGGAAATGTGAAAATCCTCAATAAGCCCCCAAACATCTTCCTAGAAAGCTGTAAATCCAAAAATCAATTGATCTCCATATCTCCAGATTATCAGGATGGGCCTCCAGGAACGTCCAGGCTCACAGACTCACGCAGTATTAGTGTAGAAAGGACTTGGGAGAGAGAGGAACTTCCCTTTACAGTTTCATTTGGATTATACTTCTGCATCCATAACTCTCTCCTCTTGTTATAATTGTGATGATTATGGTCTGCTTTATTCTCCTCTAAATCATTTACACAGCTGGACAGAGTTAGAAATGCATGGATGCTAATCCTTTAGGCCCATTTTTTCAGGGCTTGTCTCCACCGGAGCAATGAACCTGAGACAGAAGGGACAGTGGACCTGGGGGTGACTTAGGAGCAGGTGGGAAAGCAGCTATTTATACTACAATGTACCCCATTCCAATCCCATACAGCCATGCAATTAGAAAAATCGCTTCTTTGTAAGAAAGGGGAGGGGGTAATCAGGTAAATCTGGATCTTTCTGAGGTTAATAATGTCTTATGTGGAGATCTGAGGTCATCTGTTCATTCCTCCGGGTACCAGACAAGCAGCTCTCCCTGTTCTAGGGTAAATGGATTGGATCAGGGGAGGAATCACTTTTCTCAACCATACTTGGTGAGTGGTATCTCAACAGTGTCTGGTACCCAGCACCCAGGACATTCTTGCATCTTTTCTTTTTTTTTTTTTTGAAGATTTATTTATTTATGCATACAAAAGCTGGGGTACAGGCCAGAGATGCTGGGGGCGAGAGGATCCACCAGAGACAGATTGAGGAAAAGAACAGGCAGACTGATTGAAATACACAGCTGAAGGAAGCAGCGGGCAAGCCAGGAGAGGTCTGCCTCGCCATGTGGGTTTCTCCCTGGCTGGCCGGGGATCGAACTCGTGCTGCAGAGGTGTGAATTGCTTCATAGTGCGGTGCTTAATCCTTTGCGCCACCAGGGAGGTCCATTTCGTGCATCTTTTCTACTGTGTGAGCTAATATTTATCAAGTGCCCTAATAAATGTCAGGGGCCTCAGGTGTTAATATTTTGGAGGACATTGCCTCCTTTGGAGAAACCCTCTTTTGAGAATTCTATGGTCTTCTGATCCTATTAAAGCTCACATCTGATTCCATTTTCCTCACCGAAGACCCCAACTTGCCAAGATAGTGGGTCCCCCATTGAAAATACACGCTTCTGCTCTCTAATAATCATGATTACATCTGAGCCTTATTGTGTTCTGTATTCTATGACAGTGTGCTAATTATTTTACAGACGTTACCTAATTGTTCCCTTACCAGGTGCCCATAAAAATACGTCTTACTACCTTTTACCAGGTGAGAGAACTGAGAGGTTGGGTGGATTTCCCAGGGACCCACAGGAAGTGGCTTAGCCAGAATCTGACCTAGGTGCACTGGATAGCAAAGCCACGCCAACTCCCATCTCCTCACCGGGCATCTGCAGAGATGGAGACACCAGAAAAGAAGGTGGGGGGCATGATGCTGTCTGCAGCTGTGGGGGTGCAGAGCAGGGAAACATCGAGAACTTTCTCCTCACTCCTGTGTTGAAGACCATCCAGCTCACTTCCTCTCCCATGGCCCAGGGCTCCTCCCACATCCCGTTTCTACTGGCTTATAGATCCATTTTCTTTATCTTTTTGGGCAAGAATGCTGCTGCCTTCAGGTTCTTGGATCACGACACTCTGTTCCCTAACTCCCAAGGTCATTCCTATCCTGCTGCAGCTCCCAGACACCTGGCTCCTTCCCTTGCTGGGGTCCACCTCTCTGTATGCTTCTGGGCTAAGCAAATTCCTTGTGCCCCACTCAGCTGCTCTGTGTAGCAGGAGCTGGAGCCACTGACTTCTGCTCCTCCTGTTAGCGGTCCCTTTCCAGTCACGGCTAGTCAGCTGGGCCAGCGGCGGGGGTGGCAGAGAGCAGCGAGGCAGATAATCTGAGGTGGTGGGAATGTAAAAATCCTCTCTTTGGCTGTGGAAGGTATTTTTGGACCTACAGTTGAATGTGGGTGTGTGTGTGATGTGCTGGGAATTCACAACACTTTAAACCAAATCCTGAAGCAAAGCCAGCAGGACCTGACTGGTGGTTTTAGGAATCAGAAAACTGTTTCCCTGTTTCTATATCCTGCTGGGCCACGCAGCTCAGTTCTTAGACGGATGTTCAGGATCAGCTCAAACAGAGATGCTCCCTTTCTAGAAGTTAAACGCTGTCCCCTGACCAGGAACCAGGGCTACAAATGGGGTGAGAGGCCGCCAAGTAAGGGGGCCAGCTGGTGTAACCAGGAAGGGTGGCAAAGCCAAGACTGTAATCCCTTCAGAAGGGCACAGCCACTCCTCAGAGCAGCTGCTACTCAGCTCCAGCTGCTGACAGAAGCCAAACAAAATACATCTGTGAAAGAACTTGGCCCACTGACAACCTGTTTGCAATCTCCATCCAGTGGTTCTCACACTTTACCACGCATCAGAATCGCCTGGAGATCTTATTAAAATAGGTTATGGGGCACTGTCCCTAGAGTTTCTAATTCAGTAGTTCTCAGGTGGAGCCCAAATTGTGCATTTCTTGCAAGTTCTCAGGTGACCCGAGTCAGGACAGCACCGGGAGCCACTGTTCTGACCTAGTGACTACACCACAGGCATAATTCACTTACTGCACTTTGCTCTATTAAGCTCCACAGACATCGTGCTTGTTGCAAAATGAAGGTTGGTGGCAACCTTCATCAAGAAAGTCTTTCGGCATCATTTTTCCAACAGCTCAGATGGTGGCTAGAATTTTTTAGTAATAAAGCATTTTTTTAATTAAGTATGCACACTGTTTTTTTTAGACATGTTATAGCTCACATAATAGACTAGAGCACAGTATAAACATAACTTTCATAATCACTGGGTGACCAAAAAATTCATGAGACTCTCCTTATTGTCATACTCGCCGTATTGCAGTGCTCTGGCACCGAACCCACATATTGCCAGGTGTTCCTGTACTTCTTCACCTTTTCGTATTCGTTAGTCTTTTTTCAGTAAGCGACAACTAGAGTAGTAATCACGTCCTTCGGAAGTCAGAAGCCATGGGTGTGTACACTGAAGGAAGGGTGGGCACACCTTTATTAAGTGTCAAGTATGCCCCAGAAGATTTATGAACAATAGCTCGTTCAAGCACTGCAGCATCCCTCCCAGGGAGGAGTTACTGTCTCTGCCATCCTGCTGAGGATTTAAGGCACAGAGCTGCCCAGGACTTGTCCAAGTCACACAGTTAGTGACAGTTCTGGGACTGGAATCACATCAACCTAACTCCAAATCCCTTGCTTTCCCCAAGCTATCAAACTCCACAGAGAAACGGGCCCTCTTCAAAATATGCCCACTTTCCGAGGCACTGATGCTCCTAAGCAGAATGGCCCCCTCTCTCGAGCCCCTCAAATCCATCCTTTGGGACAATTCTCACAGTAAGGGCTGGATCCAGTGCTGGGAGACCAGAGCATTATAGGTGTCCTTTCCTCCTTCCAAAGAGAAGGATCAACTGAGACCTGATCCTTGGGCAATACCCAGTGGCCAATAATTTCAAAGGACAGGTTGGGCCAACTCCAGGGCACCACAGGGCCCTAGGAATGCCCAAGGAAGCCGCTTCTTAACAAAGCACTTCAGTCCTCGGGAATTCCACAGAGCAGAATGGGGGACTTCTCTGGTTAGTATCTGTAAGTTTCTAAGGGCAGGAGCCATGTCAGCTTTGCTCAGCTCTCTATCCCTAGCTCCTAACATAAAACCTGACATGTAGCAGACACTGAATTATTTGTTGAGAGAGTGACTGAATGGTGGAACAAAGGGTATAGGGAATTTTTGCTCTTAGCCCATTCCTATTTGAGAGTTCAGACACTCAAAGCAGCCAGCCTTGAGAAGGAAGATGTGGCAGGTGATAATTCTGTTCAAGGTAATTGATTGGAAATGTTTTCCGAATCCAATGTGAGTGAGCTAAGAAGCAAAGATACTAACAGGTCTGCTGAGAGCTGACAAGAAAAAAATGTCATATTCACCTCCGGATCCTCAGGCCCTTGTTTGAATTAATGATTGTGAGTCTTCCATCCTGAGTGCCCCACTGGGGAGGGCTTTACACGATGCTTCCTGGGTGGTGCGCGCCTCTGTAGAGGAGGTCTTCCCCAGGCTTTCAGGATTCCAGTGAGATGTGGTGAGAGAATGTGAACTTCGAATGGAAAGCCCTGAACTAGTCCCCAGGCAATCTCAGCAGGAGTGCTGGACACTGTGGCCTTGGTCAGTGGGCCCTGCTGTTCCCTACTTTCCAAAAGAGGAACATGAATTGCAATGGTCACATGAAACAGCCACTTCATAGACTTGTCCTGAAGAGGCCCTGCTCGTGCAAGTGGTACCGTGAGTAGAATAAGCACTCGACAAACGCTTATTGACTGAATGAATTCGTTCATAGGGTGAAGCGTGCTGGTCCCTTTCCCTGCCATCTAGCACACGCACATCTCTCCCCTCTTTTAGTCCTCTGCGTTGCACACTCAACTGGGACCAGTCAAATAAAAAGTTGTTGGTAGATGACTGTTTTTGCACTGTCTATGCTATTTTTATTCAATTCTTTGTTTAATCCACTAGCTCCAGATAGCCCATTGATGCTCTTGGGGAAGTAGGTCCAGTGGTGGGGAGAGAGGCCCCAGGAGTCAGCAAGCAGGGTGAGGATGCTGAGATGGGTACAGCTGACGTGATTCAGCAGAAAGGTTAGGTCAGGGATCATGCAGCGTCCTTCCTTTGGAGGGGTCTAGCTGCCCTTCACAACCACAGCCCCATCAGGTCCCCTGTGAAGTCTGCAGGATGCCATTCCTCCCATTTAACAGGTAAAAAGCCAGAGGTTCTGAGAGCAGCTGCAGATCCAAATGTTCAGAGTGGGAAGTTAACCCAGATGTGCCTCCCCACCTCCACCCTTGCACCCTCTCCAACTCCTGGATGCAACCTTTTCCCCAAGTCAAATCTTGACAGCTCATGCTGGATAAGGCTCTGAATTACTTGGGATGAGAGCCTAAAACAGAAAAAGCCCCTACTGATTAATAACAGGTGGTTCAGAGTGTCTACGTACAATATGTTTCAGAAATCTGGGAGTTAGAAATGACTATATCCCAGAGTCCCCAGAAAAATCATTCTTAATGTCCTCTTTTGGGAGTGGGCGTTATTGGATATTTGGGTAGGAAAGAAAACCAATGGCTATGCAGCCCAGTCTGGGTGCCAGCTCCCTGCCTCCTGCCCCTTACCACCCCTAGTTTTCCAATCAGTGGTGCCAAGTGGACCCTGGCTCTCCAAACTCCAGAGGGGAGCTGGTCAATGTGCTGCCAGGCCCAGGGCACCCCAGATCCTATACTGTGGCTATGTCTCCTCTCCCAGCCAAGATGAAGAGGCCAGAGCCCGGCAGGCTTTACGAAAGGGGCTGGAGTCTGTGTCCTTTCCTTTTGTAGAGAGGAGGAAAGAAAAGGGGGGGGGGGCTGCAATATGGACAGTTCATCTGTTAAGGTTGTGAAATGGAAGGGGATCTTTTCCTTTGGGTTTATGTTATTGCTGTTACGATAGTGTTTGTGCAATAAATAAAACAGTGACAGGCCAAGAGTCCAGAGTCTATGCTGGGTGTGTGCTGCTGCAATCTGAGTGGGCTGCAGATTCCCAGCGAGAGCAGGCAGTGTGCGCCGAGGTCCCCAGATCCCGCCAGGGTTTCCTCCTGGAGTGTTGAGGGCTTTCTTCATCAGGATCAGTTCCTGGTGTTCTGGGCCCTGCCAGCTTAGAATCCTGAACCACCAAAATCTGTGTCCGAATGCAGCAGGCAAGGCCATGGGTCGGCTGCCTTCCCTGTGGATGCCCTGTGAGCACGCAGATCCATCTGGCAGCACATGGTTGCTGCGGGAAGGCGGGAGAAAGCCTGGGCGCACCATCCCCATCTGCTCCCCACACATGCGACATGCTGCAGGCCAGGAGGGAGAAAGTTCTGCAGTGGGCCCAATGGGGCAGGGGAGATAGGCATAGAGAACAGGGCACATGCAGTCCAGTCCCAGCAAAAAGCTTTTCTGGAAACCACTCCCATCCCCCTCCATAGTCATGTGAACGGCGTCCCTCCTGCAGACAGGTGAAAGTTGGATCTGAATGAAAACATGCCTGGGACTGTACCCCCACCACTGCCCATAACACACACCTCTACCTGCGAATGTGCACACGGTTGCACACTCACCAGTGCACATGCGCACACACTCAGTTGTCCCCAATCCAGACTCATTCCTACGAAAATTCTCCTGCAGCTGCAGTGACATAGCCTCACTGCCACCCCAGCCCTGGCACTTACCAGGCAGGTCACAGTCCTTCTAGTTTGGGGGGTGGGAAGCAGGGCAGGGTATGTGCTCAGGACCTCTCAGGTGAACAGTGTCTAGGAGATGAGTAGGCAGTGGGACTTGTGAGGGCAGAGCAGAGAGCTTCATCCCTGGGCCACGGGATAGGGGGGTGTCTTTAGGAGAAGTACAGTGAGCTCTTTCTGACCCAGTACAAAAGCAGCCCTTCTTAGAGACAGAGAGACGGTCAAGATCTGACAAAGCCCTTCCAGTGCTTGATGAATGTCTCTCTTTAAACCTGGACTTTGGTGCCAAAGCCCCTTAAGCTCTGCATTCATGGGGCCCAGTTGTAATAAGAATAACAGCTAACAGGCTTACTATTTGCAGGCATTTTTCTGTAAGGACTTTATGACTCACCCTGCAGGTCCTGCCCCCTCCTGCTCCTCCATCTCTTCTCCATAACGTAAATGCTTGAGTGTACAGTGGTCCTGGTGGGGACCAGTAAGGGAGCTCCTGAAATGCAAAAACTCTGGGGAGGGTGCCTAAAAGTGTCCTCTGCTTAAAAACAGCAGGGACCTAGAAAGGAGAGGGAAGTAATGCCATTTTCCTTCTGGAAGCTCTCGTCAAGTGCCTGCAGGTGTGGTCTGGAGCAGCTGTGGGAATACTGGATGAGGAGGGACAGACAGTGGGCCCCTGGCCCAGGGTGCGGTGGAGAGAGCCCCAGCTGAATCACTGCCTGCCAGGAAAGAAAAGCAGGGGGCGCTCCCCCGTCCAGCTGCGCCTCTTCTGGCTCAGGACTCAGCTTGGGCAGGGGAAAAACAATGCATCCCCAGCCAGGGAACACTGATGTCTGCCTGAGGAGGTTGGGACCAAGACAGGGACCCACCACGTCCTCCTCCCATCACTACCCTCCTGTCCTGGCTCTGACCGGGTAGCTTCTGAGCTACCCACAGAACACACAACCCTGAGTTCAAATCCTAGCCTGGGCATCTTTAGCCTCTCAGTTGATTTCCTCATCGGTAAGACCACACGGGCCAGTGTGAAGATTTAAAAAAGATAATGTTTGCAAAAGCACATATCATTGGTGAGCATCTCGAAAGCACTGGAGAAATGTCAGCCGTTATTTTGTCATTATTAGTGTTGTGATCCCGCAGACCCTCCACATCGCTCACTGCAGAGGCTCACAATAGCAAGTGCGCTTCCTATCTTTCATCTTTCCTCTCCTCTGCAATCTGTCCTTTACAGAGCTGTCAGAACAACAGTCTACAGCAATGATCTGGTCACATTATTCTGCTGCTAAAAACCTCCACCAGCTCCCCACTGCCTACAGCACCAAATCCAAATGCCCTGCAAACAAGTGGAAACCTGGCACAATCCACCCTTCCTGAGCCTCTCTGGCCATTCCCCTCTCAACCCCAGCTCCTCACTCATCACAAATCTAGCTATCTCTCAAGCTTCTGCCCACCTCTGTGCCTTTGATTCTATGGTCCCCTCCATGCAGAATGCCTCTTCCCTAATAAAACCTCCCCATCCTTCAAGACTCATGCAAATGCCTGCTTTTCTGCAAAACCTATTTTGATCCTTGTACAGCTAATGGATTCCTCTGCTGACAGAAGCAATGTGAGGTGTCCACTGCTCTCAGCACTTTCCACCCTGCATTTGTAGTCAAGGGAAGTGCTTCTCAAAGCATGGTCCCTGGACCAGCAGCATCTGTATCCCCTGGGAACCTGTTAGATGCAAATTCTCAGGCCCCACACCAGACCTACTGGATTAGAAAGTCTGTTTTGACTAGCCCTCCAGATGCTGATGCACACTCAGCTGGGGAACCAGTTGATGTGGGGTACCTGTAGCCTACAGTGGTGCTTGGTACACAAAGAGAAGTCATGGGATGGATCAGACCACCTTTGAAAAGACACTGCTGCCTGGATCCTTCCCGTAGAAATTCTAATTTAGTTGGTCTGATATGGGACCTATGCCTCTTGACCTTATATTATGAATGTTTTCAAACACACAAAACAATTAAAAGATTGTACAGTGAACACTTGTAAACCCATCACCTATTTTCTATCAGTATTTTGCTGTTATTTGCTTTATCACACATCTATCCATCATTCCTATACTGGTGCATTCAACCATTATATGTTTTGATACATTTTAAATTAAATTGCAGATATCATACACATCAACCAAACACATGTGAGAGATTTAAATATCCTCCAGGTGGTTCCACTATGTAGCCAGGGCTGCTCTGATCTCAGTTGGAAACCTCTGACAGTGTCCCAGCCTCAGTTCCCACTGCGAAATGGAGATGATGATGATGATGATGGTATCAATGACTGCCCTGCCTCCCCATCGGTGCAAGATGGAATGAGATCACACATGAGAAAGAGCTTTGTAAGGGCTGTATGAGCAACAGGAAACAGTTACTGACTCCGGGCTGGAGATAAAAGTGTCCAGAGCTGTCATAGAATTGCCAGATAGAATGTTGGATGCCAATGATATATGAATTGCAGATAAGCAACAAATATTTGTTTTAGCTTAAGTATGTCCCAAATATCGCATGAGAGATGCTAAAATGTTTCACTGCTTATCTGAAATTCAAATTTCACTGGGTATCCCTTCTTTTTATTTGCTAAGTCTGGCAGTGGGAGCTGACCCTTGTACTGTGTAGGGCAGCAGGGTCAGGGCCCGCCATCCAGGTAAGAGTCAGGGCTGGTTCATAGCAACGACTGTTCTGCCCAGCCAGCCTCTGTGGGTCCTTGTAGCATCCCTGCCTACAAAGTCAGGGGTGGTTGGCGGGACAAGGAAGGGGTCTGCTCTAAGCTTATATCTGCCCAAGTGTGATGGTGATGACCAAGACTTTATCTGTCTATATCTAGCTATCTGTCTATCAGTCTGTTTGCCTATTCTGTCTTCCTCTCTATTGCTCTATCGAGAGAGATTTTAAGGATATCCACTCACGTGATTATTGAGGCTGGCAAGTCCAAAATCTACAGGGAAGAGTAGAGTTAAATAAGACTGGAGGCTGTATGCTGGTAGAATCCCCTCTTCCTCAAGAGAAGTCTGTCTTTGTTCTACTCAGGCCTTCAACTGGTTGGATAAGGCCCACCCACATTATGGAGGATAATCTGATTTACTCAAATTCCACTGACTTAAATGAAAACTTTATCCAAAACCACTCTCATAGAAATATCCATAAAAATGTTTGACTAAATATCTAAGCATTGTGGCCCAGCCAAATTGCACAAAACTAACCACTGCAGCCAGTAAGTTTCAAATAGTAGAACACAAAACTATCATTCAGAGGGAAACAATTAAAATGCAGATACCTAGGTTCTACCCCAGAGATTCTGATGCATTAGGTTTGGCATAGTGCCCAGAAGCTGACGTTTTAACCATGGTGGTTCCAGATGGTTCCAATCCAAAGACTCCACGGGCCCACTTTGGGATGCACTGGAGTTAGAGTTCTGTAAATATTTGCTGATTAAAGGATTGCCGAAGGCAACAGTGTAGACAGGAAAGCGTCCAAGCCAAGGCCAGGCTTCTCCTGCAAACTGTCCTGGGGGCTCTGGTGCGGGTGCACTGATGGCAGAGGGGGAGCCAGCAGCTAGCTAGTTCTACCCCAGGCATTTGCAGACAGACATAGAGCCAGGCTTTGCCTACACCAGCCCTGGCACTAACTCAAAATGTGAGCCCCTGAACATCCCCTGACCACACTTGTTTCTGAGAGAGCCTAGCTTTCCCTTGTGAGCCAGTGGATGTGCTCGGCTCCTCGTGAGCAGATGAGATCATGGTTAAGGAATCTGTGTGCAGTCGGTTGCCCCTGAAAAGAACCACTCACTCAGCTGGGGAAGCGAGCAGCTGAATGTTCACAGGCCTGCAGGGGAGGCGGGGCGCGGGGCTTTGGGGACCCGAGCAGCATCCCAAGCACCAGCCTGCATGCTTCCTTTGCTGCAGAAAGGAGGAAAATCGATCCAGGACAGTAGAAGCCCATTATGACACAGCTTGTTTTTTAATGGACTCCCATAGACCATGGGTCAAAGTTATGTCCCAGAAAGCCTACCAGCTAAATAGGCTGGGAGTGGAGGCAGTTAGAGAAACTCGGCAGTTGGTGGGCCTGTCTCTTAGCACCAGCATCTTATCATAGGACTAGGGGGTCTGAGGCCTCAGGCAGGCATCCCAGAGTGGAGCACTGCCAGCACTCCTCTAGGGATAGAGAGGGGGGACAGGGGTTTTGTGCTGGAAGACTCATTTACCCTCAGTACGTTGCATGTGCCTTAAGCGGTCCATGTAGGTGCTCAATAAATGCATGTGCAGCTCAACTGGGCCAAGGATGAAGGTAGAGCACAGGGCAGGAGGTTGACAGCTGCTCTTTCTCCCATGCCCCCAGGGACACCTGTCACTGTGTCCTGCAGCAGTGGGCTACTCTGTTTCCTCCCTTTCATGGGATCTCAAATACCACCATGTTCTCTTCATCCACAGTTAATCTAACCAGGTCCTCTTGACCTTCAACCAGCCCTGCAATTGCACAGTGGCTGGGAAGGGGGATTCAGAGAGGAAGATACAGGGCACAAGAAACACCTTGAAAAGAAAGGATAACTGACGGGGACACTATAGCCTTGGAAAGAACAAGAATATTAATGAAATGAAAGGTAGGGGGAAGAATCAAAATCCTCACATCTCTCTGCAAGGGTATCACCTAGAGGGGGTGACCAGAGATATCCATTGCTCTAAAGCAAGGCATAAAGCAAGGCAAAGAGGGCATGAGAAAAATCAGAACCATCACGGAGCCACCTGGCCCCTCCGACTCAGAGCACTCAGGCCTGTCTCCAGGAACAAATGTTGCCCTACCTGACCCTGCCACACAAGCAGGCCTTGCAGCCCGGCATCCCCTGCCCAGCTATAATGGCTTGTCATTCATGAGCATTTCCACGCTCCCCCTGAATTTATTCCTCTATTTAGCTTCTGCCACCCCTGGGAGCTATAAGTTCCATATAAGTTTACTCCTGCCGTGTAAAGAGCAGTTGCTTTCATTTATGCTAAAGCTGCCTTTTGCCAGCTTCAAGGGCTGCCCACCTCCTCATTCTGATTTCATGGACTTGGATGTCAAGTGCATATGTCATCTCAGCCTCAGCCTTAATAGGGAGAGGGAATTTACAACGAGGAAGTCCCCACCTCCCTTACTCACTTTTTCTTTCCTGCACTGGAGTCCATAGATTCTTAGTTTTGCCTCCGAAAAACAATCCCTTAGAGAAGAAACAACAGGTCACAGACCCAGTTTGGCCAAGGCCAGACCCAAATGCCATGCTGTTTCCAACACCCTCACTGTAAACACCTGTTCTTTTTGGCCAAACCAGCACACCAGGCCAGGGCCTCTAGGGAACGATTTCCAACATCCTGGATTTGCTGGGTTATGTCAGCCCAGTAGCAATTCCCAACTTGTGGTTATGACTTTACTTGTTTTCTCTATTGTGTGCCCCCACTTATCCAGCGTGAAGTGAAGCTGGAACTTTCAGGGGCCTCGCCTACCAGCTGACCTGAGGTTTCATCACTTGGAAGCTGTTGAGGTCAGCACAGCTGGACTCTGCTATTGACTGCCTCCTTCATCCCTAAGACAGTCTGCTCAGGCTGCAACCCCTCTTGTCCCAAAAAGATTTACTGTATGGACTTGAAAGACCCAAGGAAGCATCCCATCTATCCAGCAGCATGGGACCCTGGGCAGGGTAGTGGTGGATAGACCTCACCCTCCTTCCCTGGAGAGGTTCCGACCAGGGTTTGGTTCATCACTATGGCGAGCAGGGCTCTTCCTCGAAGGAGACAATGGCCCAGATTACTGCACCTTTTTATTGTGCTGAAATACACATAATATAAAAGCTACTATTTTGACTACTGTTAAGCATACAGCGGCATAAGCATAAATGGCATGTTGTTAAGCATACAGTGGATGGTGGCATACCCACCATCCATCTCTAGCTTTCTCTTCATCTTCCCCAAACAAAACTCCGTAGCTATTCAGTATTAACTCTTCTGCACCCCCCTCTTTTCCCCCAGCCACTGGAACCCACTGTATGAATTTCACTATTCCAGGAACCTCATATAAGTGGAATCATACTGTAGTTGTCCTCGTGTGACTGGCTTGTTCTACTTAGCAGAATGTCTCAAGGTTCAAGCATGCTGTAGTGTATCACTGAATAATTTTTTAAAGTATGTCACCAGGTGGCACTTTGGAGATTGGTGAAGAAGGAATGAATGCAGTTACTGGAGTGGAACCTCAAATGTGGAAATTTAGACACACTTGGCCCTTGCAGGTCTGTGTGTGCACGTGTGTTTGTACACGTTCCTCCATACAACCTCTGGGAGTCCCAAAGGCCACCCTCCCTTGAGGAGTAGTTCTCAAACCTCCCTGTGCACAGAGACACCTGAGGAACTGGTGACAATATGGGCCCTGGGCCTTGGGAGATTCCTATTGTGGAGGGTGCCACAGGTGATGCTAAGGGAGGGTACTGGGCACCACACTTGGGCAACATACAGATGCAGGGGCCCCTCTATGGCTGCCCCACAAGAAGGGCTTGACCCACCCGGACTCTTGGGCAGCCAGTCTGCATTGGAGGGAATCCATGAAAACTAACAGAGGAGGCTCTGCTGGCCTCTAAGCATCAGATTGAGCTTCCCACACCCACAGTCTCCTGCACAGCGCACATGGGTGGCGAGGCATGTGCTGGGAGCTCTGTGGAGAGGATAGATGAGGCAAGAGGTCTGAGGTCACATGGTAGAGCCTGGCACGAGCCATGGCAGAGGCACATTGGCCACTGGTTTTCTGAGGGGAGAGATAGAAAGAGAGAGAGACAGGCCACTTCTGGAGCAGGGATCACTGCTCAGAGGAGAGGACAACAGGAAGTCAACAAAATCCTGCAGGAAATTGAGGTGGAATTTGGGGAGGCAACTAGTATCCGGTGTGACATGGATGAATGGAGAGACTAAGTCAAAACTCTGGGTACAATTCCAAGGGCCTTGCATTCAGCCATGTGACTGTGTGTATGGGGTGCAGGTTCACCTGGCCTTGCAGGCTGTGTTCTCCATATTAGGAACATGGCTGGAGGGAAAGGAGTTGGGGCCATGTTATGGAGGTGGGGGGAGCCTTGGAAGAACTGAATTCAGGGAGAAGCTTGGAGTCATTCAGTGTTTTAGGGCAGAGACTCACGCTACTCTTTTTTTAGCCACAGGCTCGGGGTGGGGAGGTGTGTGTCTCAAGACCTGTGTGCTTCCCATGAGGCTGGTCTGGCTAACCTGACACCGCCAATCTCATTTCCCACTTTGGGGAGTCCCTCCAATGAGTGCATCATGCCTGGAAAAGGGCTTCCCTGGCTCTCAGAAGGATGCACAGCCCTCTCCCTGCACCCTTTCACAAAATCAAAAAATATGAATTCTAAATAATTGATAAACATGTTAAATAAGTCTGGGCCTAGCCATTGGGAGCTCGCTGTTAATACTTCCCTCATTTAACATCAGTTTGAGCCAGACATCATTAGGAAGGGAAATCCCCTTTTCTCTCTTTTAAAAATCATGTAGTTTAAATGGTTTGGGATGATTTGCTGCTTTGAATCATTCCTGCCACTGCTCCCTCCCAATACAGGGATAATTAAGAATTGACTATGGGGCCTCCCCGGTGGCGCAGCGGTTGAGCGCGGGGTTGCCAAGCTGCCCGCAGCCTTGCAGCGCCGGTTCGATCCCCGGCTGCTTCCCGGCCACCGGAGGAGGGTCCCACATGGCGCGCAGACCTCTCCTGCCTCCCGCTGCTCCCCTCAGCAGTGTGCTTCGGTCCTTCTGCCTGCTCTGCTCCCCGCTCTGGCCCTGGTGAATTCTCTCACCCTCACGCGCTTCTGACTGTACCCAGTGCTTGTATAAATAAAATAAATAAATAAATAAATCTTAAGAATTGACTATGGTTGGCAAAAAGCGTTCGACAGCCAGCTTTTTATTTGGTTTTTCAAGTACCCCTGTCTTCCCTGCCTCCCCAAGTCTTCCCTTTCTTGTCCCTACAGCCTTGCAGTCCAGGTCCCCAGTGCCCTCCCCAGGTCTACTGCCTGTAAACACACTTGGGGCCCCATGGAAACCACACCCTGAATGGAAGGGAAGCAGGGAGACCATTCACTTTCCTCTTATTCCACTGCTCCATTTCCTCCAGGCACTTTGCCTGGTGTCGCTCGGGCCCAGGGCCAGAGTGTGTTTGTTCGGCTGCCCTGGTCACCCGGGAATGGGGTGGGCTCAGATCCCAAGCCTGTCCCCCAGCTGGTCATTCTTTCTTTCGAGAGTTGCTCTCTCTGACTGGTGAAGGCAGGATTAGAGATTTCAGGAGGAAGAGCATGCCTCTGATCTCTGAAGGAGGGGTCACAGACACCCCACAGACTTCTGAAGCCAGCTAGTCAGGGTGCTGTCGGATGGGATGGCTTCTGTCTCCATCCCCCTCTGTACTCCCAACTACAGAGTCTCCTGTTGATTGGAAAGAGCAAGGGGCTTCCAGCCAGTCTAGTTCTACGAGGGCAGCCTAAGGACTGGGGTGATCTTTTAAGGGTACGCTTTTGTATTTTCTTACCCCTAATCAGAACCAAATCTAAGACATCTCAAGGATATTCTTTTTCTTTCTGTCTCCACTGATTTCTAAGATTCTAAAATCTTAGCAATTCCTTTCACAGTCTAACTTACATCTTCTGCTATAGGTTCAATGAACTAGGGGTTGTTCTGAGTTCAGGGAGCTGAAGCCCCACCTGCTTGGTATAATTCACCATCAGAAAAACAAAATCAAACTATACTAAGACAAAAGGAAAAGTCATGCAAACAGAGAAAAAGTCAGAATGCAGAGAAACTTCTAGAGTGAATGGCAAAATTCTCTTCTTGACATAGGTGGTAATGCAAGGAGATAACCTTAATAATCATTACTGAAATAACGATTTTGTGGTTTTCTATTTTTGTTTTATAACATCAATTAAAACTGAAAAGAAAAAAAGCATCTGAGTGTTAAAAATAGTCAGTCATGTAGTCATTCAGACCCCACCCGATGAGCCATTCTTTGGAGTAAACCACCCCCAACTCCAAAGTTCATGCTCCCTGCGTTAGATGGCTAGCCAGTCCTGTGACATTTGTCTCAAGGGAATTTTTCAGTCCAGGTACTGCTAGAGCACTTGAAAGGACAGAGAGTCGGGACTTCCTCCAGCTTCTAGAGCAGGTGATATGACTGTTTTGTGTTGGCCTGGGTGTTTGGCCTGCGATTGCCTTTCATGACAACCTGGTAGGGAGGTACGGAGGCCCATAGCCCTTACTGACACCCCTGAAGGTTGCAAGCTACTGGTATTTGCCAAAAAGAACGTAAAAGCAGGCAGAGCCTCATTGGCCGGGTCAGTTCATCCCTGCCTGGCACCTAGTAACTGCTCAAAAAATGCTAGCTGTGGGCCTCCCTAGTGGCACGGGGGTTAAGTCTCAGTGCTATCAAGCTATGGCCAACCACTGCGGCATGAGTTCAATCCCCGTCCAGGGAACTGACCCACAAGGTACAGCAGACCTCTCCTGTCTCTCGGCCACTGCTCCCCTCAGCAGTGTATTTCAGTGGATCCACGTGTTCTGCTCCTCACTCTGTCTCCGGTGAATCCTCTCACCCCTCCCACCCCCACACCTCTGGCCTACACCCCAGTTCTTCTATGCATAAATAAATAAAAATAAATCTTAAAGTAGCTATTGCAATTCTCTCCATCACCACTACTACAAAGAGGGGAAAGGCAGGGAATATGGTAGTTTGAAGGGAAAAAGGGAGTGAGGAGTGAGGAGCAAGTGTTACAGGACAGGGAGAGGGGTAGCCCAAGCCCCGCAAACCTGCCTATTCTAAATGGGTTCTGCCATCCGCCGCATCAACACAAAACATAGGAGACTTTAATGGGAAGGAACTTTAATAAAACTAGGAAACAATACAGGTAAGGCAAAGAGTCTAGTTTCTAAGTGAAGCACCCAAAGTTACCCGTCCCCTCGTGGGTAAAAGTCCATCCATATGGGATTGGCCCAGAACAAGGCCCCAAAGCCTGCCACAAGTCTAAAGCATCTTCCAGTGGGGACCCACAGAAAAGGGTCACAAACAACCAGACAAGCCCCGAAGGAAAAGAGCAAAATCAACATCAAGATAAAAGCTGCCATTGTCACCTCCCCACGGGTCTCACCCACATTTGTGTCACCCAGTCCACGACCAAAAGACAAGCGCAGTTTCTTCACGTGTCTCTAGGCTCCATGCGTCTCCTCCAGGTCTCCTTGCTCCATCCTGCTTCCTTCCTTCCTCAGTCTCTTTTGCACCTTCTCCTCTTTCTGCTCAGCTCCACCCTCCCTTGGGTGGGGCAGGGAACCTCCCCCTTTCCTGGGGACCACCCTGTTACACAAGGGTAGGTCACCTTCCAGGTTTGGCTTTTAGTAAGACATTCATTCATCAGCCTCATAATTGGTCCTGCTGCAAAGAGGGCTACATAAACATAGCTAGCAAAGCTGATAGAGGCCATTCTCTTTAGTCAGATTTGTTCATAATTTCCCCACTAAGCTTCTCCTTTCTCATCTCATTGGCTGCCTCTCCTAAGTGATCCTAATAGATTCATTCACATGGCAGATCCCTCAAGTATTAGAAGCTATAGATGTGGGCCCCCCCCTCAGATCTGTCTCAAACTCCCCACTCCCAGAGCTAACGAAGTGCCTGGTAATGTGCTTAGAGAGCCCCTAAAAACCACCTAGGTGGGGTGGACTTATTGTTAGGAGGGTGTCGGTGTTTGCAAGTAAGACCTCTTTTTTGTTACTTGTCAGTGGGATCTGCCCATTTGTTCCCCTCTCCATGTCCTTCTGTGGTCTTCATTTTGGGTCCATGTCTTTATCTCTTCACATTTTCTCTTTCTCACGGACATCCATGGACTCCCCTGCTCCAACCAAAAGCTAAAGTGAAATTCTGGGCACATCATAAATGTTTTTCTTTAAGAATAATGGCAAAGGAAGCTACAGAGAGGGAAGAAAAAGGTAGATTTTATTCTAAATCTCTTCCACACAGGAAATACCCCAGGGACAAGACTGAAAAAGTGAATACCCACATTGTCACAGAAAACATAGGAGAAAAAAATAATTTCCCAAGGACTTCTTTGAAATATATTATTTCAAATACATTTCTGTGTTCTGAAACTTTTTAGAATAAATAAGGTATTTAGGATGGGATGTTTTCACATTTCCAAACTGTTTCTAAAAATTATGCAATAAGATTTTATGTTAAACAAGCGACATCAATCTTTTCGTCTGCATATAATGATGCACATTGTTTGACATTCCTTTCTAAATGACCTACAGGAAAATCAATTGTTCCCAGGAATCCAAGCACATTTCCACTTATAAGTACAGAGGAGAATAAAATAAATTGCTTTAATCAAGTATGGGGAAAATTGTCCTCAGCAGCTCCAATTGTACAAATACCAGATCTAGGATCTGGAACAGATCTGTAGTGAGGTAAGAGGGAGTGTCCACAGCATTTAATAGATGCACTAAGACAAGCACAAACAATACCCAGCTCCTTAGGGCAGCAGGCATCTGTGGGGGTCTGAGTTGAGAAAGCTGGGGAGCATCTCTCAACCAAATCCCTCCCAGCCTAATGGCCTTGGCACTCTAGGGCTCCAACCTGCCCCCTAAGTTTTCCACTGTCTGTGACAGAAATGGAGACATATTTGGAAACACATGGAGTCAATGCCAAAAAAGGAGAGAAGCTTATCTCAATCTAGGTAAATCTTCAGCTTCCAGGACTCTGGGAGGATGATATAAATGAAGTGTTAGAAGAATCAAAAATGACTCCAGGTGATGGCTGGAAGAATGAGGCTGATTAGATAAAGATCTATGGAGCAAATTGTGTTCAATGAGATTTAATGGTTTCCCTCTAATTTCTTTCAACAATTCCTTTTCTGAAAATAAGTGTTGTTCTGCTTCTCACCAACACCAAGTCCAGAAAACATAATACAGTTCTTTGTCTTCCTCTAAGTATATTGTAGAAGGATTCATCTGTTCAAGGTTTGCCTCCTTCTTACAAACTGTCAGAAAGGAAGGGATACTAGACTGCTGAAAGAAAGGGCAGGCACTTTTCTAATGGCAAACTTGGAATTATTAGTAGGATAAACCGTAACATCAATTTTATATACCTAACAAGTTAATTTTATCTTTAAAAATCAATTATATACAACTATTTCAATGTTTCAAAACAAAGGGATATCAGATCTTGTGAAAAATCACCAAAAAATGTTTTAAACATATATTCATTTTCTTTCAAATATTTAAAACCTTTTTCCTGCCTCCCAAATTTCTGAGAATATTTAAATCCAAGACAACATACTCCTGGTGCTTCCCAGAAGGAAAAGGCAAAGCAAGATGGGCACTACTAGGAAGTGAGGTGAAGTAGGCGCTCTACACACACACACACACGCACACGCACACGCACACGCACACACATCCAGGCAGGAAAAAAACTCTCCATTAGGTTAACCCTATACCCCTCCATTTGCTCCACCCTCTTCAAAAGAGATTTGAAATTCTTTCCCAAACTTTGCCGCACTTTCCATGAGAATGGGGATGTTCCTGCATAAAACATGAGTTTGAGAGGGCAGGGAGCAAGCAGGACTGCAGGGGCGGGAGCTGCGGGCAAGGGGGAGCCTTGGGGAGTTGGGGGAAATGAGCAAGAACAGAGCAGTGGGGGAAGGGAAGGGAGGCTGTTTTCTCAGGCTGCATTTCTTGCAGGCTCCTTGGAGACGAGAGAAAAGCCGGGAAAGGTCTCAGCTGGGGCCCGGCTCACAGAACCAGCGGAAAGTGGGATGCTGAGCCTGACCTGGTGGACCCCTATTGGCGGGGATTTGAGGACCTCCAGGAAACTGACAGCCATCTGCACCAAGGAAGGAGAGAGGATTTGGGCGAGGGGAAAGGTCTGGAGCGGAGAAAAGCAGAAGGGAGGAAGCCCGTATTAAACACGGAGGTCCAGGGCACTATCCCCCTCCTAGACAGCTGGTTCACAGAGGGCTGGGACAAAGGTTTTATTTGTATTGGTGTCATCACAGAATTCAATCCAGCACTGGGTCTTTTACATGCTGTTTTGTGAATGACTGCAGGTGGCCAGACAGGATTCTTAGCCTGTTATCAGCACCCTAGCGAGCTGGATTTAGGGATCTGCAAGAGGTCTTCTCACCGGCAAACCAGTTATTAGTATTGCTTGAATTAACTCAGTGATGGGCTAAATGCCAGCAGCAGGAGAGAGATGTTAGGGCATTCTATTCCTCTGGGGAGGGAGGCCTTATTAAAGTCACAGGTCCAAGCTCTCATCTGAGGCTCTGAAAGGACTGGACTGTTCACGCTGCCTAGGGGAGCCTTTGAGGTGGATCAGAGCTGTGTCCTGCAAGGCAGCAGTGATTCTCAGGTCTGTGGTTTGCACTGTGGATTCTCTGTATTATTCACAAGATTGCCCACCTCTGTGGGCTTTTCCCTAAAGAGACAGCAATGGAAACCACCTGAAGTCCTTTCTGGAAAAGGCCAGGTTATATATAAATAGTTGGTTTGACTTTGGTTGGGTTTGTTTTGCAGTTTTGAGAATTTAATGACACCATCTAGGTAACTGGCCTTGCTCCAGAAAGTGGCTGGTGGATTTTTGCAAGTCACTAGTGACTGCACAGATGAAAAGTTGAGACTTAGAGCTGCAGTTAGAAGGTGACCCCATGTGTGTTCTAGAGCTGTGGTCCTCCAACACCAGTTGCATCAGCATCATCCCTAGGACAATTTAAACACAGTTGCTGGACCCCAGCCCCCATTTCTGATTCTGTGGGGGGTAAATCTGAGAATAAGCATTTCTAGCAAGTTTTCTGCTGATACTGATGCTGTTGCTTGGGGACCACGCTGTGAGAAGCCAGTTCTAGAAAATTCCCTCATTTTCTAGATAAGGAAACAGGCATCAGGGCTTAACAATCAAGTCAGGTACTTAGCCTTTCTCCCCATTGGAACAGAAGCTGTGACACCCAAGTCCAGCACAAAACCTCAATATGGAATGAGTACAAAAGGAAGGATGAAACAGTAAAAGTGGTTAAAATCAGGCACACCCTCTCTGTATCTCTCAGGTGTTCAGGTGGGTTTTACAGAAACACCAGCGGCCCCACTTATCCCACTGGAGGGTCTAAGTGGGCAACTGAGGAGGAAGTGATCGGTCCCAAAGTTAGACAGGCAGACAGACAGCAGGAGGGGGTGGGGGTAGAGGGAAGGAGCCAACAGACTGTCAGGAGCAATTAACCCAGAGTGGAGAATGGAAGGGCACTTGGGAGGTTCCTGCCAGCCTGGGGAGGGGAGTTAGGAGGGTGGAGGAAGGGGGCCAGAGACTAATAAGCCCCTCTCAGACTTGGCAGTTAGGGAGCAGTCCCGCTGCTTCCAGCTGTGACTTGACCCTGCATCTCTGTTATCCCCTGAAAGCCTTGGGGTAGGGCCTGGAAAGCTCTGCCGGGAGAATAGCCAGAAAAGCAATTAATCTGGACCACAACTGGGCTCCCACAGCTGTGTGAGGGCCACCTTGTCTCAATTGGCCTCTGTGCTCCCCTAGACCGTGAGCAACTAAAGCCTTGGCATCACCTAGCATTGGGCCAGGGAGTACCTGACAAAAGTCGGGTAAAGAAATGAACACAGAAATGAATGAATGCAGCTTTTCTGCTCCCACAGAGTGTGCTCTGCCTCAGTGCACTTCCTCAAGAGGGATCACATCTGCTTAAGCTTTCAGTGCAAATCTCCCAGGTTCAGGATGGCCAGGGGGCTCCTGTTAGTAGCCTGCACTGCACAGATAGGGGAGCCCTCCTCCAAAAAGTCCTCTCTATCACTCTCTCCTTGTTCCATTAGGGGAAGCATCTTTATGCATGTCTGATTATCAACACACCTGCCCTGGGGACTGGGAGGGTTGGGAGGTCCAGACCCTACCAGAAGTTTCTTTTGGCCCACCCACCTAGTTCCTAGACGCACAGTCCACTGACTCCCAGCAGTCACATCGAGGCTGGAGATGGGCCAGCAAGGCCTGTGATTTAAGGTCACTGCCTGATGTTGTCCTGTTGTCCCCCGTAATAAGCTGCATAGTGGCTTCTCATTGTAAACCAACGCGGAGCTGGGCCACCATTCCAATGGGATCTGTGCTGAATCCCGTGGACACATGCTTGTGCCTCTGTGGGAGCACACACAAGGACCCCAGAGTCCCTGAGTGGCCTCTTTGTCCCGGTTCACACTGAGTGAATCTCAGGTTAGTCCTAGCATGACACAGATCCAGCCCACACCCTGCCCCCAGGCTCTGTGCTCCTTTGTACCGCCATTCCAGAACAGAATGGATACACAGTAGGTGGGAAGCCAGCTCCATCCTGGGATCATGAAACTGTAAACCTCTTGGTCCAAAAGCTGCAAAGTCCCCAAACTGCCCCTATCATGAGTCCTCTCTCCCCTTCTCCAAAGTGCATCAAGTTTTTCAAGGAAAACTCTCTTTAAGGGAAACGGTCCAGGAAAAGGGGAGAAGAGCCAAGTCCCCCAATAGTTGCTAGGGAGGGAAAATAGATTCTGTGAAGTTGGACAGAAGTGTGAAGCCTCGGTCTTAAGGACAATGTGTTGTGGCTTGTCTGGTATGACTCTAGGTCCCAGGCAGCACAGTGCAGTCGGCTTCCCATCCCTCTAGAGATGCTGTTTATTTGGGGGCTGTAAACTTACCCACCAGAATCAAACATCATTAAGAACTAAAATCTTCTGCAAATGGATCACACATGACATTTCAAAGCCCAGCAATCTGAATAGGTGATGATTTGCTGGTTTGTGTCACCTGAAACACTCCTGTGGTGTTGGCCATAGTTTCTCTGCAATATGAGGCTTCCTGCAAGTATCTTGTCTGTGCTTGGGGCAGGGGAGTCTACCTGATAGATTTGAAGGCAAATTTTAGCAGAATAAGTGGGAAGCCTAAAGAGAGAGCTGGCACCTGCCTACTTAAGGAGGAAAGGAAGACAGTGCTTACCAACTTCTCTACCTGCACCCCAAAATCACTGTCCAAAGGATCCAAGGACTTTACACACAAACACGTATACTTGCCCTTCTGCCTCCCATCTACAACATTACAGATTCTAAAACACCTCCTCCTTCATGAAGCCCTCCTGGAGTGTTAAAGAGCAAGACCACCATTATCCCATGACAATTCTGATAAATAAGACACTCAAGAGCTTCTCTTGTTTCTCTTCCTCCAAAGTATTTTGCCTAGAAGGCTGAGATTTAATATAATCAAAACACAGAATACTCTCAGTTGGCTTGTTTGTTTGTTTTTATTGATGCATAATAGGATGTCTGTATCACTCACAATCTCTCCAAGGTAGGACTCAGCTCCACATTCAATCATCCGGTACAGGATCCAGAAAGCTGCAAGCAAGTGCACACACACATGTATGCACTCATGTTTGCAGACTCACACATGCCCTGGATGTTGAATCCATCCTGGTCTCAATGCCACTTTTGGTTTTTGGGTAAATGTCAGGAGGGAATGGTGATACCCTGCAGGGGAGGCGGGGGTTCCTTTCCAGACTTCCAACCCCACGGATAGAGGCCAAATCTAACATTTCTGTGCCTCACCATGAGGAAGTTCTGGAAGAAGGTGGAGCCTGCAGAGGACTAGAAGTGATCCTCAGCATAGATTGGGTGGGAACATATATTGGCTGGGAACATAGATTGGGTGGGAACATGAGCTCAGAGCCCAGGAGTTTGCATCCCCAGGCCAGGGGGTTACACTTCACTCCACCATTCCACACTGTGACCAAGTCCCATGAGGTCAACAGTCACCTAAAGGCTGAAGAAGGAGATAGAGCAGCAGCATTAACCAGCACCAGCCATTCTCAACTAGGACAATTTTGCCCCCAGGGGAACATTTGGTAAAATCCAGAGATATTTTCAGTTGTTACAAATAAGGGTTCTACTGGTGGGTAGAGGCCAGGGATATTGTTAAAGATACTGCAAGGCACAGGGCTGTCCCACCCTCTCTCCAAAAAAAAAAAAAAAAAAAAAAAAAAATTATCCAGCCCCGAATATCAAAGTGGCTGCTGTTGAGAAGTCCCACGCTAAACATCGCTGCTTCCCTAGCACCAAATCATCATCTTGAAAGCATAAGATTAGAATTCTCAAATGAATTAGAATCATGGTCCTCCATCCCTGCATTGATCTGGAAATATTAGAAGAAGGGGTGCAGAGTTATCCCTAAAATAATCCTCTGGAGTGTTGGAGATATTCCCCAAAGAATCTCAGAAATCATCATGTCCCAACATACATATTTATGAAGTGGATGGAGATATAAGCAAGGACTGTACAATCACAGGGGGGCAAAAAACAGGGTCACAGACATGTTTGGAATCCTAAGAAAGATGGACATCCCTGAGGAGTCAAAAGAGGCAGATGAGGGTCCACATAGGAATATGGGAGGCGAGACTCTACACAGCATGTAGCTGCCTTCCAGAAGTCCCATTCCCAGGGACAGTCAAACTGAAAACATCAGCAGAACCTTTAAGAATGACATTTCCATGGGAGGCAGGAAGAAGGCTTAACAGAGGTCCCTGAGTCCCAGTGTCTCCAGTCTCATTCAGTTGTACATGGGGAGTGGGGTGAGGGGGTGACCTGTAACAGTTCCTTTTCCTGGCAGTGCCAGCAGCAACCCAGGCCTCAGGAGTTCTGCAGCCTGGGATGAGGGTCTCAGGGAGCAAGTAGAAGGGTGAGGGCCCTTTCCAGTGGTCCTAGCTGGGGAGGCAGTAAGCCACATGAATGGGGACAGAAAAGGGCAAAGTTCATGCTGCTTTCCCAGCCCTTCAGCCAGCGGGGGCTTGCAGTAACAGTACACATTGGCCCCAAATCCAGAAATAACCACGAGTAGTGGGATTCTGGCTGCCATCCCACACACACTTAGGCACGTCTTTATCCAAGCAGGAGAGGGAATCAGTGAAAGAAGCTTCTCCCTGCAGGGCCCCTTACTCCTGAGACAAACATCTGCAGCCCCAGTTGCCTGGTGCCCCACCTCCACACCCCAGGTTGGCCCCGCTCCCAATTTCTTCCACCCCACCCACTGGCAGGAGGTGAGGCAAATTAATGTCTAGTCTCTGAAAATAAAGCTGCAGAGCTCATCCACTGTGACTCACGGGGACACAGACAGCAAACATGGAAAGGGACATCTGCCCAAGTACTCACCACTAGCAACTCAGCCGCAGGCACCCAAAGCCCCAGAAGGCAGGCAGGCAGCAGAAACAATTCTAGAGAAGCCACCACCACCAGCCTGTCTGTCCATCAGCGCCTGGGGGAGCAGTCAGGCTCTTCCACTCCTCACCCCCAGTGCCAGGGCTCAGGAACCCAGCTCCAGCCTGGGAGCAGACCCAGGGTGCAGGCACACCCGGCTCTCAGATCTCTGAAAGGGACTGGGGCTTCATTGAGCTGATGAGGGGCCAAGGCTGGAGTTGCCAGTAGTGTTTCTCAGTCCAGGGGACCAGAGCTGCTGTTACTGCTTTCAGAAAGAAAACATGTCCCTGTAAATCAACCCAGGCTGCTGAGTTCAGGTTAGCCAGAAAACATCACCATCCTGCCTGGCAGCTCCGCAGCTTGGTTCGTCAGCAGGGAAAGCAGGATGCGGGGAAAGCAGGACACAGCGCAGCAACCCACCCAGAACAGCTCTGATTGCCCCTCACGCTGCCAAGCCTCGCTCCTGGTGCCAGACAAAAGCACTGGAAAGGGCTCGCAGCCCCAGCCGTGACACACCAATCACCAGAGCCCAGGCTGTCTTCCTGGCCAGCAGCTGGCCGAGCAGGTCGCCCTTCTGTGGACCAGCTTCCTCTCCTGAGTTTCCTCAAAGGAGCCTGAGGATGCTTAGGTATGATTTATCCTCATGGAGTGGATGGCTCATCCCAGAAATACTCCAACTTTGGCTGGACTGGAGAGCAGTGGTGTAATGCTCTGGCTTAGGAAGACAGAGAGAAATCTGTGTGTGTGTGTGTGTGTACGTGTGTGCACAACAGAGGGAATGGTATGTGTGAAACAGTGTGAGAGGCAGTGTGTGTGTGAGAGAATGCACGCGAGCAAGAGAGGAATGAGGGTGTGTGTGTGTGTGTGTGTGTGTGTGTGTGTGTGTGTGAGAGAGAGAGAGAGAGAGAGGAGTGCAAGGAGTACATATGGACCCTCCTGGGGTGTCTCTCTCTGAGTTCCACTGGAATCTTCTCTCCTCCTCAGTTTTGAGACGGGGGATGGGTGGTAAGGCTCAGCTCCCAGAACAGGCAGGAGACACCACCCTCCTCCCCGTCCGCCCCAGGGTGATAATGCCACCCCTCTCGCTCCTGCCGCCTCCACAGCTGCTGCTGTCAGCAGTCGGCTTCCTCTGCCGAACACTCCGGGTAACAACTCTGGAAGAAGCAGTACTGCACAAAAGAGTTGGCAGTAGAATCGCTCCTTTTTCCAACCTAGGTAGGACCTTCCCTGCCCCCATTTTGGTCACCGCCCTCCCTGTCCCCTGTCCTTTCTTCAGACGGTGAAGAGCCAGAAGCATCCCAGCTACCTCTCCCAGTACACCTCTCAGAGCCACATCCCTTTTGGCCAACCCTCGGGGGTGAGGGGGATGAGGGTAGACCGGGTGGGAGGGAGAGGGAGAAGCCAGCCACCATGCAGCATCCCACCAGAAGGACCTCGGATCCCACAGGCTTCCTCCCCCTCCCCCCCCCAGCCGCTCCCCCACGTTGCCCACTGGGACATGCTATAGGTAATGAGAATGAGCAGTCACTCCAGCTGTCTACACAATTGGCCCTGACAGCAAACAGGGCTGGTGAATGGGGCAGCGAGAAGTGTGAATATTCCACCACTTCTCATCAATCTCTGGTCTGTAGGATGAACCACCTATAGGCTTTTACATCGCCTCTGTTTCCAATCCTGGCTGCCCCAAGAGATCAGGCCTCCATCTGTAGCCCTAACTCTCTCCCATCTTTGGAGATGGCCATGGCTTGCTCCCAACCTTAGCCTTTCTTGACCTTTGAGATGAGTGGGGGCCAACAGCTCTCTTTCCTACATTTACCCGCATGCTCAGTTTGTACTGATGGATCAGTAGGTGAGAAATCGGGAAGAGGTAATCAGGGTGAAGGATTTGGTGTCATAATGAGTGCTTTGGGGAAAGGCTGCCACCAGCCCAGGCCTGAGGGACCCTAGCTTGACCATGCAAGTGACCACCTAGACAGCTCCATATTGTGGGGACTAGCTGGGCTCAGGGGTTAAGCAGAACCAAGACTTCAAGCATATGAACTTCATGATCTTGAGCAAATTGCAAAATCTGAGATTTAGTGTCCCTCTGTGAAGACTGGGAATATTAATATCTACTTCATAAGATGTTTGCGAGGATCAAGTGAGATAAATAGGCAAGGCACTACCAATAATACCTGGCCCATAACAGGCTCTCAGGAAATGCTGGATCCCTGTTTTCTTCCCCTATGGAATCCTGGGAGGTCGACAGAGCCGCTCCCGCATTGGGAAGGGGGCCTGCAGGTGGGCTTCTTAACAGAGAAGAGCAGAGCTCCAAGCTGAGAGAGGTGATTAGAAAGAACATAACCAGGTGTAAATCTGGAAAGACGAGTGGTGGGGGTGATGCATAAGAAAATCAAGTGTGGACGAGGAGGGAGAACATGAAACAGGGCGATCCGCAATGGGAAACAGGACCTCGAGAAGGGCTGGAGGAATCATAGGAGAGAACAGGGCACAGGGTGCTGGGAGTGGAGAGAGATACTTGCCCAGGAGACATGTTAGTCTGGGGTTTTCTGGGCTGGAATCCAGGGACCAAAGCAGGGAAGGGCTGCATCAGTAGCAACAACCAAGAGCCCAAGTGGACAGACTTAGGCCTAAATGAAAGCATGCCACATTCCTCCAGAAACCAAGAGGGAAGCAAAGGAAATGTTCTGTGGTCTGCCAGAAAACCCTTGATAACCACCAATGCCCACAGGGATGGCGGGGTGGCCACTCCCCTCTCCTGCCCCCCACCCCCCAGGATCTGGGTCTGGCAAACAGGTTGTGATTACAGGTTGACCATAGAGATCTTGCTTCATTCCTGAAATAAGCTTACTGGCTGAGCATGGTTTCCATATTGACACTCTCTCTGGCAGAGGAAAGATTAGGAAGGTACAGCATCTGAGATTTCCAAGAAAGTCTTGTTTTTTTGGATAGTAGGAGGAAAGGGGAGCACCACAGAGCTTGAGAAGAGGGATTTGCCATGAGTGCTTCAAAAAGCACTCTGACACCTCCAAAGAGGCAGCCCAGTCTCATGGAGCGAGCGTGGCTTCGGCAGCCAGGGGGCTGTGTTCTAGTCCTTATTCTCCAACAACTGGTTGGGTTGCTGGTCTTCTCTGGCCCTCTGCAACTTCCTCTTTGAAAGGAGACCAGATTTGTGGTTACGAACTTTTTTCATCAGCAGAGCCCATTCTTCAGATGAAACCTTATTTAGAATATCTATATCTAGATCAGATAGAAACAAAGATACACTGCTAAGTGGGGGACTGAACCCTGGACACTCAATCTCTCAGCAGCTTGAATGGTGAGCGGAGGAACCGCAAGCTCCCCCAGAAAACAGCATGACGTGACAGTAGTGGCTGTCTCTGAAAACCTTTCACTCTCTGACTTTTCACCCCCAGGGGAAGTCAGGTGGATGGGCACCCACAGGAGAGCTCAATGTGGGGGGTCCCAAGGAGAAGAGCAGCCCCCCTCCCCCCCCACCCCCCCCCACCCCGCTCAGAGCACCTGTTGGGGCTGCAGGCAGAGGCTGCGGCAAGTGGAGCTGCAGCAACACATGGCAGAAGGGAGGCCAGCCAGGTCCCAGGCTCAGGGTGACAAATGTACTACATGGTGAGGCCAGATGGATGCCCTGCCTTTGGCACCATGACTCCTCGAGGAAACACTGGCCTGCTTTTCTTACCCTGGATTGTTGCAGGCGCCCTCTCTCCCCAGCTTAGCCAAATCATAAATCTAGTCTGCCAGGGAGCTGGCTGCCCTGACCTCGGCCCTGTGCTTCCCGGTCTTGGCCTTGCCTCATGCCAAGATGGGGATGCAGGCACAAGCAGCAGCAGGAGCCATCAAGGAGCCAGGCCCACATAAACTCAGGGTCCTATCTTGGTTTGGCTTTCTGGAATCCTGTTTTTTCTCTTTTTTTCTCCTGAATCCTGTCCTCCTGCCCAAAATTCTGTTACAAGCTTTCACCATGCAATCCTCACATCAGACTCCAGAGTTTTCTGACAGACTGGGCAGTTCCATAAGATTCTGAGAGTAACTTCTCCCTTCCCCAGGCCTCTAGGAAGGAAAAAGGAATAGCATTCCACCTGCCCCAGCCCCTCTCGTCAGCCCTTGTCCAGGCAAAGACTCCTCAGCTAGTGATGGAGCAACAGGCAGCCCCACCCACGATTCTTTGCAAAAAAAAAAAAAAACAGAAGGGAGGATTTCATCCCTTCCTTGGACCATCTTTCATTATTTTTTCTCCACTTCCACCCCCTTATATCCACATCCCCAGGAAAAGAAAGGTTTGGGTAAGGATCTCCCCTGGCTCCCCACCCCCATCTCCTCTGCTGCCTTTTCTGCCTGGCTTCTCAGTGTTTTCCTTATGAATTCAGCACATTGCTTAGTGTGGCACTTTGTAGTTTGTGATGTGCTTGTTTACCCTTCACTACAGTGAGCTGGGCAGCCCCAATTTCATTTTTCAGGGGTAGACATTGAGGCTTAGAGGGTCTTCTTGTTAGTAGCAAAGTGGAGATGACCCTTCCCACCTCTGTGCACCTCTCACTGTGTAGTGGCTTTCTCCCCCTCCCCTCGACTTTCTCCTCTCTCCTCTAGCTCTACCTGCCTCACTGCTCTCCTTTCTTTCTGCCACCTCTTCTCAATTACTGCTATATCCATGCCCTCCCCCCACCCCAAATACCAGATCTCCTTAGCCCCACCTGAAGTTAGGGCAGGCAGCGGCCTCAGGACCATCTCATCCCATCCCCTACTTTACAGTGAGGGGACAGATCTCCCATTACCTGGCTGGGTCCCCAAGCTTCCCTTCCTCCCCCCAGTTTCCACCAGAGCATGTGGGTGGCTGTGAGAGGCCAAGAGGGGTAATGGATTTCTAAAGTCATCCTGATTTTATTACTTGAAGCATTTCTAGGGCAAGACCCAGGCAAATGCTCGCTGATGTGCTCCCTCCCTCCTTCTGCAGCAAAGATGCAGCAACTCTGCATAACGCTTGCCCTGTTTCACAGAGAAGGGAAAGGTCATGGTCCTGTCTCAGCAGCTGCAGTCACCAGCAAGAAGAGTCTTTGAGAAGTTCAGGCTCTGATCTCCACCCCTTGGGCCAGGGGAGCCTGTCCCCCCACCACACCTCCAAAGGGGGATTCTCTCCTTGTTGGGACTTTTGATTGCCTTCCTAGGACAGAGATGCTCCTGCCTCTATGGATCACCCTTCCTCATCCTCATACTCCCGCTTTAGGGCACATTCCTCCTTAGACGCAGCCCTAAATGGTCAGCAAGCACTGCCTGGGCACCATGCAGGGCACTGCCATGCCTGGCTGTTCCCAGCTCTCAGTGGTGAGGCCATGGCCTATTGAAAAGGCTTCTCCCTTGGGGTCTTCTTACCACAGCTTGGACACCCTCACCCCCACCCCAGCATGATCTTTCCAACTCCCAGGGCACATCCCACAAAGCCATCAGGCAGAGTAACAAACCCTCTTGGAGTGCTCTAAATAAGGGGGCCCATATACCCCAGGGTCAGCCACTTAGAGTATCAGCAAACGTACACAGAGCTAGATGGGTAGAGTGGAAAGGACACAAGCTTTGGAATCAAGAACTTTGGGCTGAATCCTGATCTAGCACTATTAGCTCCTGGACCTTGAGCAGTCATTCCTCTGAGCCTCCATTTCTCATCAGTTATGTGAGCTTATGCATTCACCAGGTGCAAGAAAATTATTAACGAAGATATAGACAAACATGCTCTTGGAATCGACCCAATGCAGTAGTACAATTCTCCAAGTCTGCAGAGTTGCTAATATACCCTCCATTCATGTGACTCCAAGGCTACCCTGCAGGGTGACACATTGTGTTTCAGAACAGTGCCGCCTAGCTATCCTCTGGTGTATGGCTGTGTTCCTGGCTCCTGGCCTCCTTGATCCCCAGGTCCCCAGGTTTAGAGCCTGTGGCCTGATTCTCTGTCTTCCCAGCAGTTCCATTTGCTGAAAACACACTTCCAGCCTCATCCACTCAACCCAGTACAAGAAATGGAGAGAATTACTTTGGAGGCCTTCATTATCACCTAATTGTGTTCCCACTAGAAACTCATTAATTAGCCATTCTAAAGCTGTCAGCACACTTAAATAGACTCACAGACTTTTAGAGTTGGAAGACAACTACGGCAAATTCAACCCCCTCATGTTAGAAATGAGGAGAGTGAGGCCTAGCGAGGTTAACTGCCCAACCAAGGTTACACAGCAGTCTAGTAATGGACCCAGGGCTAGAAACCCAAGCCATGGAGTTTCAGACACTCCTTTCCACATTCCTCAAGGAAGGCAGTGCCACTCCTCACCTTCTATCAGCTATCATTTCCCCAAAGGACTGATTCTAGATTGAGGTATGACAACAGCTGGAAGAAAAAATAAATGTGGAATTTTAAAAGCAGTAGATCCGAAAACCCACTAAGAGGATGATACATACGCCTCAGCTGTGACACGCTGACCGACATGTGCACCTGAGGTGAGGCAAAAGTGACTCTTCCTGGGGGGAAGCGGTCACTCAGGCTGGGTCAGTGGGCTAACAGGCTGACTCTGTGATGGCCACCGTCATCCAGTTAAGTATAGATTCTTGCTCTCCTGGCTCCCACCTGGGCAGCCTGATTCACAACGTCTGGAGTGGGGTCCAAGAACCTATATTTTGACTGTCAGTTGTTAACAGAGGTTCTAAACAAGAAACAGCAACAAACATACAACAACGATGGAGACAAAGAGGAGAAAAGTAGGTAATAGAAGCATGCTTGCAATAAAGGAAGCAGAGGAGCAGCCCTCCAGAATGATCTATAAAGGGAAGGTGAGGGTGGGGAGGCACTGGACTGAGAGCAGGTACCAAGGTGGCTCAGGTCCAGGGCCTGGCATAAGTGCCCACATTTGGAGCCAGTGTTCTTAGTCACTGTGGCCTTGAGCCCAGTTATTGAGGAAGCTCCTGTGAGGACAATAGCTTCAACCTGAGGCCAAGAGGATGGCTCTGGAGGCCCAGGTAGGAGTAGTAGATGCCTCTACAGCACTCAGTACCACCCAGCCCTGTCGTCCCAAGGTGCTTTATGTATATTAATATAAAGTGCTTTATGTATATTATCTAAACTGGGAAGTGGGGTACAGCTAATCCCTTGGATGAAATGAGGAAACAGGGAAGGACACTGAGGGTACAGGGCCAGTAAGTGCAGAACAGGGACTCGGACCTCTGACTCCACCACGCTCCCTCCAGGGAAGACCACAAACTGGCCATTCAGCCTGGCTGCGCAGTGTTTCTGCATGGGGAAGCCTGCTGCAGGTCTGGAGGGAGGTGCCTTCTCTGAACTCAGGAATCCAGCATCCCTGACCTCTGCCACCAAATGGCAGTAGGGCTCCCCAGTCACCTTGGCAACCCAAAGCAGTCCTACACTTCTAGGCACTTGTGTGTGTGATGGTGACTGGTCCATGCCAGGAGCATCACCTGAGGAAGAACCAAGAATAGATTGGGAAGATGGGCTGAACCTCAGGACTAGGCCTCGCTTTGCGGAAAATATGCAGGAAAGACAGCTGGCCGAGTGCCGGGAGGGGGTGCCCAGGAGGAGTAGGGTGGATTTTATATCCAGGTGCCCCTCAAGCCTCAGGGGACTGAGCTTCACAGGAGGTGTGGGGAGGAGTCAAGTGCTGAAGTGCTGAAGAAAAAGGAAAAGGTGTGAGAAGAAGCCACAAAGACCCCTGAGGCTTGACAGTGAAACTTCACGGACCTCAACTGCCTTCAGTTGACCTCAGCATCTCCGCATTCTCTCGCACAGTAGTAGGCTGGCCACGCTCTCTGAATCTCAGAGGGGAACTTTCCTGCAGAGACCTGGGTAGTGGCAGGAGTATTGTAGAGAAATGAGTTGAGGAGTCAAGAACTAAGTCAGAGACTTTGGAGAAGAAACCACCCACCACTGCTTTGGCAGAAAATTCACAGAGGTGCATGGGGCCTGAACGGGCGGGAAGAGCCTGCTGAACCCCCACCATCAGCATCACACATGGCATTCTTGCTGGGGTGGGGGGATCTTCAAACCATTCTCTTGTAGTATTCAATACACGAACCCCACTGCGTTCAACAATCCTTTCCCACCTCTCTCTCTCAAAATTCCCAGGCACCAAAAATCCAGAATGTATGCAGAAGAATGTATCCAGAATGCATACTGAAGAATGTATGCAGGCAATGAAAGCACACTCACTTGTCCCCTTAGAAACCCAGGACTCCCGCATTCAGCCTCACAGTGAGTGGCCAAGCAAGATACTTAGAGAGGCAGGAAAAGTGAACACAGATAATCTATAGAGTAGACCGCTAAGGGGAAATGAGTTTCTCAGGTATTTATTGGGTAACACACTCCTTGGAAATTCCAAAATTCTACAGGCTAAGGTAACTGCTAGATGCTGTGCGCCCTGCAAAAGCAATGTATAACATAATCCTTGCCCTCCAGGAAAAAAAGATATACACATACCATCATTTTCAAAGCAATGTCAAAATAAGTGTTCTACACCATGATTTCTATTGATGCCTAAGGTGAAGGGGAGGTTGGCTCGATAACCAAAGGCACAAGAATGAGAACAGGCTGTGCATCCCAGCAAGGAGTGAGGACTTGGTGGGAGACATGTGCAGGAAGATGCACATTGCTTCATGGGTTAGTCCCATGAAGCAATGGGGCACGAGAAGGTAAGAGGTGACTTCAGGACATCATTCTTGGGGTCTCTGTGTCGGGTTCAAACAGGCAGCTGTTAAGGGCAGAGGGATGCATAGAGCTAAACTTCTAACTAGCCAATGAACTCCGTGCATTGTGTTTGAAGAGCTCTTCACATTCTTGATAAACAAGGGAGAATGCATTCCCTTGGAAGCAGAGCTACTTCAGAGCTCCCAAATTCCTTTGTCTGGACATCCACTGTGAGACATGCCCAAAGCAAGAATCACCCATTTCATGGCTCTGTTTTAGCTGCAAAACTTGCAAGAGCAAAGACAGGAAAGCTCCTGCTTCTTTTCTATCAGAGTGAGCAACCCAATTTGAAGAATAAGCACCAATTAGCTAGGTGAGAAGCTCAAGCTGTGAATCCTGAAGAGCTCTAACTTGATGGCAAATTGCAATTCTTCAGGTGGCAGTGGGAGGTAGAGGCAGTTTCATCCTGAAGACCTGACGGGCAGATGCTGATCATGTTACTTAAGTCTCAGCAAACACTGCAGCATCTGTACAGGAGAATCTTACAAGTGGGGCTCTATTTTGAACACAGGATTACTTATTCTGAAAGAAACTGCTTTGAATGCCACAACATTAAATTTGTTAATAACTAATCACAGAATTAAGCTCATGTAAATCCACTGGCCTTTGGTTTTCTTATCTGTAAAATGATGATGATCCTGGAGCTACCTATTTCCTGAGATAAGGACAGGGTAGGTGGCACCTTGTAATCTAGAAAGCATTACACAAGAATTGCAAACATGGAGTCCGTGTTATGTCTGCCACATCCTAATCAACCTAATAGGTAGAGAGCAAACGCACATATAATTGCCCACTGGAAGGAGAAAGGACACTGCAGTGACAAGCAGACAGCTGGGTTTAAGTCAATCTAATAATTTTTTGAATGTTCAGTAAGTGCAAGGCACTGTGAAAATACTGAGCACACAAAGATAAATCAGAAGCCAATGCTGAGGATACAAAGATGATTAAGAAGCTGTCACTACCCACCTGGAAAATCTCAGGAAGAAATAAGCCCCACATCAAAATTGAAACACAAAACCAAACTTCTGAGAAACCAAAACAGAGCAACAAAATTCAGGTACCAAAGCCTCCAGGCACCATCCAGAACCCACTCACTGTTATTTCATACATTCGTGATTTATCCCCTGGGATGCTTTTAGTCACGAGTAACCAAAAACCCTACTCAATTCAACGGGGTTTAAACCAAAGAAAATACAATAACTCACACGAGCACAAGTTCAGAGTTTCCAAGAAAAGAACCAATTCACAGTTCTTTCCATCTCTCCAATCTGCCAGCCTCTGTAATTCCACATCCCACTCTGCCATGCCCAGATGCCAACTTTTTTCCCAAAGAAAGTTCTGAAAGTTGTAATTTGACTGCCAAGAGCAATAAGAACTATGTGTCTCCTTATTTACATCCACATGGAGCATGAAGAACTTTCCCAAAAATCAGCTGGTAACCTCTCTTCAAATCCCATTAGTTGAAACCACGGCATGTGTCCATTTATGACCCAACCACTAACAAAGGAAGAGTGTCCCCTTACACCAGCCAGGCCTGACTCCTTAGCCTGGGGTCAATGCCAAATTTAATTGCTGCTACTCCGAGTGTGGGTGTGGAATGGATAAGAAGTTCACCCAAGATGTCTTTAACCCAGTTGTGAGAACTTCCTCTACCCCTTTCCCAAGCCCAAATAAATGCGAATTAAAAGTGAAGAAAAATTTGCTTTAGGCAGGTACATTGTGTCTAGCAAGAAGGGACATCAGTCAGCAAGAAGCACAGCTGGAAAAACTGAAAAGCAGGCACAACAACGCAAAACCTCAGGGGGCCATTTGGTATAAGCAAATGGTCCCATAAGCCCCACTGAGTTATAACCCAGTATATTAATTAAACTTCCTAACATACCCTTGGGACATCAAGGAAAGGTTACATTTATGCTCGTTTGACTTTGTTTAAAAAGGCAGGGACGCCTGTATTACATTTTATAGAGAACCACAAACACAGTGATAAATTTTGGTTGTTGCCTAAGGGACACATCTTCAGGCAGTAAGAAAACTCTGAAATTTGGAATGACCCTCCTCCATCCAGCTTCTCTGGGAGCTGTGCAGACTGCAGCTATGCCACACCGACACACCAACACACCGCAGGCAGCGAGATGTCATGGCTGGCCTCCCCCAGGCTCCTTTGTGCTGATGGAAATTGATTGCCACTCATCTCCTACTGGGTGGCTGATTACCAATGCCAAACAAATATTAAGTATTTGTATTATGATGTTGCTCCTCTAGGAGATACAGACCCCCAGCCCCACCTAGATCTATTAAATCAGATTCTCTTGAGTGTGATCTAAACTCTTGTCTTCGGTGAAAATTCCCCTAGCAAATCTGATGTTCGGACCGACTTACCTCTTTGAGAATCCAGAATGCTCCTCAGAAAAAGCCCTCTGAATGGGAGAGTAAGGGCCTTGCAGAGCTTAAGGGTTCGTCTCTTTTCTTCTCTGTCTTGCCTTCAGGAAGGCCAGCATGAAACTAGAGAAACAGCAAATGCTCTGGGCACTCACCTCTCCTAAGACAAGCACAGTTCTGCCCCTCACATCCCTGGCAACAAGAGTTACCAGCGGTACCTGACAAGTACTATTCAATAAGTAACTCTTGTGCTCAAGAACCAGAGAAAATCTGCTTCTCAGCCTCAGTTGCTCCCCTACTCATGCACATAACCTTCCTTCCACCTGGGTCCACACCCCAACAGTGTCAGGGTTTTGGTAGGGTGGGGGGAGCAATAAAAGCTTAACAGACACAATCCCTCCCCAGCCAGGCAGGAGCATTCCTTGTCACCTATTAAATGGCACTGCCAGTTTCTACTATTAAGTATAAAGTTTCCTTTGGTCACCCCATCCTGTCTCACTCTCCAAAGCTGTTTTTTGCTTTATGTTTAGCCTCCATCCCTCTCACTGTAACTGGCTAAGGGAGGGGCAAGGGGATGCAATAAGGGTGCCTTGGTCACAGAAATGTGACTTCTGGGGACCAAAAGGTGGTTGGCTGAGGCGGCAATTAATATTCTTTGCTATTTTCCAAGCAAGGAAGAGAACAATGGCCTGACCCCAAAACACTCCAGCCAGGGAGACCTGGGACCAGGAACCTGCCCTGCCCTGCAGAGGTCATCCTGCCCCACAGGCCGCCCTCAGCTTCTCTGACACTGTGCCTTCACTTCCCCAACTCCTGGCTCCTTTAGTTTCCAGCCTCTGGAAACTATGGCCAGAGGTTATGGGCAGGACTGTTACCCAAAAGGCACTTTCAGTCCTGTCTCCACTGGCACCACCTGTGTGACCTTGGAGATGGCCTACAATCTCTCTGAGCCTCAGTTCTTCCTCCTGGGATGGATAAGTCTTGTCTTGGCTTGTTTCCCCAGTTCTTGTGAGGCTTAAAACATACAACAAATGTGAACGTGCTTCGTCAACCAGAAAGCAGTGTTCACTCATGAAGGATCACTGGCCACTGGGCTCGGAGCATCTCCAGCTGAGAAAAGTGTCTCATTCATCTTTGTGTCTCCAGTGTCTGGTGTTGGCAAACATCTCCTGAGGAATGGTGGGGGTGGGAGGTAGGGGTAGGGGGTACATGAAGGGAATGAGGAGAGGGCAACCAGGGAAGATGGGAGTGCCTGACAAATCTGGAAGGTGAAAAGGAAGGAAATGCCCCTCTTTCTAGCAAACTCTGTCTCCACAGACTAAAAATGACCCCGGCTACCAGAAGCCCCTCAGCAGCCCCTCCACCAGGAAGCTTTTAAAAATCTCTCTAGCCCTGAATAGAAAAGGATGTTATTAAAGCTTTTCCATCTCCATTTAAATAAAATACTGAACACATCCAACTGTTAAACTACATGGAAAATCCCATTTTATTAACCACCCCGTATGGTGCTTGCCCACCTTGATGGGTGCACACAGAACACTGCACTTGGGCATGGGGAGATTTGGAAGCTGAGAGTGGGGCCTTGGAAGGCCCAACCTCCTCTGGCTTTGGGTTCCTGGAAGAAGAGGCACTCGGGAGGCAGAGAGAACCAGGACTGCCACTGGGTGTTTTTAAGTGAAGGGAGGACTTTTTTCTCCACGCTGAGCAGCTCCAGTCCTGGGAGCCCACAGGACAATCCTTAACCCCCTCATCAGTTCCACTCCACACACATCCTGCCACGCCAGTACCCCGCCTTTAGAACAGAAACACAGCCTCCTAGCAGATGAGAAGGGCAGCTGCGTTCACCGCACACAAGCCCTCTCGCAGCAACCCTGGCTGCACTTTCGGATATTCCTACCTCCCTTTGCATATCCAGGCCTGAACTGTAATGGAATAATTGGAATAAGATATAAAGGAGAACCTTCCACTTGGAATAGCATGAAGAATCAGAGGGAAGGGACCCCTTGTGTCAGGTGGGCTAGGTCTGGCCCAGAGGGGTGGCTGGGATCAGAACAGGATGGGCGAAGAACTGAGGGAGGCTGGAGCCACAAGACAGGTGAGTAGGAGTCAGGAGAAAGCCAGGAGGGACAGGATTTTGTGAACAGATTATTAGTCATTTTTAGACATAAGAAAACATTCCCACAATGTCACCCTTGCCTTCTGAGCACAGAGGCAAATTGGCAAGCCAGCGCGCGCGCACACACACACACACACACACACCCTTGCTTTTGTCCCTTTCTTCTCCCCCATTCAAATGTCACAGACCCCAGCCCTCCTCCGGCTCTCCAGGTGGAACACGAGGAAGCCAGAACCCCAGGTCTCCCCCTCGCTCCAGAGCTGCATGGCATCTGCTGAGCACTTTTCAGCTTGAAATCTTGACTCTTCCCCTTAAACTTACTAAATCAAGTGGGAGTCCAATTTCACAAGCATCGAGTCCAAGACAGGCAGCAGACTGGACTAAGAAGAGATACAGAAAATGCAAAACCCACTGTCAAAGTGTAGTGTTCAGATGCATTCATATAATGATTTCACTCAATAGTGAGGGAGAGTAAAGCAAGCTCAAAAGAGAATTTGAAGAACAGGGGTTATATAACTAGTCCGGAAAGGAAGGCAGACATGAGTTTGTTGAGGAGAGATGAAACTAGGTAATGACCTACCAGGCAACAAGGCCCTACTTATTGGAGTCCTCTCTTCTACTGAAATGTTTTGCATCTCTGTTGGGTAAAGAGCTGCATTATCTTATCAATCTATATGTTAACATCTAACTTCATAAAGCCCAGCCCCTAGTCAATAAAGAGTGAAATGAAAGTAAATCCCTAGAAAATTAAATCAGCTTTGGGTGGACCCATTTGTCTTCAGTTTCAAGTTGCCAGGACACACAATCATCCTTTTGCCCAGTTTCCAAGCTTTGGATCCCTGCCCCCAAAGCGCTTCCAACACCTGGTGAGGCAAGACTGTCACGCACAGTAGAGCTGAACAGTCGCAGGGGAATTATTGTTCATTTGTTAGGGTACCAATGGCCCCATGCTTATGTACAACATAAATAAATTCCTATCAGTCAAAATTGAAGAATCCCTATATAAAATTTCCTGATATCTGGAATTTTTTTAAAAATATGCCAAGATAAACATAAGTTGGGGGGAGATTAGATGAAACAAAATAGGCAAAAACATTGGTAACTGTTGACGCTTAGTGCGGGGTACATGGAATTTATGTAATTCCCCTCTCTACTTTGGGGTGTATTCAAATTGTGCTAGAGTTAAAACAAGATAAGCTCCTATCACATGTTCATTATCTCCTCGCACACTATACAATTTACTGTCTTTGCTGTTTTCTCTGTCTCTCCTGCTTAGAATATGAACTTCCTGGGGGCAGGCCTTCTTGTCAGTTCTGTCCCCTGCCAACCACTGGAAGAGCATCAGCACCTGCAATCACAGGGGCAGTATTTGTGAAGGCTTATTCAAGGCAGTCCACTGCTTCTGCCCAGAAGGGACCCCTTGCATTAGGTGGGCTAGGTCTGGCCCAGAGGGGTGGCTGGGATCAGAACAGGATGGGCGAAGAACTGAGGGAGGCTGGAGCCACAAGACAGGTGAGTAGGGGTCAGGAGAAAGCCAGGAGGGACAGGATTTTGTGAACAGATTATTAGCAGTGTCAAATTGGGGAGACCCCAGGGAACCTAGGACTGAGAAATGGCCACTGAACTGAGTTACTAGAAGCCCTCAGAGAAAGCAGCTCAGGAAAAGTACCAGCGGCAGAGTGTAAGAGACCACAGGGAATAGAGATGGGCTGCACAGAAGCCACAGGCAGAGACCAAGCATTTGAAAACCCAGCAGACAAAAAAAAAAAGATAGACAACTCAGAGGCAGCTACGCTGGGAGCAGACTTTTGCAGAAGGGCCAAACTGTTTGGAGTGGCAGGTAGGCAGGTGTCTCCCAGGGACCTGAGCTCAGGAGCCAAGGCAAGGCCCTGGGCGGGCCTACAGGGGCCCAGGCCTGGGTGTGAAGGAGGCAGTGGCCCCACACAGGAGTGCTTTCAAGTAGCTGCAGGGCAGAGGAAACCCAAGCTTCCCAGTGCTGCTGCGGCATCAATACCTCCCAGTTTTCAAGGAGGCTGCAGGAGGTGTGGCCCCTAGGCCGTGGCAGGGCAACTGCTTTATGGACAGAGCAGCTGGCAAGAAATCAAGGCACAGCATTTCAGCCTGAGATGAAAGGGAGTTTTTTATTCCTATCCATGCACCCACACTCCACTCTCCTCTCTGGGGGGGAGGTTCTCAGGGTGGGTAGTAGCTTAGAGACTTTCTACTTCCTCACTCCCCTCTGGAGAAAAACACACAGTAGGTTACAGGGGACTGTGGATTAAGGGAAGAGTCTGTGCTTTGGGAAGATTTCCATGACCCAGGCTTCCCCTGCTGGAGAAGGAGGGCCTGTGAACACACCAGGTGCAGACAAGGAGAGCTCCAAATTTGTTCCCTCCATCTTCCCCCATCACTCCCCACTCTACTACTATATTTAGAGATTTACCACTTCTGTTCACATGTACATCTGTGCGTGTACATGCGTGTGAGCATGTGTGTGACACAGAGAATCGGAGAGACAGAGAGATACAAAATGAGAGATAAAACAACTCCACGGCTGCCCCAAACACCCCACCTTGTCAACCCTGCTCTATCTGCAACCACTGAGACTCACTGAATGACCCTGAAACCCTAAAATGTTCTAGACATTACTCCTCAGCCCACACCACAGATAGAAAATCCAGGACCCTTTATTGAGAACATACCCATCCATGCTTTGAAAAAGAAATAAAGGAGGGAGAAACCAGGACGTTCTCTGAGTAGCTCTCTCATTAACAACTCAACACACATTGAGGCCTCCGTGCTGAGCAAAGGAGCACAAAGATAAATGTGGCTCTGGGGGATGCAGCCTTCCCTGGGAGGGCACTCACAGCAGGGAGACCATTGCGACAGGGAAGCAGTACAGGCAGCAGTAAGTGCTGAGGGCAGAAGCAGAAAGACATGCCCAGGGGTTCTCTCCCTGGTTGCCCCTGAGATTCATCTGAGGAACCCTAAAGATATATTGATGCCCAGGCCCCACCTGGACTGATGGAATCACCCTTTGATGATGGGGCTTGGGCTTCAGCGGTTTTATAAGCTCCACAAGTGACTCTAAAGTGCAGCCAGGGAGGGGAACTCTAAACCATACTTTCAGAATCGGCATGACAAAAGGCAAAACAGGGGTCCGGCTCCAGGGAAGTGCCACTAACTGGAATCTGTGACTCCCCACGATAGGATGGCACAGCAGCTACTGGGGCAGTAATAGAGACACCCTGGTTGCCAGAACAACCCAGAATGCAAAGAGTGGCTGAGGTTTTAATCTGCAAACTTGACCTCAAGGCTGGAAAAGACCAAGAGGTTTTGCTGACCTGGAGTCCATAAGCACCCTGTCCCTCTCTTTCTGAAACTCCGTTGAGTTTTATTCTTGCCATTTTGTAACACTCCAGTGTGCCAGAGGGGTGAAAAGGGAAAGCATTCCCCGTTAAACACCCTCAAGCCCAGGAAAGGGTTGATGGTGGGCCTCTGTGTGGGGGTCTTCAAGCCCAACTCCAAAGAGGTCTGGAGAGGAGAGGGCAAGCTGAACCCTGGAGGAAGAAGTGATTATCTATCTTGCCAAGGTAGCTAGCTTGTTCAGTGTGAGGCAGAGAGCCCAGGGCTCAAATCCAAGCCTGGCACCCCAGAGTGATTCTCATGCTGGCCACAGATGTTACACGGTGTGATGGGCCAGGGCTCAGAGTTTGAAATAGGAAGCCAGGGTTTGAAATTGCCTCTTCATAGAGGTGTGGCCTTGGACACATTCTGTCTGCAGAATTTCTCCATCTCTAAAATGGGCACAATGTATCAAACTCAGAATTGTTTGTAATTGTAAGAATTAAGTGACATGATGTACAAAAAGCTGTCAGAACACAGTCTGGCGTGGAGTTCAGTTGAGGGAAATTGCAGTCTTTGAGAGGAAAATAAACATGAGAATTTCCTTTGACAATCATAAAACACTCTCTTAAAAGCTGGATTTTTTAGGGGCCTCCCCGGTGGCGCAGCGGTTGAGCGCTGGGTTGCGAAGCTGCGCGCGGCCTCTGCGGCGCCGGTTCGATCCCCGGCTGCTCCCCGGCCACCAGAGGAGGGTCCCACATGGCGCGCAGACCTCTCCTGCCGCCCGCTGCTCCCCTCAGCAGTGTACCTCGGTCCTTCTGCCTGCTCTGCTCCCCGCTCTGGCTCTGGTGAATTCTCTCGCCCTCCCGCGCTTCTGACTGTACCCAGTGCATGTATAAACAAAACAAACAAAGAAACCAGCAAACAAATAAATAAAGCACGCCTCTATAAAAAAAAAAATAAATAAATAAACGGTGAAAATGGTAACAATATTAAAAAAAAAAAAAAAAAAAAAAAATAAAAGCTGGATTTTTTAGACATTATCTTCATCATCATTTAACCTAGAATGGGTGAAAGTGAATTACCTGGAAGTGCAAAGAGCAGGTCCAGTTCTTTCCTAGGGAAATACTCCTCCAGGCATGGCAGGCAGGGGTGTGGGCAAGGCCAGGGGCTCAGCAGCAGCTGTGGGGCTAACTTGCTTCTTGCCTCTCCCAGGAACTCTAGGTTCCAGGAAGGTAAAAATGTGCTTATTTGCTGCCCCTCTCTCTCAGGCTCCCTGCACAACACATGGTGGGGACTCAAAGAATATCTGGCGTTCAGTCTGAGGTGAAATTGGAGAGGTTGATATAGCAGGTCAAGAGGCAAATCTGTGAAGGTGAAGAAGGTTCATGGACTGCACTTCAGTGAATGATTAGAGCCCAGAATGATTGTGAGCAAGCAGGCAAGAAGACAGGTTGGTCCAATCTAGGGTACCAGTGCCAGCTTCCCCCTCTTACCCACTGACTCTTTCCTATTGAAGGTGGAGCTGCACATGGTGTGTTGGAGCTGCAGGGTCCTCACACACAGAGAAGCTGCCATTGCCTCACATCTCAACATACCCATCTGATTGAGGCCAAGTATCTCTGGTTTCTCACCTCTCACTTTGTAATGTAAATATTATCACCATATAATGAGAACACTGGAAGCTCGCAAATTGTCTCTTCAAATCTCTCAAACTGTGACCCCTCTCCACACCCGGAGGAACCCATCTTCCATCAATGTCCATGGTCACTCAACAGGGAGGGCTAATTGGCCGTGAAGGCATATTCGTATTCCAGCATGGCCACGACTCAGGAACCATGGCAGCCTGTGCGTCCTAGCACCTGCTGCCTGCAGACACATTATCCCAGGTCCTTTCAAGCTCCGTGGCTTTCCAGTTTGTTGCAAACATTTTCACTGAAAATGTAAATACTTTGAAAGGTTGTAAATTTAAAACCAGGCAGGATTTGGGCACAGTCCATCAGAGCAAGCTCCACCAGGAGAAATGTTAGTTTATCTGGTGCCTCCACGGGTGGATTATTCATGCACACAGGTCTCTCAGCAATCCAAAGCCCAGACTCCCATCATTGACCTTCACACCCTTATGAAGAGCACCAGGTTGTGTGAGACCCACGAGACAGGCCCCTTAACACAGATGAAAGAATCTGAGCTCTTCAGGAAGTAGAGTTGAATTTCTATCTGAGCTTTGGAGACAAGGGCCTCGCAAAATTCCCTCACTATCTCAAAGGTGGGGGGGCACTATTCATGTGGACAGCCTGTCATGGTCATGGGGGCCTGCCCTCAAGGGGACTGGCCCACAGGCCATTCTTTTTTTTTTTTAAAGATTGATTTATTTATGCAAGAACTGGGGTATGGACCAGAGGTGCGGGAGGGTGAGAGGATTCACCAGTGACAGAGTGGGGTGCAGAACAGGCAGACAGACCGAAGACACTGCTGAGGGGAGCAACGGTTGAGGCAGGAGAGATCTGTCCCGTCATGTGGGTTTCTCCCTGGCCGGCTGGGAAACAAACCCGTGCTGCAGAGGCTGCGGACAGCCTCACAGTGCTGTGCTCAACCTGCTGTGCCACCAGGGAGGCCACAGGCCATTCTTAAATGTGCCAATATAGGGATGTTTGTCAGCCCTCTCATGAGGCTGCTGAGCCCCTTCCTCCTGATAAGAGATCAGCTGTAAGGGATACAAGGAAGAGAGTGAGATACAGTGACCTGGGGTCAGTTATGTTAACTACCAGAGCCCAGTTTCATGCATAAGGGAACAATACTTGGGAAGATCTTAGGGAGTGAGGGACCATGTAGTTTAGAGCACAACATGGTGGTGCCTCCTTGTCACACAGGAGCAAGCTTAGGGCTATGTGGGGGCCAACATATCCCAGGTGTCATGGGACACCTGGGGCTCATCCTGGGCATTGAATTACCAAATACCTTGTGCAACTCCTGAAAGCTGGAGTTTTGCCCAAGAAAAAGGATCTAAATTCAGACAAGGATGGGAAGTGCTGCTTACTTGGCAGCAGAGTCTGCCTCGGGCCTTCATGAAAGGAACCCCCAATTCAGTTTCCCCAACACACACACTGCTTGTGATTCAGGGTTAATCCCATAAAATTGCCCAGGACACAGGCTCTTGACATAATTGCAGGCCTTGAAGTGGTCACTAGAGGGCTCAGGATGGCACTGAGGCTGCTGCCCCAGGGAGGCCACAGGACAGGGATAGCCTGGGAAATAAGACAGGGCTAGAGGAAGAGGGAGAGAAGAAGGAAGAGGAAAGAGGGGTAGGGACGCAGGAGAACAGCTATGCTGTGGAAGGGCAAGATGCTTTCCCACAGAAGCTTCTCATCAGGATACAGAAAGACCCAGAGAATGGGCCTCCCCGGTGGCGGCGCAGCAGTTGAGCGCTGGGTTGCGAAGCTGCCCACAGCCTCTGCGGCGCTGATTCGATCCCTGGCTGCTCCCCGGCCACTGCCACTGGAGGAGGGAATGGCGTGCAGACCTCTCCTGCCGCCCGCTGCTCCCCTCAACAGTGCACTTCGGTCCCTCTGCCTGCTCTGCTCCCCACCTTGGCTCTGGTGGATTCTCTCACCCTCCCGTGATTCTGACTGTACCCAGAGCTTGTATAAATAAATAAATCTTTAAAAAAAAAAAAAAGACCCAGAGAATGCCCCCACGCCTCCCTACTGGGCTCCTAGCAGAGAAAGCACTTGTGAACAACCTCCTCATAGAGAAACACTGCATACCCAATTTTCTTGAACTCGCTGGTTTCCCACCTCCCCTCTATCATCAAATGCAAAAATATCCCTGATTCTGTCTGGCAGCCCTGATCTACAAGTACCTACAGGCAGGCATCCAGCAACTGGGAGAGGCCCATTGGCTTGTGGAAATAGCACCTGCTGTGGGTTTACTATGGCCTGAGTTCAAATCCTACTTGTATATAAATGTACAATGTTAGGGAAATTGCCTCTCTGAAGTCTTTTCCTCATGTGTAAATGAAGGATTATTCTCTCCCTTATTAGCCTCCATGAGAACTTAAATGAGAGACTGACCCATCGCAGGTCCTCACAAGTGGTAGATATAATTTGAGAATACCAAACTGACCCCATCAGAATTAACCTGTGGGGCTGCAGGATTCATCAACTCCTACAGCTACCTGTACTTCCTTCCCCATGCTCTTTTCTGCCCTCACCCCATTCCTATCCCACCCAAGCCCCAGGCCTATGGAGAGTCCTCCTTAGTCCTGTCCTCTCAAGGAGAGGAGTTTCCTAAAGTGAAAACCATTTCGGAGTTTAGGCTCAATATGACAATCTTGGAGCAATTCTTTCTCCCAGAGAGACCGGACTGTGAAGTGTAATGAAAACCATGGGTTAATTAGGAGTGGCAGCCATCTTGCCAAGAGGAGCACCTTGTTGCAGTTCGTCTTGCCTCCAGAGCCACCATCGGGTTTCAGAGATTCTGCACCACCATCCTGGGTCCTCCTCCACCCCAGTGCTAGAGATCTCCAGCTAAGTCACGCCAGAGTTGCCTTCACTCAACTCTGTTAATTTCTCTTGCAGTTTATTCTCTTGTGGTTTCCCGATAGTCTAACTTTTATCATCCCCTCTACAGACTGGGGATGGGAGTGGGCAGAGCTGACATAGATGTGTATGAGGGCTTCACCGAAGGTGCCCTGAGAAGTGACCTTAGAGAAGGGTAGAACCTTAAGTCCCATGCTTCCACCATGATGATGAGATGTGTGAGAATCCCACAGGGTGGAACCAGCGACAGGGGCAACACGATGGATAAAGACAAAGGGGAAAGAGAAAGCACACTGATCAGAAGAAGGCGGGTGGGGGACGCGCGTCGGGAGAAAGCCACTCCACCTGGGTTGGAAGCCTGGGTGCCAAGTAATTCCACTTTGCAGTCACTTCATCTGTAAAATGGAGGTAATAAAATCATACCTTACTCTTAGGACTCTCATGAGCTAAAATATATACAGCTTTTTAAATGGTGTGACACTCCTCAAAACTCTAGGGAATCCTCCTACTGTCCATCCTCATTTACAAATTACTCAGAATCCTGTAATTGTTTTCCTTCCCCATTTCTCTCAGATCCACCCCCCCCCCCGCCACTTCTTCTGCACTCCAGTGGCTTCACTACAGTCCTGTCCTCATCCCTACATGCTGGGCCCAGCCTGTGGTCATCTCCTCCCTGCCCTCTGCATGGGCTCCCTCTCCCCGACCTCATCAGGCTCCACTGACCTCGGTAGAAGGATCCAAAAGGAGCTCATTTAATTCAATTCTCACAACTTCCCTCCGATATAGGTATTTCCTCATTTTACCAATGAGGAAAATGAGCCTTAGAGAAGAGAAGGAATTTGCTCAGTCATTCCACAAGCAAACAGCAGAGTCAGAATTCAAACCAAGGTCCATGTGGTTCCAGGCTTTTCTTATCACTCCAGCCTGTCTTCCAAGCCAGACTCTGAGGCAAAACATCCAGCAAACTGCCACTGTCTGCGATCTAGGCCAGTCCATTCCTCCCACCAGTCCATTCCCATGCCACACACATCTCACCCTCATCAACACGCTTATCCCATGCAGTCAAAGAGCAGGCTAGAAAGGAGAGAACAAAATACTTTAGGAGTGAGAGAAATTTGAGGAAGAGAGGTGCTAGAGAAGGAAAACACTGACTAAGAAGGCATCCACAAATTTGGGGACTTCTCTGGTGAACCCTCCAATTCTCTGTCCAGCTTGGCTATCTTCTCCATTAGGTGTGGGATTCCGTGGAGAGCGAACACCACTACAAGCAGAGGAGAGCGGAGCAGGAGCTGATGAAAGACCTGCAAAAGCTCCAGTTGCTCCGAGTGAGCTCAAGCCACTTGGTCCAGCTGCACATCCCAGGCTGTGGGAACATGCAGATGAGGCTCCCACAGCTGTGGGGATCTCCTGGAGTCCTCACAGTATCCTGGCAAGCACTAGAGGAAGGCCTCAGGCAAGCCACACAACTGTCACATCCAGAAAGGGCTTTGAGGTGGTTTTGCAAACCTCAGAGATGGAAGCTCAACACGCGTCTGAGAAAAATTCCTGAAGAGACTGTAAGCAAAGGTGCCGGGCACTTGGGAAGGACGGCTGAGCCCCCAGTCAGACAGTGTATGTTCAGTAATAAGGTCCTGTCAGGTACAGCTCATCTCCTCCTTGACAGGGTCACCAGGCTGGTAAACCAGGAAAATGGGGTTTGCCTTTGTAGCTGATCTTGAAAATATCTGACAAGCTCTTCATGAAATTGTGTACAAACCAGAGAAAGGCCCTTACCCCAAGCCCTCAGCTAGAAGGTGGCAGGATTTGTGGGTTATGTAGCTGTTGTGCAATCATACCCAAGTGTATTACCAGTGGCTCAAGAGTATTGATAAATGCCCTGGAGGGAAATATCTGGGTGTGTGCTATAGGGCTCTGACCTGTACCACTGCATGTGCATCAACATATCAATTCCCTGGATCAATAGATGGAAAGGATTTGAAGCTGGGAGCAACAGAAGATATATATTGGCTGTCAAAGATAGGATCTGAAATATCTTAATCAGCTGGAGAGATGGCCTGAACTTAGACAAGATAAAATGAATTAGGGAAAAAATGTGGATTCCTAAACAAAAAAAAAAAAGCTACAGCCCTGTTATGGGTTGCACTGTGTCCCTCTAAAACATAGAGGTTCAAGTTTTAACCTCTAGGACCTCAGCATGTGACCTAATTTAGAAATAGGGTTGTTGCAGAATTAGTTAAGATGAGGTCACTAGAGTAGGATGGGTCCCTAATTCAACATGACTGGTGTACTTATTAAAGGGGAAATTTGGAGACAAACAGGCACACAGAGAGAATGCCATGCAAAGATGGAGGCAGAGATCAGGGTGTTGATTCTATGAACCAAGAAATACCAAAGACTGCCAGGAAACCACCAGAAGCTAGGGAGATGCAAGGAACAGCTTCTCCCTTGTGTTCCTCCGAAGGAATCAGCTGTGCCAACACCTTGATCTTGCACTTTTAGGTTCCAGGGCTTTGAGACAGTGCATTTCTATTGTGGAAGTCACACAATTTGAAGTACTTAAGGTGCAGTACCTGGACTGATGAGGTACACTGCCTGGGCCTCACCTGGAGGGTCAGATTTGATCCTGGTCACCTCAATTTAAGACAAGTGGGAGGATGTCCAGAGTCATATGTCCAGAAACAAATCACAGGTAGACTAATGGGAGTGGGGAATCAGTGAGAAGTTATTGGCCTCTAATATTTGAAAAGCTGCAGCATTGAAGTGACGGGGTTTGCCTAGTACAGCCGAATGGGGAACAGATGGAATGCACAGGGGGAGACACAGACTTCAGAGAAATATGGAAACTTTCTATTAGATATTGTAGGCCAAAAATATCAAATGGCCACCTTGCAGAGAGATGAGCATTCTATCTTTGCAGAGCTAAAGACTCCACCAGCTGAACCCTTGGTAGGAACTTGTGGAGGTGACTCCCACATCTTGCAGCTCCAAAAGGGGCCTCTCAACGTCCTGCCTGGATGACACCACCAATCCAGGCCTCTTATCCATTTGAAGTTAAAGGCAATTGTAGGATATTTGGCACCAAGATCGTCCATTGATGGCTTTAACAGATAAAATTGCACACTGAGGGTAGTAAGTGTAGACTCACGAACCTCACAAGATCAAGTTTGGTGAGAGGGAAGAACCTGCTCACCTCACAAGAACAAGGATCCCAGAAGGATGAGAGGTGGGGAGGAAAGTGTCCCTACTTTCCATCATCCAGGAAGAGAGGGAACTGGAGGCCTAAGAGTTAACCAACCCCTAACTTCAGGGAGTGCCATGCTGGTGGGCGCCTGAAAGGGGCTCAAGTGAGTTCTCTGGGAAGAGGCAACTCTGATACTGCTAAGAAGACCGTTCCCAGGATGGCCTGATGTAACAGTGAGCATCTACATGACTGTGCTTCTGCATTTAGTCCTCCTTTAAACTAGTCCTCCCTCAAATGCAAATCAAAACTACCATGAGATACCATCTTACACCGGTGAGAACGGCACATATTAAAAAAACTAGCAACAACAAATGTTGGCGAGGATGCGGAGAAAAAGGAACTCTCCTGCACTGTTGGTGGGAGTGCAAACTGGTCCAACCACTATGGAGAGCTGTGTGGAGATTTCTGGACCTACTAAACATAGAGCTTCCATATGATCCAGCAATTCCACTCCTAGGTATTTACCCAAAGGACACAGAAACATCAATTCCAAAGAGCACCTGCACCCCTATGTTTATAGCAGCACTGTTTACAATAGCTAAGCTTTGGAAACAGCCCAAATGCCCAAAAATAGATGACTGGATCAAGAAGATGTGGTCTATATACACCATGGAATATTACTCAGCATTCAAAAAAGATAAACACATGCAATTTGCAGCAACATGGATGGCGCTGGAAGGGATCATGCTCAGCGAAATAAGCCAAAAAGAAAAAGAAAAATACCGGATGGTCTCACTCATAGCAGGAATCTAGAAAACTTAAATAAGAGACCAGGAAAATGAATAACTATAAGAAAGTGAAAATCAAAATCAACAAAAAACTATGAACCAGAGACACTCTATGGGGGTGGGGCGTGGGGAGGGGAGGGATTGGGGTCAAAATAAGGGGGTTGCAATTGTATGGGGAATATAAAAATAAAATTAATTTAAAAAAATAAATTATATTAAATTAAAAAATTAAAAAAATTAAATTAAAAAAATTAAAAAAACTCGTCCTCCCTCATTTTACCACATAAACAGATTAAGTAACTTACATAAAACCCACAACCAAAAAACAGTCAAATTCCTTCCCATATTCGTTCTCCTTCCAAGTTTCTACCCTGCTTCCCCAGGGAAGGGTTTGGGCAGGAGTACCAAGACATCATGCTGAGCAGCTGGTGTCACTTCAGCCCCTTGGGAAGGGGATGAAGATACTATTCCACAATATCCAGCTTCCTGTATTTGTCATCCTGAAGTCCTCTGGTTCTCCCAGGCTGAGGAGCAAGGTTCTCTTCTGCTCAGATTACTGCTTCTTCTGCTGTCAATCTCTGTCCCTTACCACAAGCCCTCAGGTTTACTCCCTCTCTAAATCAACAAGCTACCTTGACCAGATCTTGTGTGGCTGGATTTTCCAACCCTCTTCTGATGCTGGATGCCCTCCACTGAGCACACCTGGGTTAGTCAGGGTGCTCTCTAAAGCCCACACCCAGAATGTAGATACAACGACGAAGGAGAACCTGTTTGGAACCTGGGCGGCCTTCTCTTAGTGCCATGTAAGATGTTGTTTTGAGCAGCCCCATCACCCTGTCAGCTCCTATGAAGTCTGCACACAATTAAACCCCTCAGATTTTTCTCAGGATCTGCAGCCAAATCAAGCCTGCCCCCACCTCCACCCCCCACATGAACTTGAGTAATTAATTTCTGCAATCTAAATGTGACTTTCCATCTGCCCCTGTTAAATTTCATCTTGCTGGTTTAAACACAGCATTCCAGTCTGTTGAGATCATTTTGAATATTTATTCTGTCTTTTATAGGAGCTGCCCATCATAGCCTTGTCATCAACAAATTTGATAAGCTCGCTTACTCCAGATTCATCCAAGTCATGGATAAAAATGTGAAGCTTCATTTTTCAGAATCTCACCTGCCACAACTCATCTTCCCTTTTGGAATTCCTAATCATGCTATTATACTTCCCCAAGTCAGACTTCCACTATCTAAGGAAGGACTGTAGGCATGTCATTTCTTTCCTTGCCTGTTACTAACTCCAGGCTGATGTGTTCTCTTCATCCAAGCACTGACAAATACTGTCACCGTGTAGTTCTTGGTAATGGTCAGAACAAATCCAAAGGAGAGTTTTAGTGGCTATTTCTCTACCTTGCGAGCAATGACAATGTTGTGAAGGCAGGAATGCTGAAATGTGTGTGATCCTCCACTTTAAACAGTATTTGACATCCAACAGAAGCCAGGCTGCCTCTCCTCCCATCATTACCATAGCAGGTCTCCTGACAGCTTTATAAGCGCCACTGGGAAAACAGCATCCAAATTCTTCCGACAGGGAAGGGAAGCTGTAATAAGGATATGTCATAACTTGGACCTGCTTAACAGCGAGACATCTCAGGATCTTGGCATTGGTCAGTGAGGAGATAAGAAATGTTCTCTGGCATGTGGTGCTTAGAGAAAGGGAGTGAGGACAAAATTAAGGAAATGAAAAGGAAAAGGAGGCCTTGATGAACAGCCTCTCCACTCTCTTGCCATTGCTATGTGAGAATTGCCCCTCTTCTGCTGGAATGAGGTACAGGATTTTTCCATGAGATGCTGATGGGCATTTGTGAATAACTGTTGACACCATGAGCCATGGATGGAGAAAAGCATACGTATTGGTTGTATGTAGGCTCTGAAGCCAGGCAGCCTGGGTTTAAATCCCAGCTCTACTTCTTATCAGCTGTGTGACCTTGGAAGAAATTGTTTTATCTCTCAAGGTTTTCAGTTTCCTCATGCGGAAAGTGAAGACGAAAATAATACATGCACATGAAGCACACCAGGATTAAAAAAGATATGCATATACAAAGTTTAGCATCATACCAGCTCGAGGAATAATAGCTTGTTATTATGGAACAATAACTTGGAGACACTGAGTGCTAATAGTTCCCAGGATGGAAGGGTGAAGTGGAAAACACTGAAAAGGTGAAAATAAAAAACAAAGATATTGGAGGTTGTTGGAAGTGAAGGGAGTTCATCACAAGGAGTGAGGCAGCAATGTGTGGAACTGACCTGCAGATGGAGCCTAGGAACATGCCTAGGTCAAGGTCAGTAAAGCGATGCAGGCAGCTTGAAGCCTCAGGAGTTTAGAGAAATAGTTTTGTTGTTTTGTTTTGTTTTGTTTTTCAGTATAAAAAGGAAGTCAGTCAAAAATTTTCTAAATGGCCCATATTAGAAAGAAGCATAAATATTCTGTGTCTAGAAGTCTGTTCTGAGAAAATAATCATCAATAGGCACAAAGATTTATACACAGGATGTTCTCTGCAGGATTATTTATAATAGTAAAAAATGGTTTACAACTAAAGATGTCCAGGCACCAGAGGATTTGTTAAATAAATTATGGCACATCCATATGATGAAACACCAGGCAGCCATTAAAAAGTCAGTCACTGAGAAGCATAGCTAAGACATGGGGAAATTATCACAATATGTTGTTAAATGAAAAAGGTTGGTTACAAAACAGCACATAGTAGAATCACAATTTTGCTGCATATATATATTGAAGAAAACATATTAAAATGTTGAATAAATGTGCATTTCTTCTACAAACACTTTTTTTTAAGATTTATTTTATTTATTTATGCATACAAGAATTGGGGTGTAGGCCAGAGACGTGGGGGGTGAGAGGATTCGCCAGAGACATAGTGGGGAGCAGAACAGGCAGAACAGAAATACACTGAAATACACTGCTGAGGGAAGCAGCAGGTGAGACAGGAGAGGTCTACTGCTGGCAATAGCTTGACAGCGCTGAGACTTTAACCCCTGCACCACCAGGGAGGCCCTACTTCTACATACACTTGTTAAGGGAAAAAAATGACCATGAAGAAGTTACAATAGAGGGCCTCCCGGGTGGCCTTGGGGTTAAGTCCCAGTGCTATCATTGCTATGGCCTGAGTTCGATCCTCCATCCCTGGCCAGGGAGCTAACCCACAAGGTGCAGCAGACCTCTCCTGTCTTGCCTGCTGCTCCCCTCAGCAGTGTATTTCAGTCTACCTGTTCTGCTCCCCACTTTGCCTCTGGTGAATCCTCTCACTTCCAGCCCCACCCCCACCCCATACCTCAGCCTACATTCCAATTCTTCTATGCAAAAATAAATTTGAAAAAAAAAAGCTACACTAGAAAGGAGCTCCCACAATCAGTTCATAATAGAGACTCATTAAACTCAGAACACAGGAATGCAAACAGCAATGATTGAATGCCAGGAGCAGTAGTAGGTACCTTCTAGAAAAGACATGCCTGTTTTGAAGGCTGAGGACTAAGAGATTCTGCATGCCACTGGCAAGAGGCCAGGTAGAGGCTAGAAAAAAAGAAGATTTAGGTCAGTGGCTCTCTACCATGGCTGCATTTTAGAAGTTAAAAAAAATTACCAATGTCCAGGCTTAGGGATTCTAACTTAATTAAGGTTTAGGAAGGGGCCTATCATCTGCTTTTTTAAAGCTCTGAACCATTGAATTCCTGTTGAGCTGGGTGAAGCTGCTGTCACCTGCACATGAAGGGCACTTGGGTCTTGCTCTTTCAACTGAACCCAGCATGTGAACAGGGACTCACTCTGGAAGCTGGAGACATGCTGAGAGAGAGCAGGTGGCCCCAAAGCACCTGCTCTGCCCTCAGCCTTGAGGGAAATTAACAGAAGTGCCCCTTAGACCTGACCTGTTTGGGAGCTTTTGCTACCAGGACATTGATCTTCACTTAGACTCCTGATGGGGCCCAGCTTAGCAGCTGACTCCATAAAGTGCACACACAGCTGGTTCTACAAAAGGAAGAAGGGACAACAACACTGGGAAATCTACAGGGGCCTGACTCTGTAAGGTGGAGCTTCTGTTTTGCTTTTGGGCAGAATAATACTCAGGTCAACAAAGCAATGTGAGAAGCTTAAGGGTAGTCTGCTCTGGGTAGCCGAGGCCTCTCATAAGGCTCCTAGTTTCCCCCAGGCACCTTAAGGGAAGAGGAGCAAAGGGAACAGGCAGCTAGAAACAAAAGTTTGTATTAAATGATACGATCTCCCCCAGCTTCTCATTACTAGGTATAAAGTTACTCAAGGCACCAAAAGAAGGGAAAGAAGAGGCCCGGACTGGGTGCTTTACACAGTGGATCCACCCATCCCTGAATAATTAAGATCCAACTGCAGTTCTTTTGTATCCCTTTAAAGTGGGGCTCCTGGGGGGCCTTCAGGACAATGACTAGAATAACTGAAAGGAAGTTTTGGTTCAAGTGGATCAATGCAGATGGTGAGTAAAGATGGCGTTAAATTGCTATCCCTAAAGTCATTTCCCTTAAGTTGGGGTGTGACGGGTTGGGTGTATGGAAGTCCTCCTCCATCAAGTGTGGCAGAACAGAGCTTCAGATAGTGCAAAATGCTGGATGATCAAACCATAACCCACAACTTTGCAATGCACTACATCCTTTGTACATGGATGTATATGCGTACATTTATAGCACATGTGTATCTCAATGTACAACATATTTACCTTCCAAATGTTTGGCTCCACAGGAGGCTACTACTGGCAACAGTTGTGTAACAGGGTGGTCCCCAGGAAAGGGGAAAGTTTCAGGTTTCCTGCCCCATCTAAGGGAGGGTGGAGCTGAGTAGGGAGAAGAAGCTGCAGAAGGGACAGGGACAGGAGGAAGGAAGGAAGCAGGATGGAGAGCCAGAAGGAGACCTGGAGGAGGCACATGGAGCTGAGAGACACGTGAAGAAACTGAAACTGTGCTTGCCTTTTGGCCATGGACTGGGTGAAACAGATGTGGGTGAGAGACCCGTGGGCAGCTTTTATCTTGGCAGCTTTTATCTTAACAATGGCAGCTTTTATCTTGATTTTGATTTTGCTCTTTTCCTCCCAGACTTGTCTGGTTGCTACTTTTTTTTTCTTTTTTTTTAAAGATTTATTTATTCATACAAGAACCGGGGTACAGGCCAGATGCGCAGGAGGGTGAGATGATTCACCAGAGACAGAGTGGGGAACAGAACAGGTAGACGGATGAAATACACTGCTGAGGGGAGTAGCGGGCAAGACAGGAGAGGTCTGCTGCACCATGTGGGACCCACGCCGGCTGGCCAGAATAGAACCAGCGCTGCAGAGGCTGCGGACCGCTTCACAGAACAGCGCTCAACCGCCTGAGCCATCAGGGAGGCCCTTGTCTGGTTGTTTCTAATCCTTTTTTGTGGGTCCCCACTGAAAGGTGCATTTGATTTGTGGCAGGCTTTGGGGCCTTGCTCTGGGCCAATCCTGCTTGGGTGGACTTTTACCCACGAGGGGATTGGTGACTTTGGGTGCTTGATTTAGGAACTATATTCTTTGCTTTTCCTGTATTGTTTCCTAATTGTATTAAAGTTCCTTTTCATTAAAGTCTCATATGTTTTGTGTTGATACAGCAGATGGCAGAACCTATTTAGAGCAGGCAGGTTTGCGGGGTCTGGGGTGCCCCTCTCCCTGCCCTATAACAGCTGGGCTACCAAAGGTGGGGATGGCCTGAGACTAAATAACCACCACAGAGAATCCACACCAAAAGGGGATGAACCATTTCTGGAAAATCAAGAAATGGCTATAATCTCCATTCAAGATAACTGACCTCAAGGGCCAGAAAGAGCCTTAAGGTTCATATGAGCACCTCTCTTTCATAGAAGGGGGATCTGGGTTTGGCAGAAATGCTCAGCTGGGAATCCTCCCTGGTTTCTTATCCAGTATCCTCCTTTGGAACTTACAGCTATCTCCTCTAATTTGATCCTCAGGAGACTGGCAGAATAGAAGGCCATCAGTCATCTCCACTACCAACACTTCATATCCCAGAAGAGGCCAGGCAGAGACAATCTTAGTCAAATGCAAAGATAACCTGGTAATATCGACAAAGCTTCAAATTCAAATGAGTTCCAGGTGCAAGTCTGATTAAATCATCCTTATGAAACGCAGATCAATGAGGGCAGTGTCATGGCAGGACTCCGCACACAGAGCAGTGTCTCTAAAGCTTTCATTTGTTCAGGGAAAGCCCAAAGGATTCCCTGTCCTCTGGTTTCAGGTCAAAGAATGGAGGACAATGAGCAAGTCCCCCATGGAGAAGTGGGCTCAAGGTCAAATTCTCCCAATGGACTTTCCTCCAGGTTTCACCACTGTGCCTGGTGGCAAATTGAATAGGAAATCATCACCTTCCCCCACACATACAAACATTGAAAATACCAAGTATAGTAATTTCTCATTGGTGAGTCCCTGACTAATGTCAGGATTAAAAACTACATTCTGCAAGGTTTGGTTTTCATCTCTCATTCTCACTAAAGCAAAACACTACAGCAGAGAAAGGGAGAATGACATGGCAGAGTCAGGCCACTTTCAGCAGCCCCTTCCCTTTCAGAACTCTGCTCTCGGCCGGAACATTTCCCTGCTACTTTCTAGCATGCAACTTGGTTACAAGGGAAATTTCTTCGGAAACTCTTGGAGGCGATTCTTCCATCTAAGATAGAAAATGATATACATGAAGATCCCCTTCCAGATTACCCATTACAGAGCCATCTCCTTAACTAAGGCAGATGTCATCAAACTGAAAGTCTAGAGAGGGCCTCCCTGGTGGCCCAAGGGGTTAAGACACAACCTATGAAGCAATCCGCAGCCACTGCAGCACGAGTTCGATCCCCCCGGGGCGGCCTGCCCCAACTGCTGCTCCCCTCAGCAGTGTATTTCAGTCAGTCTGCCTGTTCTGTTTCCCACTCTGTCTCTAGTGGATCCTCTCACCCTCCACACCTCTGGCTTGTGCCCCTGTTCTTGAATGTATAAATAAATAAATCTTTTTTAAAAAAAAAGAAAGTCTAGAGAGAAGGAGATTTAAGAAGTATAGCACTATGCCAGTGAAGCCTAGCATTGCCCACACAATCTGTAAAAGATGGGCTCATTCAGTCATTTTATTTCATTCCTAGTCAAGGCGTTTACTTTGGCTAGGTTAGTTAGACCAAGTTAGTTTAGTTTTGTCATAAATTTAAGGACAAATTAGTGATGGATCAACTCAAGCACAAAGGTCTGAAAGAGAAAACTTTTTCTTTAGAGATAACTATTACACACACACACACACACACACACACAACTGATTAACATAGAAACAGGCTACTGATCAAGATAACTGGGTATATAAAGGATAGTCTCCTGGACCTACTGGGGTCCAGACACTAAAGTATAATTAACCACTACTCCTTTCCAATAGTTATCATCCCTGATCATCAGGTACCTGGCCTTGTTCTTGTCCACACTACAGGTGCAGGGCAGGTGCTCAGTTCCACCCCATCAACTGATCATTGATAAGTGAAGAATTTGTGGCATGGAGAAGGGACTTGGCACTGGGCAATATGTACGATAGTGGAATCCTGGCCTTCAGTCATACCCCTAAAACCCTAGGCCCCAATTCTTTTGGATTACTCCATATTAGTTGTCAGGACCAAGACAAACATACAGAAAAAAACCCAAAACAGTAAATTCCATCACAAAAATTGAGATAACACTAGTAGCTATGTTCTCCTCATCATGCTGATTCACTTCTATCCTTGGAGATCGGAAACATGCCTTGTTCACTGCTGTATCCACAGCTTTTAGCACAGTGCCTGGCACATAATAGGTGCTAGTAAGTGACAAACATATGTGTTTAATGCCACTGTTGGTCGTATTTACCAGGTATACAGGCAATAAATAACAAAGCCTACACTTGAGGACCCTGGAGAATATATGACTGTTAGGGATGTGGGTGGTGGGACACCAAAGCTCAGCTCTGAGTCCTTTAAGGCAATATAACTTCTAATAAAATAGCTTGTCCTTTGTCCTCAATTGCCATTCTACAAGCTCAATCCTCAGTGAAAGAAATCATTGTTGATTGTTTATATGGTAGCAATCTGAGTTGCTATCTTGTTGATTTTCTGTGTAAGATATAGGAGGGTGACCAAGATGAAGAACAGGAGTATCATGATGAAGACTGAAAATAATTGGACCCAATAGCATCTTCTTTCCAAGTGCATGTGCTTCATCCGCCAATCTGCAGTCTGGTCAGACGGACACTCCATACATGTCCATTGTGCCTCTGCCCCCTTGCTGGGGTTCTCCCTCCCCTTTTTATTTTTTTTTTAAGATTTATTTTTTATTTATACAATAGCTGGGGTACAGGCCAGAGGCATGGGATGGTGAGAGGAACTCACCAGAGACAGAGTTCTCCCTCCCCTTTTTAGACCCACATCCTGGGCTTGAAGCTTTCTGGATATTCTTTGGGATTCCTGAACATCCTATGTGAGATTCCCATCTTTTCTCATCCAACTCCTGAATAAAGCTTTACTATATTAAAGGAAACAAAAAAGTCATGGCTGGATTTTTATTGCTTTTTATAAAGAATAAATATGGTTTACACTTTCTGGGTTCCTGGGGGGAGGAGAGAGAAGGGAGGTGGAGATCTGAGTTTCTGTCCTAACTCTGTACCCGGAACCTTGTATCAGTGGATGTGAAGTACTCAGATTTTGCATAAGACAAGATGGCTCCCTAGCCTCAAGGAACTCATCTATCCCCTGAGGAATAGAGCAAGCTGGATATCCACAAGTCAGAGGTAGAATCAGTCTAGTGTGTTTCAATAGGTCCCCAAAGTATAGGGAGACATGATGACATGTACACATAGTATGGGTGAGATTACTTTTAGAATCTTACTTTTTTTATAGGTGGATATAAGAGTCAGACTATTCAAGGATCATACCATTTTATTTGACCAGCTTGACTTTGAACATCCAACTGTGGGCATCCCTGGTGGTGCAAGGGGTTAAGACGCAACCTATGAAGCTAGCCACAGCCTCTGCAGCATGAGTTCGATCCCCGGCCAGGGAGCAACCCACATGGCAAGGCAGACCTCTCCTGTCTTGCCTGCTGCTCCCCTCAGGAGTGTATTTCAGTCAGTCTACCTGTTCTGCTCCTAACTCTGTCTTTGGTGACTCCTCTTACCCCCACACCTCTGGCCTGCACCCTAGTTCTTGTATGCATAAATAATAAATAAATCTTTAAAACAAACAAACAAAAAACATCCAACTGTCCCCAGGCTTAACCACTTTAATTGCCTGATGAACATATTGTAATCTGCCTCCCCTCTGTGGGTATTTGAATTTGTGACTCCCCTGACAGGGATAATCTCTAAGTCTTCTTCCAGCTTTGAAACTCAATAAGAAGTGATTAATAGAAAGGTTTTCAAAGAAGTCAAGAAGGGTGCCCCAAGACAGAGAAGTTTCTGTGACTGCCCCAATCCCTACTAGGAGGAGGCATTCCATGGAGCCAGGCTGGACCTTTTGGCTTCTCTTTCTGATCTGGCTCAGAACGAGGGTCCCACCTCATCTATCCTTTCTCCTGACCCACCCTTCCTAAACAGACAGCACAGACAGCAGGGGGCTGGGAGGACAGAGTTAACAAGCCCAACTCTTAGTCCCACCTAAGTAAGGAAGCTTTCCTCAATCAATCCTCTCCTAAGCCTAAGTCACCACTTGGCACTAGCCCTTGCTACCTTTTATTACCTATGCATTTGCCCATTCATGTTCTCCCTCCCCAAATACCCATATAAGTGTCTATGGATTAAACTGGTGAATTTACTAGTTTCTCTGGGCCTGGACTCAGCCCTGAACCTCTCTATATCTACCAGCACCTAGCATCATGCATCACACACAGTGAGGAGCTTAAAAAATCTTTAACTATAGGGTTACTGGGGCTTTGGTGGTAAACAAGGTGTGATGACATACGTAGAGGTGTGAACCTGTACCTCTAAAACATATACAGTGTTGTAAATCAACATTGTCAATTAACATAATTTTTAATACAAAAAAATGGTGTCCACAATGATGACAGCGATGACTGTTGCCGCCTTTGGAGAAGGAAGGCTCTGGCATTAACTCCTTGAAAAGAGAAAAAAGATGGAAGATCCCCTACCCTTGTGGTGGTAGCTGTGTGTAGAAAGGAGTTTCCCCCACTCACCTTTTTACCTGACACACCTTTCTTTACCTGACACAGCCACCCTTCCTTCTGAGAGGTCTCTCAAAACAGGTCTCTAGGTGACTGAGTGGCGAACTCCCTTTCCAATATTGTATCCCCCTTCCTCCTCCATTCGGAATCTAGATTTGGGGCAGGGTACTGGGTTTTTTCCCAAGCTGCTTCTTAGCCAGTCCCCCTTTTTCTAGTGGTCAAGTCCACTCACTACTCATGCTCAAGTTTCCCTGTGCCCCCTCCTCAAGGTCATCTAGACGTATTCAGAAAAAATGAGAGGCCACTTCAGAACGTCAATAAGTGGGGTGGGGGGCTGCGGGGGGTGGGGGTGAGGAAGGAGGGCGCCCTGGGAGGTGGGAGGGTAAGTGAGGAGCAGGGTGGGAGAGACTAGAAGGAAAGTGGGGGTGGGGAGGTCAAGGAGGCGGCCTTGGAGAGCGCTGGAGAAAGGCGCCGCTACCAAATGTGCAGAATGGGCCGAAGTGATGGGGGGAAAGGGAGGTGCATGAGACATGTGCAAGGATATTGGCTGAAGGAAAAATATATGGGGGACGGGAGGCAAGAGAAGTTAGCCAGTGGGGGGGTCTAGACACCAGCGAGCTTCCAGCCCTTCAATCCCAGCGGCACCGGCTCAGCCACCAGGGCGGGGAAGGCGCGCGCGGGGCGCGCTCGCAGCCCGTCGGTGCTCAGGCTGCCCTCACCCCACGGCGAACGCCAGGAAAGGATCACCCGGGTGCCGAGAGTGGAGGGGCGAGAGTCCGGCCATCACTTCTCCCCCTCCAGACCCGGGACCCACTCCTGCCGACCGTGGCGCACAGAAAGACCCGAGAACTAGGCGCCTGGCGATGGGGAGGAGGCAAGAGCCGCGCTTCAGGTGGCTTCTGGTTGTTTAAAGTTTGCGGCGGGTGAAGAAGCCGGCTCCACCCTGCCTCCCCGCTGGCCGGGCCCCCTCAGCCGCGCCTCGACCCGCGGGGCCGAAGCCCACTCCCCTCTGCGCTCCCGCCTCGCTCGCGTCCCGGCCGCGCTCGCGGGTCTCCATTGCTCCCAGAGCCCGAGCGCCCCCGCGCCCTCCCTCCGCGCCGGCTCTCCAGCACGACGTGAGCGGAAAGTGAATGGGCAGCCCCTACCACAAAGACAAATTACCATGAGAAAAATAAATCAGGAAATCGCCGTTTGCGCCCCCCGTTCCCGCCGCCGCACCCCTCTCCAGCCGCCGAGGCGGAGCGCGGGGCTTCCCGGCCGCGGCGTCTGGGGCCTGGGGGGCAGAGTTTGGGTTCAAGGGCCCTACCATAGAAGGGGGCACAATCCAGATGGGGGGCCCGCCAGCCAGCGACAGGGGAGGAACCAGGACGTCCCCGAGCGGGAGATTTCACACCCCGGGCGGGCCACGCGTTCCCACGCGCTCGTCGCCCGCACTCCCGCTCCACCGGGCTGCTCGTCTGCCTTCTCCGAGCCTCCATCTCGGCCCCCGGGTCCCAACGCCTTTTCAGCCAAACGCGTGGACCGCGGGCGGGCGGGGGCGCGGAGCCCCGGGACCGGGAAAGTGCAGGCGGCTGGAACGCGGTGGGGCGCGGGGCCGAGGTGGCGGCGAGCGAACCGCGCGCGAGCCGGGGGCCGTCCACCTCCGACCCCAGCCTCCCCCATCTAGTTCTAACTTGCCGGCGCCCCCGGGCTCCCACCCCTGCACCCACCCGAGTTGCTGAAGTTTGCAACTCGCAGCCCTAGCCCGCGCAGGGGACGCGCCGGGGGCTCGCGGGACTCACCTCCCGGCGGCGGGCGCAGGTGCCGGCTCCCCGCGGCTCCCCGCAGCCGGCAGCCGGCAGCGCGCAGCGGTAGAGCCGAACCTGAGGGCTGGCGACCCGTCTGGCAATGGGGCGGCCGAGCTGGAACAGCCCCCAGGCTCCTCCGGTGCAGTCCCGACCCGGGTCGGCGGCGGCTGCCCTCGGACTCCTCCAGCAGCCGCTGGATGCGCGGCCGACCCGCCCGGCTCCTCGGAGCTGGGCTCTGGCAGCAGCCCCCGAGCTCCAACTGGCTCCCGACCTCGCGCGCCGGAGAGAGCAGGGGGGAGGAGATCCAGGGAGGGGAGGGAGGGAGGGAGCACGGTGGGGGAGGAGTTGGGAGCTGGGGAGAGATGGAGGGGAGCGGGAGCGAGAAGGAGGAGGGGACCTGCTGTGGCGGGCGCTTCACCCGCCAGCGCCAAGGCGCGAGAAAGAGCGCGAGGGGGCGCCCTGCCGCTGCACGTCTCGGGGCTCCGCCGGACTCCAGCGCCTGACCTGCCAAGTGTGCATTGCCCGAGGGTGGACAGGAGCCCCTCTCTGCAGTCGGCATTCTCACAGCGCGACCCAGGTGCCCCAGCACTTGCTACCTTTTGCCATTCCCCCCTTATCGTCCTCGATAAACCCCGTTTCGAACCTGACTTCCTCCCTGAGAGTCAGCCCACCCCAACCCTTGGGGCCCAAGGAAAGTCTCCCTTCCTCCTGGGCTTCCAGATTCATCAGCCCTAATTAGCTAGGAGCTCTCTTCTCGCCTGCGGATTTGAGGGGGAAAAGAACCGAGTACAAAACAGAAGAAATCTATCAATAGTATAAACTGCAGTCAAAGGGAGTGAGGTGAGCCTGCTGGACTGCACTGGAAAACCCAAACTGGCCCGATTAGCGTTAATTTTACAAGCTGCACGACCTTGACTGAACCTCTCCACGCCTCAGTTTCCTCAATTGTCAACGGAAGTTGTAATACCTACCCTACAACACGATGTGAAGAACAAGTAGGGGCTGCAATGAATAAAATAAGATCAGGAACATTGGGAGGGCATCCAAGAGATTAGCGATCCCCAGGGGAGGTGGAGCGTTCTCTGCTCTGGAGGGAAGGTATAACGTGATCACACCCAGAGAGGCTGAATTGTTTACAAGTTTAAGTATCCAGTGTTTCTGATGGCAAGAAGGTGGGAGGGAAAGTCAGAGGGACAGCTTCAAATCCTTTCTGCCCAGGCTGCAGGAGGGGTGGAAAGTGAGCCCTCTGCTGAACAAAAAGAGGTATTTAAAGACATTTTTTAAAGGTGACCTAAGAAAAGAATGAAGGATAAAGACAAAGAACCTGAGAAATTGAACACCAAAAGTGTGAGTTCAAGAGATAACCAAAGAGAACTGAGGAATAAAAATAGATAAGTTGAAAGAAGGAAAGCATTAAAAGACTTGCTGGAGTATGCCAGAAATTTAAGAAGCAGAGTGAAGTATTTTACATAACAAAATTCTGGGGAAAAGAAATCCCAGATAATGCAGAAGGATGGAGGCAGAAAGAAACCCAGAGATGCAACACACACACACACACACACACTCTCTCTCTCTCTCTCTCTCTCTCTCTCTCTCACACACACACACACACACACCCTCTGAAGCAAGGAAAGAATTGGTGTGGCCAGGATGATGGGAAAGAGAATCCAAGAAGGGAGTTTAGGACACACTGTAAAGAGAAACTGTGCAGCCTCTCCGAAATAAAGACTTTCTAGGACAACAGAAATGCTAAAACTCATAATGTGCAGAATGAAGAACCTGCCAAAGTAAGACACACTGTGCACTAGAGGAGAGAGATGTAGAGAAGTGGAAGGAATCGGTTATATCCAGACATATCAGTTTGGTAGCCTGTCCGTTGAATTTGGAGCTGACAGAGCCGGAAGAGGTAATGTAGGGCATTTGAGCCCACATCTTTGTCTTTCTTTTGCAGACAAGGACTGACATCTTGACAGGGAAAGCCATTGTCCCAGAGAGCCAGGTTGAAGTGGGCAAAGATCCTCTGAGCCCCAGTCTGGTACCCTTCCACTTCATTTCCCTTCCATCCCGGTTTCTCTACAAAACTGTGGGAACTGTTTTGTCACTGCAAAATTATAAATGTGTGTGATATAGACACATTTTAACTAATACAAAACCACAGAAATATTTCATATACTGCAGAAAAAGAGGATAAGCAGAAGGTTTCCCATTTGTTTGCGTTCAAACTGTCCTCTGAGTGGTTGTCAGCCCAGCTCTCTCTTGGAGGCAATAAAAAACTTCAGCCTTCATCTAGTCACTTGTCCTCCATCCTTTTTTTCCACTGTGTTTTGACTATTTTCTCTGTTTCCCTTCCCATCATTATTTCATGGCCCTTCCTGGCTCTCCCTCACCAGGAATGAGTATGGGAGGGGCTTGATGTAGAAAGCAAAGAGAAGAGACCCCAGCCTGGGGGTGCAGGCCAGGAACCCCTCTTTTTCAGGGGAGACAAGCAGGGGAGGCTCCCAAAGAGATACAGACATAGAAGCAGAGCAGCTTGGGATGCTGAGCTAATTAATCTTAATTGCATTCTACAGTATTGTATTGATTAACAGTGATTACTCAAGAGCTCTCAATACAAGAGAGCTTCAGAAGTCCAAACCTAGGAAGGGACAGTTGATTTGTTAGCCTTATTTACCACCTACTTCTGGCATCTCTGGTGTTTGGTAAATCCAAGCTGGTTAGAATCTCTTAATCTTTTACTTGGAACAAAGCTGGAATGTTAAGCCCCCTCACCACAGTGTCACTACCACCTTCTGTCACCTTCTTAAAACCTTTGCAGGTCATCACCTTCTGTCACATTCCTTAAACCTGTACAATAATAACTTTATTAAGAATGAACTTTTCTACCTACTGGAACACTGTTAATTAAGCAGAATGTAAATACAGTAATTAATACAGAATTATCCAAAACAAAACAAACATGCTAAAGAGCAGTGAACATGGTGGGAAACAGTTCTTAGAATTCACTCTTAACCTGGAAGTTCCAAACTTATCTGGAGCTAAGGCGCAGAAAGGTTAAGAAGTACTCCAAATTCTCAAAAGCAACGGTGTAAAACTGGGGGCTGTTTCCTAGAAGATTTAGCTACCTTTGTAAAACCAGAGCTCAGTCTTTCCCAGGAGTGTGTGTAGGGTTGTGTGTGTGTGTATACACACACATCTGTACATAACCCAGGCACAAACACAAATTTGACCTTGCAACAAAAGGCAAACAACAGTCACATGTGTGTTGATAGGAGAGAGAGAAAACTGAAAAGAAAAAGACAGCGATCACTTATCAAATAATTTCCTGGTCCCAAAATCACCTGCCCATTGTGTGCAGGGAAAAAAAAAGAAAAAGAAGAAAATTCTCACTCAGAAGTCATTGTTGGTTTGTGAACCAAAAGCACACTCAGGTCAGAGGCACTGAAGAGTCAGTAAATGGCAGTTTTGCCATTGTCTTGAGCTGGTGAAAGAGAAAGACCTTCCTTCCTTCCTTCCTTCCTCTCCAAACAGTTAAGTGCCACTCACTGTGCTAGGCAGAGAGGTCGTAGGAAGAGAAGAAAGGCAGAGGCTCACAGAAAGGCAGGAGAGGCAGATATAACCACAGTCAATACATGTATCTCAGAAGGACCAGAATCTGTGAGGACCAGTGATCAGCTCTACTGGGCAGGGCAAGTAAGTCTTCCCATCAATGGGCCATTTAAGCTGGGAATGGAGATGGGGTAGCAATTCACTAGACAGGGACACCGAGAGATTATTCCAGGCAGAGGAAATAGCATGTATGAAACACAAGGTGATATAATTAGATTTCTGTTTTGGAAGAATTACTTGGCCCTGGTTAACAAATTCAGAGAGAGCGGAAGCAATAAATGTGAGCAGGTGCATGGTGTGGTGGAAAGAACACCACACCAGCAGTTAGGGCTTCTCTGTTCTAGAATGGGCTTAGCCATGAGCTAGGTGTCCTTGGACAAGTCTCTTAACCTCTCTGACCTCACATCCTCCTGGAGAAAATGAGAGGGTTTGATCCACTGGCTTCTAAGATCCTTCTTGCACACACATTCTATGATTCTAACTCTACCTGCACCTACTTCTTAATTATGCCCTTTACCATATTTATGTATTTAGTCTTTTCAAGGTAGATAACAGTTTACAAAAGTGATTTCTATATAATATCTTTTGAACTTGATGCACCTGTGTAGGAGACAGATACACTGATGCCCTAGTTGATTTTGTCTAGGCCCATAGCTGTAAACACTATCTCTATGCTGCCGCTGATGATGATTATTATCCCAATTTACAGATAGGGAAACTGAGGGTGAATGACACAACTAGTAATTTTCAGAGTTGAGACCTAAATAGATTTTTTTTCATATAAAGCTGGTCTTGCTAGTTGATTATTAAATATTTATGCTTGTACTTTTAGAAGATTTTTAATAAAAAATACATATTATAGTGAAACATATACAATACTAAAGTTTTCAACATGGTTAACCACATAGGTCCATTGACCCCCTCAGCAGTTGTCCAAGTCATACGTTAGCTCTGAAAACCCAAACATATTAAGTGGTCCCCAATCCCACATGTGCCCACTCATCCTGGAATCATTTCTGTTGTATTACAGTTCCAGATTTTTCCCCTCATTCTTGAAAAAAATGAAATTCCTTTCCAGTCTTCATATATTTAGTTTCATACATTATCTCTGATAACAAGTATAAATAAGTGCACACATACACACATGCCTCATTTTCATATTTCCTAAATCAGGGGTACAGTGAGAGAAAAGGAAGACTGGCCCTTGAGCTGACACCCAGGGATAATCACCTCTCTTTCCCAGAAGCACCTTTCTGTCTTCCTCTTCTCTACTGCGCTGGCAAACACTGGCAGATTTGGGCTGAGGATGAGTCAGGAAGAAGTGAGGAAAAGGAGAGGTATAAAACTGAGGGAAGAACAGAGGCATGACTGGTCTGGAGGACACCACCAGGCCTCCTGGTAAATGATGGATAAAAGGCTGAGTCAAAAGCTCAGCCCTAAGTGAGGGAAGGACACAGTCCTGTGTCTGTGATTCTCTCCAGGGTGGAGCCCTTGATCCTGGACATCAGGAAAGAGTGGATGTTAGCCAAGGAAACCTAGGGCTCTGTCCCCAGTGGGGGCTGTGAATCTTTTCAAGAAGAGAATATCTTGGATACTTCTTGTATCCAAGAAGAGGCATGGACCCAGCGCTTAGGAAACCCAAGCAGGGCCAGACCTGGGGACAGGGCTAAGGAGGAATCTGAAGGAGAACCTCCTGCCTGAATAGGAGTAGAAAACCACTATAATAGTGGAGAAGTCCATAGAGACTTCTCGACCCTGACCAAAATGTTTCTCCTGTGGAGTTTCATGACCCCTGCATTCCTCACCATCATAGAAAAGTGGATTGGCACAATGCTTTATCTAAACACGGCAACCCATATATTAACAGCACCACGGAGGTTGCTGGACAATGAGCAGGGCCAGATTAAAAATGCCAAATGCCACAGGAGCGGTTTGGATTGAATCCAACGGTACAGGCCAGGAGACTCATCCAGGAGCTGAAGCAGGAGGCTGAGTGGTGAGGAGGGGGGACAGAGAGAGGACTTGAGAGTGAGCTGTTTAGGAGAATGTGATTTAACAACTGACTAGGGTGGGGGTGACAGAAATGATGAAAACCCACTGTCCACCTTTGTTACATGAGGCAGCCACCAAAGATAGTGGAATATAGAAAATAAGGAACTGAGCTAGCCATGAGTAAAAAAAAGTGAGTACAGAAATGTGGGTACCCAGAGAAGTGGGCATGTCAGCCAAGTGAGTTATAAGGGCAGGCATAAAGAGAACTTTGACCCTCCAAATACTGCTTGGTGCTGGCTCCATCCCTGAATCTGGGAAGTGAAGGGGGATTGTAGATGCCCTTAGCATATCCTGTTACAGGCCGCTCAGATCTCAGATGTTAGCTGGGAAGCACGGATTCTCAGGAAGGCTGCATTTCAATTAAATACGAATTTTTCCTCCTCTGTTATTTGCTCAGTTCAGTACAGAGGCTAGAGAGGACACAGATAGAGGATGAGCAATGCTTAAGGGATGATCGTCTTACTGGGAATGTGAGGTGCATGCAAGAAGTAAATAGCAGGTAAATGCCAGATTGCCTGCTCCAGGCAATAAACACCAGAGAAGTTCAAGAGAGAGGGAGCCAGCCAACTGGCATTGAGTCCAGAAAGACTTCTCAAAGGAGATGGGAACTGTGGTCCACACAGAAAGAATAGGTGTGGGCAGGCATAGGGGAGAGAAGAGACAAACTTAATGGAGCTCTTCCAGAAAGAAAGGAAGTAGACATACTGAAGAGAAACGACTATAATCTACCTTAGACTTTTAAAAAGCTTCTCGACATAATTCTCTGAGAAAGGCTTTTGAAAAGGTTAAGTCACCCTGGCGCTAAAGGAGGGATGATGTCTCTTTTATCGAGATCTGTAAATGACTTAGATACAGAAAACAAAAGTGGGGGCAAATTCAGACTTTTCTAGATGCTACACTGTTAAAATTCCCTCCTCAAGAATCTGTGTCATGAATGGATAACAGAATGTGATAAAGACAGACAGTGGAACACTATTCAGTTTTATTTTTTTAAAGATTGGGGAACAGAGTGGGGAACAGAATAGGCAGACTGACTGAAATATACTGCTGAGGGGAGCAGTCGGTGAGTCAGAAGAGGTCTGTTGCGCCATGTGGGTAGCTCCCTGGCCAGGGATGGTTGAGTCTTTTTTTTTTTTTTTTTAAGATTTATTTTTATTTATCTATACAAGCACTGGGTACAGTCAGAAGCGCGGGAAGGTGAGAGAATTCACCAGAGCCAGAGCAGGGAGCAGAGCAGGCAAGTACACTGCTGAGGGGAGCAGCGGGTGGCAGGAGAGGTCTGCGCGCCATGTGGGACCTGCCTCCGGTGGCCCGGGGATCGAACCTGCGCTGCAGAGACTGCAGGCAGCTTCGCAAGCCAGCGCTCAACCCACCGGGGAGGCCCTGGGGATGGTTGAGTCTTAACTCCTTGCGCCACCAGGGAGGCCCGCTATTCAGTTTTAAAAAGGAAGGCAATTCTGACACATGTGACCACAGGGAGAAACCTTGAACACATCATGCTAAACAAAATGACTTCACCTACGTGAGGTACCTAGAAGAGTCAAATTCATAAAGAGAATGGAATGGCGGTTAACAGGGATCATGGTGATGGGAAAATGGGGTGTTAGCATTTTTTTTAAAGATTTATTTATTTATGCATACAAGAGGTGGGGTACAGGCCAGAGGTGTGGGAGGTGAGAGGATTCACCAGAGACAGAGTGGGGAGCAGAACAGGCAGATTGACTGAAATACACTACTGAGGGGAGCAGCGGGTGAGACAAGAGAGGTCTGCAGCACCATGTGGGTTTCTCTCTGGCCAGAGTTCGAACTCGTGCTGCAGAGGCTTCAGATAGCTTCATAGGTTGTGTCTTAACCCCTTGCGCCACCAGGGAGGTCCTGGGGTGTTAGCATTTTTAATGGGGACAAGAGTCAGCTGGGATTGATGAAATGTTCTGGAGATGGTGATGGTGATGGTCCCACAACCATGTGAGTGTACTTAATGCCTCGGGATTACACATTTAAATATCACAAAGATGGCAAATTTTATGTTATATGTATTGCACCACAATTTAAAAAAGAAAATATGTGTATAGAGTAATCCAGCTTACATTTTAAAAATAAACTTAAAGAAAATAGTTAACCTTGTAAATGTTATGTTTATTTTACCATCACCACCACTGCAACAATAACAAATCTATGCCAAGACTGACCTGATTAAATATCTTTACAAATGCTCTGGAGGGGAGAGTGCCTGTGACAAACCACCCTGTGGCAGATGACTAAATGTATTCCTATTCCAGTAGAAATAAACTGACAGGCTTGGACGGTAGGAGGCACCAGAGTAGAGATTCTCAATCCTGATCGGACAATAGAATTACCTGGGGGAGCTTTTATAGATATCTCTCTCTAGGTCCCAGACCCTAAAGAACCTGATTTATCTGTCCTGGGGTGGGACCCGGAAAACTGGTGTTTGTTTTTTTTTCAAAGCTCCTAGATGATTCTAATCCAGGCTTAACTGCACAGAACATTAAAACTGAAAATCTCAGTTTCTCAGAGTTGCCATCTAGGCTCTGCCATTTACCAGCTGTGTGGTGATCAAGTTACTTAATCTCTCTGTTTCTCAATATTCTTATCTTCAAAATTGGGTAATAATAGTCCCTACCTCAGAGCGTTGCAAAGAAAGATATGACATACTTAGCACAGCGCCTGGGGCATTTTAAAAGCTCAGTAAATGTTAATTATTATTGTTATCAACCGAGTTTGTATAAATTTGGCAGAAAGGAGGCAGATGAATTTAACATGGCAGATGCAAATATGTTTAAAAATAAACATCCAGGGCCTCCCCGGTGGCGCGGCGGTTGAGCGCTGGGTTGCGAAGCTGCGCGCGGCCTCTGCGGCGCCGGTTCGATCCCCAGCTGCTCCCCGGCCACCGGAGGGGGGTCCCACATGGTGCGCAGACCTCTCCTGCCGCCCGCTGCTCCCCTCAGCAGTGTACTTTGGTCCTTCTGTCTGTTCTGCTCCCTGCTCTGGCTCTGGTGGATTCTCTCGCCCTCCCGCGCTTCTGACTGTACCCAGTGCATGTATAAACAAAACAGGCAAACAAACCGGCAAACAAATGGATAAAGCATGCCTCTGTAGAGAAAAAAAAAAAAAAAAAAAAAAAAAATCTAAAAAAAAAAAAAAAAAAATAAACATCCAAAGTTTGTGATTAACATCTCTGTCAAAAGGCAGGGAAGGGCCTGTGTCTTTGGAAGCACTTTCCCCTCTAGTACCGAAGTTTGAAGCACTACTTTGTTGCGAAGACCAAGAAAACACATCAAGTATCAGCAAGGGATGGGGCAGGCTGAAAATAACTGAGCCCCTACCCTTGCACTTCTCTAATCATGATCACCTGCCCTGCATTGATTTGTGGTGAGTTCTAGACACTGAGCCTCTGAAGGATGTTCTGACACTAGAGAAGGAACAGAGTGAACAACTGAGGACTGTTGGGGGAAGGGGGGCGAGGGCGGAGGGCGTCGACAGGCCTAAACGTTAGAATTTTCCAAACTGGAAAAGGACACAATGGAAATCAGTAAGCTCATCAATAACCAGGAGAAGGTGAACAAGGACTTATTCAACCCAAACATTCGCTGGAGGGGAAGATGAGAGAGGAACAGTTAGAACAAATAAAAGAAATGGGTAATAAACTCATGAAGCACATTACTCCCAGATGTAGTACATGAGGGAAATATAAATGAATTTACAAAGGGCCTAGACAAATTAAAGTCAGAGATATAAATGGACACCCAGGGGAGCTGACATACGCCCACCTTGAAGATTGGCATCAGGGAAGCCAAGGGGCATGTCCTTTCCAACAATGGGCTGGAGAAATCATGGTGTGAACAGGAGGTACAGCCCAACTTCCTTAGTGTCCTTAGGGAGGAATTTGGCTGAGGGTCAGGAATGAATAGGAGTGAGCTATTGTCAGGGACAGTGAGAAAATTGGTTTGGCTGGAGTACAAGGGCCATGTTAGGAAGCGAGGGGGTTTGTCGGAATGTGTAAGACTGGGTTAGATATCAAGGGAACCCAGAACTGGTGCTGAGGACCTGAAATTAGATAGAGAATCACAGGCTCTTGTAGCTCTCTTCTCATTCAACCCCTTCCTTTAAAGATGAACAAACTGAGCTTCAGCAGATAAAGTCACTTGCCTTGGGTCCTGTAACATGTCAACAGCAGAGCAGAGACCGGAATCCTGAGGCTTTTCCACTACACGGTGGGCTGGGGTTGAGAAGACCATGAGCAAGTGTCTTAACTCCTCGGAGCCTGCTTTGAAATAACTTGACAAAACCTTCCCAAACATATTAGCCCGGGCAGAGACTTGGCTGATCTCACAGCTCCACCCCCATTAGCTCTACAGAAATTGTTGTTTCCCCTAATTCCTACCAAGTTGGTTCTAGCAAGCCCCATCACAGATCTCAGCCAAGTCCTAGGCCCAGCTGTCCTTTCTTTCTTAGTTGTGTGGGTTAATGTCTCCAGTCTCTACTCTTATCCCATTTGAGGACATGCCTGGTATCCAACAATACCTCCAGATCAAGTGTCCTCATTAAAGGGCAGGGAGAGGGACACCCCAGAGTCCCCAAACCTGCCCGTTCTAAATAGGTTTTGCCATCCGCAGCATCAAGACAAAATATATAAGACCTTTAATGGAAAGGAACTTAAATACAATTAGTGTGCAACAAAGAAAAGAGTAAGAATAATGTTTCCAAATCAAGCACTCTCATGGGTAAATGTCCAATCAAACAGGTTTGGACCAAAACAAGGTCTGAAAACCTGCCACCAGTCTAAAACACCTTCTGGTGGGGAGTCATTGAAAAGGGGCAAAATGGCCAGACCAGTCTGGAAGGAAAAGAGCAAGAGCAAAATCAAAATCAAAATTAAAGCTACCATCGTTTTCCTCCCCACGGGTCTCTCACCCACATCTTTTTCAATCAGTCCAGGACCGAGAAGCAAATGCAGCTTCTTCACAGGTCTCTGCTCCATGGGCCTCCTCCAGGTCTCCTTCTGGCTCTCCATCCTGCTTCTTTCCTTCCCCAGTCTCCTCTCCAGTTTCTTCTCCTCCCTGCTCAGCTTCACCCTCTCTTGGTAGGGCAGGGGAGCTGGAACCTCCCCTTCTCCTGGGGACCCCCCTGTTATATGCTGAGGTTTGTGTAGAGGGCATCGTCCTGGTGGCAGAACCCCCAGTTCCACCATCTTCCTGGTGGCAGAACCCCCAGTTCCTCTCACTGTCTGTTTTTTATAATTTCTTGAAAATGGAACCCAAGCAATTTTTTTTTAATTTTTTTTAATAGAGGCATACTTTATTTATTTGTTTGTTTGTTTGTTTGTTTGTTTTTTGTTTATACATGCAATGGGTACAGTCAGAAGGATGAGAGAATTCACCAGAGCCAGAGCGGGGAACAGAGCAGGCAGAAGGACCGAAGTACACTGCTGAGGGGAGCAGCGGGCGGCAGGAGAGGTCTGCTCACCGTGTGGGACCCTCCTCTGGTGGCCGGGGAGCAGCCGGGGATCGAACCAGCGCCACAGAGGCAGCGTTCGAGGCAGCGTGCAGCTTCGCAACCCAGCAACTTTTTGTATTTACTAGCTCTATACTGCAGTGGCCATGCCTTCAGACAGGCCTGGATTACAGAACAATCTGAGTGCTACATTTTCTACTGCACTCAGAATTCCCCCTCTCCTCCAAAACTGAGGCATGCCCTCAGATTTCTCACTATTGTACCCCAGCCCAGTGCCTCACACAGCGTTGAGGACATTGTAGGTGAACTACAAATATTTGATGAATGAATCAGTGGGCAAATCTTTCTCTTCCAGGTGGATTTTTTTCTTCAGACTGAGAAAATTAGCTTTGTTTTTTTTCCCTAGAAGGCACAAACCAGTCCCTGCATCCTTGTCTACATCATTATCCCTATAGTTTCTAGATAGGCTTGTCTGGACCTTAGGGTTACCAATGACTAAGGCTCCAACTAGGACCCTATAAATCTAGGATGCATGCAAAGAGGTAATATAGAAAAACATGTCCAGCATAGAAACTGGGATAGCACAGATTACTCAAAACCATTATTCCTTTCTTTCTTTTGCCCAGGAAGGCTCACTGACTCAGAAGGGGGAGGAACATCAAAGGCTTCACACAAAGAAATTGATTCAAATTGAAAGCAATTTGTGGTACATCCGCATCTGGTATAATGTGGGTAGTTCTACTCACTGAACCTTAAAAAGGCTACAAGGATTTTATTTATTACGATTTTACTCTAGACCTCTTCTATTTCCACAGAAGATTGGAGGCAAGTAACAACTCAAAAAGTGAAAACTTATGGGTAAGAAAAGCAGGAAAAGGAAAATAAAGGCACCAACCAGCTGGTTGAGTTTGTGTGGTTGAAGAATGGAATGGTTGAAGAGAGATGAGCAGCAGTGGCCAGGAGCACAGCCTGAGCTGGGGACTGCAGGAGGGGCTGGCAGTGCTGAACACGTCACAGGTCAGCATATTCGGGATGGAGACCAAACACGGACATGCCTGGGAGTTCCCGGGTGAGCGGGAAATACCTGGTGTTTCTTTGATCAGTCTAAGAAGAAAATAGACGCTGGTTAAAAGGCAACAGAGGAATTACATTAGTAGATATGAACTTGGAAAGAAGAAATTGTACCGCTTTGAAGGAGGCACTTTTGTATGGATGTGACAGAATGATATGAGGCACCAGCCACTGTGTTCTTTACTTCTCTTTTTTCTCCTCTTCATTCTATTCAGGCCTCAAAGCAGGGGGAGAGAAAGCTGCCTGGATTTTTTAGACCTTGAGGGTGGCATCAGAGAGCAGGTGATGAGTGGGGAAGAGTTAACTGAGAAAGAATGTCAGAGTGAACCAGGACCTGGGAGTGGCTCCTCAGTTAAGATGAAGGGAATGTGTTTTATACTGTCCCCACAGTGAACCTGATGGGGATGTGACTGCAACTATGGGTCCCCAGCACCAAAAAAGTGCAGTCTCCATTCAGAGGACTAAACGTTACACCAGTCAGTCCAACTATGAGGCCCAGAGAAGCAGACACCATCGACCTCACAGTTCCACTGCTAGGGGAGCTTTTGCAGAACCCCACTTTCCTTCAGTGCTTCAATACCATCCCAAAGGGGAAAGGAGAAATTACCCTGATTTGACTACCTTTTTAATAAAAAATGACTAGGAATATTGAATTTTATTGAATTTACTTGAAATTTAATAGAATTTCTAGATTAGAATACAATTCTTTTTTTTTTTAAGATTTACTTATTTATTTATACAAGCACTGGGTACAGTCAGAAGCGCGGGAGGGTGAAAGAATTCACATGCAGAATGACGAAGTACACTGCTGAGGGGAGCAGCGGGCAGCAGGAGAGGTCTGCGCGCCATGTGGGACCCTCGCCTGGCAGCTGGGGATCGAAACGGTGCTGCAGAGGCTGCGGGCAGCTTTGCAACCCAGTGCTCAAACGCTGCGCCACCGGGAAGGCCCTAGAATACAATTCTTGCACCAAGCAGAATAAAAGCTCAAGATCAGAACTAACCTGAATTAGAAGAAGTTACGTAATTGTACACCCAAGTTTGTGGATATGAAATTTGTACCTATTGTTCTGGTTTTTATTGTTGCTGTTGCCATAGTAACAACTCAATTAACCAGAAAGTATAGGCCCAGAAACTTTGAGCTTCAAGAATAGCCCCTAAATGAGATGAGCTATTTCTTTCCTTTTTTTTTTTTTTTAAGATTTTATTTATTTATTTTTGGCAGAAGAACTGGGATGTAGACCAGAGGTTCAGGGGGTGAAATAGAGTGGGAAACAGAGCAGGCAGATTTACTGAAATACACTGCTAGGGGGAACAGTGGGCAAGACAGGAGAGGTCTGCTGGGCCATGTGGGTTAGCACCCTGGTGGGGGATCACAGTGGGCCTTGGAGGTGATAACGCTGAGACTACGGCCCTAGGCCAGCAGGGAGGCCCAAGATGAGCTATTTCTAATGGCAAGTAGTACCTGGACATGGAGTGACACTGAAAACAGGAAAAGAAGTGAAGATCTGAGGAGTTCATACTGAACCTGGTTGATTTGTGTGCCATAATCCCTCACCTGCTCTTCTCTCTTCCACCACTTCAGAGTCACATGACTTAAGGTAAGTCATTTAACCTCTCTAACACCAGGAACTGTGGTGGAATAATTGTGAACATGCTTGGGGAGCCATGATAAGCTACAAGTATATAATGCATAACTTCCTAATTAAGGGACTACAAATCACACTGGGTGATGTTTGTCTCTGTATTTTGTTTCTCAGTCTTTATACCGTGTTTGGCATGTGCTCAATATTCACTACAGGTGTGTTAGTTTGAAATAAACAGGTTGACCACAACTAGTAAGGTCAAAATGCTTTATGGAAAATGAATAAGAGAGATAAGGAGAGAGAGAAGAAAAAGTGCAGGAAGCAGAGGGGAATGAACAGAGGAGGAAGTGGTAGAAAAGTCAGCCAGGAACCTTCCAGAGCCAGACCCACTAGCTCTGTGACCTTGGGAAGTTAATCAGTCATGCTGGACTTCAATCTCCAAATGGGAATGATAATGCTACCTACTGCACAGGGTTCCAGTGAGGATTAAATGAGTTAGCATAAGTAAAGTATAAATTCTGTGTTAATTAAGTCTATCATTAGACACATCCACAGGACATTTAAAAATGGGTACTCTCATTAGTAAGTGAAGAAGTGAAAACAAAATGCCATTGTCACCAATCAGCAAAGTTTTTAAAATAATTACTTGCTATTCTTGAACACCATTCTATGAGGGCAAAACAGAAATTAAGGAGATGGCGATTTGAGGGGAAGGATTATTTCATGAAAATTTCTTTGGAGAGCACTGTGCTGAGATGACACACACACATGCACACACGCACACACCTGTCAAGGGTAGGATGCCAGTGTCTATCCCCCAACTCAAGACTGGTGTAGGGGGATCCAGCAGGACCCTTTAGACAATGAAATATGTGACCCTTACAGTTGGAAGAGGGGAGTACGGGAGCCTGGTACGTGTCCCTATGAAACTAGAGGGCAGGAGAGGTGGGTGGGAGGGCTGCCTAGGAGACTTAGAGCGAAAGTTGTAGTCAAAGACACAGAGCAAGCCAATCTCAAAAAATGCATGAAAGTGCTCACAAAAGAATGAATCGGCTTTGAATATTTGCTGTGCTATGGGAGCACAAGGCTGTTTTACCACTGTACCAGTTAAATAAAAGCCTTTTCTTCCTTTTTATCCTGTTTTCCCCTGCTGTGACAACAGAGGGGCAAGAAGCCACAGGTTAGGTGGAGAGAAGAGAAGGAGGCTGACCACTCTCCTCGCTGAAGGCAGACAGCTTGTCTGCAACTGATCAGTTGGGATTAAAGAGCTAATAGAATTAACATTCTATTACTGAATTTAAGATTGTATTTGTATCTTAGGGCGATCACAGGCTGCTTTATTATTTCAAAGTGAGTAGTGCTTATGCATTCAGGGACAGGACATAGAATTCCTCCACTAAGCAGATTTAAAGAAACATAGGAAGTAGGGAAAAAAAAGTTGTTTTATTATTACATCCTATGAGTTCTGTTTACTGATTGTGTATTGTTCTCAAGCTGTATTCAGCTGTTCCTGTGTTGAGATGTCAACTGCATCTTGTTTCTTTTCTTCTCCTCCTTTTTCCTCTCCTCCATCTCATTCTTGTCTGAAGGGAAGGGAAGGAAAAAACCCCTGGATTTCCTAGACTTTGGACATGAGAAGGCTAGTCTAGTTCCCGTGAACTGGGAAAGAGAGAACATTGGAGAACAGGAGAAATTGGAGAAACATTGGAGAAATAGGAGAACATTGGAGAAATAGGAGAACATTGCTGCAGTTTTGGTAGGCATTTTAATCCAGGTACTATTCTCTCTGACTGAGAGGCATGTACCCAAACATGAACTCAAACTGTTACAGCCAGGTCTCCTTCTGGCTCTCCATCCTGCTTCCTTCCTTCCTCAGTCTCCTCTGCAGCTTCTTTTCTCTCTGCTCAGCTCCACCCTCCCTTGAGTGGGGCAGGAAACCTGGAACCTCCCCCTTTCCTGGGGACCACCCTGTTACAAAACCTCCTTACTTTTAGACTTTGGGGCCAGGACTGGCATGCTGGAGTTAAATTATCCTGGCAACTAAGTTGTTCCCTTACCCAGATTCTGGAATGTCCCTCATTCTGTGGGCTACCTCATGTAGCCACTCTCATTGGAAAACTGACCTTGGTCAATTTCTACTTCTTACAATAGAAAGATTCCCAAGTGTCAAACAGGAGAGAAAACAGAGTATATGCCCAAATAGAGCTGGTGATATGGCAATGTCATCCTATGAGTAGGAATCCTATGTTTCTATAATGAAAATGTTATGGAACACATCTTATCAGTAGGTTTTTTTTTTTTTTTTTGAATATGAACAGTTTTCAAAGGAGGCAGGAGAGTAGGGAGGTAGCTAGACAAATAGGCAACTAGCCATATAGGTAGGTATAGATAAAATTTTTATTTCAAATATCATATAGTCATTTTCTCTCTGGCTCAGTGCTAATTTGAAAAGATAAATGGATTCAAATGAGCAAGTATGGTTGATGGAACCACGTATTTTCTGAAGAACTGTTTTGGTATTTCAAAATGAAACAGAATTAGAAAATTATGCCAAGTTAGTGAAAAGTTATCACTTCATAGTCATAAAGCTATAGACCAATTTGGGGATCTTTTCAAGGAACTCTTTTTGAAATACTGTCTCTCTTGAGCAGTTTTATAGTGTTTCTGAAACTGGTATGTCATTATGTGAAGTTTAATGATCTCTAACCCAGTAGGTGTCAGTGAATCAAATGTCCTGGGGTTTAAGCAGAATAAAATAGATTAAAATCCAGCAATGTGTATTGAGGCTTGTAGCTGACATCGTTGGTGTCCTGCCAATAATCATCATTCCCCTTCTATGCTAATAGAACATGTGTGCTATTCAGATATAAGGCAATTATGTACGTCATGGATGGCTCACCCCAACCCTAGTCCAGCAGGCAGTTCTACTCATTAAAGTAATTCTGTTTATTTTGCGAGTGATTAGCTTTAAAAAGGACAAGTGACTGAATTCTGTCTAATGGGATATCAGTATCCATCTATTGGTTTGAAGGTTTCCCAAGGGACTTCTTAGTTTTAAACAAAGATTCAAGAAAGAGATTGCCCCTTTCCTGCCTCTGGATAGTGGTATGTGAGGATTTGATGCCTGGAGATAGTGCAGCTATGTTGGAACTATGAGGAAAACTGGCTCCTGTACCTAGGGTGGCAGAAAGGAATGAATAGACCCTGGATCATGGATAATGTTCTTAAGTCAATATAAGACCAACCTGATCCTACCTCTATACTTCTTGTTATTATGTGAATTAATGGGAAATAGCTATTGTTTCAGCCATCTTGAGTTTTTTGTGTTACTTGAAAGCCTTTCTCTTGGGGAGCTTACAATCGCATTTTAAAAATTTCAATGAATGGATTTTTTCAAATCTTTGGACTAGTTTTTCTCAGACAAAGTTATTTTCCCTAACTGATACTAACATCCTTTTGAATCTTTCATGAAAGATTACTTAAGAAGCATAGACTCCCTAGGTGAACAAAGCTATCCTTTTACTAGATCATTATAAAATGTTCCCTGAGCTTTTGGTCTGATAATATTTTCACTGGCTTCCTGCTCATCACCTTCTCCCCTGCCCGCACTTTCTCCCTCAATGTTACTTCCTTGATCTGACCTGTGGACCAGGGGGATATTCCAAACATGAGGTATTATTACAAAACAAATGTCATGAGCAAGCTGCTTTATCATGCAGATACTATAGAGGATTTCCCTAGCCTGTGACAGTATTAAAGATATGGCTTTCATATTGCTTGTACTTGAGAGTCTGTCAAAAGTCAAACATGAAAATGAACCTGAGGAAGTCATAACCAGTGGCATATTTGGAGATGTATCATGTGATGAGGATGATAATAGTAAAGATACACTAAATAAATTGATATCAAAATAATCCTGTATAATTTTGTGGCAATGGCAAAAAACAATCTTCCTTCACATCCAAGCACAAACCTCTTGCACATGATGGTACAGTGGGTCCCAATCCAGTTCATAGGACTAAAGATAGAGAAATAGCTGATAAGATTTCAACAGCTGCCAAAGGGTTAAATGACACGAAGAGGACACAGTGAAAAAGAAAAAACCTCTCTGGAGAGTGAGCAATCACTAGCAGAAGGCAGCTCTGACCTTTGATTTGCTAATTAATTTTGCAGAAAGGCAACTTACACTACATTGTCCCCAAAAGCAGGGAGGATCCAACCTTCACCTAGCTGTATGGGAGAGAAGCAAATAGCCCAAAGCAAGCTGACTTTAGGGCTTTTCCAGGAGAGCGATTTGCAGGACCTTTCTTGGAGTCAGTGATCATTCAGCCCTATGGGCCATTCTGTCAGCCATTAGTACCAACCATGGAGAAAAGTGAAGGTCAGTGTGATGTCAGACACTGCCTGGCATAGAGAGATACCGCAGGCTTTGATGTCACCTGTCTCCCACCTCTCTTGCCTCTTGTTTCTACCTTGAAATGTGCTGTGTGACCAGAGCACATTTCTTATCAATATTCAATCTTAATTTTTCCATTTGTAAGGTATGGACAACAGCTTAGGTCTTAGAACGTTATTGTAAAGACTTGTGAATGCAGTAGATGCCTGTGTTTTTTGTGGGTCCATACCTCTTTATCTGGGCAATGCCCCCCCACTCACCTACAAGTTTTCCAAGGTTGTCATCCTATTAATACCATGACCCCTACCCATTGGCCACAGTTGATTGGTTAAACTGGGTCACTGGAGTCCAATCTAGGAAATTTAAACACAACCAAGAAAGTAGGAGACATGTCACTACTGAAACTGAGGACCTATAAGCTCAGAAGAAGGTAGCCCTGTTCTGCAGCGGGGGTAAAAGACGGGCAATAATTATAGAGAAGAAAGAAGGAGGGACACAGAGAGAAGGAGAGAAAAGGAACTTCTCCTTGGTGTCCCTAGGATTCTATCCTGGTTCTAGTCAATTCCTAGTGTTTGGACTCCATTGGCGACCCCATAAATCCTATTGATACATTTCCATTTATGCCTAGTTTAGTGAGAGTCATTTTCTGATGTGTGCACCAGTGTAGTACTTCATAACACAGTGTGTGTCATACGACAAGGGGAACTTTTACACCCATTCAAAGAAAATGTCTTGCTGCCTGTTCTGTGCCAGGCTTGGTCTAGGCCCTGGGTGTACAGTGAACTCTTCATGGAACTGACAACCCAGTGAGGAATACAGGCAATTTACAAATAATCACACAAGTAAATATGAAACTCTTGGTTCCATTCCCTTATTTTTAGTGGGGGGAGCTAAATTGTGCCCCATTTAGATACTCAAGAAGGTCGAGCAGCAAATTATTGGCGTTAAAGTTCAAGCCTTGGCCCTTCAACAGTTAAATTTCATTCATGTGGAAAATGTACTAATCCCAACAGTATATTCCTTCCTGCCAGATGAGTGGGATGTCACTGCGTATCTGTGGGCCTCATGCTTCCATCATCACCTTTATTGCTCTCTTTAAATCCTGGGGTTTCAATTTCCCTTCCCATCAAATGATTCTGCTTTTAACAGCCCCAGACCTTTCTCCCTGTGATTCTGTAGCCTCAGGCTGGTGCATCTACACATGTAAGAGAGCCTTCTCTCCCAAGCAGAGGGCTGCACAGACCCCAAGGAGCTGTATTGTCACTGATTTATGACTCCCTGTCCTCTGCCTCTTGAGGAAAATCACTTAATAAAAATGAAAAGTCAGGGGTGGGGTGGAGTGGGGCTTCCTGTTTGGCTCCATGCGTTCTGCTGCATATTCCAGAGGCTCTTCTATTTATCAGCCCTCAGAACTGCATGTGAATGATGTGGAGAGAAATTACCAAATGTTGAACAGAGGTGTGTGCTTTACTTTATATTTATTCAGTCATGCTTTTCAGGATTTCAATGCAGTGGGGAGGGGCATGGTTCTGAGCACAGAAACAGGAGCAGAGGCAGCAGCCTGCTGGCAGATGTTTCAGAGGAAATAACTCTTGTTTTCCATTAAATGCATCTGAATGCACTTGGGGTCCGTTAGCATCTCCTTCATCTTCATCACTATCATTATCACCACATTTCAGCTTGAACCTCTTCCTACTTGCACCCATTGTTTCACAGATGCAGAAACTGAGGTGCACAAAGGAGGAATGATTTGTTCAAGGTCATAATGTGAAATTGGAGCAGAAGCTAAAAACCAGGTCCTCTGACTTCTGATCTATTATCAGGCCTTTTGTGCTAGGTGAAGAGTGGACAAAGCCTGGAGCACTGGGTGTTATTGGGTGGCCTCAGTCTGGTATGCAGAAATTTTAAATTTAGGTTGCTCCCAACCTCAGAAGGACAAAACATAGGCAGATTTTCTTGCCTTTTGTTTCCATGAAAGTAGCAATGAAATTGTAACAGGTTGGTCCCCAGGAAAGGGGGAGGTTCCAGGTTTCCTGCCCCACCCAAGGGAGGGTGGAGCTGAGCAGGAAGAGAAGTTGCAGAGGAGCCTGAGGAAGGAAGGAAGCAGGATGGAGCCAGAAGGAGACCTGGAGGAGGCACATGGAGCAGAGGGACATATGAAGAAACTATGCTTGCCTTTTGGTCGTGAACTGGTTGAAACAGATGTGAGTGAGAGACCCGTGAGGAGGTGACAATGGCGGTTTTTGTCTTGATGTTGATTTTGCTCTTTTCCCTCCAGATTTGCCTGGTTGTTTCTGATCCTTTTCTGTAGGTCCCCACTGGAAGATGCTTTAGACTTGTGGCAGGCTTTGGGGCCTTGCTCTGGGCCAATCGCATTTGGATGAACTTTTACCCACGAGGGAATGGGTAACTTTGGGTGCTTGATTTAAAAACTGTATTCTTTGTCTTTTCTGTATTGTTTCCTAATTGTATTAAAGTTCCTTCCCATTAAAGTCTCATATGTTTTGTGTTGATGCGATGCAGCGGATGGCAGAACCCGTTTAGAGCAGGCAGGTTTGCGGGGTCTGGAGTGCCCCTCTCCCTGCCCTGTAACAAAATCATGCTACAAAAACTTGGAAAATGAGGAAGAGAAAAAATTAGTCCCATCATCCAAACCCAATCTATGTTAGTATTTTGTTCTTTTCTAATGTTTTCTTTTACTTTTAGTTTCCTCTCTGCAGTTGTGATTACAACAGATCTGCACATGGTAGTCCTGTGTCCATTTAACTTTATGGCACAAGTGTTTTCCATATTACTGCTTTGTTTTCATAGCCATAATTTTAATGATTACTTAATACTCTACCAAATATATATGTACTACAGTTTTCTTATCCACTCCTATATCATTGGACATTTAGGTTTCTCCGGTTTTCCATTAATATAAATAATGCTGCAATGAACATCTTATGCAGATAGCTTCCCCCCAAATTTATGCTATTTCTCCAGGATAACTTTCAACAGTGGAATAACTATGTCAGTGATTCTAAAGAGTTTTATGGTTCCTGATGCATATTGCCAAATTGCCTGCAAAAACTTCTTACCAATTTACATAAACAAATTTGAGTGAGAGTCAAAAAGGTGATCAGATGAAAACTTAGCAAGGAATTAAGTAAAAATCTCTTCCTGTACACTTCATAGATACATGCTGGGTAAACACATTCTGGGTTGTATGCTGTGAGATAATCTTATCTCACTCATAGGGTTCAAAGAGAAGAAGAAAGTAAAGGCCCTTATTATCGTCATGCCATTTTTTATCTCCAGGCTTCTGTAGTTCTTACAGCTGTACAGTAGAATTACCTGAAATGCTTATTAGACTGACAATGCCCTGGGCTGGACCCCAGAGAATCTGGTTTAATTGACCTGGAATGTGGTCTAGCTCTGAGACTGTAAAAGTTCCTCATATACTTCTGGTGGGTCAATGAGTTCCCCAGCCTGATCAACAAAGGCAAAGACTTTGAGTAATGTTCCCAGATCTACTTCCTTCTCTGCTTCCTGTGCCCTAGAAAGACCTCAACTAGGTGCTGACCAGTCTCCCACTGTTGCCCCAGCCTCAGGCTGGAAGTACCTGCCACATCCAGCTCTCATAAGCCCTGACTTGGAGACTCAGGGATTTCTGTGAGGAGGGAATGTAAAAGAGTATAATGTCAGAGAGTGTCTAAACTGCCAGCCAGGGCTTTGAAAGGCTAGGAACCCTGAATGTCCAACTTTGAGAGATTGGTGGACACATCACATTACATTCACATCAGGGAGTGTCATGCAGCCAGTGAAAAGTTTGTGCTAAGATGAAAAGTTCTTTAAAATACTGAAAAAAGTCACGAACAGAAGAGGTGTACAGAATATTCTGATTTGGGGATCAAAAAGAACCTATTGCATGCATATTCACTTGCATGTGCATGGAAGGTGTCTAAAAAGATACAGGAAAAATAAATCTGCACTGTGGATACTCAGGAGTGGGGGAAGAATGAAAGGGAGTTGAACTGTTCACTTCAAGCCCTTCTGTATTATTTGTATTGTGTGTTTCAAGCATGTATTATTTTTAATTTTATTTTAAAATGAATATTATAAGCTTTTCTAATAGCAGAGGGCCAGGAAGAGAGATAATAGTAAGAATATCTCATATAATCCTCATTGTGTTAGGGGGAAAGGCTGTCCTGAGCTAATCCCATACAGGCTTTGTGGACTCTAACCCCACTCCAGACTAAAGCCATCAAGACATTGGGAAAGACAAATCCCGTCACCACCAAAGGGAGGGTGGCTGGGACCTGAGGGTGGAGTTGGACAGCCAGGTTGGATATAAAAACCAAACACGTGGGCCTTGGGGGGGTGGGTCAGTGTCGCTTGCCTCCTGGCTTCACGGCTCCTGGCTTGCAGCCAGCTCTCAGAGCGCCATTTGGGATTCCAGATCGGCGGATCGGGTAGGACTCATTTAAAACTTTGTCTCCCATTTTTCTCCCTGAGCTGTACATTTCTTCATTTCCCCTTCCCTTGTAAATAAACCTTTTATTAACCTTTCGCGTGTGCCTGCAGTAGAGCATTGATAAGTCCTTTTAAGCGCGCGGGTGAGGACCCACAGTCAGGCACCCCGTTTTGTATCAGGGTTGCTCTACAACAATTGCACATTACAGTTCTGAAAGTACTATCATCTGGTAGGCTGGGAGCCAATGAGAGGCATCTTCCTTTCCTCTGTGTACCCTGCAGTGCCTTGCCTGCAGGTGGCATAAAACCCTCCTGTAAATGCATATCAAAGTCAGTGGAGTGTATACCATCAAAGATGGTGAAACCCACTGTATTTTCCATTTTATTAATTTAGTTACTATATTTATACACTATTATTAAGTATAGTAAATTAATTTACAATAATATATAATTCTATCAATTTTATAAACATCTACCGATTATTTATTTGTAATTGATTTATTATTGAACTTGCAAAAGATAAGCTAATAACCATTACCGATTCTAGTTTACAGATGGCAACTCTTGAGTCCTACAGGTATAAGAAAACTTGCCTGAAATCACACCTAGAGGAAGAGAAAGCCAGGATGAGCTGGGCAGGGTGACTTGCGATCAGCTGGTTCTGCCACTACACATCCCACATTCCAAGGACACGGCATTTCTCTGAGATGCTATTGAACCATAGTCAAGCACAGAAATCTGGAGTGGGGATTTCAGAGGGTTTTGATAAGGAAGGTTGTTACATAAAAAATGAAGCTGTGAGGTGTGTTCATCTAATGAAAAATCTACCAAGCCACACTTATAATTCGTGCATTTCATTGTAGGTAGGTTATGCTTCAATAACGATTAAATTAAAAAGGATGAGCTAGCAAATAGTTCCTGGGGCTCCTGATACCGTCTTATATAGAAGGATGACTGGCTAATTCTTTTCCTTTCCCTTATGGTGGGACCCCCTCTGCCTATGGTTCCTCTTTGGCTTCTTGGTACCTCCAGAACAAGTTCCAGATTCCTTGGGGAAGCCAGTCATGTTCTGCACTTAACCAACTTTCCAACCTAATCTTTCATGAGAGAGGTGATCTAAGACCCTGGGTTCTACCATCTTTTTCCCTGCTGTGTAACCCTGGCCTCTCACTGAAGTGCCCCTGTAAAATGGGGCTGATGGTGATGCACTGAGGGTGGTAAAGAGGCAGGAATTGAGCACTGAGCTGTGAAGCTGTCCACAGCCTCTGCAGCACAGGTTTGATTCCCGGCCAGCCAGGGAGAAACCCACATGGTGTGGCAGACCTCTCCTGCTTCGCCCGCTGCTCTCCTCAGCAGTGTCTTCGGTCCATCTGCCTGTTCTGGTCCCTGCTCTGTCTCTGGTGAATTCTCTCATCCTCCCACGCCTCTGACCTGTACCCCAGTTCTTGTATAAATAAATAAATCTTTAAAAAAAAGAGGGAGGGGACCTCCCCTGTGGCACAGCGGTTGAGCACTGGGTTGCGAAGCTGCCTGCAGCCTCTGCAGCGCCGGTTCAATCCCCGGCTGCTCCCCGGCCACCAGAGGAGGGTCCCACATGGCACGCAGACTTCTCCTGCCGCCCGCTGCTCCCCTCAGCAGTGTACTTCGGTCCTTCTGCCTGCTCTGCTCCCTGCTCTGGCTCTGGTGAATTCTCTCACCCTCCCGCGCTTCTGACTGTACCCAGTGCTTGTATAAAAACAAATAAATTAAATAAATAAATAAAGAGGGAGGAATTGTGCATAAAATGGTGTGCTGGGGGGGGGTGCACCCCAGTTATATCCCCTGAATGTTTGGAGGGCACTTTTTACTTGACTACCTGGACACACTAGACCTTTTCCTCACGATTCCCTGATCCATTTCCTCCCCTCTCCCCTTACATCTTTATTCATCCACATTCTCCTTCCCTCTCTGCATTCCTCCTCTCCCCGCTGCTCGTTGGTGCAACTTCTCGGTCCTTTCTCATTCTCCCATAGTAATGTCTGTGCTTCCACCAGAACACTTATTCTATGGCAACAGCTCTGCCACTTGAGTGCTGTGGCACTTGTGTGTCCTTTGTGAGGGACAATGTCTTATGAATCTCCACAAACCTCCTGGTGAGTGACTGGCACTTGTACATTGGTACTTTGGAGCCATCAATACTGGGGATATTTGCCCAGCAGGTGAGTCAGCATCCCAGGCCTTTCTCTGAGACATGCCACTGTCTCCAGCAATATTTTACACACTATGCCTCCCTGCTCCACTGCCTGCTCCAACCAGTGCTGATAGGAACTAGGGCTGAGCAACAGACCCACGTTGGACTAATCAGAATATTTAGTCTTGGAAGTTAGAAATAGAGGGGAGATCTGTGTTGGTCTGGCCAGCACTGCTCATCCTTTGATGGGAGTTCAATTGTGCTCCCCTCAATGATTTCTAACATTGAAGTCTTAACCTGCAGCACTCAAGAATGTGACTTCATTTGGTAACGGTCCATGTTATGGGACCAGATTAAATAATGAGGCAAGAAGGGTGGACTCTAATTCAACAGGACTAGTGTTTTGTTTTGCTTTGTTTTTTAAAAAGCTGAAATTTGGACACAGAGCTAGAGAAATACAAAGCAAATTTGATGTGATGATGGGGAGACTTTATAGGTCTAAGCCAAGGACTGCCTGAGACTACCAAAAGCTAGGGGAGAGGCACGGAGCAGATTCTTCCTCATAGAACCTTGGAAAGAAGGTTGACTTCAGACTTCTGCATCACAGAACTAAGACAATAACTTTCTGTTTTAAATCACCCAGTTTGTGATATTTATTTATTTATTTTTAAAGATTTATTTATTTATGCAAGAACTGGGGTACAGGTTAGATGCACAGGAGGTGAGAGGATTCAGCAGAGACAGAGCAGGGAACAGAACAGGCAGACTGATGAAATACACTGCTGAGGGGAGCAGTGGGCGCGACAGGAGAGGTCTGCCGTGCCATGTGGGACCCTCGCCGGCCAGCCAGGATCAAACTGGCGTTGTAGAGGCCTGCTGACAGCTTCACAGTGCTGCGCTCAACTGTCTACACCACCAGGGGAGGCCCAGTTTGTGATATTTAGTTATGGCAGTCCCACTCATCTGGTGAACTTTCCCTGTCCTCCCAAACACGTGATTTCAGGAGAACATCATCCCCTCCTCTCCTCCCTTATAATAATCATCATCATTATCATTAACACTAACAGAGCCTTACTGTGTGGTAAGCTCTGGTCTAAGCCCTAAATTTAATCTTAATAACAATCTATGAGATGGGTCCTATTGTTATCCATATTTTATAGACAAGGAAACTGAGGCATAGAAAGGTTAAGAGAGGCCAAGTATCACACAGCTAATAGGTCACAGAGCCAGTCCTTAAGCCCAGACAGTCTGACGCCGGAATCTATGTTCTGTCCACTACCTTGCCTAGTCTACCTCCCATCCTGCCCGGGAGGGAGACATGCTCTAAGCTGAATCAATTAGTGCAATTAAAGTGCACTCAGAATTTTTTTAAATTGGAATTAGCAGAAAAGAGTCAACCTTTGCAGGAGTGAGATTTATCAGGTGCCGTCTTAACACATGGAAGGAGCAGGCATAGGCTGTGGGTTAAGGAAAGGACACTCACAGGCAAAATGAGGAATGGAGAGATAAATGTCATTCAATCAGTTACCCTCTGTCTTGGAGGCCTAACCTCAGTGCGGCCCTTCTTAAAACTTGTTTATCAGAGGCTATAAATAATAATTTTGTTCAAGCTAGTGATGTTGGGCTTCCATCTCTTGCAAGATTACTAACTAGCACACCTGCAAATTGCAAATCAGGACTGAAAGACTCCATTCCCATTGAAGAGTGGTCTCTTGAGTGGCAGGGATAAAAATAAACCTTGGTTTCTGTGAGGCAGCAATCTTCTACAAGGGGCTGAGAGCGAGAGTGAGCTGGGGTCTGCAGGGGAGATGGGGAAGCAGATGCTGAGAAAGGCAGAGAGTGGATCAGAGTGAATACCTTGGATGCCTGAGGTTTCCAATCCTGAGGTTTGGTTGTATTCCTGCCCTTGGTTCTGTGAGGCCTCCCTGGGTGCATGTAATCACCTCTCCTTTTTTAGTTTAAACTGGCACAAGTTGGTTTCAGTAGGTTGCATGCAAAGAATCATAAATAATACACACGCAGTAGGAACTCAATCCTGTTGAATATAATGGAAGGTTTTTAACTGAAGTAATAAACAGGATGGAGGCTATTCCTTAAGAATATTGCTCTGGAGCCTGTGTGTAGGAGAGATTAGTTGGGAAGCCATGAATGGGAAGCAGGGGTCATGACAGAGGAGACCCACCAAGGTAGGAGAGGGGAGCAGGACCTGAGTGACCAGGGAGGGGCATGGGGGCGAACCAGGGGGAGAATTTGACAGGATTCAGCCACTGAGGAGACTCAGAAGTAAAGACAGGTATGTCACAGAAGACTGAGAATTTGAACCTAGTTTTGAGAAAGCAGGGTAGTACCATTAATAGAAGGAGGGAAAACAGGAGAGAAGATGATCCAAGAAGGGCTGAGCAGAGGTACCAGTGACAGAACTAATTAGAGTAACTGCACAGAAAGAAATGTGGTTTGGCATTTAGGGGAGGAGTCGGATGCAGAAGCAGAGACTGGGGGTCACCCTCAGCTGCGAGCTGGAGCTGGCAGAGAAGCCCAGGCAGCTGATGGAGTGCACAGAGGAGGAAAAGGCAAGAGGGGGATGACTTAGGAAGTGAGAGAAAGAGTAAGAGAGGAAAAGCAGTTGAGAGTTAGGACAGAAACATGACACTGCAATGCTGAGGCATTGAGGAAGGAGACAATTTCATGAAGGAAATTGGGGTGAATGGTGTTCAAAAGTGCAGACAAGCCACAAATGGGTGGTTCTTAGGGGTATGAGATAAGGCGACAATTTGCTGAGAAAGCAACTTCCAAGGGAGATGATGAAGGTATGAGACAGATGTCAAGGCTTGGGGAGAAGGGGGCTGTAGGGGGTTTAATGCCACAGCATCTGCAGCTGCTTCTGCCTTTTCAGGAAGTGCTGAGGATTTTACAACTAGGAAGATATCTGGACGGCCCACTTGAGCAAGAAAGGTGAAGCCTCTGGGACAACCTGGATATGCTGGTGAGATGCTGAGAGTCCTGAGCCACCCTACCTGGGAAAGGGCAGGATCTGTGCAACCCTGGGAATGTGAACTGGGGGTAGAGCGAGAAAATGTGAAGAAGCAGTAACAGTCAGTGCTCTTGGTTATAAACAACAGAAACTGGCCCTGGCTAACTAACAGGAGAAAGAGTATGCGAGAAGGTTTATTAGTGTCTCCTAGAATCCAGAAGTATGTTAGCTATTTATGCTACATAACAAATTTTATTCCCCAAGTTAGAGGCTAATAAACATCACACATTTATGATCTCCTAGTTTCCATGGATCAGACATTTGGGAAGAGCTTAGCTGGGTGGTTCTGGTTCTGGCTGTCTCACTAGATTTTAGTCAAGATGTCAGGTGGGGCATAGGTCATCTGAAATTTGACTGGACTTGGAGGAACTCTTTTGAAGATGGTTCACTCACTGGCGTGTTGAAAGAAGTCTCAGCACTTGGCTAGCATTGGCAAGGAATTTTATTCCCTTGAATCTGGGTCTCTGTATGGCTGCCTTAGTGTCCCTTTGACACGGAAGCTGGCTTCCCCAACAGTGAGCCATCCAAGAGGCTTGGGAGATATGACAGGGTAGAGTACAAGGGGATTGGGACCCAGTTACTTGAGGAGGACAATTGCTCTAACTGAAGGAAGGGCCAGGGGTGGGCTTGAGTGCCTACAGGTTTAAGGACAGGCAAGTCAAAGGGAGGCTTGGAGATAAGGATCAAGGCTGAGAAAAAGGAGCGGAAAGTGCTCTTACTAACTTGATAACTGGGTTTTTTAATGCAATGTCAGAGAGGTCTTGCAAATGAGTCTATGATGAATGTCTAATCAATGACCAATAATGAGTTACTAATTATTATTCAATAACTATGCTCTTTCCAGGCTTGCCATAGAAACAAGCAGCTAACAGAGACGCTCTGAAGCTGTGTCTCACATACCCATGTTTCTGGAAAGCCCTGCCTAAAGCCCCTCTTAAAGCCCCTCTTAAGCCCTGCCTGTGAGGATTCTTTTTCATTTTTTATTTTTTTAAGATTTATTTATTTGTGCATACAAGAATGGGATGTAAGCCAGAGGTGCGGGAGGTGAGAGGATTCACCAGAGACAGAGTGGGGAGCAGAACAGACAGATGTACTGAAATACACTGCTGAGGGGAGCAGCTGGCAAGGCAGGAGAGGTAGGAGAGGTCTGCTGTGCCATGTGGGTTGCTCCCTGCCAGCCCAGATCAAACCGAACTCCTGCTGTAGTGGCTGGCAGTAGCTTGATAGTGCTGTCTTTAACCCCTGTGCTGCCAGAGAGGCCCCAGGATTCTTTTTTAAATTGTACAGTTGATCAGCTTTTTCTGCTTGCCCATATAAATGTTGGGAAGTTTTCTTTTTCTGCACTGTCAAAACCTCTTGTTAATGTTCCTTTCAAACAGTCATTGATCTACTATGTGCCAGGCACAGTTCTGTACACTAGGAGATACAAGGGTAAACAAGGTAACCTGGAAGTTGTGCTCATGAGTTCACATCTCTAGTGTGTATGTGTGTGTGTGTATACGCGCGTGTGTTGGGTATGAGGCTTACGGTGGTTGAGAAACTGGATACTATAGAAATTATAATAGACTGTGAGGAAGACTACCAAAGAGATAGAGATACATATTGATCCAGTACAAATGCTAGCTAGACATATTGTATATACAATCTCATTTAATTCTCAATATATCTCTGCCAAGAAAATTATCCCGTTTCAAAGGAGGATCTGAACTTCCCTTAGGTCACACATCTAGTAAGGATTCAATCCATGCCTTTCTTTTTTTTTTAAATTGTGGTAAAATATACATAACATGTACAACTTTAACCATCCCTTTTTCAAACCGAAATCTTGTTAAAATTTTATTTCGAAATTCTCACATTTATTTTTTTTAAATTAAGTTAAAACAGACTAAAATGTACCACCTTACCCATTTGTAAGTGTACATTCTCTAGGTAAAGTGCATTCATATCGCTGTGCAGCCATAACTCTTTTCCTCTTACAAGACTGAAACTCTGTACCCATTAAACAACAACTCCTCATTTCCCTCCCCACCATCCCCTGGAAACCACGGTTCTACTTTCTTTATCTGTGAATGTGTCTGTGCTCTAAAAGGCCATATTCCACACAAGAAAATGTGGGAGCACAGAGAAGGGACAGTTGGACTCAGATTGGTGTGGATGTGGGTCAGGAGAGTGATAAGTGTCACAGAGACCTTTGGAGGAGGAGAATCAAGCTGGATTGGTATCAGCCAAGCAAGGGAGTGCACTGGAGCAACAGGCCAGCTGAGCATGAGCTCCTAGCAAGGCTGGTGAGCAGCACGGGATGTTCTGGGCTCTGTAAGCTGCAGCATTCAGTCCCTGCTTGTCTAGGAACAGAGATCACTGAATGCTTCCCCAGTTGTCACTTTCTTGGAATTCCTGTTCCCTTCCCTATTTCTTCTCCTCCATCTCATTCTTTTTTTAAATTGTAACCTTCTTTTTGAAATACATCTATAGCATAATCTATGATTGTGTGGGATGAATTTTCACAAAATGAACCCACCCAGGTATCCTATACTCAGATGGAGTAAGAGAACTCTAACACCCCAAAAAATCCCTTCCAATGCCTACCCTCAAAGGTAACTCTTTTAACAAAAGAAGTTACTTTTGGGCCTCCCTGGTAACCAAGGGGTTAAGTCTCAGCACAATCATGCTCTGGCCTGACTTAGATCCCTGGCCAGGGAGCTAATGCACATGGTACAGCAGACCTCTCCTGTCTCACCCCTGCTCTGCTCAGCAGTATATTTCAGTCAGTCTGCCTGTTCTGCTCCCCATTTTGTTGAATCCTCTCACCTCCTGTACTTTTGGCTTATACCCCAGGTCTTCTACACAAAAATAAGTAAATCTAAAAAAAAAGAGGTTATTTTTGCCCTTTGTGTAGCTTCTATGAATGGGATCTTATAGAATATACTCTTTTAGGTCTGCCTTCTTTGGCTCAACATTCCTCTTTTTTTTTGTTCTGGATCAATTTTCATCCTTGTTTTAATGTCAGAAAACAGGCATTGGGGGCTTCCCTGTTGCTGCAAGGGTTAAGATGTAACCTATGAAGCTGTCTGCAGCCTCTGTAGCATGAGTTTGATCCCTGGCCAGGGAGCAACCACATGGCACAGCAGACCTCTCCTTCCTCGCCCGCTGCTCCCCTCAGCAGTGTATTTCAGTCAATCCACCTGTTCTGTTCCCCACTCTGTCTCTGGTGAATCCTCTCGCCCCTTCCATGCCTCTGGCCTGTACCCCAGCTCTTGTATGCATAAATGAATAAATCTTAAAAAAAAAAAAAAGAAAACAGGCATTGTGTAAGTCCTCCTTCCAGCCAAGACGCTGGAGAGGAACTGACTATACAAATATAAGATGGCATCACAATTCACAATAAGCCACTGGACAAGAAGTTTTGTTGGCCTGGCCCGCGGGCCTACTGCTAGAAAATGGATAGTTCCCATTGAGGACTGTAATGGAGAAGGGACAGAACTTGCCCTGTGCTATTCTCCTAATATTTCAAGGAGAGTGAAGCTTAGGATTGTTAAACATTCCCAGAAGGGCCATAAATCTCATTTTAGCTAGTTTCAATTGCAGAAGGAAATGGCCTGTTTTCTTGGCAATTTTTATTTTTCCCCTCTCAGTCCCTTGTCCGCTAGTTCTCTGGCTCAGGGACACACGGCTTCCTTCCTTCCTTCCTCTCCTGGACTCTTTCCCCTTTTGGCAGTTACATTTCTTCAGAGTTCACCCTTCCTCCGAATTCAGGGACTTTTAGCCAATCTTGGACTCAGGAGATACATGAGTTGCAAGGCATCCTGAAGATGAGCTGATTCATCCTGCCCCTCATTTTTAAGACTTTAAAACAATTGAGATATGATTTACATATAGTAAAGTGTACAAATCTTAGCACACAGTTCAATAAGGTCAATTCAATGAATAAATTAATTTTTACATAAGCAGATTGTCATGTAACCATCATTTAGTCAAGATATAAAACATTTCTGGAACCCAGATGTCTGCTCTGTGATAACCCTTATTTTTCTTTGATAAGAACAATAAACCAATCAAATTTGCTTTTTCTTGAACTTCAGATAGTGGATTCAGATAGTATGGAGTTTTTTTGTGTCTGGGTATGTATGCTCAGCATCATGGTCTTGAGATTCATCCATTGTGTGTTGTTGAGTATCTGCAGTGTGTTTTTTTTTTTTTGAAATTTTATTTATTTTTATACAAGAGCTGGGGTACAGGCCAGAGGCAGGGGAGGGTGAGAGGATTCACCAGAGACAGAGCAGGGAGCAGAATAGGCAGATGACAGAAATACACTGCTGAGGGGAGCAGCGGGCGCGACAGGAGAGGTTGAGTTCAGGAGAGGTCTGCTTTACCATGTGGGTTGCTCTCTGGCCGGCCAGGGGGTCGAACTCATGCTGCAGAGGTTGCTGACAGCTTCAAAGTTTGCCTCTTAACCCCTTGCACCACCAGGGAGGCCCAAAGTTTTCACCTTTAAATACAGTTACATTCTGAGGTCCTGGGGCTTAAGATGTCAACACAGGACCTGGGAGGAGGAGCACAAATCAGCTCACACAGCTACAACAAATAAACAACTTTACTATGAATATTTTTTTTGGTAAACATTCTATATGTATAAAGTGTTAAAGTCCAAAGTAGTTAAACCAATTTAAACTTCCATCAGCAATGTATGAAAATACAGTTGCTCTACATCTTCCTTGAATTTCATTTTAAGAACAAGGGGAAATCATTGGGGGGTTTCAAAGGAGTGACAACTCAACCTAACTAACATTAACAAATGAATTGTAGGGGGTATAAGGAGGAAGAAGCAGGCAAACAATTCAGATTTTACCCTAACCTAGGTGAGACATGTCAGTGATTTAGACCAAGGAGGAGGCAGAGAAGTTTATTTTGGAGGTAGAATTGATAGGATATGGTGATGGTTTGGGTGGATCTGTTGAGAAGAAAGAGTGAGTCAAGGATGATTCTAAGTTTTGAGCTTTGACTCTCCAGGCAGTGAACAAGGATCCTTCAACTATAACCTATCAACTCCAGACTGTACTACAATGTCCATCTCACTACTGCATATCTTGAGCTCCAGGATGTAGTAGGTGTTCAATAAACATTCTGGAATGAATAACTGATGATATGCACAAATGTCTCAGCAGATGGAATGCATTTAATGAAGGTTTTCTTTTGAAGTTTTTTATTTAAGTAAAATTCACATAACATAAAATTAACCATTTTGAAATGTAAAATCCAGTGCTGTTTAGCACATTCTCAATATTATGCAACTATTGGCTTTGTCTAGTTTCAAATATTTTCATCACACCCGAAGGAGTCATCACCCATTGAGGCGTCACATCCAATTCCCTCCTCTCCTCAACTCTGGGCAACCACTAATCTGCTTTCTGTTCCTGTAGATTTACGTATTTCTGGATATTTCTTATAAATGTAGTCATATAATACATGATTTTTGCGTTTGAGTTCTTTTGTCTAGCAAAATATTTTTGAGGTTCATTCACATGGTAGCATAGATAGGTAGTTCACCCTTTTTAGGGTTGAATAATACCCCACAGCATGTATATACCATATTTTGTTCATCCAGTCATCCCTCAATGGGCATGTGGGTTGTCTCCATCTTATGACTGTTGTGAGTAATGGTGCTATGAACACTGGTGTTCAAGTCTTTAAATAGCTTCTCCCCCCAATTCTGGGCACATACACTTGCAATGGAATTCTGGGTTATATGCAGTAATCTATGTTTACCTTGAGGAACCACCAAAGCTCAGTAAAGTTTTACAGAATGCAAAAAGAAAGGAAAGATGGGGCTGAAGCGTTTTCCTATTGCTCTCCCACAAGCATCCCTGGCCTGTGCCATTTGCAGACTGTGTGGGTCAAATCACTTAAATTCACTGGGTTGTTTCCTTACCCTCAAAGTAGGGAATTAAAATTTTACCTGCTTGCTAAACGAGATACTGTTCCCAAACCTCCCGACACAGACTAAGTATCCCCAATTAATTGCCTTCGTTTTCTCCCTGACCTTGCCATTTTACACCTCACTCAAGCTCCCACACAGTTTTGGGGCAAAGTGCATGCCAGCGGGCCCTCCAGCGCAGCCTTCTGCAAACTACAACTCCCAGCAAGCACTTCGCCCCAGCCGGCCTCTTCCAGCCTGGTGCGCATGTTTGGCAGACGTGGCACCGGGAACTCGGAGGCGGGGAGTGGCTGGGAAGTGGCCGTGGCGGTTGCACCCGACTGGGCGGGCGGGCGCGGGAGCCCGAGTGGAGACCGGAGCCGGCCGTGCGCGGCGGCGGCGGGGATGGCGCGAGCCGGGCGGGCGTGGCTGCTGCTGCTGCTGGGCATCTGGGTGAGGCTATAGGGTGGGGGTCCTGCCCGGGGCCGGCACGTGCTCCCAGTGCGGGATTCTGTGCTCCCTGCTCCCGGCCCTCTTCCAACGCGAGGGGACATGCCCCCCAGCTCGGGGGTGGGAACGTGCTTGCCAGGCAGGCTGGGACTCGGTGGCTGCGGGGGAGACAGTGGGGTGCCCCATGCTCCCGCCTCACAGAGCGCCCCGGGGCTGGAGGGAGCCGGGGGTGCCGGGCGATCTCTCGCAGGGTACTTGCGCCACTGGCATAACTTTGCGGGGGCGCAGGTCAGGGGGCGGCCGCCTGCTAAGGCGGGACACCCATGACTTTGGAGGTGCCCCCAGCCAGCCCCTGACGCCGGGCCCTGCACCTGTTTGAGTGCTTTCCACCTGCGTTACCGGGAACCTTTTTTAAGGGCCACCTTGTTCTTGGTTTGGACCCTGAGCTGCTGGGAAACTGCGGGTCACCAATTGGGCCCCAGCTTGCAGGCAAGGCTAGGAGGGTTGGGTGGGGTGATCACCTAGGAGTTCTGCTCCGACATCCAACTGAGGCTCACTCCAACCTCCGCCACTTGGGCTGTGTGACGCTGCGCATCATTTAATGTATCTGACTCTATCTCCTCTTGCATGAAATAGGGACGGGGGAAAGATAGTCCCTTCACAAGGTTGTCACCAGAGCCAGATGAGAAATCCAGATGAGAAATTGGAGGAAAACGCTGTGTAAGCTGTAAAATGCTAAGAGTGGAAGAGTAGCGGGCTAGGATGCTAGGAGTGGTGGGAGAGGAGAGTCTACACGTGTGGGGAGAGGGTAGGGCATCCCTGGGAGAGGCAAGAATGGGTGTGTCCAAGCAGTGCAGAACAACCCCCCATCCGCACCCTCCCCAACGCACCTCCGGTCTGGCTTTGAGGTTACTTTTGGGTGTGTGATGGGATATTATGACCTTCCACATTTTTCTCATAACTTGGGCCTTCCTTATCTTAGGACCATCTTGATTCCTTTTTTCCTTGAAGTTCCAGGGAATTTCCTGTTGCTGACACCCTCGTCAACCCAGATTCTTCAGTATTTTTGTTTTGGGTATGGCAAGGAGTGGGCCAAGTGGGAAGCTGGATGCAGGTTGAGTTGTTTCCAACTCCTAATACCCGATATCCTGCCCTATGGGAGCACCAGTGACCAGCAGCCTCTTATTTCCTGGTTATCTAGAAGTGAATGGGGAAAGAAGCTCCCTGTACCCCTAATTCTGATCATTCTCTCTCTAGGACAGAGCTAGACTGGGTGGACAGTCACTTCACCGCTATCTGAATGTATTTGATGATCTGTTTGCTTTCTGCCCCCTGGAGCCAGTTGACCTGGCTGGGCTCCAGGCCAGGACTGTGCAGCGAGGGCTATCTCCAGCACTACCCCTATCAGATAGTGCACTTGGGTTGTTTTAGGAAGGCCCAGCTTTCCTTTCTTCCCCTCTTTCCCTTCCCTCCTGTGAAAATAAAGGGTTAGGTAATATGACCGGATTTCATTCAGCAAACATTTATTTATCAATGTTTGGGGTTGGATTGGATTTGGATTTTGGGTGGAGAATAAAGCGCACATTGTCTCTGCCCTTCCCTATTACTTTGGGTTGGGGAGCTAGGGTAAGTCAGTCCTGAGAACAAATAAATAGTATAGCCAGTGCTAATGCCCTAAGTGCTGGGCTCCTAATCTAGAGGGCTGATCTGTCCTGACTTTCCTGAGGGGTTGGTTGAATAGTCTGGAGGAAGTGTGCTCATCAGCCAGGCCTTTAGGTTTTTGCAGGTACTTTTTGTCAGGAGGTGTGGAAGTGCAGTTAGGTTTGTTGAGGGCACTAGAATTTGAGAGTGCGCAACAAGGTCAAGAAAATTAACATTTTCTCCTGCCAAGCCCAAGAGGTGGAGGCACAGGGTTGGTGGTGAGTGGCTTCTGAAGACCAGGTTGAACTTTTGTAAATTTAAACTCCATGTTCCTCTGATAAGGGCCCCACAGGAGCCGGGAGTGGATTGAGTCTCTTTGTTCGCTCAATATTTACCAAGGGCTGATGTGTGCACAGTGCTGGGCTGTGGCCTGAGGGATATGGAAGTATAAAGAGGTCTACAGAGCTTTGTGGAACAGGGATGGACATCCTCCACATTGTTTACAATAGCAGAAGTATGGAAATGGCTTCAGTGCTCAAAAATAGCCGCGTGGTTAAATGACTTCTGGTGCTGTCCATACCACGGAAGATGATGTTTATGAAGAATATTTACATTTACTGGAATGCTATGTTTATTATTAAAATATGTTATGATGCTTATGAAGAATATCTGAGGACATGGAGAAGTGCTCAAGTGTGATAATTAGGGGGAAAGCAGAGTGCAAAACTGAAGCCTAGAGTGGCTGAAGGCAGCTCCTTGTGTGTTTGACAACTGACAGCTTATCAGTGTTAACACTGATTGTTTGGGGAGGTGGAGTTGTGGATGACTTTTGCTTAGGCGTTTCTATCTTCCAAGTTTTCTACATGAAGATATATTAGTTTTTGATCAGAAAAAATTATTAAAGAAACCTTTACAACTAGCTTCTTTGGGGGCCTGTTACCCTTCCAGTAGAATACTGGGTAGAGAGTCTTCGTCCTCCCTGGTGGCACAGGGGTTAAGGACACAGTGCTAGCAAGCTATCACCACCCACTGCAACATGAGTTCAATCCTGGCCAGGGAGCTAACCCACATGGCTCAGCAGACCTCTCCTGTCTCCCCTGCTGTTCCCCTCAGGAGTGTATTTCAGTAGATCTGCCTGTTTTGCTCCCCCCTCTGTCTCTGGTATATCCTCTAACTCTCCTACCCCCGCACCTCTAGCCTACACCCCAGTTCTTCTATGCATAAATAAATAAATCTTAAAAAAAAAAAAAAAGAGTTTTAGTCAACACTTGGAACAAGTCAGTTCAGCATTTTCAGGCTGGGTGTCTGCTCACGGCCTGCAGCTGGGGAAGCCCAGGCCGTATTGGGGAAGCCCAGGCCGTATTGTCCTGTCCCCACCCCTATGGCAGACTCCCTTGCAAGTGACTCTTCCCCTGAGCCATCCATGCTGATTGTCAGACAGTCCACACCCAGTCCTCAAGTGGAGAAGTGTCAGACTGGAATGGAGTCTAGACGTCTCCTGGCTCAAGTGGTTCCAACATCAGGCCAAAGACGAGCTGGGCTCTGGTTCACAGACAAATTGGATAAAAACAATGGTGAATGTTTTATTTTCATTAATCCAAATATTTCTCTTTAAAAACTTGTTCATTTTGCTGACCTGATATCCATATTTGAGGGGGGGTGGTAAATCACAGTGTCCTTTTGAAAAATGAAAGTAATGATAATATGTTGTGATTAAAAAATAAATCCTTGATAAAATTTTCTTTAATAAAATCCATAATTTTAAATATATTCTGCCAATCCGTAAGATTCAAAAGTCTGAGAATTACTGAACTAAGGTCCTCAGGCCAGAATTACTGAGCCCTCCCATTCTATAAGAAAAAGTAAAGCTTTGAGAAGAAAGCCACTTGCTCAAGGCCACTTACTTGGTAAAGGTAAAGCTGAAATTAGTGACAGGCCTCCTGATTTATAAATTAGGGTTCTGCCTGCTCCATTTTTTTCATCCCAGCTCTCCCACCTGCTTGCCCCCTTCCAAGCCACTGCTAGGCCCCCTGATGGTGACTTGAAGCTCAGAACCTGGTGGGCCAGTGGGCCGAGGTGGAGGAAGCAGATTATTGCCCCAGTCTCTCCTGCAGAACTTTTAATGTACATGTATTTAGGTTCTACACCATTATATATTTAATAGGCTTTTGTGGGCTGGCCTGGGGACCTAATTGCCATTTATAATGCTGTTTGGAAACTGGAGTGCACTTTTCCCACAGAAATAAACACATTATAGAGGAAGTTTTAAAACAGAACTGGCACTTAAGTTGGAGGAATGGCTGAGTGCTGTATGAGTGGCAAATGCTGAATGCTGTGCTTTTGTGCAAGGGCTGGGCTGGGGGACACTGACTGACAAGAGGGGCCTTAGCTCCCGCCTCGTGAAGACAGACTCCATGCTCTGTGACAGTAGGGATGCTCCCTGTCCTGAGCACCCAGTGCAGGACCTGCCTTGCATTTGCCCCTGGTCCTTAGTTGAAGGAATTAGTATTGCAGGCAGAGAAAGGAAACCTTCAGGAAACTTTCAAAGGGAAAATCCTGGGCAATGAGCAGTGATAGATAGGGCTGGATGAGGGAAGACTTTGAATTTGGAGATGGAGAAATAAGGTGGGAAAGTGGACGGTAAAGGACTTTAAATGCTCAGTAGAGCTTTAGAGACTTGATTCTACAGGTAATGGAGAGAAAGGATGAAAGCTGCCCTTTGAATAACTGGGTCAGTCAGGCCACAGTGTAGGGTTGGGCTGGAGTGGGAGAGACTGGATTAATTTCCCCAGAACAACACTTTCTTCCTCTTACTTTCTCCTTTGTGATCTACAAGATAGTGTCAAGTGTGATGTAGTGGAAAGCTTGTGGACTTTTAGCCAGCCAGACACTCAGAAGCTGTGCGACTTTGGGCCCTGCCTCAGTTTTCTTTCTTTTTTTATATATCATTATACTATGTCATTTATATTCAGAATTCACCAGTTGTCCTTATAGTGTATTTTAGAGCATTTTTTTCTGATTAGATTCCAATCAGAGATTGCACATTGAATTAGTTGTCATGGCGCTTTAATCTTCTTTGCCTTTATGCTGTATGCTTTTACATCTTTATTTTTAATTCATTTACTTTTCAAGCATACTAGCCTCTCCCCCCCCTTTGTATATAGGTTTTTTTCCTTCCTATTTTCCCACCAACTCCATCCTTTGTGTCCCTTGTTCCTTGTCCTTCCGCAGCCTACTTTTTTTTTTTTTAAAGATTTATTTATTTATGCATGCAAGAACTGGGCTACAGGCCAGAGGTGGGGGTGGGGGAGGATGGGGGTGAGAGGATTCACCAGAGACAGAGTGGGGAGCAGAGCAAACAGATGTACTGAAATACACTGCTGAGGGGAGCAGCGGGCGAGATGGGAGAGGTCTGCTATGCCATGTGGGTTGCTCCCTTGCGGGGGATCAAACCCGTGCTGCAGTGGCTGCAGATAGCTTCATGGGTTGCGTCTTAACCCCTTCTGCCACCAGGGAGGCCCTGCTTCCACCTCCTTCTTAACTTCAGAACTGTCAGGATGTTTGTTGATGTCCAGTAGTTTATGAAAATGTTTAGCATTTTGAATTGTCTGTGTAATATTTGTTTTTACTGTTCTGACATGTTTTGCTAGTTTTCTTGTTTATAGTTGCTGGTAAGAATATCCACCTCCCAGAGTTGAAAGGATGGGAAATAACGCAAGCACAGGGCTTGGCACATGGAAGCGTCCGATAAATGGACGCCACCGTGGTCATCTCAAGTTGTTGAATAAGAGGTACCAGGGAAGCCAGTTGGGAGGCAGTAGGCAGTGAAGGACCAGAGAACGTGTGAGCTGAGACTCTGCGATGTGGGGTTGGGGAGGGGCCTGTGCTGCGGGATTCTCTTTCACTGGGCTCCTGAATACTCCTTTGCTCCCTCCCTGCTGGGCTCCCGGGTCGGGGTGGGGGGTGGATTGCAGAGGCTCTAAGTATTTAAGTGCTCTAAGTCTCTTTTACGTTCTGCAAGCGAATCCTCTCTTGAGAATGGAGATACCAACCACATTGCCTCCCGGGAGACTTTGCCCCAGCTTTGTGGTTTTGTTCTGTGGGGGTCTTGTGTCTCACCTACTGTTCTCTTATATTACCCTCACTTTGATGGATTATTTGTACCCCCTCCCACCTTTCCCTCTCCTTCCCACTCCCCTTCTCCCTTACCTCCTCCCCTACATCCCCAACCCATTCCCACCCTCTGGTCTCCCAGTTGGAGGGGGAGGCGCTACAGTGCTCACTTACTGCTTGCAGTGCTGATCCGCTCCTCCTGCCTGGCCCATCCTGCAGCATTCACTGGAGCCTCTGGCTACCCATTTGATATGTCGGCAAGAATTATAAAGCACCCAGTACATTTGTAGAAGGCTTTACAGTTTGCAAAGCATTTTCACGTATTTCACGTCTGTGTAGCTTTGAGTCCCATGTTAACTGAGCTCTGTTAACTCCTAGAGAGGGGTGGGTACTGGACTGGGAGGTAGGAAGAGATAAACCTTTGGATTATAGTGGGGGACGTGACCTGGAAGGGGAGGGGACAGACAGATGGGAGGGAACACAGTATAGTTCTCCAGGGCTTGCTTGAATGGTTAAGCAGCTTTGCTGGCAGGTGAAATGGCAACATCAGCCATTTTACTGGGGTGGCCTGAAACTTGCTCTTTAGCTCCCTGTGGCATTGGTATGGGAGGAGGGGCAGCTAACTGGCACTTAGTGACCATCTTTTCCCACCTTTCTCATCATTCTCCCTGACTAGCACTAGATTGCTTTCCTCTCTGACTTCCTATATCTAAAACAGGACTTTTTTTGCACACCCATTTACAGCTACTTCTAAATAATGACTTTGCAGTTTGTGGTGGGCGCTTAAACACTCAGTGGAGTATGGAGTTAGAATAGCCTTTTTGTGTCTTTTCATTCCCCAGGGTCATGCTGATCCCCATTTGCTGTGTGCTCTGTTCCCAGACGACCTGGTTGTGAGCCTGTGTCTGGTTTCAGAGTCCCCAGCTTACGACAGTTTTCTGGGCAGGGATAGATCCTACCATTCCTCCAACCCCTTGGCCTGAGCAGATGTTTTTAATCATAAGCCTATTCCTTAATTCTTGCTTTGGAAGGTATTAATGAAGATCCAGGTTGAGGTTTCTGGCCTGGGGCTTAAACATAAAGATGATCTGGCATCTGAGCTGAGATGTGGACTTGCTGGAAGCTCTGTTGTCAGGCCAAGTGGGGCAGGCTCCCGAGGAATAGCAGGTTTGCTGTCAAGGGGTCTGGTCTTGCTGGGCAGAGTATTCTACGTGCCTCTCGTTTCAAAGGCATGTGGCCATTCTTCACCTCTCACAGATGTGCATTCATTGCACAGATTTTTCTCTTTTTTTAAATAGATATTTCTTGAGAATCTTCTATGAGCCAGACATACCATACTAAGGCATTGAGATATAACAATAAATAAGATGGATGCCGTCCCTTCCTCCCACAGCATAGTGGGAGAGCCACAAATTTATTGTTTAATTCAGGTAGTAAGTTCTAGAAAGAAGAAGTATAAAGTATTAAGTGTCAAGAGACTGTGTAAACAGGGGTCCCTAACCTAATGCAGAAAGTCAGCAAAGGTTTTTCTGAGGATTTATGGATCCTTGTCATAGAATTTTTTTTTTAATATAGATATAATTAACATGTAACATGTTGTAGTTGTACAACCTAACTTGATATTTGCATATTTGAGTAATGATGAACACAGCTATCATCAAACATATAGAAATTTTTTTCCTTGTGATGAAAACTTTTAAGATTTACTATGAGCAAGCTTGAAATACATACTGCAGTATTATTAACTGTAGTGCCCATGACTTGTTTATTTTATAGCTGGGAGATTCTACCTTTAAGCCTCCTCCCTTTTCACTCCCCTCCCCGCACAGTGGCCATCAATTTGTTCACTTATCCATGAGTTTCTTGTCGTCTTTTTTTTCTTTTCAGATTCCATATATAAGTGAGATCTAGGATATGTGTGTTTCTGTCTGACTTATTTCACTTAGCATGATGGCCCACAAAGTCCATGTTGTGGCAAGTGGCAAGGTATCCTTTCTTCTTATGGCTGAAAAGAATTCCTTTTAAGGTTGATGATTTGGTCAGTGATGGACCACATACATGTCAATGGTCCCAGTAGGCTGTAATCACATAGCCTAGGTGTGTAGTAGACCATATCTCTAGAACACACAACTGAGAATCTCCTAATGAAGTGTTTCTCCAAATGCAATCCCCACCCTTAAGTGTGATGCATGGCTGTATACCCCACTTTCTTTATCAATTCATCTATCACTTAGGCTGTTCCATGACTTAGCTGTTGTAAATAATGCTGCAATGAACATAGGAATGCAGGTATCTTTTCAAGTTAGTGTTTTCATTTTCTTTGGATAAATAATCAGAGGTGAAATTGCTGAATCACGTGGTAGATCTGGTTTTAATGTTTAATGAGGAATCTCCATAGTGTTTACATAGTGGCTACACCAATTTACATTTCCACTAACAGTACGCAAGGTGTTTTTCCACGTCCTTGCCAACTTTAGTTATTTCTTGTTTTTTTGATGATAGCCATTCTGACAGGTGTGAGGTGATATCTCATTGTGGTTTTGATGTGCATTTCCCTGATGATTTGAGATATTGAACTCCTTCTTTAGAAAAACTTTCAGATCTTCTGCCCATTTTTTAATTGGATTGTTTGTTTTCCTGCTATTGAGTTGTATGAATTCTTTATATGTATATTTTGGATACTAACCCCTAATCAGATATATGACGTACAAATATTTTCTCCCATTCGATAATTTGCCTTTTCATTTTGTTGATTAAAATCCTACTTGTTTATTTTTGCATTTTTGTTGATTTGCTTTTGGTGTCAATCCAAAATATAATCTCTAAGACCAAAGTGAAAGAGCTTGCCACCTATATTTTCTTTTAGGAGTCTGATGGTTTTTGGTCTTTGATTCAAGTCTTTGATTCATTTTGAGTTGATTTTTGTGTATGGAGTACGGTGATGTTCCAGTTTCTTTAATGCACAACTGTCCATTTATTAAAGAGACTGTCCTTTCCACATAGTATATATTCTTGATTTCTTTGAGAATAATGCCATGGATATATAGAACAGAATCCTTGGGATTACAAAGGAAACCAATAATATTGAAACACGGTCATCAAAGTGTAACAAATACACACATATATACAATAATATATACATTCTTTATTAGTATGTCATGTAAGATCTAGTGACAGGTTTGACAAATTTCTGTAATTTTAAGTAGTGATGTGCATGAACAGTGTTTTATGATATTTGTACCAATTGTAATGTGATGAGAAAATGTGACTTCTGAGGAATAGGTGGCCAAAAAGAAGGAAAAAAGAAAATGTGCTTTCTGTTGTTAGCAGTCATAAGCACTTTCTCTGCTAATTCTAGTATTATTGTAATTTGTTACTTATATTCATAATAGAAGGAGGGCTCGAGGTAGAGATTAGTAAAATCTCTACAGGTAGAGATTAGTAAAGAGATACAGATTCATCCACCTTTGTATAAAGAAAAATTATCCTAAAACTTGTAATGACATATTAGAATGTTATTTATGAATCTTACCTAAGAGCTGTCCAGTTCTAGGGAATGTAATTTTGTTTGTCATTCTTTAGGACATGTACTCAGTAAAGTTAGATAAGGTACAAACAATTTGTTTGGTAGAGAAGAGAGACCTGAAGGTTAGTGCCCTGAGGGACATTAACCCATTTGGTATCTAATTTAGCTATTTTTATTTTTTTTAATTAATTTTTTTAAACTTTATTTTTTAAAAGATTTATTTATTTATGCATACAAGAACTGGGGTACAGGCCAGAGGTGGGGGGTGGTGAGAGGATTCACCAGAGACAGTGGGAGCAGAACAGGCAGATCTGCTGAAAAACACTGCTGAGGGGAGCAACGGGTGCCACAGGAGAGGTCTGCTGCTGTGGGTAGCTCCCTGGCTGGGGATCGAACTTGTGCTACAGTAGCTGCAGGTAGCTTCATAGTGCTGTGTCGTAACTCCTTGCACCACCAGGGAGGTCCCTTTGCATCTCTTTTCAGTTGGTTACCCGCAGTAGCGAGACTGGAAGGGAGAGCCGACTTGCTGGCCCTCTTGGGTCTTGCTCTGGGTAGAGCTCTAGTGAGTGACGGGAGCTCTGGGGATACCAGTGGTAAGGATTTACACTGACAGGCAAAGAGAAGAGCATCCTGGCTCAGAAAACCCCATCTGAGTCCTGGCTCTGCCATGTAAGACTTGACTCGAAGTGGTCCTGGAGCTTCTTTGAGCCTCCTTTTCCCCATCTCTCACAGAGATTGTTTAGCAGTTTCCCCAGACACTTTTACTACAACTCCTGCAAGAACAATCACATTTTCCATTATATACAAGCACATATACAAAGAAATATAACAGATATATCTCACTTAATATTTAGTCTTGCTGTCTATGGTGCACACTTATGCTTTCTGCTTAATGTCATTTTTAAAATGACATTAACCCACTGAATTGATTTTTTGACTCTGTTGAGGCCTCAAGGTAGATAACACTGGTTTAGATTTTCAACTTTAGAGGATTGAATGAGACAACATGTGTAAAAGCGTGGCTATATACCACAGGTTATAAGCAATTGAACTGATATTTTCTTATCAATTAACAGAGCTTAGAGGGAGAGTTGATTCCCTGAAGTCGGAATTCACCCGCTCTTCCTCCCTCTGTGCTGCCTAATTCACTGTTCCCTCTACCAGTTCTTGATTAACAGGCCTGGCCTACCAGGTTATCCCTGGCCCAAAGCCTTCTTGGCTCTAAAAGAAGTTTTCCAAAGCATTACAAGCTTTAGGGACTTAATCCAGGTTAAATGCACCAAAGTTGCATTTCAGAATAAGAAAAACCTGTTTGTATAAGCTCTCAGATCAGTTGTCTTGCCCCTGAATTGTCCCTTGTCACATTTATACTGTGCGCAGTATAGGGGGAAGTCTGGACTGTGAAGACAATTACAAGGTATGGTTTTTAAAGGAAGCAAAGTATAAGAAATGCGGCTGCCCTTTATTTATAGGAGTAAGCAGAAAGATGTGTGTGGCTGGAGGAATCTGTCATCTTTGTGCTCTGATGGCAACTTGGGCTGACTTGGGCTGAAACACAGCTCCCTTATTACCTGTTGTATGGTGCTGAACAAGTTTCTTAACTCCTCTTAGTCTCACTTTCCTTATCTATAAAATAGGTATAGTGAAAATACCACCTTAACTCACTTGCCAAGATAAATTGCTAACAGTGTGAACCTAGCGCCCTCCTGGTCAGACAGTAAGTACTGTGTACTTTCAGCTATCATCATTATTATGGGCTAATCCCCAGGCCCTAGATTTTGGAATTAAAAAATACTCTCTTAGGTTCTATTCCATGCCAAGTGGTTTCCCATTTCTTTCTCTTTCAATAAACACATTAATTCCTCAACTATAATCAGCAGTCCACATTTCCAGAGCAACGCACCCACCCTTCACCCTCCTCCACACACACGCACACGCACACATACACCCATTCAGGGACTCATTGATGGGTGGATCATTGATGGGTAGATCCTTGAACATTGGGAAGTATCGATAGTGGAAATGCCCACATTTGGTCTGACATTAAGCCTTTGACTCCTTGTGAAGAGTGGTATTTAACCATGATAGTAACATATGCTTAAATTTGCTCTTTTAAAGGGGCATAAAGTACCCATATTTAAAATTAATGTTCTTAAAAAAAATAAAATAAAATTAATGTTCTTTTGTATATATCTGTCAAAGCCAGTCTAGGTGTCTGTTGCATGCAAAGTACTTTGCAGATTCCTAATAATAGTTTCTATAAAACACTATCTAAGCTGGGGATAAGTTTACCTCCCATGCTTTGTCAGAACATCACCTCTCATCCTTGCTCATTAAAGAAATATTACATATTCTTAAAAAAAAAAACACAACAAAAATCTATCGAATGACAGGAATATAGTCAGCTGGAAGTGGGAAGGGCAGATAAAGAACCTACTCTTCTCTGGGAAAGTGCCAGTAAGCACGGGCTGGATGGCAGAAGGTATTAGAAGTCCAGTAGAAGATATGGGCAGTGTTTAGTTGTGTTCTGGACACCTTTGTTTTTCTTTTTTTTAGGTAAGTTTTTTTTCCCTAACTCTAATTTTGAAATGATTTTGAACTTATGCAAGAATTGCAAGAAGAAAATAAAGCATTCCATTCTGTCCTTTACCCAGATTCCACTCATATTAACATTTTATCACATATATTATCATATTCTCCACCAAAAGAGTATACATTATGCTCTTTTGCCTTCTGAATACTTCAGAATTTCCTAAAAAGAAAGGACAGTCGCATTCTCTTACATAACCACAAGCAGTGATCAAAATCAGGAATGTAGCATTTGGCTCAGCACACAATCCATTATCATAACTTACCATCAGTTGTCATATCTCTTTTTTTTTTTTTAATGTTTTTTATTTAAGTTGCTATTAAGTTTTTTTTTGTTTGTTTTTTAAGATTTATTTATTTATACAAGCATTGGGTACAGTCAGAAGCGCGGGACGGTGAGAGAATTCACCAGAGCCAGAGCGGGGAGCAGAACAGGCAGAAGGACCGAAGTACACTGCTGAGGGGAGCAGCGGGCAGCAGGAGAGGTCTGCGCGCCATGTGGGACCCTCCTCTGGTGGCCGGGGAGCAGCCGGGGATTGAACCAGCGCTGCAGAGGCTGCAGGCAGCTTTGCAACCCAGCGCTCAACCGCTGCGCCACCGGGGAGGCCCCAGTTGTCATATCTCTTTACTCTCCTTTAATCTGGACCAGTTTCTAAGTCTGTCTTTTGTGACCTTGACATTTATTAATTTAATTTAATTTTTAATTTATTTTTTATACATCATTGTTCATTTTTAAACAATATTTGCTTCCCCCCACCCCCTCAGGTGTAGTCCCCATAGAGTTTCCTTCACCAATGCACCCGTGCACCATCACCTCAGTCCCCTGTGCTCCTCCCTCCCTCCCTCTGATCCCTCTCCCTCCTCCTCCCCTGCAGGATGTCTCTGATTTATAATTGTCTGTTTTTGCTTTGTTGTGTTTTATACTGTTATTATTTTTTTACACTGATGTCTTATTTGGTTCCCCTATATTCCGGCTATAAGTGAAACCATGCGATATTTTTCTTTTTCCTTCTGGCTTATTTCACTGAGCATAATTCCTTCTAGCTCCATCCACATTGCTGCGAACGACATGAATTTATCTTTTTTGGTTGCTGAATAATATTCCATTGTGTATATATACCACATCTTGATCCAGTCATCTATTTTTGGGCATTTGGTTTGTTTCCAGGTTTTACCTATTGTAAATAGTGCTGCATTAACATAAGTGTACAGGTGGTCTTTTGGATCAATGTTTTTGTGTCCTTTGGGTAGATCCCTGGGAGTGGAATTGCTGGGTCTTGTGGTAGCTCCATTTATAGTAGACTGAGGAACCTCCAGACAGCTTTCCATAGTGGTTGGACCAGTTTGCATTCCCACCAGCAATGTAGGAGAGTTCCTTTTCACCACATCCTCACCAACATTTGTTGTTGCTTGTTTTTTTTGTTTTTGTTTTTTAAAGATTTATTTATTTATTTATATAAGCACTGGGTACAGTCAAAAGCGCGGGAGGGTGAGAGAATTCACCAGAGCCAGAGTGGGGAACAGAGCAGGCAGACTGATGAAATTCACTGCTGAGGGAAGCAGCTGGGGGGCAGGAGTGGTCTCTCCTGCCTTGTGGAACCCTCGCATGTGGCCGGGTATCAAACCGGCTCTGCAGAGGCTGTGGGCATCAATCGCTGGGCCACCAGGGGAGGCCCTGTTGCTTGTTTTTTTTTTTTTTTTTTTTTTTATCTGTGCCATTCTTACTTGTGACCTTGACATTTTAAAAAAATATCCCTCAGTTTGGTTTTTGATGAAGTTTCCCTTCAGCGCGTTATGGTGGGAGGCATGTGAAGTTGATTTGACCCATTATTGGTGGTGTTAATGTTGGTCTTTTAGTTAAGAGCCAGGTGGTTCTTGCCAGTCTTTTCCACTATAAAGCTTTCTTTTCTTGTTGGGAGATACTTTGAGGTTCTTGATTATTTACATGATGGTAAACAAATGATGGCAAATTTTTTTCTTTAAATATTTAAATTGGACATGCATTTTAAAAAATTTTACATCATTCTTTTTTTTTTTTTTTTTTGTGGGACCCTCGCCAGCAGCCAGGAACCAAGGGGCGCTGTAGAGGCTGCGGGCAGCCTCGAAGCCCAGCGCTCAACCGCTGTGCCACCAGGGGAGGCCCAAATTTTACATCTTTCTTGAATGTGTGCTTTCTCCTCTCAGGTGTAGTCCCCATGAAATTCCCACCACAGTTCATCGGTGCACCATCACCATAGTCCCTTGTGCTTTTCTCACCCCTGTTTTGATCCTCCTCCCTCCTCCTCCCCTGCAGAATGCTCTGAATTATAGTTGCCTGTTGATTTTGATTTTTTATTATAATTGCTTTTTTGGGACATGCATATTAGAATAATAGAGAGGAAGAGTAAAACCTACCCAAGGACAAAGCCTTATTTTGGTGCATTTTTTTCTTCCAGTCTTTTTCTAATTGTAATCTTATTTGCATAGAGTTATGGTCAAACTATCTACTTTTGTATCCCAATATTCAAAACTTAACATTAAAACAAATGTTTTTGCATTGCACAATTTTAATTTTAATTTATTTATTTTAAAAAACTATTTATTTATTTATTTGTACAAGCACTGGGTACAGTCAGAAGCGTGGGAGGGTGAGAGAATCCACCAGAGCCAGAGTGGGGAGTAGAAAAGGCAGAAGGACCGAGTACACTACTGAGGGGAGTAGCAGGCATGGCAGGAGAGGTCTGCACGCCATGTGGGACCCTCACTGGCTGCTGGGGATTGAACCAGCACTGCAAAGGCTGCGGGCAGCTTCGCAGCCCAACACTCAATGGCTGCGCCACCAGGGGAGACCCTGCACAATTTTTAAAGATTATATTCTATTGAGTGATTTCCTCTAATCATTCCCTGCTGTCTTTCAGGTGTTTAGGTTTTTGACTCTTACAAGTTTAGGGTTTGATGCTTACAAGTAGGACTATGCAAGTCACATCTTTGTTAGATGTGCCAATCTCAGGACAGATTCCCCAAAGAGGAATTACCAATTTGAAGTGTATAAATACTTTCATGATAATTGGTAAGTTGTGCCACTAGTTTCTAAAAGAATTGTGCTAGCTTGTAGGCTTTTGCCAGTAGTATATGGCAGTTGGGCACGATATTTAAGAGATTCATTAATGGTGTTTCTCAACATTTTGTTTTAAATTATGACCCACCAGTCAAGATATGTAGTAAGATGAATTTCTTACATTTTAAATAATAAAAGAATAGGTATTCATTTTCAAAACAAATTAGAGTATAACACATTAGCCTTCAAGTTCTGACTCTGTTCCCGGTATGGGCTGACTCTGAGAATCATGAACTTGACTGTGTCCAGGGCAGATCATTCAGGAAGGGAAGCGACTTGTGGGTACATCTGAGGAGCTGGTGTATTTCACCCACACAATCCTAAGAGGGCATGTGTTTGCCATCCCCAGAGTGTGAGAGACTGGTGGAATAATGTGTGAGTGGGCGAGAACTTTAACTTGCTAATGACTGGAATGATCCAAGATGAAGTTGTAGGGGGAGGCCATGGATTTTTACTTATTAACATATTTGGTTCCCAAGACATCTGGGTCACTGAGTTTAGCAGCCTCTGGGGAGTTTCAGCACTCTGGAGGGTTATGGGCAGGCTGAGATGGCATGTGAGGAGCTTTGAGAAGATTCCTGTATTTGGGCAATCAACTGACTCAGCTCAAGTCTGTGACTCTCAAGGGATATTTTAGCCTTTCAGTCTCCTGCAGTGATTTCATTTTGATAAAGGGCTCTGAGGTTGTAGGGAAACTGGAGAGTTACTAATTAATTTTCCTTTCATTTGTGGGTAGTTGTCACTAGGTTACCAAGATACCTGATAAGAACAGATACTATTGAAACTTGGGTAATTAGGAAGAATACAGTAAATCAAATCCTTGATGTCTGTCTCCTTCCTTATAAATAATTTATCTAAAATATAATGCATGTTATGATGCCTTCAACATCAATCTTTGAAATATCCCAACCAGAGCATATGTTAATATTTCTTTCAGGTTAAAGTTTTTGTTTCCATGAGTACTCAAGATCTATTTGTATGTGTGCCCCAGAAAACCCAGAATGATAGTCCCTTAAAAAGATTGTTTATGGAAAAGCCTGGAGAGGGGTATCCAGCATCAGTATATCTCTCTGTGGCTCAGGGACCCAGGTACCGTCTATCGTGTTACTTTAGCAAGTCCTTTGTCCTTGTTTAAGGTGCTGCCTAAGTTCCAGCCATCTTGGCCAAATTTCAGCTGGCCAAAGGAGGAGAGGACTAAGAAGGTTTATTTATGTGTGATGTCTTTTAGGGGTAGTTCCTAAGAGTTCTCACTTTCGGAGCATATGCTTATGTTTCAGGGGCCAAAATTTAGTCATTTGCTGCAAGGGAGAGCTGTTGTTTTTAATATGGGTGGTCGTATGCCCAGGGAAATTCAGTGATTTATTCACAAGGTGTAATTACCTTACAGTATTTATGGTAGTCACAGAACACATTTAACTAAATGTCACGATTGGATAAGACTTTAGAAATCACTGTTAACCCCTCCAGAGGAGGAAACTGAAACTTAGAGAAAGTGGGAGGACTTACCCAAGGTGACACAGCCAGTAAATATCCAAGTCAGCACAAACCTTGCTTTTCTTGCTCTTTCCACCAAACTTCCAGCTGTAAATTCTCAGCCACCTTGAGTTGTCAGATCTTGGGTTCAGGTCATCTGTTTTTAACCTTTTTTCCTGGATCCCTTTACCACTAGCTTCTTAAGAGTCTAGACTTTTAGATTCTGACATTTCAAAACTATTTTGAGCAAAATGTGGGTTATACTAAATTAAACCTGCTTCTTCACAGCTCCCAACATAAGAAGAGTATCTTTTTTCAGGTGACAGAGCAAAAAAGGTCAAGTTCCACCTCCATTCTTTTTCCTAAATGTTAAACTTCTGTCCACAAATCTTCCTCCTTTATCTAGCTGCTTTTACATAATTGAATACCTCTGGCTGCATGATCTGCATTGAATAGTGAATCTATAACAACTGACAGCTTGCCTGGCTATAGGGAATGTGAGGGTGCTGGCACGGACCCCAGAGATCTGGAGCTTTTTAAAGCCGAGGGTGTGATGTGGCAAGGACTGTTCTCCCTATTATTTTCCAGAATTGTATGGCTCTTTTATCTCTTTAGTCTGGTGGTGATGGTGGGTGGTTACTCCCTCATTAAGTGAAGTTAAATTAAGAGCGAGGAGTTTGTACCTGCTGTATATTAGAAGGCGAGAGCGAGGTGGAATGGAGCACAGACTGCTTAACTGTACATAGCCTCAGATTAGCCACAGATTTGGGCTAACTGCCCCAGGGCCCTCAGACCGTGGTGCACTGCAAGATTCTCTGGGCTTGGAGGAAGCAAAGGGTTAGCATCAGTCCTCTCTGGGGCCTTCCCTGCCATGGGATTCTGGAAGACTTGGCCTTTTCTTAGCTGCTTTGATGGGCCCTGCCTGAGAAGAAGGTTTCCCTTTTCTGCTTGGGTTACCCCAAGTTCAGGGATTTTATGGCATTGAAAGAAGCAGACCACCTCTGGCCAGGAGCTGGGGGACCTGTGCTTTAGTCCTAGCTCTGCTACTTACCTTCTCTCTGACTTTGGTAAGTCATTAGCCTCTCTGAGCCTCAGTTTCCTCATCTACAGGGAGTGGCTAATACCTAGCTACTCCTCCGGTTATAGTGAGGGCCACTTAACCTGAAAGGAGTGTTCTCCATGTGCTATGTGGCCTCTGGATCTGGGTCGCTGTGCAGATGGGTGATGACTCCCGGTTTTACGATGGTGACTGTGTGCTTGTGCCCACTCCTTCCTGTCTGGACATGCTGTGTCACCTGATTGTAGGCAGGGCTCTGGAGAGGAAGAGGTGGTTCCCATTTTACTGTTGTCCTTGCTCTATCTGTGATGTTTCGCTAATAGTGCTAATAAAGATAATTATGGTTATTATGTACTTCTGTATGCCAAGCATTATGTTAGATTCTCTGTGTACTTTTTTCCCCCTCATTTAATCCTCAGCCAACCCTGCAAGGCAGGTGTCAGTATTACCCTTTCCATGTTACAGGTGGAGAAATGCTACTCCGAGGGGGCTAGTAGATGATGAGATGGCCTTGCTATAAATGAGGGACCTGGATTTGACTCCAGGTCTGTCTCATTCCAGAAACAGTGCTCTTCCCCTGGTGTCTGAAGGGTGGTAATCCCGCAAAGGGAGTAGACCTCTAGGCTGGAGCTCCTTGTGTCTTCTAGGCCCATCATATTGGCAAACACCTGTTGGGGGGTGGGGTGAGGGCTTCCATGCCAGGCACATTAGGTGCTAGTAGACTCTGAGGAGTGTGCCTTGTCTTCTAATGGGAGAACTGACTTTAGGGGGCAGGGGCGGCAGATACTCTGATGGAGGGACCTGCTGTTCTGAGTGGAAGTGTTGGTGCTCTGACAGAGTTTGCCACTTGGGGGACTGGTACTGTTACATGGTAGGGGCCGGAGGTGCTGGCTCTTTGTGGGACCTGCCTTTGGGGGCCTGAATTTTCCAGCAGCAGAAATAGGGATGCTGTCTTCCCCAGCTTCCCTATTCTGTCCTGCACCAGGGAAATGTTTTATGGGTCTCAGTGCAGCCCATGGGGTAGTGCAGCCCTGAGGTAAATACTGTTAAAGCTGAGGGTTGGTGAGCAGAATGAAAGCAATTATTGGAGGTCAGGAGTCTGTGTGGTGAACAAAGGAGATTTTTTTTTTTCACTTTTTATGTCCAAACAATGACTTAGAATGTAAAGAGGCTGCCAAGCCCAGGAACAGTTCCAGGGTGAGCTTGGAAGGTGACTTGGCTTTAGAGTACTTCTCAAACACTGCCCGCTTCTCCCTGAGGGCTTGACAAAGGAGCAGAGAGTTTGTGCACCATTAAATGTTGTTATTGTTGCAGCGGTTACTGTTGTCATCAAGGTTTGTGGGTTGTGACCTACGAAGTCTACAGGAAGGTGCCTGGTGAGGCTACCCAAGGCTCACTGCATTTCAGAGGAGGAAGGAGCGTGCACACGGGAAAGGTTAAAATAGACTCAAGTGGAGGAGAAAGAAGAATGTTAAGTGGGCTGGAGGAGAGTCCCCTTGGGCTTAGGGGAGGGAGGAGGGGGCTACCCTCTTAGCTGGCCCTGTGGTTGCTTGCTAAGGTGAGGGTCTGTCCAAGACCAAACATCCTCCCCCTTCTCAGGGATGCTAAGCCTGGCATCTTAGCTCTTTGGACACCAAGTACCCTGGATCCCCCTGGATCCTACTTCTCCCCTCTCCATTCCAAATCTCCCAACCCTGCCTTTCTAGGCAAATCCTGCTTCTTCTGTGACCACACGTGTTCACGTGACTCCCCTGGGTTCAGGAGAGACAGCCCATCTTTCTCCTGACCCTGCCGGGCTGCCTGCGCTTCTTCCTGTCTTCCCCCCAGCTGCCCCGTGGGGTGTGCTTTCTCTTCGCTGTACCCCTCCTTCATGCTACTAAAATGCTCTCAGAATGTCCCTGGGGACTCTGCCCCAGCCTTTGCCTGTGGATCGATTGCCGCCTATTCTGTGTGTCTCCGCTGTGGTCTGTGTTGACACAGCACTTCCCATCTTCTCTTTCCTGCTCTTCCTCCTTCCTTCTCCCCCCTCCTCCCTCCTCCTCCAGCTAGGCCTTGGTTCACCCTCTGAACCTTGCTCTCTGGCCTGGAAGGATGCCTGTACTGGGGTGTCTCACAGTCCACACATGCACACCTGTGCTTGTCATCTTCCTCGACACGAAGTAGAATCCTCTTCTGCTGCTGCTTTTCCATGCTTTCCCATTTATTGCTGTTGTTTCTGCTCTCTGCCCAGAATCCTTGGAGTCTCGTTAGCCTCTTCTCTCTTCTTTCATTGCTTACATGTGAATAATCACTGAATTCTGTTATTTTTCCCTCAGGTTCTGGATTGATCCACTTCTCTCCACTTGGGCAGCTTCCAAGCTGGTCCCTCTACCTCCAGTCCCCCTGGTGACTGCCCCATCTGAAGTCATGGCCAGATGACTTTTGAGCCAGGCTTTCAAGACCTGGATTAGGCCCTACACACCTGCCCACTACCTACAAGCCAGGCTTTGCTGTGCTGCAGTCTTTCTGGTTTTGGTGTTCCCTTTGGGTCTCCTGAGAGCTGCTTTGGACTCACCTTGTAACATGGTGCTAGTAGTGGTGACCTCCACAGAGATGAGAGGTTGGCGACCAGTGTGATATGTCATGGTGACTGCTGGACAGACATTTGCTGAGGGCACTCAAGGGGCCAGATGTTATGCTAGGCTCTACCCTCCTGTGCTTTGTCTAGGTGGTGGGATGGGGATGGGGGTGGGTGAGGAGAAGACAGGCCTTCCATAAGAGCTCTAAACCAGGCCCGCTGCTGGCGGTGCTCAGTTTAAGCCCTATCATCATGCCAGGTGTTCAAGCAAAGTCAGTTTGCTCAGTGTATCTTAAGTGGCTTAGGTTCTTAGCTGTGAGGGTATATGTTAGGTCAGAGGCTTTGGTAGCTGGCTCAAGAGTGGTTTGTTTACTCTGAAGATGGCTGTAGGTTAGATGACCTGAGATATTCACTGGTTTATAGGAAGGAAGCTGTGGTTATGCTGTGAGACTAGGCTTTTGTGGTTTCTGCTGTAGACATTTTGCTATTGCTGTGGCTCAGCTACATGCCACAGAGCTGCCTGGGCAGGTAGGCACTGGCCCACCCGGCTGCCCTTCTCTGATCCTTCTCCCCGGATACCTGCCAGTCTCAGGAGGGTTGGTGTGCTGGTCAGAGTCCTGAGGCACTGGGCAAGGGCAGTTGTTTTTCTCAACTGGTCAGATTATCTGAGGATTAAAAATAGAGCAGATTCAAATGTGTTTTGCAGCAGATTCTTGTCTTTTTGTCTTTAATCGTGTGCACTGAGCTATGGTAATTTTTAGTCTGAAGTCCATTAGCTCCCTGGGAGCAATGGAATAACATGTAATAATAAAACAGAATGAACTTTTTGGTGAGTGCTTGAAGGGGGCTACATGAGGGCAGTGGCATTGTACACAGCTCCGGTAGGGCAGAATGGAGAAATAATTTCATGACGCCTCCTCCTAGGTGGTTTTACCCTGGAGAGAAGAAACCGTTGAATCCCAAGAGATTATATTTAGAAACATTAGAATATGACCACATTTCTGTCTTCTCTGCTGAGATGGAAATGTGTAATATTTTATGATAACTGATGTTATTGGAATGCTTCCTGATTTATAAAGCATGTTCGGTAAGTTATCCTATTTCATCCTCACGACAGTCCCATGAGGCCTGAGGTATTATTATCTCCATATCAGATCTGAGGCACTAACATCTACAAGTGATGTTGAAGTGAGTGATGTTGCTGAGGTTATTGAGTGGGAGAGCTCAGACTCAACCCAAGACTTCTGCCTGCAAAGAGGCAGTGGCCTGAGCGGGCACAGGGGTTGAATTAGAGAAATTGGGGTTCAGATGTTGGCCCCGCTACTTGTTAGCTGCGTTACTGTAGTCAGATTGTTTAATTTCTTTTTTTAACTTTTCTGGCAGAAATTAAAACTACTTTCAATATAATCAAGCATTTCAGATAAACTATAGTTGTCACTTTGTCTTAACTGTATTATTCCACAACCCGCTGTCATTGTACCTTTCTGGGCTAACTGCTCTGTTGGCTACAGAACACTTGCCCTTTGTCTTCTCTTCAGCATTATCATAGTGATTCTCCTGCATCTCCCTGTTGGATACTTTTTTTCTGGGTTCCATGTCTTTCTCATTTTTTAATTTGTTCTTGTCTTAGTAGAGCATTAGTTCTAGTAGTTTCTCGAGAAAGGGTATATTGTTGGTAAATGAATTTTTCTCCTCTGAGGTCTTAAGACTGAGGAAATTTCTAATCACAATTGATAGGTGCTTTAACTGGTTATAGAATTTTAGTTGGAAATCATGTTGCTTGAGAATTGTGAAGCAAATACTGCTTTCTGGTATACTGATGAAGAACCTTGCTGCTTCTGCCTCCTGTCTTTTGTATGGGGTGTTTTGGGGTTTTTTTTTTCCTCCTTTGAAACATTCAAAATCTCCTCCTTGTCAGTAGTGTTCTGGAAATTTTCAGTGATGTACGCTGGTGAAAATCTTTTCTTATTCATGGTGTTGGTCCTTTTCAACTGGAGACTCATATCCTTCAATTCTGGAATATTTTCTTGAATTATTTCTTTGATAATTTCTTTTTTTCTGGAGTTCCTTTAATTTGACTCTTGTGCCTAATGAATGTATCTTTTAAATTCCTTTTCTTTTTTTCTCCTGTTTTTTATTTCTTAGTATTTTCTGAAGGTTTTTTTTTTTTTTTTACAATTCTACTTTCAATCTTATTTAAATGTTTAGTTTTCATGAGAGTTTTACTTTTCAAAAGTTGTAACTGATTCTCTTTAACTACTGCTTTTTCATAGCAGGCTATTACTGTTTTTATGAATGTACTATTTCATTTCTCTGAGGATAATAATTATAGTTTTGTTGTTTCCTTCTGTTCTTTTTCTTCTAAGTTCTAATTTTTCCCTTGGTTGTTTGCATCTGTGTCTTTTGTGTTGAGGACTTTCCTCAGATATCTGGTGAGCATGGTCATCTGTCTACATGAATGATCACAGGAAGACTGAGTGTATAGAGGGAGTGAGGGCACCTGTTTATTGGGAGGATCTTACAGTGGGTATTTGAATGGGTACTCATCTGTTTCATTGGACTGTCTTCAAATCATTGTGTTTCTGTGTTTTGTTTTGTTTTTTTTGTGTCCCTTAGTTTCCCCAGAGAAGAATTCCCCACTCTTTTGCCTGGGGGAATAGAATTGGCAGCCTTCTAGAAAAGGGAAGGGAGATGCTGGAGGCGGGGCTTAGGTGGGGTGGGTGAACTCATTCAATTTGTAGACTTTCCCTAAATCCTCTTGTTCTCTCTGGACCACACTCCCAACCCAGTAGAATTTTTCTTATTCAGTCTCTCCCTGAAGTTACCTCCATGTTTTCTGCCATCCTGGCAAGGGAGCATTGACCATCTGTGTGTACTGGGTGAGGGAATCTGCTATGACTGCTCCTCATACAATGCTTTTAACTGTACACCCCGCCTCCACCCCTATATCCCTCCCTCCACCCCCCAGCACCCCTCCCCCATTCAGCCTATCCCTCATTATGCCTGAAGAGATACCTGGTACTTCTAGTGCCAGGGCTTTCAATGTTGTCTGGGAGAATTGGCTCACTACTTTTGACTGCCTCCTGAGATTACTTGACTGAGTGGGAAAAACTGAAAACGCACCCATACATTCCCATCCTAAACATTGAGAGGCGATTTTCTCTGAGGATTTTGTGCTTTGGTTCATCTAGGTAGAATGGAGTTTTCACATAGCTCCAGTGTACGGTACCTGTGGTGAGGTGTAGAGTATAAACCTTCTAGAGAGGTCTTGGTTGAATGAGTGGCAAGTAAGTTTATGCAGCATGCCTGTCCATATAACCTCATAAAAGTGCCTGAAGGGAAGGGGTGAAATGGGGACTGGAGGTGGGCTGGGAGGTGGTGGGTAGTTGGTGGTGGTGGGTGGGGCATGATGTGATGAAGTGAAAGCTAAGTGTGGTGTCCTGAGATGGTGTGTCCTGAATAACTCTGACGTGAAACGTGCTCTAGGCAGCACATCTGTGGGCACAAATTTTTCTCGGGCCCAGCCAGGAGCTGGAGTTAATGGTTCTTGTTTCCTTGATTCCCAGGTGGTCCTGCCAATGTGGCTGTGCTCCACAAAGGTCTCCTCACTCATCGAGAGAATCTCTGACCCCAAGGACTTGAAAAAACTTCTCAGGACCCGGAATAATGTACTGGTGCTTTACTCCAAATCTGGTGAGTGCCCCTCCGGGTCTCGGCTCCTCAGTCAGGGATGGGATAGTTGGGTGTGGGAGGAAGTGGAGGCAGAGGTGGGAGGCAGCGCCTGAGGATCAAAACCGCTCAGAGGTTTAACAGATACCATGTTTGTCAGCTTTCCTCATAAAATAGGGGCAGAGGCACAGGGGGCATTAGTTCTTCCCCTTTTGGATTCCTAAGAGGTCATTTTAGTTCCCTTTGACCAGTATTTCATAGGAAAAGCCATCTGGAGTCCCTCACTACCTCCAAAGGGAGAGGACATCTGTGACAGAGAGCAGAGGACAGTGAGCTCTGGGAAGGATGTTCTGGCTTCCTGAGCAGGCACAGACCAACCCTGCCAGGGCAAACTTCGCCAGAGTTGTTGATTAACTGACTGGGCCAGGCTGTCAACAGCTAAATTGGTCCCTGGCGTGAGGGCACACGCCCAAGCTGGCAAACCCTGCCCTGCCTGGCCCCCGTCTGTCCTACTCAGGGGTCAGAACATGAAGCTGAGTTTGGAGTATTCTTGCCTCTTCTGACCTTGAGGCTGGTGAGGGCAGAGTGGAAGGAGAGAGATTTGCTCGCTCTTGGCTGAGACTTCAGGCAAGTGTGAAAGTCTGACTGTTGATGTTGTTCCAGCAGAGTTAAGTGTTCTTGCTGCTCCCAAGGATGCCAAGTTTTCTGTACCCCAGAGAAGCAGCAGCCTGTGGCTGGGCCAGTTCCGGGCAGAGCTCTTCCCGGCAACTCATCCCCAAAACTCATTGGCACTGGGGGCTGATGGATGTTTTGGACGTGTGTCCCTCCTGAAGCCTGCATCCTCCAGACATGCTGCTCCTTGCCCTTCTGAGGGTCTGGCACTCCCTGGGGTGGTTGTTGTGAGCCTACCATGTTATTAGCATTTCTCTGCTGTCCAGAACAGAGGGGACACTGAGGCAAAGGAGAAGTAGGGTGGCTTTCGAGACCTGGGGTGAGGGTCCTAAATCAGCATGTCTTACCCCTTAGATGCTCCTGGAATTGGGTCATTGTCAGGACACTGGTACCTTCTCTGGGTGGGTCCTGTCATATGAAAGCTCATGATTTTATCAGAATTCTGCCAGGCTCTTCTGTGACACTCTCTCATTTGTTCCTTTGCCATGAAGGACGCAGGGCAGGTTGTCAGACACTGTTCAGTTTACAAGTGAGGAAATTGAAGCTGAGAGAGACTCGCCTGCCGTCTGCCAGCTGGTGGATGGTAGAGCTTGTCTCCTGTGCTGCCTCCACCTCGTGCTTCCCCTGGTGGAGGGTAGGAAGGCATCTTTTTATTCTGTAATGATGGAGGGGCCCTGAGACCTGGCTTTGGTTGTGATAAGTTAGAGTGGGATGTGAGGGTGAGGGGGTCGGGTGGGGCTATGGTGCTCTTACTTTCCCTCTGGCCCTTACCCAGCCTGTCTCTTTTGTTGCCTGTGGAGCTCCCACAGCTTTCCCTTGCTGGGCTCCTCTCCCTGCCAGGATGATTTTACCTTCCTACTTCCTGGCTCTTGCCAGCCCAGCTGCAAGGACTGTGACCTGCAGCTGAAAGGCAGGATAGGGGAGGGGGTGCTTCATATCCCTCTACCTCAATGCCATTCCCCAGCCCAGTCCGAGTGGTGGAGCCATGGTCTTGCCCACTTCAACTGTACCCCTTGCCCTGGTGGGGGCGCTCATTTGGGTAACTGTGCACTGCTCTTGAGGGATGCTTTTTCTTCCCTTCCAAGAAAGGCTCAGCATGCTTTATATTCACAAACAGCTAGCATTAGCCACACTAGGAAAGGAGATCTGTGGAGGCAAACAATCCAAACATCATTTCTGCTTGGCTTAGGACTTATTAGATTTTTGGCAGGGGGAGGTGGCAGGCTGCTCCCCAACGCGTCTGCCTGCCCTTCCAAGTGAGCTCACAGGTGTGACAGGATGTGACACACTGGCCTTACTACTCTGCAGAGGGCCACTGTAGCTGCCAGTTTAAAATCCTGGCCACAGGAGCTGTCCCTAAGAAACTGCCCTTCTACGGTCCTTTCCAGATGATTCACCCAAGCCCACAGGGATTGACACCTAGATCACAGAAAAACTCTTCCTTGCCTGTGTTCATTCCATCCTGTCCCCAGGAATCGTTCTCTGCTCTGTAACTGAGCTGCAAGCGTGGCTTCTGTGGCTTCTGGGAAGTGGGCTATGAAATGTAACTGGGGACACTCGGCATTGTTCCATCAGAGCCTGTGTCACAAGTAAACGTTATTTAATTACTAAGTTGTGCTGAGTCCCTGGATGAGTGTGCGATACACAGGTTAAGGAAGGATCTGGCCCCTGCCCTCTTCAACTCCTGGCTTAGGCACCCAGGCAGACTAGTATGGAGCAAACTCATTTCCTACTTTGGTTATAGAATTGGAATTGTTTGGTTATAGCATTGTCAGAATGTGTGCTAGAAAGGTGGTGAGTCAGAGGCTGTACTGGGAGTTGAGGATGACTGTGGCTTAAAGGAGGGTGAGGTGGGGCCCAGACTGTGTTTTAACTCGTCCTCAGGACCTTACTCCCCCAGGGTTGGCGCCACCCTCTCTTGCTTGTGAGGAAAGGTGGCAGGGGTGGCCCTGGTGCCCTTGGGCACAGACATTTAATTTTTGTTTTTTTTACAGAGGCCGCAGCTGAAAGTCATCTCAGGTTATTGTCCACTGTGGCCCAGGCGGTGAAAGGACAAGGCACCATCTGCTGGGTAGACTGTGGGTATGTCCTGGGGACATGGGGTTGCAAGGCTGGAGGGCAGGTGCCTTGGGGACTTTGGTGGGTGAAGTAGGGAGTTGTCCCTTGATTCAGACTCTGGGTGAGAGGAGATGAAGGAGAGATTATTGCAGGAAGACCTCCGCGTATCACGGTGGCATGTCTGGACTGGAGAGGGAAGGGGCAGGTTCTCGCTCTTTCCTGTTCTTTCCACCCCTGCTTCTTCCCTCCTTCCTCCGTGCTTTTCTTTTTCACTCTGCTGTATGTGTCACTTGAGTTTTGTCTCTCCATATCAAAAAAAGGGCAACAGAGGGGACCTCCTTGTTTTAAAGAGGGGGCCTGGATGCCCAGAGAGGCAAGGTGAAATTTCAGGGTACCTGGTAGGCTTGCTTGGGGAGATCTCAGTGAGAACACATAGGCTTTAGCCCAACCAAGGCCTTTAAAAGAAGACTACACTGGCCGCAGCGTAAAGGTAGCGGAACCACTGGCTACCTGACTGCTGCTTTGACTTCTGAGGTGGCTGTTAGATGTGTCAGCCCAGGGCAGGTAGTTTATACCTGCCGACTCTCTCTGAACTGCATCCCCACTCCCCCCACCTGTCCCATTGCCAGAACTCTCTCTCCTTCCTGACCTCCCTCCTCCCAGACACTTTTCCAGCGTTAAGGTGGCAGAATAAGCACCAGCCTAGGGAGGGAGTTCTTAGGAAGGAGGCCGTCTCTTGGCGGGGGCATGGTCCTCTTGGTGGAATTTCCCTGACTCTCTTGAGATTGAGAGTGTGAATCCCGAGTTTACTCAGCTCCCTTTACTTTTAATCATTGGGATTGATTTCCACATCTCTTTGTGGTCAGCTCTTTGCTTCTGGGGTGTATATCCACACAAACACACACACATCTCATATCATATATTTAGCTCCCAATTTGGCAAAAACACAGAAAAGACACATAGTGAGTGAATATAGGAAAACAGGTAGTTAACCTGTTTACCCAACACCAGCTTGTGCAAGGCATGATGCTGTACTTGGCTGATTCCCACGTTCACGTGGCCTTCTCATGGATGGGGGGGGCTGAAGTGCTGTGTGCACACTTGCCTGTGGCTTGTCTGCCGTGGGGTAGGTAGGGGGGCTGAGCCAGCATCTTCTTGCAGTAGCAGGTGGTCAGCCAGAGCTTGCTTCCTGTGGCTTGGACCTTGCTGTCATTCCCATCTCTCTGGAGGCTAGACTTGGGGACCCCAGGCTTGGGGTTAGGGTGATAAGAAGGTCAGGAGTGAACAGGCACTTTGCTTTTCCCATAAAAAGACAGGTGAGGGGACAAGGGTACTCTGGGTTGAGAGAGGACAGTGCTGTGGTGGTGAGCACTGAGGCTCTGGAGGTACATAGAATATTGGAAAAAGCCTTGCATGCAGGAGAAGTCCTGGGTTGAAGGGTCACCTCTGCTACTTACCAACCCTGTGGCCTTGGACAGTCTGTTTCTTACCTGTATAATGGGACAATAGTACATATCCTGCACTCTTTCTGAGTCCATGGTAAGGATTGGGTAAAGTTCAGAATAGAGTTTAAATGCAATAGCTATTCTACTGTTGTTAATTTTCATGTGACCAAGATTGGGAGAAATGGTGTATTTCTTCATTGAACAGTTTTATTGGGTGAGGATCCTTTCTTTAGCTATTGTGAGGATGTCCCTGAAGAAAGTTCCAGGTATGAGAGTCAGCCCCAGGATGTGGATATCTTTCTCCACCCTTTATGAAGTATGGGGTGCTGTGGAATTTGTAGGACCATGGCTCGGGAAACCTGGCTTTCAGTTCAGGCTCTGACAACAAATAGCTTTGGGACTCTGAGGAAGTTGCTGCCCTTCTCTGGGCTTCAGTTTAATCTTCAGTGAAATGTGGAGTTGAATCTTCCAAGTTGCTCTCATCCCTAGTATGATTTAGAAAACTCCAGAAGCTGTTAGCACAGTGTGTATGTGTGTGCGTGTGCGTGTGCGCCTCTCTCTATCTTTCCATACTAGTTTTTTTTTAAAAGATTTATTTATTTATGCATACAAGAACTGGGGTACAGGCCAGAAGTATGGGGGGGTGAGATGATTCACCAGAGACAGAGTGGGGAGCAGAACAGTCAGATCTACTGAAATACACTGCTGAGGGGAGCAGCAGGCGAGCCTGGAGAGGTCTGCTGCACCATGTGGGTAGCTCCCTGGCCAGGGATCAAACTCGTGCTGCAGAGGCTGCGACAGCGTCATAGTGCTGTGCTTAACCCCTTGCGTCACCAGGGAGGTCCTCCATACTAGTTTTTGTTGTCTCTTCCCTTTTCTGGGTCCCTGCCTCCCCTGTTCTGTTGGTCTCTTTCCTCCTGTCCTCACTGCATGGGCATTTCTTCTCCTCTTGCTTTTCTGGTTCTTTCCTCCTTGCCCCTACATGTGTGCCTGAGACTCACACTCGCACACATACACCCTTCTCTGTTGGTTTTCTCCAGGTTCCCCGCCCTATAACTTGTTGCTGTGAGGTGTCTGGAGGGTGTCTGGCTTCTGTCCAGGCTTTTGCCAGCACTCCCTTCTCCCCACTCCACCTCTTGGCTCAGGCCTCTGCAGCCACGCTCGGGTTGGCTGGTGGTGGTTGTCGGTTGTTAAGTTGGTTGTGTGTGAGGGAGTTGGTATTCCCCTCGTGCCCTGCAGCCTGACATCGGGGCTCAGCTTGGCGTGAAGTGCCACTGTCTGGGCTGCTGAGCTGGAGCCAGCGGGCAGAGCTGTGCCTGGTATGCTAATTCCTGGGACTGATCCTCCTTGGGCCAAGACTGCCCTCTCGGGTGCTCCCTGCTTTCTTTTTCCAAGGGTTTAAGGTGATTACCGAGCCACATTTCCTTTCTTCCCTACTCCCCCTTTTCTCCCATCTGCCTTATTTTCCCCAGAGCAGTGCTGCTTCCTGGCATCCTAAGATTTGGGATCTGCCTGGGCTGGCATAACTCATTTGGAAGTCCTGTTTTCTTCTAAGAATTCTTTTATTTAGCATTTAGCATTTGCTTCCTTATATGTTCATGTTTAATATTACTTACCGTGGGGATGAAGTAGAGTTCCAGAAAAAGAACCGTGTTTCTGTTGTGGCTTCTGATATTGCTTGGCACATTGCCATGTACACGTTGGGGGTAAGGCGGCCCCAGCTGAGGTGCAGGAAGAAACTGCTGGCTGGGAAGGCAGGTAGCGGCAAAGCATGTTCCTCTCTCTTAGTTCCATCACTTTTATTAACTGTGCTGCATAATTCATACTTCATTATGTGCATTCTTGAGGTATGTACCAAGCAGAGCAGCCAAGCCAGGAGGCTCCCTACCGTAGCGAGTCCCTTCTTCAGAGTGCTGTGTGATCACCAAGGTTTGTCCGTGTTCAAGGTCCAGTTATTCTAGGACTGTTCTCTGTCTCCTGCCTGTGGTTCTCCAGCCACCCTCTTTCACCTTGTCCTTGGTATCTGCACCTAGCAGTCACTCTGTTAGTATGCTTTGTTCTCGCGCATTCCTTGTTTCCTATTTCTTCCTGTCTCTAAAGTGGGGACACTCTCTTCTTACCCTTTCTTTCCTACCTACCCTTAGGGGTCACTGGTCCATTTGCTCAGAATCCTGACTTGTCAGACCTGGCAGCTGGGAGAGATGTACCCCTCTTTGATGGGGAAATGGCAGCAGCAGGGCTGCTTAGCCAAGGGCACACAGTTAGTGGCCAGGAGAGGCTGGGGGCCTTGCCTTTGGTTCTCAGGGTAGCTTTCTGCCCTGTTGTAGGAGACTGCTCGTGGTTGTGGATGTAACGATGCCAGCTGGCTGAGTGAGGATCTGGGTGGGAGGCTATGACAGAGATGATGGAGGCTCAGGTCTTTCTCAGTCTCTCCCTTCTGTCCTGGCTTCTGGCTCCTAGTTTAATGTCAGGATATAGGTGACCAGTCTTGATGCTTTCGTAATACTTGACCCAGTGGAGGAATTGAAATCGCCATTCAGTTCATGTGGACGGCTGATTTTGAAGCTTGGGAAACCAAGGTTCCTGCCAGAGGTCACAGGCTGGCTGGTGGCAGAGCCAATTAGAAGCCGGCAGTCATTCCAGCTGGCAGCTGGGCCTTCCTCCAGGGAGGGCTGAGTACTTAGACTGCAACTTGTGAAGGTCATACCTCCCCTTCAGAGCCTCCAGCATCTTGTTTCTTTTTCTTTCTGCTGTCACTTCCCCACCTATAATCCCTGGGTCTGACTTCAGGAGTGAGTCGCTGGTCTTTGGATGATCGTTACGTGCAGGAAAACCTAGTGAGCACAGCACATCACCTGCAGCAGCCATTCCGCACTGCTAGCCAGCCCCACCACAGCAAATTCAAATGAAATACCCACATGTTTGTGTCTGTCAGGGCCAGGGCTGAGGTGCAGAGTATAATCTTTTCCTCCACATGCTGGACAGAGGAGAGCTAGGGGCAGTGTGGGGCAGGATAGGATGGATCAGGCCCCTGCCTTGATGCTTTGCCCCTGCAGCGGTAATGAGTGGGCAGAGGGAGGTGGGCTCCAGCATTCCAGTAGATGTCTGGTCCTGCCAGATAGCCAGGAAAAGGACAAGGGAGAATCTTTGCACAGCCAGGATCACCCTACATGATCCATGGGGTTTTTTTCCTCCTGCTCCATACCAGCAAAGCTTATTTCCCTACTCACTGCCTTTGTCTCCTTTTCCCCGTGAAACCTTAGTCACTGACTAGGGAAAGGAGGTAGAAAAGGAGATAGCCAGTAAATCAATTAATTGTGCTTCATCTATCAACCCAGATGCCTGAGCTTGGGTAATTTTTCTCCCCTTTTTGAACTCCTAGAACTTCTGTTGTTTGTGCTGCACAATTTGTGTGTCTTGTCTGCTGCACACAAATTGTGCAGCACAGACAACAGACACACACACACACTCTCTCTCTCTGTCTTATACGCTGAGAGAATCATAGGAATGAGGGGAGCTAATATGGGCATACTGTCAGCACTGTCTCTTGGCAGGGTTCCTGGAGCTTAATAGACAGAGCCCAGAAAGCTGGAAGTACAGAGCCTCATCCCAGCAGCCAGAGGATAGCATCATTCATTCATGCATTCATTCATCAGCCAGATTAGAGAGTGCCTGCTATGTGCCAGCTGCTGTTGTAACCCTGGGGAAATAGCTGTGAACCACACAAGCCTTGGCTTTTATGGAACAAATGCTTCTGATGGGGATTACAGTGGATAAGTGGGCCAGAGGTGGAGAGAGGATAGCAGAGAAGGGGCTCTCTTCTCCCACCCTCCCCTCAGAGAGAGAGTGTTTAGGGGCAGGAGAGAACAGTGCCTTCCTGGGAAAGAAAAGGGCTGCACAGATTCTTCAATAGCAAGTCCTGTGGCAGAGACAGACAGAGCTGTGATTCGCTTAACTGGAGTGGGGACCACAGACTGTTGTGGGGGCTAGCTTCACAGGCAGGAGTCCAGACTGAGGAACAGATTGGAGAACCTCTGCCCTCCCCGCTCCTCTCAGCCGACTTGGTTGATTTGGAGCATTGCCTCTAAGCCTGGGCTGGGGAACTCACCGAGACTTTTCTGTGGATTGGGTTCTGTCAGAGCAGGCAGGGATTGGGGTTGGAATTTCAGAGTCCTGTCACTCCTTCTCTTGCTTTCTGAATGTCCCAGGAGAAGCTGCCAGCCAGGCCTGGTGGAAGAGAGCTTGTGTGCAATGGCCTTCTCCCCTCTGGCTGCCTGCAGAGTCTGAGCAGCCACTGCAGGTACAGCAGTGTGAGTAGGCCCTAGCGGTGCCCCTGCTGGATGCCAGGCTGGGAATAGGGAGGCCCGTGGGTACCAGAAACTCTGTCCCTACCCTTGTCATTATTTGCTATTACAGGTGGACAGACAGTAGGTGGTCAGAGAAACAGGTGAGAACAGCAGAGCAGAGCTGGACAGGGAGAGGGCCCAGTAAGCGGTTATAAGCCTACTGAGTAGCACCCTCTCTCCCAAAGAATTAGCTCCTGGGCTCCACTGCTGCACCCCACCCCAGGTCCAGGGTTTTCTCTCTTTATTTAGTCCTACCTGTGCCAGCCACCACAGGGAGAGGGTTCCTTGGACACAGTTGTTCTCCGACAAACCTGGTGCCTATATGTGTGGCTTCACCACAGAGCCCCTGTGGGATAGGCAAACCCATGGTGCAATCACAGCTGTGAGTGTAGGCTTGTGTGCAATGGCCTTCTCCACTCTGGCATGGCGTCCCACGGAGCTTTAGGGCCAGAAAGATCCCAGCAACTGGATGTTGTGGGCTGCCTTTATAGGGCCTTCTGATATATGCTCTCAGCCTCTCTGGGTCTCCTCTCCACCCAGCTCATCCCTTCTCTCTGAACTCTCCTCATCATAAAATGCCCTCACCACCTCAGGGGCTCCCCTGAGGGAGCACTGCCATCAGCTGCCATCAGCTCTTCCTTTCTGAATCCATTGTGTGTGTCTTGAGTCCCTGCTGTGTGCCAGACCCGGGCTGGGAGCTGCAGCATCCACAGTGGTAGCTAGCACAGGTGGGACTAAATAAGGAGGGAAAACCCTGGACCCCGGGTGGGGTGGAGCAGGGGATCCCAGGAGTGTGCCCTACACACTCCCTCTCTGACCTTCCTGCACTTCCCCAGTAAGATGAGAGTATGACTTGCTTTGAATTGCAAATTGTATATTTGCACTTAAAACAATTTTTTGTTTGTCCACTGATGAGCGTTGCTTTTAGAATTGAGCTGAATGGTTTAATTAGTCCATCTGTTCTGGGACTGATGCACAGCTGTGTGAAGCTGATGGCTGTGGAAGGTGGTGAGGTATGTAAACAGGTGGGAGATGAGGGACTTCCCTCAGGTGGCTGTCATACCTGGCAGAACAGTTTTTCATGAAGTGTAGTCAACAGGGGCCGTTGGGCTTGGGTGACCGATTCGAATCTGGGGAGGGGACCTTGAAGAAACCAGCAGAACCCTATCCAGGTGGGGTGTCTGCTGCCTTTGCTATGTATTGGGCAGACTTGACTAAGTGCAGTGAGGTCTTGGGGAGGCCATGATAATGGCAACGTTCCCTGAGGCAGCTAGTGTGGGGCATAGGGGCAACCGAACTTCATGGAGGTGGAGGAGAAAGCAAGATTGTGCATGGCATGCATCAGAATCACCTAGAAAGTCTCCTTAACACACAATTGCTCAAGTACCTTGGTTTTGATTTAGTAGGTCTAAGCGGGCAGAGGTTTTGGTTTCTGGATGATGCTGATGCTGCTGGTCCAGCATTATAATTGCGGTCCCTTGGTCTCACAGGAAGGAAACTACAATTACATGAGCTCATGCATGAGCACTGTGTAAACAGTGAATGACATCTAACAGATGTTTGAGAGTGTGATAATGCAGATTTTGAAAGTGTGGTAATGCAGAGGTGGTGCTCCCTGCACTGAAGTGTTCCCCTTTCTCCTTTTAGCTTTGTCAGTAACTGGTCAGATTTCATAACTTCTTAAACACTGTAGGACTTCTCCCTCTTATCCCAGTCCAGATGGTTTGATAGCAGGTGGCATACAGCACACATTAGAGCTCTAAAAACATAACTTGCTGGGTCCCAGGTAGAGATTCTGATCTAGTGATCTGGGGAAGCCGGGGGCCGATATTTTCCAAAGCTTCCCCAGGTGATTCTATACTAGTTGTTCATTTTCCACCTTAGCATAGACTGTCCACCCCCTCATATTCTGGGGACTCCTTTGTCCAAATCTTTCTGAGCGGCCTCTTGCAGGCAGCAGGGCAGCCTCTTGTCCACCTGGCCCCTTCTTTCTTGACCTGTCGCAACTCTTGGCTGCTCCCTTCTCCAATCCCGTGAGAACCCGTCTGTAGTGAACTTCTCACTCGCTTTTGAGAATGTCCCGTTACCTGACTTACTGTTAGGCCACTGGAATATTTTACTCTGTCAACACCTATGTGAGGACTTTAGATAACAAATGGTTCCCGACACTTGTGTCTTTCAGTGACGCAGAGAGTAGAAAATTGTGCAAGAAGATGAAAGTTGACCTGAGCCCAAAGGACAAAAAGGTCGAATTATTCCATTACCAGTAAGTGCACGTGGCATTTCCAATTTCCAAGGAAGGGCTGAAAGCTTTCATTGGTATTCTCAGTGAACAGTAGTTTTTAGTTAGATTAATTTTATTTCAGAATGATTTTTTTCTGTTTTTACAATTATTTCTTTACCAAAAAAAAAACCCAAACTGTGTTGAATAGCTAAATCTTAAGATGCTGCAGGAAACCAAAGGTATATATCTTCGCAACCATTCTTACAGTTAACACTTTTTTCTCCTCATTTGACAGGGATGGTGCGTTTCATACTGAATATAACCGAGCTGTGACATTTAAGGTAAATTTACCTCCCTCATTCTCAGCAGAAGCAGAGTCTGAATGGACGCCAAAAGTCTGGCAGGTTTGCTCTGAGAGAAGGAAGGGCAGATTGCACAAATAGCTCTGCGAAATGACCTGAGGGATTCTTATCTCTAGAGCATATGTCAGCAGAATATCTAGAAAAGTTTGTGATTGTTAATACAGTGAGGATGACCAGCCTCAGAGGTAAATCTGTGAATTTTTCAGCAGTGGTCCAGTGAGGCATGTCACATCATATTTGTCCACTCCGCAAGCCTGAGTCTCCCTTTGCTATGCCTTCAAGCCCTCCCTTATCTCTGGTAGCCCACAGTGGTTGGCCCCTGTGGGCTGATGTCACTGAGATATTCCCACTATAAATCTAACTTGGAAGTAGATGTAAAACATCAGTGAATATAACTGTGAAGTTCTTGTGACTTTGTTCATGCAAAGCAGCTGCTCCAGCCTTGAGTTCTTCCACTGCCTTTGGATTCTCCTCCTTCAATGTACACTTTCTCTCTTCAAACCAGTCTTATCCTACCTCCTGTTCAGGTGGGATTCTCCTGCCATGCTGGGGCCCTCTATTTCTCCTAGTCCCAACTGTGCGAAACTCACTCTCTCAGACTCTCTCGCTTCTCACGCTGGGTTGGAACCTGTGCTTCTCTCTCTGTCTCCTTTTCTTCATCAGTGTCTCCTGTTCTTCCTGTCTTTCCATCTATCTGTGCAGCTGTCAGTGCATCACACTCCCTGGGTAGCGCCCCCACTTCCTTGATCATTTCTTGTTTATCTGCTAACACTCATTCTTTTTAAAGTTGCTGCAGCTTTTGCCTTATATGGACTTAGCCTGATTACTCATCATCATCACCCCCACTTAGACACCTAGAGAAATTCTACCAACTAGAGTTGCTTAACCCCTCTTTTGTTGTATTAAAACATCAACTGAAATTCTTGGGAAGAACACATGCTCCCCAAGGAACAAGATTGAGCGGGGTGGGTAAGGGAAGTACTTATGTAGTGATGGAAGGAGGGGGTGGTGGTTCTTTGTTTTGTTTTGGAGGCTGTGTTGAGTTTATATTTAATCGGGCCAGGCCTTCTGAGGAGTTAGTTGTGAGATCATGGAGCAGAACTTGCAGCTGCTCAGAACTGTAGTTGCAAGAAAGGAGCGAGAACCATAGGTGGACTGAGCTGGCCTGGGTGGGGGAAGCCAAGTCCTGGCCTTCTTCCCCCTCTTTACAAAGCCTAGGTGTGTGGAATCCGCTTGCCCACATCTTTCTGTGATTTCTACATCAACAAGCTGGAGAAATGGGCTGTATGTTGTACAAGATCAGTGTCTTTAGCAGAGGCAGGGCATCCTGGGTCCCCAGAGCCCACAGGGCCAGCATCCCCATGACTGCCTGATAGCTCTGCTTTTCAGCAGGAGCAGCCGAGACCAGAGCTCCCTTGTCAAGGATTAGTTTTCCTTTCAAGGTTTCTCCTGAGCCTTTTTGTCCAGGTAAATGGACGCACCTGTGGCAGGACAGGGGCATGGTCTGCAGGCTCAGGCTCTAGCTGTTGATGTTGTCATCATGTTCTGTCTGGTAGGTCCCTGGTCATAGGGACAATGCTGTGGTCTTTAAATGATTCCAGGGGCCAGATTAAGTGTGGATAAGAGTTGGAAACTTGAAGAGTTCCCTGTGTTATAAATGGCCTTTTGATTGTCAGCAGTCTATCCAGCAAAATCCATGAAATGTGTAAGTGCTGAGGCCCACTGGTAGCTGGAAGCTGAAATTCATGTGGCCCTCTAATGACTTTCTCCCAAGGCCCTGTAGCTATAAGTGTGCTTTCCCAGCCAGGACCATGTCCTTAGTTCTAAGGTATGCTATTAGGCCATTTCCCTGAGATTCAGAGTACCCAAAATGGGCTAACTGAGGATGGGGTTCCAGGTATTGCTCCCTGGAGACTTTTCCACCCAAGATCTTGTTAATTAGGGTAATTTTGAGAGGACCCTTGGGTGGGGTTATTCAACTTGAGTTAAGCAAGAATTATCTCCACCTAAAAAGCAAAAAGATTACTAGTATGAATGTTTCAATTGTTACATTAAAAGAGGCAATTTATTTCCTTTTTCTGTCCACATTCATCTTTTTTTTTTTCTTGATATGAAGCAGAGCTTGGGGGGTAGGGAATGGGGAGGCTGTGAACCTTTTAACTCAGCTTATGCTGGTGTGGGAACAGGAGTCCCCAAAGAGCATAGTTCCTAATTTATTTTGGGTTCCTAGACCCACTGAGAATCACCTGAAAACTGTGAACTTTCTCCCTAGAAGCCATGTGTGTGCATAAATTAAAGTAAATGTTTTCATGTCTGGGGTTTAACAGACCCCAGAAGTCTTCTGTGCTCCCTAGACTGAGATCACTGCACCAGGTCTTTCTAACAGGCAGATGGACACCTGTAAGCCTCTTACTCACATGGCCTGGGTAGGCAGCTGCCTCTGCAGCTATGGGTGGGGCCCTGCCAGTTCCATTTTGGCTTATATTGTCACAGTGAGGCTTTGAAAAGGAGCTGAGAAAAGGTGATCTGCCTTTGTGATGTGGAAACAGCCCTTCTCTTGCCAGGAGGCATTTTGCAGCTCCATTTGGACCAACAGGGACCATTACCTGAATGAAATCCTACCAAATCTTGGCTGCCTCCCACTCTCCCATAGGAGCTTGTTCCAAATGGGAGTCTCCAGAAATACTAAACCTCACTGAGGTCCTCTGTGTGTGACCAGTGATTGGGATGCACAGCCCTCTTGCAAAGAGGTTGTTTCCCTTTCTCACTTCAGACCCTCTCCCAGCTCATCCGCTCACTGTCACTTGATCATTGTTGAAAGAAGTAACAGATTCTTTCTTCATCAAATTGGGGGACATCTAGGGCTCTGTCTGTTGACATGGAGGCCAGTCACTCCTGTCCGGGATTGGAGGGATAGAGGTTTGGTCGGTTTCTGGAACATCTTCCTGGTTCTCGTTGACTTTGAGCACCAGTTCCCAAGCAGCTATCTGAGGGGAAAGGAAAGCTAGATCAGTGCAGTGTGAGGGACTGGAGCGCAGGGCCTTGCCCCTTCCATCCTACCTGCATGTGTCTCTCCAAAGGAAGTATGGATTTGACACAGTTCTCCCAATGACAAAGGCTAGTTTAAGCCCTTCATCCTGAAGGTGTTTGTCAGCTCTTCCTCCGAGGCAATACAAAAGGGAGGCCTTTGGGAAGAGAAGTCTAGCAACAGAGTGGTCACAGAGATGCACACCCTGCCCCATGGGCTTCCTGCTAGGACCCCACAGAGGGTGGTCAGGATTTAAAGCACCCCCAAAGCGTTTTACATCATGAGATACTGAGGAGGTTTCAAGTCAGTGTAATTACCTGCCTGTGGAGTTGACAGTTTGAGTGGCTGTCTGAATGTGGATAGGGCTGGATTGGAGAGACTGGAGGAAATGAGGTTTAGTAGGAGCAGTAGTGTGTCTCTGAATAAGCCCACTAATTGTCTCACATTTCCACTTTTTTTTTCCTGACCATGAAGTGGCATAGCAAGTATAGATCAGCTGACTAGAGTATGGTTAAGTGATTGAAAAAGCCTGGTGTGGCGATGCATTCTTAGGGCCATGAGTCACTGCACACCCGAAATGTTTGCCCATGTGCCACATGCAGCCCATTCCAGGCACTTGGGTCTCCGGCAGGTTAAGAACAGGTTCTTGATCTCCCATCTCTTTGGCTAAAATGTGTTTTACCATCTCTTTTCTTTTCTTCAGTCCTTAGTGGCATTTCTGAAGGATCCAAAGGGGCCCCCACTATGGGAGGAAGATCCTGGAGCCAAAGATGTTGTTCACATTGACAGTGAAAAGGTAATTTATTTCTCATCATACCAGAGTTGAAAGAAGACATGCCTCTGGAGCTTAGAAATGGGAGAATTAGGGACTGATTGTGCTTTCCTTCAAGGAAGCTGGATCAGGGTGCTAATACTTGATTCTGTTTCCCAGCTCCATGACAGAACCAACGGGTGATCACAGGCTGGCTCCTGAGAGCTTTCTCCGTTCTTCACCACCTTACTTGATGCATTTTAACATGTTTAGATTTTCTTTATATTAGTTTAAATATCTTCTCCTTGTTATGTATCCACTTGTTGCTAGGATTTGGCTTTGTGGTTAGTTTTTAAAGTGAATTCTGCTTTTTTTTTTGTAAAAATAATCTCAGAGATTTGAGTTGGATTTCCAAAGACTGGGGTCGGGTTTTACAATTCTGAATCACTGCATAACTTTGAGCAAATTATTTACTTTCCTCAGCTTCAGTTTCCAGGTTTTGACAGAGTGGGGTTTGGGGACACACCATGGTTCTCATGTTTGGTCTCTGTACAAGCCTTCTCTTCCTGACAGTGGCCAGCCCCTCTGACCTGTATGTGCGCCCTCCACATGTGCAGTGTTTGTGTCGTGCACACTCATGTGCCTTATTTGCTTGACTGTGCCTTGAAGGGGATGGACCGGACCTTCTTTGTTACATTTCCAGGGGTCAGTGAGGCAAGCAGGGTTTTCTGTAGATGCGGGGAGCAGCATGGCATGTTACCCTGATAACATCAAAACATAGCTTTATCTTCTTCTGCCTTCTCTCTCTTTTCATTTAAAATCATTGACTTTTAGAGAAAATGATGCCATTTATACTTTCTGAAGGAGGGATTGTGTGATCATCATGGACCAACCAAGTGGGTGTGTGGCAATTCCAGTTAAGGGGCTAGGCACCTGCATTTCTCTGCACTGGGTAGGCAAAAACAAACAACTCAAACTGATCATGTCTCCTGGAGAGATTATATGATAACAGATGTTTTTAACCTCTCTGGAAAGGGGCTGTCTGCCACCTTCCCTCCCCAAATGTTTGTCTCCTGAAATTCCTAAGCTTGTTCTCGTGTAACTGTAGAAATATTAGGCAGAAGGCCTCCCTGGTGGCGCAGCAGTTGAACGCTGGATTGCGAAGCTGCCCACAGCCTCTGCAGCACCGGTTCGATCCCCGGCTGCTCCCCGGCCACCAGAGGAGGGTCCCACATGGCGCACAGACCTCTCCTGCCTCCCGCTGCTCCCCTCAGCAGTGTACTTCGGTCCTTCTGCCTGCTCTGCTCCCCGCTCTGGCTCTGGTGAATTCTCTCACCCTCCCGCGCTTCTGACTGTACCCAGTGCTTGTATAAATAAATAAACAAACAAATAAATAAATAAGTCTTTAAAAAAAAAAAGAAATATTAGGCAGAATATTTTTTCCACATCTGTAGGCAATCCCCTTGTCCTACATTATGCTATTTTCTCTCATATGAACATTTCAGGTATAGCTGCTCTTCTACCAATAGGATCTTCACATGAAATAACTGAAAGTTCCAAATTCAGGTTTAAATTGCCAATTCATACTTGAAAGCTTAGAGTTCCACACTTAGCTAAAGTAGCTAAATATCTTTGACTGTAATATAATATTTGTTAGTACTCAGGATATGAGACCAAATTGCTATACACTCTGAAAAGCCTTTTCTTCTTAGACCTTTTACCTAATTTCATCTCCAGGGATTCCAGAGATCATTTTCAAAGTGTTTTCATCCTTCACTCTTTAATAAGGGCCAAAGATCTTAGTTACTAATCTGTCTTAAAATGAGTGCTTTAACCCTCGAGTTGTGTAAACAAAAGAAATTGTTTTCAGAATTTATTATAAAATGTTTTCAATTTCCACAAAATGTTGGTATTTTTTAAAATCTAACTGGAAATAATAATTCTAAGTAATTAATTTTAAGTAATTTTAAGTAATATAAATTCATCATTGAAAATTTAGAAAATGCAGCTTAAGCACAAAAGGGGAAAATATCACTCTGGTCCTTCCTGTTGAGAGATGTCCACTGCTGGAGTTCTCTGTCGTCATTCAGGCTTTCAATGTAATACAGACATAAACATCTTTACTCACTAAAGTGTCATTACATTTTTATTTACTGTTTTGTAACTTGCTCCCCCAGATACTTAATGCAATGTGCACGTCTTATTGTGACATTAAATATTCCTCTCCCTCGCTTTTAATGATGCAATTGTATTCCATTGTGTGGGATTAATGTACTATCATTTATTTATCTAATGCTTTTTTGCTGCCAGAAAGATGCATTTTGAAATTTCCTCTTATTTTCCTTTATTCAAAAGAGAAAAAAACCTCTGTGGTTTTTCCTTCCGTGGAAACTGGTTAGAGGAGCTTATTTTGTTCAAAATAGGTCTATCATGGTTTGTCACCACAGTCCATGATCGATTTGCTTTTTCCTGTACATCCTTAGTGCACATTGGAAGAAAAATCTCCTTCCCTGCTTTACACTGGAGTGACTGGAGTGTCTACCTTAGTACTGTTGTGACCATTTGTCTTTTTACATTTATAGTATTTGTTTAACAAATAACTACATATTGCCTCAGAAGAGGCCAGGCACTAAGTGATCCATTAGCTTGTAACCTCCTGGGTGGGGTGGGTCTGGGCATACTTTATCCTCATGCGCCTGTAAGCACAGCAGACTCCTTGGGGTGGTGAATGGGGGTGAAACTGGAGCTGGGAAAAGAGATTAGTCAGCCTTGGTTATCCCCCAGTTAGTTACCAGCAGTTCCCTAGCTAGCCAAGTCAGATCTACACGAGAACAATGACCCCTCACCTCAACAAACACTTCTGTAGAGCAAGGTGAATGAGTGGCCTGGTGAACAGCCTCACGGGACACACACGGCTCCTTGTAGCCTTTTAATTGTTCAAGTAAAGTTGGTTGCTTGGTCCAGACAAGGTCATCCCACCTGGTGACCTTTGGCAAGCCATTTGTCCCCTTGGGGCCTCAGCTTCCTCATCTGTAATATTCCTGGAATAGATATTGTCTGGACAATCTTTTTCCAGAAGATTCTTCCAGCTCCTGATATGCCCTGGCTGTGCGTTGCATCCCTCAGCCTCAAGTCAGTGCCTGCCCTGCTCCTCCCACCATGGCGGGGTTCCTGGAGGGATGCTCTCTCCATTGTTGTGTGTGACCTGTGGTGTTATCTGTTTGTGCCTCAGGACTTCAGACGCCTCCTGAAGAAGGAAGAGAAGCCGCTGCTGATGATGTTCTATGCCCCCTGTGAGTGACCTATGTCTTTTGAGCCATTTTTAGCAGTGGGGTGAGGGGAGGAAGAGTGGTGGGAACTGGGAACTAGCTCAGGTCTCTCACTCAAAACTGCAGTATCATCACTCAGCCCATCCCTGTCTAGACTCTTTCCTTTCCCTTCTCTTCATCTGGCACCTGTCTCCTGCTATCCATACAGGTTTTCTCTCACTAGAGTCACATCCTTCTGCTCTCCTCACCCTGAGAAGAGGTGGAGCTGAGTGCCAATCAGCTACAACTGGGGTCTCCTCTCAAGGTTCCTCGCCTTCCCCTGCCCCTCTCCTCCTGTGAGCCCAAAGCCCCTTTGCTGCCTACCTTGAGCCCTGATGGAGCCCTGCCCTGATTTTGGATGTGCTCTCTGAGGTCCTGCTGCTGCTTTGCCACCCCTTGGCCATGCTGCTGCCCACCATCCACAGCCTCATCTGCCTCTGGGCAACAGCTTGTGCATCTCTGATTCTGCTGGTGCCACCAGGGCGGGGGCAAGGGAGTTCCAACCAGGGAGAAAGGAGGCCGATATTTGTTTTCAGTCTTTTTTTTTTTTAAAGACTTATTTTTGCATACAAGAATTGGAGTATAGGCCAGAGATGCAGGGTTGAGAGGATTCACCAGAGACAGAGTGGGGAACAGAACAGGCAGACTGACTGAAATACACTGCTGAGGGGAGCAACGGGCGAGGCAGGAGAGGTCTGCTGCTCCATGTGGGTATCTCCCTGGCCGGGAATCGAACTTGTGCTGCAGAGGCTGTGGACAGCTTCACAGCGTGGTGCTCAACCCGCTGCGCCAGCAGGGAGGCCCTGTTTTCAGTCTTTATGTGTGTGGTAAGGGCCATACGAACAGCAGATGAGAACCAGAAGATTTGGGTTATGATTTCAGCTATGCTGCCAGCAAGCTGAGTGACCTTAGCCAAGTCCTTCACCTTTCTGGGTCTCAGTTTCTATACCTTTTGAGAAAATGGATGGGCTCAGATCAGTGGTTTTAACACTTTTGGATTGCATTTCACAGTATTAAAAATATTTATATTGCAACCCTTTACGGTGCAGTTATTTAAATTACATATAAATAAGCTGAAACAGAAGTTTCACAAAACCATGGTAACCTTTACTGCTTGCCATCCACTCTACCAGACATAGCACACACCATATTTTCTTTTAGTTCTGTTTTATTATGAAGTTATTGGTTATTCCTACAATTTCATAACTCTCTAATAAGGGATCAGCAAATTATGGCCCATGGACTGGCTGCCTTTTTGGTAAATAAGTTTTTGTTGGAACACAGCCAATTTGTTTACACTTTGTCTGTGGCTGGCTGCTTTCAGGCTTGAAACAGCAAAATTGAATAGTTGATGGTATATCCCAAGAGGGCTCAAAATTCACTCTCTGGGCCACCCCTGCAGTGTTTGGGTCTGCAGATTGGAAAACACTGGGTTAAAGCCTGTGTAAGGCCCTTGGGCTGTGATTCTGTACATGCTCTTCAGGAAACCAGAGGTCTAAAAGCTGGAGAGAGCTGGCTGTGTATGGTTGGAGGTGGCTGTGCCCAGGCCTGACAGTGGCTCCCAGGGTGGGTCACTGGGCTTCTCTCTCTTTTTTTTTAAAAAGATTTATTTACTTATACATACAAGAGCTGGGGTACAAGCCAGAGATGCGGGGGGTGGGGTGAGTGGATTCTCCAGAGACAGAGTGGGGAACAGAACAGGCAGACTGACTGAAACACACTGCTGAGGGGAGCAGCAGGCGAGACAGGAGACGTCTGCTTCACCATGTGGGTTTCTCTCTGGCTGTCTGGGGATCAAACTTGTGCTGCAGAGGCTGCAGATCACATCATAGTGAGGTGCTTAACCCCTTGTGCCACCAGGGATGCCCTGGGCTTCTCTTTTCTCTTGAAAACCCTCCTCAGTTCCCCTTCCTGAGGAGCTCTTTGAGCAAAGACCCGCCCATCATTACTATTGGTTGGTTTCACCTTTTTGTTTTCCCTCTGATGGATCTTGTTAACTGCCCAGCCATGTGGTGCTGTAGGACTCTCCTGCCCATGCTGACCCTTGAGGATAAGGCCTCCTTTGGTTTATCTCAGAACCCTTCAGGACTCAACACATTGGTTAGTGAGACTCAAGCAATGTGTGTGAGTTTATAGTACATGTCACAAGGCAGGATCAAGGCATAACCGTGCTGGTTCTAGTATAATGACACTAGTTAATCACTTACAAAGAGCGGTTCACTAGCAGTTGGCACTGAATGTGTGCCATCACCACCTCCCACTCTCCAGGCTGTCTGGCAGCGTGCCCATCCTACTCATCACAGCAGGAGAGAGGCAAGCATAATTATTATCTTTATATAATAGAAAGCTTTGTAGAGGAGTTAGTTTCCTTGTAGGTGTCACAGAGCAGTTAGTACTGGCAGAGGGAGGGAGAAAGCTCAAGAGCATTAAGTTCAAACCTGCCATGGGGGGTTGAATCAAATGGCTTCTTGGGTACAAGGGAACCTCAGGATTCCTGATTGCTCCTGATAAAGCAAACTTGTGACATTATTACACTAGTCCAGTCCAGCTCTTATCACCTCATAATTAGGCTTATTCCTGGGAAACACCCCAATGCCCTAACTGGGAGTCTTTTAGGACTCCGACCACATTGGGACTCTGGGTCCCCAGGACTTATTGTTTATTCAGTAGATGTTTGGTGACTCAATGGGAAAATAGAAGGGCTGAATGCTATAACTTTTGAAATTTGAGGGTGATAATTAGTCTTATCTCTTCTTTTGCCTCTCTGTTGAATCTGCTGGAAAATCATAGTACCATCTCTATTTTTTATAAAATTAAATTGGAAACTGATTTGGTCTGTAGCTTCCTTTTACTCTTCCATCTCCTATTCCTCCCAGTAACTTCTCTCCTCAGAACTGCTGGCCTCAGCTCACAGGGACAGCTGGCCGCTTACCTGCTGTTTGGGGAACATGGGGGGTAATGTTGCTGCAGGTTGCAGACAGGCAGAACTCAAAAAGAGAAGCCACACATGTGGGGACTGGTCATCATTTAAGGTCCTGACTGATGAACGTGGCTCAGTGGGTGTCAGACTCCTACCATCTCATCGAGTCACAGAGTGAAGAGTAGATGAGGGGTGGTCAGTGTCCCCCACTTATTTCCTTCCTGGGGAGGAGAGTGGCATCCTTTGTCCCTCAGGACAGTTTTTTCTGCCGTGGACCAGGAGGCAAACTCTCAGGGCTGTAGTCACTGAGCCTCCCCCATTGGTGCCCAGTTCTGCCTGCCTCATGGCTCTCCTCTGCCTGCAGGGCAGGTGCTGCCTCCACTCAGCAGGTAGAGAAGCTGAGACTCAGGCCATCTATGCCAAAGGTCACACTAGCAGCAGGTGGATAAAGGGAGATGCAGACCCCAGTTGTGGTCTCCTTCCACTATGAGTGGAAGTCGTGAGCTCCTTCCACTATGGCCTCCCTCCCACTGGCGTCCACCTGGTGGATCCTGGGCATCTGGAGGAGTTGGCATGTCCTTCCTGTTTCCATTCTCTTCTTTGATAATCCCCACAGTGGGGATTATTCCCCTTTCACTATGATTGTGGGGAAGGTGCAGCTACTGAAGATCAGGCATGTCTTATGCTCTGACGACAGGTGCCATGGCTCAGGCTTTGGGTAACCTCACAACAGCTGCTGCACTCCTGTGTCTCCCAGTCTCTGACCCTGAACTTAAGTCCAGGCTTAATAGGCTGGTGTGTGGCTATCTGTATGTCAGGCAGGAATGTGGGGGAGGGAGCCATGGACTTCGATATGTCAAAATATCCCACATTGCACCTTATCTGGTAGTCTTGGTGCTGCAGAGGGAGATTCTGGTGGTCCCAGGGTATTTGATCTGCTCCCAGTCTTCCAGTATCTGTATCTGGCCTGATGGGTGCACCTCTCTGATATGTATTACTCTGCCCACGGCCTGACAAGGCGTGAACCTAACATGGATTAGAGTTTGTCAAAATGCCACTGGGTGGCCCTGTTCCTGATGTGTCCTGTTGAGACGAGATGGAGCCTAATGCCGGCTTTGGTTTCTGCAGCCCTCAGATGCATCTCAAGCTTGTATTGCAGCAGAGCCGCTGTCAGAAAGAGTAACCCCTGGCCTGTCAGAACTCCTGTCTGAGGAAACTGCTGCCTATGTCCTGTGGTGTCAGTGCCCAAACGTAGCCTGTTCTGGTTGTAGAAAAGGGACGGGTATAAATGAGGTTCAGGTCACGTCACAGTGAGTGTTTGGAGCTTGACTATCTTGGTTCTGAATCACCACCCCAGGAAAAGAGGATGTATGTGGTGGGCTACAGAACCCCTGAGTCAAAGATAACACAGAACTGGGGGTTTTCTCATGCACCCCCCTCTTTGGCCCCAAGGAACTACAGCCCAGAGAAAGGAGGTGATCTGCCTCACAAATTGACAGGAGATGAGACCCAGGTTCCTGTCTGTTCACGGTACTTTCTCCCCAGGACCAGAGCTAGCACCCACCGGTTGGCCTCCAGTCACTGCGTTAATTATCTTTGCTAATGAAAGAAAAGAAGTATGAAAATCCCAGAAGTCATTGTATTTGTGGTTGTACATTTTCTTAGTAATGGCATTTGACTTGGGTCGTTGGCAGCTCCTGACTAGGAAGTGAGGCTTCTAGTTGTGCATGAAATGACGGGAGGTGCTTTCCTGATATCTTTTCTGGGTCTCCACATTCCTGTTTAACTCACTATTAGCTCTAGTTATGCAGTGCTCTGTCCTTCTCCAGCTGTGTCACATTTGTTAGTCCACCATTTACTGAGTGACCGCTGTGCCACCAAAATTGTGAACACTCTGGGGCCAGGGCCTCTGCCTCTGACCCTGTACTTCTGGAGGCTGGACAAATGCTTGCTAGGTAGAGGTGAGTGCAGGGCCAAGCACCCATGATAACTGACTTTGGTTTTGCTCCTGCCCGTGACTAGGGTGCAGCATGTGCAAGAGGATGATGCCACATTTCCAGAAGGCTGCAACCCAGATGCGAGGCCACTCTGTAAGTGAGGCACCAGGGTCCAGGTGGGGCTGGCTATCTGGGCCCCAGGCTTCTTCTCACAAGGGGAGTCAATGGAGGAAGGATGTGGGTGGGGTTGGGGGAGATACCAGGAGGGTTGGGCGCCTTTCGAAGGCCAGTGAGTAAATAACCAGGACACCAGCAGGGAGCGCATGTACTGCTGGGAGGTCAGAGGTCCACAGCAGCCTATCAGGTCCAGAATCACTGGGGCTGGGCTCCAAAGCAGGCTGAAGTACCGGGTGGAGGACCTGAGGCATCAGTGGGTTCGCGTGGCCCTGCCCCACCCAGGCTTCCAGGATTCTGTGTGGTGGGAAGAACAGTGGAAGCCAGAGTGGAAGCTTGCCCAGCAGTGAGCCCACGGCATTTTCTGAGGGAGCATGTTCTGGGAAATGGGGTGGGCAGGCAGGAGACAAGTGTGTCTTAGAGATGCTCACTGCAGAGACGGGCAGGGAAGAGGAGCCACTCAGGAAACAGACTTTCAGAGAAGCAGGAGCAACCAGGATAATCAGCAAAAGAGGGGTGACCCTCGGGGGTCAGAGCTCACCCAGGCGGGTCCGTCACTAGTTGTCCTGGTCCTCTCTTTCCTTCCCCTACCCTGCTAGGCTCATTTCTTCTGACCCTATGTGTCCGTTTTTGCACTTACCCTGAGTAACAGGTTTGGGATTTGTTGTTTTATTTTATTTTTTTGTGTTTTTGTTTTGGTGGCAACTGGAAAATAACTATTAGCTCCTCTAGGGAACATGGAAAAAAATCCATGCACCTGTCAGGAAAGGGTATAGGGAGGAGCCGAGTCTCAGTGGGGCTGACCAAAGTTCCTTAAAGGAGTTCTGAATCCCCCAGAGCTTCTGGGGGCTTCCCCATGCCAGGAGAAGAGGATGACAGAGATCATAAAACTGTGTCATGATCTTTATGGATCAAATTAAGTTGGTGATTAGCTCAAAGTCACTTTTAAAATTTTAAATGGCAGCAGCTAGGCATTGTGATGGCCCTGCTAGTGACTGTGCTCTTGGGTTGCAAAGAATCAGTGCTTTTTCTTTTGACCTTATTCTGGGGCAACTCCAAGGTCCTGCTTATTTCTCACAAATGAATTTTTAGTAACTTGCCTGGAGACGTTTGGCCTTGGGGCACACATACTTTACTCTGAGGAAGTTTCACTTTACATTTGGGCCCTCAGTAGCCACCATATTTTAAGATTATTTTGCCTGAAGAAAAGACTTAATTACCCACAGTGTGCTCCCTGCACGCCCCCGTGTACACTTAGAAAACTACTCTGCTGGCTCAACCTCCCAATTCTTGTGCCACGGAGTTTATCCTCAATGCCCATTGGTGACAATTACCTTGGCTGGTCCCATCAAGGCAGACCTGAATTTGGTGCTTCACATGCACATTCTGGAAGACTCTTGGCCAGTGCTGCATCTGCCAAACTCCCGGCCCCTCCTGCCCTCCACAGAGCTTGTCCCTGCCATGTGACCAGGTCCACCCATCTTGCATTTATTCTAGTGTACTTGGTTCATCAGTTGACACTAATTATGATTTGATTTTTCTTTTCTTTTCTTTTTTTTTTTTTGGTTCCCAAGTTTTATTCAAGAACTCATATAAAATATTCCAGGTAAATGAGCTTTAATCCTCATCTTCCTCCTCCTCTTCATCCTGGTTAATCTGGAAGCAACGTAATTCGTAATTCTCTTTGCTGTTAGCAACTACGTGCAGCCAGTCACGTAGATTGTTCTTCTTCACATATTTTTTGGTGAGATATTTCAAATACCTTTTGGAAAAAGGCACCTCAGAAGTTACAGTGATCTTGCTCTTGCTCCGTTCAATGGTCATGGCCCCTCTACCAAGATTCCCGGCCTTCCCGTTCACTGTGATTCACTCCTGAAGAAACTGCTCAGAGTTGGCAGCATCCCTGATTACATCTTCTATGGGGTGGGTGCAGTCAAGGGTGAACTCTTTTTTTTGCCCCCCTTCGCCACAAGTTTTTTCACGGGTGCCATTGCAGCAGCGGAGGCAGAAAGGGCATAATTTGATTTTTCTCGCTGAAAGGCAAGCTCCCTTTTTTCCCCAAGATTTTTATTTATACAAGAACTGGGGTACAGGCCAGAATCGCAGGAGGGTGAGAGAATTCACCAGAGACAGAGCGGGGAACAGAACAGGCAGAAGGACTGAAATACACTGCTGAAGGGAGCAGCGGGCAAGACAGGAGAGGTCTGCCACTCCATGTAGGACCTTCGCCGGCCGGCTGGGATTGAACCAGCGCTGCAGAGGCTGTGGACAGCTTCACAGCATGGCGTTCAACCGCCTGTGCCACCAGGGAGACCCTGAAAGGCAAGCTTTTTGAAGGGCTGTTTGACGCATGCCTGTTTCTTCAGTACAGCACGCAGGCTTTAGCACATAGGAGACATCCAGTAAGTGCTGGTGAATGAATGAATGGTATACCACTCCTGAGTATATGTTATTTTAACCTCTACATTTGCATTAAAAGTGATAATCCCATTTTTAAAGGAATTTAGAGCATAAGTTACTAAGGACAGAGGCAAAGTCAGAAGGACATTTGTGGCCGTGGGTTCACACCAGGCTTTTTTGCAAGGTGAGCCCTGAAAATTACTTGTGTTAAGAATAACTGTTTCTAAAAAAAGGAAGGAAAAAAAGTACCTGCTTCTTCTGCCTGGACCCAGGTCAAGATACATCAGAGGTGACCCTCCTTTCCCCAGATGGCATCACAGAAAAGTCAGTGGGCTTGTCTGTGCCTAGAGAGCCTTGCTTGGCAATCCTAACTATGGCCAGGTGTTAGTCACAGATGACCAAAGGCATCTGTATTGTGTGAACTCATCCATTTCCTTGCCTCTGTGTTTTCTTGCTTGGGGTATGTATTGTTGTTTTTCCCTTAGTTTCTTAGGAAAGTATTTTTTGAAAGTTCTCACCCTTTCCTAGATACGTAAAAGGGCAGGGTCCTAGTCACTGAAAGTATCCACTTCAGGTGGCCTCTGGAGGCCAGGGCTCCCCAGAAAGAAGGTGGTCAGAGGAAGGAATACCTTTCTGTCCTCACATACAGGCCAGAAAGGGACTGCCAGTCCCCAGGAATCAAAGTTCATCCCCACCCCACTGCTGAAATCAACTGGATTAGTGTTTCCTGTCTCCTCTCATCTTTGTCATCTTTGAGCCCTTTCTGGCTGGCATGTTTGTGGCAGGGGTCAGAAATCTTTTATAGAGTTCTTGGGAGGTATTCTACCTTAGGATGCCATTAATATAGAAGCCAGGCCAGGTCAACGATGCACAGCCTTTGCCATTTTCCAGACTCAGATTTGCCTCTTTTGCTGTCCTTATGTCCAGTTAATCACTGGTGTCTGTCCCATCTACTCCTGATAATTGACATCCTCATCAGCAGTCACTGCTGCTCCCTGTCTCAGAGCAGCCATCAGAACCAGCCCTGTTCTCATCTGCCTCCTCCCCCAGCCTTGCCAGTTATTGATGTCTGTGCTGAGCCTTTGAGCTTTGCCCAGGCCTTTGTTAACCTTGGCCATCCGGGTGTAAACACTGGGTCGGTCAAGGTGACAGATTTGTGCAGATCACCAGGCTCTGCTTCTGGCTTCACTAATTGGCTGGGATGTCTTGGGCAGGCTTTCTAACCTTGGAGCCTCTGGTTTCCCATTTGTGGAATGGGAATGATAACGCCAACTGCATGCCACTGCACTGGACTATGGTGAAGAGCAATGGGTGGTGCATGGAAATAGCTTGTCACCTACAGAGCCCTTTACAGATACTGATAATTGATTGACCCTTCCTCACTGCTCTGCATTTACTATTCCTCCCACCCACCAGGTGGAGGTACTGCCAAGATTCTGCTTCCCACCCTTTCTTCTGTCTTCTGAACACCTTGGAGTAAGAGCCTGGTATTGGGCTTTCTTTGTCTTGTCATGCTATGTCCCTCAATGATTTTTATTGATGTCCACAGTTTCAACAAATGCAGTTTCATGAAGCCTGAGTCCTCCACTTAGGCGCCAGGACCACGTGTCAAACTGCTTGCTTGGCGTCTTGATCTGGCCTCCTCTCCCCTCGCCCCCTTCCCACTTGCCCAGAATATAAGCCTTCCAAAATAAAATCCAGTACCTTTGCCTGGTTCTCAGGCATTAAGGTCTTTACCAGGGTGACCTCAGTGAACTCCCTGTGTCCTCTCTTGCTACTCCTGTCTGTGTGTCCTGAAGTCCAGTTAAATTAAAATGTTCCCCATTTCTTTGGCCACATCTTATCTTGCCTCCCTTTTGCCCTCCCTGGAATGTCTGTAGAAATCTCAGCCTCCTCTGCACGCTTGCTCACATGCTACCCACTTCATGAAGCTCCCAAGATCATTCTGGTGGAGAGACTGCACACGAGGAAGAGCTCGTGGTGCCGGCAGAGTGGGTCAGGCACACGTGGCTCAGCGTCAGGTGTTGTGGCCCTAACTACCCCTTAGAGTGGGACCAGTTTTGCCTCAGTCAGCTTCACAAACTACAAAATGTCTCTGTACATCTTTTTTCAACAAATATTTGTCTCATTATTGAGTAAATGTCCCCAAAGTGATTCAAAACTGCTACAAAAACTCAGAGAATTAATCAGACTCACCATAAGCCAAAGTGGTTTGAAAAGGCAGCTCAGTGAGGCATGATTTTCTTTTCCTTAAAGGATGGATGAGACTTTGGTGGTAGCCAAGAAGTGAGGACTGGGCCTCCTGAGCAAGAATCAGAGGGCACTCAGGCCCTCAAAGCACGGCACGTGTCAGGAGCTATGAGCAGTATTACAGTCTCTTCCCATTGATAAAAACGGCTACCATATTTTGAGTGTTATAGAGACTTTGTATTCCTTCATTAAAACTTCCTAGCAACCACATGGCACAACTGCAGATGAAACCAAAAACAGAGGCATCTGTGACTTGTTCCGGGAGAATGCATCTCCTTAGTAGGGAGTCAGTTTGTAATCCAGTTTCTAACCCCTGTGCCCAGGCTCCATACCTGTGTGGTGTATTATCTGTCTGCAAGGTGCCTTAGATAGCAAATAGGCCAGCTTCCTCCCTTGCAGAAATCGCAAATTATCTCATTGCTAGGAGAATAAAAACCTAGACACTAACAAGTGTACAATTAAGGGTTTTGCGAAAAATAAAGTCAAATGTGAGATAGGTCTTTGAGTGTGGAGTTAGACTTCAGTTCATATTTAATACAACTGAGAGGTTTTGTTCAGGGAGGTGACGTCATGAAGGAGGAAGATGTGGAAGATTAATTTTGGGGTGACAATACTGACACTAGGAGATCAATTAGATGTTAAAAAAAAGAACTTAAAAGCAGACAAATATTACTAGAACAGGCTGCTGAATTGGTCTGGGGAAATAAATAGAGTGGATTTTAGAGAGTTTCAGAGCTTCTTGTACATTCTACTTCAGGCTTATTCTCTCTGTATTCCCTGAAGCATTCCCAAATGGGCTGGAGGAAAAAAATCAGTGTTTAGTAAGTGTTTATTGTTTACCTGCTCTGTGCCAGGCATTGAAGCTAGATTCATAAAACAGCTGGAAAGACATGTTTAGATGCCTTTAGGGGTGGAGGGGACTTAGGCATCGCCAGGAAAATTGGGTAAGAACCTGAGTGGGAAAGCGAATATTGTTTAAAAATGAACAATGATACAAAAAATTTAAAAAAAAATTATTAAAAAAAAACTCACCAATCCAAAAAAAAAAAGAGAAAAGAAAAGAAAATTGTGTAGGAAATGGAAAATTTGACAGTTATTAAGCATCAGTTTTGCAAGATGATGTGGTTCATCTCCTTTAGTCCTCCTAAGAGCTCTGTGATAGTCTCATTACCCACACCCTACAAGCAAGGACCCTCTCAGAATACATGACTTGCTCAAGGTCACCTAACTCCTAAATGGAAGCTGTCTTCTGAATCAAGCAAGCTCACTGGGTAGGCTATAGATGATGGTCACAAACCGGAAAGAGTTGGTGCAGCCTGGTGAGGTCTAGAGGGAGGAGAATGAGGTCAGTGGATTGTCACGAGGTCCCACATTTTCCTTGGCCACATGTGAGCTGTGAGATCTGAGAATGTCATACACGATGGTGGGCAGACTAAGGCCATGAAGAAGCCATCCTGGAAGAACATTGTGGAGTGGCAGAAGCAGGGCACAAGCAGAACATGGGTTGATATGAGCAGAGCAAAGGCATAATATACCTTGTTGGCACTGGTCTCATTCTAGGTCTGGTTTGAACTTGGTAGCAAGGTCAGGTTTCTTTTTCAGCTCTGAGAACTTTGCTTTTGTTCTGGGATTGTTCTTCACGCAGGGCTGGTAAGAGGGAACACGAGTGGAGGGCCGCTCTGGGCCCAGACGCCTGCCTCTTAGGAGCTCTGGGTTGTCAGTCCCAGTGACTCAGCCTGCCAGGGGCTGCACCGGCAGCGTGTAGATGAGGTGTAGGTGCACAGATCTGTTCTCCCTTCCCAGGTGCTCGCCGGGATGAACATCTACCCCTCAGAATTTGAAAACATCAAGGAGGAATACAACGTGCGTGGCTACCCCACCATCTGCTATTTCGAGTAAGTCCCCTGCTTCCCTTCTGCCTCCTGGATGGCATTTGCATCCCTGACTGAGCCCACTTTTTCTCTCCACATTTCGCAGGAAAGGACGGTTTCTGTTCCAATATGATAACTATGGGTCCACAGCCGAGGACATTGTGGAGTGGCTGAAGAAGTAAGTGGGACCTTTGCCTTGGGAACATGGTCCAGAGGGGGAGGCACCTGGCGCCCTGGGATGGTCTCTGGGTCACAGGGGTCTGGCTGGGGATTGGGGCTTGTTGTGCTGCCAGCACAGCTATTTCTGTGTCAAGTCCAGTTCAGGGTGGGAGCATCTGAGTTTAGGCTGCATTTGGTGAACAGACCCTGTCTGGCATGTTAGGTGGAAGGCCTTTCTCCTACACCCTCTCCCCCATGCCAGAGTAGGGGAAGGGCCACCTCTGCCCATCAGTTCTCACTAACAGTCAGGGGCTTTCTGAAATCTTCCTGCATTTCAAATAGTCTTTTCCTCCTCATTGTCTATCTGATGGACAAAGATATATCTTACCCAGGATGTCAGGCTTAAGAGTAGTTCCACTACAGGTCTCTGAAAATAGAATTGTCAATTGAGTACTTATTTTAAACATGACACTATATTAGGTGCTGTGAAACTACCAAGAAATTCTAGTGCCTGAGATTTGCAGGGCACTTTACCATTCACCACGCACACCTCACAGAGGCTGCTTCAGGGTGCCTTGTGATGCTTTGTAATGTATGAGGGCCTCATGACCCAAGCCCTATCCCATTGCTACCACTCCCTCACCTGGGATCCCCCCACCAGTCTAGGCTGTGACTTTGGTGGGTTGAGCAGACCTAACTGCAATGTTGGATGTGGAGACTGTCCCCCAGCCCTGGCCATTCCTGCTGAGCACTCACTTGCTCGATTTGTGCTTTGCTTGTTGTGAGTTTGTCACTTACCAGTCACTGTCAGAATGTGGTTATTTGTGTATGGTTCTTGGAATAATAATAGCTAACATATTTTGGGCTGTTTTGCGACTGACACCGTTCTGAGCACTTTGGCAGATTCTCTTGTGATCCTCAGCATAGCTCTGAGGGAAGGTAACGTGATTACCCTTATCTAACGAATGAGGTAGACAAGCACAGTGATGAAGTGGCTTGTCCAGGCTCCTACAGTTGGCCTGAAGCAGGGCCATAGTTGACCCTGGGCAGTGGCCTCACATGATGCAGTTCTACTCCCCTAAGTTCTTGTCAGAGTCCCTTCTTCTTCCTCCAGTTTCCAGCACAATGGATATTTACTGACATCATTATCTGAGGAGCACAGAGTAAAGAACTAGTTATCTAAAGAGATGGATGTTGAAAATGTGTGTTTTCAGAATGAGAAAGGAGATGAATTTTGTACCCAAAAAAAAAAAAAAACAAAAACCCAAACAAACCCAGAAATGTTTAAAATTCTCAGTCTGTTCTGTTGGTTCCCAGATACCCGGGAGAGAGAACCCGATGACAGCACCATGTGTGCATAGCATCTTTCATTTCTTGGGAGCATTTCACATCTCTGTCCCCATGTCTTCCCTCATTTCCAGCCCCTGCTTGGGAAGGCAGCTCCCCATTATCATGCATTCATTGTCTTAACCTGGACTTTCGCTTTCTTGTTTCCTTTTTCATTTGATAATAAGCATATCTTCTTCTCCAGCCAGACATATCTCACTCTGCTTTGGGAGAAGGCTTCAGCAAATAGCAATCTCATTTGTCACCAGAGCATAAAATCTGTCTGCTTCCCTCCCCCTTCTCTAACCTTTCCTGATTTCAAAACACCCTCATATCTTGTTGGAAAGATGAGGTTGGTTTTTTTTGAAAAGTGTTTGCAATTGCTTGATAACCTTAGACCAGGGGAGCACATCCGTGGAGTTTGAGATGGCTTGTTATCTCCCACTGGAGTCCGCCACTCCATTCCTCACCCAGCTCCTGCACCAGCTCCGCTCTGCCTTATCCACCTGCCTGAACCCAGGGCTGCCTCCCCACCTCTGTCCTGGGCTGGTGCCTCCCAGCACCCCTCGTCTGCCCTTCTCCCTTTCCTCACCTCATGTGGGAAGGAAACCTTGTTAACAGCTTCTGGTTAACTAGGGGACTGTGAGGGTTGCGGGAGGGGATCATTACAGGTAAAGGGAGGGACCATCTGGGTCTCCCTGAGCTGCCCCCATCCCTGGCCTCCAGAGAACACATTGGGGGCAACTTCTTGGAAGACATGACCCACTCTTCCAGCTCAGCGCACAGGAAGGCAGCCTCCACAGGATCCCCAGTAAGTCCCCTCATCTCACACCTCAGTAAGAGCTCCTGATGTTGATGTCCCTGTGCTGCCAATTGGTTTTATTTTTTAAAACTCTCTTCTCATTTTAAGCCTGTTCAAGTGAGATGTGTTGTTATATTTAAAAACAACAACACTTTAGGGCCTCCCCTGGTGGCGCAGCGGTTGAGCGCTGGGTGGCGAGGCTGCCCGCAGCCTCTGCAGCGCCGGTTCGTTCCCCGGCCGCTGGTGAGGGTCCCACACAAAAAATAAATAAATAAAAAATAAATAAATAAAAACAACAGCACTTTAAAATGTAGTTAAACAAAAAGAAAAGCTTTCTTCACTAGCCAAAGATAAGGTTTGGTGATATTTTGGTGACTTTCCATCCAGATTTTCCTCCCTACAAACATCCAGCTCTGCATGTGGGTTTTTTTTTTTTCCCCTGTGCCAGGTGTGTTAAGTCTTTACCAGTTTTCCCCCAAATCTGGGGTGGAGGGGAGGGTAGCAGTGATCTCAGCTTTTGCCTCCCTCGACTTTTCCCCTGGGCCTCTCTGTTGTCTGCTCACTGTTTGTGTGTGGCTAGTGTGGAAAGGTTGAGGGTGGATCCAGCCTTGGTAATCCTCTGGATGGCCTTCAGAAGCCCTGGAGGGAAGAACCTGGATCCCACTCTCTTGACAAGCGGCTGGTGACTGGGCACGGTGTGGGGCAGGACAGGAGACTCTGGTGTTGTAGTGTCCCAGGCCTCTGGGGCAGATGTCTTGACCATGGTGGATGTGCCCCTTAAGCCTGCATTTCTCCTTCCCTCGCTGTAGATTTCATGCCACTGCCTTGGGGTTGGCAGGTAGAGTATACATATGTGGCGATCCATTTTGGCCTAGCTACTCATTCCCACCTGTGTGTTTTTACACCAACTAGAAGTGAGCTGAAAGCAAAAGCAAAGCTTTCCTAACTCATCATGCTTCTGGTTGCATCTGTGGCATATGTACCTACCTTGGATGAGGAATTTGTGCCCACTTCCCAGTTCTGGAGAGCCCTGAAGTAGAGGGCAGGGTTGGAAAGGGATATGAGTCAGCATGTCTGCCCTAGCAGTTCCCTGTTGGTGTTTGCATTTCCTCCGGAGTATATGGGGTTTCCTCAAGTCCCACTTAAAGACCTCAGAGAGGACATGGCCTTGACTCATTGTGAGGTCACCCACTCATATTTGAATAATTCTTAAGATTTAGGTTATGGATGATATATAGGAACATTTGGGTAGTGCTTTATAAATTTACAAAATATCTCACATCCATCATCTGTCTAAATGTACCTGAGTGGTAGATAAAGAAAGGCCTATAAATATACTGTCCTGTAGATGTTTCAGTCAATTTGAGTGTCTAAAAGCCCCTAAAGCTGGTTAAGTGGAGGATACAGGATTCAAACCTGGGACTTCTGACTCACGGTTTGACTCTTTCCCTCTCTCTGGTACAGATAGAACATTCTTAACTTCTATTGAGCAGAGGTTTCTTTCTTTGATGGTTCTACTTGTTGGTGTTCTCCTCTTTAGGGACATGGAAAATAAAACTTAATTTCTCCTCCCAGTGTATTCTGAAATATTTAAAGATAGCTAGCATGGTCCCCATGTCTGGAACTCCTCTAATTCCTTCAACCATTCTGCTTTCATTTCGTCATTTATACAAAAAGTATTTATTGGGTATCTGCTGTGTATTAGGTGCAGAAGGCGCAGAGATAAGAGGGAGCCTTAGTCTACAGAGAGACAAACAACAAAAAGCATAATTCAGTAGTAGTATTTGTGCCTCAGATTTCTATTCAGTCCCCCTCTTTCCAGTAAAGCCTGTTATCCCCATGCCAGCTCCACAGCCCCTCCTAGAGAAAGTGAACTTCCTATTGTCTCCTATGTCAGAGAGGGTGGTGGCCTGGCAGCCAGCGAGAGAGACACAAAGCCCTGCTGCTATCCCATCACTGTGCCTCTGGTTTTCAGCCCAGGCCCCAGCCCAGCTTCAAGATGCTGGTGTTTCCAGGTTGGAGCCTTTGTCTTTTAGATCAGAGTGGTTCTCAGGCCCTGCCCCTGCTGGTGCCCGGTCTTCAGGTCTGTCCTGTTTTGCTTCTAATATTACACTGACCTCTTTTTCCATCTTCACTGTGTCTTCTTTTCTGTTCTTTTTGCTCTTGTGGATTCATACTCTTTTTCTTCTCTCCTGTATTATTTTAGTAGTTTTGGAGTATGTTCTCTTCCATATTTAACTAGAAGTTTCTCAGGTGCTTTGATATGGTTCTGCCACTGCTGAGTCACAGTTTCTCCATTCTGTGTGTGTGTGTTCTTACTGGATTTTAAAAAATTAATTTAATTCTTCAGTACATTTTATTCACATAATTAAAAAAAATTAAAGATACTTGAAAATCAGACACTGAAAAGGTTTGCTTCTATCTGTATTCTCCATCCTTTTCTCCCTCCCACCCTCCTGGAGGTAACAACTTTGCTTAGTTTCTTTATTCAGATACAAGCAAATGTGAATAAATTTTTTTATATTTTCCTATGTGAAAGTTAGCACATTATGGACTATTGCTTATATCCAGCAGTGTGTCCACATTGGTTGTGGGGACATTCCTTGTTCTTCTTCACTGTGCTCAGCCCTCTGTAGTATGGATGGGCTGCAGTATACCTAGCCAGCTCCTATCAACAAACTCTGGGTTGTTACCAGTCTTGGGTATGACAAATTATCTATAGTGAATATCTTCAAATGCACGTAATTTTGATGTGTGCCAGGTGTATTGTAAAATAAATTCCCTGAAGTGGACTTGGTTGTGTGTTGAGGGTAGGTGTTTTGAATCCAATTATAGGAACCTGGGTTTCATGGTGTTGGCTGGTGACTCATTCCAAAACTTGATTTTACCACCAGCCCTGTCTGATGTTAGATGTATGTGGGATGAGAGTGGTTTGCCCTTTCTCTGCCTCTTCCCATTACTTGGAACCAGGGTGTCTGAGGCTGCCAGCAGGGTCACTCAGAAGCCACAGAGACTGCTGAGGGTGATGTCCAAGCCAGGTCCTGCCTGGGGGAGGGGTGGCAGACTCCATTGTGTTGGCCACATGGCTTTCATGAAACCTCAGCTCTGGCTGCTGAAAATTCTACCTTTTTCTGTAGTAGGTTCTCAAGGACAGGAAACAATGGTTGTCCTTTCACATTGTCATCCAAAAGGATTTTTTTTTTTAAAGATTGATTTATTTATTTATACAAGCACTGGGCACAGTCAGAAGTGCGGGAGGGTGAGAGAATTCACCAGAGCAGAACAGGCAGACTGACTGAAATACATTGCTGAGGGGAGCAGCGGGTGCAGCAGGAGAGGTCTGCGCACCATGTGGGACCCTTGCCAGGGCCGGGGATCGAATCGGCGCTGCAGAGGCTGTGGGCAGTTTCGCAGCCCAGTGCTCAACCACTGCGCCACCAGGGGAAGTCCCCAAAAGGATTTTTTTCAAAGCAGTTAAGGTGCTTTAGCAAAGGTGCTTGTGGCAGTTAAAGCCACAGGCAGTGTATGTCACAAGCAGTCTTGTCCTCATCTTTGGAGCAAGAGCAGGCACTTGTGATCCTGCCCCCTCATAATAGTCAACAACATAGCTATCAGTACCTAGGAATCCCCGGTGGAAGCAGGCTCCAGGGAGGCTAGGCAGCATCCTGAGGTTTTGCAGGTTTGGGTAGTAGAGTTGAGATTTAAATTGACCTCCAAGCTCAACTCTGTGCTGCAGCACTCTGCCTCTGGGAGAGCTAGAAAAAGTTGTCCCTGGTCTCCCAGAAGGACTAGTAAAGTGGTGTAGACACCATCCTTTCCCTTGGCTCCAGTCGTCCTCACTGCGACCATTATCCTCTGCACCTCCCATGTGACACCCCCCCTCTCCAGCCCCCAGCCCCTCCCCTCAAGTTTTGTTATTGCTCAGACACCCTTTCCGCCTCATCCCCACGTGCATACCCCCACCTCTCTATTACTCCCTCTCCCTCTCCCTGCCCTGTGGGGCAATGCTAAACACAACTGAGCTTTTCCAAAGGTCATTCTTGGCTGTTGCTATTTATTCTTGCCAGTTTGCCGAAAATTTGAAAGAGCTTGAGACGCTAACAAACCCCCCGATTCCTGGGAGGAAGTGAGGTTTCTTGAGCTGCCTGGAGAGTTACAGCTAAAAGCCACTATTTATAATAGGATATCAGCTAAGCACTTCTGGGGTTTTGAGGGGACGGTGGAGGGGGCAGGGCCATGCCACCTACCCCTTCTCTGGGGGTGGGAGGTGGGGCGGTGGTGAGGGTTTCTGAGAAGCTCTTGGAGCAGGAGCCACTGGGGATTTTGTGTCCGGGGGCTGGATTTGTAAGGGCTGCTTAGGCCCCGGGGCTTGCTCTGAGCTCTGCCTGTTTTTGGTCTTCCAGTCCGCAGCCGCCACAGCCCCAGGTCCCCGAGACTCCCTGGGCAGATGAGGGCGGCTCCGTTTATCACCTGACCGATGAAGACTTTGACCAGTTTGTGAAGGAACACTCCTCTGTCCTCGTCATGTTCCACGCCCCATGTGAGTGGAACCGTGCCCTTCCCCACCACATTCTCTCCTCCCTCAGTCTAGGAGGCACGCTCCTCTGGAACGTGAGTCCACAAGCACTTCCTTGTTGGGCACCTCCTCTATGCCAGGGATGCACTGGTGCCAGGCCAGGTCCCCTCCTCACTGTGCACACAGCCACTCTGCATTACCATCTGAACAGCACAGAAGTCCTAACCAGGCCTTGTGTCCTCAGATAACCTGGTGGACATGAGTGTCCTCCAAGTCAGCATGAATTAGGAAATGCAAATGGCTTTCCCAAAATTGAAGAAATTAGGACTTATAGGGCCCTTAGCAATTACTATAATAGTAATCACCCTCATCTTACAAGTGAGGAGCCTCAAGAGGGAGCCTCAAGAGGGCCGGCAGCTGAGAAGGCACAGGGAAGCCGGGGCTGGAACTTCAGGCCCCTGGCACCTCATATGCCTTCGCTGTTTTCCCTGGTATCCATCACAGCCTGGAGACTGCAGTGGATAAGGAAGGACAATGTACAAATGCTGTAAATTAGTGTTTGCAGTAATGGCTGGAAAGCCCGTAGCTCAGGACTTTTTATGACTAGCGTCCTCCCCATTCCAAGAGGGAGAAGGCTGCTCCTGGAAAGGTGAGTAAGGATGGTGTGAAAACAAGGAGGTGACAACCCCAGAGTTCTTGGGAGCAGCTCTCAGTAAGAGTACACCATCCCTTCCCAATGGGTGGAGAGAGGGACCTGTAGGGGGGCTTGATTCTCTCATAACTTCCTGCCCAGCTCTTTGGTCCAGTAATGACAGGTAAGAGATTGTGGAAGAGTAAAATACACAAGAAATAACAGCTAGGATCAAGTGCATGAGGATAGTTAGTCCAGCACACAGAGGCACAGTCAGTGATGAGAACACATTGTCAGCTGCCTTAGCCATAGGGAAGCTTATGCTAACAGCTGCTTATCACCCTATGGTGACAAAGTGGCTTCCTGCAAGGTCATCTCCTTTCATCTTCCCCACAGTGCTGAAAAATGAATATGATTAGCCCCATTTTACAGATAAGGAGACTGTTGCTCAGAGAAATGGTACAAATAGTTCACTATTCTGTGAGTTCAGTACTGCCGACCTCTGTCTGCCTGCCTTTGGCCTCCCCTCCAGTGACAGGGGACTGGTTCTGGGAGTCGGGAAATGTTCAGAAGCAGACCACTGCGGGGGATTTCCCTGACTCCTTTCTTATAAGTACCAAATTCTTAAGAGAATTCAAAGGAAAAGTATTCCCTTTGGCTCTTCTTCTGAATCTCAAAAACTGGCCAAAACAGAAAGTTTCGAAGACTCTCCTGAGTAAGAGCAATGATAGGGCCTCAGGAGAGTGTCCCTGCCTGTGCTTGAAGGTACTTGAAAAATCACCTGACAGGCAGCACTGCAGTGCTCTAGCTGAATGTGCTCTCCTGGCCAGCCTCAGAGTTGCTGATTGAAGCAAGTCTTGCAGGAAGTTATTACGTTGAATCTAGAGCTGAAATCACACTGCCTGCATCTCTTTCTCTGCAGTAAAGGCAGACACTAGCTTCCTTCACCCCTGTGTGCTGATCCTTTCCTGGAGCCTGCCCAGCCCCCAGGAAAGCGCAGAGGTTTGAGCAGTGGTCTGTGGCTTGTGCATCACAGCATGAAGGCAAGAGTATATGTCCCCTTTGATGAAGCCTGGAATTTATCCAAAAACAATAAGTACCAGATAGATAGGGTTGTTTAATAATTGTTAAGCCCTTTCTGCCCTTTCTGAGAACTCTCGTTGCAAACTAGACATTTTTTTTTTAATCTGTGTTCTTTTTTGTGGTGAGCTGTACATTGTAATAATTGATGCTTGCGGGACCTGGGGCCCAAGGGCTGAGCCATAGGGACCCTCCTTTCTCTGCTTTCTGACCTTATGAACCTCAGTGGTCTCACTCATTACTGAGTCAAGTCACTTATGGGGTGTAGAGTAAGGCTTACTGAATGGGAAAATGAGTTCTAGAGCTAAATTAGGGGATGGGAACTAGAAACCAGATGGCATCTGGTTTCTATCTATCTGTTGTGCAGGTGTCAGTCCCAGACCAAGGAGAGATTGGTTTAGAAATAGACCATTTGTTTTCCCCATCAGTCATTGTTACCAGTAAATATTATGAGCGCCACCCTGCTCTGTGTAGAGCCCCATTGTGGGGGCCCTGATTTCAAACTTGGTGAGTAGAGATATCCAAGGATTCTATTGGTGGGTATCTGCCTGTTAGGGACATTGCATTCTCTAGTGGGAGGTCTGCATGTGTGTGCCGTATGGGTTTATTTCTGCTGGACTGGCAGAGTAAGAATAATCAGGGCAAAGCGGGAGGTGAAACGAATGCCTGTTAGAGTCCCCGTTAGATGGGAATGGCTCTGCAGCAAGAAATCTCTCACACAGCTCTTCTTTGTCTAGGAGCATTGGCCTGGGAAAGGGTGGACAAACACAATATGAGGGAATCCGGGGCTCAGGCGGGGTGAGCTAAGAGCAGAGGGCTGTGTCTCAGGCCCGGGTTCTCCAGAGCCCCACAGTGATCAGGAAACCACTTCTGTGGTGTTTGAGGAACCTGACAAATGTCAAAAGACCAGAGACTGGCAGTGTTGTCCCTGGTATACCAAATTCAGAAAAGGTTTTTTCTGGAAACAACGCCATCTATCTGTTGTACAGGTGTCAGTCCCAGACCAAGAATGGTTCAGAAATAGACCATTTTGCAGGCTTAGAAAAGCAAGTTGAGATCTGTCAACGTAGGCGACCATGGCTTCTACTAAGGATTGCCAGAGAGGCTTGGTTTGTTTCTTGGGATGGGATCACTAGATTGTTGAATTGGTGTGACTTTTTTTTTTTTGCCTCCTTGTGATAGGAGGAACCTGGCAGGATGGGACCACCTGTGGGGGCACATTCCCCTTGTGCTTTATGACTTGTGAGTCTGGCCTGGTCTGTCTAGAGGGTGGTATTTGCAATTTTGTTGAAACTATAAAAAACAAGGCATACTTAAAATTTTTAAGATCTAGAATTGGAAAAGGGATAGCTAGCCAAAGTATTGAACAATTACTTTAAGATGTTAAAAGATCCCAATGGACTGAAATCATGGGATTCAAACTAAAAAGCTGAAATTATTTTTCATGGCTTTTTTGCTAATTACAAAAGAACTCATGTATATTTTGCTGAGGGCTTTTATAGGAAAGTTTAGAGATGAAAATTAGCATTCCTGACTCTGACTCCCAAGGAGAGCCCCATCTTCCTTGCGGTGTTATTTCTGTGCACGGAGTAGGCGCTCCTTTTTAGTTTCTTACCTGGTCATGCTTTGAAAGACCAGGAGGAGGTTGTCAGCTTTCTTCCTGGCCTGCACAGGTAGGTGCTTCTTGTCTCCTGCCTCAGTAGGCTCCAGAGGCAAGTCCCGACTCGTTTCTCTGCCTGGAACGTTTAAGGGGTACCTGGGAGCCTCACCCCCAGGTTCATGACAGGAAAGGCAGGTGCCTTGGTTGTGGCAGGTCATCAAACACCTCCATTGGCCTCCTGCTTCCTTTTTCTCTTTCCCAGTTTTCCTTACATCCCTTCTTAGCCTCTCCCCTCTCCTTTTCATCTTCCTTCCCTTCCACCACCCTCCCAGCTGGCGCTCTTCAGAAGCCCCACACAGATTCTTCAGCAGCCTCTACATCTGATGCCTGAGTCTTCATTGTAACAAATAAGGACAGTTACACCTTCCACTTCCATTAGCCCCAGTCCTGCCCCAGGTCACAATGAGGGAGTTGGGGAAGGAGGGACAGAGATTTACAAGTAGGTTGCCTCATGTGTGAGCAGTAAGCTCTGACATGTCCACTGATGTCTCACACACCTGGACAAGGCCTGGGCCCCACAGCCTTGGGAGCCGCCCCTCCACACTTTCCCCTTTGTTGTCCATCTGCCCTTCGGTGTGGGGCCTGGCATGGATGTGGGAGGCTGCAGCACCAGATCCCACAGAGAATGAGGATAGTGTCTGAAAAGGATGTGACAGCAGGACACTGATAGCCATTAATTCATCATGCCTTTGGTTTCTGTGGCATCCTGAGCAGCGTCAGACTGTGCATTGTCAGTCATGTGCTCTTATCACTGTGTTTTGTTACATTAGTATCCATCCACCTGCTCCTCCCTCTCCACATCACTCCAGCCCTGCGCTAGGCAGGGGGATGCTACACATGCTATACTAATATGACCTGAGTGAGAAATACTCACATGGGGGTGATAAAAGGAGCAAGAGAGCTTGTCTCTCCCATGCCTATGGTGAGAGCACCCCCTTGCAATCCCCTTTGCAGGGCTACAGACTACAGGCAGCTCTGCTGTCCTCCACCCACCCCCTTCCTTGGCAATAGGCCTGGGATGAGATGTTTTCTTTACCACAACTGGCCCCCAGCAGGTATGTGCTGGGGGCTGCTGGGTCATCCTGCCTCCTAGGACCCGGGCTGTCTCTGGATTCGGTAGCAGGTTCCCATGAGACTCCGACTTCCTGCTTCTTACTTTATTTCTGCCTTTTTCTCAAAATAATATGCAATCTTTGTAGCAAATCTAGAAAGTACAGAGAAATAGAAATAATTAAGGAAAGACAACCTATAATCCCGTTATCCAGAGTCAACCACTTTTTACTTTCAGGCACTATGCCTGCTAGTTTCTTTTTCTTATTTTTAACTTTCATTTTTTTAAATAAACACACCTAAATTGACTTTCTGATGTGTAGATTTCTGCTCATGCCATAATATTACTTCATGTCATCACTTTCATTTTCCATTTGCACAAATAATTGAGGAATCTTATTGACGACCTTCTTGTTGCTCTCAGTATAAGGTTCAGGGGAGGATACAGAAGAATGTGGTGTAAATGGTCTCCTTCCTAGGGCTGACACTGCTAACAGTTGGTACATCCTTCTCCTGTGCTTCTGCCTAAACAGCAAGGTTTTTGTGTTTGTTTTTTATATAATAGGATCATTTCATATCCATTTTACTGTGATTTGCTTTTTTTTTTTTACTTAAACCAGTAAGTCTTGAAGATGTTTTTGATACCGTAATTTCAGGTTTTCAGGCCTAGTCTTCCAGCCAGGAACGGGTCCCAGGCTGCAGGGGCAGCACTGAGTTCCAGCCACTAGGCCACCATGGGTTGGTGTCTCAGGAAGCTGCAGCAGGAACTTTGCTGATGCTCAGGCAAGCAAGCGAAGAGGCAGATTTGTTTAGAGAAAGAAGTTTATTGAAGGGCCTCCCCGGTGGCGCAGCGGTTGAGCGCTGGGTTGCGAGGCTGCCCGCTGCCTCTGCGGCGCCGGTTCGATCCCCGGCTGCTCCCCGGCCACCGGAGGAGGGTCCCACATGGCGCGCAGACCTCTCCTGCCGCCCGCTGCTCCCCTCAGCAGTGTACTTCAGTCCTTCTGCCTGCTCTGCTCCCCGCTCTGGCTCTGGTGAATTCTCTCACCCTCCCGTGCTTCTGACTGTACCCAGTGCATGTACAAACAAAAAAAAAAAACAAACGAACAAACAAATAAATAAATAAATAAAACATGCCTCTATAAAAAAAAAAAAAAAAAAAAAAAAGAAAGAAGTTTATTGATGAGAAAAGGAACAGAAATAAAATGGGACTCCCAGGCCAATGGAACCAGGCCAGGAAAGGGCAAAGGAGCTGAATGGAATCGTGCCTTAGGGAATATACACCTTCATTCCCTAATTATTCTAAAGCTCCACCACGCTCTTTGTGATTGGTTAGATCTCAGTGGTCTCAGTCACTGCCTAAATGTCTCTGTGTTTAGAACTAAGACTCTGTGTCCCGCCCCTTATCTTAGAGTCCTTTTATTGTCCTTGTCCAGGATGTCCTTTGCTCTTAGTCCTGGTGTGTTTGATTAGTCCCCTTTTGGAATTTGTTGCCCTTATCTCTGGAACCTTCCTTAACTCTCCTGAAGTCCCTGCACTGCCCCTGAAGCTGCCTAATTATCCCTTACTTGCCCTAGGACTCATTTTCATGTAATGTAAATGTTGGCCTATAAATCTGCCTCAATTTTTTTTAGCCTCTGATTAGTATTTTATAATTTAGATACACTGTAAATGCTAAACCATTCCCTCTTGATTGACATTTGTCTCCAGTCTTTCATTATTGAAATAATGCAATGAACATTTGTAAACATGTATTTGGGACCATGTCTCAATATTTATGACTAATTCCAAAAAGTGAAGTGGCTGGGTCACAGGATATATGTGCCTGGGCTTTAGTGGATGCCGCCAGCTTTTGTCCAGAGAGTTTCATCACACCTGGTGCTGTGAGAGCGCCTGTGTCCTCACCGGCCCTGGGTACTGTCAACTTTTCCTGTTTCTGCTAACCTGGAGGAAAAGGCCTTTCATCTGCAGCTCCCTGGCTTCCAAGGAAGTTGAGCATGCTTTCGTGTGGTAATCCACCTTTCTTGTTTCTTCCGGTGCCACCTAGTCCTACTTTTTGCCCATTTTTCTGTTAGGTGATTTGTCTTTTTCTTCATCTAGAACTCCATAATTATGAATACTAATCTGTATCTGTTATCCTTGTTTTCTCTTCATATCCATTGCTTGCTTTAGCTTTCTTTATGGTACCTTTCATTGTGCAAAAGTTTTATTACATTTTTTGTAGTCAAATAATGAATATTTATTGAGTATTTATTTTGGATCATTGTTCTAAGCACTTTCAGTATATTAACTCACTTAATCTTCACAACAAATCCTGTGAAATAGATGTTAAGATTATCCCCACTTCACAGGGTAGGAAAGGGTGGTGCCAAGAGATCAAGAAACTTGCCAAAGGCACAACCAAAAAGGCAGAGCCAAGATTAAAACCCACGTCGCCCTAAAGGCTGTATCTCACCAGCCTTCTGTGAGTCTGGCCTTCCCACCCTGACCTCTGGAATTCATGGCTTACTTGGGAAATTCACCCATAGGATATAAAATTGCCCTCTATTTTGTTAGAATATTTTTGTTTTTTCATCTTGCTCTTTAATTGCTCTAGTTTTTTCATTTGTTTGTTGTGCTGGGTGGGAGAAGGGGATTTAATTCTTTTTCTTGAAATCCTTTTTCCATGCATATTTTCCTTTACATTTTTCTTTTTTCTTTTTAAATTATTTATTTATTTATTTATACAAGCACTGGGTACAGTCAGAAGCACAGGAGGGTGAGAGAAATCACCAGAGCTAGAGCGGGGAACAGAACAGGCAGACCAATGAAATACACTGCTGAGGGGAGCAGCGGGCGCAGCAGGAGAGGTCTGTCGCGCGATGTGGGACCCTCGCTGGCAGCCGGGTATCGAATCAGTGCTGCAGAGGCTGCAGGCAGCTTCGCAGACCAGTGCTCAACTGCTGCACCACCAGGGGAGGCCCCCTCTACATTTTTCTTAATGTTATCTTGTATTTCCTTATTTTTAAAAAAATGTTTTTTTTTTGGAGGGGGGGCCTCCCCGGTGGCACAGCAGTTGAGCGCTGGGCAGCAAAGCTGCCCGCAGCCTCTGCAGCGCCAGTTCGATACCCGGCCGCTGGCGAGGGTCCCACATGGTGTGACAGACCTCTCCTGCCGCACCTGCTGCTCCCCTCAGCAGTGTATTTCGTCAGTCTGCCTGTTCTGCTCCCCGCTCTGGCTCTGGTGAATTCTCTCACCCTCCCGCGCTTCTGACTGTACCCAGTGCTTGTATAAATAAATAAATAAATAAATAAATAAATAAATAAATCTTTAAAAAAATAAAAATAAAAAATGCTTTTTTTGTACATGCTTTTTGTGGTCACATAATATTCCATTGTATAATGGCACCATAAATTGTTTAACCAGTACAATAATGTTGAAGGATTGAGTTGTTTACTGTATCTCTCTATTACAAATCATCCTGTAGAGAACATTTTCATGCATAAATATTTGTCCGGATGTCAGATTATTTCCTTAGATAAAAGCCTGGATGAAAAATTTTAAAAGCTTGTTATTTGCATTTTACACTAATATAAAGAAATAAAAAAAAAATTTCACTTTGCACAAGAAGAGGGCTGTGTGATGGATGGAAGTACCATCAGTGTGAGAGTGCCCCAGTGTTTCTACAAGCCAGCTTTGGTGTGTATACAGCCCAAACCTCAAAAGAGCCTTGAGGTCTCTGGGGACCCTTCATGATGTTCTTATCTGTAGGAACCACTACTTCCCTGGCATGCCCAAGCCAAGTTCCAAGCAAGGCAGTAGGAATGCAAACAGGAAAAACCCAATCCCAGGTACCAGGGAGCTTTCCAGATTAATCTAGTCTCCTGGAAAATCCTGGTTGCAGGATCCTGAAGTCTTCCTGGCAAATAAAATCTTAAGTATAATGGAGGTTAATGGAATTCAGAGGAATCTGAACGCTTGGGGTTGACAGGAGGCCAACATTCCCACAGCCAGAAAAGAGTGATACAGAGGAGTTGATGTGCAGCCACTGTGCCAGGTCATGAAAATCAGCATAAGCACACTTACACAGATGATAAAAACCCAACAAGGAAGTTTGGCAGTAAAACTTAATGGCCTATCAAATCACAATCAGGACACTAAAACACAGTGGGTTGGAATCCTGCTCCGGCATCTAATCCTCCTCTGACTCTCCTGCAGCCCACGCAGCCAGGACATCCTGAAGGCCAGAGCCAGGACCCAGGGGCTGGGGTCAGACAGGCACCATTTATCACCCCTGGCTCCCCAGTTCAGGCAAGTGCCAGCAAGGGAGTGTTTGCTCAGCCAGATCTTTCTCTTCCTCTGACCTGGCCAGTGTCTTTATCATAAATTCTCTTGCTAGAAGTGTATCCCTTACCCTTAGTATCTTGTTCAGGGAGCAGAGGAAGTTGATGCTGGAAGAAAAACTCAGAATGATATTAGAAGAACTTTAGGGTATAATATCCACAGATAGTTTCCATAGATGTTTCCCAGACCTAGTAAGGAGCAGGGAGACTATATAAATGGTGGAGAGATGGGGGGGGGGGGGGATAGGGGGGCCGTAGAGGGGGTATGGAGGGGAGGGGGCATGTGCATGATACTTGGCTTGACTGCCAGTTATGCTGATAGAGGTGTTTAGTCAAACCAGAAATTATTTAGGTATAAGGCATATCCTTCGCCCAAAAAGAATTTAGTGCAGTTGAGTATAATTGAGAAAATTTATGGGTAAATGATGGGGTGAGTTTCCTTTGGATTAGATGGTCAGGGTTTTTTCTATAAAAGAGAAATTTGAGTTAAAGCCTGAAAGATATGAAAGGGTGAGCCATGCAACAACTAGGGGGAAGATGGTGTTCCCAGCTACCTCGTAGTAAGGGCCCCGAGGTTGAAATGAACATGGTGTGATGGGAGGAGAGAAGAAGGACCACAGGCTACAGTTCACTGGAGGGAGGGAGCAGAGTTGTGGAAGGTAGAAGGTCAGCTGATAAGGAGTTTGAGTTTTGATCTACTCTTGCTGGGAAACTGTTGAAAGCTTTTAATTACCAAGGGAATTTGATCTGATTTATGATTTGACAAGATGCCTGACTCTCTCCTAAATATCAGAAAGCAGCAATATGACAGCCACAAGGCAGTACCAAGTTAAATGCCATCGAAATATATGAATAAGAAGTATTTTGTAGGTAGAAGAGCAATGAGTCATTCAGTGGGGCTAGAATGAACTGGAGATTCAAAGCAGGGGCCGGTGGCCAAGCGGTCACTCAGCCATGGAGAGGTCTCGTCCATCAGGACAGAGGCTGTGATTAAATGGGGTGGTGCTGAGGTACAAAAGAAATTCAGGGAAAGCTCTGTCTTGTATGCCTTGTGGGGCTGCCCTTTGCAGGGAACAAGCATTCTTTTTATTTGGGCGAGACCTGGGAGATGAGGCCGGAAGTCCAGGAAAGAACCGTGAATACAAGCTAAAAAATGACGATGTTTTCCTGACATACTCAGCTACCCTCCCAGGGCTGTGACAGACATCGTGGAGTGACCACAGTTCTCCCTGGTGAGCACCGCGCAGTCTTAGGAATCATCTCTGGCCTGTCGCTGATAGAAGCTGGCAGGCAATATGGGGCCTATTTGCCATCCCAGCAGGGCAGTGCATCAAAGGGCTGATGGAGGTGAATTGTCGCCTCTCCAGGGGTCCTGTCACATTGACTGGGACATTTTAGACAGAAACAGTGGTTTGCTTTGAATGGCAAAGGCTGGCTTCTCTGGGTCTTCCTTTCCCCTACTCCCACTCCAGTGCAACTGCCTTCCTTGGCCATGGGCCCTGCTGGCACTGACTTGACAACACCATTCATATCCTCTTTAGGAGTGAGGATGGTCAGGGGAGCATCTTTTGCCTGCTTCTCCCATCTTCCACAGAAACACTTGGAGCCTGGGTCTCCTGAGACCTGCCCAGGTGTCCTCCCATATGCACTGCTATGCTACGTCAGCCTCATTCAGGCCACTCACTTCCTCCTCTGCAGGGTACACTGAACTCATGGGTGCTGGGCTCCTTAGAAGCAGCAGTGTCTCTGAGCTTCCTTTTCTTGCAGTCCTTAATGCAGGATGAACCCCTTTACTCTGCCCCAGTTGGAGGAGATCAGTCTTGGAGAGGAGAGTGGGGGTGGTCACCTGTGGCAGGGCTCAGGGAACTGTCAGCCTGGAGGCAGGCCTGGGGGCGTCCTTTTAAGTTGTAGAGCCTTTTCATCCTGCCATAAGTCCCAAAGTTTTAGTGAGAACCAAAAAAGAAAAAAAAATTTAAGTCAGTATGTTTTATGTTAAGTCAGTAGAATCTTCCCTAGGATATCCCATTTTCTCCTGACCTGTAGATTGGTGTGGATGGACACCAGACCCTGGACACCTGTGGGGACAACGCTGTGTGTTATTCTACTGTTCCTCCCACAGGAAAGTGACTGCTTTAGAGTCAGACTTTCCCCCAGCCTTGTCTTGTTTGCCTGGGGCTATGTTCAGGAGGTCCAGATCTCTGAAGTTATATGTAAAATTTGGAATTTATACACATCAGTACCAGAGAAGGGGAGGTGCTTTTGTTAAATTCTCCAGTGTCAGCACCCGGGAGACCCTGAGTCCTGCCCTGAGCTGAGGAAGATATTGTTTTGCTGCTGTTCCACCACTGCCTGAAAGGAGAGGCCCATTGGGTGTCCTGAGCTGGTTTGTGAACTGCATGTTTTCCTTCGGGGCTGGTTCAGTGAAACAGAGGTGTTCTATATTCTGTTGAGGTATATTCTGTTAAGTGGACTTTCATGGTCACTTTTTTTTTTAAAGATTGATTTATGTATATAAGAATCGGGGTGTAGGCCAGAGGTGCAGAGGGAGAGATGAGAGGATTCACCAGAGACAGAGTGGGAAGAGGAACAGGCAGATCTACTGAAAAACACTGCTGAGGGGTACAGCTGGCGAGATGGGAGAGTTCTACTTCTCCCTGGCTGGGGATTGAACTCACGCTGCAGTGGCTGCAATAGCTGTGCCACCAGGGAGGCCCCTCATGGTCACTCTTGAGGATCTGCATAGAATCTGTGTATGAAATTGTTTCTGTGGGGTAAACACATTTCAGTTCTCAACAAAGAACTAAAAATAAAAGAGCCTTTTTTAATCTGATTGTTTAGGAGTGACAAATAATTGTGATAGTGCTGAATGTTCACTTCTGGAAAGTAATATTCTTATATTGCAATATCATGATGACCTTAAATCTCTGTAGTTCATGGGGGCCCCATGTGGATTCTAGTCAGACCCTGAACCCCTAAAATCATATGTGACACTGTGTATAGTTCTGGAAGGAGGTTTTACTACTTTCATTATGATTTTTTAAAATATCTGACTCTGGGGGAGCAGAGTGTATTTGAGCGGGTAGCTTAATAACTTCTTTCATGGAGACAGTAAGGCCAGGCAGCTGCCCCATCCAGCCTGAGGGCCATCCGTTGGGGGTTCAGGAGCTCATTGGTTCCAGATGAACCAATAGGAACACATCTGGGGTCCCTTGCCTTCCTTGGTTTCTGGCAGTGGAATTGCACCCTGCTTAATGAGTCTGCTTTCCTCTGTGGCTGCCTCAGCCATCTTCATCAGGCTCTGTCCCTTGTCACTTCCATATGTCCTTCCACTTGCCTCCTCCAAGAAATCTCCAATCCCTGTCACCCTAGCTGTTGTCTACTAGTTATTTAATTAGGTCTGTTCTTTTCATTGCTGACCAGTAAATATTTATTGTGTGTCTATTAAGTAGCTACCCCTCTTGCCTCTTGGGAGAGAGGGAGGTATGGCAGTGGTGTGGCCCTGGGAAGCACACTCCAGCCAGGTTACTTGGTTTCCAACCCAGCTCTTTGACCTGTGGCTATGTATGTCACCTTGGGCACTTGGTTTTCTCATTTGTGAAGTAGAAATAATGTCAATTGCTATGTTGCAGGGTAATTTTTTAAATTTTATTTTTATATTCCCCATACAATTGCAACCCCCTTATTTTGACCCCAATCCCTCCTTTCTCTGCTCGCCCCCCAATAGTGTGTCTCTGGCTCATAGCTGTTAGTTGATTTTGATTTTTTTCTTTCTTATAGTTAATCTCTTTCCTGGTCCCTTATTTAGGTTTTCTAAATTCCTGCTATGAGTGAGACCATCCGGTATTTTTCTTTTTCTTTTTGGCTTATTTCGCTGAACATGATCCCTTCCAGTTCCATCCATGTTGCTGCAAATTGCATGTGTTTATCTTTTTTGAATGCTGAGTAATAGTCCATGGTGTATATGTACCACATCTTCTTGATCCAGTCATCTATTTTTGGGCATTTGGGTTGTTTCCAAAGCTTAGCTATTGTAAATAGTGCTTGCAGGGTAAATTTTTAAGTGCTTAGAGCAGTATGTGGCATATGGGTCCTATAAGGTATTGCCAGTTAAGGTTAGTAGTTATTTCATTTTTGCCTCTTGGGCCTCCCTCACCCACCTTTCAGTTGATTGGGTAAAAGGTTTCTTTTTTCTGAACTGATGTGCATTTTCCTTTTCTCTCAGGTACCCCTGATGTCTGGGGAAAGGGCTAAGCCACAGTACAGAGGTGGGGACATCACTAAGGCCTATATGCCTTGGGAATAGTCACTCTTGATTTCTTCCCACAGGGTGTGGACACTGTAAGAAAATGAAGCCAGAGTTTGAGAATGCAGCAGAAGTCCTCCACGGAGAAGCAGACGTAAGCTTCCTGTCCTCCCCCTCTCCCACCTTTATCTTCTAAAGAGCCAATGATGTGAATCATTACAGCTTCCCCCTGCAAGCCCTGTAGAAGCTTCCTGGAGGTCTGTGGTACTTCTGTGTCCCTGAGTAGACATGCCTAAGTCAGACGTGAGGGGCTCTACTAAGGATGGAGGGGTGTAGACAGAGTAGGGGGTTATGGCTCCATACCCTACCAGGTAACTTCAGATAGGCCATGGCTCTGGGGTGAACATCCAAGGTTCTTCTTTGCTCTGAGACCCTGGCTATTGGGAACAGCTCGGTCAACCCAGCCTAGTTGGTAGCGCAGATTTAACATTTCCATCTCAGCCCACAAGTGAGAAATGATGGATATGCCAAAGTTCAATTATTCCCTGGGGTTTATGAGCCTGGGGCCTGTGACCCCAGTGATTCTGGCAGGTTGAGTGGGTTGGGGCTGGCATCTGGGCTCTACTGTCTGCCAGCACCGCGTCTGAGGCTGTCATGCATGGTTGGCCTCTCCCCCATCCCAGAGCTCTGGTGTCCTTGCAGCTGTCGATGCTACTGTCAACAAGGCCCTGGCAGAAAGATTCCACATCTCTGAGTTTCCTACACTGAAGTACTTTAAGAATGGAGAGAAATACGCAGCACCCATGCTCAGAACAAAGAAGAAGATTATTGAGTGGATGCAAAAGTAAGTTTGTTCTTCATAGCACATCTTGACTCCTGGCTGTCAGCCCCTGGAGACAGCCTGGAGGAGATGATGTAAATCTTAGGGGGCACTGACTTCGACTCAGGACCAGGGGAGCCGAGACAGATTTGACTTCTGCACCTGAAGCCATCTCTGTTGTGCTAACCACAGGTCCTCCCCGAGCAGGTCCCTGGTAGCCTCCCCGGTGCTGTTTCTTCAGCTCCAATAAGCTGTGAGTCTTTCCCCCCCTCTCTGAGGCCTAGGTTTTGCTGTGTGTATTTTATTCCATCCCCTTTAAAGGAATGTAAGAAACACGAAGTTCTTCACATTAGAGCTGTACTCATTTAATTCCAGGCTTGCTAGTGGTTGACTGGGCCTTTGGTAATATCCTGCCTGTGGTCGTTAGTGTGTGAGAATAAAAATTTCAAAGAGCCCCTTCAGCCTGGGTATTGCTTTGCTAGGACTGCCTCAACAAGTAGCATAGACTGGGTGGCTTAGCAGCAGTTTCTTCTCTCACAGTTCAGGAGACCGCAAGTCTGAGATAAGAGGTTAACAGGACTGGCTTCTTCTGAGGTCCTCCTCCTTGGCGCATCTTCTCTGCATCCTTACAGGCTCTTTCCTCAATTGCTGTGCCCTAATCCCTTCTTAGAAGGATGCCAGACATGTTGGACTAGGGTATGCCCTACTTGAGCCCATTTAAATTACCTCTCTAAAGACTATCTCCAAATATAGGCCCCAGTGACCTCATGATTTCTATTCTACGGACCCCCTACTCACCCAAGGACTTTGGAACCTGTATTTCTAACATTTCCCCTCCTGTGAAGGGACTGTGCCATCACACAGATGCCCTGGAAATGGAGGAAACCATACTTAAGGGATGAAAATTGTTAATAGGACACAGTTGAATAAGCTTTCTCCTGCACACACTCCTCGGCACACATGCAGATGTGCTTACTCATACATAACTCAAATATTCAAGGAAATTTCCTCATTCAAGTATTGAGCGTAAAAGAAAACATATCTCAGCCTTTTCATTGGTTCCTGGAACATGGCATAGTGATGCCCATGTGAGAACCAAGACTTTGGCATCACAAAGCAGCATGAGAACCATGAAAAATAACAATGCTATGTGATCATGTTACTTTATTAAGACATTGGTCTTAAAACTTTAATGTATATAAGCATTATCCGGTATTGGGGTGCTTATTTGAAGTGCAAATCCGGGGACTGTTGTCCTGGATGTTTTGATTCAAGATGTGTGAAGGGGATGTTCAGCTTTCATGTTTTGAGAAACATCAGTTTTTGGAATGGGAGCAAAGTTACCCATAGGTTCAGGAGAGGCCCTGGCATAAGGAGATCAAGCTAGTGAGGTCCTGGTCTTGGCCTCTCCCACCTTGTCCTGCACATCGCTGAGGGTGGATTCTAAGAGTAGCTGTGCCTTTGTTGTAGGGAACAGGGAGGCATGATGATTTGCCTCCAAAAGGAACAAGGTACCCACTCCTCCAGGTCTTGTGGGGTCCGAAGCAGACTACTATTCACACCGCTGGTCCAGCCTCACTCTGGTACTAGACTGGTTCATCGGGAGGGCCTGAAACAGGTAGAGGTTTAGGCATCGTCCTTGGATAGAGAGCTAGGAAATCTAGAACCTTAATCTTGGCTGATATGTGCTTGGGAGGCCTGGCCACAAGTAGTGAGCACCAAGATATCTGCCCTTTCTGTGCCTGCTTGCTGCTTCTGAGCCCCGAAAAGCACTGAGGGCGAGAGCATGGGTTTGGGGGTCTGAGAGATCCGCACTAAGATCATGACCGACCCCAGCCATGTACTTATTGACCCACTAGGCCCCAGTTTCCTGTCCACAAAATGGAAAAAGTACTTTTCCATAGTCTTGCCTAGAGAATTATAGATAGAACAGACTATTGAGCTTATTGGATGATGTGCTATTGAGCACAGTGGATGATGTGAAAATACTCAGAGGATAGTCTTTTTATTATTCATGCCAGCTTTCATGTGGAGCTTTAACCATTAGCTCACCACCAAAGCGATAGTACCTGCCCAGCTTTGCAGAATGCTTTTGCATCTGGCGACCCATTTCCTCCTGAATCTACTGAGGCCAGAAATTTTATTCTATTTCCTTGATGAAGAAACTTAGGTTCACTTTGGTTAAGAGCCTTACCTAGAGACAAATAGTCATTCTTTTGGGTTCGCAAAGAACCCTTCAGGCGGAACGTGAATGACAGATGGCTCTGAGATGGAGCATTGAGACTTGTCTCCCAGAAGCAGGGTGAGCAGACGGCGTCTGGAGAGGCTGATGGTGTTTCCAGGCTTGCTCACAGGTGGCTGCACTGTGGGTAACTGAGCTGTGCCTGCCAGCAGGCCTGCCTGGGAAAGTGGGATTCAGGCTCCAAACAGAGCAGAAAGGTCAGGCGGGCACCGACAACCACAGAGCCAGAGCTCACGACAGGGAGCCTGGAGGATAAAAGGAAGAATACAGGAAGGCTGGGGGCCTAGGGGAGAGGTGGGAACCACGCAGGGTGATTCATGCTGCCCTGTGCTGGGTGCAGGGATGGATAATTCAGGAGAGGATGTCGGGGCACTAGGTACACACAACTCCCCAAGAACAATTCTCAGAAAAGGATGAGAGAAATGTGATTATAGATGGGGGCAGGGGAAGGGGGCAGCAAAGGTTTTTGAAAACCTCTGGACTCTACTTGTGTGAGGCAGAGTGGAAGGAGCCACTGGACAGGAAGAGACTGGAAAGTTATAAAAGCTTATTGAATGGCTGTCATTTATTAGAGCATATAGGCTTTCAGAAACAATCAGTCTTGACAGAACGCATGCTTCACATAAACCATCTCTGCTCTCCGTTAGGCTGCAGGGAAGTAGGTATTATTGTCCTCATTCAACAGAAGGAAAACTGGAAGCTCCAGGGTTAGTAACTTACCTAAGATTACATGTCTGCTAAGTTGTCTGGATTTGAATCCAGATCCATCTCACTCCCTGGCCCGTGCTCTCTGTACCTGAACAAAGGCTCAGGAGCAAATGATAAGGGAGGGCCCTTTGAGGTCCCAGAAAAGGTAGGCGGCTGGGGGAGCAGAGTTGCTTAGATGCCCATGGAAAGGAGCTAACAACCCACACCTAAAAAGATTGCCCTGCCCTGAAATGGGCTCAGGTCTTCCACACCTTCACAAATGGCTTTTTAAAGTTGCCTCAGAGGGAATCAGAGTATCTTTGCTATAGCACAGATTTGTTTGTGTTTAAACTGAGGTTTTACAATGGACTTTTAGATAGAATGCAGAGATTTCTTCATGTGTGCTCCCCCAAGTGTGTGTGTGTGAGGAGGAGGGGGTGCTTGCTCATTCACTAACCTCTTCTTATGGCTCTCTCCCCTCACCCCTGCTCCCTGCAGCCCTGAGGCCCCTCCACCCCCTGAGCCCACCTGGGAAGAGCAGCAGACCAGCGTGTTGCATCTGGCAGGAGACAACTTCCGGGAGACCCTGAAGAAGAAGAAACACACCTTGGTCATGTTCTATGCTCCTTGTAAGTAACTGGGCCACTTCCTCAGGGGCAAGGTAGAGGAATGCAGCCCGACAGAACTCTGGGCTCAGTTTGTGTCCCTGATTTCATTCCAGACTAAGAGATCCTTCAGATTCCAGGGTCTCCTCTCTCAGCTCTGTCAGGTTCTTTCCCTCAATCTGGGAAATCTTTCTCATGTCAGTGCCGAAGCCCTCTACTTCTGTTTGTGGCAGGGACCTCAGTCTTCTTGTGTCCCTGGGGTCTTCCAGGCTGCCTGCCTCCCTCCTGGCCACTTCCTTCCACCCCTTGACTCCCTCCTCTTCTACAGGCACTGAATGTGCCTCTAAACCTTGAAATTTAGCAATGTGTACTTTAGCCTCTGCTTCCACCTCTTTCCTGAGCATCTCTGCCTGGCCCCCTACAGCTGACCTTCCAAGTGGCTGTGAGGCCACTAGGTGGGAAGCTGTGGTGAAGGTTCAGTCACATTAATTCCAAACCCTCCCCCAACTTCTGTTTTAATCAAAGCTTAAGTTGAGGAAGTGACACATCTGCTAACATAGGTGTTTGTGACCTCTGTTTTTTGTGTAATCCCATTTTGAAGTTGTGAATTGAGACTTAAAAGGAAAGACTCAAATTTCCCACCCTTCTGTTGCCTTTCTCTCCCCACCCCGCCCCAGGTTACAGCTCAGCTTAATGGAGTGGGGATAATAAAAGCTGCACTTATAGAGAAACCAGGCAGCTCAATCAAGTCATAAACCCGCTGGGTTGTAGCCAGCCCTCCTGTTTGCACCCAGCCTACCCCCACTTTTCAAGTGTCAGTAATCCATAATGTCTCTTCTCCACTCTCACTGTGTGGGAGGGGTTTCTCCTGGCCCCGCCACCCCCGGCCTCAAACCCAGCCCTCCAGACGCTAACATATCGCTCGCTAACATATTACCTTTTCTTATCCTAGTGGAACTTGTTCTCTCTCAGTTTGTTACAGAGCTTCTTGCTGTCCTCATCTGTCCTTGGAACATGTCTTGAAGGCTGAGTGGATTTTAAGAAGTTAACATCTTCCTTCAGGGCAGAGTGGGGCACAGATCCAAGACCTGAGAGATTCATGACTTGCCCAGGGCCTCAGTGTTAGTGACAGTGCGCCTCCTTTCTCTCTGTCACAGACTGGAAGAGACTCAAGTAAGAGCTTTCTCAGCAGCGAGTTAGAACCCGGCCCTAGAAGTCCTTGAACAGACACTGGATAGACTTTAGAAAGTCCAGTTGAACTGCTCCCCCTCATTTCCCCCAGCCCTCTGGACCTGAGCAATGGCCTCTCTAGCTCTTTTGGACTGAGGGGCTTTCATGATAGATAGGAAAGTCCCACTGATCCTGGGACAGATGTGTTCCTAAATCCCCAGAGATTTGGGAGTGGAGCCTCCTACCTTGTTGGGGTGCCAATGATGTCTCTCCCTCCCTCAAATAGTAGCTTTATGCTGCATGGTATCTTGGGCACTGGATACAAAGGCAGGGGCAGGGTCCTGCCACACCTCAAGTCAAGGATCACTCTGACAAGAGACATCTCTAAACGAAGTGCATTCAGGCCCAAGTCACTGGTCAAGAGTTTGGCAGCTGGAGTCTCCCGTCTACCTTACTGCACTTCCCTGAACTCTGCCGCTGACTCCTGAAATGTGTTCATCAGCAGGCAGAGGGGGCGGGAGACAATTCAAAGACAACCAACCTTTTAAAATGTTCCAATGATAATTCCTCACACAATATTCCTCTGTACTTGAGCAAAATGTTAGAAGAGCAATTTTAAAATGAAGGTTTCAGGGCCTCCCTGGTGGTGCAGAGGATAAGAAGCAACCTATGAAGCCATCCACAGCCACTGCAGCATGAGTTCGATCCCTGGCCAGGGAGGTGACCCACATGGCACAGCAGACCTCTCCTGACTCGCCCGCTGCTCCCCTCAGCAGTGTATTTCAGTAAATCCACCTGTTCTGCTCCCCACTCTGTCTCTGGTGAATCCTCTCACCGCTCGCACCTTTGGCCTGTGCCCCAGTTATTGTATGCATAAATAAATAAATCTTTAAAAATAAAATAAAATGAAGGTTTCAATAAAAATAAGGGAAGGAAAAAGGAAAAAATTTTTTCAATGATAAAAATAATATATACTTACAATATTTAGTATATAATATATACTTATATATAAAGAATCTAAATACTAAGAATGATCAAACATACCTAATAAAGGTAGGTATAAAGTAAAATGCAAAAACCTGCTCCCCATCTCTCCTCACCCCACATACCCCTCCTCTCCTATTCACTACATAAATCTTCTCTGCTACTGCTTTGTTCTCTCCTGTTCCGCACCCCATCTGCTTGGAATATTCTGGCATGGTGACTGCCCATCTTAGGCCAATATGGCTGAGTCTCTAGAAATGGAATTTTCTGTCCTGTCCTCAGACTTTGTTCCTCTCTCCCCACTGTGGAGGGCTTCCTGCTACAAGAGGTGGTGCCTTTTTTTTTTAAGAGCCAAAATTACAAAGTCTTGCCTCTTGTGAGGCATGTTATAAGCATCTTTCTGCCCTTTCTGTAATAGCCTCCCCTTCTGAATACATATCCTCCTTTTCTAACCACAAAGTTCCCTCTCCACCCTGGATCAGGTTCTTCCTAGCTCTGGTGGCAGTCCCATGTGGAAAGAGCTTGTTGAGCAAGCTGAGGGGTCTCCTCCACTCTCAGCCCACTTGGACTGGTGAATGATGGGGGGTGTGGGATGGGAGGAGTGAACTCTGGGCAGGGGTAGACCAGATGGCTGCAGTTTGGACTCCTATAGTCCTCAGCTGACAGCAGATGCACAAGGTGGTGCTTTGAACGGCAGGGCTGATGTGTGGACCCTTATGTTGGGATGGGCAGGGGTTGGGAGTCAGATGAATCCCTAAAATCTGTTGTGTGGGGAGAAGCTCCTGGAAAGGCTTCTCTGAAGACTCTGGCAAGGCCCCTGGCAACATTCCCTCCTTCTCTCACGCAGGGTGCCCACACTGTAAGAAAGTCATCCCGCAGTTTACTGCCACTGCTGACGTCTTCAAAGATGACCGGAAGGTAAGGACACCCCTCCTTATCACTTGTCCCACCTCCAACTTTGCCCTGCCACCAATTCTTGGACTTTCCTCCCTTCCATGCAGGTCGCCTTCCCAAACAGATTCTGCTGGGGATTCCTGGAAACCAGGATATTTTTTAATAAGGCTAGATAGAGCAAGCTGAATTTAACTGCAAAATCAACTTAAAGGGATACACTAAACTGTTTTAGTCCTTCCTTGGAAGGGAAAATGGCCAAAGGGTCATCTACTTAGTATATTTTTGGTACTTGAACCCTGTTACAGTAGTAGTTGTAGTCACACATTACTTATATAATTAAAAATACAAATAAAATTGTCCAACAAAAGCCAACTGGAGGCGGCACAGTGGAGGAGAGCAGCACAGCTTCATCCTGCCTAAGTGAAAGGCTCCTGTAGCTGCCAGCTGATACAGCATAAAATTAACAAGCAGGAACTACAGACTGGATTAGAGTTGGGGAGTGGGGGCCCCCACACCAATACCCCAGGCAACTCCAATTGCCAGGGCAGTGCTGGTGGAGGTGTGGTTGGTGCTACTTGGCTGCTGCTAAACTGTGTGATCTGGGAGAAGTGGTAACCCTCCAGGCCTGGAGTTCCCTTCCCTAAAGTCACGGTGCTCATCCAGATGATCTCGAAGACTCTTCCCAATCTGATACTTGGTCATAAGAACCTCTCCCCAGATCCGTCCCGGAAACACACTCACATACACCCAAAACCAAAATCACATTAGCTCTTCCTTCTTTTCCTGGTAGCTTCCTTAGGTGGGGCTGGGGCATGCTGGATACTCATGCCAGCACATCCTTGAGTGGGCCCTGAGGGAGTGCCGGACTTGGAGGGTGAGAGCTGGTCCGAGGCAGCAAGTTTGAGGAAGACAGGCTGGGGCATAGGCATGTGTGTGGAGAGCGAGGACAAACTGGGGACTCAGATCCTAGGTCCTTTCCCTGTACTCAGGGAGCCCTGTTGTCACCCATAAGCCCTGGAGGTGCCCTGAGAAGCAGTTTAAGAATAAAAACGTTTTCTTCTCTCACTTGGCTGGCATCGAGAGGGCCATGGCAAAAGGGCTTCCCATCTTCCATCTCCTTTCCTGCCCCACCCCCGTCTGCCTCCCAGGGCCTATGCACAGGATAAGGTGGTTGCTTCTGCTCCGGGAGCTCCAGGCAGGGACGTCTAGCACATCTGGGCTGTCAGTGCCTATGGGGCTTCTCACAACCTGAATGTTAGTTGGTGTGGGGAGGTCTTTATACCCTGGAGTCAGGATTAGATTGGCAGTCAGTCCATGTCAACCCCCATCACCCCTCACCATAACACTGGGTACTGTGGACAGAGAGGAGAGTGGCTGAGGTAGGGGTTCCCCCTTTGTGAGGGGATGCTGAGGCACTGCTGATCTGCAGAGCCTGGGCTTCCCTCATTGGGCCTTGCTGGTGTCACCTTGCTGGTACCAGATCCAGAGTGGCTGGGGAAAGCCGGGAGCTGGTTCAACTTTTGACATGACTCCTTTTTCCCAACCACCACAGAGGCTGTGATCCTGGGGGCTGCTCTGTAACCATAGGGAAACATTGTCTCTGGGCTGGGAGGCTAATGTTGCTGAGTGGCAACTGTCAGATCTGAGTTCTAGGAATTCGTGATTTTTAAGAGCAGGATCTTATGCTGAGCACAGGTGGGTATTTGGGAACTACTAGCCTGCCCAGCCTCTCCTGCTCATGAAGGGTCATAGTGTAGAAGGAGCTGTGTCCCATGACCGAGACCATCTAGTGGGTCACTGTCAGCCAGAACTAGGTCTTCTTCCTCCCAGCTCTTCCTGATACCCTGTGCTGCCGCCTCTTAGCCAGAATTGTATTTTCTTTCACCTGGAAGCCAGTCCCTGTTTCTTCCCCAATCAATATGCAGTTGGTTGTTCACTTCCATTTCCATAGCCAAAGTCAATATTAGCTCCTGCAGAGATTTATTTTACTGAATCAATAAAGCCATGCGAGGCAGCTCATATTTTAGCTGGGGAGCCTCCATCCCCTCCCAGGAGCTTGCTGGGGAACTTTAGCAGTTGACATGCTCAGTGGTGAAAGGGCTGCACGCTGGTTATGTTAGAACGATGGCCACATGGAAGGGGCTGTGGAAGACCAGAACCTGAGGAGGAGGACTGGCGGGTGCTGGCAGCGCTCAGGGGACCCCTGGGCTGGCAAGATGGGTCTCATCTCTCACTGCACATAAAGTGTCCCCAGCTCTGACAGTGGGGGTGGGAGACAATAGTGCCATCCTAGGCAAGAGTGAAGGTCATCCCGGGGGGGGGGGTCAGTGGATGCAGTGGGAGCCCCTCCTTTGTCATTAGCCCTGAGGCTGCTTTAACTAGACCAGTTTTACTTAGTCCCTTGTGTTTACCAGACTGTCCTTCTGGAGGAAAAAGTCCTTGAGGGCAGGGACCTCATTTATCCTTGAATTCCCCATACTCTTGACACCTGAAACCTCTATTAATGTTGACTAAATGAGGGAAAAATAACAGATTTGATATTTCCTGAGAGCTCTTAAAAAGCACGATATCACGTGTCTTCACAATAGCCTAATCCACTAGGTACTATTCCTGTCCCACTTGACAAGTGAGGAGACTGAATCGCAGAGAGGTTAATGACCTTTCCACATGGAAAGGGATAGTGTCCAGATCAAATAAATAAATAGATATCATCAGAATTCTCCCAGAAATGAACTCAGGGCTTGGGGGTCTCACTTTCAGGGAATTTATTTGAGAGGAGGTCTCTGGAAGCAGGCAAAGAAGTGGAGGAAGGGAGACCAGACAAGGTAGGAGTAAAGCAGGTATATGAATGAGCAGATTTTTGTGTGGGACATCCCCAGGGGACCTCACTAGGAAGCCCGGAAGATTGAGGACTCGTGAACTCAAGTCCCATCTATCACCAGCCTTATTTCTATTTTTTTTTAAAGATTTATTTATTTTATGCAAGATCTGGGGTACAGGTCAGAAGCGCGGGAGGGTGAAAGAATTCACCAGAGCCAGAGCGGGGAGCAGAACAGGCAGACAGAGCGAAGACACTGCTGAGGGAGCAGTGGGCAAGGCAGAAGAGGTCTGCTGCGCCATGTGGGGTTCTCTCTGGCCAGCGGGGAATGGAACCATTGCTGCAGAGGCTGCGGACAGCTTCGCAGCGCGGCGCTCAACCGCTGCTCCATCGGGAAGGCCCCAGACTTAGTTCTAAATCCTTGTGGCCCAGACTTGCAGGTGCAGTGGCAAGTCCTGGGCAGAAGGTCAAGGGAGGACACTAGCAGCCCTCTACCGTGAAACAAATCTAGAAGTTACAGGTGTATATTCTGTGCTTTAGGTGAGTCAGTACAAATCATGAATGGGTATGAGGGGGACAGGCATTTAGACAGGTGAAATTGGGATCTATGAGAAGAGGTTTATTTGCTGCCTTCTAAACACTGCTTTATAGAGAGCCACTTTCATCTCTTCTCCCACAGAAACTGGGCATGGAGGAACCTTTGCAGCTAGAAGTAGCACTCTGTGTCTGCAACTGGCAGCTAGGTGAGGTGATTCAGAAGAAGTACACATTTTTAATTTAGTAGATTTATAAAGCCATATACTACATTTCCCACAGCTCCGGGGCATGTATACAAATTAAATTCATAATTTAAAGTGGATGCAGGGAGAGCAGCAGCCAGGAGCACCGCTCACCAAGCACTCAGTGAGGCAGAGGAGGGCTGGGCACAGAGGCCCTCACTGCCTGGCATTGAGGTCTCCCCTGGGCCAGGCCCCCCAATTCCTGCCCAGAGAAGCAGACCCTCTGGTTACTACAGAAGCATCCACCTCACTCTTTCTAAATAATTCAGAAAACGCTTTAGGGGGAGAGCTGAAGGTTCTCAGCAGCCTGAAGAGGCCAGCCTACCAGCCTGGTGACTTAGGTTCTATGTATTGGATGCTGAAAATCAGCAAGTTGAAGCTGCCTAAAGGAGCCCCATGTTGCCTGTGGGAATTCAGGGCAAGTGCCGTCAAATCTGGCTTTTAAAGAGAAGCTGGAGCGTCAAACATTATATAAAATTTCTGGCTTGGCAGCTAATTCAGATTTTTTTTCCAACTCTATGTGGGCCAAATAAAACAGGACTGAGAGCCAGACATGGATTGTGTGCAGTGAGTTTGCAAACTCTGCTCTAAAAAGTCTTATTACTCTATAGAATGTTACATCCTAAAGAGGTGGAAGGGATGCATGGGGTGCATGAGGGGACAGATGTGGTTCACAGGTAAACAGAAAGCAGGCCAAACCCTATTCTTACTCTGCCAGTCCCATGCTTACCTAGTTGAGAGGTTAGTGACGGTAAGCTTACTGTTGGTGGCCTGTAGGGCTCTCCTCCTGGAGAGGGGGCCTCTGAGCAAATGTAAATAACCAACAGCCTAAGAATTGTGTGAATCATGGATATTTAACAATCCTAGACTCAGAGGTGTGGTAACGGTGCAGTCTGGGTTCCTTAACAGGATCCTGCCTCGGAGCCATCACACTCACCCCTTGCTCGGGTCCTTGAGGAGGCTGGACTTTCTATTAGGGTGCTCTTTCTTTGGGCCTTCAAATGCCTCCTCATCATTCAGGTCTCAAATTAAAGTTACCCCCTTGAAAAAGCCTCCTTGGCCATACTGGCAAAGAGATATCTTATGGACTCACCCTCTTGAATTTCTTCAGAGCATCCACTCTTGGACTCTAGGGTGATCTCATTTATATGTCTATTATCCGTCTTCCATCAGTAAAAGGCATTTGCTCTATAACTGGACTTTGACACGGTCACCCTGTCCCCTAACATCTAGAGCAGGCGTGGCAGCTGGCACGGCTTGGCTGAATGCTGCCTCCCACGAGAACCTGCTACCCCTCCTGTGTCATATATTGCCATTAGCTACCACTTCCCCTCCTTCCCTGGTTGGTGTTCTGCAACAGGAGAAAAGCTCGCAGTGTCTGTTATACCTTCTTATTCTGAGAACAATAAAGGATAAGGAAAAACTTCCCAGCATATGAGATTTGTTAGATGAGCAAGAAGAGGAGCATCCAGTTTGGAAGCATCTTTCTGACCAAAAACTTCCATTGCTTTAGTTATCCTGCACTCTTTCCCAGCTCCTGAAGTGTGCTCCCTGGCTGGGACTTCTTCACCTCTGCTTCTGGCCTCGGCTCAGATGAGAAACTGGTCAGAGAGCCTTGACTCTGCCCCCCTGGATCTCTTGGCACCCTGAACTGCCTCCGTCATGCCTATCATGCCGTGGGAGTCCCTGCCTACTCCCTGGCCAGAGCTGAGCATCTAGCAGGACGGCCTGGCGAAGAAGGGGGGAGAGTGGTGTGGAGGGGAGCTGGAGCGCACAAGTCCAGTAGCAGTTAGCATGTCCTTGCCGCTGACTAAGTCAGGTCCTGTGCCAATTCACCTCCCCTGAATCTCCCTACTCAGTCCTCATAATGTCCTGACAACCTGGCTATTGTTATTATCCCCACTTTACAGATGAGGCAATTAAGGAACCAAGAGGCTTAGTAATTTTTCTTAAGTCTTAATATGCAGTCAAGCCTAGATTTGCACCTGGGAAACTTGACTTCAAAGCTCTTGTTTCTTAACCTTGATACTTCACTGCCTCTCAACAGATGTTCAGGAAATATTAGTTAATAGATGAATGAATCCCACAGTGCCTCCAGTAAGCATCACAAAACCTGTGTTTACAGATGCTTTCAAATCATAATTTCCTTAATGATCATTATATTCTTGACTTTAAAGAGTAATCTAAGGGCACTCCCAGCTGAGTTCCTTAACCTTACCCATCTGCATTGGCAGTTGAAAACTGGCAGCATCAGTCTCACGGGAGCTCTGAGCTGGGGTGCTTTAGTTCAGTTCATCCCTGTATTTGGAAAGAAAAGTCAAAGAAAGCACGTGATGTGGACATGCAGTCTGTGCAGAGTCCAACCTCCGGTCTCACCTTGGTGGTGCCCTGCACTGACCCTCACTATCTTCGGCCTGTAGATTGCCTGTGCTGCTGTTGACTGTGTCAAAGATAAGAACCAGGACCTGTGTCAGCAAGAGGCCATCAAAGGCTACCCCACTTTCCATTACTACCACTATGGGAAGTTTGCAGAAAAGTATGACAGCGATCGGACGGTAAGCTGGGGAGAGGCTCTTTCTGCAGATGGGCAGGGGAGCGGCCATTGAGAAGGGGCAGCAAAGGGAGGCTGGCAGACACCACAGGAGGCACCTGGACTGTGAGCTTTGACACTCAGACCTCAGAGGACAAGGTCTCTGAGCCCCCTGGAAGACAGCTCCTGTTCCCAGTGTCAGCTGCCCGCACAGCTCTGCCCACCTCCCTCTGTCCAGCGGAGTGAGGGGTAGCAGTCAGGAAAGGGAAGTGAAGAGAGAGTGCACATCCATCCGTGGCTAAAGTTCCTTTTTGTGTTCTCCTCTCCTTCCCTACAGGAACTGGGATTTACCAACTTTATTCGAACCCTCCGGGAGGGAGACCATGAGAGACAAGGGAAGAAGAAGGAAGAGTTGTAATTTCTGCCTCAGAGAAAGCTTTTCCATTACACTGTGAATGATCCCTGTTTTGTTGTTCTTTCTGAATTTCCATGTTCTGAAGACAGAGTTTTTTATAGCCAGTTATGGCCATTTTGTACAATTTTGAAATAAAATTAAACCAATTGTTTGGTGGTGTGGGTTATTTCCCCAGAGCGATAACAAAGATAACACTCTAGCTTCTGTTCTGTCGCATCCTCTTCTTGCAAGTGGAGTGCTGTGCTCCCTGTCATGTCTGCAGAGACACGTGATGGCGGAAGGGTTGGGAAGGAGAAGGGGGCATGGACAGCTGGCCCCATCAGTCATTTGAGAGCAGATCAGGGAAATTAGACCACAAAATAGCCTGTTGGAAGGTGAATGATTGTGAGAGAAAATACATTAAGGTCATCAGGCAAAGTGGGGGTGCTGAAGCAAATGGTAACCAAGCATTAGATTTCTCTAGATCATTATGGTTCCAATTTTGGTGTGTTTTCCTGGAACTCATTTCCATATTTCCTTTTTTCTGGCTATTTCTGTCTTCTCTTCCTCTGCAGTCCTTTCCTGCTCTCCATTTTAAGAAAATCAGGTCTCCACTTCAGGGATACCTACAGGGGTTGTGTGGGGCCTGAAGGGGCATTCAAAATGGGGTAGGGGGTCTCCCTGGTGGCGAAAGGGGTTAAGCACAGCGCTGTGAAGCTATCTGCCGCCTCTGCAGGATGAGTTCCATCCCCAGCCAGGGAGCTACCAACATGGTACAGTAGACCTATCTCACCTGCTCCTCTCAGCAGTGTATTTCAGTCAGTCTGCCTGTTCTGTTCCTCACTTTGTCTCTGGTGAATCCTCTCACCCCCCACGCCTCTGGCCTGTACCCCAGTTCTTTTTTTTTCAAAGATTTATTTATTTATACAAGCACTGGTCAGAAGTGTGGGAGGGTGAGAGAACTCACCAGAGCCAGAGTGGGGAACAGAACAGGCAGACTGACGAAATACACTGCTGAGAGGAGCAGCGGGCACGGCAGGAGAGGTCTGTCGCACCATGTGGGACCCTCACTGGCGACTGGGGATCGAACCGGCATTGCAGAGGCTGCGGGCAGCTTCGCAGCCCAGTGCTCGACTGCTGCGCCACCAGGAGAGGCCCTGTACCCTAGTTCTTGTATGTGTAAATAAATAAATCTTTAAAAAAAATGGGGTAGGAGCCTTTGTTCAGCTGCCCTCTCTGCATACTGGCTGGAAGGGGTGGCATGGGGGACAGATTGGTGTAGTCTCCGTGCTCAGATACTGGGTCTGCTAATCAGCCCCCTGCCCCCACAGTAACCCAACCTCATACCACCTCTGTGACCAGCACCACCCTCAGTGCTGTGACACCTCATTCTCCCTCCTGCCTGTTATGTCTTTCCAACCCTCTTACCGTCAGTCCTCCAACTCTCTGCATCCCTTAGCCCCAGTGGGGCTGCCCTCTGTGTGTGTGTGCCCTGCTGTGCCAGGTTTTGTCTATACTTCCCCACGGGGAGTGAACAGTCTCATCCTACAGTCTCGAATTCAGTTACTGGGAGCGGTGCCAGCCCTGGGTTCCTTAGGTAGTTCAGAGATGAGGCTGCTGAAGCTGCAGTACTGGGCACTTTGGTGTCCTTGGGGGAGTTGGCATGAGAACAGCCCTCATTTCCTGGATGGGCCTCCTCCCACTTTCCTGCTGCTGAGTCCACTGAGCAGAGGGTCAGAGCCACTGAGTCTCTCCTGGCTGTACTCAAAGCACCTTAAAGTAAAACTGAAGGTTTGAACAGCCCTGGTTCAATGCAGTGTCCCAGCTTCCAACCCCTCCTCCTCTACCCCACCCAGTTCAACCGTTCTTTCCCCCCCTAATCACGTACTTCTTAGCATTGGGGCCTATTCTAGCCCCAGGTGGGTGGGTATGAAAGAAAGCAGCTTACTTTTGAATGCACATTCACTGAACTGCTTGCTTCATGCCATACGCTGTCATCCAGGGAACCACTTAATCCTGACTCATTCCTGCAGGGGGCTCCAGTGAGAGCATGTGTGCCCATGGACTTTCTGAATGGCTTTTTGAAATACTTGTGGGAGGGACATGTTTGCTTGTGTCTTCAAAACGAGTCTTTTTTTTTGTTTGTTTCCCCAAAATGCACCTTTAAAATAATACCTGACAAAAACACTTCCTGGCTGAGGACCATCTGTGCCCACCTTCAGTCCTAGCTATTGTAGTTCCTTTACCTTTTCATATAAATTTTAGAATAATTTTGTCTGAATCTGGGATCATAGCAGGACTTACATTTTAAGCCTGCATAACAAAAATCTCAAATAATTTAGAAAAATGTATAGAGGTGTGTGTGTGTGTGTGTGTGTATCCATTCTATACATGTGTATATACATATATACACAATAAAACAAGACAAAATGTAAATATGTAATGAATCTGTGCAAAGGGTATATACAACTTGTTATATGTAATGAGATTACATTAAAATAAAATAAAAAGCATTTCTATCCTCAGATTATAATGGAAAAAAGGGCACACCCTAAATAAATAAACCTAGCCACCCAGTTTAGCAGGGAAGAGCTGAGGTCAGAGCCCCCTAGGCTGCCCTGCTTGGGCTCTCAGTTCCTTCATTACCCCAGAGAGGGGCACAGAAGTTGTCTGGAAGTCTGATGAACTTGCCAGAAGGTGTCACCACAGTGAGAACACAGGCCAACCTCAGGGGTCCACAGCAACAGCACAAATGAGGTTTCCTTACTGTTCCAGAGAAAGAAGGAAGGGCCCTCAGGATGCCGGGATCAGAGCCAGTTGCCCCTTCAGCATCCACCCGGCCAGGTGCAGCCTTGACCAGCAGAGGGAGCAAAGAGCTGCGAGAGACCTGGTGTGGATCTAGGTCCCTTCTCCCAGGCTACCCAGGGGACAAATTGAACCTTTGGCCACTCCTCCTGGGGAAGGGAGAAGGGGAGCTCTAAAAGTCTGAGTACTTACCTAGTCATCCTGGAGTTACCTACAGAAAACACTCAATTGATTGGGTCAGAGGTATCTCTGTTCCACCAATATACGGTGTTTCTGCCACAAACTTCCTCGAGGTAAACCTGGGAATTTTAATTTTTAAAGACCTTTGAAAATTGCATTCTCGTCATAATTATAAGACCCCGTTAGTCCAATTGCTTTTTTTTTTTTTTTTGGTTGAAAATTCATGTCTCTTTTTTTAGCCTGACTGGATGTTTTAGATTCTATTTCTGTCTCTGGCAAGTTTTCTATCTTTCACTTCATATCACTTGCAAGTTTGATAAAGGTTAAAACATTGTGAAACATAGAGTGTAGCCCAATAGCAATTTCCTATCAGTCCTTTAGGTCAGCATCCCCAGGAACAGTCATTCAGCAAGTCCCCACTCAATTCTCTTGGCATCCAACCCACAATTTCCAGCCTTTCCCAAAAGATAACAATAAAAGATGCTGTCAAATATTTTGTTGAGGTCTGAGTAAACTATATCTACCACATTCCTCTGATGAATCAATCTAATAAACCCAGTGAAAGAATAATCATCCTTTATCCTTACAGTTTGGAAGCATTTTGAATCCCATTTCATTCTGTGCTCATCAACTACATGAGTTGGGACAAGGAGTTTAGGTAACTTGCCCAGGGTCACAGAAATGGTAAGTGGCAGAGCTCAGATGTAACATGAGGTTACTTCCTCTCCCATGACCAACAAATCTTTTAGTTGGTGATGCTTCCTTCTAGTGGTTGTTACTTCCTTTCTAAGCCCCCAGTAATTATTATTGAATTAACCAGAAAAATGCCTGCTCAATGAGTTTTCCTTTTCCTGGACCATGACTTAACTATTTTCAACATTGTTTTTTTTAAGATGTACTTTTATTTATTTATGCATACAAGAACTGGGGTACAGGCCAGAGGTGCAGGGGATGAGAGTATTCATCAGAGACAGAGTGGGGAGCAGAACAGGCAGATCTACTGAAATACACTGCTGAAGGGAGCAGCAGGTGAGACTGGAGAGGTCTGCTGGGCCATGCGGGTTAGCTCCCTGGTGGGTGATTGAACTCATGCCACAGAGGCTGGCCATAGCTTGATAGCACTGAGACTTTAACCCTTGTGTCACCAGGGAGGCCCCCATTTCCAACATTCTTTCAGGTTTCTGGGAGATTTGTTTGGATCAAAAAATATAAAATTATTTAGGGCCTCCCTGGTGGCACAAGGGGTTAAGACTTCAATGCATGAAGCTATCGGCACAAGTTCGATCCCCAGCCAGCCACAGAGCAACCTACATGGTGAAGCAGACCTCTCCTGTCTCGCCTGCTGCTCCCCTCAGTTCAGTCAGTCTGCCTGTTCTGTTCCCCACTCTGTCTCTGGTGAATCCTCTCACCACCACCCCCCACCTCTGGCTTATACCCCACCTCCTATATGCATAAATAAATAAATCTTAAATAAAAAAAAATATTTAGAGCAAACAAGTGTTTTCCTTTTATTGTGTTACCAATAAAGTGTTACCAATATCAATTTTTTAAAATTTGCTTTTATTTTGTATCGCTTCTTTGAAAAATATCAATACCTAATCAATATCCAGATATATGTAAAATATGATATATATATCATATGTAAAATTTATATTTTGTTATTTACATTGTGTGTGTGGATAAACACATAAACTGCTCACTTTATTGCCCTCCAGTTTCACATCCCAGAAACAACCACTATTCTGGCAAGTCTGATGTGCATCCTTCTGAGTGTTTTGGTTTTTTATTCATAAACAAATGTGTAATATGCTTCTTATGTGTATGTATGTTTGTGTGTGCACGGATAGTTGCATGCATACATAGAGTCAGAAAACTCTTTTCCTCTTCCAAATAGTATATAAATTCACTTGTGTTTTTCCTGGTATTTAAAAATGCATCTCAACTTTATTTTGATTTAACAAATGAGATAGGAACCCAGCCCTGTTCCATTACTCTACCTGCTCCTGTTTTAATTACTTTTTTATTTTTAGAAGTTTCCAGGCTGTTTTTGTGGGTTTAGTTTTTTAGTTTTTTTTTTTAGTTAAACTTTCTGTCTTGGATTTCAGTACCTTCTAACCAAAGATCATTCTATGTTGTCACTATAGTGCTCATACCCATTGTCAGAGCAAACAGAAATGAAAGTTGTGGAGCTTCACTTTCTTTTCTCATCCATCAACATTATGCAGTTGGTTCTCAGCAGTGAGCCCAGATAGCCTTTCTTAAACCTCTTACTCTGGAGTTGATTATTATGCAGCTTTTTATTGTCTGTGTTTTTTTTTGTGGGGAGTCTCAGTCAGCTGGGCTTTCCAGGAATCCTGCCATGTCTCCCTGCACCCTCCTGCTCCTGGCACTCTGTGATCTGAGCTTTTCTCCAACTGGATTCTCTTTTGTATGTCCTCCTCTGCTTTTCACAGAGATCACTTCCAAATGCAAAGTTAAAAACTCATCTTCTTGGGTCAGAGCTCCTACTGTGAATATTAGAGAGAGGACATTCCTTTTATAACAGTCACTTCACAGCCTGAACAGAGAATTGTGCCCTCACAGACCCCACAGATCCCTCTTGTCTCAACCCCAAGTGCCATATGATAAGGAAAAGGAATGAAAGGATACCACCAGCTTCTTGAAGTTGGAAATAATCCTGAAAGGCTAAATTCCCTACAATCCCCAGACTTTTCTGCTGTTCAGCTCTTTGGGGAAAGGATAAACTGACATCCTTGCCCCTCTTTTCCCACACACAATGGTTCTTCAATTGTAGCTACACAACGAATCCTCTGGGCAGCTTTAAAGACTGTCAGAGCCAAGAAAACCAGAATCTGAACCAAACTGAACCAAAATCTCTGGCAATGGGACCCTGGCGTTGACATGTTTCAAAAAATATCCAGATTGTTCTAATGTGCATTTGGGTGTCCAAATCAGTGGTTTGAGTACTACAGGCCTCACCAGCATACAATATATGCAAACAAAGGTAGAAAAACTTTTTAAAAATCGAAGGAGGGCCTCCCTGGTGGCGCAGCGGGTTGAATGCTGCGCTGTGAAGCTGTCCACAGCCTCTGCAGTGCTGGTTCAATTCCTGGCCGGCCAGCGAGAATCCCACATGGTGTGGCAGACCTCTCCTGTTGCACTCGCTGCTCCCCTCAGCAGTGTATTTCATCAATCTGCCTGTTCTGCTCCTCTCTCTGTCTCTGGTGAATCCTCTCACCCTCCCGTGCCTCTGGCCTGTACCTCAGCTCTTGTATAAAAATAAATAAATCTTTAAAAAAAAAAATCAAAGGAAAGAAATTTTCCTAACAACACTCTTCTCCAAACTGTTGGAAATTTTTTGTTGTGCTTGAGTAATTAAGTTGCCTGTGATCTATTGCTACCTTAAGTATCCTGAAAATTGTTTCTAAAAAAACCCAAAACACTCTATAGGAAGCTATATATGTAAATCAGTCTACATTATCTGTGCAATGCAGGATCCATGCAGCTAAAAATATCTTGGCTCTAAGACTCAAGGCAGCAAAGTAAGTGATGGTAACAACACCACTATATTTGTCTGGACCACAGAGTGAGCAGCAGCACATGCAGAACATGAGGTTTCAAATGCTGCCACATCACTGAGTGTTCAGCCTGGCATCGAAGCTGGAAGTCTGCCAAGCAAATGTCTCCACTAACAAGATGTTAAAGCTTCCACAGACTCAGACATTAATTCTTGTCATCTCCCAACTGCTTTCAAACCTTCCACTTTCTGCAACATGGAAAGAAATGGGTCTGGATTTCAAAATTCCTCTATCAACAAATAAACGAACATGTGAAAGCATAGAGGGGCTTATCTGAATGCAAGCAGACACTGGGATTTCAAAAGTCTTTGACATGTTGAAAAATAAAAGAGGTGTCTGAAGATGGTAAATTGCCAGTAGCAGTTGCTCATAGAATGAGTTGGAAATAACCAAGCTCCATCAGCCAGGGTGGGGAAGAGGTTGTTTTGCTGCATAAAGCTGCGATGGGATCTGGGCTGGTAACTTTTTGCTCTCCTTATATTCAATCTGGCCTCCAGTTTTCCGCCACACTTTCAGATGTCCTTAGGGCTTCTAAATGCTGAACCTGCACAGCGTTCTATAATGTGAGTCTGCTCCTGGACTTCACTGACAAGTTGGGCTTCTGATCTGCTGAGCCGGGAACTACCCACCAGCATGACCCATCTAAATACTGGCGCCAACACCATTCTGCCCTGAAGAGTCATGGTTCTCATCCTCCTTCTCACAGGGCACTGCTGTGGATCTTCCATTTGGAGGGCTGAAAGTTCATACTGTTTGGAGGCTAAAATGAGTGATGATGGAGGTTTAGAGTAGAAAATTTGGGATGGAAGCTTCACAAGGCCAGAAACAGGAAGTGGGGGTAGAAATAACTAACTTAGTCATTAAAACAACTATAGAAAGGAAAATCCCCAGGCAGAGACTTCTATAGAAAATATTCCTAGACATAGACCAGAGGTGGGGAGATGGAGATTGAAGACCATTAGAGAATGACACATCCTTACAAATTAACCAGTCACACCTGAAAGGTGATTACTTTAACAACAGGTGACAATTCTGTAAATGAATGAACCCCTCCCCAAAAGAAGAACATTGTGTTAGAACAATTTCTTCATTAGCAAAATGCAGCTCTTTCCCTGAGATTGCCTGCCTTGTGACTATGCAGGTGTCTCTCTTTTCTTTCTCCTTTTCCTAATAAACCTATTCTTTTAAAATGGAACCTTCCCTGCCTATGTCTGTACAAATGTCTTCAGCTCTGGGGTAAACTTGCTGTGTGCAATTGAAAGGGGAACTCTGACGAAATTGTTCTCAAAGTTAACCCAAGGACTCCACACTCTTCTCATCAAAATGACATCCAGTGACAAGCACAAATACTTGCTTAGAAAGAAAAAGAGAAACCACAAATGATGCAACAATAAAAAGCACAATAAAACACAAATATCCAAAACCCAGAAAATAACGCTGTAATTCTAGGTGTTTATTTCTTTTAGTAATCTGCTGAAATATCATCTCAGGAAGTCCTATTCTTTCAACACCCTTTTAGAGTGGAGCCAGCTCCCTTTTCAATTGTCTCCATCTCCTCACCCTGCTTTCTTTTATTTCATAGAACTGTTGCTCAGGGTGTCATATCTATTCTTGTTTATTTGCTTATTGCTTTTTTTTTTAAGATTTATTTATTTATTTATACAAGCACTGGGTACAGTCAAATGCGCGGGAGGGTGAGAGAATTCACCAGAGCCAGAGCAGAGAGCAGAACAGGCAGACTGAAGAAGTACACTGCTGAGCAGAGCAGCGGACGACAGGAGAGGTCTGCGCGCCATGTGGGACCCTTACCCGGCAGCCGGGGATCGAACTGGCACTCAGAGGCTGCGAGCGGCTTCGCAGCCCAGTGCTCAACCACTGCGCCACCAGGGGAGGCCCAATTTGCTTATTGCTTTTATCCTCACTGGACTAGCAACTCTGTGAAGGCTAAGGCATATTCTGTCTACTTCTCCATTTTGCCAGGACATGGCAAATACTCAATAAATGTTTATTGAGTAATTATTGACTAATTTCACACAGAATTCAACATTTTATAAAATCTCTATGAGTTTGACCTAGTTTTTGTAATAATATACATAGGCATATGCATATGAAAAGGCTAGAAATAAACAGATCAGAATATAAAGAGTATCTCTGGATGATAAAATTATAGGTGATTTCATTTTCTTTATTCTGCTTTTCTAGGTATTCCAATTTCTTTTCAATGATCTATTAAAATTTTAGATGAATTAGAGGTGAAACACTTCTGATGAATTGTGAAGTGAGAAAAACTAGCTATAAAAATGTATCTAATAAGGTCCTATTTTGTTTTTAAATTTAAAACAGATTGAATAACACACAGTAATAAAATAGTAGTGGTTACATCTGGAAGTTGGAATAACACATGGTTTTTATGTCTTCCTGCTTTTTTTTTCTTTTTACAGTTTTTATAATGGGCATGAATTACTTTGATAATCCACAAAAATTAAAACAATGTCAACATAAAATAAAAAGTACAGGAGCTATTAAAAATTAAGTCCCCTTAACTAGAGATACATCTGGATATTTGTGGTATTCCAAGAAAAGGCAGGAGAAAACAAAAAAAAACAGGGCACCCAGAAGGAGGGAATAAGGTGGGCACGGACACCTTGATGAGGTTAAGATAAAATAGTAATAGGGAAAGAAAGAAGGAAGCAACCACAGGAGGGATGAATAAGATAATGGAGGAGGAGAAGGGAACAGAATAAGACCTCCAAATAAAGTAAACTGGACTTTCCCTGATTTCTTTGAAATAAGTCCTCACCCTCAGAGCTTTCTAATTTTGGAAAAAATCCAAAATTAAGTGGCAAGTAAATAGATATCAATTTGTAAACTTCAGGTAGACTCTCTAAAAGCAATGAAAAAAATATATTCTGAAATTGCCCCAAATGTCTTCTTTTTTTCAAGAGGCATCTGAATTGGGATATTCATGACTCAATTTAATTGTGCATTAATTCCAGGTGGTTATGATGGACCATGATTGCAAATAACAGTACACATTCTTGAGGTCTCTGGGGACTATCCCAGTAATGGAATAATAATGATAATTAGGACATGGTGAATCTACCTTCTCTCTATGAAATAGAATGCCAAATAGAAGTAGTTAGTATTCATTGAAAGCAGCATGTGACTAATCAGATAAAAGAAAAGTACTTAGTGAAGGCATAAAAACACTTAGAGAAAAGTCCTTTAACATTTATTTTTGTAGCACAATAAAATAAAAATGTGGGTTAGTTTTAAAATTCATAGCTTATCTAAAGGAACCCCCTGGAACTTATTACCCACATATGAAATTATTTTAAAGAGAAATAGGGACTGCATTATAAAGTGGAAAGGAATTCAAAGTTCCTTTTTACTAGAATACACATTGATATGTAAAATTACTTTTAATAAGAGATAATTAAAATAATAGGCTATATTTAAAATAATTACATACTAAGTCTACAAAATGATGGGAATTTGGCTATAAAATTTTAACATTAGCAATATCAGATATAATAATACCCTATCTAAATGAACATGTTCTTTTTTTTAAACTAGTCTACCTTTTCATCCCATTTACCCTTCTGTCTAGGGGAACAAATAAACACCTCACTAGGGCCTCCCTGGGGGCCTAGGGGTTAAGTTTCAGTGCTACCTGTGCTGAGGCCTGAGTTCGATCCCCAGTTAAGGAGCTAACCGACCTATGGCACAGCAGACCTCTCCTGTCTCACCCACTGCTCCCTTCAGCAGTGTATTTCAGTAGATCTGCCTGTTGTGCTCCCCACTCTATCTCTGGTGAATCCTCTCACCCCCCAGACCCCACTTCTTGTATGCATAAATAAATAAAAATAAATCTATAAAAATTAGCTTAAAAGAAAATAAAACTAGACAGTCCCATCTACAAAGAGATGTTTAACTTAAGTAGTAATTAAATGAACTGCAAATTAATTAAAACAAGGAATCTTTTTTCCCCACTTAAATTAACAAAGTAATTTTTAAATGCATTATCAACCATCACCAATAGCATTTTAAAGTGATCCAAACCTTTTGTGGGACCTCGCCGGTGGCCAGGAATTGAACTGGTGCTGCAGAGGCTGCGAGCAGCCTCGCAACCCAGCACTCAACCGCTGCGTCACCAGGGGAGGCCCGTGATCCAAACCTTTTGGAAAGGTTTGTGGCAATATATACTGAGAAGCACAAAAAAATTTATATCTTTCAGTAATTTATATCTTTAGTAATTCCATTTCTAGGAATATATTCTAAGGAAATAATCGCAAGTATGTAAATAGCTACAAGCAAGAAAATATTTATCTATGCATTACTCATAACAGAAAGGAAAAGGAAGAGGTGTCTGAAAAAATACCAAACATTCAATTAAAGAATAGTTATGTAAATTATAGTACATTCATTTGATATAGTCTGCAGCTGGTCAAAGTGATAGTTACAAAAACTAGGGAGACACATGGGAGAAATCTTATGGTGGGTTAAATTTTTACAGCAGAATGCAAATTTATATAGCCTGTATAATTGCAATTCTTCAAAGATATGCTAAAAATGTACCAGAAGAAAATACATTAAAATGATAATGTCTGGGTGTTGGGGTGAGGACTGTTGTTATTTTAGTTCTTTTCTTTACCTTCTATATTTTTTATGATTTGATTATATTACTTTATAAGTGAGCATGTTATTAAATTTTGGGATTGAGATTTGCTAGTTTGGAGTTTTTGTTTGGCAATTTTTTCCCAACATTTTCTCCAATCCCAATACATATTTGAAGACTTCATAAAGCTATCTTTTTTTAAAGATTTATTTATTTATGCATCAAGAACTAGGGTGCAGGGGATGAGAGGATTCACCAGAGACAGAGTGGGAAACAGAACAGGCAGACAGACTGAAATACACTGCTGAGGGGAGCAGTGGGTGAGACAGGAGAGGTTTGCTGCGCTATGTGGGTGGCTTCCTAGCCGGTGATCGAACTCGTGCTGCAGGGGATGCCACAGCTTCATAGTGCGGTGCTTAACCCCTTGCGCCGCCAGGGAGGCCCCGATAAAGGCATATCTTAAAGTATAGAATCAGGCACCTTATACCATGATTTAATCAATGATGCTTATGTAATGTAGTCTCCATAAAAACCAAAAAGGAAAAAAAAAGATGGAATTCTAAGAACATCAGGTTGGATAACACATGCAGGTTTGGGAAAAATGGAGCAGGCAGGGAAACTCTGTGTCACTTCCCATACTTTACCCTAAGCATCTCTTCCATGTTGCTGTTCCCGAATTAAATACTTTTGTAATAAGCCAGTAACCTAACAAGTTAAAAAAAAAAAAACCTAGATCACATAGCCTTAAAGTAAAATTCGGGGGGAAAATTTAAGATAACTTACAGGTGAAAATACTCATGCAGTATAAGGTGGAAAAATATCTGCACATAAAATATCTAATATGATCCTGATTTGTTTTAAAATATTTTTATTTAAAGTAATTCTTGACTTTCCTATATCTGACATCAAAAGCATAAGCAACAAAAGAAAAATACGAACATTGGACTTCATCAAAATTAAAATTTTTTGTTTTTTTTTTTTTTTTTTTTTTTTTTTTTTTTGCATCTTTGCCAATAATATTATTCTGAGTGAATTCCCCATCAATCAACCCTGTTCTTTGTTGATTTTTTTTTTTTCACTTGCATACATCATGTTTTTTTTTTTTTTTTTTTTTATAAATTTTATTGTTATATTCCCCATACAATTGCCGCCCCCATTCTGACCCCAATCCCTCCCCTCCCGCCCCTGCCCCCTAAAAGTGTCTCTGGTTCATAGTTTTTTGTTGATTTTGATTTTCACTTTCTTATAGTTATTCATTTTCCTGGTCCCTTATTTAAGTTTTCTAGATTCCTGCTATGAGTGAGACCATCCGGTATTTTTCTTTTTCTTTTGGCTTATTTCGCTGAGCATGATCCCTTCCAGCGCCATCCATGTTGCAGCAAATTGCATGTGTTTATCTTTTTGAATGCTGAGTAATATTCCATGGTATATATGTACCACATCTTCTTGATCCAGTCATCTATTTTTGGGCATTTGGGTTGTTTCCAAAGCTTAGCTATTGTAAACAGTGCTGCTATAAACATAGGGGTGCAGGTGTTCTTTGGAATTGATGTTTCTGTGTCCTTTGGGTAAATACCTAGGAGTGGAATTGCTGGGTCATATGGAAGCTCTATGTTTAGTAGGTCCAGAAATCTCCACACAGCTTTCCACAGTGGTTGGACCAGTTTGCACTCCCACCAACAGTGCAGAAGAGTTCCTTTTTCTCCACACCCTCGCCAACATTTGTTGTTGCTAGTTTTTTTAATATGTGCCATTCTCACTGGTGTAAGATGGTATCTCATGGTAGTTTTGATTTGCATTTCCCTGATGACAAGTGATGTTGAACATTTTTTCATATGCCTGTTGGCCATTTGCATTTCCTCTTCAGAGAAGTTTCTTTTAAGCTCTTCTGCCCATTTTTTGACTGGATTATTTTCTTTGTTGTTGTTGAGTCTCATCAGCTCTTTGCATATTTTTGTGATCAGTCCTTTATCATTAGTGTTGGGTGCAAAAATGTTCTCCCAGTTGGTGGGGTTTCTCTTTGTTTTTGTTATTGTCTCTTTTGCTGTGCAAAAGCTCTTTAATTTGATATAGTCCCAGCTGTTTATCTTTGCCTTCACTATCACTGCTTTGGGTGATGTGTCTGTAAAGATGTCTTTGATGTGCAAATCCCGTAGTGTTTCGCCTATATTTCCTTCTATATATTTTATGGTTTCAGGTCTTATGTCTAGTTCTTTAATCCATTTTGAGTTGATTTTTGTGTATGGTGTGAGGTGGTGGTCAAGCTTCATTCTTTTGCATGTAGCGACCCAGTTTTCCCAGCACCATTTATTGAACAAACTTTCTTTGCTCCAATGCATAGTCTTTGCTCCTTTGTCAAAGATTAGTTGACCATAAATCTGTGGGTTTATTTCTGGATTTTCTATTCGATTCCATTGGTCTGTATGTCTGTTCTTGTTCCAATACCATGCAGTTTTGATGATTATGGCTTTGTAGTATAGTTTGAAGTCTGGGAGTCTGATGCCTCCATTCCCTTCTTTTTTTTTCAGGAGAGCTTTGGCTATTCGGGGTTTTTTGTGATTCCATATGAATTTCATCAATAATTTTTCTATTTCTTTGAAGAATGACATTGAAATTTTGATTGGAATAGCATTGAATCTGTATATTGCTTTTGAAGGATGGCCATTTTAATAATGTTTATTCTTCCAATCCATGAGCAGGGGATGTCTCTCCATTTCTTTGTGTCTTCTTCTATTTCTTTTAACAGTGTTTTATAGTTTTCTTTGTATAGGTCCTTTACCTCTTTTGTTAGATTTATTCCCAAATATTTGATTTTTTTTGTTTCAATAACAAAAGGGATGGTCTTTTCGATTTCTTCTTCTTCAGATTTATTGTTTGTGTATAGGAAGGCTACTGACTTTTGCGTGTTGATTTTGTATCCTGCCACTTTACTGAACTGATTGATGAGTTGAATTAGCTTTTCTGTGGAGTTTTTGGGGTTCTCTATGTATAATATAATATCGTCTGCAAATAGTGATAGTTTGACTTCTTCTTTTCCTATTTGGATTCCTTGGATGTCTTTCTCTTGTCTTATTGCCCTGGCTAGGACTTCCAGTATTATATTGAAAAGCAATGGTGAGAGTGGACATCCTTGTCTTGTTCCAGATCTTAATGGAATTGCTTTCAGCTTTTCACCATTGAGAATGATACTGGCTGTTGGCTTGTCATAGATGGCCTTTATGATGTTGAGGTATGTTCCTTGTATCCCAAGAACTTCAAGGGCTTTTATCATGAATGGGTGTTGCACTTTGTCGAAAGCTTTCTCAGCATCTATTGATATTATCATATGGTTTTTATATTTCTTTTTGTTGATGTGTTGGATAACGTTGATTGATTTTCGGATGTTAAACCATCCTTGTGCCCTGGAATGAATCCAACTTGGTCGTGGTGAATTATCTTATGGATACATTGTTGGATTCTGATAGCTAAAATTTTATTGAGGATTTTTGCATCAGTGTTCATTAGGGAGATTGGCCTGTAGTTTTCCTTTTTTGTGTTGTCCTTGTTCGGTTTGGTATTAGTGTAATGTTGGCTTCATAGAACGTGTTTGGTATTGTCCCTTCCTTCTCAATTTTTTGGAAGAGTTTGTGAAGGATAGGCACTAATTCGTCTCTGAATGTTTGGTAGAATTCATTTGTAAATCCATCAGGTCCTGGGCTTTTGTTTTTGGGGAGGTTTTTGATTACCATTTCAATTTCGCTAATTGTAATTGGTCTGTTTAGGTGTTCTATTTCTTCTTTATCTAGCTTTGGGTGATTGTAGAGTTGTAGGAATTTGTCCATCTCCTCTAGATTGTTAAACTTGTTTCCATATAACTGTTCATAGTAGTTACTGATTATTCTTTTGATTTCTGCTGTGTCCGTTGTGATTTCTCCTCTTTCATTTATGATTCTGTGTATTTGTGCTTTCTCCCTTTTTTCCTTTGTGAGCCTGGCTAGGGTTTGTCTATTTTATTATTTTTTCAAAGAACCAGCTCTTGGTTTCATTGATCTTTTGGATTGTTTTTTTAGTTTCAATTTCATTTATTTCTGCTTTGGTTTTTATTATTTCTTTTCTTCTACTGGTTTTGGGTTTTCTTGTTGTTCTTTTTCTAGATCTTTGAGCTTCGAGATTAGGTTGTTTCTTTGCGTTCTTTCTTGTTTCTTGATGTGAGCTTCTATTGCTATATATTTTCCTCTTATTACTGCTTTTGCTGCATCCCATACATTTAGGATATTGGTGTCCTCCTTGTCGTTCAATTCAAAAAATTTTTTAATTTCTTCTTTGATCTCCTCATTAGTCCAATGGTCTTCCAGTAGTGTGGTTTTTAATCTCCATGAGGTAGGAAAGTTCCTTGCCTTCTTTTTATGGTTTATTTCTAGTTTGATGCCTTCATGGTCAGAAAAGATGGTTGATATGATTTCAATCTTGGTGTATCTGTTGATGTTTGTCTTGTGCCCCAGTATGTGATCGATCCTGGAGAATGATCCGTGTGCGCTTGAGAAAAATGTGTACTCCGTTTTTTTGGGGTTTAGTGTTCTATAGATGTCTGTTAAGCCCAATTGCTCTAGGTCTTTATTTAGAGCTTTGGTTTCTTTACTTATTTTTTGTCTTGTTGATCTATCCATTGTTGATAGTGGTGTGTTGAAGTCTCCCACTACGTATGTGTTTTCTCTGATGTCTGTTTTCAGAGAGGACAACAGTTGTCTGATATATTTTGGTGCTCCTTCGTTTGGTGAGTATATGTTAATGAGTGTTATTTCTTCTTGAAGTATTGTCCCCTTGATATAATGTAGTGACCATTGGGGTCTCTTTTTATCTTTTTGAGTTTGAAATCTGTTTTATCTGATATAAGTATAGCTGTTCCTGCTTTCTTTTTTGGTCCATTTGCTTGTAGGATTGTTTTCCATCCTTTAACTTTGAGCCTATTTTTATCTTTTGTAGCTAAATGTGTTTCCTGGAGACAGCAAAAGGTTGGGTTTTGTTTCTTAATCCAGGCTGCAACTCTGTGTCTTTTTATTGAAGAGTTTAGTCCATTTACATTTAGAGTTAATATTGATATGTTAACATCTGTATTTGCCATTGTGTTTGTCTTTCCTTTGATTTTATTTATTTATTCTTTTAATAACTTTTTTTTTTTTTTGGCCTTCTTTCATTGTTATTCGTCGCTCTGAGGTTCTGGCTTTAGAACTCCTTGTAGTATTTTTGGAGTGGGGGTTTAGTTGCAATGAAATTCCGGAGTTTCTGTTTGTCTGGGAAGGTCCATATTCTTTCTTCAAAGAGGAAGGAGAGCTTTGCGGGATAGAGTATTCTTGGTTGGCATCTGTTTTCTTGGAGTCTGTTGACTATGTCCCTCCACTCTCTCCTTGCCCGTAGTGTTTCTTCGGAGAAGTCTGATGTCAGCCTGATTGGTTTTCCTTTGAATGTTATCTGTTTCTTCCCTCTTGCCAGCTTCATTATTTTTCCTTGTCCTGGATTCTTGGGAGCTTTACTATTATGTGTCTTGCTGTATTTTTCCTTTCGTCGTGGAAGTTTGGTGTTCTTCTTGCCTCTTGTATATCAATTTTCAGCTCCTTCTTCACATTGGGAAGTTCTCTTCAATTATCTCTTTGAATATTTTCTCTGTTCCTACATCTCTCTCCTCTCCTTCTGGTATTCCTATAACTCTTATATTTCCTTTCCTCATGGAGTCCGATAGTTCCCGAAGTCTTTCTTCGTTCTTTTTCCTTCATACTTCTCTTTCCTTCTCTGTTTTGGTTCTTTTTATTTCTGTGTCTTCAAGATTACTTATTCGTTCTTCCATTTCATCTATTCTGCTTTCATTGCTTTTCCCAGAATTCTTTAGTTCTTCCATTAATTCTTTGATCTCCTGCATTTCTTTTACTTCCCTCTTTAGGGACTCAATTTCTTTCTTCTGACCATTGTTTTCCCTCTCTAGGGACTCAATTGCATTCTTCTGATCGTTGATTATTTTTCCCTTATCATTGTTTTCCTTTATGACTTCTGTCAGTTTTTTAATCACGGCAATTTTAAATTCTCTTTCTGGAAGGCTCAGAAATTCTTCCAAGTTATTGTCGTTGCAATCTGGGGGCTGGCTTTCTTTTTGTGGTGTGCTTTTTCTCTGGAGAGTTGCTAGGTTGCGTGTGGTTCTTCTCCTCCCTACTGTCTGTTTTCTAATTTGCCGTATGCGTTGGGACACTGTGTTGTTGGGACTTGCCGGCATCTTGGGTGGGCTTCTCTGTTCCCCTCTGGTTCTTCCAGGAGTCATCTGTCAGTTTCAAGCAGCCTTTACTGGAGAAAGGTCCCTGTTCTAAAATGCCGATGTGGGGACACACTCCCCTGTGCGCCTGGTCTGCCCCGGCGGTGGGTTCCTGCTCCCCTCTGGGCTTGGACTGCAGGCCAGAGGGGGTCTGGCGTGGGCGAACTTCCCCCGCTCACCTCTGGCTCCTGAGGAAGCCTTCTGCAGGTAGTCTTACTGAAGAAATGTCCCTGTTCTAAAATGGTGATGTGGGACACACTCCCTGCGCTTCTGGTCTCAGGCACACTACTCTGCGCGCCTGGTCTGCCCCGGCTGTGGGTGCTCGCTCTCCCTGTGGGCTCAGACTACTTGTTCAGAAGGGGCCGGTGTGGGCTAACTCCCCAGCTGGCCACTAGCTCCTTCAGTAGCCTGTGCTGGGGTCAAGTCGCTAGGTGGCACCAGAGATCTCTCCTAGAGCCCTTGGGAGCTGATTTTCCACCCTGTGGGACAGGGAGCAGAGCGGGGATGGTAGGGTACACCTCAACGGCTTTGGGGTGCTGTGTCTGCCTTGTGCCCCACCGTCGTGGGGAACCCACGCCCCTAATTTCGTGCCCCGGGTCTCAGTTCCAAAGCCCTCAGTTCCAGGACGCGGGCTGTAGCCCAGATCAGTGGCGCGGGAATGGCGCCTTTTGAATCCCGCTCCCCTGCCTGGGCGCCTTGTTCCTGCTCACTCAGGGAGGGCCTCAGCCCGGGTCTCAGTTCCAAAGCCCTCAGTTCCAGGACGCGGGCTATAGCCCAGATCAGTGGCGCGGGAATGGCGCCTTTTGAATCCCGCTCCCCTGCCTGGGCACCTTGTTCCTGCTCACTCAGGGAGGGCCTCCGCCGTCTCCCCGCAAGCCTAGGTCGCAGGCGCAGGGCCCTGGGCAGCTGCAATCCGAGCGCCGCTTTCGCGCAAGCTTACCGGGCGGCCGGGGCTGTGTGCTGGTGCTGGGCTCCTCCTGGTGGGCGGGGCTCTCTTTACTGGCGCCTGGAGCTCACCTCCGCGGCGGATCCTGCAGGGTTCGCCTCAGCTCCCGTTCACGGGGTGTGGTGGCTGAAATAGTTCCTTTCCACTCACAGTCCCACTTGCTGCATCCGTTTTTCTTGTTGGCGTTTTGGTTTGTTGTTTCCCTCGTCTCTGCCGGTCGGAGAGTGCCGCCTCTGTGGGCGGGGGAGGGGAGCAGGGTTCTGCGCTTCCCTCCCTTCTCGTCCTCTTTTATGGCAACTTTCTTCTTCGGGCAGTTTGCTGGAGTCGTCCGTTTATCTTCCCTGTCTCAGTTCTCACTGGACCTCAAATTTTTTGTTCTTTAAAAGATGCCATCAAGAAAGTGAAAAGACAACCCAAGGAATGGGAGAAAATATTTGTAATCAGATATGGGATCAGATAAGGGACTTGTATCCAGAATATATAAGGAAGGCTTACAGCTCTCCAATAAAAAGGGCACATAACCAAATTTTTTAAGTGGACAAGTGATTTAAATAGATATTTATCAAAAAAAAAAAAACATGCAAAGAGGCAATAAGCACAGAAAAAGAGGGTCTCCCCGGTGGCGCAGCGGTTGAGCGCTGGGTTGCGAGGCTGCCCGCAGCCTCTGCGGTGCCGGTTCGATCCCTGGCTGCTCCCCGGCTACCAGAGGAGGGTCCCACTTGGCACACAGACCTCTCCTGCCGCCCGCTGCTCCCCTTAGCAGTGTACTTTGGTCCTTCTGCCTGCTGTGCTCCCCGCTCTGGCTCTGGTGAATTCTCTCACCCTCCCGCGCTTCTGACTGTACCCAGTGCTTGTATAAATAAATAAAAATAAATCTCTAAAAAAAAAAGAACATAAAAAGATGCTCGATGTTGGGGCCTCCCTGGTGGCACAAGGGGTTAAGTCTCAGCACTTTGAAGCTGTGGGCATCCACTGCAGCATGAGTTCAATCCCCAGCCAGAGAGAAACCCATATGGCAAAGCTGACCTCTCCTGTTTTGCCCGCTGCTCCCCTCAGCAGTGTATTTCTGTCAATCTGCCTGTTCTGCTCCCCACTCTGTCTCTGGTGAATTCTCTCACACACCCATGCCAGGCATTGTGTTCCCCCGGCACCTCTGGTCTACACCCCAGCTTTTACATGCATAAATAAATAAAAATAAATCTTTAAAAAAATGTTGCTTGATGTTATTAGTCATTAGGGACATGCAAATGAAAACCACAGTGTGATACCACCCCACACCCAAAAAGACAATCAACAACAGTGTTGCAGAAAACATGGAGCAATCAAAACTCTCATTCATTGCTATGAGAATGTAAAATGATGTACCTGCTTTGCAATACAGTTTGGAAGTTCCTAGAAAATTAAATAGAGAACTGCAAATAAACCAACCATTCCATTCATAGTAGAAATGAAAATACATATCCACACAAAATTTATGCGTGGATATTCAAACCAGAATTATACAAAATAGCCATGAAATGGAAACAACCCAAATATCCATCAATGGATAAACAGATAAACCGAAAGTGGCATGTTATTCAATATTAGTCAATGAAATAAAGTTCTGATACATGCCATTCCATGGATGAACCTTGAAAACATCATTCCTAGAGAGAGAAGTCAGTCACAAAAGACCACATGTCATGATTCCTATGAAATGTCCAGAATAGGCAAATCTATGGTGACAGAAAGTATATTAGTAGTTACTCAGGGGTGGGAGGTAGTTTGAATGGATATAGTTTCTTTTTGGAGAAATGAAAATATCCTAAAAGTAAATGGGAGGGATGATTATACAACACTACAGGTACTGAAAACCACTGAATCCATCTGCTTTAAATGGGTGCATTATATATTACAAATTGTATTTCAGCAAAACAGTTTTTTTAAAAAACTTTGCATCTATTTCCACCCAAGGGCACGGAAAAGAGGCTAATAGAAATACAGCAATAAGTTGTGGTTACCTCTTGATACGAAAATGACAGGTGATTTTCATCTTTTCTGGGGTTTTTTTTGGTGCTAACAGGCCTTACCTAATAAAGCGTATCTATAATTACAGTTATCTATTATCTGAAGGCCAGTGAAGCAGAGTTGCTAAGCATTTAAGTAAGCTCTGAAGCAGACAGATCTGGGAACAGCACTTTCTCCACGCTGCCATTAACTAATTGTGCTAGCTTGAGCAAGTCACCTGACCTGAGGTTAGTTCTTTCTGCACAAAGGACATCATTTCTCCAGACTGCATTGTTTTGAGCATCAATATAGAATATTCGTGCAGAGCACAATGCCTGGAATGTGATGAACTCTCAATTAATGCCAGTTAGTTTCAGGGATTATGACAGTAGCATTAGTACAGGAGCATTAGTAATAGATCCATAATGCAATAAAGGTTAAGAAGCACTGCTCTCAGACCACACCACAGTTGCAAGGCCCTCTTTCTGCAGGTTGGTTGGCTTTTGTAAGTGAGGAAGGCCAAGAGGCCACTTCCCCAACTCACAGGGTCTTTGCCAAAAATGTTGAGAAAAGCATGCTTTTGCCTTTCTGAGCATTTCGAATTCCTAATACTGGCTGGAGTTTTGTGGAGGCCAAGAGGGAGTCTAGCCAGTGTTAGAGAAATTTTTTCAGTTTTATTGTTATGTAAAATTAATTTGTTCCTTTTCTTTTTGAAAAAAGTTAACTCTCAAATAAAGGGTTGAATTTAAAATTTTTTCAAAAAAATGAAATTACCTTGGGTTCAGAATCTACACTTTGTAACAGATAGAGACACAGAGTAATGGACCTTAATGGAATATGAAGTTTATTTATGACTATCAGAGCTGTCCCATTGGGAACATCATAAATTCTACAATCTTACTAAGCTTTTTGCACAACTAGGGAAAATTAAGATGGATTTTGTTTCTTTTTAAACTAAGACTTGATGTTGAGTTGTTTTAATGGGTTGCATTCTGGGTCCGTGAATGGTCAGATATTGTCTATAGACGCTAGCTTCAAAAGCTAGCAATTTTTTATTTATTCAATAATTTTCACGATCCCAATTGTCTAGCCAAGGCAGCACATTTTGTCCCCATATCAGCCTGCTCTTCTTGGACACTCAGGCAAGTCTCCCTGGCAGTTATGCTGCAGGGTCCAATCCATTTCTATCCAGTGAAATTTGGATAGGGTGCCACCAGGGTGTAAACCACCTTTGGGTTGTTTCTTAAAACATCCTGTATGATCCTCCATTCCTCTCTTCCTTAGATGCCTTGTGATCTAGATGAAGGAACCAAGATCCGTGAGTCTCCCTTTGGAGAGGACTCAGTGAGGGAACAGCCCAAGACAGTGGACTGTGATATGACTGATGAATAAATCTTAATATTGTGTTAAGCCTATTCTGTCAAAAGCAAACTGTATTTCAACACAAAAATCCTCAAAACCTCCTGTAAGAGGATTGGTGTCACATCACATTAACTGTGATTACTATATATTGTTTTTAGTGATGAAACTAAGATTAGGTGTTCATGTAGCCTGCATCCTTATGTGTTATATAGCATTATTTGGATATATTAGCTTTTCATTTTTTTTCACTCTAACATGAAAGAGGGCTCCTGTCTACCACATCAGGAATGTGACATCCTTCACCACAGCTCATCTCCCCATGCCTTCTCTCTGCAACTAGCATGCTTTCGTTTTCACTTGTGGCCAAAAGCAACATTTCAAAAGATGTTCCCATGAAAAATAGTACACTCTATGAAATACCTTTCACTGAGCACATTATCACAGTATTTTTCCCCTTTTGGAAAAATTGTTTTGTAACCAAATTATTAATGTGCTAGGGTAAACAAATTCATGAAGTGAGAGGGAATCATATTGTTGTTGTGGTTTTTTTTTTGTGCCAAGAATCCAAAAGTTCTTAGCAATTTACAAGCTATCACATTTATAAGATCCTTAAAATCTTTTTCCCACTCTAATTTGTAATCTTAGGGTCAAGAGACCAGATTTTGTTTTTTTTTTTTCAAGATTTATTTATTTATGCATATAAGAGGTAGGGTACAGAGATTGTGGGGGTGAGAGGATTAATTAGAGACAGAGCGGGGAACAGATCAGGAAGACTGACTGAAATACACTGCTGAAGGGAGCAGCAGGCGAGCCAGGAGAGGTCTGCTGCACCATGTGGGTTGTTCCCTGGCTGCCTGGGGATCGAACTCATGCTGCAGAGGCTGCAGATTGCTTCATAGTGCAGTGCTTAACCCCTTGTGCCACCAGGGAGTCCCTGTTTTTTTTTTTTAAGATTTATTTATGCATACAAGAACTGGGGTATGGGCCAGAAGTGTGGGAGGTGAGAGGATTCACCAGAGACAGAGTGGGGAACAAAACAGGTGGACTGACCGAAATACACTGCTGAAGGGAGCAGCGGAAGAGTCAGGAGAGGTCCGCTGTGCCATGTGGGTAGCTCCCTGGCAGGGGATAAAACTCGTGCTGCAGAGGCTGGGAACAGTTTCACAGGTTGCATCTTAACCCCTTGCACCACCAGGGAGGCCCAGATTTTGGTTTTTGTCTCTCTTTTTAATCTTAAGTGCTGAGAGCTGAGCTATCTTACTTCTTGATTCATAGCAAATTATTATTGCCTCTGTGTGTGTGTGTGTGTGTGTGTGTGTGTGTAAAATCTTGTTTCTTCTCCATGAGCATTAAATGACATTGCACAAAATTTGATGCAAAATTCTAAGTCAGTTTCTAGAATGTTAAATAGACGACTTCTTCCCCAGACTTTCAGGTAATGTGCTAATGATTAAACTATGCAACTTTATTGCATTTATATGGTTTTCAATGCCCTTTGAAATGTGATTAGTTCTTTTAAGGATCATGGACTCTTATGACATTTAGCTCATAAATAATTAAATCCAATTAATACCCCAGACTGAACCAAATCTAATTTATTTCAAGTTCTGGTTCTCAGCAGAGGAAGCCTTGGTTCACACTTTTAAATAATATCACTTCCTCATTCCATATTCCCTTCAATTCATTTGAGTAGTAAAATACAGGTGACAAAAAGGGGGAAATTATGCATATAGAGTTTATATTAAACCATGCTATTTTATTAATGTCAAAAAACTTCAAAATCCAGAAAAGTAGAGAGAATAATATAACTGCAAGTCTCCAAATTTCTTCTTTAAAAATAATTTATTTCAGATATATGAAAAGATATTAAAATAACATAAAGAGCATCACTGTGTCCACTCTTCAGCTGAAGTTCTTTCAAATGCACTTGAATGCATCTCCCTGAATCCAGTCTCCTTTATTTTTCCATCCCAAGAACAATATCCTGAATTTCATGTCTATTATTCCCATAAGTCTGTACATTTTGACTATTTGTATATGCATCCAAAATGATAATACTGCTTTGCAGATATTAAACTCTACATAACATATACATAACTACATAACTCTACGAAAGTATATATAACGTATTTTTACATTCTTTTTGTAACTTACTTTTTAAAATATTGTCATTTTTCTTCTTTTTTATTGAGGTATAATTGACAGATAACATTGGCTTCAGATGTTTAACATAATGATTGATATTTGTATATAATGTGAAATGTCTATATTTTGTATACATGTGAAATGTGTATATACTGTGAAAAGTCTAGTTAACATCTGCACCATTCACAGTTACCTTTTTCCTTTTAATGAGAACTTTTAAGATTTATTCTCTTAGCAACTTTCAAATGTGCAGCACAGTTTTATTACTTGAGTCACTATTCTGTACATTATATACCCATGGCTTATTTATTTTATAGTTGTGTGTACCTTTTTTTTTAAAGATATATTTATTTATTTATACAAGAACCAGGATACAGGCCAGATGCGCGGGAGGGTGAGAGGATTCACCAGAAACAGAGCAGGAAACAGAACAGACTGACTGACAAAATACACTGCTATGGGGAGCAGTGGGGGTGACAGGAGAGGTCTGCTGTGCCATGTGGGACCCTCACTGGCCAGCCGGGATTGAACCGGTGCTGCAGAGGCTGCAGACAGCTTCACAGTGCTGGGCTCAACCACCTGCGCCACCAGGGGAGGCCCTGTTGTGTGTACCTTTTGACTCCCTTTATCCATTTCTCTCTCTCTCTCTTTTTCTCTCTCTCTCTCTCACACACACAACTTGCTATTTCTGGAGATTTTGTCCCTTGTTAACATACACGGTTCCAATTCATTGACATTCCGATGCCATGTGACTTATGGCATGACTGAAGTTTACTTTTGCTGTGATCAACAACACTGATGCAAACATTCTTGAGCATCTCGGTACACATGATGCTGATAAGTGAGAGGAAGGGCGCTCTGCTGTACCTTCTTTTGCAGACCTGACTGGCCTTCCTTGCTTATCCTCTTTCTGGTGCATCTCGCTCTTCTGTCTCTTGCAGCCAGCTGGGCAAACCCCCTGAGGAAAGGAGCCATTCACAGGAAGAAGCTGCCATGAGGCTCAGTGCGGAAGGTGATGTTCCTTCTGGTCCTCCTTGGCATGCACAGATCCTTGGATTGTGCCCTCTCTAACTCTGGCACCCAGGCTTGCACTCTACCTTCCTAAAGACCATTAGCAACTCTTCTGTGTGCTACAGTAATGGACTGACAAGAGATTTCTCCAGCATTGTAATTACAGATATGCAAATGAATAATTGCCCAATAATTAGGATTTTCTTTTTTTTTTAAGATTGATTGATTGATTGATTTATACATATACATACAAGCACTGGGTACAGTCAGAAGCGCGGGAGGGTGAGAGAATTCACCAGAGCCAGAGCGGGGAGCACAGCAGGCAGAAGGACCAAAGTACACTGCTGAGGGGAGCAGCGGGCGGCAGGAGAGGTCTGCGCACCATGTGGGACCCTCCTCCGTTTGCCGGGGAGCAGCCGGGGATCGAACCGGCACTGCAGAGGCTGCGGGCAGCTTCGCAACCCAGCGCTCAACCACTGCGCCACCGGGGAGGCCCATAATTAGGATTTTCAAGGAAAATTTTTAAAATGAACTTTAAGCATTAAAATAGCACCAAAAAACATGAAATAAGAAGTTAAAATTGGGAAAGTCAGAAAAGGAGTAAATATTTAAAGATGCACAGAAATTGGCTTTTTAGTCAAAATTAAAAGACTTGAAAATTAAACTCACTAGTTTGCTAAAAGCACCTGTAAGTTGTTTGTCAGGCTCATTGTTATGCAAATATCTTATTTATTTGTTGTCTTATTCTAAATTTGGGCTCCTCTAGTTATCTTAACCCTTATGAAAGTTTCATTTCAATTACTTTTTAAAAAAAATATTTATTTACTTATTTATACAAGCACTGGGTATAGTTAGAAGTGCGGGAGGGTGAGAGAATTCACCAGAGCCAGAGCGGGAAGCATAACAGGCAGACTGACAAGCACACTGCTGAGGGGAGCAGCGGTCATGGCAGGAGAGGTCTGCGAGCCATGTTTGACCCTTGCCTGTGGCTGGGGATTGAACCGGCACTGCAGAGGCTACAGGCAGCTTTGCAGCCCAGCGCTCAACTGCTGCGCCACTGGGGAGGGCCTCATTTCAAGAACTTTCTTTTGGGAAAAGACAGACACAAACTATGCGTTCAGAATTATTGATATTCATTTATACTATCCTCCAATATGTTTTGAAATATCTATCCTTTTCATTATTAATATTATTCATATGTGCTTTCTCCCATTCTGTTTTCTTCTTTGATCAGGACTGCAGGAGATTTGTCTTTTTAAAATAGCCTTTCAAATAATCTGGTTTCATTAATCATTTTATTGTTTGTTTTCTATTTTTAGTAATTTCTGGATTTATCTTCATTTTTTCTTCTACTTTTGGAGTTCATTCAATTATTCTTTTTCTAATTTTTTGAATACTTGGCTCATTAATTTATGATTTTTCTTGGTTCCTAATGCAAGCAGTCATAAGATATATTTATTTGTCCTAGTTCTATTACTCAAGTTTTCATATGGGAGTGTTTTCATTGTTCTACAAATTTAAAGGTCACAATTTCTGTTAAAATTTTTCCTTCAGCCCACGGATTATTTATAAATATTCCTTTTTATTTTGAAACACATAGGAGTAGATACAATTTTATTATCAATACCAACTTTATTTTATTAAAATATGGCCATTCTGCCATCAAAATAATATCAGTGTCCTTTGGCACAAAACTCATAGTACAATTTTAATGAATAATGTCCATCCACTCTTCACTCCAAAAAAACCTATTGGTTGCCTGAAACTGAGGGAAGTGTTTCAAAATAGAATATGTATAATTGACTGAATGATCTGAGGCTTCATCTTTGGCTCACCCTCCCCACACATTTTCCAACAGTTTTGTATACTAATGAAGAGTATGAAGACTCCTTTAGCTTGATTTGTTATTCAGTTCACCATCTTCAAACAAATTACAGCCAATAAAAGTTTTCAAATTAGCATATCTTCTTTGGCACTTGCAGGTATCAGTGACATTAGTGTGAGGATAGAGGTTATAGAGATTTGTGGTTGTGCTAAATAATATAGGTCCAAAATCAGTACTTATTATTGCTGGTGTTAAAGCATGACAAGTAATATCCTGGTGGATTTATATATTCCCACTATTTGAAACACTGAATTAAGTTGGAATATGAAGATAAGGTCAGGAAAGTCACTCTTGAAAATGGAATCTAATGAGATTTAATAGACAAGAGAAGGGGTATTTTGTAATAGATCCTATTTTGTGGTTTTGCGTGCTGTTTTCTCTGAGCTTGAGACATTAGAAGCAATTGCCCTAACTCATACAGACTAAAAAGACAAACTACTAGTAGTTATCCATCACTGCCTGTATATTAGTTAGGGTTCTCCAGGGATACAGAATCCATGTGTGCACATGTGTGTGCATGTGTGTATGCCTGTGTGTAGATATTTAACTCTGGCTTTCTGTACTTGCAAAATGGTTGGCAAACCTAGACATGACTGGATCCCTAAGACATGTGAATGCCTGGAGAGGATAAGACTAAAATGGCCAGTTTGCCTTCGTGCTGCAGAACCACCACTTGGGAGTGGCAGTAAAGCACTATAGTGAAAAGAACCACATGTAGTCTGAGGCCTGTATTTAAATCCTGGCTCTTACATACACTAACTGTGGGACCTTGGCCAGATTTTCTGAGGGTTAGCCCTACAAAATAATAGTAATATTTAGGGCACAAAGTTTCTGGAAAAACATTATGCATGCATAGTACTTAGCACATAATACATAAAAGCTAATTGTTATTTTTAATTACTATTACCAGTGTTAATAACACTTTCAAATTCCCAGAAAATGGTTAAAGAAGAGGCATTACTATTACGTACATTTTTAAGAACTAGGCCTTTCTCCCCACTCCTTCTATCCAACAAGGTCACTGCTATATGGAGACGGTGAAGAAATGATGGGTCTATTTATAGCAGTTAGGGAAACTGTATTTTGGATTTGGAGAACTTTCCCCACCTAATACCCTCTTGTATAATAAAAGTTTAAAGTCCTTTCCTTGAAGCTTGACTTATTTTTTTTTTTCTTAAACCACAGCAGCAATGTCACATTGAGTTTACTCTGTGCGCAAGCACAACTGTACTAAAAAACACTTCTAACTGAATTTTGATTGGAGGGAATATTATTTCTAAGTAATTTCTCCCCTAGCCAAGTAGTGTACTGTAATTAAAACATTATTTGTAAACAGGAACAAGAAATAATTTATAGCTTATGTGCAATCATTTAATTCTTTCATGAACTCACATATTTATGTGTTTGAATAAAACCTATGAATACTAACTGGCTCTTTATTCCAATAAATGAGACTGGTGGGGAGTGAAATAGAGGAGGAAAGTGTGGGGTACATAATTGAAAAATAAGATGGACCAATGGATTTGAGATGCATGTCTGGCACTGAACCATTTTGTGGCTCTAACTAAATTCAACCCTGCTCTGATTCTCCACCTGGAAGATTATGATAATATAACTATCAGCAAAGTGTGGCATGAGAGTCTATTTTTTTTTAAAGGGAGACTGTCAAAAGATTTTTGGACTTTTGAATCCAAACAGACCAACATTCAAAACACAAGTCTGGGAAATTAGAACCCTTGTTTAGCCTAAAACATGTTATTCTTGGCTAACAGAGCCTGTAATATTGGAAAAAGCCACTTGAAATCTATTATTTCATCAAATTATTAGTGCTCTTACATCAATTAGGGAAAGAGAAAACTGAGTGGGCAATTTATAAAAGTTGAAATACATGTGTCTGAGAAACACATTAAAAAATTACCATCCTCACTAGGAATAAAAAATTGGCAAGCCGAACAAGACAGTAACTCCTCCCCCTTCCCACTTTTCAACTGGAAAAAAAATGAAAAGATATCATACAAGTCCAGTTTTGGTGAAGGTGTAGGGTAAGCACACATTATTGGTGAGAGAGCATGTTACTTTAGGATTTTTGAGAGCAATCTGGTAGTAGATCTAAAAATTTTAAACGTGTATACCCTTTGACCAAGAAATTCCACTTTGAGGAATCTGTTCTACCTAAATGCACAAAGTAGGCAAAGGAGCACCTGTGACCGTGCTTGCAATAGCAAAGCTTGCAATGACATGAGAAAGGAGTCTAAGCATCCATTGGTAGAAAGTGATTCAATATCTTATAGTGCATCCATGTTTCCATCTGCCACTGTCAAAGAGAAAGAAGTAAATCCACACATACTGATAGATGGGGTAAGAAATGAAACTGTCCATGAAATATTAAGTCACAAAAACAGGTTGTAGAACAATATGTTGAATATGATGGCATTATCTGAAAAAGCTTGGTGTGGAAGATACCGTATAAAATAGTAAGAGGGGGCCTCCCCAGTGGCACGGCAGTTGAGCGCTGGGTTGCAAAGCTGCCTTCAGGCTCTGCAGTGCCAGTTCAATCCCCCGCCGCCGCTGGCGAGGGTCCCACATGGCATGCAGACCTCTCCTGCCACCCGCTGCTCCCCTCAGCAGTGTACCTCATCACTCTGCCTGCTCTACTCTCCCCTCTGGCTCTGGCGAATTCTCTCACCCTCTGCGCCTCTGACTGTACCCAGTGCTTGTATAAATAAGAGGAATTGTAAAAAAGTGAAAAGATGGCTTTTTCTAACCTTATACTTCTACTTTAAAATTTTAAACAGGTAGTTACTTTTTTTTAGTTAAAATAGCATGCAATTTTATATAGCCATGGGTTTACAACTACCTCTTCCCCTGTCCTCCACACAGTGACAGGCCAAGCTCCTCATTTGGATTTTTCTCTAAGTTTAAGGAAGAATTTTTATATTAGCAACTTTCCCCTCTAATTATAAAAGAGTATCTATTTATTGAAGAAAATTTGCAAAATTCAGAAGGTCTAGCAAAGAAAACAAAGACAAATACTAATCTCACTCTAGAAAAAAGCCATGTGTATAATTTGTGACATTATTTTCCAGTCTTTTTTCTATAAATTCTAAAAAATTAGAATTATACTTAGTGTTATATACTGAATTTTCACTTGACATTCTATTATGAGCAATTCCCCATTTTACTATTCATTTTCTGACAGAATATTAGTAGTTGTAGAACATACTATATTATGGATATACCATGGGTGATTTAACATTAAATAATTTCATAATTTCTAAATTTTGTTCTTATAAAGAATGTGTACATAGAAATACCTATATTCCATTACATCTCTGGTTATTTGTTCAATATACATTTCTAGAAAAAGAAGGAGGAGTGTAATATTGGCAAGAATAATAAAGACTTAATACTTATTGCCAAATTGACTCCTGAAAATGCTGAATTAATCTGTTCTCTTACCAGAAGAGGATCAGAGTGAAGGAAGCTTTGACCAGCTTACTTAGACCAGTGGTTTAATTTTTAATTTAAATAAGTAAAAATATTTGATTGTTAGTGTAATTGAAAAAAACTTAAATTTTTCCTTCAGTTTGTAATTTATGAAAGGACATTCTGTCCATGGTCAAAAACTATCACAGCTAATAAAATTAGTAATCACTAATAATTTCTTAATATTATTTGCTATTTCATAACTCAACATAACAATTGTCTTAAGAATGATGGAGGGCACTTACACCATAAAACCCACAATCCTTTATATCTCCAATGGGAACAATACATGGTACTAAGTGGTGGAAGCACAGTGGCATTCTCTTATTGTTACTTTTAGTAGTGACCCATGAGAAACTTTGTATTTGTTGTTTCCAAAGCTCTAGACTATAAGGGGTTTCAGTTCTTGGTCTCTAAAAATGGCATACCTTTGATAGTAGAGTTTCATTGGATTATGGCTATGGCTGCTGCCTGAGCACTCTGGGCTCCTGTGTCCAGGGACCAGGCAAGAAGGTCATTGTCTTGGCAGGGGTTATGGCTGCTTTGACATGATGAGAGCAGGAAGAGCATATATGGAGCCCAGGTGACCTACTCAGTACCCTCATTGTATTCCCTCACCCAACTGTCACTGTAAAAAATCGGGAATAGTAATCATGGCCAAAGGAGAGCATGATGACCAGGGGCTGAGAGTCTGGGTCTTCCCTTTAAGCCACTGAGATAAACAGAGTTGGAAATTGAGTATGAGTGCATCTAGAGTGGATGAGGGATGGATGAGTGAAGGAGGCAAGGTGATAAGTAACAATGTAGCCTTAAGACCAACAGCACCACCAGTAGCTTGTCTCATTGCCTTCCCTCCTCTAAATTTTCCCCTCAGGCAGAGGCACACCAGATTCCTGGAGAAGTGGACTCAAACAACACAAGGCAATAGCCGTGGTGGACATGGAACTAAACTTCCTAGAGACACCCCCCCACCCCATCACTTCAATAAAGGAATTGATGCCCAGGTTTAAGGGGTGTTGATCCTTCAAAGATCTACATGAGCTGTGGAGTACTGCCTTGTCCAAGGTCTCACTCTCCCTTCCCAGGCAGCCTGCATCTGGTCACTGAATGAGGGAGGCCTGTAAAAACTAGGTCATTTTGGCCTACATAAGAAATTCTGAAATCAACACTCAGCCAGAGCTCCCCACTTGATTAGGGGAGGTGTTGTCAGGTCTCCATTGCAGTACAAGTTCTTCTCGATTCCACTTCCTCTCCATTTCCCTTCATAGATGTTAATCCTATCTTGTACTCCAAACTCTTAGTGTCTGCCTCCAGAGAACTCAATCTGTTACAGCCTCCTTTCTAGTGAGTCATGTCAGGATGCACATAAAGTCAGTTTGTTCCAAAATTAGTGACACTAACCTTCGTTATGTGGTATTTTCTGACAGTCTTCTCCACCGTAAAATTTCCTGATATTCTGTTGTTTAATAGTCAATTTAGGGAGATATTTTTGAAAGTAAACAAATATCCTGTACCTCATTAAACTTTGTCTCCTTATTTTGGCACTGACATCTATTAACATTTTTCTAATTCCATTATTCCCTTTCTATTTAATACTTGATGTGCCACTATAAAGAAAGGCATTCCCTATTTGTTTACTTACTTATTTTTTAATTTAATATCAGTGTGAACTCATGAATTATTCATTTAACTCATTATTTTTCATTGTTTACTTTGATGAAATTCCAGATCACATCAGTGGGAATTCCTTCAAGTTGGCTCTTATGTCCTTTTCATAGAGCCCTATCATTCTTTGGCAATTATTTGCTTTCTAACACAAGATGGTCCAGATTCACATTGCTCTTTCTGTGCCCCAGGTCAGAGACCAACTTTTTCCTCAAAGACTGCTGGATCCTTTTGATGGAAATTGCATTTTACTCACTTATTTTTAGATAACTCCCTTATTTTAAAGCAACTCCCTTATTTTTAACTTCATTCTTTTATACAAAAAGACTGCTTTCCACTTTTTTCAATGTATTCACTCATTCACTCATGTCTAGAAAACACAGAAAGTAGTTTCAGATTTGCTAATTAGACTTCATTGCCTTTTTTCCTTTTGAGGTAAAATTTGCACACAGTAAAAAGTAAAAATATTAAATACACCACTTAAAGAGTTCTGAAAAATGCACACACTTGTGCAACCCAAATCCCAATAAAAATAAAAAATATTATCAGTACCCCAAAAAGTTCCTCATACCTCTTTCTAATCAACCTAACCACTAGAAGTAACAAATTTTATGACTTTCTTTTCACTGCAGATTAAATTTACTTGTTTAGAACTTCATTTAAATGGAAAATACAGAATGTACTTTTAAGTGTCTAATTTCTTTTGCTTGGCAATATTTTTAAGGAGTTATTTTTATGGCTCAGATTTTGCTCTATCTTGGTGAATATTGAATATGCACTTAAAAACAGCGTGTATTCTGCTATTGTTTGCAGGATGTTCTATAAATGTCAGTTGTATCAAGCTGGTTGTTAATTCATGTCTTCTATAGCCGTATTGATTTTCTGTTTATCACGTTCTTAACGAAAAGTGTTGAAATCTCGAACTATAGTTGTGGACTTTGAAACTCTATTACTATATGCATATCTGTTTATATTATGGCTTTTTGTGAATTAACTCCTGTATCATAACAAAATATTACTCTTTATTTTTTTTAAGATTTATTTTATTTATGCATACAAGAACCGGGATATAGGCCAGAGGTATGGGGGTGAGAGGATTCACCAGAGACAGAGTGGGGAACAGAACAGGCAGATTGATCAAAGCACACTGCTGAGGGGAGCAGCGGGCGAGTCAGGAGAGGTCTGCTGTGCCATGTAGGTCACCTCCCTGTCAGGGGACAGAACTCATCTGAAGTAGCTGTGGATTGCTTCATAGTGCTGTGTCTTAACCCCTTGCACCACCAGGGATGCCCGTTAGAGAAAATTTTAAAAGAAGAAATATCTTTATATATAAATTACACAGTCATCATTTATGGTGCTCCTTTTGTGCAAATTCAAATTTTCAATTTTGAAGCACTCTCAGCATTTTTTATAATTCAGGTATGCTAGCAGAATAATCTCTTATCCTTTGGCAGAAAATGCCTTTATTTCACCTTTATTTTATGAAAGATTTTTACTGGATATAAATTCTAAATTAGTAGAGCTTTTTCTTTTAGGACTGCAAAGATTTTATTCCTTTATCTTTTGGATTGTATTATTTTTGATGTGAAGTTTGTGGTATTCTTTGTCTTTCCTCTCTACATAAAAAGTGGACTCTTTTTTTCTGGTTGCTTCTAATACTTACTTTTAATTATTGGTTTAAAGCAGTTTGAGTATAATGTGCCCTGGTGCGCCTTTCTTTGTATTTATGCTTTTTAGAATTTGTTCACTTTGTTGTACCTGTGGTTTATGCTTTTCATTAATTTTAGAGAAAAACTGGCCATTATTTCTTCAAATATATACATATTTTATCTCCTCACTTTTCTCTGGGTCTCTAACAATACATGAATCAGATAATTTGATATTGCCCCACAGATCAACAACATTCTTTTTAACAATTTTTTTCTCTCCATGCTTTGATGTAGATACTTCTTTTGCACTACTTCCTCATTCATGGAAACTCTGCTTTGCAGTATCTAAAGTGTTTTAAAGTCCATCCAATGAAATTTTCACTTCAGACACTATTTTCTACTCTAGAAAATCAATATGGTTTTTAAAAATAGTTTTTTTTATTGTTTCCATATCTCTCATATTTGTTTCTTTTATGTTTTCTACTGTATTTATAATAGCTGCTTTAAAGTGCTTACATGTTAATTTCATCATCTTTGTCATTTATGGGTCTGGTTTTATTTTTCATTTTATTTTTTTAAAGATTTATTTTTATTTATGCATACAAGAAAGGGGTGTAGGCAGAGGTGTGGGGTGTAAGAGGATTCACCAGAGACAGAGTGGGGAGCAGAACAGGCAGATCTACTGAAATACACTGCTGAGGGGAGCAGTGGGTGAGACAGGAGAGGTCTGCTGCACCATGTGGGCCATCTCCCCGGCAGGGGATTGACCTCATGCAGCAGTGGCTAGTGATAGCTTGATAGCACTGAGTCTTTAACCCCTGTGCCACCAGGGAGGCCCAATGGTTCTGTTTTTATTAGCTGATTTTTCTCCTGCTGTGGTTCATATTTTCTACATTCTTCATAGTATTTTCTAATTGGATAGTGAAAAAATATGGGGTTACATATTTTAGTGCCTGGATTTTATTGCCTTTCTTTAAAATCTACTTCTTTCAAACAAGTAGTTAATTTACTTGCAGAGCACCCTTTTCAGCTTGTTTGAGTAGGTTCAGAATCACCTTTACTTTTTGGTTAATTTAGCTTTACCTAAAGGTTGGGCTTTCTGAGGTCTCTCTACCAATTGCCCAAGTGTTTAATAAGATTGCACTATTGGCCAGAATGTGAATGTTTCCAGACTCTATTTAAAACAAAAAGGCATTCTACTGAAGGGAGCAGATAATTTCATATCATGAATCTGACAAGGGGCTAACATCCACAATTTATAAATAACTCATACAACTCAACAACAAAAATAAACAAACAATCCAATTAAAAATAGAGTACCTGAATAGACACTTCTCCAAAGAGGACATAAATATATGGTCAGTGTGCACATGAAAAAAATGTTCATCATCTCTTAGGGAAGTGCAAGTCAAAACAATGAGTTATCACCTCACACCTGAGAGAATGGCTATTAACCAAAAAGCAAAAAACAAGTATTGGAGAGGATAAGGAGGTAAAGGAGCCCTCACACTGTTGATGGCAAAGTATACTGGTACAGGCATTATGAAAAATAGTATGGAGATTACTCAAGAAATTAAAAATAGAAATTCCATATGATCCAGTCATACCTCTTCTTTGGGCATTTACCCAAAGAATAGAGAAACACTAATTCAAAAGGATATATGCACCCCATATTCATTACAGTTCACAAGAACCAAGAGTTGGAAATAACCTAAATACCCATCGATGGATTATTGGATAAAGATGTGGTATACACACACTATGGAATACTATATAAATATATAAATAATAGGAGCTATATAAATAATAGGAGATGCCATTTGCAACAATATGAACTAATCTAGAGGGTATTATCCTAAGTAAAATAAATCAGGTGGAGAAAGACAACACTGAATAATTGTACTTGTGTGTGGAAGATAAAGAAACAAAACTAATGAACAAACAAACTTCTAGACAGACAAATAGTGGTTACCAAAAGGGAAGGGGGAGTGGAGGTGGGTAAATGTGTCAACAGTGGTCAATCATATGTGAAGGATGGAAACTAGACTACTAGGGGTGAACATAATATAGTACATACAGTGATTTATAATGCTGTATACCTGTATACCTGAAACCTATATTATATTATAAAACAATATTACCTCAATAATTTTTTTTGAAAGAAGAATATTATTAGAACTCCAGCTCCCTAGTACCCTCTTCTAAATGTTAATGCTATCTAAGGGTAACTGATATCCTGGTTTCTATTAGCATATATTATTTTGTCTATTTTTGAACAATATATAAATGGACTCAATTTTGTGTCTATCTTCTTTTACTGTTTTATCATTCACCCATGTTTTGTATGCATTTGTAGATCATTCATTCTCTTTCTTACATACTACTCCACTTTGTGAATATTCTAAAATTTATTCATTCTCTGAACATTCTTTATGTCTTTTGGTAAACATATGATTACATTTCTGTTGCAGAGATATATATATATCTATCTATATATATATATATCTATGAATGAAATTGCTAGGTTAACTACAATCATCTCCAAATTTATGTAATTAGTCCAGAACTTTTTCTAAACTTCAGACTTATGTATCCATATTTGTTTGACATAATTTTTAAATATCTTAAATTTAACATATCAAAAAACATTTTCTCTTCCTTCCATATTCCCTGATTCAGTAAATGGTTTATTAATCTATCTAGTTACTTAAGGAGTCATCTTTAATGCTCCTCTTTTCTTTACCCTTCCTGGCAAATAAATCTGATATTAAGTTCCTTTGAGTCCACCTTCCAATTTTATGTCTTGAAATGATCTGTCTCTAAGGCCATTACCCTAGTTCAAGTCACCATTATCTCTGGCCTTAACTAATGGAAGTGCTGTAAAACTGGCCTTCCATTTCCAAACTATTCCCTCCAAATAGTCTGAGTGAGCCTTACATATGTAAATCACCTCTTACTTACTGCTCTCTACTACTGCCCACTGACCTTAGGATGCATTCCAAAATACAGTCTAAAATCTATAATTCAACTAATAAGAGCCTGCAGGGAATGGCCCCTGCTTCATCTCAATCCAAGCTTACACTCCATCATACCGAGACCCTTTCAGTTCCTAGAACACGCCAAATTTTTTCATGCCTGGAACAATCATTAAGGCTTTTTCATGTGACTGGAGCCTAAATGACACTTCTTCAAAGTATTCATCCCTGAGAGTCTCAGAATTAATCCATAATCCCAAGCACTAATTTTCCTTCATAGTATGATCACGATTTGTAATGATATATGCTTTAACATTTCTTCCTTCTATTACACCTTGGATTCCACCTATTGTTATGTTCACTCCTATAACCCAATGCCTAACACGGTGTTTGGCACATCGAAGACAGTCAGCGAGTGTTTAACAATACTTTGCAAGCAATGCCAAGGCTGGAAGGGGCCACAGGGCCACCATCTACCACTTCTGGGGCAAAGTTACCTTATGTGTGGAGGTAGATGGGACAGGTCCTTCACCTGCTCACTCACAGAAGCTTCCTCGCTTCCCTCCCCTGGATATGTTTGCTGTAGGGAAGCTTGTGAGAGACAAACTGCCTCCAGATACAAGCGGCAGGAGGGAGAAAGGAGCCTTATTTCTGAGCGACAGCATGGCTGTCACCAGATATTTTCCAATAGCTCGGCGCAGGTGCGCGAGAACCTACAATCTATCCTGAAGGGGGCGGGACTAACTCAGGTCCTGGGAAGGGGCGGGTCTGCGTGTTTCCCCGGAACCTGATTGGCCTGGGCGAGCCGAGGGGAACTGGGCGGGGCTTGACTCAGCTGTGCGCCAGCCACGTAGGACGTGGGGCAGCTCCGCGGAAAGAGCATTCCCTGGCCCCACAATGCCTTGCGCGGCCGCGTCACTCGGAGCGGCGAGTCCCGACTCGACAGGTACTTCTCGGCCCGTCTCAATCCTCATTCCTCCCTTCGTGGGGTCTCTGGAGCCCTGCCCCGCCGCTCCCTTGGCTCTCCTCACCTCCGGCCACGGCCTCGGCCCTCGCCATCATTACTACAGACTCCTAGTCGGCGGGAACCAAGCCTGTGCGGTGGGGGGGGGGGAGCCGCGGAGCTCTGATGGGGCGGGTTTGAGGGGACCTTTTCCCTTCCCACTTGAGGGGGTCCGTGGGGCCGCGCGGGCGGCGGTTGCCCCGTCTGCTACCCTGCCTTGACTGCTGGACACCCAGAGCAAGAAGCTCGACGGTGGCTGTGGGCTGCCGGAGTTAGTGGGCATTTCTTGGCGCCCAGGTGTCAGTAACACCGAGATCCACCTGGGCTGCTTCGGTGGTCCTGAAAACTTGAGGTGGCGTTTCCTATTTCTTGTAGCAGTGTGGGATTGGAACTAGTGACTTACTCTGTGCTTTGTGGGAATTGAATGACCATTGAGATTTGCCTGCGTAGACTTGGAACCCTCACGAGGCCCAGTTAGTGGCACTTTGGGATCGTTATGGCATTCAGGGACCCGAGCGATTGGCACGACAGGTGGAAGAGGGCTCCAAAGTAGGAGGCCGGGCCCCAGACGATTTGAATCTTTTTGCCAATGAAGCCAGCTTTCGACTTTTCTCTTGCTGTTTAGTTTCATAGGCAGCAGTTGGAGAGCTTGAAAACCAGCCCCTCCTGTGCGTATTCAGCCAAGCCAAAACCCTGAGTTATAGTGTTTCACACTGGTGGATTAGCCACTTTTAAAAACTCTGAATCACAGTCCCCTTACAGGCATTTGCTCAGGTGCTGAGATAAGAAGGAATTAGGCAGTATTTAACGCGATACCTATATTTTCTGGTGTATGAAGCTTTTAGTTCAGTATTAGAATCTGTTATCTAGGCATTTCCTATATTGAGAACTGTGACGTCAGTTTAGTGCTTTTCTGGTGTATGATTCATTTTTTAAAATCTGAGTGAATTTTATATTGGTGTATGAACGACACTCAGACTTCTTGGTTCCTGTGACATTCCTTTCCATATAGTTAAGTAAGAACCTTCGTTGTTTTGAGAGGTAATGTTTCACAGGGTAGCCGAGAGCTTAAATTCCTACTCTGTCGCTGACCGGCTTGAAAAAATTTGATTGAAGGTGAGTGGAACATATGCACATATGGAAGAGCAAAAATATAAGCCCCAAAATTAAAGTAAAAATTTAAAAAACTCTGCAGAATTCTATGTAAGCAAAATAGATCAAATAGAGGGTTGAATTAGTGACCTCAAGGTTAGTAAAATAATAAGATTGAATAAATTACTTAACCCCTCTGAGCTTGAATTTCATCAAAGGTAAAATGGAATGAAAATACCTACCTCACAGGTTATTGTAAGATTTAATTGAGGGAATGTGTGTAAAGTGCCTAGTCTATAGAGAGCACTCAATAGCATTTAATGTTGCACTTTTAGTCTGTGAGGCATTGTTTGTGTCTACCTGTTCCTATGAGATGCGTACTATTAGAATCTTTAAAATAGCCCTTTGAGATAGATACTATTAGTGGAAACAATTTACAGGTGAGGAAATTGAGTATAGAAAGGCAAAATTTGCTCAAGGTTACACAGCTGATACAAGGTGGAGCCAGAATTGGTGCTCAGGCAGACTGGTTCCAGAGTCCATCCTGTTAACTACTGTACTGAACTGCCTCTTAACGAAAACGTAAGCTAGTATTTTATTATTATTTCAAAGTGAGTAACTTAGTTTATCACTGGGTTTTTACCCCTCATTGGCTGTAAGAGGCTAATGTATTATAGTGACTTAGAGTTGTAACAAATTTAGGTTTCAGTATCAATTCTGCCATACTGGCAATGTGACATTGAGAAAGCCTCAGTTCCTCACCGGTGAAAAGAGATTATACTTAACCTCACTATTTTTAAGCTAGGTTCTTCACAAATGTTGGGGAATGACACATTTGTGCATATGTTGAAGGGCCTGTGCCTGGATATGGGTATGATCTCCTTTGGACCTTGAGGTCTTATGTATACTGTGCAGTGCAAACACCTATAATAGGAGTAGTAAAGGCTGCTGATGGGGTAAAGGGCACAGGCAAGGCTACGAAATAAATCCTGGTTACCCTTATTATTCTTTCCCCTTTAAATTTTGTCTCCCGAGTACCTTACTGCTAATCATGATGTGGAAAAATCCTTCCTTTTTCACTCAATTTTGTCACCACCTTGTGTCTCATAATTAGTATGGTTTTCTTCCCCATATAACTCCCATCCCCAATTCCCACAGATCTTAGCATTTTAATAAAATAATGTACCAAGATAGTGGCTCCCAAATTTTGTTATCAGATATGCAAGATAACCTGAATAAGCAGATGAGCATTAAAAAATTTTGTGCATACACATTTGAAGGAAACAAAAAGAAATTTATTTTAATATAAATTAGGAGAAAAACATAATATCTCAAAACTAATTTCACCATACTGTTGGTAAGGATAGGTTAAAAAAAAAAAAATCAATCGAGAGACCTATATTAAGTAATAATAGGACAGGTAGAATGCAGATGTGGTAAGAACTCTGAAAATGGTACTTGGATAAGACTGGCATTTGGAAAATAATTAAAATGCATTTTATCTTAAAATGTGAAAGCATCTTGATGGAAAGTATATCTAAAATTTACTTATACATTCAATTTTCTTTGCTTTTTGAGATATTTCTTCCCTGGTACCTTGTGCCCACAGTCATTATTCCACAAAGTTCTGAAGAAGGGAGGTTAGCCTCTCATTATATTGTGTCTAAATGGTGCTAATCATTGCTGTAGTTGTTTGTCATTTAAAGAGTTTATTTTCCTCAGCCTGTACATAACAGCCTGTACATAAATATTTACCCAGACCTGCCTAAATTTTTATTTAGGCTTTTTCCTCCAGCAGTTGTTTTGGGGAAAGGATATATAGGCAAGTAATCAGATTCCCTATGAGATGCTGACTAAAGTCTTATGTCATGTTTTTTCAATGTTAAAGAAAAGGAAAAATGAACCAGTAGTCTAAAAAGCATACCTATGGCCTTGATAAAACCACTGCTTCTCCTAAAATTTTCCATGCAGTTTTGTAACCTCTTCGCAGTTTCCATTGCTTCCTCCACTTCCTACATTCTAAGGTACTTTAATCCTAACTTGGCATTGAGGTGAAAGATACCTTTTGTACTAGCACAGTACAGATAACATTTAAGGGACTGTATTAAGAATCCCAGGTAAGGGCCTCCCCTGGTGGCACAGCGGTTGAGTGCTGGGCTGCAAGGCTGCCCGCAGCCTCTGCAGCGCCGGTTCATTCCCCGGGCACCAGCGAGGGGCCTACCAAAAAAAAAAAAAAAAGAATCCCAGGTAGAATGAAAAAAGGGTGGAGGTATATTTATTGAGTTGATTGAAGAGAGATTGCTTATCCTAAGGTGATGGAAATCTGCCTATAAATTAGTCAAGCCTAGTGTTGTTTATTGAACTGTCACCTGGGTTTCTTCCATTAGTTCACAAACTAGATTAAATCACTCTGAAAAGAGGATTTAATTTTATCTCATTAGATAAATCTCAAACAGTTCTCTGACAACCTTATAAGAATTTGAAACAGGGCGTATCACTGGTATGATGTGCTTTTAGTTAGAAGCTGAAAGGTGTATATTAGTAATATCTGAAATGCAAGTTTGTCTAATTATGGTTTCCCAGTTAGTTATGCGGTGAGCAACACAGCTTTCATTGTGCTTGCTCTTTTCATTTGAATTTCTTTAATTCTGGACTGATGCTTCTTGATGGTGAGAAGTATGTATTCCAAATGTATGTAATCCATTATGTTTGACATAGAACATAATAAATTTAAGTGAATGGAACTCACAGATTGGTATTCTTAGCATATATTTTATTTATTTATTTTTTTTAATAGAGGCATGTTTTATTTATTTATTTGTTTTGTTTATACATGCACTGGGTACAGTCAGAAGCGCGGGAGGGTGAGAGAATTCACCAGAGCCAGAGCGGGGAGCAGAGCACGCAGAAGGACCGAAGTACACTGCTGAGGGGAGCAGCGGGCGGCAGGAGAGGTCTGCACGCCATGTGGGACCCTCCTCTGGTGGCCGGGGAGCAGCCGGGGATCGAACCGGCGTCGCAGAGGCCGCAGGCAGCTTTGCAACCCAGCGCTCAACCGCTGAGCCACCAGGGAGGCCCACTTAGCATATATTTTAGAAAGAATGAATCATATCTTTCTGTCCTTCAGGTCATTAAAGAGAAAAGAATAATTTTGAAGATTACAGGAAAGTTGCTACCCTATAATAAAGATTGTTCCTATACTTCTGTTAGGATCCTAGAAAGAGCAGATATAAAATAATGCTTTTAAATACTAAGAATATAGCTGTTTGGCTGCAGTCATAACCCTGCCTCCTATTAATTCCCAGAGAGGTCATTGTGTTGCAGTAAACTTCTGGAAAGACAAAAGTTTTATAGTTTCATAATAAATGCTGAAGGGTATGAAGTAAGCATTTTCCTTACATTTATGCTAAATGTTACCCTTGTGCTTTAATAAATAAAGCATGGTAACAGTTTTAAAAAGGGCTTTGTAGTACAGCTATTATTCCTTGAGGGATCCTAACTTTTTTTTTTTAAAGATTTTATTTATTTATTTATACAAGCACTGGGTACAGTCAGAAGCGCAGGAGGGTGAGAGAATTCACCAGAGCCAGAGCGGGGAGCAGAGCAGGCAGAAGGACCGAGGTACACTGCTGAGGGGAGCAGCGGGCGGCAGGAGAGGTCTGCGCGTCATGTGGGACCCTCCTCCGGAGGCCGGGGAGCAGCCAGGGATTGAACCGGCGCTGCAGAGGCTGCAGGCAGCTTCGCAACCCAGCGCTCAACCGCTGCGCCACCAGGGAGGCCCGATCCTAACTTTCTTTTGCTACTATTTTAAGAGGAACTGGTTTTATAGAAAAAAAGATTTGGATATGTCATGTTGGCATTTTAATTTGAAAATTCCATTATGACAAAAGCTAATTTAATTCCTCCTGATTTTTTCCTTTTAAATGAATGGAGAAGAAAACTGTTGAACAGTAATGACACATTGATACCTAGCTATTCTCTCATTTCGTCATGCAAAGAGGAAATGTGGGGAATAAATTTAATACATTAGATTTATTATTTGGGTTAGTTTTTGTTATCTCAGTTGCCATCATGAATGGATGGTCAGATTTCACCTTTACACAACAATGAAAATTAAGATCTAATTTAAATTTGGTATCAATTGTTTTTTTATGACTTTTTGTGATATACACATATACGTGTGTGTGTGTGTGTGTGTGTGTGCATACTCAGTTTTTCCTTTTTGGGATGAGATAATGTTGACCTACCTAAACTGGTAGGTAAGGGTTAATTTAGTCCCTGATATACAATATATTGAAAAAAGTCTGTGAAATTGTTACCAAAATTTCCAGTTTTTGTCCTTAGTGCTAGTGAGGGAGAAGCATTTGGTGACATTGTGCACTCTGTGGTTTGGCAGAAAAGTTATTTAATTTGAAACTGTTAGCATATTTTAATTCAGTGTTTTAGATTCAGTGTGAACATTAGACAATAAACATTGCAATTACCTGAGGGATTTGTTAGAAATGAAATATTCTCGGCCCCCACTCAATGGGGAATTTTTGGAGGTAGGCCCAGAAATCTTCATTTCTAAGTAAACTTCTAATGATCCTTACACAAGATAAACTGAGAAATACTGTATTTTTTTTAAGTCAAAGTTGAACTGCATCTGTTGTTTTTTCCCCCAAACCCAGGCCTATAAACATGAAGTTCTTTTATCTATTTTTGTAAAGCATGATTATAAACTAGTAAATGCAGCCATTATAATTTATTTTCTACCAAAAAATTATGAACAATATTGAAACCAATATCCTTTGACTTTATGATTTATTTTAAATAAAAATGTTGTTCTGATTATAAAATACATGCTTATTGTGGGATATTATGAAAATTTAAGGAATTATAAAATTGTAATAACCACTATGCTAGTTCCTAGCAATAGGCATAAATCTTATTTTGGCATGTTTCCTTTCAGTATCAGTTTCTCCATTTATCCCTCTCTCCTTCCTTTTCTTTAGATTTATGGAAAATATTATTTAAAGATTCTGTCTTGATGTTTTTCCTCCCAAACATATGAATTTTGCCAATATTAAATTACTTTTTACAAATACAGTGTTGAGTTGCTGCATCATGATCTGCCTTTTGGTTATAATTTATTTAATCATCCCCTGGATGTTTAGGTTGTTTCCAGTTATTTCTGTGAAAGAATGTCTTTATTTAAATTTTTGTCTGTTTCTGATTACTTTCTTCAGAATTGGGTTGCAATTTAAATTTACTAATGTCAAAAGGCATAAATATTTTTAACCTTTTGAATATCACCATATTGTTTTGAGAATGATGTTTACTCCAATATTTACTTCTATGCACATTTGTAAGAATGTCAGAAAGCAGCATTATTTTTGAAAAGTAATAGGGAAAGCATAGTATGTCATTGTTGTAATTATTATGTGTTTGATTATTAGTGGATTGTATACTTTTGTGCTATGTTTATCAACGTTGGCTTTAATTATTGTCTAACCCAAATTGTTCGTTTTGTTTTAGGTCTTCTCTCTTGATTGAAATGTCTATGATTTTATCTGCTTCAGTCATTCGTGTCAGAGATGGACTGCCCCTTTCTGCTTCTACTGACTATGATCAAGGCACAGGCGTGCAAGAGTGCAGAAAATATTTTAAAATGCTCTCGAAGAAACTTGCTCAGCTTCCTGATAGATGTACATTGAAAACGGGACATTATAACATTAAGTAAGACTTCAGTTTACTCCATTAGAATCAGTTGCTAAGTGGTTGTAATTTCAACGAAGATAAGTGGTTGCAGTAGAAACTAGTATTTGATTAGTTTAAGAAAACTTGTCCCATTCAAGAATTGCATGGTTCTGAACTTAAACTAAATAGTCATCATTTTATCATCATTTGTGCAGCTATTCTGTGTTTATATCTGGTTTTAGAAAATTTTAAGGTTTGCAGATTGCAGATAGTCTTCCTTATAAGTTCGTTACTGGGTATTTATTGGATATCTTATAGGTGAGGGCACACTGTAATGGAAAATATTAAAAGCTTATGTGATACCTGTCCTCAGAGAAATTAATAAGGGTTGCATTCTAATGAGAGAGTATAGCACACATCACTGGTTATTATATATAAAGAGTAAAACTGGGCAATGGAATGGAGAGTCACTTTATAGTGGTCAGGCCTCGCTGAGAGGGTGACATTTGAGCAGAGATCTGAATGGTGAGAAAGAAGGCAGTCATGGAAAGGATGCTGTGCCTGAGGAGCAGAGGTAATAGCCAGCACGGAAGACCTTCAATACAGATCAAGGCATGGAAAGAAAGTCAATATAGATTATTAACAGAGTGGCAGAAGATGAACTTAGAAAGTTAAGAATAGGACAGGTTATGTAGGAATTTGTAGGCTGTGATAAGGAGTTTGAATTGCGTCTAATTTAATAGGTAACCATTAGAGAGTTTTAAACTGGAGGGAGAGTTAGATATTCTGATTTTGGTACTGAGTGAATAATCTTGGCTGCTCTATGAAAAATGAACTCTAAGGGTGAAAGCAGAAAGGTCATTTAGGAGACTACTGGAGAAGGTCAGGTAGAGGTAATGCTTCTAACTTGAGTGATAGTGATAATGATAAGAGGTGGCTATATATTTAAGCTATATTTTGGGAGTAGCACCAACAAATCTACCCAAATGATTAAAGTGGGATGTGAGAGTAAGAGGAGACTCAAGAATCATCTTCGAATTTTTGGCCTAAGGTGCTGGGGTGGGTAATGGGGATGAAATGAATAAGACTGGAAGATTAATATTTTACTTATAAAATTAGAGAGTTCTGTAAGTCTGAGATACCCATTAGACATCCACGAGGCACTGTCGGGTAGGCAGTATAAGTTTGAAACTTAGTGATGAAAGACAAATATGGAGATTAAGATTAGGCATCAGCTTACAGCTGGTAATTAAAACCATGGGCATAGATAAGGCAACCTTGGAGAGCATAACAAACAATCAGAGAGCAGTCAACTCCTTAGCACTTTGATACTGATACATTTTGTCAGATAAGAACAAGATTTATAAGAATTATGATAGGATTCTTCATATTGCAATGAGATATGAATCATGTCCTGAAGAATTAGTACGTTTTGGGTAAGACAGAGAGGAAGACATTCCAGATGTGGGAAAGCAGGCTACCCTGTGACTTAGCATGTAGATGCATTAATCTGCTTGGCCTGATGTAGTGAAATGATGGTTTAGAGATAGTTTATGAGAAAAGTGAACTAATTAGTATGGAGCCAGATCCTGAATTTACCTGAAAGTTCATATTAAGGGATGTCACTTTGATATAATATGATATAGGGAGGTGTTACTACAGACTTGATGGAAGTGACTCAGTAATAGAAACAATACTGATATGTAGAATATAAGGTGAAATGGAAAATCTGGGAGGAAAGATGTCAACTTATAATTATGGCCTGAACTGATAAAATACGAGCGCAAATAAAAATATACCACCTGGAAAAATACTTCAAAAGACCGTTAAGTCTGATATGATTAAATATCAAAGATGATGAGAAGGATGGGACAAAGATGACTGAAGCCTTGGAATTGGATAAAATGAGGTCTTTGGAAATGTCTTTGATTACAAAGGGTGAGGAAGACAACAGAGCTCACAAGGCAGTCCAGTTGAGGTGGGGTAGACATTTTGGAATCTAGCATAGATGTTGAAACTGTGAGGGTAGAAATGCCCACTGATGCTTTCAGAGGCTCAGAATAAAACCTTAGCGAAGATCTGTAATTACTTAGATCACCTGGGTCATCTGTAAGGTAATGAGTTATTATCTTTCATTGGGGTTCCTAAAAGTTTAAACTAGAAAATGTGTTCATTGTATTTAAATATACCAGAAATGATTTCTTAGCCTGTTTCTTGCTTTCTTTTTCTTTTTTAGGAAAAAATTGAAATATTTATTTGAAAGTCAGTTTTGTTTAGTGGCAATGGTCATTCGAGTTTCAGTTATTTTATAGTGCTGCAGACAGATGTCAACATTCTAGAATATTGGCTTGAATATAAATTGTGGAGCTAGCCTGGACTTAAAAAATTTTTTTTTGCAAATCTTTTTTTGTTCCTTTACCTTATTCTTTCAAAAAAAGAAGTAAAATTTCCAATTTTACTTTTCCAATTCTGTTTGTTGTGGATTCTTTATTTGCATTCCATCTTATTCCATAAAGGATGTGAGGGATTTTTACCAAAAAAAAAAAGAAAAAAAAAAAATACATGTTAAGAGAATCATGTGAAGGGAAAAAAATTTAGAGTAATAACATTTCCTTCTAGAAATGCAAGTTAAATAGTCCATTCATTTGTTAGAAAGGGGTTACAAATATTGCTCTGAGCTTCCTGGTGGCCAAAACAAAGGGTGCTAATGGAATTTATAGGATTTACAATGTCCTTTGAATAAAAGCATTACTTTTCTGTTACTGAGACCTAATGTATATAATGAAAGACAGTGTTTGGATAACATTCTTCTGGCAGGCATAACAATGTGCATAACAATTGTGATTTTTATTATACTATTGCTTAGTGTAAGCAAGGGGCGTGATAAGGTCTAATCTGGCCTGGTCTAAGAATACAATTTAGATGTGTAAAGGAATAAATAGATTACATAGCTTTCATAACCATGCATAGTAAAGGCTCTCCATGCATGTTGTTTTTGTAGCCAAGTTTTTATTTTTTAATTTTTTTTTAAGATTTATTTGTTTATTTATAAAAGCACTGGGTACAGTCAGAAGTGCGGGAGGGTGAGAGAATTCACCAGAGCCGGGAACAGAACAGGCAGACTGACGAAATACACTGCTGAGGGGAGCAGCATGCATGGCAGAAGAGGTCTGTTGTGCTATGTGGGACCCTCGCCGGCAGCTGGGGATCAAACAGGCGGGCAGAGACTGCGGGCAGCTTCGCAGGCCAGTGCTCAACCGCTGCGCCACCAGGGGAGGCCCATGTAGCCAAGTTTTAAGAAAGGATTGAACAGAAAATTTTCAGTTCTAGTTCCTGACAAGAACCTAGATTTTATTATTAATCATTTATTAGAAATCTTGTTAGTTGGTTTTTAGTTCATTGAGGGTATTTATGGTATATGATAATTGAGATATATTATAAAATTATATGTAAAACATATAAAATTAGAAATTCATGTTTCTGGATTTACTTAAATTTTCATGTGATACCTCTTTTTCTAACCACTACCATGAATTTACCAGAAAAACTTACAGATCTTCAGTAGTAGCATAGCACAGCCTGAAACTAGAACCAGACTGCCCATCTGCTTGCCTAATCATATTTCTAAGAGCTCATCTTTCCTTCAGAACCCTGCCTTTTTGGATCATCATCTTTCTCATTACCACTATTTCATTTCTTTAATCATCCTATTCCCTTCACAAATAACCTGCAGAACTTGTTTGATGTTTTTATCTTTTTTTTAAAAAAAAAGATTTATTTATTTATACATACAAGAACTGGGGTACAGGCCAGAGTTTTGGGGGGTGAGAGGATTCACCAGAGACAGAGCGGGGAACAGAACAGGCAGATCAACTGAAATACACTGCTGAGGGGAGCAGCGGGTGAGTTAGGAGAGGTCTGCTGCGCCATGTGGGTCACCTCCCTGGCTGGGGATTGAACTTGTGCTGTAGTGGCGCGGTGAACTTCACAGGTTGCATCTTAGCCCCTTGTACCACCAGGGAGGCCCCGATTTTTTAATCTTTTTAAAAATTAAAAAAATTTTATTTATAAATTTCTATCTCTGTGACTAGTTTGTAACATAGAAATAATTGATTTGTCTTAGCTTATATTGTTTTTGATTCCTTATCTCTTAGCATTGTGGTTTTTAAATTTGTATGGAAATCAAGGTGTTTGCAGAATAGTACTGAGAACCAAAACAAAGTAAGTGTATAGTTACTGCTAAGTCAGATGACACCTCATTTTACATTTTAGTTCCTTTCAGTTGAAGGAAACATTAGGAGAGTCCCATTTAAAATAGGGCAAATTCTTTTAGTATATTGGGAAAATAATGAACTTTATAGGTTGTAGTGGTTGAATTCTTCAGTCTAGCTAATGGAGTATTTCCTGTGGAGCATGGCTTGTGTGGACACAATGCCTAGCCTATATATCGTAGTAACAGCTAACTGAGAGATGTTATTTTGGGGATGTGGCAGTGTTCAGAGTGCCATGGAGGTAAATCTTCATTTTTCTACAAAATTCTTCCACTTGGGTCGGGTGTGTGTGTGTGTGTGTGTGTGTGTGTGTGTGTGTGTGTGTGTGTGTTTTCCTGTTACATAATGAAGCTCTTTCTATATACAATTGTAAGGAATCCATCTGTTTCTTAAGTTGAAGGATACTTTTCTTAAATTGTAGTATATACTTTATAAATTTATGCTATTAGAAGTAGCAGTGACTAAAGCAGTAGTTACAAGCCATATGAAGAATGTCATAAATTATTAAAACTTTGAGATTGGTTTGGAGGTGTTTAAAAATCATAGTGGTAAACTTGAGGTTTCTTTAAACATTGAGACAGTGATCTTATAAAAAGCCAAACTCCTTTGGAAAGGTCCTACTCTATTGTGAATTTTAATGCAATTAAATTCCTTAGTTTTTCTACTGCAAATTCATTTGGAGTCTGTTAATGACTGTGAGCCTCCATTGATTCTCTCATTACAGAAGGATTTACTTTCTACATATTTTTCCCCAAACTGCTGCTTCCAGTCAGGAATGCTATTTTAGACTTATCTACCTTTTGGGTTTAGTTTCTAGCAGTGCTTTCCTTTTACCCTTTGTTGATATTTTTTGATTATAGGTGTAACAACTTTAACAGTGATCCAGTTATTAAGTAGCTGCAATTGCCAGGCACTTTACTTACATTATCATTAAATTTGGCAACAGCTCAATGAATGGTTAATAACTGAACTCTTCTCCATTGTGGAGGGTGGAAACATAACCTTACACTAGCTTAAGCAAAAAAGGATATTGTGAAGGGTAAGATGGTTTAGGGATAACAATTAATTGGAGCCAGGGACTTAGTTCCAGTTTTTCCATTCTTCTTTTTTGCACATGGGTATTTTCCTTGTTTGGAAAATGCTATGCAGAAAACTCGGTACTTCATTCTAGCTGAGCAGCCCCTCTCCTTTAGTTGGTCTTGCTGTACGGACCCACTGCTGGACTGACATTGTGGTCACAGGGCTGAGGTACTCTTAGTTGGCTACTCCTGGATCATATGCCCACCCCTTTGATGGGGAGTTTTTAATCAAAGCCATATAGAATAAGTAGTGAGGCTGGAGATAATTCCCCAAAGGGAAGACGAGATGGGATCCTGAGCAGATAGACATTATAATACCACCAACCCTATTTTACAGGTGAGGAAACTGAGACTCAGGAATGTAAAGAAACTTGTTCAGAATTACGAAGCTAATAAATGCTAAATCAGATCAATAGTCATTTGGTTTCAGCATTCACATTAATTATTCTCTGGTAAAAGAGAGAGTTGCCTCCTTTTGCCTTTAACCTTTTCTCTTCAGGGCACATTCCTAATTCTGATTCTCTTCATTTTGTATGGAAAATAAAATTAACCAGGGAAAAGAATTAACTGACCTGACCCCCTCCCCCCTTTTATGGTTGAGAAATAATGAGGAACAGTACATGAATGAAGTCTAAATTTGATTGGGGGGAGGGAGGGGCGGGGAGAAGAAGGACTAGAGTCAAAATAAGTGGGGAGGTGCAATTGTATGGGGAATATAACCAAATGAAAATGCATACATTGTGCAAAGATGAAAAAAGATGTAAGAATTATATAAAATAAAAAAAAATTTGATGAGAATTATTGTCTCATCGTAGACAGGTTTTGATGGGGAGGGAGCTTGGCAGAAGAATGCTGTTTCTACTGTTACTGTAAAATCTCCAGATTTCAGCACCGTATATACTAAGTATGCTCTTATGAACTGGTCAAGGAACCTAATTACACTTACAGTAGTTTCTGTGGGAATTGAGTTCTAGGTACAGTAAGCTTCTGGACTACGCCAACAGATAAATTAGTGATTACTATGATTGGTTATCTAAAAAAGCCAGGATCTTCGTACTCTGGTATATGAAGTTCTTTAGGGTTAGTGGCCAAAAGTGAATCAGGAGTAGGTTAACTCTGCAGAAAAGAAAATGAAGCATTTCAAAGGCAAATTTGGCTTGCTTTGTGTTTTATCCAAACCTCTGGCAGTGTAATCACCTTTGACCACTTAAAATCATCTGATTCTCCATGGCCTTACTGTTACAAGTCTCTATCACATGGCGTATTGCATATTACTACTTTCTTACTTAGTGACTAAGTGACTTAGTGACTAAAATGGTTCTTTTATTCATGTTTTAGTTCTTTACTATTGGAGGATAATTGGAAATAGGCTGCATAAGAGAGGAGCTGTGAGAAAATATGAAGTTCCTGGAAGAAAGTTCCTGGTGGACACTATTGTTCCTGAGTTCTCTTTCTGGTTCTGATCTCCTTACTGTCACACTAATGGCAAAGACTTGTCATTGTGTTTCCTATTAAACATAACTTGTTGGTAATAAAACCCGTAAGGTATACTCACTTTCATAAGGTGAAACTTTTTTTAAAACTCTTAAGTGCCTGTATGTCACGTATCTTCCTATTCAGACCTGGTGATATCATAAACTTCCTTTCTACTTTTTTACAGGGCAGAATCTTCCAACCACAGGAAATACTAAAGTACTAGTGGGTTAGTGCACAAAGGGTGGGACATTTGGAAACTTTTTTTTTTTTTTAGTGTAACAGTGATTTCCAATGATTTGATAGGGTTTGGAAATCAAACTATCTATCTATCTATCTATCTATCTATCTATCTATCTATCTGTCTGTCTATCTATATTTAAAAGTGTGATGGGGCCTCCCTGGTGGTGCAAGGGGTTAAGCACTGCACTATGAAGCAATCTGCAGCCTCTGCAGCACAAGTTTGGTCCCTGGCCAGCCAGGGAGCAACCCACGTGGTGCAGCAGACCTCTCCTGACTTGCCTGCTGCTCCCCTCAGCAGTGTACTTCGGTCAGTCTGCCTGTTCTGTTCCCCATTCTGTCTCTGGTGAATCCTCTCAGCTCCTGCATCTCTGGCCTGTACCCCAGCTCTTGTATGCATAAATAAATAAATCTTAAAAAAAATAAAAATTAAAAAAAAAAAAGTTTGATGATGGGTGTGATGTGGTAATATGCACCTGAACGAGGGTGAGTCTATCATTTACAATGTTGTAAGCCAGTGTTACCATAAAAACAATTCTAATATTCCCTGCCCAAAAGTTTAAACACTTTATTTTTGAGAATGGAATTTCAGTATGGAAGGTTCTATTTTTTTTTTTTTTTTTTTATAGAGGCATGTTTTATTTATTTGTTTGTTCATTTGTTTTGTTTATACATGCACTGGGTACAGTCAGAAGCACGGGAGGGTGAGAGAATTCACCAGAGCCAGAGCGGGGAGCAGAACAGGCAGAAGGACCGAAGTACACTGCTGAGGGGAGCAGCGGGTGGCAGGAGAGGTCTGCGCACCATGTGGGACCCTCCTCCGGTGGCCGGGGAGCAGCCGGGAATCGAACCGGCGCCGCAGAGGCTGCGGGCAGCTTCGCAACCCAGCGCTCTACCGCTGCGCCACCGGGGAGGCCCGGAAGGTTCTATTTTTAAAACAATATTTTTCTTTTAGTAATTTTAGTAGATTAGACATGGAATGTCCAATTGGAGAATTTTTCTTCACTTAGGAAAGGTATTCACTGGGCAAATGTGGCTACAAAATATAAGCAGATTTTCCTATGTATAATGGTATAATTGCAGATGAAAATTATTTGTAATACAAATATTATTGCTACCTCAATTTATAAATACTTATGTACTTTGTCATTCAGCATGCTACAAAATACAGTTTGTTTCTTTGTTTTGTTTATCATCTGTTTTAGCATTTCTAGTACCACGCCTCTCAGAAAAAGACAGTAATCTAAGAGCCAGTAAAGTAGAATGCTAGACATATGCTAGATCCTTGACTATTTGCCCTGGAGAAGATCATTGCTTTCATTAATTAGTTTAGTGCCATAGATCAGAATTATCCTAATAATGTTGATGTTTAATTGGTGTGTATGAAATTTCTTTCACAATTGATAAAATTAGATAGCAGAAAAAGTTTAATGTGTACAACCACCTGTTCATTTTGTTGAACTTTAAGAATCATTTGAGGTATTGTCTCCTTAGATACATGACTGAACTAACTTTTTTTTTGAATTAACTTTTTAATTAAGTGATTGAGAGGGTTAATTCCCCCATATTTGGTATTTGAACTTTGCCAACTTAACTGATTTAAGACACTTGGTGCTGGAAGGACTTAAATAAGTTCCTAGTGTATGTGCAGTGATGGGGAACCAGAGATGTAGTATGTAAAGCACTTAGCAGAAGGCTTTGCTTATTATTAGTTTTCAGTAAACTGTACCTTCAGTACTTACTATTACTGCTACTACTCTTCCTGCTCAGCAAAGCAGGACAATGGCCAGATTGTCTATAAAATGTGAACTAAATGAACAGACTAACGCATACACAAACTGGTATGCCTGTAGCGACTTAGACTATTTCATAGGATTAGTCCTCTATGAAATGGTGGGAGTCTTTCATTCTGTCCCAGTGGTAGTTGTATTTTGCATTTCAAAGATAGCATCATAAGGCTACTTTCACTATGGAATGTCATTATACTATAGAATACTTTATAGCCTTTCCACAGTATTATGCAATTATAGTAAAATAGAGACTTTGGAATAAAGATTGCTTGAAAATCCTAACATACAATCCTAAAAAACATAGGTTTCCTTTATATCACATGCAATTCTTAAGGTAAATTTAGTACAAACAAGAGAAACCATATAGGATGAACTGTCAGGAAGGTGTCTGGTTCACTCTATTAGTAATAGGAAAATCTAGTAAAAGCCTGTCATAACACCAAAAATTGAGTCCCAAAACTAAAGTCATGTTATTGGAGGATAATGAAATAACTCCTAGTTAGCCACTTGGGACTTCCAAATATATGAAAGCCAATCACCAATTGTGTTTCTCCCCCTATTCAAGTTACTGCAGGGTATTTTTTTTTTTCAAAGATTTACTTATTTATGCATACAAGAGCTGGGGTACAGGCCAGAGATGCGGGCAGTGAGAGGATTTACCAGAGACACAGTGGGGAACAGAACAGGCAGATTGACTGAAGTACACTGCTAAGGGGAGCAGTGGGCGAGTTAGGAGAGGTCTGCTGCGCCATGTGGGTTGCTCCCTGGCCGGCTGGGGATCTAACTCGTGCTGCAGTGGCTCCGGATCACCTCATAGTGCAGTGCTTAACCCCTTGCTCTACCAGGGAGGCCCACTGCAGGGTATTTTTGAATGTTAATGACAGGTCAAAGAATTTTGATGACAGTGAAGATTTTTTTGGAAATAGAAAATTACTTGGGAAAAATGTACCTTGACTCTTAATTTAGTTGAGAGTTAAATTTAATTATTTTGTAGAAAAATGCAGTATTATGAGTAAACATATTGATCCATAAGAAAAGGAGCATTTTTAGTTTGTAAACGCTATCTACATATAAATAGGATCCTAACTATCTTGAGTTTTTAAGAAAATGCTCTGTGTAATTCTCTAAGTTAATTTTACAGCCTACTAATAGAGTTGTTCCTTGCAGTTTGGAAAATGTGGTATCAAATGACTGTGTATTAAGTATGACTTCAGAAAGGAATTCCAGGAGCATTAAGTAAGACAACACAATTTTACCAGTGGTATATCCCATGTATTAAAGTGTAGTTGATAGGGGCCTCCCCGGTGGCGCAGCGGTTGAGCGCTGGGTTGCGAAGCTGCCTGCGGCCTCTGCGGCGCTGGTTCGATCCCTGGCTCTGCCACCGGAGGAGGGTCCACATGGCATGCAGACCTCTCCTGCCGCCCGCTGCTCCCCTCAGCAGTGTACTTCGGTCCCTCTGCCTGCTCTGCTGCCCGCTCTGACTCTGGTGAATTCTTTCACCCTCCCGCACTTCTGACTGTACCCAGTGCTTGTATAAACAAAACGAACAAACAAACAAACAAATAAATAAATAAAGCATGCCTCTATTAAAAAAAAAAAAACAAAACCAAAAAAAAAAAAAGTGTAGTTGATAGGTGCGAGTCTTACATTGTTTGCCAGACAAGGATAGTCTTTCAAGAAAAACTCACTGAAATGATACATAAGAAATTAATAAAATAATATGAATTACTTGAGGGATAGAGAATTGGCTACCTGTGGGTGGAGGTGGGGATAAGGCAGTTTAAGTACAGTATTTCCTTTCATTTTTCATTCTTTTAAAATTTGAATTATATGAATATATCCTAAAAATTTAAAATAAGTACTATATATTGAGAAGAAATGCGAGGAGGGGAATGCCAATATTTATCAGCACTTGGCAGTAAGGATTGTTATGATAGGTTGTAGTGTATGGCACAGGAAGTGGCCTCTATGCTCTGTCCTTTATCTCAGTCAGCTGTGTTCACAGTACTATGAAAGGATCTGAAAGGGTAAACCTGTGTCTTGTGCTCTCTCCTTATTAGAGGGGGTATATACTGTGTTCTAGAAAGTTTTCCCCGCATTAGGACATAATTTAAATGTTTCGGTACTTAAGCAGAAGGTTTTTGTTTTTAATTTTTAACTTGCTACTCAGAAATAATTTCAAACTTACAGAAGTTTTATAAATACGAAAAATACAAATTACGTTTATTCCCCAATTCACCCTAACATTTTATCCCATTTGTTTTATCATTTTATCTACCTATCTGATTTATTTTTAGCCATTTGAGAGAAACTTATAAATAACAAATACCATGTCCCTTTATTCCTAATGACTTCAAGTTATGTTTTCTACGGTTAGGGACAATCTCTTACTAAACTGTAGTACTGTTATTAGTTCAGGTAAATTTAATATTTATACCACATTTCTGCCTGTTTTTTGTTTCTGTCATTTTGTCAGTTGACTCAGGAGTGTCCTATGTGGACAGGGATGCTATAGCATTCCTTCCCCCACATCCACCTTCCCATCCTCGTACAGGATCCACATTAGAGTTAGTTATTGCATTTAATTGTCCTTGGCCTTCTTTTATCAGAAACATTCACAGCTTTTATTTCATTACCATGTAGAGGATTTGCTCTGAATCAATGAATGACCTCAAGAGGTCTAACCACCTTGAAATTTGGTGCTAACTTTTGTGTTGTTTGGATATCTTTTGGGGGGAGATTGTCTATATCTTTTATTGAAATATTCTATAGAGTTCTTGATTGAAATAGGATTCATTTCTACTAGGTTGAAGGATTAGACCTTATGCTATCTGTCAACCTTATATATTTATTTGAATATTCTTTGTCTTGCTTTCTACCCCTGACTGATAACTGAAATTTTCAAACCATAGTTGTGTGTCCCCTTGTAGGTACATTCAGTCTCTAGGCTGTTGTTTTTAAATTGCAAATGAAAATAGTATTATGGTCCCTTTAAAATTTTTTGCTGGAATATATAATAAATGTTAATATCGTCATTGCCACTGTAGCAGCAGTTTATGGTATATAGAACCAGCCTTGTGAAGCAACGAATTACCTTGATTTAATTTGAAATTTTTAAACCAATGTTTTTTACACTGTAGTTTTATTAGCTCTCTGGGAGTGAGCTACATGATGTTGTGCACTGAAAATTACCCAAATGTTCTGGCCTTCTCTTTCCTGGATGAGCTTCAGAAGGAGTTCATTACTACTTATAACATGACGAAGACAAATACTGCTGTCAGACCATACTGTTTCATTGAATTTGGTAAGGGCCTGATTTTTTTTTTTTCGTTTTCATTATCCTGTTTCCATCATCTAATACTGGGGGTCAGGGGTGAAACTCAAAAATTCTGCTATCTTGATTTTGATAGAATAGTTTAACAAATGGTCTATAAATTATGGCATCATCTTCATTTAGATGTTTATTAGGAAAAGTTGTATTGGAGCTGTGGTGGGAATTGTAATTATTGGCCCAAAAAATTAATCCTGGAGGATAGTTCCTCAATGATAAACTTACAAGCCAGAAATTCAGAGTTTTGCTTATGTGATAGTCTTTTAAAGTCTGCTTATGTAGAACAGAGGTTGGTAAACATTTTCTAGAAAGGACTAGATAGTATATATATTTTAGGCTTTAAGGACCCTGTGGTTTCTGTCGCAGGTACTCAGTCTTGCTATGGTAGCTTGAGTGCAGCCATAGCAGTACATTAATGGATATAGTTATAATGAAACCTTATTTTAAAAAAAACAGCAGGCTAAATTTGGCCTGTAGGCATTGCTTGACAGTTGATGTAGGAGAAAAAGAAAGTAAAATCAAGTTGTAAATAATGAAAATAAAATAGGAAGATATTTAGAAATATTTTTATTGATTTCACTAAATTATTCTTTAAAACATTTTGATGGTGTAAGCAATAAATAAGAAAACAGGTCTATAAGAACATGCAATTTACACTGTGTGTTCTGACATAATTATAACTGGTAAATACTGACAATATTTTATGAAATATGAATCCTTATAAAAATTAAGACTTAAAATTAGAGTTTGTTTTTGTAATTCCTTCAAGTAGATATAATAGTAGTAATATTCTCACAGTCATGTAGTGTTAAATTCTTAATTTATTTACAATGATTAATTTCTAGAGTGAAAAAGCTAATGACTCCATGATATATTAGCCATTAAACACAAATAACATTAGAACATTCCATGACAAATTGAATAGTTTTGGATAACAAATTAAGCTATTTATAAAATTTACTGTCCATAAACATCACACTCTCAAATGATTTACTTAACAAATGACTGCAAGGAAATGTATTTTTTATTTTACATAGATAACTTCATTCAGAGGACCAAGCAGCGATATAATAATCCCAGGTCTCTTTCAACAAAGATAAATCTGTCTGACATGCAGACAGAAATCAAGCTGAGGCCCCCTTATCAAATTTCCATGTGTGAACTGGGGTCAACCAATGGAGTCAAATCTGCATTTTCTGTTGACTATAAAGGTGCTGGTAAGATTTCTTCTGGTGAGTTCTGGATCTCGATATTTCATTTAAAAATATTTTGTAAGACATGAACTCTTGAGAATGAATTACTTTATTCTGATTTTGTAAAGCATGTACATGAGAGAATGTAGATGTTCAAAGTAATCCCATCCTCCAGTGGTTTATATAGTAATTTACCAGATACATAGCTAACCAGGAAAATACTTTTAAACAACAGTCTTAGAGGAACTCTTGCTAGGGAAACATTTAAAGTTTCTTTGTGAAGTGTTTTTCTAGAAATGAGTAATAGTTTATCTGTAGTATATGTTTATAGGCATATAAAGTTCTTTGCATTATGTCAAAATGATTACATTGAAGACCAGAGATTTTGACTATCACAGAAAATATGATCATCTATCAAAACCTCCCCGCCCAAACAAGGAATACCATGATCCTCATGTTGAAAACTACTTAAAACTGGAAACCTAATTATTTTAAAAGGTAGTATATGCCATTGCTACATTCTTTGCTTAAAATTTTTTTTTCTTATACTTTGAGTTAATATCTGTTCTATATAATGGCTTCCAGTTTGTCTAAGTTCTGTGACCTCTTCAGTTGTACCAGTATAGCATGTTAGAACGTTGAAGTTAGCAACTCTGCCATGCTTTCTATCCTGTTAGTTTGATTGATCTCAATAAAATATCTATGATATCCTGAAACACACCCCATCCTGGAAGCTCTGTATGTTTTAGTGGCACTCAGGACTGAACACAGTTCTTCACTTTTGGTTTGATAAATACAAACTATGGAAGAAATGGTGAAATAGACTTCACTAAAATAATTCAAATAATTCAGAAAACAAATGAACAAGCAAGTAAGAACTGTGAGAAATAAACTTCTGTTGTTTATAAGCTTAAAAAAGAAACCACTTCATACATTTAAAAGGACAGAAATAATACTAAGTAAGTTCTACAACCCCAATGGAATAAAATTAGAAATTCATAACAGGAAGAAATTTGGAGACTCACAAATATGGGAAAATTAAATAGACTCCTAAATATTGAATGGGTCAAAGAATAAAGCAGAAGGGGAATTTGTACTTTAAGAATATTGAAAAAAGACAACATATCAAAGTTTATGAAATGTACCTAAACTGGGCTTAGTGGAAAATTTATAGCCATAAATACCTATATTAAAGAAGAAGAAAAAGAAATTTTAATGAAACCTAAAGCAGGAAGAAAGAAGGAAATAGAAAAGGCTAGAATAGAAATAAAGGAAATAGAAAAATCATTGAAACCAAAAGCTGGTTCTTTGAAAAGATTAACAAACTTGACAAGTGGTTAGATAAATTGACCATGTTAAAAAAAAAGGGGGGGGGAGAGAAACTGTTAGAATCAGAAATGAAGTAAATGAAGTAGGGACACTTCTAATTATCTTACAGAATTAAAAAGGATTTTAAAGGAGCATTATGAACAACTGTATGACAGTTAATTAGAAATAAATTCCCAGAAAGACACAAACTACTGAAACTGACTCATAAAAAAAAAGATAATATGAATAGAACTGTAACAAGTATGGAAATTGAATTAATAAAACTCACTTAAAAAGACAATCCAAGGTTCAGATGCTTTACCAAACAGTTAAAGAATTAACCAGTTCTTTACACATTGTTAACAAAAATACAAGAGGAGAACACTTTCCAACTCATTCTTTGAGGCTGCATCCAGATAGGAGATCCTTACACCAAAACCAGATAAGGACATCACATGTTAAGAAAACTATAACCAATATCACTATAAATATCAGTTTTGTATTCAGCAAAATGCTAGATAACCAAATACATATATTGTATATATTGTGTAGGATACAGGGGTCTGACACAATTTATATTTTTTTAAAGATTTATTTATGCATACAAGAGCTGGGGTACAGGCCAGAAATGCGGGGGTGGGAGGGTGGGGTGAGAGGATTCACTAGAGACAGAGTGGGGAACAGAACAGGCAGACTGACTGAAATATGCTCCTGAGGGGAGCAGTGGGAGAGTCAGGAGAGGCTGCTGGGCCATGTTGGTTTCCCTCTGGCCGGCCGAGGATCGAACTCGTGCTTTAGAGGCAGTGGATTGCTTCATAGTGTGGTGCTTAACCCCTTGCACCACCAGGGAGGCCCCTGATATAGAATTTAATCTAAAATACAATCTTCCTGAAGTTTTTGGAGATCAAACAAGATTATTATGAATTACTGGATGGAGGCCCAGGGAGATGAACTTAATATTTGGATCTACTTCATGGGGCTTTTACCAATTCTGGAGAGAATAGTTTAAGTAACTCAAGACAAAGGAGGCAGGGATTAGAGAGCAGGGTCCACCATGGTGATGAACCTCACGAGTAACCCTTTTTGGGAGGGATAGCTTAGATGTCTGCCCTTAGGAATGGAATAGACATGAATTTATTGCGGCTTAGTTTTGAGTCATTTTGGTCTCTAGAATTGCCTTGAGCTTATGCCATAGTATTATGCTCAAGAGATCCTGGCAGAAGCAAACAGATAGCTTACCTGGAAGATATATTCTCATAAGCTACAACTTATAACTAATATATTTAAAATATAATACTTGGGAAACAAATATACATAACCAAGCACCTGAATAGATTAAACTATATGAGTGGAAACCATTAGAAATAAACACATATACAAGATCTCATAGAAACCATGGAAACCAGAAGGCAATGATATGTAAAGGATAAGAGAAAGTAACTGCAAATGTAGAATTCTGTCCTTACCAAAAACACCTGAAAGAATGAAGTGACAAGAGTGGATGTCCTTGTTTTGTTCCTGATCCTGATCTCAGGAGGGAAAGCATTTAGTCTTTCACAGTTAAATATGTTAACTTGGGGATTATGTAAAACTTTCTTTATGAGGTTGAGAAGATTTTTTTATATTCTAATTTATTGAGTAGTTTTTATCAGGAATGGAAGTTGTGTTCTTTCAAATGCTTGGTCTGCATTTATTGCAATGTATAATTTTTTATATGGAAAATAACATTGGTTGCTTTTCAGATGTTTAATCAACCTTGTGTTTCTGTAATGTTATCCCTTATGTATCTTCATATCTAACTTGCTGAAGTATTAAGATATTTTATATATGTGTTCGTGAGGAAATTGGCTTCTAGTTTTCCTTTTTCAAAATGTTTTTGTCTGATCTTGCTGTCAGGATAAAACTGAAAGAAGAAATTAGGAGGTGTTCCTTCTTCAATATTGGGAAATATGTCTGTTGAATTTTCATTTCTTCTTTAAATGTTTAGTTCCATGAAGTCTTTTGAGCCTCTAGTTTCCTTTGTGGGAAGGTTTTTAAACTGCAAATAAAATTCTTTGATGGATGTAAGATTATTCAGGTCATCAGTTTCTCATGAGTGATTTTTAATAGTTTGTTTCTTTTAAGGAATCTGCCCACTGTAAGTTTTTTAATTTTGGATTGTGTTATCCCTTTAATGTTTATACCATTCTCATTTCTGACAATTTTTGTCCGAATGCTCTTATTAGAATTTATCATTTGTATTGATATTCTTAAATAATCAACTTTTGCTTTTATTGATTTTTTAAATTTTTGTTTTTTATTTTTGTTCTGACCTTTTTTTGCTTCCTTCTGTTTATTTTGGGCTTAATTTGCTGTTCTTTTTCTCTTCGTAAGGTAGAAGTTGAGGTCATTAATTTGATAACATGCTTTCTAATATAGATAGTACTATACAGTTTTCCACTAAATATTGCTTGATCTACATCTCATAAATTTTAACATACTATTTTTCACTTTAATTCTGTTCAAAATGCTTCTTAATTTTGCTTTTCTTTGTGATTCATGGGTTATTTAGAAATTTGTTAGGAAGTTTAACTAGAGATTTTCTAGGTACTTTCCAGTTGTTCATTTCTAATTTAATTCCATTGCAGCTAGATACCAATTTTGTATTGTCTTAAGCTTTTTAAATTTATTGAGACTTGTTTTATTCTCCAAGGATATGGTCTATCTTAGTCAATTTTCTGTTTCTTTTGCAAAGAATGTGTATTCTACTGTTGGGTGATCTAATGTCATTTAGATCAAGTTAACTGATAGTATTATAATCTTTTTTTATAAGCTCTTTTTGTCTACCTCTATTAATTATTGAGAAAAGGTTATTGATATCTCTGACTAGGGAATTTATATCTTTTTCCTAGTTGGCCTATCAGTTTTTATTTCATGTATTTTAAAACTTGTCATTAAGTGGTATATATTTAAAAGTGTTTTGTTATCACTTTGAAATTACCTTCCTTATTAACTCTGTAATCTATTAGCATAATCATTGCATTTTCTTTTTTTAAAATTAGTGTTGGAATGGTGTCTCTTTATCCATCCTTATTCTTTTAGCCTCTTTGTGTCTTTATTTAAAATGGTTCCTTTTAGATATCTTATAGTTAGGTCTTTTTTAAAAAATCAGTTTGACAGTATCTGCCTTTTTATTTACGTGTTTAGAACATTTACATTTAATGTGGTTTGATATAGTGGAATTAAATCTATCTTGGCTGTGATTTTCTTTTTTTCTTCTGGCTTTTGTCATTTTTCTCTTTTGTACCTTCTTTGGTGTTGATGTTTAAAAAATATATATCCTGTTCCTTATTATACCTCTTTCTTTGTTTTTGTGGTGGCTTTGAGTTTTATAGCATAAAATATGCCAGATATTTCACAGTAAGGTCATTAGGTTCTGCCATGACCTACAAGCAGACCAGGAACTAGTCCCCAAAATGAACAGGTTTTTGATTAAGGGCCTTATCATTGCTTTAGAACCCCTTGGAGCCTCATTTATCTGGGTTTTCTACTGGCTCAAAATAATCATTCTGCCACAGATATTTTGAGTGACACTAGATCCACAAGTCATAGGTTGACTGACAAAGGACACTGTCATGTAGACTATCCTTTTGTTATTCAGTAATTGTTATTCCTCAACCATTGTTATCCAGTAAATATGTTGGCATAGCATACCCAAATCTGTTGCTTTTCAAATCTAGAAAAGCATATTGAATATTGTATCTTTTCTTAGTGTATGGGTTGCAAGGTGCTTCAACATGATCTTTACTTTAGTCTTTTAACCACCAAAAACTTGACTGGAGCAATAGGATCCTATAATATTGTAATTATTTTTCATTATCTGACAAACATGTATGACAAACATCACAAGTTAGATGACTTGTGATGACCTTCAAATCCTATCAACATGAGGTCATCAATAAAGTAGATCAGTATAATGTTCTATAGTGTGTTAAGTCTTTATAGGCCAAGGCTCTGCAAACTTTTTTTGTAAAGGCTCTGCAAATCTGCAAACTTTTTCTGTAAAGTCTCTGCAAACTTTTACTGTAAAGGGTCAGATGGTGACTGTTTTAGGTTTTTACAGTTTATATGATCTCCGTTGCAACTAGTCAACTCTGATGCTAAACTATAGACAGTATATTAAAGGATATGTGAGCCTGAGTTGCAGTAAAACTTTACTTACAACAATAAATGATGGGTTGGATTGTTGGATTTGGCCTGTGGGTCATTAGTTTGCCAAAACCTGCGATAGACTAATATCTGGCATTGCATTTGGTATCACCTGTGTCACCAGGGTAATGCACTGATGTCGCTATTAGTTAAGAGCAGGTGCTTCTGATTTTCTATTAGGATAGAGAAAAAGGTGCTAGCAAATTAGTACATACATGTCATGGACTTGATTTGTTCCATAAGGAGACTGCATTTGGAAAAGAATGTGCAATTGGGGTCTATAGTAATCTGCCATCCTCCTCTAAGATGTATCCATTTTGGAGACTTGAAGAATTAAATGGGTATTTAATTGGAATCACTATCCATGCATCTTTTAAGCCTTAGATGGTCACAGGTAGTTATCCTAGGGATTAATATTTTGATGATGTTTGAGTTGGGTATACTACAAGACCTCTGCTGTCCTTTCCTTCTCTAGTGGTTAAATTCCATATGTCTGATAGTTAATTTGCTAAGAATGTCTGTTTGTTAACCCATATTCTGAATCCAGGAGGAAATCTTTGTGGACTTCTAGTGAGTCCTGGACCTGGGATGCGATGGTGAAGGAAATCGGACACGGGGGACTGCTGTGAGCAAGAAGCAGTGATTCTCTGTTTTTCTCAGCATGGTTATATAGGAATCATGAACAAAGACATTTGCGTTTTTTCATAAGTCAGAAAAAGCCAAAACAGCCTTGCCTCGCATGCTATGTACATGAGCTCATACATACACTGCATATGTGAGGCCTTGAGCTTATTGAACATGTCTGCCCTAGTGAGCCTCTGTTGCTAGGTAATGATTGAGGAGACTCCCAAGGACAAAGCAAGTTTGGGGTGTCCCTCCTGAGTGGTTTTCCTCCCTGGTGTATGTGAGTTTTCTTAAACGTTTCGGTCAGCCCTCTCCCTGTCCTCAGGTCACCTCTCGATCATCCTCATGCAACAATCTTAATTCAGATTTGGGGTCTCACTTGACCCAGCATGAGGCAGACTCAATTAGAAACTTCCACGATATTACTTGACTCCATAAGTCATCATTCTGACCTGTAGACTACAGTGGTATCTTGTATCACCTTAGAGCAGGCACTTGGAAAATGAGAGAATGTGGGATTTTTTTTTTTTCAAGAAAGAGAAAGAAAAGTTTTAAGAAATGGAGGTTCTTGAACAAATTCACATGTAAGCCATTTTAATAATAACTTCAAATTTGTTTTAATTCAGACTAAATCTGTGTAATGTTTTCCATTGTTCCTGAGTTTTGGTATGTTTTCTTGTTTTGTTTTTCTAGATAAAATTATTTATTTTGGAATCTCTTTAATAGCTATTTGATAGACATAATTTTTCCAGTCTTTTTCTCTATTATATCTTATTTTTCATTTCTTTGCTTTTTTCTTTTTAACCTTTTTACCCATCTCCCTGTAATCTGGCATGAATGTTTTTCCTCCATGTTACTGTGTTCTGAAGTTTACAGATACCATGCTGTTTATCACAAGGTCAGTGTGTTCAATACTGTGTCCCACCTTTACCTTTTTTGTCGTATTTTTTAAACTTTTTTTTAATGGATATACATATACAAAGTAAACAGAATAGTGTAATTAGCCCTTATGAACCAGTCACCCAACTGCAATAACTATATCATTATTTTGTGATTTTTGTTTCATTTATACTTATTCCCCACTCATTCACTTGATTTCTTTTTTAAGGGAAATATTCATGTACTTTGCTGTAAGGTTTTGACAAATGAATACATTTGTATAAGCCACACTCTATTTTAAAAGATAGGTTTTATTATTATTCACATATGGCAAGGCCAACAGATTAGGGAATGACTGCCATTTCCAAAAGAAGGGAGCACATCATACTACGAGGGACCACATGGGGGAGCAGCAATGTTGGTCAGGAGGCAAAGAAATGGGAGGAAATGTGGACAGCAGCTTTTATTATGATTTCTCCAGGAAGGAAGAGGAGAGGCAGGGTACACAGGTTTAGGATTGTCCACTTTGAGCAATTTCAGTGGGCTCTGGTACTTAGGAGCTGTCCTTAGTCATCTGATAATCTGATACTTGGCCTGAGTTCATTCAAGCAGGTTAATAGTGGCCATGAGTATGAAAACATCATGGAGGGGAGGTAGTTAAGAATATGGACTTTGCATAAGTGGATTTGCTTATGAAAGGTACTCTTGCAAGTGAGTTATTTGCTATTTCTATGAATTAGATCCTAAGAAAGGCAGTTATGGATAAATAATTGGTCACTTTGCCTTTTTTCACCTATATAATTTTCTGGACAATTTGTCATATGCCTGAAAACACTACTCTGGTGCCCCACAAGGAAAATCAATTCTCTCTCCCCTTCTCCCCTGCCCTCCACACTCCTCTTATAGTCTAACAGGTGTTTATTGCTTTTTTTCTTCCAAAGATCTGTGCAAAATATTGGGGGACATTTTATAAAAAATAGTATATTTATCTGCTTTCAAATTGGGAAAAGGAAATATAAGCCAAGTTAGTAATATATAAGGTAAAATGTGATACAAGTTCTAAAGAGGTTAAAAACTAAGTTTCTCTTTCAGGCCTTTGGATCTTGAAGGACAAGCAGGCTTTTAGCAGGAAGTGGTGGTAAGAAAGAACCTCACTGGTAGAAAGAATAATGTGTTTTGTACCATACAATTAGTTTCATTCAGTCATAAATCAGTATTAAGTTATGCTCATTTAGATAGGATTAACCTGAAATCTTTTATGTTCCAAAACATGTTTCTCCATATACTTAGGACATCTTTATATGACTGTACCTATAGGGACTGTGTTGTTATGGTGAAGTTTGAGTTTTAGAATGTTACCATTTTTTAAAATCTTTACTGTGACTGACTTAATACTTCATCAATTAGTTTTCCCTCTTGTCTCTTCAGTTTCTTCTTCACTGAATTTTTCCCACCACCAAGTACATTAAAATCTCTTTCTCCACCCCAATAAAGGAGAAAATAATTATTTCTCAATCCTTTGTGACACCAACTACACAGAGATTCCTGTAGCAAAATTCCAAAGTGGGTATGTATGGAAACTTCCCCACATCAACTAGCAGTTCTTGGATACCAGCAAGTTGACAGAGAATTCAACTGAATTCTGACACTATATACTAGAGCCAGTGTTAGATTCCACAGAGTAAAGGCTCACGCTTTCAAGACTGTCCTCTACTTTTTTAAAATTATTTTATATAATTCTTACATCATTTTTCATTTTTGCATAATGTTTACACTTTCATTTTGGTTATATTCCCCATACAATTCCCACACCCTTTTTCTGACCCTAATCCCTCTTCTCCTCCCCCGCCTCCCACTGTAGTGTGTCTCTGGTCTATAGTTGCCTGTAGATTTTAATTTTTACTTTATTGCAATCTTTTCCTGCTCCCTTATTTAGGTTTTCTAAATCCCTGCTATGAGTGAGACCATCTGGTATTTTTCTTTTTCTTTCTGGCTTATTTCGCTGAGCATGATCCCTTCCAGTGCCATCCATGTTGCTGCAAATTGCATGAGTTTATCTTTTTTGATTGCTGAGTAATATTCCATTGTGTATATGTACCATATATATCACATCAGATGTCCTATACTTTAGATGCCAGTTGCAAGCCCACACTGTCAGTTGTGATTAACTTGCATTAATCAAGGGTTCCCAGGATTCCTGGTAAAGTTCAGTTAATTTGTTGGAGCAGCATGCAGATCACTGATTTATTACAAAAGATGTAACTGAGGGATAGCCAAGCTGAAATCTCCAAAAAAACCCAAAAGGAGATACTTCATAGAGCTTTCAGGTTGGTGAACATGTGGAGATTTGGGGAGAAACGGAATGTCTGGAGAAGACAAGGAAACTCCATGCCTTTCCCTCATACCTTGCCCTGTACATCTCTTCAGTTTGACTATCCCTTAGTTACATCTTAGTTACTGGAGATATCAGTCTGGATTTTACGTTCAACCATATTTCTGAAACTGGTTTATAAAGGATCAACATTCATGTAGTCAATAAACATAATAAACATTTTTTTTTTCCTTTTCAGTTCAGATTGTCTTTGACCTATCTGTTGGCACTGTTAGCTATGTCTTTCTTGATAGTCTCATTTTTTAGGCTTCTGTGGCTTTTACTTCCTTTGGTTCTTCAGTGTCTTTCCCTGTTGCCTCTTCCTTGTAAAGGTAATATTTGTCAAGGGTTTGTCCTTGACTCATTTTTTCCCTTGGTAATCTCATAATTTTAGTAATCATCATCAAATGCTACAGATGCAGACTCCATCTGTCTCACCAGTTCTACTGCCCTTCCATTCTTCAATTGCTTGTTAAACATTCCTCACCATTACTTCAAGTGTGATATGTTTAAAATGTTCCCATTTTCAGTCAAACTTAGTTGTTTTTTTTCCCCCAATGGGTCTTTTGGTAGCACTCTTCCCTTTCCAGTCACTCACATTTAAAACCTTGGCATTTTCTTTTATTTTTTTCCCCCTTTATTTCCCATATCCAATTAGTTTCCAAGGGTAATAATTTTAACTTCTATACTGTCTCTCACCTCATTCTTTTCTATTTCTACTGTCACTATCCTTATTTCAGTCAGTCTTTTGCTGTGACTTCCTCATGAACTCCTTAATGTAGAATTGTAAAAGAGCCTGGATTTTGCAGTGAAACATACCCAAGTGCTAATTGTGAAGATGGCACTTACTAGCTGTATGACTTAGAGCAAATTATTTAACCTCAATTTACAGATGAGAAATTCCAGATACAGAGTAGTTACTTCTACCTCATGTACTATCTCATTTTGAAGGATAAATAGGATGACTTGTACCTAGTGAGAAGGCATTGTGATAATATTTCTCCCTACCTATTTTTAAAAAATTGATTTATTTATATATACAAGAGCCAGGGCGCAGGCCAGAGATGGGGGTGGGGGGGGGGCGGTGAGAGGATTCACCAGAGACAGAGTGGGGAGCAGAACAGGCAGACGGACTGAAATACACTGTTGAGGGGAGTATCAGGCAAGGCAGGAGAGGTCTGCTGTGCCACGTGGGTCACCTCCATGGCTGGGGATCGAAGTTGGGCTGCAGTGGCTGAAGATAGCTTCATAGTGCTGCGTCTTCACACCTTGCACCACCAGGGAGGCCCTCTCCCTACTTTTTATATCTTTCTAGCCTGGTCATATGAGTAAGGCTATGCTTAAAGAATATTAATCTATTATTCTCTTGCTCTTTAATGTTCTCCCACTCTCTGATTTGCCCATAATTTTCAGCCTTGTGTTTCAGATTATCTACTAATTTGCTTCAGCCTCCCTTTCTGACCTTATTTCCTCTTTCCCTTTGTAAACATCCACTTGAGCCAAATAAAACCACTAACAATGCCCAGTAGCAAATTGGTTAAGAGAATAGTCAGGCTACCTGGATTTGTTTGTTTATTTAAAAAAATGTATTTATTTATTCATGCAAGAGCTGGGGTGTAGGCCAGAGGTGCAGGAGGGTGAGAGGATTTACCAGAGACAGAGTGGGGAGCAGAACAGGCAGATCCATTGAAATACACTGCTGAGGGGAGCAGTGGGTGAGACAAGAGAGGTCTGCTGCGCCATGTGGGTAGCTCCCTGGCCGGGTATCGAATTTGTACTGCTGTGGCTGCAGATTGCTTCATAGTGCTGAAACTTAACCCCTTACACCATCAGGGAGGCCCAGGCTACCTGGATTTAAATCCCAGGTACTTATTTGGCAAATTATTTAATCTCCCTAAGCCTTAGTTTTTGGTGTGAAAAAAGCCAGGATTATTATAGTGCCCACTGTATTGGGCTTTTAGAAGGAGATCGTGTGTATAAAACATTTGGTGCCTGGCAAACTGCCTGATCATTGAGAGCAACCACTGTTAATAGGAAGTAATAGTAGTTGTTGATGTATTTGTTTCTTCCATCCCCATGCTCATTCTTTTCTCTGCATGTTCTTTCTTATTTGTACCTGTCTGAATTTTATTTACCTCTTAAAGATCTTCCTTGACTCTCTTACTCCTGTGTGTGTCACCTGCTTCTCCCTATTTTCCCTCTTCAGAATTCTTTAAGTCTTTGAGTTTAGGATGCTTGTTACTTTTATATGCTTAATGTGTCCATATTCTTTTTAGAAGACTGAAAGTGCTTTGAATTGTATAATTCATATTTTGTATCTTCTAAAGCATAGTATCTTATACAGAATTGTGCTAAAAAGTATTTGCTGAATAAATATGTTAATTAACCAAACGGCTCTTTGGTTCCAAGGGATCCACTTTCACTTTTCTAGGCCCTTTTGTAAAATCTTCATTAATCATAGGTATATTTTCAAAAAATTTAATTTTGTCATGAAAATGCCATTATTGGGCTTAAGGAGACTAAAGAAAAGCTATTATAACAGAAGACAGTAATAGCAAAAACAAAAACTGAGCAGGTGGCATGCTTTGAATTAAGCAAAATTATTTTTTAGACATTAGTTATTGTATCACATCTACTGTATACCAGGTAGCATCAATCATGGTGCCAAATTGGAGTATGAAGGAGACATTCGTAGATAATAATTGATCTAAAATCTGCTTTTACTGCAATAAAAAATAACATAACTTAATGAATTCAAGTAGATTGAATACCTTGTTCAGTTAAACAAGACATTGTCCTTAAGGAGTGTCACCCTCATATTGTGCATAAATGGACTTTTCTCTTGGTAATCATTCCCACAGGCCCTGGGAAAGAGGTGGGGCGGGAGTAAGGGAAGTTCCACTTGAGAATTTTTTTCCCACAGTGATTTGGCATGACTTCAGCTTGTCCTTCAGCATAATGCATGCCTTGTCCTTGTAAAAGGAAGCTTTTTGTTTGCTTTCATGCCTTTACAAATACTTCTTCTGGTCATTTTTAGATGACTTGTAGGTGGTATGCTATCATTATAGAGAGGGTCTTCAAGGCCAAGAGGCAAGTGTTAGAGACTTTATTAGACACGTTATTGATTTTTTAGACAGATATTGATCAACCCATTTCAATGGCAATATCTTTCCATTCAAGAATGGCCATACCTTACTTGACCATAAAAACCTAAGGACTTAGTTATCTTACAGTATATTATTTGGAATTTAGGGCAGGGTAGACTTTTTTGGTATACTTTAGAAGTGTGATTTATGTAATCTGTACAGTTGTTAGATGATTTTATACTTGATGCCCATATAAAGGGTTTTTAAAAAATATTTATACAAGAACTGGAACAAGCCTGGGGTGGGGGGGGCGGTGAGAGGATTCACCAGAGACAGAGTAGGGAACAGAACAGGCAGATGTACTGTAATACACTTCTTTGAGGAGCAGTGGGCGAGATAGGAGAGGTCTGCTGTGCCATGTGGGTCATCTTCCTGGCAGGGGATTGAACTCATGCTGCAGTGGCTGCAGATAGCTTCATAGGCTGCGTCTTAACCCATTGTGCCACCAGAGAGACCCAAGGAATTTTTTATTAGACACCAGTTCTCCCCTACTGCTGGAAAGAAGTGGGGAGGGATGCAGGTGGGATGCAAAACATGACTAATTGGTAGAACTATTGCATACATTTTTAAATTGTAAGATTTTTTTTCTCTACTGAGATAAAACTTGGTATTAATACTTTACAAAGATGTTTAATTTTTGTTTTCATATCAAAATCTCAAGGAAATTGAGAGAACACGCAGACAGCTTAGGCATAGAAGAAATTTAAGAAACTGTTACCCTGTAACATTTTCTGCTGAACTTAAGAAACAAATACTTTTTTGTATTTATATGAATTATTTAGGGAAACCTTTTTGCTGTAATGACTAAATATAAGTTGCAGTAATTTAAACCCTTCCTTATATTAATGTTCCACCTCATTAGCTTCATTGTTAGGGATTTTATACTTAAGAGATTTAAATAAAATGATCTAAATGTAGTTTTGTTGTCCCTGTCTCCTTCTGTTTCCCTCTGTCTCCTTTTTGAGGAATAGATGATTGTATATTTAGTTTTGTGTTTTCATTTAGACTCTTGTTAATTCTATTAAGTATAAGAGGATAATGGAGGGAAATTATTGTGTAACTAAATGTCTTTTGCTGCCGAAGCCCTGACAGGTAAGGGAATGTGTTTGTGACGATAAACTGGTCATTTCATAAACTGACATTTTATCATTTTTACTTTCAAATGGTCATCAGAGATCAGGAACTTCATAGCTGCGTTCTATTGTGGAGTTCAGAATGGTGATTACATATGAACTTTCTCATTTCCTGTGGTATATATAGCTCTGGAACCCAAATAAGGAAGAGCTTTGCTGAAAGCAAACTATGTGTATCCTTAAAAATGTTTTCTAAGCATTTTCAGAAAAAAATAAGGATTATACAATGAATTTCCAAGCAAAGTCACCTTTGCAAATATTTGCAGCTACTTGCAAATGGTAGACATATTTAGGCAATAAGGTTTTTTCCTACATGAGTTACTGCTCAATGTGAGCACTCCTTAGCACTATATACCCCAAATGCACATTACATGTCTTTGTTAAAAATGTAGAGAAAAAAAGTTAATTTAACTTGAAGTCAGGGGAATGAGGCTGTCATGTAGTCAAACATTTTGCATTAAAAATATTTTTACTAATGTTATTAAATAATTTTATCAAGACCAATCTGTATTTGTTCCCATTTAAATTGAGCTGTGAATTTCATCTTGTATACATTTAGGTAGTAATGTGAGTTATTGATAATCATTTCTAACCATTTCTTTTATTTTCCAGCTCACCAGCGACTGGAACCAGCCAGTCTGTCAGGAATAGTGGCTTTTATCCTTAGTCTTTTATGTGGAGCTCTGAATTTAATTCGAGGCTTTCATGCCATAGAAAGTCTCCTGCAGGTACTGTGCTATTTTTGCAATTTCAGTTGATATGCCTATTGATTCTACTTGTTTCACAATTGATTTGGATTGATTTGGATACTAATACAACTTACAGTACATGCTCAGATTCTGTATTCTTTATACTAACCTTATTTTTTTCTAAAAATACTGACTTCTAGTTGGATTCTTTGACTCAACACATGTTTGTTTATTTCTCTGGGAACCCCCCAAGATATGTGTGACATGAAGTTTCAGAGTCTAGAGTTGAATTGGAAAGGTGAAGAAGTTACAGGTAATTAACAAATACACAGAATTTGGAAGAGGCATTGTCAGTGTGAGTCAGGATAGGAGAAGGTGGTTCTGTGGAGGAAGGTGAGCTGGACCTGGAAGGGTCTGAGTAGGTAGGGAGGAGCACAAGAAAGAGGAGGGTCCATGGTTTCTGTCCCACTCTGTGATTCTTAGTCATCTGCTCTCACTGCTTCAATGTGGGTGCTATCTGTGAGACACTAATTCTTTCAGACACTGCAATTGTTTTATTTTCCATTGAAGTTTCTTCTGGAGACTGCAGCTGTCAGAACATACTTTCTCTCTTATCTTTTGGTAAGCTTTTGAAACTTCCTTTCTTAAAGTTTAATACATTTCAGGCTATACAACTTTCCTCTCCTTGTTTCTACTCATTTCCCCTGAAGATGCCACTCCCACATTATAAATCAGTTCTCTTTTTTTCAGGTCAGCATTAAGCTCAGAATACCATTCATAAAAAGCCATTAATACACCTTGTATTATGTTTTAAAATATATTCTGGGCCTCCCTGGTGGCACAAGGGGTTAAGCACCCCACTATGAAAACTTATATCCACATAAACAGCACAAGAACACATATGTCCATTTTATTTGTAATTTTAAAAAGTGGGAAGCAGCTGAGATGTCTTTCAAAAGGTGAACTGGTAAGCAAACTGTGGCAATCCTTACAACATATTATTTGGTCATACAAAGAAATGAACTCTAAAAGATATGGCTAAACTTCACATGCATATTGTTTAATGAAAGAAGCGAGTCTGAAAAATAACTACATGCCATATTATTCCTACTATAACATTATAGAAAAGTCAGAAAAACTATAGAGACAATATGTAAAAATAGTCATTGTCAGGGATTTGTAGGAAGGGATGAATGGTTGAAGCAGGGAATTTTTAGGATAGTGAAACTATCTTCCTTGTTATTAAAGTGGTGATCATGTTATACATTTGTCAAAATCCATGGAATGTAAATATGAGCAGGGGAAAGAGCTGGTGGGAATTCTCTTTAACATCTAACTAATTTTCTGTAGACCTAAAACCACTCAAAGATAAAAATCTGTTACACATACACATAGCATTAAACACTAGAAAAAGGAGGAACATTCTTTGGACTTTAATGTTCTTTCATTAAGAAGGACTCCACTTGAGAGTTCAAGTAGGGACTGTTGCATCCAATTCACTATGGAAGTGGTGGCCGAGGCCTTATCTTCTCATGGAGGCGCTTGGTCTTCTTCACATAGGCCAGATGGAGACCTTAGAACCCCAACCAGAATGGATCCTGGCTTGGGAATGTGATTTATGTTAAGGTGAGACGTAGTTTTTTGCCCTTTGAGAACATTGAGAAAGTCAATGAAAGACATACAGACCAGGTGCTTGCACTCCCCAGTCTCTTTTAGCTCAGCCCCTTTGTTGAGCTACCCTCAACAAAAATGGCCTGGGAAGATGACAGTGTGCTTCAAGTAGCATTAATTTGCATTAGGAAAACTGGAAATATAACAAATTAATAAACATGGTGGGAACTGGAAAGATAGAAAGCAGAGAGGGAATGAGACTTCACATTATATACCTTTTATATTTATTTTTTAATTATATGAATATATTGCTTTTTAGATCTTAAGTAATAAAAATGACCTACATAAACAAGAAAAAAGGACTTTTGTTAAACAACTGAATATATTTTTAATTAACAAAAATGTTATGCATAGTGTAGATAAATATTTTTGTGGAGTGCAAAGAGAGCCTGAGCATTTTGCCTGGGCTTTTATAGCTTCTTGCCTATCAAGAGTCTTAAGTTGCCTAGAACTTTCATGATTGGTTTTAAACAGTTCTCTAAAATATTGATAGTAAGGTATGAAAGCAGCACAGGGTAAATTATGAATAGGGAAAAGGTTAGAGTGATCTTTTTATTATATATCCACAATATAATATGTAAATATTGTATAATTTAATTTGGGGACACTCTCGATGCTTGTCTCTTTGAAGGGGTGTCTTTCTCTTGATTTGGTACAGGACCCTTTCTTCACTCTTTTCTCCAACAACAATTCTCTCTCACTTGATCCAGAAAACTAAATGGTCCATAAATATATTGGTCCAGGAATTCTTAACTGTCTGAAAACAAGGGGCATCTGATTATGTTGTCAGATTAGCATTGTTTTATTTTATTTTTTTTTTATTTTTTTTTTTTTAAATATTAAATTTTATTTTTATATTTCCCCATACAATTGCAAACGCCCCATTCTGACCCCAATCCTTCCCCTCCCGCTCCCCACCCCCAAAAAGTGTCTCTGGTTCATAGTTTTTTGTTGATTTTTATTTTCACTTTCTTATATTCATTTTCCTGGTCCCTTATTTAAGTTTTCTAGATTCCTGCTATGAGTGAGACCATCCGGTATTTTTCTTTTTCTTTTTGGCTTATTTCGCTGAGCATGATCCCTTCCAGTGCCATCCATGTTGCTGCAAATTGCATGTGTTTATCTTTTTTGAATGCTGAGTAATATTCCATGGTATATATGTACCACATCTTCTTGATCCAGTCATCTATTTTTGGGCATTTGGGTTGTTTCCAAAGCTTAGCTATTGTAAACAGTGCTGCTATAAACATAGGAGTGCAGGTGCTCTTTGGAATTGATGTTTCTGTGTCCTTTGGGTAAATACCTAGGAGTGGAATTGCTGGATCATATGGAAGCTCTATGTTTAGTAGGTCCAGAAATCTCCACACAGCTCTCCATAGTGGTTGGACCAGTTTGCACTCCCACCAACAGTGCACAAGAGTTCCTTTTTCTCCACATCCTCGCCAACATTTGTTGTTGCTAGTTTTTTTAATATGTGCCATTCTCACTGGTGTGAGATGGTATCTCATGGTAGTTTTGATTTGCATTTCCCTGATTACAAGTGATGTTGAACATTTTTTCATATGTCTGTTGGCCATTTGCATTTCCTCTTCAGAGAAGTTTCTCTTTTAGCTCTTCTGCCCATTTTTTGACTGGATTATTTTCTTTGTTGTTGCTGAGTCTCATCAGCTCTTTGCAGATTTTTGTGATCAGTCCTTTATCATTAGTGTTGGGTGCAAAAATGTTCTCCCAGTTGGTGGGGTTTCTCTTTGTTTTTGTTATTGTCTCTTTTGCTGTGCAGAAGCTCTTTAATTTGATGTAGTCCCAGCTGTTTATCTTTCTCTTCACTATCACTGCTTTGGGTGATGTGTCTGTAAAGATGTCTTTGATGTGCAAATCACGTAGTGTTTCGCCTATATGTCCTTCTATGTATTTTATGGTTTCAGGTCTTATGTCTAGTTCTTTAATCCATTTTGAGTTGATTTTGTGTATGGTGTGAGGTAGTGGTCAAGCTTCATTCTTTTGCATGTAGCGACCCAGTTTTCCCAGCACCATTTATTGAACAAACTTTCTTTGCTCCAATGCATAGTCTTTGCTCCTTTGTCAAAGATTAGTTGACCATAAATCTGTGGGTTTATTTCTGGATTTTCTATTCGATTCCATTGGTCTGTATGTCTGTTCTTGTTCCAATACCATGCAGTTTTGATGATTATGGCTTTGTAGTATAGTTTGAAGTCTGGGAGTGTGATGCCTCCATTTCCTTCTTTTTTTTTCAGTAGAGCTTTGGCTATTCGGGGTTTTTGGTGATTCCATATGAATTTCATCAATAATTGTTCTATTTCTTTGAAGAATGACATTGAGATTTTGATTGGAATAGCATTGAATCTGTATATTGCTTTTGGTAGGATGGCCATTTTAATAATGTTTATTCTTCCAGTCCATGAGCAGGGGATGTCTTTCCATTTCTTTGTGTCTTCTTCTATTTCTTTTAACAGTGTTTTATAGTTTTCTTTGTATAGGTCCTTTACCTCTTTTGTTAGATTTATTCCCAAATATTTGATTTTTTTTGTTTCGATAATAAAAGGGGTGGTTTTTTTGATTTCTTCTTCTTCAGATTTATTGTTTGTGTATAGGAAGGCTACTGACTTTTGCGTGTTGATTTTGTATCCTGCCACTTTACTGAACTGATTGATGAGTTGAATTAGTTTTTCTGTGGAGTTTTTGGGGTTCTCTATGTATATTATCATATCATCTGCAAATAGTGATAGTTTGACTTCTTCTTTTCCTATTTGGATTCCTTGGATGTCTTTCTCTTGTCTTATTGCTCTGGCTAGGACTTCCAGTATTATATTGAAAAGCAGTGGTGAGAGTGGACATCCTTGTCTTGTTCCAGATCTTAATGGAATTGCTTTCAGCTTTTCACCATTGAGAATGATACTGGCTGTTGGCTTGTCATAGATGGCCTTTATGATGTTGAGGTATGTTCCTTGTATCCCAAGAATTTCAAGGGCTTTTATCATGAATGGGTGTTGCACTTTGTCGAAAGCTTTCTCAGCATCTATTGATATTATCATATGGTTTTTATATTTCTTTTTGTTGATGTGTTGGATAACGTTGATTGATTTTCGGATGTTAAACCATCCTTGTGCCCCTGGAATGAATCCAACTTGGTCATGGTGAATTATCTTATGGATACATTGTTGGATTCTGATAGCTAAAATTTTATTGAGGATTTTTGCATCAGTGTTCATTAGGGAGATTGGCCTATAGTTTTCCTTTTTTGTGTTGTCCTTATTCGGTTTTGGTATTAGTGTAATATTGGCTTCATAGAACGTGTTTGGTATTGTCCCTTCCTTCTCAATTTTTTGGAAGAGTTTGTGAAGGATAGGCATTAATTCGTCTCTGAATGTTTGGTAGAATTCATTTGTAAATCCATCAGGTCCTGGGCTTTTGTTTTTGGGGAGGTTTTTAATTACCATTTCAATTTCGCTGCTTGTAATTGGTCTGTTTAGGTGTTCTATTTCTTCTTTATCTAGCATTGGGTGATTGTAGAGTTGTAGGAATTTGTCCATCTCCTCTAGATTGTTGAACTTGTTTCCATATAACTGTTCATAGTAGTTACTGATTATTCTTTTGATTTCTGCTGTGTCCGTTGTGATTTCTCCTCTTTCATTTATGATTCTGTGTATTTGTGCTTTCTCCCTTTTTTCCTTTGTGAGCCTGGCTAGGGGTTTGTCTATTTTATTGATTTTTTCAAAGAACCAGCTCTTGGTTTCATTGATCTTTTGGATTGTTTTTTTAGTTTCAATTTCATTTATTTCTGCTTTGGTTTTTATTATTTCTTTTCTTCTACTGGTTCTGGGGTTTTTTTGTTGTTCTTTTTCTAGATCTTTGAGCTTCGAGATTAGGTTGTTTCTTTGAGTTCTTTCTTGTTTTTTGATGTGAGCTTCTATTGCTATATATTTTCCTCTTATTACTGCTTTTGCTGCATCCCATACATTTAGGATATTGGTGTCCTCCTTGTCATTCAATTCAAAGAATTTTTTAATTTCTTCTTTGATCTCCTCGTTAGTCCAGTGGTCTTCCAGTAGTGTGGCTTTTAATCTCCATGAGGTAGGATAGTTCCTTGCCTTCTTTTTATGATTTATTTCTAGTTTGATGCCTTCGTGGTCAGAAAAGATGGTTGGTATGATTTCAATCTTGGTGTATCTGTTGATGTTTGTCTTGTGCCCCAGTATGTGATCGATCCTGGAGAATGATCCGTGTGCGCTTGAGAAAAATGTGTACTCCGTTTTTTTTGGGTTTAGTGTTCTATAGATGTCTGTTAAGCCCAAATGCTCTAGGTCCTTATTTAGAGCTTTAGTTTCTTTACTTATTTTTTGTCTTGTTGATCTATCCATTGTTGATAGTGGTGTGTTGAAGTCTCCCACTACATATGTGTTTTCTCTGATGTCTGTTTTCAGAGAGGACAACAGTTGTCTGATATATTTTGGTGCTCTTTCGTTTGGTGAGTATATGTTAATGAGTGTTATTTCTTCTTGAAGTATTGTCCCCTTAATCATAATGTAGTGACCATTGGGGTCTCTTTTTATTTTCTTGAGTTTGAAGTCTGTTTTATCTGATATAAGTATAGCTGTTCCTGCTTTCTTTTTTGGCCCATTTGCTTGTAGGATTGTTTTCCATCCTTTGACTTTGAGCCTATTTTTATCTTTTGTAGCTAAATGTGTTTCCTGGAGACAGCAAAAGGTTGGGTTTTGTTTCTTAATCCAGGCTGCAACTCTGTGTCTTTTTATTGAAGAGTTTAGTCCATTTACATTTAGAGTTAATATTGATATGTTAGCATCTGTATTTGCCATTATGTTTGTCTTTCCTTTGATTTTATTTATTTATTCTTTTAATAACTTTTTTTTTTTTTTTTGGTCTTCTTTCGTTGTTATTCGTCCCTCTGAGGTTCTGGCTTTAGGATTCCTTGTAGTATTTTTTGGAGTGGGGGTTTAGTCGCAATGAAATTCCGGAGTTTCTCTTTGTCTGGGAAGGTCCATATTCTTTCTTCATGGAGGAAAGAGAGCTTTGCGGGATAGAGTATTCTTGGTTGGCATCTGTTTTCTTGGAGTCTGTTGACTATGTCCCTCCACTCTCTCCTTGCCCGTAGTGTTTCTTCGGAGAAGTCTGATGTCAGCCTGATTGGTTTTCCTTTGAATGTTATCTGTTTCTTCCCTCTTGTCAGCTTCATTATTTTTTCCTTGTCCTGGATTCTTGGGAGCTTTACTATTATGTGTCTTGCTGTGTTTTTCCTTTCGTCGTGGAAGTTTGGTGTTCTTCTTGCTTCTTGTATATCAATTTTCAGCTCCTTCTTCTCATTTGGGAAGTTCTCTTCAATTATATCCATGAATATTTTCTCTGTTCCTACATCTCTCTCCTCTCCTTCTGGAATTCCTATAACTCTTATATTTCCTTTCCTCATGGAGTCAGATAGTTCCCGAAGTCTTTCTTCATTCTTTTTCCTTCGTACTTCTCTTTCCTTTTCTGTTTTGGTTCTTTTTATTTCTGTGTCTTCAAGATTACTTATTCGTTCTTCCATTTCATCTATTCTGCTTTCATTGCTTTTCCCAGAGTTCTTTAGTTCCTCCATTAATTCTTTGATCTCCTGCATTTCTCTTACTTCCCTCTTTAGGGACTCAATTTCCTTCTTCTGATCTATCACTTTTTAATCATAGCAATTTTAAATTCTCTTTCTGGAAGGCTCAGAAGTTCTTCCAAGTTGCTGTCGTTGCAATCTGGGGAGTGGTTTTCTTTTTGTGGTGTGCTTCTTTCCTGAGGAGTTTTTAGGTTGCGTGTGGTTCTTCTACTCCCTACTGTCTGTTTTCTAATTTGTCGTATGCGTTGGGACACTGTGTTGCTCGGACTGACTGACATCTTGGGTGAACTTCTCCGCTCCCCTCTGGCTCTTCCAGGAGCCATCTCTGTCTTCTGGGGGAGCTTTCTGCTGGTTTTAGGCAGTTTTTACTGAAGAAATGTCCCTGTTCTCAAATGGCGAAGCTGGATGCAGTCCCTGCGCCTCCGGTTTCAGGCACACTCTTCTGCGCACCCGGTCTGCCCCGGACGTGGGTGCCTGCTCCCTCTGTGGGCTCAGACTGCTGGTCGGAAGGGGCCTGGCGTGGAATAACTTCCCGGCTGGCCACTGGGTCCTCCAGAAACCTTCTGCCCTTTTCAAGCAGTCTTAAGAAATGTCCTGTTTTATAGGGTGTTAGTGACTTTTTTTTTTCCTGGTCGCTAGGTGGCGCCAGAGATCTCTCCTATTGTCCTTGGGGGGCTGTTTTTCGCCTCCCCCCACCCCGTGGGACAGAGAACAGAGCGGGAATGGTAGGGTACACCTCAACAGCTTTGGGGTGCTGTGTCTGCCTTGTGCCCCACCGTCGTGGAGAACCCACGCCCCGAATTTTCGTGCCCCGGGTCTCAGTTCAAAGCCCTCAGTTCCAGGACGCGGGCTGTAGCCCAGTTCAGTGGCGCGGGAATGGCGCCTTTTGCACAGCTCCCGTGCCTGGGCGCCTGGTTCCTGCTCACTCAGGGAGGGACCTTCACCTCAGTGAGGACCTCCGCGCGTCTCCCCGCAAGCCTAGGTCGTCTCCCCGCAAGCCTAGGTCGCAGGCGCGGGTACCTGGGCAGCCGCGATTCCGGTCTGCACTTGCTTTTCAAGCGCGCCGCTTTTCCGCGCAAGCTTACCGGCAGCCCGGGCTGTGTGCGTGTCTCCCGGAGTCTTTGTTCTTCTCTAATGGCGCCCGGATCCGTTCCCTCACCGCCGCGGTGGATCCTGCAGGGTTCGCCTCAGCTCCCGTTCACGGGGTGTGGTGGCTGCAATAGTTCCTTTCCACGCACAGTCCAGCTTGCTGCGTCGTTTGTTCTTGTGGGCCGTTTTGGTTTGTTGTTTCCTCCTCTCTGCAGGTCGGAGAGTGCCGCCTCTGTGGGCGGGGGAGGGGAGCAGGGTTCTGCGCTTCCCTCCCTTCTAGTCCTCTTTTATGGCCACTTTCTTCTTCGGGCAGTTCGCTGGCGTCACCCGTTTATCTTCCGTGTCCCAGTTCTCACTGGGACCTGCCGCTTTTCCTCCCTATTAACTTTTTTTAATGGGAGATCTTACTCGCAGCGTCTCCTCGCCGCCATGTTGCCTAATTTTCTTCAGATTAGCATTGTTTTAAATCATTGTTTTGACATAGCCCACATATACCTAATCAGTAGCTAAGTTCTTAGAGCAGTGGTGCTCAGGAAGAGGAATGAGGAAACAACAGAGTACAAAGTTGTGGGGAATGTAGTCTATAGCTAGTTTGTCATATATGACAATATATATATATTTTTTTTTTTTTGAAAAATTTTCCAGCAGATTCTGTTCCTCTCACCTAAATGAGAATCACTACTTGTGGATATTCCTGGGCCAAAATTAGAGATTCTCATTGCTCCAGTAATTGGGAATTTTACAGCTATATAGAGAAAAATGTTTGGCAGGTGACTGGTGCTTGGAAATACTTTGTTTTGTTATGAGAGTAAATGAGGGAGCAATATGTAGCGTGTAGCAAGAGGATCTACATGAAAGGAGCTGCTTTCTGAAGATGTTGGTTCCCTAAAGGATAAAATGGAAGATAGATCTGAAAAAAGGAGAAAATGAAATACCAGAATGCAGAGGGGCGTTGTGATAAACTTTAAGCAGGGTAAGATTAGCAGTGCAAGCTAAATTTATTTTAACAAGAATAGGCTTTGTAGTCTGAATTAACCTGAAAGAAAATATATAAAAAATTGGTGACTTAAGGTTTTGCACTTTTAATTTTTTTGCACTTTTAATTAGAGTCTCTTTTAGCATTGTCCACATCTTATACAAGATAAAAGGCCCTCTTTATTCTCACTAAAGCCATTGAGTTTTAAGTTATACTCTTAGTCTTCTCTTTGGTTGATCATTATATTTCATGTTAGGAATAACCACCAATCTCTTTTTAGGTGATCTGCTATGTAGATGTGAGTACAAATTCTAGGACATAGTGCTTAAACCTTGATCTGTTTTTAAGTTACCTGAAGTGGAATTATTCATACCCTGGTAGTGATAGAGGAGACAGGCAGTACCCAGCTTAAGTGACCTCAACATTTTTCTCATGTGTGATTTAAATGTAGAGGATCTACTTGAGAATCATATTCTTAGATATAGCTGGAAATATGTAGTATATTTCCTTAGTGTGAACAGCATACTGAAATTAACCTTAAAGTTTGCTTTTTTTAAAAAAATGTATTTATTTGTGCATACAAGAACTGGCATACAGGCCAGAGGTGTGGAAGGTGAGAAGATTCACCAGAGACAGAGTGGGGAACAGAACAGGCAGATCGACCAAAGTACACTGCTGAGGGGAGCAGCGGGCAAGTCAGGAGAGGTCTGCTGTGCTATGTGGGTATCTCCCTGGCTGGGGATCAAACTCGTGCTGCAGTGGCTGCAAATGTCTTCATAGGTTGTGTCTTAACCCCTTACGCCACCAGGGAGGCCCCTTAAAGTTTGCTTTTTTGAGGCCATGAATTCTAAATACTTTTTGAGTGCTAAAAATGATAGCCACATTTCTCTTCTAGTATGTAACTTGGTGACTGAGGCATATTTAAATTTGAGAACCCACATACATCAACATTCCTATCTGTTGTGAATGTTGTTTGAGGATTCAATATAAGCCTGTTTCTTTCAGATCAATAATTGCCTCTTAGGGTGATAACAAGGGATTTATAAAATATATAGCACTGCAGTTTGTCTTTGGTACCTAAGTTCAAACTGGATAGATTTAGGGTGAGTAGAATTTTTCTTAAGTTGATAAATTTGATTTGGTGTGTTCACAGTAATGTGTAAATTAGATTATTTTCACCCATTTCTTAACTTTGTTCTGAGTTTCAAGATGTTAATAAGTTTATTGTGAATTGGCACCTCATGAACGCTTAAGCTTTTATCACATTGGGTTTATATTGGTTGTGTTCCTTTAATGATTCACCCTGAAACAATGATATTAATTAGGTTGATGCCAACCTAGAAGTAATTTCCATGCGCTGCCTTAGAAAAAAATCGAGTGTTCTGATATAGCAGTAGAAATGCTGGCCCGTTAGGATACCTGGGGGTTATCGCCCACTAACTAATTTTGTGACATTGGGTAGGTTACTTTAACCTCGTGGATCTCATTTTTGTATTCTGCAAGGTGGAAATTTTAGACTTCATAGATTCAAGGACCACTCAGTACTAACATACTAAAACTGATTCTAAAATTGTTTGTAATGGCTAGTACAAAGCAGAAGTAATCAACTTGCTTTTATTCCTTAAGTACTTTATTTCCCATAGATTATTAATACAGTTTAAAGAAATTGCACATATTAAAACTATTTTTAAGTGGCATAACTGAACTAAAATGTGGTGCGTGTTTTCTTTCAAAAGAAATGACTGTTTTCCTGATTCTGTGCATTGCTAAAGAATTAGGGAAAAAGGGCCTCCCCTGGTGGCCCAGCGGTTGAGCACTGGTCTGCAAAGCTGCCCACAGCCTCTGCGGCACCAGTTCGATCCCTGGCCGCTGGCGAGGGTCCCACATGGTGCGACAGACCTCTCCTGTCATGCCCACTGCTCCCCTCAGCAGTGTATTTCGTCAGTCTACCTGTTCTGTTCCCCACTCTGGCTCTTGTGAGTTCTCTCACCCTCCGGCGCTTCTGACTGTACCCAGTGCTTGTATAAATAAATAAATAAATCTTTAAAAAAAACAAAAAAGAATTAGGGGAAAAAAGCATGAAGAAAAAAAAATCACCCTCAGATTTCCTATGTATTTTATATGTATATAAAATACATAATACACTTACATAACATATTTATGTATATAGTAATGTGTGTATATGCATGTATGTGTTATATCCATTATATAATTTTGCCCCCTTTTTTCACTTAAGATTAAAAAAGGGAATATTTCCCAAAATTATTTTTTTAAGATTTATTTATTTATGCATACAAGAACTGGGGTATAAGCCAGAGATGTAGGGGGTGAGAGGATTCACCAGAGACAGAGTAGGGAACAGAACAGGCAGACTGAATGAAATACACTGCTGAGGGGAGCTTGGGCGAGACAGAAGAGGTCTGCTGCGCCATGTGGGTTGCTCCTTGGCTGGCCTGGGGATCAAAGTTGTGCCGCAGTGGCTGCAGACAGCTTCATAGGTTGCGTCTTAACACCTTGCGCCATCAGGGAGGCCTATTTCCCAAAATTATTACAAGTATTTTAACAGTATCATATAAATATATTGTGTGGCCATTATATGAAGCTTCTGCTTACCTCTTCATATTCACCTTTAAAAAAAAGTTCTTCCCCTTGGTTAGTTTTCAAAGCAACATATTGGTACCCTAGCATCCTCCAAAAGTGAATGTGGCATTTAAAAAGTTTTTAACTCCTTACTGCTGTACCATCTTTCTCTGCCCCACCTTCCTCTAGCCTCTGGCTATCCCCTCACCTACATTGCACCTGCTGCTTCGTAGGCACTTTTCTCTCAGCCATAAGCATGTTGTAGCCTACCATTCTTTAAAAAAACAAAACTGAAAAAAAACCCTCGATTTATGTTTCCTTCTAATGTTTTTAAAGCAATTACTACCTTTGTTGTCCTGCTCCTTTATCTCTAGTTGTTTACTGTGATCTCTCTTCTGCTCTGATAATTCTTTCAAACACCAACCATTATGCTAACCAGTAGTCTTCTGATTGCCAAATATTGCACCTACTCTTGAGGCCTCTTCTTATGTGCCCATTCTGCCTCATCTCATGTTCAGTTTTTAAAAAAAAATATCGATAACTCATTGCTTAACTTCAAAAATAATGTTTTAGAAAATCTACAAGCAAATAAAATCACTATTAATGATTTGATGTGAAACATTATTCTTGAAATTCTCTTATCCCTTCATTTCCATTATTCTTGAAATTCTCTCATCCCAACAATTTTCTCCTGTTGTATGTGGGTTTTTTTTTTTTCTATCTTTCTTTTCCTCAATTTACTTAGTAAACTTTTTTCCTCTATCTGCCTTTTAAATAGTGGCATTCTCCAGTGTTTTGTCCTTGGCTTTGTTTTCTTCTAACTACATCTTCTCCTTAGGTATTTTCATAGTGGGTGTTTTTTAAAAAGTTAATAACATCTGCATACATGTATACACATAAAAATGTGCTCATGGTAAATTTCAAAGCCTACAATTTCAAGCCTATAATTTTCACAATAAGTAATTCTCTTCCATTTCTTCTGCCAGAGTCAATCACTGATCTTTCTAGAGAGATTATATGTATATGCTAATACATTATTTATATACTTAAATAATTATTCTTTTAAAGTATTTAAATGCAGTATAATCTTAATTCTGATTTGCATCTTTTCCCATTTTCACATATGTGGAAAATAATTTCATATCATTATACAGAGATTTTTTTTACATCCATTTTTAGAGACTTCATAGCATTTTTTCCACTTTCATTCTTCCCCTCCCAACACAGCATTTTATTTTGAAAGAATTCAAACTCACAAGAAAGTATAAAATATAATAAAATTAGCATTCACCTATGTATCTACCTAATTTTCTTCCTTTCTATTTTTTGCTGAATCATTTGAAGGTAAAATTATAGATACCATGACAGTTTATTTCAGAATGATGTGTGTCTTAAGAACTAGGATATCTTTCTTAAACAATTGCAATACCTTTTATTATACCAAAGAGAGTAAGATCAACACAGTATCATCTAATATAAGCCATATATTCAAATTTCCACAGTTGAGAAGCAAGCACAGCTTCTTCTTTACATGTCTCTCTGCTCCACATTCCTTCTCCAGGTCTTCTTTCAAGTCCTTTTTAGCTTTCCCTTGCACTTAGCTACACCCTTCCTCAGGTGGGAGAGGGACCCAGGAACCTTCCCTTTCTATCAGGATTACACTGTTACAGTAGGACAAAAATTGTGGTGTAGTCCCTCAACAAAAGATTATATAATCAAGAAACTGTGTAGTTGAGGAATATATAGTATCTTAAGGAAGTATTTATGATACAATGTGAAGTACTTAAAAGTAGTATATAAAAGAATGATTTAATTTTTTTAAATGTACATATGTATTTGTACAGAAAAGACTGGAAAAAAAGTATGAACTAGCAGTAATTCTGCCAGAGTGATGATATTATGGACTATGTGAATTTCTTCTTTGTAACAATCTTTTCCAAATTCTCTACTATGAAAATGAGCTTTTATAACCAGAAAAAAAAATCAGAAAGTAAGGACTAAGAAAAAAAATTAAGCAGAACTAATTTAAAGTCTTAGATGGAGATGGAACTTGTATAATCAGAAAAAAAGATCAACTTAAAAAGAGGGAAAAAATAAAGGCTAACGAAAAAATAACCAAAGAGATTTTATTTAAAGTCTTAGAATTATTAAAGTATAAAGGTTCCATATTGACTTTCCCTGCCTCTGGGGTAGAACTGGCCTAAGCATCCCAGACAGATTAATGGTTCCTATTTTAAGATCATCTTGCTAAGATAAGTCACTCTCCCTCTGCCTTACAGTCATTTCTCTTGTCCAATAACAAGTAGAAAAAGATTTTTGTCTTTATATTATTTCATGAAAACATGTCATGAGAGACACTCCCATGTCTTGTGGAAAATTTCATTTTATAAATATATTTTTTTCTAAAATGAGAGCCAAATTTAATGCTCCTGCCTAGAAGATTTATATTCTACTTCATAAAAAACATTGAAAGAAGTGATTAGATATTTAAGAACATCCAAAAAAGAATAGAAAACATGGGTTGTTACATGTGTCCATTATTAGTTTCCTTTTAAAAGAAATAGTCTATGAAGATCTGTCTCTGTTTTTCCTCTGGTTGATTGTTTTCCTAGCAGTTCGTTTGGCTAACTTTTCTCATTGGGATTTAGCACACCCTAGTGGATAATAGCTTTTCAGGTTTTGTGTTTTTTTAAATGTCAAATAACTGTATTAAGCAAATCAGTAATGTGCTTACTAGATAGTAGAGTTTGTCAGTATTTATTTGAGTCTAATAGTTGCCTTAGCGCTCAGGGGTGTTGTGCATTTGTATGTGGTACTTCAGTGGAAAAGAGGCTTGCTGCATCACGTGGAAACCTTTCCCTTTGACTTTCATCTTCTCTGGGATAAAATGAGTTGATGGGAAGATCAAGGCACAGAAGAATACTGGTAGTCTTCCTCTACCTCACACTTCATGATTCTAATGATGTATTTTATATTTCCATTTTGAGAATTTTTATATCACTTTATGAAAAAAACTGATCATTTGCGCATAAACATCATACTCTGTTCCACTGCATTGTTTTTGGAAATAAGCTTCCACTAGAAACAAAATTTATTTTTCATTTTGTTTTCACAGAGCGATGGTGAGGATTTTAATTACATCATTGCATTTTTCCTTGGCACAGCAGCCTGCCTTTACCAGGTAGGTTTTCTCCCATTTTGGGACACATTTTATTTGTCTCAGTATCAATTTTAATAATTGCTTATGCACTTTAAACAAATGAAAATGACATCTGGTATCTTTGTCTCTCTAGTTTTTTTCTTTGCCTCTCATTTTGCTCCTCTGTTAGCTTGAGATTGGTATCTCCATTTCTAGTGGACTTAATATTAACCTTCTCCTGTGCCAGCCTTCAACAGTAATGTCATCTGCCTGTAGCAGTAAAGGCTACTTCTAATTTTCTGGTGACTGTTTTTTCAGCTCCCAGGCTTTGCTAATGTTTCATGCTGAGGATTTTGTGCTTTGGGGAAAGTCTTTGAATAGTGAACTACAAAAGCAAAGTCATAGGATATTTAATTTATCAGCAATGAATAGGATGGATAGTCAGAGTGGAGACCACAAAGAAATTATTTGGAAAGTTATTCTGTTACTTCAGGCAGAAAGTTACAGAACCTGATAATGGTAATGGTGATGGGGGGAAAAGGAATGTTGACAAATAAGAGTAGGACTTGAAGGCAGAACACATATGAAATTTAAGGAGGGCAGCAGTCCTTCTGCCCTCCTGTGCCTACGTAGGTGCTTCTTTTTTTTTTTTTTTTTTTGTTGTGGGACCCTCTCCAGGGGCTGGGGAACGAACCGGCACTGCAGAGGCTGCGGGCAGCCTTGCAGCCCAGCACTGAACCGCTGCGCCACCAGGGGAAGCCCCTGTAGGTGCTTCTTTTTACCAAACTTTTCCTCTTGTAGAGCAGGAGCAGCAGCCTCTGCCCACCTGTGACAATGCTGGTGCCTTTCTTCACTGACCTTTTCCCTTTGCAAAGCAGCAGAGGTAGCTCTCCTACCAAGGCTGCCCTCCTGCATTATATATCCTCTCTTTAGCAGTCTGTCCTTTCAGGGCAGATCTTTCTGTCCGTTTGTGCCTGTGCAAGTATTCTTTTCCCTTCCTTCCCTTTTATAATAAACTTGCCCTTTCGTTTTTTTGGGTTTGTTTTTTTTTTTTTTTAAGATTTATTTATTTATTTATACAAGCACTGAGTACAGTCAGAAGTGCGGGAGGGTGAGAGAATTCACCAGAGCCAGAGGAGAGAGCAGAACAGGCAGACTGACCAAGTGCACTGCTGAGGGGAGCAGCAGGGCGGCAGGAGAGGTCTGCGCGCCATGTGGGACCCTCGCCCTGTGGCCTGGAATCAAACCAATGCTGCAGAGGCTGTGGGCAGCTTCGCAACCCAGTGCTCAACATCTGCACCACCGGGGCGGCCCCAATCTGCCCTTTTGGATATTAAAAAAAAAGAATGAAAGAAATTTGAGAGGGAGAAGGCTTTGCATCTGAGTAAGTTGGACATAGGCACTTGAATGTCTAAGAAGAGAAGAAATCTGTAGGGAATAAAGGGTGACTGTGCCATTTACTAAAACTCAAAATGTCTTTGCTACAATGTTAAAGTGAGCAAGACCTTTTGTTCAAACTTTTATAAGTGACACTTTCTCTGACTTGCATAAAATAACTGTTAAACTTAGGACTGCAAATTAAACCCACCTATAACTTAGTAAAAATCTTTAGGGAAATATTTAAGATACATATATTTGACTTTTATGTTAAGATAAAATAGAAAATTAGTTTATAACTACTTTTTTTAAATCTAATTTTTCTTAATCATATTATTTTAGAATTTCTCTTGTCAAATTTGACAGATTTAATTATAATGAATGACATTTCATGTGGGAGCTGTGGAAATTTATATTTGTTATAAGTGCTTAAATTTTATGAAGTATTTGTATATTGTCAACTTTATAATTCTGTCACATGGGATATTACCTCTTTTATTTTTTATGTATTTTTAACTGGGGTAATATAGGGTAATACTTCCATCAGGTATTACCACCAATGTGCACCCAACACCAAGTTACCCATATTCCACCACCATTGACCATTATGCTGCCTTCTCTCTTTGTTTTTCCCCTCCCCTGCACCTGCTGTCCTCTTGGTGTTTCAGTTCTATAGTAAGCTCTCAAGGGTTAGTTTTTCAGCTTATCTTTATCTATTAATTTAGTTACTTTATATTCCATATATTAGTGACACCATCTGGTATTTATCTTTCTCCTTCTGAGTTATTTCACTTAGCATTATCCTTTGTTGCTCTATCCATGTTACTGCAAATGGCATGCGTTTATCTTTTTTTGATTGCTGAGTAGTATCTCATTTTTAAAAAAGAGAAATCTAAGGTAGTTCCAGTACTATCCTGAGATTATAGCCAGTAAGTCATAGAGTCAAGACTTAATTCTGAATCTTAATAATTTTAAATATCATGTTCTTTTCACTATAGCATGATGTCTTAAGGAAAATTCTGTATTTCTATAATTTTAATAATGCTGTAAAGTTATACTTTTATAACTATCATATGCATTATCTTGTGATTCTGAAAGAATGTGAGGTGTTAACTTTAAATTTATTTCATTAGTAATTATTCTTGTAAAATATACATAGGGCTTTTTTGCTTTGATGAAATAATTTTAAATATTAATAATAGCAAAATGTGTTGACCTTTTACATTGTGTTATATTCCTGGTGCCATTAAATTCCTTACAGCAAGTCCCACACTAATTCCATTATCACTCCTTCATACTCTCTCTCTCTTTCTCTTTCTTTTTTTTTTTTTTTTTGTAGAGGCCTGGGCAGTTCTTGTAGCCAGTCAGTGATTTAAAACCAGGTCTGTGTTCCTGGCTGTAGATAGGCACACCTCTGTTATATTTCCCAGAACACCTCACTGTAGTTCTAGGAGTTGCCTCCTGGTGGAGCAGTATCACTGAAGTATTCTTTTATTAAGATAAGTAAACAAATTCATGCTTTAAAAAAGAAAAGCAAGGCATGAAACTGCATACTTTCCAGACACAGTGAGTAGAGTGATAATGTTGCCTTTTTTACAGTAAAACATAAGTGATTACGTTTTACCATATAATAATCTCTGTTTCCAGTTGTCAGGATTTTTTTTTTTCTTTCCAAATTAGTTTATTGAGTGTCAGGATGTTTTTTAATCCCCTTTAGATCAGAGCTTTACATGGTTTGTTGCCTTTTTTTTTTTTTTTTTTTTTCAGATTGTGTATTTATGAACACATAGAGCTCAGCCAGATAGGAGTAATGTTGATATGAAACATTTCAAATAGTCAAAGGATTGCTGAAGAAACTAGAAGCTATTTCTTTTCTGTAGAAAATTTGGTCAGTTGAACTTCATAAGAATTCAATACTTTTGCACTGGGGAAAAAAACTTGTTGAGGATGAGAGACAAACCAAGACTGGAAAAGATATTTGCAGACTACAGTCATGCATCACATAATGAGATTTTGGTCAACAATGGATTGCATGTATGACACTGTTCCCCATAGGTGTACAGTATACTATCCCATCTAGATTTGTGAAAGTACGCTCTATGACATTCACACAATGAAAAAATTACCCAAGGATACATTTCGCAGGACACACTGTTAGGAGACACAAGAATGCAACATGAAGAACCCTCAAAACTTTACAATATAAGACAAATAACCCTTTAGAAAATAGGCAAAAGACATAAACAGACATTTCATACAAGCATATTTATAGATGATAAATTAGCACATGAAATGATATTCAATATTAGCCACAAGGGAAATGCAAACTAAAATGACAGTGAGGGAATCACTACACACAATGGCTAACATAAAAAAATAGCGACAATGCCATATGCTGTGAAGGATGCAGAGAAACTGGTTCACTGACACTACTGGAAGTAAAAAATAGTACACTCGTCTGGAAAATAGTTTGTCTCTTAATAAGATTGCAACTACAGTATGACCTAGCAATTGGACTTCTGGACATTTATCTCAGAGAAATGAAGAAACTTGTAATGACACAAAAACCTATACATGAATGTTTATAGCAGTTGTATAATAGTTAAAAACCTGGAAACTCAGATGTTCTTCTACTAGGTAAATGATTAATAAACTGTGGTATATCCATACCATAGAATATTATTCAGTAACAAATAAGACATTGTTACATGCAACAACTTGGATAATCTCCAGAGAATTATGCTGAGTAAAAAAATGATAATCACAAGAGGTTGTATATTACTATATGCTTCCATTAATATAATGTACTCAAAATAAGAAAATTTTATTAATGAAGAACATAATTTGTGGTTGCCAAAGATTAAAGAAGGGTTGGGACAGGAGGAAAATGGGTAAATGGGCAGCATGAAGGGTGTCTTTGTGATGACAGGTGTCTTTTTTATGACAGTGTTATAAATTTCTTTCTTAGCAATTTATTAGCTTAATTCCATAAATTTTGATATGTCATCTTTTCTTTTTCATTTAATTCAGTATTTTTCCCCCCTCTGGCTCCCTCTTTGACTTTGGGTTATTTCAAATTGTGTTTTTTAATTTCCAGGTATTTAGAGATTTTTTGCTTTTCATTATTGATTTCTAGTTTGATTCCATTTTGGTTAGAGAACATATTTTGTACGGCTTCAGTTCCTTCATATTTGTTGATATTTGTTCTGTGATCCTAAATATTGTGTGTCTGGTATATGTTACTTGGCATTTGAACAGAATGTGTATTTGCAATAAACATAGCAGTGCAGTCCTTTCAAATTAGTATTTTTGTGTCCTTTGGATAGATTGCTAGGAGTGGAATAACTGGGTCATACAAAAGATCCATTTTTAGTGTTTTGAGGAACCTCCACACTGCTTTCCATAGTGATTAGACCAGTTTTCATTCCCACCAGCAGTCTTACAGAGTGACTTACACAAAGATGTTTCTTTCAGCCTTTTTTTTTTGCACAGTACAAATCCCTCAGATTAAATAAATGCTTCCACCTTATTTTGCTTGATAGCAGTCTTTTCAAGTAAGTGCAGTCCTAATTTGTATAAGAACTAAAGAGATTTAATTCAACATTTCCACATTACTTCTGTATTATTGTAAACACCCTAATGTCTTTCCTGTTTTGAAGTCTGGATACAATTTCACATTGAGACCTGTGCTTTTTTTAAGACTTTGTGATTAAATGTGAATTTTAGACTTAACAGATTGTAAATTTTAGATATCATCTAGATAATAGTTCATTTATTTAAAATTTTTTTATTGAGCTTTTACTATTCTGGGCACTGAGGGTTAATAAGTTAACAATGAAAAATCTTTCCCCTCCTGAAGCTTACATTGTTTTGGAAGAATATAGATGACAAACAAAATAAGCATATTTTTAAAGTACATTTAAAATATGTTATGGCAGGGCCTCCCCGGTGGCGCAGCGGTTGAGCGCTGGGTTGTGAAGCTGCCCGCGGCCTCTGCGGCGCCTGTTCGATCCCGGGCTGCTCCCTGGCCACTGGAGGAGGGTCCCACATGGCGCGCAGACCTCTCCTGCAGCCCGCTGCACCCCTCAGCAGTGTACTTCCGTTCTTCTGCCTGCTCTGCTCCCTGCTCTGGCTCTGGTGAATTCTCTCACCCTCCCGTGTTCTGACTGTACCCAGTGCATGTATAAACAAAAAACAAACAAACAAATAAATAAATAAAACAAAAACATGCGTCTATAAAAAAAAATAAAATAAAATATGTTATGGCAGAATTAAAGCAGGAAAGGGTTAGTGCCAGCATTTGGGGGTAGGGAAGTATTTTCCTCACTCGCTTATAAAATAGCACTCTGTCCATTTTTCCTGTTTCATCTTTTTAAAGTCATAACTGCTTGATATTATTTATAAAGTGTTTATCATCTTTTTCTCTGCACTAGAATATAAATGAACAAGTACTTTATTTTTATTTTATTTTTTTAATAGAATTTTTCTTTTTTTTTTTTTTTAAAGATTTATTTATTTATTTATACAAGCACTGGGTATAGTCAGAAGTGCAGGAGGGTGAGAGAATTCCCCAGAGTCATAGGGGAGAGCAGAGCAGGCAGACTGACGAAGTACTCTGCTGAGGCGAGCAGTGGGTGGCAGAAAGGTCTGCGCGCCATGTGGGACCCTCACCTGGTGGCCAGGGATTGAACTGGCGCTGCAGAGGCTGCAGGCAGCTTTGCAACCCAGCGTTCAACCGCTGCGCCACCAGGGGAGGCCCAAGTACTTTATTTTAAGCTAAAGAACAGTACCTGTGTTGTGGCAGGCCCTCAATAAATGCTTATTAAATGAATTCTCCCTCAAATGTTGACTCACATCTAGCACTCAATGTGGGATGACTAGATATTGTTGATATCATTAATATCCATATCAGGTTATATAAGTCCATCTTGCTAAGTAGCTTGTGTGAGCTTTTTTTTTACTTTTCTGGGCTGAGAATAAGAGATGGAACTCCAAAATACCCTGAGAATGGTTCTTGGTTGCCTGTCACCTTGAGGAATTTGTCCAGCATGTTTGTATCACTTGTACCTCCATTTTAAATACAATACAAAATGCTTTTCCTTCTGAAAAATGAAAAACATGAAAAGGAAAAATCTATTTCCCTTTCAGGCTGTGGAAATTTCATAGTTGAGTTTCTTTATCTTATCTGTAGATGAAAAATCCCCTTATTCCACACTCATGTTTTACTCTGTGTCCTATTACAGTTTTATAGTAGAAGCATCTGTTTTTTTCCTATAACCCTAATCATTTTTCCTTTTTATATTTTGAACAGTGTTATTTACTTGTCTACTACACCAACTGGCGGAATGTCAAATCTTTTTTGACTCTTGGTTTAATCTGTCTGTGCAACATGTATCTCTATGAACTACGCAACCTCTGGCAGCTTTTCTTTCACGTGACTGTGGCAGCATTTGTCACACTACAGATCTGGCTAAGGCAAGCCCAGGGCAAGGCTCCTGATTATGATGTCTGACACCATTCTTCAGATATAATGTCTTGGCTTCAGGGGGTAAAGGAGAGAGCATATCTTAACTGCCACTGTGATGAAGAAACTCACCACAACTGAGAAGCTCTGCTTTCTTTCTCTCCACTCTCCTTTTTGTTTTAAGTCATCAGCATGGCATGCCTGTGAGCATGCAATATCTGCTAGGCAAACTCCTCTCAGAAGAATATTGGCCGTGGGATTATTATTCAAAGGAGGAAGAGAAGACTTTTCTCTACAGGGCCATAACAGTGGAAGAAGTCAGACACCTTTGGAAGACTTATCAGCAGTTCTGAATCCTTGCTGAAGAGTTCTATCAAAATATACATGGAAAAACTTACTCTAAGGACCAAGCAGGAGCTCTACAACCTGGGATTGTCTTTGTGAGGCATTAGAATAGACCAAATAAAAAGATGTGACAGTAAATTGCATAGTTTATATTTAAAACAGATCACTTGCCAAATATTGGGTTATTTGCACCTGGTTCTGTGAATTTATAAAGTCCAGGATAGTGTAGAATTGCTTCTTTTTTCCCCTTAATATTTTTGCGTGAATCTTAACTCTGGAAATCACCTGATAATAGAAGTCTGTAGACTTCTATTCACCTCTGAAATACCGCAAGTATTAAAAAGACAGTGACATTTCTAGACCCCATTAGTCATTGTTTTGAAACCACATCTTAAAAATATGATTCGTTAGACTGTACCCCTTGTTTCCCAAACTTCAATCACTTGAATACTATATATACTACTATTTATATAACATTTATCCTTTAAAATTTAAAATATTTTTAAAAGAAACTAGTCTCTATTCCAAGTGGAAAACCAGTATCAGTGTACTGTAAATAAAAGGTAACTACAAAATAAATAAAATTAAAACTAGTATTATTATTACATATCATTAACAGCAAGATACTATGCCTGCCAAGAATCCAGGACTTCTGCTCACTCTTTGTGTATTGAGAGAGATGTTGCCCATCACCAAAAGGGGGCGCTCTCTGTGGAATTAACAGAAAATTGTAAGGAAATGACATTCACACTGTGATTCAGCATTATTTAATTTTGTGTTGTGTGTCACCTAAAGTCATCTTATGTGCCATCACTGGTTCAGGCTCTGAAGGTGACTTCTAGCAATTCATTATTTAATGACTTTGAGGAGTTAAGCACCTAGTATCCTAGAGAAGTTCTTGCTGATTGATAGCATTATAAAGATTGTTAAGCAGATATGAATTTTAATAATATAGGAAGCACAGTTTAATTCCAATAGCAAACTCTAGAATGCTCCTGGTTTTGGAAGTTATCTTCATGAGTGGTTTTATTTTGTTTTTTTTTTTTTAAAGAAAATATTCCAAATAAGGAATTCATAAGCTATTGAAATTTGAAATCCAGGAAAACAGTGGACCCATTACATATAATTCATGTTAGTGGACATATTTATTAAGTAGAAGAAATAGAGGAGTAAAGTCATTGAACTACTTTGTTTACCTGAATCAATATGTCTGTATGTCTACAACTATAAAATCTTACTTAACTAGAACCTTTTTGCTGTGCGCGCCTCTTAAAAGAACGAAGCAAAAGGAAAACACAATAAGTTTATGACATCAGGGATTTATTTAAAATAAGAAACTTAAATCACTCCAATTTTTTATCTATAATAAAACTGTGCAGAAATTGTGTATATTCTGGTTTCACATGCTCCTAAGTCATCAAACTAAAATTTTTATGTTTGACATTTTGTACTTACTGAGCAAGACAGTAAAGTAGTTCAATTTAGAACAGTTTTTCAAAACTAATGGTTAAAAGTAAAAGAATTTTCTTGTAAGTAGTTAACCAGGTAGTTGGAGCATCTGGTTAATTGTGATTTTGTTATGTATTGATATTTTATAGCTCCCCTAGTAGTTTGGATCTCCTTATCATTGAATTATTGAGTTATAATGTTTAATATTTTGACCTGTTCAGCAAGGACACTTGAAAATTCACCAGCTATCTTTAAAGGCTTAATTTTTTGTTTTTGTTTTTGCTTTGTTTTTTCACAAACTATTTTGTGGATAAGTGGATGTTTACATTTTAATGTAAAAAATGAAAATAGGTATAAATAATATTTTATGTATAAAAATGCTTTCTTTCATTATTTGGTGCTTGTATCATGACTATATAACTTCTGATCTTCTATAATATTGTTGCCAAAGAAATGCCAAATTTGGAACAAGAATTTTTTGTCATGAGTAGAAAGAAGTCCTTAAGTTCTTGAAGACTCACTTGGACCTCTGATATACCTGATAGTAAAATCTTGCACTTTTACTTTTATAAAAGGGCAAGTGTGCATGACCTAATGAGTTTTATGATGGAAGAGAAGCAGCAGTTGCAAACTTATGATGGAGGAAACTAAGTTAATCAGATGTTAATCATTTACATAGGGTCACAGAACTAAGCGCACAAACTTTTAAACTCTAAGGTGGGCTCTTTGCATTAGAGTAGAAACTAATGGAGATAACTAAGATTATAGTGAGGGAATCTGTCTGTTTTTGGTAAAATCAAGGAAAGTCAACTTCTCATAATGAGCACAGGCCAGCTATTTTCAAATCTTGGTGTATATTATCTGGAGGTGGTTCTGAAATACAGTCCCTGATTTGCCATGGTTTGAGTTACAGTTTTTTGGCCTTATGGTAGTGGAAAACAATACATTCAATAGTGAGTGGACTTCAGTGTTTTTTTGGTAAGTGTCAGTTGTAATACTCCATCACAGTTATACAGAAGAAGTTTAATATTTTCTTTGAGTTTATAATTGTTCGCTGTTAAAGCAATACTGTGGTGAACCTTTTATGGATGTAATTAAAAAAATACTTTGGGAGTAAGATTAAGGTTTGAATGAGGTTTTTCCTAGGATATATTCACCTTTTTCTTTTTTATTAAATAAACAAAAACATTAAAAAAGAAATCTACCATCCACAAGAGACCCTCTCCACACTTGTTCCCTTTTCGTTCCCATCTCAAAACCTCAATTCTGTTGTAAATGAGCAATGATTTTTATTTTGTTTTATTCACTTTATTTCCTTGTCTTCCACATACAGGTGAGATCATTGAATTTTGAATTGTTATCTTTAGGGATAGTGGTACCAGACTCTTCTTATGATGTGGGAAGCAGCAGGGAGCCTCAGCTGTGAGTCAGCCATTCCATCTCCTCAAGGGTAAATAACTGCTACTCAACACACTGTTTTCACTTTCAGCACAGTATACAATAGTTACATGGACTGCTTAACACTTTGTTATAAAATAGGTTTTGTGTTAGATGATTTTGCCCACCTGTAGGTGAGTGTAAGTATTCTAAGCACATTTGAGAGAGGTTGGACTATGCTATGGTGTTCAGTAGGTTAGGTTTATTAAATGCATTTTTGACTTAGGATAGTTTCAACTTGAGAAGAGTTTATTGGGACATACTACCATTATAAGGTGGGGGAGATATGACTGCATTTTGATTAATGTTTGCTGTGATCACGCAAAGATATACTCTTTACTTTCAATATTTGCTAGATTTTTTTTTTGGTCTGTATTTGAAATGCATTTATACCTGGCCTTTTTCCAAAAGGATTTGAAACAGCATTCCAAGAAAAGGCAAATGCAATAATGTTACCAAAAATATGAACAGGAAGGAGAGAAAGGCAGGATCAAAGAAAGCTGAAGGAAGTGTTAACACACTGCTTGTTGTTGAGTATAAAATTTGACTTTTGAGCTTCCCAGAAGTTAAGGATAGAAGAAGTGAAACAAGTTTCACATTGCTTTTTCACTAAATTAAACCAATTACCTAGAAGAGACTTCTTCCTGATGAATTCTGGTTGAAAATGTATACTTGAAGTCCTGTGAAATGCCACAGTGAACAAAATCAAAATTGTTTTGCACACATATATTGTATTTGTGCCTTGGATCCTCAATATAGGCTTTCATTTTGGGACTTTTTTTTATGGTTAATAGAGAATTTTCCCCCTAGGTAATAACAGGTATCTGTTTTAAAGCTTGAAAATCCATTTGAGACCAGTGCCTGGATATGTGGGAGAACCTTTACTAGATTTTCTAATTTCATAATTTATATAAAGTGAATGTGCTATTCCATGGGTAGCACATTGTTGTTTATTAAATGTGGTCATTTTCACAGTGGAATCAATTTGGAGAAACATTGTTCCATTCCTGTTAGGCTACATCTGGAATCTCAGAGTCCTGATTTGTCCAGGCTCTACAGAGGCCAGATTTGTATTATGAGAGTCCATGTCAAAGATGTGCTTCTACCTAAGGTTAGCTACCCTCTCCCTAAAAAAGATAATTGCTTAGCCTATATTTCAAAAAGTTTACTAAGTAGCTGTAAATTAGATTAGCTGTTAGATTTCCAAGAGATTCAAGAAAGTGTGGTTGGGCCTTTTCTTATTTTAACAGACTTTTTGTTCACTTTAAAAGTTAGCTATCACGGAGCATGTGGTAAAAGAACAAATTATTTCTAAAATAGCTACTACTCAGACCAAATTGAACACTTACCCTTACCTCAAATTATATGTCAAGAATTCCATTCTTTGTCTTTTGTCAATACACTGCTCCTTGTATCTTTTCTACTTTATTATCTCCTGGAGATAAGGGTTTTAGGCAGAAAAGGGTTCTTTCTGCCCCAAAATGATGATTTTAGGTTTTCATTGTTTTTAGTAACATCCTAGTGAAAGGTTAATGAAAGAACCCTTTACTGCTAAGGGTCATGAATGAATTTGTGTATAAGGCAATGTTAGCTGAGAATTTAATCTTCTACTATTTTTTTAAAAGATTTATTTATGCATACAAGAATTGGGGTATAGGCCAGAGGTGTGGCGGGTGAGAGGATTCACCAGAGACAGAGTGGGAAACAGAATAGGCGGATTGACTGAAATACACTGCTGAGGGGAACAGTGGTTGAGTCAGGAGAGGTTTGCTGTGCCATGTGGATAGCTCCCTGGCCAGCCGGGGATGGAACTCATGCTGCAGTGGCTGTGGATCTCTTCATAGTTTGCGTCTTAACCCCTTGCACCACCAGGGAGGCCCTAATCTTCTGGTATGTACTCATTAGGATTAGAGATGTCTGATCATCTTCAACAGTGCTCTGGGGCTGCTACTGTTACTTCTGCATTGGCAGTGCCTGTATATATTAGATAGTCTCAGCACAATTGGAGGTTGTAGAAAACTCAAGGACAGAAGTTTAGTTCTCAGCAAGATTCGGAAACCAGTACTGTGGTTTCGCAAGTTGTTCTTGATGTTTCCTTGGCAACAAACAGAATTTTCAGCTTGACCTCACCCACGGTTCACATTTGCCCTTTTCTGCTACATCCCACAGCAGAGCAGTGCAAGCATCACCCAGCAGAAAGCATATTCAGGCTCCTCTGACAGTAGGAAACAGGGCTCATACATTTCTCACTTGCTTCTGGCAGTCCCTCCCCACCTCTGTCTTGGTCGCTGGCCTACTTTCTACCATGCTTTTCTTCAAGGCTGCCTTCAAAGACCTTGCCTAAAAATGAACTAACAATGTTTTGCTCTTGCACTTTGAATCCCTCTAGGGACTAGGTCTAATGATGAGAATGCTTGTTTTAGTGTCTTTCGTGACCCAGTGCTAGGTCCTCCTTCCTACACTGTTCATCCTTATGGCAGCCTGAGAGGTGGAGGCACATGAAACAAAGACTCAGGTTCAAACCTGAGATTCAGGTTTAAATGATTCAGAGTTAGTGTTTGTTTTTTTCCATGCCATAGGGCCTCTCAGAAAACTGAATTCTCTCTCTCTCTCTCTCTCTGTCTCTGTCTCTGTCTCTATCTGTGTGTGTGAGTGTGTGGTTGTATCAATCACTAGGCTTATAGCTGCAGTGAGGTCAGATGAGCTGATGTGGGAGGGGAAGCAGCACTGTCTATGCTGTGCATGTCATCCTCACAGAAAACTTTTTGAAGGATTTATATTTTATGGACAAATCACTTCATGCCTAAAGAGGTAAAGAAACTTGACTACAGTCACATGTGATGGCACCAGGATTTCAATCCAAATCAGTCTTACTCAGAACTCATATTCTTTACCACCATTTGCTATGATGTGTAGGCAACACGGAAATTAATGTTAGAGTGTATATGTTGGAATAGGTATACAAGTTATTTGTTTTTTTTAATAAAAGAAATGAGGTCAGTGCTAATTCCTGCCGTGTAGATGTCCTAGACTAAATAATATGGCTTCCTAAAATTCCTACATCTGTAAGGGTGATGTAAGACAGATGACTACAAGAGCTATGATGAAATTTTAGTCTATCTTAGATTTTAGAGCAAGGAGGTTATACAGTTTAATCTTTGTAGTAAAGCTAACTCATGAGTTAAATAATTCTTGCTATAGAATGTTAAAGCTTTGTTATTCATATGTTGCAAACATTTGTTTTTTCTAGCCGAAGGCCAGAATGGATTGGTTCTTTGTTAAGAAGTAACTCCATGGAAATTCCACTGTAAGTGGCTCACATAGCTGAAAGCATTAAACAAAAATTAGAGGGCAGCTGTATCAAACAGTGATTGTGTTGGGAGGCAGATTCCTGTCTCTCTCTTCCGGTGACATTGTGACCTCGGCCAGTGATGTGATCTTTCTGCCTCAGTGGGTATATAATAGTACCTTTGGCAAAAAATCATGAGGATTACATGAGTCAGTAAATATAAAGCACATTGAACAGAGCCTAAAAATAGTATTAAGCATCATTTTCCATCAGATTTCTTGTTGATGTTAAAGGTTTTAAGAATCTTTTAAATTGTGAATGCATCCGAATATAATATATCATTAACTAAAGCTTTTCAGAAACTGCCAGTTAAGTGAGGGTCCTGTTGAAATGTCTAGCAGGCAGGTTGCCCTGCCCTGGAAAGCGATGTGTGCAGACTTCTGGGCAGGGCACTGGGGATGTATCAGCCAGCAGGGAATTAAGGGATTCACATTTGCCAAGTGCCTACTGTATATCAGGTGTTTTATGTACAGAATATTATTTGTGCTTAATAGAATCCATTAAGGTGGGTAAACAGGATTAAGTTGTCTTGTGTCATGCAGCCTAGAAGTTGTAGACTGCTCTCTTAATACCCCATGGCCTCCCCACTGCTGGAATGCTGATGAATGGGGAAGGTGCCCCTGGGAACCTGGCATTCTCCAGTGTGGCATGAACACGCTGACCCCATCATTCTTCTCTTTGAACATTCTAATCAGATCTGTTGGGTAGTCTTGGATGGCAGCCACCTGAGTGGCTCCCATTATGTAAGGACCCCCAGGAGCATGTACACAGGTGTGGTTTTTGTGCCTTGATAGGAAGTGAGAAGTGGGGTAAGGCAATGCTGGGATGTGTGAACTTCAACACAGTCTTAAAAAGCCCAAATGCAGCATGACTTTAAAAAGACTAGTCTGAAATGAAATGCACCGTCCCGAAAAAATCCCCATGTGAGCCAGGGAAGTGCCTAATTCACATGGGAACTCTAACTAACCAGCAAGTTTGAATCAGAGAAGCAAATTTTACAAAACTGAAAAATAGTCTAAGTTAGAATAACCAGAGATGCTGACATACCAGAGATGCCAGGCAGGTCTAAATTAGAAATTGGCTGAGGGAGAAGAAAAAAAAGTAATGAGGCATCTAATGAATTCTAGTGAGAATTCTATAAATTCATCGACATAATAAACCAGCGATATGAAAGGAGACTTGGTGGTAAATACGTGCCCACCAAGTAAGAGGGTGGCTCATCTCTGCTCATAGAAATGGGTGGGAGGTGAGGGTCAGAGCCAGCAATCCAAAGGGAACAGGATGCCTACTTTACCCTCAATACTAGGTGAATCCTTTCCCTACTCCTTACAGTCTTTCTCCCCCATCCTTTGCCCTTCTGGCCCCTCTTCTTGCTCTGGATCCTAGATTGAATTCCACTCGCCCCTTGGATTAGGGCCCTTGATAGAAAGGGACTCTTGGCTTCACTGCTGGTTTCTGGAGGACAGAGCTGTTTCTGGCTTTGGTTTGAAGGTGGTCTTCCCATAGATTCCCCTTGGCATGATACTCTCATCTCATTTGTGTCTCTGCCTTTGGTCTAAAACCTCAAAATCCTGATTCTGCTGTGTTTACATTTCCACCATCCATGTGGTCTGTCACTTGAAGCTGGATAAAGTAACATGGATATTTAGAATTGAGACTGCCAAAAGAGGAAGAGACCCGGGAGATCAGCCATTCCAACAGCCTCACTTGGCTTTGTGCTTGTGTCTGGCAAAGCAGCAGCCCTGCAGGTGGGAAGGGAAGGTAGACCAAAGCACAGCAAATATATTTTCCCTCCTAAGGCAGGGACAAAACCACCACAGGCTATTTTGGAAGGATAAGAAAAGCCATAATACTACTGTAATCATTGGCTCTCATTGGATTTCACTTCATCTGTTGTCATCTTTGAGATGTGCGAGCCCTCTTCCTGCCAAGACCATCAGTACCAGCCAGCAGAGCACACTGGACAGAGGTACAGCCACAGGGGATGAACCAGTCCCAGGCCTGGTAGGGGTGGGGGTGGGGGCACATTCAAGTGAGTTGTTGTATGTGCTGCTTTGCTGTTTATTCACCAAAATCCTTGCAAGTGGGGGAGCATGATAGTCTCTCACTGCCTCTTGTCCCACCCTCACAGATAACCCAGCCTGTCAGCTCTTCCCCGACACCTGTACTAAATGATACTCACCATGGCCAGCCTTGTCACTGCCTTCTGGAAGTGACATGCAGTGTATGGAATTGTTTCAATTCAGACAAATGCAAAAGCTGTGGGTTTTCTTGGGTAATCCTGCCATTGTGGTTCTCCTGTTCGGATGACAGCAAGTATCTGCTCAATGCTACATTTTCACATGTTTCTTCCCAGCGCCTACGAATACTTTCCTGCCATGCTGTGGGCTCAGCATCATTTTCAGGCCCTGGGAAGCTCATTTTCCATTGTAGCACTATGAAAAACACCCATGTTTTATCATATGAAAACTACGGACAGCTCTGGGCATCGTTTTTACTTTGGGGAAATTCCTGTAAATGGTGAGTCCTAAACCTTAGATTCCTTGTCGCACCAAGGCACAACTTGCCTCCCATCAAGTTGTGGCTGATGCCCTGCTATGATCAATCATTACCATCTTGGCAGAGTCTGGTGTTGCTTTTAGTGTCTTTGCTGTCAGTAGGGGCTTTAAAATGGTCTTCAAGACTTACCCCACTTATCAGTGGTCTTTTCCAGTAAGTTTTGCTAGTTAACACACTAGATGTGGATATGCTTTTAGAAAAAAAATATGCCTCTTTAAAAAGGGACAAATTTAGTCCCTGGGATAAGCTTGATGGGGATGGGGGCGGAGAGACTGATTTGATTCCTTTTCTGTCCCTGTGTGCACTGGGTGTGCTCAAGCATCCATGGCTTCATGAGACCTGCCTGAGGGCTTGGTCTCTACTGGCCTTGGCAGAGTGGAGGTTCTTCAGGAGTTGAGGTTCATTTCACATAGGCCAATAGGCCTAGTAGTTGACCTTCTTTATCATTTTTTATCCTTTCCAAATGTATCTGTAAAGTTCTGAGAGTTAAATACTAGCTCTAAGATTATAACTCTCACCGTGTACATTTGAAGTCCTCTTGATGTCCATTCTCTTGGAGCAGGCCGGCCCTGCCCAGGGCCACCAGAGCAGCTGTTTCTGCGGGGTCAGTGCTGCAGTGAAGCCAGTGAAGTCTTTTTCTCTAGCTCCTTCATTTTCACTCACTAAATTCAATTTGATTTTATTTCATGAAACCAAATGTAACCTTGCATGTGATGGGTGAAGTGACAGAAACTGCTGAGAAAGACACTGTGTTCCTACCACTTTTTCTTTCCTTTTGTGGGATGGTGGGGGTGGTGGTAGGGTTCACATGAAGGTACATGCATGGACTTAGGAGAGAGGCCTGCTTTAATCTCATTTGTTAATTACCAGCTGTGTGGCTTTAAGCCACCTCTCTGTGCCTGTTTCTAAGGTAGCCAGGAGGGTTAATGGATGTCTGGTGCTTATCCTGGTGTCTGGGACATGGTGTCCAGTGAATAGTAGCCGTTGTTATTAGCTCTCCAGGTCAGATCAGTTCACCTCCCACCTCTAGTTCTTTTAATGATCTGTGTTTTGTGTTTCTAACTTTTCCTTAGCATAGAATAGCTTGGCTCACCTGTTTTAAAACATCTTCCCCTCAGCTCTAGATCTTTTCTGGCTCTATCCTCAATCCCTGTCCCCTTCATTCCTGGTTCTTGTGCATCTCTTCATTCCTCAGCCTCCTGTACTCTGACACTTGCTCCACAGACCAACAAGCCAGCTCTTGCCAAGCTCGCCTGTATACTCCCAACTGGTTGCCATAGAGACTAAGTGTTGTCCTCCTAACTCTGGAGGCCTCTGCCCTTGAGGCTCCCTCCTAATGACTAACCAAAGGCTGAGTGCACTACTCTCCGGGTCCCCATCCCAAGTTGCAAATCAGACCAGGACACATTACCAGTGAAAGTGTTTAATAGTTAAATTATTTAAATAGACTTTTCAATTTCCATGGGAAATCATAATTGTATCCGTTTTTGCAAGAGCAGGAATAAAAAGAGTGCACACCCCTTAGAGGGAATGAAGAGCTAGCACTGCACATTGTCACCAGTCACTGCAGGGTGGGAAGGATAGGCCCCCTATGAGGCCGGGAGGCCATGACCAACAAGGGTAACATGGGGGGAACTCAACACACACACACACACACACACACACACACACACACACACACACACACACACACACACACACACACACACACACACAGATACTCCGGTTGGAAGAAAAACAAAAACCCAGCACCACTGGCGGGCAATATGGAGAGGCAAGGGGCGTGAGAACACCACATGGAAAAAGCCAGCCCTTCACATACAATGCAAAGGGCTGATGCAGAACTTAAAGGATGGAGCAGCAAAAAGTGCAGACAGACCCAGGCTGGCAGTTTTAGGTCCATAGCTTTGCCTTTCAGAGCCGTGTTCAAACTGGGTGGGAGGTGCTAGTGTCCAGTGAGCTGGGCATCAAGGTAACATTTCAGCAGCTGGCATACAGCTGCTACCTCACCTCCTTCAAACTTGTGTTGGAGGTGAGAATAATTCTGCCCTGAGAAGCAATGAGAAGATCTAGGCACATTCCCCAAGGATTCTGTTTGAGTATATCTGTGAGAGTCTTACCATTTTCCAAGGCCTCCCTTTTAGGGTATAAAAAATAGATAGTTCATATTTTACTGCTCTCTCCCTCCAAAACAAAATCACACACACACAAAAATTCTGCTAGCTTTGCACTGGGGACTCCGACACTGGGCTTCGTCCTTTCCTCTGGTTTGCACTGGAGGGCAAGGCCAGACCCTTCCCTAAACCTGAGGAGTCCACATTACATCCCCCTCCCCCCAAGTCAGGAATCCTCTCCGAGAGCGCCACCTGTGCCTCTGCTAAATGGAAAAGCCAGGTAAGCTTCCTTCCACCTTTCCCGGCTGAGGGTCTGGTCACCTGAGCTCTCAAGATTGCATGGGCTGGGCTGACATCTCAGGGAGTGAACAGAGGCCATGAAGTCTTCTGAAGCTGAGGTCACTTTCCTGGGTTCTAGCTCACCCTGAGATGGGAAAGCCACTTTTTGTTTTCTCCTTATTCCGTTTATATTTTCCTCAGGGGAACTGGGGTGTGTGTGAGAGATGGGGGTAATGTGTTCATCCATCTTCCTACTTAAGAATCTGAACATATGGTACCCCAAAAAGACATGCTCACTGCTCTGGTTAGACCAGAGGAAGCCAAAAACTGCCAAATCTGAAGTGAGGGAAACAGGCATCCTGTAGGAGACCAGTTCCACAGTGTGAACACGCGCATCTACACCAGCACATACGCAGACATACGCACAGTACAAGTGAGCACAAACACCCTGCTGTGCACAGCTGTTTTCTAATATAGAGAATTTACAAAATATAGAATTTGGTATATTTGTTAGATCTCCAAGGTTTTTCAATAATACAAAATAAAAAATACAAAAAAGACAACTTGGGGTCCCCACCCTCCCTCCCCAGTGACATCCTCGTTTGCTTGTGGGTCTCTTACACGCATACATCTAGCATATTCTAAAGAAGGGCACAGAAAACTTGTTTTGTTTTATTTAATAAATATTTTCTTTTTCTCAGAACCACCACTCCTTGCTTCAAGTCCTCTCGCCTCCCCCTCATAATTCTGTTCCCCTCAAAGGGGCATTGTCTGTGTGTGTAGGTGTATCACGGTGAAGGCCACAGTCCCTCTGAAGCCAGCACTCCTGCCCAAAGCTCCTTCCATGGAGCAGGGGCTGCAGCCTCTGAAGTTTAAAGGCTCACATAGAAAAGCAGACCCTCACATATTTGGGTCCCCTGGCCAGAGTCACACCGGCCTACACACCCGAGGCTGAGGCCTCTCCCTGAGCCCTGACATTGAGCAGAGCTGCCTTACACCCATAAACACTCCAGCAGCTCCTTTCCACCCACACAGCAGCACCCATTAGAGAACTCAAGATTCAGATCGAGTCTAACTGAGTCTTCTACAGAGGGAAACATCTTTGGTCAGCTTGGTGCTCGCAGGACGCTGGCACCCCAGGGCCCGGGATGGAGGCTGCCACCCACCTTCAAAAGCAGCTGCTGCTTCTGGAGTCAAAGTGGGAAATCTCACCGGCATGGCCATGTGGGCTGGAGTGCAGGCTTCCACCTGCCCACCCGGCACACAAAGAAGCCGTTTCCATTTCTCTGGAGGCCAGGCTGCCTGGCATTGTTGACTGGCAGCTGCTAACTGAGTGGGGGCCCTCCGTTGAGGAAGTAGGTCATCATCTCGCCTTTGCCCTTGACTTTGACCACACCCCGGCACTCCAGCTGGTAGGTATTGGCAGCCAGCACTTGGTACATGTCCGTGGTGACCTAAGGAGGAAAAAGAGGTGAGAGGAAAGGCCATTGATGACCTGAGCTATGAGTCTGGTGACAGGCAGAGCTGCCCGACACAGAAGGATGGGTGGCACACTTCTGTGGGGTTCCAGACTAACTACTGCTTGTTCATGGAAGTGCCCCTTAGGAATGAGGATGGCAGCACCTCCATGCCAGTCAGTGTGGTGAGCACCTCATCTGTGCTATTTCAGGGCTACTCCTAGGAAGTGCCATGTCCACATGAGGGCAGAAGCTGAGAGAAGAGCAGAGGGGCTTGCAGAGCAATCAAACCCTGAGCTGTCAGTATCCACTCATGTTATCAGTGTGACCAGTCTCATTCCCTGACAGATCAGAAGTATTTTTGGAAACTGATTTTTCAATACCATATAATTTGGGAACCACTCCTAGTCTCATTTAATCTTTCTATGAGGTGGGGTCTGTTCTTCAGGCTCAGAAAACCTAAGTCTGAGGTTACATAGCTAATAAATGGCAGAGCTGGGATTCCGTTCTAGATCTTATTACCTCTTCCTGCTTTAATTTTCGGAAAAGGAGAAGTCACAGGTGCTACAGTCATTACAAGGTACAATGGCGGGGTAAAGAAGGAGAACGTGGGGAAAAGGCCTCCCAGGGTGACCCGTCAGCCATGTCTGAGTACAAACAGCACCCCCTATCTCCTTCTAGCCTACCCACAACACAACTACTGAGTGTCCTGGCCCCACCTGGCAGTCATTGAGGAAGGGGACCAGGAATGGCCAGGGGTGTTCTGGGAAGTGACCCTGCTAAGTGTATTCTGTACATGATAAAAGCCCTGTGCAAGGTGAGGAGCTGGGTTGTCAGCTGTTGCTGACCGAGTCCCTCACACCGTCTGTAGGTGGGTTTAGAAGCTCTGCAAACACATGCCTTTTCCCCCATCTTCCTCCAAGACCCCCAGTCCCCATCTTTCTGTCTCTTCTCCCCTTGGCACAGGGCTGGAAGAGAGAAAGCCATTTGGTTAGGCCCCTCAGATCAGCCAGGGTGGTGGTGCAGCTTTGCAAGGACCTGAGGTATGACATGCAAGAGTACAGTCTAGGCCTCTCTGTTCAGAGACTGGTGTAGGGAGAATCAAGGCAGCTCTGAGACGAACAGAAAAGCAGCTGAATAGTTGCGGGCCTGAGAATCACAAGCCAGCTTGCAAAGGATGAAGAAGAGAGACAGCTCCTGGGCCTCTGGTCAGGCCCCATGTTGTCTGGTTCTGAACCATGCCAGAGACATTTGGCAAGACCCTGCTCCCTGTGATTGATTGTGTCCTGTCTGTGTGCCTGGAGTGGGGGAGATGCTGAGGTTCCCCATCAGCATTCATCTTTTGGCTGGAGTGGTTGCCCTCCCTTGTCATTCCCAAACTCCTAAGCCCCCAGTTCCTTCTGTAGCCAGCAGAGGGCTTTGTACAGGCCTGAAGATCTGTCCAAGGTACTGAGAGCCTGAATCATAACCCATTCTCTAAACTTTCCAGATTAGCACTGATTACCCCATCACCCTCAAATTTGGTGGCAGAAATTTTGACCAGGAGCTATGGGTGGTTTTCCCCCTATATCACTTAGTATCAAACAGAGGCCCCTGGCATGTGTGAGGTGGGTGATGGCCACTCCTGCACTCACCTGGATACGATCGGGCACACCAGTGCTGTCCATGCGGCTGGCCACATTCACTGTATTGCCCCAGATGTCGTACTGAGGCTTGCGAGCCCCTATCACCCCAGCCACCACGGGGCCAATATTGAGTCCTGCAGGGGATAGAAGTGAGCATGCTCATCAATGCTTGTCCTGCTTGCCCTTGCTATCGTTCCTGAGGTTGTGCTTAACCCAGCAGCTCTCATTTCTCTGCTTCCATCAAATACTAACTCAGAGAATCCACTACTCCTGTGGATGTTTTTATTTTTCCTCCTTTCCTGTCACTACCCAGCTCTTTCAAGTCTATCACCAGGATCGCCCTCTTCAAGGTTACCAGTGATCTGTTGCATCTCCAATTCCTTAATGGCCTCTTCTGATGGCATTTACGTTTTCACCAACAATTCAGATTCAACATAGCAGAATTGCAGTTTTCCTATCCTGTTTCTTTCAGGGACCCACCATTCTCATTCTTAGAACCTAGTTCCTAACCCACCTCACTGCCCTGACCTCTCCTCTCTCCAAGTCCTCTTCCTTTCCAGCCTCTGCCCTTGGGCAGGGATGCCACAGAGACAATCTGAGAGGCATGAACACAAGGGCTCTCTATCTTGATCCTCGCCCCTCTGCCCTAATATGCCCACCTTCCCAATTTTGCCCAAAGCAACACTGAGCAACCTGCCTCTGGCTTTTGTTGTAGTGGTTGTGCATCTGAAGTGTCCACTTTCCTCTCCAGGTGAAGTCCTTCCCTGATACATCTGACTCAATTGAATTCTCTAGACCTGACCCGTCTCTCCAAGTCCCCGGATGCTTCCTCCTATTACATAAACTCTCTTGCTCACACTGTTCCTTGTGAAGCCTCGTTGCTGCTTAACTGTTCCTTGGATGTGAGCGGCAGCAGTACAAACACAGCAGAAGCTCCTGAACTGGTCTCTTGGGTCACTCAGTCAGAAATTTCACCAGTCTCCAAAACTCTTCCCTCCACGGTCCTCCTCTTTGGTCCTATCAAGCCATATGGAGCTTTTTACCCCACATGCTAGTCCCAAGCTGGCTGTCCAGTCACTCACCAAAATCCAACTCCACGATGAAGATGTTCCTGAGTCTGTAGGAGTCCACACAAGGCTCCACACTGCCTGCCCAACCACTTATCTATCTCTTCATAGACCACCCCCACCCCTAAATCCCCAGGCCTGGCCTAGCAAAAGAGTGAAGGCAGCTTACAAAAACGTAACAGGAAAAATAAAAATCAATGTAGGTGAAAAAGATGGTGTAAAAGGAAAGCAAGAATGACATCACATGAAACCAAGAGTGAAGTTAGCATATATTCTAGGCTGCCCATTCCTGAAAACAGACCCCCAACGGGCTGGTCTAGGCTCACCAGCGGTCCACGCAAAATGAAAAACCAGTCCAGTCCCAGTTTCAGCCTGGGCCGCAGGCTGAAAGAAGCCAGCTTGTTCAGGGAAAGCCCAATTCCTGACACTCAGGCTGGAACAAAATGTCTCCCGAGGACATTAATGATCATAATATTGATTTTTAGTAATCCAATATTTTGGTTTAATGTGCTAATTTTGAGAATTGAAACACCAGTATTTTTGTTGGTGAATTATGGTTCTTTTTTTTTTTTAAATTTGAAATCTGAATCATTTATAGCTTGAGACCTACCCAGGGAGTTGATAATGCATTAAAATCTTGAATAGAACAAAGATCTGCTCTTTCAGAAAGCTTTCTTCACCTCCACAATCCTCAGGAGGGGGAAGAGCAACACTCACAAAGTTTCTACTGGAAACGCAACTCTCACTCTGTGGGCCTGGACCACCTCCATCATACACGCTAATGCCAGAACAAACTGCAGAAACACCTTGAACTTTATGGGGCAACGAATTCAACATTGTAATTTGAAAATCATTTGTAGACACGGGAGGGTGTCTAGCCCTCTGCACATTTGCAAATTTATAAAAACTGTACATGGGTTTCATCATGTTATACTTTCAACTGTTCTGTAGAGTTAAAACTTGTTCAAATTGAAAGTTGGGATAGTGCAACTACAGAATTAAAAACAAAAAAGGGAAAAATATAGATAGGTTTTTGGTTCAAAGGTTTTCTTAATGAGTAGAGTACAGCCAGATGATTTTGAAGCTGACCCATGGCCTCTGCCATACTCTGTTCTGCAGCAGCCCACCTTGGGTCACTACAGCATCTTCAAAGTCATCCAGACACGGCCCAGGCATTCGATAAAGGAAGATACATGCGCTCAGCTTATCACTTTTGTGAAGATTAAAAAGGGTTTCACAGCACCTAGATTTTGTGTACACACACACACACACCCCCAAACCCAAGAGAGAAGTCACTTGAAACTCAATAATAACCTCACCAAACCCATTTTGTATTTTAAGATTATTCTATTTTTTAAAAAAAAGTTGAAATCATTGTTGTCAATTTTTATAGAATATATGTCCAGGATTTTTATAAATTTGCAAATATAATGACTTGTATCATGTTTAAATATATTGGTTTTAAAACATCTATTTCATTTTACCACTTTTTATTTTTACTGAACCAATTTGGAACACTTTTAAATAAAACGCTGCTGCTGAGTTAGTGTTACTTGAAATAAATGGGACTGTCTACTCGGGAGGCAGCTACCGCAAGGCCCTATGCCCTGGCCCACAGCATTTCCCATGCAGCCTTTTGGGCAGGTGCAGCCTGTTCCAACCAGAACTTCCCAACGAGTGGGCAAGGTGGGAAACCAGAGGAGAGCATCCTGTCTGTGTTGCCATGCAGGCCAAAGCACAGAGGAGGCACCTACAGACCTTGGCCGGTTCTGCTCTGAGTTCTGGGTACCCACCCCCAGCCCCGGGGGCAGGAACACCTATAGCATCAACCTGTGCTTGGACGGGGCCCAGGTGCAAGCCCCTACCAGCCCTTGGTGCTCCCCAGGGCCCGACTCACCAATCTTCATCTGGAAGTTGTTGAAGGAGTGCTCGTTGATGTACTTCATTTGGTCCATCAGCTTCATGGCAAAGTCGGCCAGAGCTTTGATGTGGGTCTTGCCCACCTTGTCATAGGTGGAGTCGTTGAGGCCTGAGGCAGCCATGTAGGTGCTGCCAATGGTCTTGATCTTTTCCAGCTGCCTAAACCGATCCTCGCTGATGATCTGGAGAAGAAGCCAAACCTGGTCACCCCTAAGTCCGGGGCACCCAGGTCAACAGGGCAGTGTGATGGGGTGTCCCCAGATGTCTACCCACTTAACACAGGAAGACCATCTCCACCATCAACTCCGTGTGAAGCCTCAGTGCTCCCCGACAGAGCTAGGTCTCTTCCGGTGCCCACTAGCGTATAGTGACTGTTATGTCCACCCCACAGCAAGAGCCCCTGGGGGCAGGTCACCTGTTCCTTCTGAGTCTTTGGCCCCCAATAGAGCCTGGTGGCCATCTTCCCCTTTGCTGGCTCAAGTTCCCATCCCACCCAGGGAAAATTCCTCATCTTTGTCCAGTGGGACACCTTTCTATCTCCAGGACCTGCTGGAAGCCTGCCACACCATTGTAGCCAACGCCAGCCACCCCACTACCTGGGAGTCTCATGGACTGTTCAAACACTGCCAGCCCATCATCCCTCTCCACCCTCCACCCTGTGCTCCACATATTCCCACCAGGGCTGCCCCCTCACACTCTACCCAGTGAGCTCCCAGGATCCAGACTTCCCCATTGAGCACCATGTCTCTAGCCCCTGGCACAGTAGGTGCTCGACAAGGGTTTGATAAACAAACGAGGAAAAATGTCTTTGTTTTTGCCTCTACTTGCTGTTCAGCACCTTGCGTCTTTGTCCTGCCTCCTCCCTTCTTCCGGGAGCTACTTCTTCCTTGACTGTCCCAATGTCCTGGGCACTGACACGGGGCTGTCCCAGCCTAGGGGCCTGTCCTACCCTCTGTGGCACAAGAGGAATGATGGGGGGTGGGGGCGGTTGGTGAGTGAGCCGACAGGCAGCTTGGTCTGAAACCGCAGCTTCACCACTTACTAGCAGTGACCTTAGGCATGTAGTTTATGACTGTTTCCTTATCTGCAGCAAGATGAGGTGTAGGGGAGGAAATGTAGTCAGGAGGCCCAGAACAGTGGCTGGGTCACACATAGGGCCCCGGCATCAGCATTTGTATCTGAAAGTGAGGTCCTTCACGACCTTCCCATTTGGGGGTCCAGCCGCACCTCGTCAAAGTCGGCGATGATCTCGTTGAGCAGCCGCAGGCACTCCACGCCCTCGTTGTTGGCCTCCAGCTCCACATAGAACTCAGAGAAGTTGGCGATGGAGGCGAACATGACGGCCACGCACTCGCACGACTGATAGTAAAGCTCGTCGTTGCGCCGCTCACGGGCCAGGAAGTGGGCCGCCACGTCCTTGGGCAGGATGTTGTGCAGCAGCCGCCGGTTGTAGGCCTGCAGCTCCTCCATCTCCTCCTTCTCCTCCGTGGCCTGGCACAGAGCACCCAGTGAGAAAGGGACAAGCGACAAGCTACTTAGAAAAAGACAACACAAACTGCCCAAGTACCCATGTGTGCCCAAGGCCTCAGGGAGTACCGTCTCATGCCAGGTTTCCTATGAAGAACATATCTGACTTGCCATCAGAAAAGGGATTTGTAAGTGTCTAACTCTCCCCTCCCTGCCTTTTGGAAAGTGATGCATATGAGGGTTACTTTCTCGAAGGAGGGAAAACAGGCCCCAGAGGAGAGACTGACTAGTATTAAATTAAGTGAAAGGGATCATCCAAACAGTACCCCCAAAATGGCCTGCCAGCTACTGACATGCTCTTCAACTTTCCATTTTTCTCTTTAGATCCGGAAATGTAAGAGGAAAAGCAGTTTGATAAATACCACTTTAACAGACTGACCTCACAAGGAAATGGCCAGAAGCCCTGCCCAGTATCCCAGGTTCCCATGAGAGCAGGGAGCTCCAGGGCCAGATGCAGTCAGGTGGGGCCAGGGGGTGCAGGTGTCCCTGATGCCAATGGGACATCATCCTTGACTTTCTCCCCTGGTTTGAGTCCTGGGTCTGAACAATTGGTCAAGAGGCCAATCGCAGCCCACAGGCGAAACACAGAAGTGGTCACGTATCAAAGTGTGGCAAGGGGCCATCTGACCAGAGTGTTGATGGGATGCAGGGGTTACAAGGCTGAGGGTGATGACTTCCTCCCCCTTGATGCCAAACAGAGTGGCCCCTCTAGCTGGGAGTGGCTGTGTTGGCAGGCAGGCTCATTAGGGCCATTTAAAAGATCTAGCTGGCCGGCTTGGGTTTTTTTCTCTAACTAAATGTGAACATCCATTTCATCCATTTGGTTGCAACTAGAATCTCCCAAAGGGCCAGGACTACTTCCCGGGGCCTGGCTCTCCTGGCGGGTGGGCTTTTTGGAAGCTGGCAGGGTCCCTCTGCTCAGCCTGTGTGGGCATAGTCTACCCTGTGCACTCTGGGGCTTGGGGAAAACACAACACGGGAGTAAAGTGCAGTCACAAAAAGAGTGGTAGCGGCAGGTTTGTGCTTCCCTTGCTTCCAGCCCTTGAGGCCTCTGTGACACACAGCGGCAGCCATCTTGGGAGGGGCTTCCTGCGCTGCATGGAGGAGGTGGGGAGTGTATGAGTAGAGAAATAGAAGGACACTGGCTCCAGATCCCTGCAGCCTGGTCAGCTTTTAGGAGAGAGCTGGGACCTCCTGGAAGTTTCCCCAAAGGAGTGGGGCACAGGAGAGCAGTAGGAGGCTGACGGCAGCTCTCAGAGAAGATATGGCCTCATACTGAAGAACTAGCTCCCTCCCAGCTTAGGCGGGCATTCTGCATAGAAAACATGCAGACATCAGTGGGGATCTCAGCTGAATTTCATCTACACACCCAAAGCAGGGGCAACCAGATGCCCCCATCTACACTAGCATCCAAACAAATCCAGGGCCTCCTGCCTCTGGAGGCTTTAGCCTCAACAGAATTGAAACTGGTGCTGGAGGTGGTCTACGCACATTGCGGATGAGCCTGAGAAGTGGTGTAGAGATAGGGCCAGCCAGGGAAGGCAGAGAGGGCTGGCTAAGGGGCCCTGCAAGGCCCCTGGCTGCAGTAACAGGTCTGAGGTTGCCCACCTGGAACATCAGGCTTTCTAAATATGTGCCCTTGGGCGCCCTCTCCTGGACATTCTGAGGCAGCCCAGGGCTTCTGCCAGCACCCAGAGACCCTCTGTATCCTGTTCTCCAGGGGGACAAGATCAGGCTTCAGAGCACAGTGCCAGGAAGACCTCCTGACTCCCAGCTCCCCACGGCCCCCTCCCACCCCACCAAGCTAGGCCTGTTCATGCCTCCCTCTGTCCTTGCCTCTGGAGGTGCACAGTAGTGCTCAGGCAGGATTTGACCTGAGGGCACATCTCCTGGGTCCACCGAAGCCCAAGCACTGTCGAGGCGCGTTCATCTGGGGAAAGTGCCTGCGTTTTGGCTCTTAGCCCCAGGGAACAGGGAGCAGACCTCCTGGGATACAGGGCATGGGTTGAGGCCTGAGCCTGACATCTGGTCAGTACAGGACTAAGGCCATGTCCAGTCCAGGAGAAGCACTTTCTCATGCTCAATGCCCGAGGCCTGAGACACCCGCTTCAGCGCCAGGGTCACCCACCTGCAGTTTCCAGAGGAAGTCGAGGCGGGCGGTGGACTCCACTTGCTGGGCATGCAGGTACAGGGCCAGCACGAACACCGAGATGATGATGGGTGTCACCACCTTCAGCGCCACCTTGGTCGCATGCTCGGGACTGCAAGAGGGCAGTAGATGCCCTGGTACCTTGTGGAACCTCTCAAACTCCCTCAGTCCTTTTAACTTCCTCGTGCTACCGCTCCCCCTCCTCCTCACCCTTCTGCTCAAACTTTGCCTGAGAAAAGGCATTCTCTTCCAGGAAGCCTTCCCAGCTGGCAGCCCCCTCTCAGCCTCTGCTCACACCTGCAGCTCAGCCGCCATTACTCCTCTGCTGAGGCCTTATTCCTCCATCACTGGGGGGTTCTCCTCTGGTCACCTCAAGGGATGAAGTCAGCCCTTCTACAAGGCAGTATAGACATCCCAGGTCTTTGTCCCTGGACAAGTCAGGGGCTGTGGGTGCAGTAGCAGGGAGCCGGGCAGGCTGTACTGACCGTCTCTGGGCAACCTTGGGCAAGTCTCAACCTCTCTGAGCCTTAGTTTCATTATCTGTAAAATGGGATAACAATACCCACGTGTCAAGAGTATGGTAAAAGTCAAAGAGACTGTATATAAGATGTTTACCAAAGTACTTGACAAAGGGTAGCACTCCAATAGTGGGTGGCCACTATTGTCTAATTATAAATCTGATAACATTATTAACAAATGCCCTAATGTCAGCAGCTATTGCAAATCCTGCTTTCTGTGCCAGCAGTGAGCCCAAGCCTTGAACGCTGCAGGCTTCCTGCTTAGAAGTAGCCCCTACAATCTTTGCAGGCCTCGTCTCTGCCCCACCCCTCGAGGAGCAGGGGCAACTGTTTCCTGTTCTCCCTTGCCTGCGTCTCATGCATGCTCTGGGGAAGAACTTGAGGCTAAGTGCTTTCAGATGAGGCTTGTGGAATGACCTGCAGGTCTTGATGACTCTGGTTGCTGAGTCTGTAGCTCATGGAGCCGCGGGGATCACAAAAGGAAAGAAGGCATCTACCCAAAGAGGAATCTTTGGTACCCAGGAAGGGTACCTCGCCCTCTCAGGCTGCCTCCTTCACCGCCCACCTTGCCACAAAGGCCCCCTCCCACCTGGGCACTGCTGCCTTCTCTGCTCAGCCCTGGGCTGTTGGCCTCTGGCTGCTCAGTGCCAAGGGCAGGGAACTTGGAGAAAGAGCATTAACTCACCACTGGGAGGTCCCGTTGTTGTTGAAGTCTCTGTGAACAAAAGTTGGGGAAGGTGTTCAGGGCCGCTCTTCTGCATATTTATAGCCTCCATGCCTGCTCTGCAGTCACCCCCATGCCCTGCTCTCCTCCCTCCTCCCTACTCTCCCATCGGCTCTGCTCTGCCTCCCCCACACCCTGCTCCGCACCCCTGCACAACGCAGCTCTGCTGCCCTCACTCCTGTTTCCCCCTGGCCCCCCACCCCCAGCACCCTCTGTGTCTGGGTCCCTTGCTACTGCACCCATGGTCCCTAGCTGAGAAAGGACATCCACAGGAGGGGCAGAAGCCCAGCCCCAACTGGCATCTTATCTCCATGACCTCAAATCACCCAGCCCTTACCTGGGACCCTTGGGCACCCCCTGTATGCCCACCTGGGCAGCGCCTGCCCACCTCTCCTGCCCCAGCCCCTGCTGGCATGGGAAGAGGAGCAGTGCACCTCACTATCCGGCATGGTAGCCACGAAACACATGTGGCGACTGAGCCTCAAAGTGTGGCTACAGCGGGTTAAAATGTCCTGGAAGTAAAATATATACCATTATACAGAATGAGTGTGGGAAAGTGTAAACTATTTCATTGTAACTGACATTAAAATATTTTGGATATGTTGGTTAAATGAAAATGTCATTAAAATAATTGTAGGTTGGCCTTTTCAAAATAGCTACTTGAATGTTTTAAATGACATATGTGGGCTGAATTATTTACCTATTGGATGGTGCTCCCCTACAGCCGGCTCAGGGTCTCCCAGCCCAGAAATGCCCTCGATCCTCTGCTGCTACTTCAGCAGGAGGAGAGGAGAGGTGGGCTGGGGTTACAGTGGACAAGAAAGCTCCCCGCTTTAGCCCTGATCCATGGCTGGCAAAGGCCTGGCCCTCCTGGCCCTCCTGGCCCTTCTCCCCATCCTGCACTGCTCCTGATGCCACAGCCTCCCTGACATCCGCCCACAGCCCCGCTCAGTTGCCGAGAGGGTCCTCTGGGAAGCTGACTTAGAGCCTTCTATTCTCAGCTGACACTCCCTTCACAAAAAGTAACATTTCTGATACTCCGACACTGCCTGTGTCATCCGCCTGTACCTCCACTGTCCAGCTCAGTGCCTACGAGACAGCAGGACCTCAAATGATTGTGCATGAATTGGTAGATGGTGGATTCCTTCCTCGCCGCGGAGGAAGCAGTTAGCTGCACTTTCTCAGGGACACCTACTAGAACACACTTTTCTGCCTTTTCTGGTGTGTGTGTGTGTGTGTGTGTGTGTGCATGCGTATCTAGGGGGGTGGTGAAAGGGAAAACCGGTACTGCACATTAGGTAATTTATATACATTTTACTCCTGTAAAATGGGCATGACTATTATTTTACTGTGAAAAAAACGAGGTTCAGGAAAATGACCAAATGTGTGTCTGGGGCTCAATTTGACCCAAAACCACACAAAGCCACCTCCTCCTTTGGACATCTGACATCTGTCACTAGAGGACCAGGCTGATGTCCTAGTCACCTAGCCTGGCACACAACCCCAGGCCCACCACCTCCTGGGTGTGAGACGCAACTACTCACCATCACAGCCAAAGCCTCTGGGCAGTGCATGATTCCCCTCGCCCCGCCCCCCCAACCTTCCTTGGCAATCCTGCCCACTTTGCTGGGTTGCTAAGAGGATGAGAAGGGATTATGTATGTCTGAATGCCTAGGCCAAGGCCAAGCCCGAGTCTTGAATAACCGAGGCTGTTTCCACTGCTTCCACAGACACTGTGACTCAGCTCTGTTGAGCCTCGATGCTTGGGGTCTGAGTGCCACAGGCAGTTAAGTTCAGTGGAAACAGCTCATCAGTGGCCTGCACAAGTGAGGAAAAACACACTGAGGCCCGAGGTCAGGAGTGAGTGGGAAAGTGGAGGTGGATCCGGGCTGCCCTCCGCTGGGGAAGGGAAGAAGGAAAAGAAATAAGACACTCTGGCCCCTGCCTAGATGGTCAGAGCTGGGCAGCCACAGACACTCCTCGCAAGTCCCCCGCAGCCCAGGACCCCAGCCTCCTGCTCTGTCGCCTGTCTGCTGTGCCCCAGCACTAGCCGGGGGCATGAGGAAGGTGCCACGTACATGGCGTTGGCGGTGACCAGCAGGTCAGCATTGTCAAAGAGAGTGACCACGGGCACCTCGACGACGAGAACGTAGATGAGCTCGATGGCCAGCATGAGCACCAGCTTCCCGATGCAGCTGATCTGCAGGAACACGGAGCAGGCCAGCAGGCTGAGCAGCACGCTGTAGGTGAAGTACTGTGGAGAGAGGGCCGGACGTCAGTGCCGTGGACCTGCCCTCTGCCGCCCCACCCTCCCCGAGCACTCCCACAGCCTGAGCTGGTCTCCTGTGACGCCTCCTCTGGAGACGCTTCTGCTGATGCAAACTTGTGATGACGGGTGCTTAGGAATCAGGAGGTCCAGACCCAGGCTGGCTAGTACCGGTAGTGGGGCCCCCAGGTGCAGATTAAGGGAGACGGGCGCTCCCCCCAGACCCCCATTCACCATGCACTATGTGATCTGGGCCATGGACTCAGCCTCAGCATTCCCATCTGCGAACCGGCCTATCTCGTGCTCGCTGTGACAATACCAAGAGATTCAGTCATTTGGCACAGTGCCTGGTCTCCTCAATAACTGCGGGGAGCACAGGCTCCAGCCCCTGATTGGCAAGTTTAAACCTAAAGCTCTGGGGCCTGCCTGATGGTGCAGCGGGTTGAGAGCAGCACTGTGAAGCTGTCCGCAGCCTCTGCAGCACGGGTTTGATTCCAGGCTGGCTGGGGAGATACCCACATGGCGCAGCAGACCTCTCCTGTCACGTCTGCTGCTCCCCTCAGCAGTGCTTTTGGTCCATCTGCCTGTTCTGCTCCCTGCTCTGTCTCTGGTGAATCCTCTCACCCTCCTGCCTCTGGCCTGTACCCCAGCTATTGTATAAAAAAAATAAAATAAAATAAAATAAATCTAAAGCTCTGAAAACTGCTTTCAAAAGTGATGTGGTGGCAACACCTGAACGGACCTTTATCTGGTGGCAAAACCTGACCCATCTGATGTGATGCTAATTATCTTTATCCTGCTTCCTATGATTCTTTATACGTTTTGCTGGAGAAATATGACTGTTTTAGTACCAGGTGCTGCCCAGAAGCCACTGGGTACATAAAGTAACCTTGAATCTGAAAAATTGCTAAGTTCAGAGTACATGTGTCCCAGAAGTTTCCAGGGACTGTGGCCCTGTATGACTTGCTTTAGGGAAGCCCCTTCCATCTGAGTCTCAGTTTCCTTCTCCAACTAGTGAGGGGAAAAGCAGGGACCTCACAGACCCATTCTGTTCTGCTGCCCCCCAGCACTGATCCTAGACATGCCAGCATCTGCTATTTTGTTCTTTTTTTTAAATTCAGCGTCATTATTTGAGTCAAGCATTGGGACTCTTACTATTCATTGCCTCTGCCTCAAACTGGAGGCTACATGGCAGTGGGGTAGCTCCTAGTGAAGCTTCTGCCTGGGCCCCTGAAGGCCGAGAGGGACCGCAGAGGGCGTGGTGACGGGAAGGAGGCGAGAACAAACTCAAGTCACCACCAGGAATGGACAGAGGAGGGAGCGGGCAGGGCACACCCAGACAATCCCGTCCAGAGCCCCAGCTACCAGCCCTCAGGGACAAGAAAGGTGCTCCTAGAGCCAACAGATTCGCATTCAGACCCTGAGCCCAGTAAACCAGGAAGCCAAGGCTTAATCCTGAGGTCCCCCTAGGGCCGTGGGGTCTGAGAGGAGTTATTGGATAAAAACAACACATGTGAGGTGGGGTCAGCTGGCCTGGGCTCAGGGCTAGTGAGGGTTGCAGGTGCGGACCTACCAGCTCCCACAGAAGAGAGGCTGAAGCAGGCCTTGCTGCTGCTCTTCTCTCCCCCATTCCTAGTTTCTCCCTTGGAGCAACCACCAGAGGCAAGTGTGATCCCAAAACTGCCTATTTCTCGGCAAACAGCTTTCTGGAAGCAGCTCCTGTGGGCTCTGGGCCAGATGTGAAAGGGAACAGAGGTGGTGGGGGGTGGGGGTGGGAGGGGTTGGGGAGCATGGAGCCAGGGAGGGGGAGAGCTTGGCCTGGGCCCTGGGACAGGTGGAGGGGGAGTGCTCATCTAGGTGAGCACCCAGGAACCCCTACTCTTTGCTGAGCTTCCCTTGCCCATGTGCTGCCCGGAGGAGCCAGGCACCTACCCTGGGAAGGGAGGGCGGCAGCACGGGGCTGCACTGTGGTTCCCATCCCTCATGGTGAGTCATGCACCTTTTTCGGGACTAGATGAATGCTTGGCCTCTCCCCACAAAAGGATTAAACCTGCCACCATCTCCCAGGTTTCACGTGAGCCTTGGCAAGGAGCTGGGGTGGGAGAATCAGGGAGCCTGGACCTGAGGCTCACTGGCACACGGCTCCCTGAGAAAACACAGCGAGGTGTATGAAGCCCGTACATACTACAGGCGCTTAATGCATGCATTCTTTTTAAACCTAATAACCGTAGGTACATGATTTCTTTTGGAGTGATGAAAATGTTCTAGAATTAAATTATAAGGATGGCTGCACACATTTGTAAATACACCACAAACTACTGAATTAGATGCTTTGAATGGGTGGGTTTCATGGTAGTACTGGCTTGGGATTGACTTCCCTTTGCTTCCCTGCAGCAATCCACCCCCCAGCATGAGGGGGGAGTTCAGGCAGCTTCTCTGGGGGCAGAGTGGGGGCTGCTACTGAAGCTGAGGACCCAGACAAGAGTTCTGCCCTCAAGCTAAAGGCACAAACTCTGGAGCAAGATGACCTGGGTGGGAGCTCTTGCTCTGTCACTCACTAGCTGTGTGACCTTGGGAAGTTAATTAACCTCTCTTTCATCTGTATACAGGAAATAATAATAGTATCTATGTCATCAGGTTATCATGGGGATTAAACATGTAACTATACGTAAAGCATTCAGCATAGCGCCTGACTCATGGAAAGGACTATCTAAACAATAGGCATGCTATTATTATTACTGTTCTTGTTACATTGAGAAGACAGCTCTGTTCACCAGCATCTGGCACATCAGAATGAGAGATTGGGGGATGGAGGTCTCTGGAATAGAAGTGAACCGAAGGGCCCAACTATTCCAAGGACAGAGAGGGGGTGGGGCAGGAGGGCCCCCATCTGCATCCAGCACCGCCCCCCCAGTACCTCAGGAAAGTTGCAGTTGGGCCAGGAGCTGCCACAGAAGCCCTGCTCATCACCCAGGCTATAGTTGACAGCCGACTCTACCACGTGGCACGCGTTGACCTGGCTGGTGCTGATGTTGTGCTCGTATGCCAGGCAGCCGAACAGGTCCTTGGAGTTGCACATGAACTGGGGGGAAGGGAAAAGAGTCAGCCCCTGGGGGCCAGGCCAGGCAGCCCACCTCTACAGACAGGGTTGCCCATCCACACACTGTCTCGGGCACAGCCTGACGCTGACCAGGGACAAAGAGGAGCCTGGCAGAGGTTGAGGAATGGCGAAGGCCGGCCCAGACGCCCAAGGCGGGGCTCCTAAACTTCCCTTGGGGACCTCCCCCAGTCTCTCTGGCTCCTCCAGAGCTGTGAGAGTGGGGAACTAAGTCTGTGAGAAGCTTTGCATCAAATCTGATCCCAGACAGTGGGATCCAAGTGAGAACTTCCGGGAAGGAGGAGCTCTAGGCCTGGGAATTGCCCTCCCAGTGTAAACCTAGGCTTCACCCAAAGGGGCTTAGAAGGTGCCGGGAGGTGCAGCCACCCACCATGTTGACAAAAGCCGACAGGAACACCAGGATGATGGTGAACACCCCGACTAAGGTGCTGTTCATCTTGGACCGCACGATCTTCCTGGAGAGGGTCTGCAGAGGGCCTGGGAAGAGCTGTCCCAGGGTAAAGGATGGAGAGAGACATGACAGAATTCAATGGGGACATCACAAACAACCACAGAGGAGCTGGGAGGAACCAGGCCTCCCCTTCTCCCCTTGTCTCCTGCCTGCTTCCCTGGAGTCTGGCCGAAGTCCCTCCGGGTGCACAGTACTCTGTCCTCCTCCACTGCACTGCTGCTTCTAGGCCAACAAGAGTGAAACGATGCAGCTGGCCAGGAGTGCAGCAGGGAGCTCATTGGTGAGAGAGGCAGAACAGAAGGGAAGAGGCATCTTGACCCCAACAGGGAAGTAAAGTTGGGCCACTGGGAGTTACAGTCATGGAGGGGCAGTAGGTAGCAATTAAGGAGTCACTCAGGGCCCAGAACTTTCCCAGGGACAATCAGAAGGCTTCCTGCAAGAAGTAGGAAGCTGTGGGTCTGACGATTTATTGAGGGAGGCAGTGGGCTTGTGAGAAGGGGCAGACCAGCATGCGAGCAGGAGGGCAGGGCCCTGGATACGTACTTTCAATGAGTTTTTTTCAGCAGGACTCTCAAGGATTTGCCATTTCCATTGCCTAACCCTCTCTATTTCTTCAACTAAACATGCTGTGTGTATATTTGAAGACCCACTATGGTTTTGGTGGAGAAATGATCTGACTCCACCAAATTTGATATAGTTGGCCTTGTTCATCATGTCCTCACCTCCCAACAGCTAGACTAAAAGAAAAGATGCCCACCAGAGAAGCAGAGCCCCGGCGCCCACCTCAACACCTCCTGTGGAGGCTGCAGTGGTGCATACAGGCCAAGTGGTCCTGTGGCCACCCCTGAGGGCAGAGAGGGTGGCAGAAAAAGTGCTGGACCTGGAGGCCTGGGTTCTAAGCGTGGCTTTTCCTATGTCACCTTGAGCAAGTCACATCCCCTCTCTGAAGGCTATAATCAAAAGTCAGATAATAACAAGTGTTGGTGAGGATGTGGGGAAGTTGGAATCTTCCTACACTGCTGGTGGGAATTAAAATACTGTAGTTGCTTTGGAAAACAGGTGGCAGTTCCATAAAAGGTTAAACACAGAGTTACCATATAACCCAACAATTATTCTCCTTGGCATATACTCACGAGGACTGAAAACAAATCCACATAAAAACTTGTATACAAATGTTCACAGGCAGCATTATTCACAATAGCCAGAAAGTGGATACTACCCAAATGGTCATCAATTGACCGATAAACCAAATGTAACACATCCATACAATGGATAATTCTTTGGCTCTAAAAAAGAACGAAGTATATTACAAGGTACAAGATGGTTGAACCTTGAAAATATTATGCTAAGTGAAAAAAGCCAGTTTCAAAAGGCCATATATGATTCCATTCACATGAAATGTCCAAAACAGGCAAGTTCACAGAAAATGAAAGTTGGTCCGAGGTTTCCTGGGTCTGTGAAGAACGGGGAATGAGGAATGACTAATAATTATGGAATTTCTTTTGGGGCTGAGGGCAATGTTCTGGAATTAGTGGTGATAGTTGCACAGCTTTATGATATACTAGTAACTACTGAATTACAATTTCATCCATCTTTATAAAGGTGATTTTATGGTACATGAATTATATCTCAATAAAGCACTTAAAATTTCCTGCTCAGTCTCTTATTAGCTGTGTGATCCTGGGGTAATTACTAGCAACTCTGAGCCTCAGTTCTTTTATCAGTGAATAGGGAAATCTACCTCTCAGCATGGTTTTGAAGCCACAATGAAATGATACATTTGAAAGTGCTTTGTAAGCTGTAAAATTCATAGAAATTTTAGTTAATATTTGCATTTTAAAGAACTATGTTGCTAATAAGAATGAAAGTTCTTGTTTCCCATTAAAGGAATTTTTGGTTTCACAGCTGGGAAAAGTGTTTTGGCACTCGCATGAGGATCTTACTCTGAAATGGTATGACAGATGGTTTCTAATGTTTGGCTGCTTAGAATTTTGCCATTTTGGTGCCCGGCCCGCCACACCTCCCACTACCACCCCCCACCCGTGCCCGCCGCCATGTTGCTGAAACCGTTTCAGTTTAGATCACCCAATTCAGCAACTGAAGAACTGCCATCATTTTGCAATCCCTAGTGTACTAACTGATTTAGGCAGGTGGGGCAACGGACTTCCTAGTGACTGCCGGACGTGGAGCTCCACATGGGCCACCCAGAGACCAGGAGAAGAACTGCAGGCTGTTAGAAAAATTCAACCTGGAATGTGGCTGTAACATCTAATGAATGACTCTTAATGCACTGGCTTGCTATAAGCCAATTTCCCTTGTCACGCTTTAAAAAGACCTGCTCTTGGCTTTAAAAACCTCTGCAGGAACTAAGAAATTGCTGCTGTTTTGAAGTCTCCAGAAGACTGGCTCACTTCCTGTGATCAAAACATTCATCCGTATGTTGGCCCTAAATCCCCACTAACCCTAGGGTGGATGATAAAACGCCTCACCTGGGGCAGTCTCCTGGAGGGGCTGTACCACAGCAGCAAAAAAAAAAAAAAAAAAAAAAAAATTCTGGGAAGAATTTTTACTGCAGGATACTTGTGTTTGTGTAAACCAATTGCTCAATGCCTGCTCTCAATCAGAGCTCAGAAAAACAATCAATTTTTTAAAAATACATTTCAACCAGTGCATTCCCAGTCTGATTAATTCAAATCAACATAGCATTGAAAACAGAAGTGGGGACACAACTACTGACTGGGGGTAGGGGTGGTTTGATCCTGGTCTCTTGTGAGTCTCCAGGCATGTCAGTGACCCTGGGGCCCTGGTTCCATGCCTGTGATATGGTGTAAGGGGTGAAAGGAGGTGATAAAACCTGATGGCAAAAAGTTTAAGAAACTCTTAGCTTATGCCAGAAACAGTCTAGTTCATGCAAATGCCAATTAAGAGTTGTGACCCAGGGCCTCCCTGGTGGTGTAGGGGTTAAGTCTCAGAGCTATCATGCTATTGCCACTGTGGCCTGACTTCAATCCTGGGGTGATCCTGGGGTAATTACTAGCAACTCTGAGCCTCAGTTCTTTTATCAATGAATAGGGAAATCTACCTCACCGCCAGGGTGGTGACCCACATGGCGCAGCAGACCTCTCCTGCCTCGCCCGCTGCTCCCCTCAGCAGTGTATTTCAGTCAGTCTGCCTGTTCTGTTCCCCACTCTGTCTGGTGAATCCTCTCACCCCCACACCTCTGGCCTAGACCCCAGTTCTTGTATGTTTTTATAAATAAACAAATCTTTTTAAACAAATCTTGAAAAAAAAAAAAAGAGTTGTGACTCAGCACCTCTGATTCCAGGGGTGATGCTTGGGCTGCTGAGCAGGGCCCCAATGAGTGGGCTGGAAAGGGAGGGGCTCAGGTGTGCGCCAGACTCACCTTCACACAGGAGTAGATCACGGACACGAACACCACCAAAGTCAGCAGCAGGAAACAGGTCAGGTAGAAACTCAACATGAACATGGAGCTGAAAGAAGAGAGGAGGTGGGGAGTCCTGGATGGGCCCGGATGAAGGTGGAGGCTCTGCAGCTTCCTGAGCTATCGGGTCTCAGGTTTCCAGGGCCCATTTTCCAGGTCCAGAGGACCTGGGGCGCTAAAAGTCCCTGGGAAGGAGGTGGAAGCTTCTTCATTTCTCCTGCACCCACTGTCCAGTCACCTATACCGCAGCCTCACTGAGAAGGACGTACACAGGCTTAAGAACCGATTCAGTCACCTCCTGCCCCATACACATAACAGTCTGGCTCCCACGCTTCCCACTTTCCTGCCACCTTCCGGGGGGAGCAGCAGCCAAGGGGAGACAAATGGAGAACCAGGTGACAGCAGCTCAATGTTCTGCCAAATTCTTAGCTGTCCATGGACTTGCTTCATTTAGCCTGGAAGGACCCACTGAAGAACTGCCTGTTATTCCCCTCAAGTCGTCACTCCTGGATTGATAAACAACCATGAAGGCTGAAGGCTGGTTTGATAAACGGCCCTGATATAGGGACGTGCATCTGTGGGCAGCCCCTCCAGCCACTCTGAGAACCATCAGTGATGAGTTCTTCAGAGGGCAGAATCCTAAACCGCCAAGCCCCGCAACAGGTCCTACTCAGTTTCTGCTCCCCTGTTCATGGCAAGCTCAACAACAATAAGAGAAGATCTACCTCTGCCCCTCTTTTCAGAGGCAAATCACAGGTGATCTTAACATCCACCATGGGCCAGAACCCTCAGACAAAAGAACTGCAAGAGACTTTACATCAAGAACCCCCACCCGCCCTGATCGGGCAGGGTCTGGCCAAGGTACTGCACACACCACCGGATCACCAGGAGGTCACGCAAAGCCCTTCTCCCTTTCAGGGAGCAAGAGTAGCAGGAGATGCCAGACACTAGCAGCAGGTTAAAGGCCTGTGGACTGAGAGGCAGGTGAACACCTCTAGGGAGGCATTTCAACGGAGTCTTTGTTCAGGCTTCCCCAGAAGCCAGCACTTAGCTGCTTTACACAGACAATGAGGGAAGAGAATTCTCTTCAGAGGAAAAGAAAGACCTTTAAAGCAGCTTGTAAGGCTTCCCCAGAGAGAGGAGGCTAGAGAATGACCTCCATCAATGCCTTAACAAGTTGGAGTTGTGGCCAGAGGAGGGAACAAAGCTGTGATAACGCAGCTCCCAAGTCATGTTCAGAAAAGAAAAGTGGCGGAGGCAAGATGAGGCAGCTCAACGAAGAGGGCTGTGAGCTGCAACGGGACAGAGAGACTAAGTGGCTTATTGACACCTGTAGCTCCATTTCCATGCAGGAAAATGAGATCCAAGGCCCATAAGGACCCACACTCCCTCCGGCTTTGCACAACCTCAGTGCAGGGGACGGGGGGCAGCGGGCAATAGCCGTGTCGGGTGGAGCTGGCTGATTATCACCCATGATAGCTTGAGAGAGTCAGAGTAGATTCGAAAGCAAGGGCCAGCTCCTCAGTAATGTCAATTAAAAGACACAACACCACTCCCTTCTGGGAGATTCGTACCAAACTGCATAACCTCAACCTGATCATGAGAAGACATTAAACGAACATTCTACAGATCATTTGGTCAGTGCTCATCAAAAGTGCCAAGGCTGTGTAGGACTAGAAAAGGCTGAGGAAGCATTATAGACTGGAGGGGACTGAGGTGATACAACAGCTGGGTGCAATGTGGGCTCCTGGACAGGTTCCTGGAACAGAAAACGTCATTTGGGGGGAGACTCATGATGAAAATGGAGTAAGGTCTATAAGTTGATAGTCTCATTCTAGTGTCACCTGCCTGGTTTTGACTTATACCTCAGTTATGTAAGTTGTCAACATTAGGGGAAGCAGGATGAAGGATATATAGGAACGGTAGCACTTTCCTGTAAATGTACAATTATTTCAAAATGCAAACTAGAGGGTGTTGGAGTGAGGGACTCTTCTGGATTAAGTTAAACTTACCAGACAACCAAATGGAAACAGTGGATCTTGGCCATGGATAAATTAAGAGGAGAAGACATCTGGGGGACAATTTTGGGGATCTGAGTATGGAGTGGGTATTAGATGACTGGTGTTATTTTTGTTTGGTATATAAGGTAGTGTGGCCAAGGAGGAAAATGTCCTTAAAACTGGTGTATATTGAGCTTTGCAGAGGCTAAATATCATTGCATCTAAAAATTTACTTTAAAAACTCAAAAAAAAAGATGGAACAAATATTGCAATATATTGACAATTTTTATATCCAGGGGATAGTTGCTTTTTTATATGTTTAAAATAGTGTATCATGAAAAGTAAAAAAATGCATACATACATTGTATATATACATACATCCACAGATCTTCCTTAGATGTGACCCCACTGAGAATGACTATTGAACAGACACGTTAGTTCCAAAGGCTGAATGCCCACTTCAGAGTGGTCCTGTTGGAAGTCATAAGCCTCTCTCAGTGACATGACCAGCTCTCAGAAGAGTTAAGGAGTGCCTCTTTGAGAAAAGCCTTTGAGAACCTGAAATCCATTCTTTGAAATAGCCAGAGTAGCAGAAAACTTGTATTTCTTGAAGAGGTATTGATTTTTTACAAGAACCCAAGGTCATGCAGCAACATGCCAGGTGACCCCTTTGGGTGAATCAGTGGGCAACAGTGGTGTGGGTTGAAATGGCAGGAGAGGATAAGCAGTGAGACAGTCTCTCATGGGCTAGTCGGTTCCCAGAGAGAGGTTTTCCATGTAGACAACCATGTAGCCTCCCTGTCACCGAGTGTCAGGACGCTGGATTCCCAGTGCTACAAACCATGAGGCTGCCCAGACCCCACCTCTGCCCTCCCTTCTCCCCGGAGCTCCTGAAGCCAGAAGCGGGAGCCAGGAGGGATGAGATACTTACTGGGGCACGATGGTGATCTGGACAAAGCAGATGAAGAGGAATACGAGCGAGGCACACGCCACATAGGCACCGAATCGGTCATCCACCTGCTTGGAGTACTAAGAGGATATGCTGGGGTCAGAGGGCTGGAGCCAACGGCCTGCAGGACTGTCCTAGGCCCAACCCCCAGGGCGGGCCCACTCCCAGGACAGGGAAGACCCCAGAACCAGTGCTTAGTTTTCAAGTAGCCCCTCCAAACCACCACAAGGTGGCGCCAGTGGGGAGGATGTTCAAAGAGGGACGGTAGGGTCAAAGTTTCTGCAACCAGGTCACTGTGAGTAATTCATAATGACTGCGGCTAAGGTAACTGAGCCCCATCAACATGCTAGAACGTGGGCTGGGGTCTGCCAGCACCACGCTCCCCCATGAGTGTTGCAGGAAGTAGGACCGCTGGTGTTTCTACTTAGACCTGAGTGAGTTGGGGCTCAGCAAGGTCATGCAACTTGTCCTGCATCACAGAGCTCACCAACAGGTTCTGACTTCCAGCCTCAGCATCCCCCAGGACATGACTAGCTGCACAAACAGAGGCTGCGCTGGCCCAGAGTCAGCGCAGCCCCGTCAGTTCCACTCACTGCTGGCACACTCTTCCTTCCCCATACTTTCACCCTCCCAATTAGGTTTGCCTCACTTGACAATGACATGAGCACATGAGCCGATTTTACTGGAACACCAGGGAGACCCTGTGGCGCAAGACCCTGCACCAGCACCTGGTTCCAGCTCTGTCACTGCCTCGCTGGCTGGCCTCATGCAAGCTGCCAACTACGTTTGAGTTTTTGCTTCTCGGCCACAGTTTAAGAGATGAGACCAAGAGCTCCTGACTGCTCCCTCCAGCCCCAAGGTCCTTGTGTGCCAAATGCAGCTGAGTGGCCCATGGAAACAAGAGCATAACAATAACAACGCAAACAGCAACTAACACTGGATACCTACTATGTGGCAGATACTTTTATGTGCTTTACATGTATGGACGTGCTTAATACTCACTCTGACCCTGTGAGTAAGGTATGTTTAATGTCCCCATTTTCCAGATACGGAAACTGAGACACAAAGGGTTTAAAAAGTCTCCCTAAAATCCCCATCTCCTGGGTAGTGCAGCATCAGAGCTAGAGAAACTGAGGAAACAAGAAAGGGGTCTTCATGCCCCTGGTCCTGGTTCTGCCCAGGGTCTCCTTCCAACCAGGATGCTGTACCTTCTTCTCTAAGTCAGGCTCCCTGAAGGTCAGGAGGAACTTGCGAACATGCTCAGACCGCAGCCTGTCGATGCTCCTGGCGTCAATGGCTCGCCCCAGAAACTCATCCACTTCATCCTCAGGGTTTGCACTTTCCTGGGCATTCCTGGGGGAGCAAGAGGCACAGACACAAGTCGGCTAATCAAGGCCACTGGGAGAGGAGTGACTCTGCCCTTGTACCCCAATCCTCAGAGAGACCCTGCAACCCCCCAAGATTAGTCCTAGAAAGGACCGGGGAACTGGCACTGAGACCAGGAGGTCCAGAAGCACCAGACTCTCTCTTAACAATGACACACAGGTGAGAAAAAGGACCAAGCCTCAGACCCACTGCTGGAGGGCCTCACTGACAGGAAGGCTTTTCTGACCCTACTGATACCTTATGCTATACTAAGAATATGAATGTTATCAAGGCTTTGGTTGGTTTTTGCCCAACAGATTATAACAGTCTCTGCTCTTCATTCTCCAGCTGCGCCATGGCCTGGAAGATGGGGCTAGGGCAAGGTATCTGCTACAGGGGCTGTGAACCCCTTGGTATCTTTACCAAGGCTGAGGACCATGTGGGAAGCAGGCTGCAGGACTCTTTGGGTGCTAAACTAAAACCCCTATTTCCCAGGGTGCAGCCCAGAAACTGAGAACTGGGCAGAGGAGGAGGAAGGGGGAGACAGCCCCTCGGGACACTGGGATGTGTCCAGGCACAGGCAACCAGTGCTTCAGGGCTGTTTCCTGAGAGCTGCGCTCCTGTGTGTGTGTGTGTGTGCACACATGTGTAGCATGCCTGCCTTTGCACACACTGTGTTTGTGGAATGGGCCCAGCCCCTCTGCCGCCTTCTCCCACCTGCAGTGACTCCATTCCCCTCCCCACTGATTCTGGAGCCCAACTATGAGGCAGACTTGCAGACACCCCCAGGCTGAGGGAGCAGGAATAAAGAAGGGCACATTACTCACTTGTCCTTGGGGTCTTCAAAGCCCTAAAAGAGAGGGATAGAGAGAGAAGGAGAGGAGATGAGAACAGAGAGGACTGACAACAAAGGTTTCTAGGGGAGGGGAGACTATGGGAGACTGTGGCTCATTTTCTCTCTGTAGTTCGCCAAGGAACCTGGACAGAAAGAGGATTGTCATTCGGACCTCCTGCCTTCGCGCCTTTTTCCTTTGTTCCTTCCATCCGTCCATCCATCCATCTGTCTATCTGTCCCTCCCTTTCCTCTTTCTTCCCTTCCTTCCTCCCTCCTTCCTCTGGGACAGGCTCCTCTGCCTGGGGATGCCTGTGATTTTATTCCACTCACAGGCAAAATCCATGTGTCTGAACTCTTTCTCTGCCCACATGCTATTTCTTGTCATAGTCCCCTAAATATCCCCTCATCTTGCTTCTGGATGCTGGTCTGGGCAGGTCCCCTCCCAATTGTGCCACTTACTTGGCTAGAAATAAGAGACACTGTGAAGCTGGCCAGTCCCCACAGGTGTGCGCCCATGCTTGTGCACACTTACCCTGCACCCCCATGGAGTACACGGGGAACCTCCTGGCGCTCACAAGCTTTGCACTTAGAAAATTAAACTTAGGTTACCTGCGATAGCTTTTCTGGTATCTGAGAATCAACATGTTCTTGTTAGGTCAGAGGTGGCTGGGGGCCCGGGAGGGAGGAGCCGCCCGCCACAGATCTGCCTACCGCCCTGAGGTTCCCATACACAGGGAGGGGAGCGGAGGCCCCTACTGGTTACTGTCTCACAGCCCTACCTGGGGTTAATCTATAAAGCCCACAAAAGGACTAATGTATATTGGGGTCTGATTAGCTGTGGCAGGAAGAAGAGGGTGGACTTGGGGGGCACTGAGCCAGCAATTCTAGGTAAGGCTCAGGTGGTGAGGACAAGGACAGAGAATGTCCTCTCATCTCCATGGCCCAGTGTGGAGCACACTGCTGGGCAGGAGGGCAGTCAGCAGGTGAACCCAAACCCCAGCGGACACCCTCTCTTTCCCCCCACTGAGGACAGACTTAGGAAACACAAAGTGGGGGGATTTGTGTTGTTCTCCACAAGCCAGAGGATCCAGTGCTAAAACAGGTTTGGTGTCTGTCTACCTGTCCAAGATATACTGTTTTTGTTCTAAGCCTCCCAAAGAGGGTTTCCAGGGGTCTCGGCAACCTCTAGTGACACATTCAAGTGTCAAATGTGGATTCTGAGCTCCCTCCACGCTGTCCTGCAGCCCGAATGGCCTAGCGCTTGTCTGTCCAGGCAAGTAGGATCCTTCTAGTCTCTGAGAATCCCCTTGCCTAGGCAGCAGGACGTGCCCACTTCGTGGCCCCAGGCCCAGAATGGAGGAGCTGGTGTCCCTGGGCGTGGAGGGGGAGAAGCCTGCGCAGGCTCCAGGGGCCTCAGAGGGCAGGCCTGAGTGGGCGGCACAGGGCCGGAACAGGCTGCGCTCTCCAGGACTGGCAAGGCACTGGCCAGAGGAGGCCATCACAGGGGCCTGCGACCATTTTACTAGGGGACTGAGAACAGCCAAGCTGTGTTATGCCTATACTGGTCTCTACAACTCAAAAATAACTTGAACAATTTTTAATGACCCCTCTGACTTTCTCCAGTCCTCCTCTGGTCACTCTGGGGCTGATGTCAGGGGCCCGGGTGTCATTTGGCGCGCAGCGCTCCGCAGCAGGCGGGGGGCTAGCTGACAATGTTGGTTACGCCTTTGGTCCACAGGCATGACAGAGGGTCACTAAGAACACAGGTGGGGCTCAGCTTAGCTCCCCCTCCTGCTCACTAATCCCAGCTCATCTAGCACCTCAGATGTGTCCCTGTGGTTTGGGCCTCAGCACTCCTGGGGAGCAGCTCTGTTCTGGTTCTGTTTGGTTCCCGATTCTTCCTGCTCAGACCTGAAGCAAGAACAGAGGCGGTGGCACCAGCTCCTCCACACTCAAGTGCCAGGCTCCCTTTTGCACGTCTAACCCGCAGTCCAGAGCTTCCCTGGACTTGGGCAGATGAGAGGAGCCCATGTAAGTTCCCACTGTCAATATTAATAAATAAACTAGTGACCCCCCAACACTGCTGACTACATGTAAACCAGTGCAGTTCACCATTACCTGTTCAGGGCTGAATAAAGCTGGAACAAGATTAAAAGAAATAAATGGCTAACTTCCTCTCTAATAGTTGTACCTCTCTAACAGTTCTCAGTCATCGCTTACTCGAATTCTCAGCCCTGCACCTTGTCTTCAATGGAAGCCGCCTGCATTTCTTTCTCAAGGGTTTCAGGTAAGTTCAGCTCCACAAGCCAATGGGGTCACCCATCCCTGCCTGCACGTGCTTCTGGGGGGCCAGGCAGGGCCAGGCGTCAGGATGGCTGCCTGGCCAGGATGGGGAGCCTCTTCTCCTCTTCTACTCCTGCAGAAGTGCCCACCAATTCTCCCCAGTGCATTCCCTTCCTCCCCACTGGGTGAAGCAATTAACACCGCGGAGGAGCCCCTGCAGCTGGCCTCTCTCTCGAGACTGTCCTTTCCCCAATGACAGCGCTTCTGCTAATTCTACCAAGGTCTGTTGTCCTAACGATGATTAATCTGGTTGCCAAACCAGGGCTTATAGTCCGAGCCTCCTCCTCTGAGACTCTGAAATAACTGAAGACTCAGCTTATACCAAGCATCACTAAAGGAAAAAAACCTGCCCTAAGGTTTTAGAGAAAGTGAGGTGCCACCAGGCTCCTTTTCCATGCGCTGCAGTGCCCTTCTTCCTCTCCCCCACTTTCCTGCCCATCTTTCTCCCCCCACTCTCCTGGGCTCCAGATCAAACCCCCCCTTTACCAACTCTGTCCTTTTGCCTCCTGTCTTCCTCTCCCTCTGCCCCCCACTTCCTCCTGCCTGCCAGCTTTCCTCCTGCATCCTGCTCTCAATACTCCCCCTCTCCTTGGTGCCTCCCCACCCCACCTTGTGATTGGCCTGCTTGTGTGGGTACAGAGTTTGCAGGAGGTTAATAGAAGGCTGTTAACCATATGGAAAACTGTGTAGGATTCTCAAATTACTAAAAATGGTGCTACCCTATGACCCAGGAATCTACCCAAAGGACACAAAAACATTCATTTGAAAGAAAACCTGCACCCTTCTGTTTATCGCAGTACTATTTACAATAGCTAAGATATGGAAATGCCCCAGAACAGATGACTGGATCAAGAAGATGTGGTATATATACATAATGGAATACTACTCAGTGATTAAAAAAGATAAATTCATGCTATTTGCAACATGGATGGAGCTAGAAGGGATCATGCTCAGTAAAATAAGTCAGAAGGAAAAAGAAAAATCTAGGAAGGTTTCACTTATAGGAGGGATATAGGGAACTCGAACAAGGGGTAAGAAAAAAGACAAAACTAGCAGGCAAATTATAGATCTGAGACATACAGCAAGGGAATGGGAGGCAGAAGGGTCAAAACAAGGGACGGAAGAGCACAAGGGACTATGGGGAAGGTTCATGGGTTACATGGTGGGGGGAGATATAAGGGGACTACACATGAGGGGAGAAACCAAATATTGTACAAAAATAAACAATGATAGAGCCTCCCCGGTGGCGCAGCGGGTTGAGCGCAGCACTGTGAAGCTGTCCGCAGCCTTTGCAGTGGGGTTTCGATTCCTGGCCGGCCAGGGAGATTCCCACAAGGCACAGCAGACCTCTCCTGTCTCGCCCGCTGCTCCCCTCAGCAGTGTATTTCAGTCCATCTGCCAGTTCTGCTCCCTGCTCTGTCTCTGGTGGATCCTCTCAGCCTCCCGTGCCTCTGGCCTGTACCCCAGCTCTTGTATGCATAAATAAATAAATCTTTTAAAAAAAAGTGAACAATGATATAGGAAAAAACAAAAAGGCTGCTGACAAGAGGGAGGGGTCTGCCAACTGCTCTCGGCTTCAGGACGGGCCCTTGAGGCAGGGGGAGTGTTGACAGGAGCCCTTGCAGCTGACCAGGTGCGTGGACAGCCACGTCCTTAAAGCCCTGGGAGAAGCTGGGCTCTTGGCGCTTGCTCTCTGCCCTCTAAAACCTCAGTGTCTCACAAGTTGCTTCTTTACGATCAACATTTTAAATGGAGGTCTTAATTCAATTTTTTTTCTGTACCTTTTCCTTAAATTATTGTCACCTGCTACCTGGTAGCTAGCCTGTGCCCTTTCTCAGGCCCCTGGCTCTGCCTGCTGTTTCTTTGCAGCCCATCCCTAGTCCCTACTGCTGCAGCTTAAACCCAGTCTGATCCACTGACCCCCCTGACTTGGGGATCCTAGAGCCAGCCCTCCCCACCTTATTCCTCTACCCGGTTCAGTGGCTGCAGGCACACATTGCTCCCTGCACCGTCCCTCTCTCAGCGTGGGCGACTCTGGGCTGGGCACCAGGCCGCCCGTGAGCTGAGGAGTGTGCCTGGTCAGAGAAGCCGAGCTCTTAGATAAAAAGAAAGAAAACATGCTGCTCTCATATGACTTCTTATCACCCTCTTCCTTTCCCCCCACCCTCTGAATTTCCCTCTCTACCACTGCCAAGAGAACCCAGGCTGTACATCCTGAATTAGCTCTACCCTGCTGTGTGCAGTGATGGCTTGGGGTGGGGGGGTGTCTCCTGAGGCAGGCAGGCCTCTTGAGATGGAGGCAACCCCCTTGCCACACCCCACCCTTTCAGCCTGCATGTTCCCACAGGAAGGCTGGAGTTACCAGAGTGTTTCTTAGCACAGGGCAAAGGGACCATCCCCTGGCGCTCGCCAAAGAGCACGGGGGTGGCTTCCGAGCAGCTGAAGTTGCAGGATGTGGTTCAGCTGCCCGGGGAAAGCAGCAGGTGCTGGAAGGGCGTCTGACATGCTGGTGCCCACCCAAATCCCCAGGGCCTCGCCAAATAGCCGAGAGACCGCTGGAGGCTGACTGGACCCTGGTCCAGCCAGACAGGCCTCTTCACAGCCTGCGCCAGCAAGCTCTGCCAAGAGGGAAGGAGGAAGGGTGTTGCCACTGTTTTGAAGCCAAATCAGGCATGCCTAGAGATGGTGGGGCTCACGCAGAGACCCTGGGGCCAGAAGTCAGGCGCTCTGGATCCTTGTCCAAAGTTGGGGTGAGCCTTCCAATGTTTCCTTCTGTGCTCTTCATATTCCCTGGGGCACCCCTCACATCCATGGAAGGCCCTAGCCCTGGAGAGGGCAACCGCACAGTGCCCCATGCGCCACTCACCATCCGTTTCATCTCCTTGGACACCTGGTTGCCGCCTAGGTGGTTGTAGAAGGGGCGCTCGGCCCCCCAGTGCGGTGGGTTGTGCCCGATGGAGTTGGTTCTCTGGCGATTCATCTTGGCGATCATGGCCTTCTCTTCTTTCTGGGAGAGCACACAGACATATCAGCAGAGGACCCCCAGTGGGGAGCTGCTCTTGCCCCCCAGGTGCTTGGCTGGGCAGGGACTAAGGCAGCTGCCCCTTTCTTCTCCACACAGTTGGAGCCCAGAGGTCTGTCAAGATCCTAGAGCTCACCCGAACAAACAAGCATCCTAAGTCCCCCATGCCCGCCAATGCCAGTCCTGGCTGGCCCAGGTGGGAGTGGCAGAGCAAGATGAGGTTGGTCTCGTGAGAAAGGGGCACAAACCTCTCTCATTCACATGGGAGGGCAGAGCTTGGGCAGAGCTTGGGTCTGAAGGTACCTGAGGGTGATGGAGGGAGAGGATGTTTCTAATCTCCACTCAACATGGTCAAAATAGGGATCTCCAAGCAGAATGGGCAGTAGGACAGGACCTGCTGCCCATAAGACAGCTTCCAGGGGTTTGGGTGAGCAGAATGGGAGAGTCACAGCTGCTCTCACAGAGCTCCCACCTGCTGCCCACGTGCAGCCAGGGTCTCTATCTGCCTGTGTGTCTGCCATCCAAATGGGTGCAAGAGATGGAGGGCGGGGAGGCTCTGGGGGGCCCGGGGCGCCTTCTCAACTCCCTTGCTGAGCCTGCAAAGGGAACCTGTCAAATCGGAGGGGTGCGGGGGGGGGGGTGGGTGGGGGGGGGGAGTTGGCTTCAGCTGACACTGTTTTGGTGGGTGGCTGGGATGTCACTCTCTGTGTATCTCCATTTCATCCTTTTTGGACCATTTGTAAGGCTGGAAGAAACAACACCTAGAGATTCTAGGGCAGAGAGCGAGCCTTCAGCCTGGGTGGGCCAGGGCATGGGAGTAGGGCTTGGAAGGATTACAGTTCATTCTAACTACATAACAAGCAAATTTTAAAGTGTGTCCATTATGATACTAGAAGCTCCCCCAAACCCTTCCATCCTTCTCCTGGTGTCTGTGGTGGGGCCTGACACAGCTCCTTCAAGCTCCTTCAGAGGCTGCAGCAGCCAGGCCCTATCTCCTGGGTGTGCTGCCAGGCGGGCCAGGGTGCTCCGAGATGGCCCTCCAGGGGGTACCTACCCGAAAGGCCCTGCCCCCTTTACAATATCAACTTTAGCTGTCATCCGAGACTTTCTCTGAACTTTTCTCACAGTTTAATTTGTCTTTATCTAAGTTCTTAGGAAAGAAACTTGGAAGTTCTTCTGTGAAAGGACTGGCCAACAGTGGACAGATTTCTAAGTAAAAGGCATTTTAGTTTGGGGAGATATAGAAAACGTGCTCTTCACTTGCCTTAAAAATTTAAGAACATGGAACATGACACTATTAAAAATAGAACAGTGAAGTCTGCTAATCATTCAGTTTTATATTTTGGCAAGTGTGGGCTGAGACAAAAGGAGGCAGAAGTAGGAGACCAGAAAGTCAAAAGTGGGGAGGAAGATAGGTACAGGCAGAGATGGACTCAGAGAGAGAGAGAGAGAGAGAGAGAGAGAGAGAGAGAGGGAGGGAGGGAGGGTGGGGGTGGGGGAGACAATTGCCCACCTATCTTAAGCAACAGAAAAGGAGTGGGATGGAGATAAAATCATGGTGCACAGATTTCCTTGACCCTTCATGTCCACCTCCTGGCCCTCTGCTGGATTGTTGCTAACTGATCTGAAGTCTGCATTTTTGCAACAAGCAAAATGAAAGCACTGCCTCTTTGCCATCAGCCTGTGCAAAGCCTTGTAACTCTCATGTCCTCCTGAGATGCAAGAACCACAGCTATGTAAGAAATTCACGACTTGCCTCAAGAAAAGAGTAGAAGAGAAGGAAGCAGCAGGCCATGAAAACATTCCTTCTCCCATAGGGAAGCCCCTGAGCCGCACCCCACCCCCCTCGGGCCCCTGACCCTCTTTTGGGTGCAGCGCAGGATGAGGAAGGTCTCGATGCTATGTTCCTTGAGGTAGGCATTGCGCTCGCCCCCACAGCCTGGCTCCACCTCGTAGTCTCCATTCAGGTAGTTGAGCGTGGCCTTGGTGATGTGGATGCGTCTACAGGAGGGGGCCAGAAAACACAAGTTCAGACTCCGGCTGTCAGGCAGAACCAAACCGCAACCCCTCAATCACAATTCAAATCCCAGGGTCCCAAACTCTGGCTCAAATGCTCAGTCAAACCTCCATTCCCTCCTCAACATACTGTATTCTTCCAATGTCTTCAAGATGGCGACTGCAGGTCCTTTCCTAGCTCTTGTCCACGCAACCATGCCATGTCACATCTCTGTCTTATTATTTTGATAGCATATTATTAGCCTCCAGTCTCTCACACTTTGCAACAGCGATGGCTCTTGCTGACTATAGAATTAAGTCCAAGTTCCCCTGCCTGGGGCTTGGGTCCTTCTTATCCAACACTTTCTCCCATTGGTCCCTAAAAGGCCATCTGCTCTACCCCATTCTTTGGAAATGTTTCCTATATTTGTTCCCTCCTTTACTCTATATTCCCTCTGCAGGGCACACTCTCCCACCCCACCTTCCTCACCTGTCCAAATCCTGCCCTGTCCTGGCTACCCTGGAAATTATCCCTGCTTCCCCCCTCCTCCAGAGCTCTGCCCTACCTATCACATCTCCCTCAAGTCATGTTATTTTGTGTAAATATCTTCAGGGCAGGTTGAAGGGATGCTCGGCAAAGCTAACCATGGTGTGGATAAGTCACTGGTCAAGTAGAAGTTCTATCTAGAGTCTGCCAACCCCGGGGTTGGGAGCTACCCCAACTTGCCCACCCCACGCCCACTCCTCACTGTCACCCTGGGTGAGAAGCTAAGACTGGGGCCTGCCTGAGACCCTTACTCACCCAGCCTTGCCTCCAGCTTCCATGTGGTTGGCCAGAGTGACGTCGTTAGACCAGACGTCGAACTGCCACTTCCTGAGACCAAGGACACCGCAGTGTACTCGCCCGCTGTGAATTCCCACGCGCATGTTCACGTTCACCCCTGTCACCTCCCGGACCAACCTGGGGATGGAGCAGGGGTAAGCCTGGGAGAGGGTCAGGGGCCAGGCACACAGAGTGGGGGTGAGGCTGGAAAGCAGGGAGTCAGGGGACACCTTAGGAGCTGCAGGAGTCAAAGCCTCATTCCTCTCAGCTCCAGCCCAAATCCAGTCTCAGAGTGTCCACGGAAAGGTCAGGGGCTGGGTTCTGGTGCTCAGGTGTAAACAGTGAGAGGTGCTGTTTCCCATCCTGGCCACAAGGTGGCGAGGCGCCTCACACTAAAAACAATGCCCCGGGGCTTACCCCAACTAGGGCACCCAGGCTGCTGGCCTCTGTTAACGCAATGCAGCAGAAAACGCAATGCAAATGCACATGAGTGCTACTTGAGCCAAAAAGGTAAGTGACAGCCACTCCAAACCCCACTCATATAATGCTCCTGGACTTCATCACATTGCTATTTCTTCATTAGCAGGATGATGGAGAAAGGCAATCAACTGAGTTTCAAGAGAGGACCCATGTCCTGCTCAGGAAAAAAGAGGACTCAGGCAGGTGAGGAGGACTAAAGGTGCCCCATCTTCTAGAAGACAGGCTCCTAGCCCATCACATGCACCGAGGTCCAGAGCACAGAGGCGAGTTCTCATGAGACAGGGTTACAGAGGAAGCTGTACATCTCCAGGTATGGCCTGGGGCCTGGGGTTTGTGGAAGAGGTGCAGGTGCTCTGGGGGCAGGTCTAGAGCATGCACTTTTAGGAACCTGGGCTTCCTGATACTGTGGGATTGGCCAAACTCACCCTGCGCCATCAGTGAGAAGCTGACACCCCCCACCACGAGGAAGATTCAAGTCATCTTGTCCTGGGAGCACCTCTACAAGAACCTTATAGGAGCTGTTTCTTCATCACAAAGCCTCTAGCTACTTGCTTAGATTGATAATCTCATTCTATCTTTTTGGCTTAACTTCAGGGCTACTTCTTTTATAAAGCCACTCTTAGTCCCCCTCTTGTATTCAACTGCCCTCTGCCCAGTCCTCCCACCAGTTTGCCTCTCTTAACTGGTGAAGTCTGCTCAGCATTCCAGGTATCAGAGCCTTGGGAGTCTTGGCGTCCCTCCCTCAACACACCCTGTGCTTCTGGCAGGGACTCACTGGTTGGCCTGGGCAGGCAGGACACTCGGCAAACACTGCAGATGGTACTGAGCCAAACAGGGGGGCCCAGCCACCTTCCCTGCCAGCTGCTCTGACCCTGGCCTTGGCCACTCTGGCCAGGATACATGTAAAGTTCTAAGTTGCTAAACCCAGATGCAATCTCTGACCTGCTCCCTGACTAACATGTGGGCTTGGACTATCCATATTTTTAGTGACCTGGGCTCATTTTTCGACCAGTAGTCACCCAGAACTGGCCAAAGATCCTTTTTGCTACTGCTTCTAGGAAGGATGGGTTTACTTAAATGGGAACGCCTGTGTTGAACCCTCTGGCCTAGTAGTAGTACCTTAGGAGCTGTCTACCCTTGAGTCCAACCATCTCATCTGGGAAGAAAAGGGGTTGGTGTGCTGCACCCCTGGCTGGGGAGGGTAAGCAATAAGGGGGGAGTGCAAGGCCCCACACCACACAGGGCACAGCATCTATGCTACTTGTCTTCCTCCCAGGAGAGGTGAGCCTGCAGCCCCTGCTACCCTGGAGTCCACAAAGTCCTCTCTTCTCATAGGACACACTCCTTTGGGAGAGCTCCCCAGGCTGCTGTGGGTAAAAAGAGCCCAGGAGGATGCTTAAAACCCAGAGGTGCAAATCTACCCTCCAAAATGGCTAAGGGTGGGAGGAGGGCATTGTGGGACAGGGCTCAGAAGAGAGGAAGTCCCCTGGAGAGAGAAAGGCCCCCTGGAGATGGAAAGGCCCCCTAGAGATAGGCCCCCTGGAGATAGACAGGCCCCCTTGTTGATGAACAGGCCCCCTGCAGATGGACAGGCCCCCGGTAGACCAGCACTTACGAGATGGCCTCAATCATGTCCATGCCCATCTCCACGCAGCAGTGGGCGTGGTCAGCCCTCGCTTCAGGCAGCCCTGAGACGCAGTAATAACAATCCCCCAGGATCTTAATACGTAAACAGTGATTCTCCTGGAAAGCAAATTAATTTTAAAAATTAAAAATAGTAGGAAAGAGAAGTGGGAGGGAAGCAAATGGGAAGCAAACAGATTCACCCCATGCCTGGAATAACTTGCCTTTTACGGTAGTGCGTACAGATCCAGTGCTGGGAGGATGCACAGCCCTAGCCAGGACAGGCTTATCAAGGGGCTGTGGGGGAGGGAGGGACAGACTTTGGAGAGGCTTTCCAGCCTCCCAGGCTCAGGAACTCACGTTGGCCACGGCTGAGGCCCAATGAGATCTAGCTGGTCCGCGGTGGCAGCAAGCAGGGGAGCCTCGTGAGCATGAGGGAGGCCCTAGCTGAGCATGAGTAACCGGGCCCCACTCCTAGCCCCTGGAGCATGCTCTGACTCTTGGCCTCAGGATCAAGGATCAGTTTTCTGATTCTCCTTTTACAAAAAGACTGAGGCACAAATGAGATTTGGCCACAAGTTCCCCTGACCCTGTGCCTCGCTGAGTTTTGAGGAGAGTTCTAGACCAGCAAGCAGAATGCTCGATGCCCACAGAGCTGGAGGGCCAACCGCTGCAGTTCTGAGTAACAGAGCAGAGTCACAGCAGGCCCGGCTTAACTGACTGGGCTGAGATGGAACGTCACTCATCACCAGTTCCACACGGTCCTAATCTGCCTTCCAGGAGTCACCTCACGAAGCTGGGGTGCTGGGACTCAATTGTCTGTGAAGCCTGGACTCACATTCCAGGCCCATTCGATGCCCAAGGGCCTAGTTTGTACCCCTTCACCTCACCTGGATTCATTGATTAAAAAGACAACTAGGAAGGTGGGAGGCCCGACATCTAATGTCCTCACTGGCGCCAGCCCATCTGATCTGATGTCCTGTGTGAGAGCAAAGGGGAACACGTCCGAATGTTGGGGGACACCGCAATAAGTGGCACTCTACAAAGGCACAGTGTCACTCCAAGCCACAAAAGTAGGGATACAATGACAGAAGGGGAGCAGGACTTGATGAATGAATATGTCATGCACCTCCCTGTGAGGGGTGTCACTTCCAATGTGCCTCAGTGTTGAAGAGTTCTCATTCTGGAAACCTGTAGGGAAGGGCAATGGCTGTGTGCAGCCAGTTGGGATTTAAACTCATTTTCTTATCATTCCCGCCAACCTCTACAGGAAAGTGGCTCTAAGATACTCCATTGGTCCCACCTAAGAGAAATCTTCAGGGGTCTGGGCAGTATTACCTGCAGGCCTCAACTCCCCTTCCACTGATAGAAGGTCTACCTGCTCCCTCCCGCCTCCCTCTCACCCTATGAAAGCACCTCCAGCTGACCTGATGACTATGACAACTCCACATGAGGTAGGAGGAAGCCCAGCCACAGCTTGTGGGGTCTTCTGCCCTTACCAGCTCCCACAGCTGACTCCCAGCAGGGCACATGCTGGCACAGTTCTTGGGGTTCAGCCTGGATCAGGCAGCCTTTGGACCTGGCTAGGGCACATGGGTGCCCAAGAGAAGAGGGCAGGGTGACTTACTGCAGCCAGTTTGTCGAAGCGGGCGAAGAGCTCGTTGAGGGTCATGACCAGCTCCTGGGCAGTGCACTGGGATGCCAGGCTGGTGAAGCCCTCGATGTCAGCAAACAGGATGCTGGGGACACACATGGAGAAAGAAACCCCATTAGAGAGGAAGATCCAGGACCCACCCTTGGGCTTCAGAGAGCAGAAGGTCAGCAGGAGTCCTGGGACAATTAAATGGTTGCTGGGGGTGAGGGGGGTCAAGAGCACCAGCACTGGAGACCCAGGAATGGGGGCATCTCCCTGCAGACTGGCAAACACCCTCCCAGTCCTCTTTTCTATATTCCACTCAGGAGGAAGGGAGGGTGGAGCTGTGTGAGTCCTGGGAGTGCCTGACGCCCCAATTCTCAGTCACCTCCGGGACCTACCCATTAGACTCTGAGCTGCCCTTTCAAGGAAGCTGGACCTGAGGATGGGGTGGGCGAGGAGGGGCTGCTGATTCATCTGCTCTGAAAGCCTTTCAGGCTGGAATGGTGGCTGTACAGAGATCTCACTTCCCAGGCCCATTCACAAGGGATTCCAGCCCTAACTCCCCCCTCCCCATGTCCAGTTGTCTCTGGAAGGAACAGACTAAAGGAGGCCCGGGGAGGAGAGAGAAAGACATGGCCAGTTAGCATCTCAGGAGTCCCTGCCGGCAACTCGTCCGGCAAACCCCTGGGACACCATCAAACGCATCACCTGCCCTGCATGACTTCTGCTGGAATTTTTTATTCCGTTCTGTGGCTTATGTTCCTGAAACTGAAAATACCTTCCTTTCCTTTCAGAGCCGACTACCAGAGGTGAGGCCCCAGGCTGGAATGTGTAGGACCCTTTAGAGTTTTTTTCTTAAAATGGACACAAAGATGTAAGAACTCTCATCTACGGGGATGCTCAGGTGGCCAAGGCTGAGCTGGGAGCTTGCAACACATCACCTCACCGGTCCTGCGGCAGCCCTGAGCCAGCACTGGGCGTCTACACAGATGAGGAGGCCAAACCTCAGGCAAGAGGTGGGAGACAGCTGCGTGGAGGGCTCTTCCGCCAGGGCCTGTGCTCTTCCCACTGCACCAGGGGCTCCTGTGGCCCCACATTCTCTCTTTTAATTTTTTAATAAAAATGTGGAACTAAGCATATTTTGTCATTTTATTCAGAATCTGTTGGTGTATTTGTGCACCTGTCTTCTCCTTCAGAGGTTAGACACCTGGGGTCTTCCTGACCCTGGGAGCCTATCCCTCCCAGGCCTGCGAGTCCCCGAGACAGTCAATAATCCCCTTAGCTCCTGGAGCCCCAAACCTACAGGCCCTCACATGGGCACTACTGCCCAGGAACTCAACCCAGGGACTGGTACCAGGAAGCTTAGCATAGTCCCCACACCCAGAATCCACTGAAACTATTCAAACTAAATAACTCAAAGATTGCCCACCTGTTGCTTCCTGCAGAAACCACAATAAAAGCTCTTGCTCAAAGTGAGGAAGACCTCACTTTGCCCCCTGCCTGGCCCTGGTGCAACCTGTGCCCCCACACAACCCCCACGGCATGGTGTGCCCTCTCCTCTAGGGAACCGTAAGAAATGATCTTTTCAATGGCAGCCACCTCCTCATCTGTAGGCCTCACTGTACCTGGATAATAATAGTCCTCCATTTTCGAAAACTTGGACACTGTTCTATGCACTTTAGATGTACTAATGCACTTGGAGTCATCATCACCCTGTGAGGTTACTAACCTCCTTTTACAAGTGAGAAAACTGAGGTTTTAGAAAGGTTGAGTCAGCTACCCAACCTGGCCCCACAATCCAAGAACTGAACCAAAAAATATGTTGCTGCCTGTTGGTCCCCGGTCATCTTAAATCAAAGCCTAATTCAGCAGGCTGGCACACAGGCAGGTCAGGGCCCTCTGGAGAGGGGACAGCAGTTCACATGAGCGAAGTGGAAACTGACTGGGCCACAGGCACAGCATCCTGGGGCTTCAGCCGTGTTGTCTCACCGACAGGAATAGCACAGAAGGGCAGAGTCCAGGCCCAGGGTTCTGAGTGCTGGCAGCTACGCTCACTGATGCCAACCTGGATCAGCCAAGACAATGGCAGTAGGAAAGCCAGTGAGTGGGAGAAATGGGGGTTCATGGGGCAAGGTGAGACAAGGGGAAAGGAGAATAGGTAAGGAGGAGGAGCAGAGCCAACACTGTCTTGTCAGGTCACCGCTCTCCACACTGCTCCAGAGTGGCCGGGGCCCATGGCCCAGGGCTCCTGGGAGTCAGGGACTTGGAAGATGAAAGGCAGTCGGGACTCTCCATCACACTTTGATGCCTGTGTCTGACACAACAGACAGGCCCAGGGGGAGTCTGCATGCGTAGCCAGAGTGCTGGGTGAGAGAGGCGCCTGTGGGGAAGGCTGCCCTATCCAGATGTGGACATGGCTCCCTACCATGAGTAAGTACTCCTGGCCCACCTCCACTTCTCTTGCTCCACTGGCAAGGAGGAAAAGATATCCACCAGTCTCTTTAAAAGCCTCCAAGATGCCATTGTTCTGGAAATTATTTAACTCTCAGGAATCAGTCAAGGGGTGGACATGGCTCCCTACCATGAGTAAGTACTCCTGGCCCACCTCCACTTCTCTTGCTCCTCTGGCAAGGAGGAAAAGATATCTACCAGTCTCTTTAAAAGCCTCCAAGATGCCATTGTTCTGGAAATTTTTTAACTCTCAGGAATCAGTCAAGGGAGGTTGGGGTCAAGATCAGCTACAGTGGAGTCCAGGAACTCTCCCAGTGACGGTCAGCATGGCCGGCCCCAGTGTTGCAAATGCAGAGCCGGTGACATCAGGCCTAATGACTGCTCCATCCTGGGTCTGAGACCACACAGCCAATGTCTAGCTTTGGGGGCTTCTTTCCCTTGGGAGGAAGACCTTCCCTGGGTAGGAAGACCTCGAACCTGGCATGGAAAGGCAACCCACAGTACCAAGTCCAGGAGTGAATGTGCCACCCCGAGAAACATGATGACACGTGTGTGGGTGAGGGGCTCAGGACTCACTGAGCCTGCACCTGCCTGAGCTTCCCTAGACACTAGGCCGGGACAGGTCTCTGCCTGGCTTGAGTGGACCTGATAGGCCCCACCAGCACTGCCCTTCCCACGTGGCCTGGCTGGACTGTGCAGAACACCTTCTCGGCTATGGCTCTCCTCATGCCAGATCAGTAGTGCTTAGACCTGGTGTCTGTCAGAATCACCCAAGTTTTGATAAGGAGGATCCCAAAGCCCCCACCTCCAGTACTTCTGACTCAACTGGCCTGGGGTGGGCTCTGCTATTGATTGTCTTTGTTCTGCTTTGTTCTGTTTAAAGCTTCCCTGGTGATTCTAATGTGCAGTCAGGGTTGAGAAGCACTGTACTAGTTTAAATGTCACCTTCTCCAAGAGCTTTCCACCATTCTATTTAACTTTACAATCCCTCTGATATATTTATCTCCTTCCCTACTGCATTTTTCTCCATTGCATTTTTTACCATTCAATATGTAATTTATTTTTATGCTCTTATCTGTCTTTCCCTACTAGGATGCAAACTCCTTGAGGGAGGGATTTTTGACTATTCTATTCACCACTACATTCCCAGCTTACACACACGCGCACACACACACACACACACACACACACACGCTATCTGGCACACAGAGTAAGTGCTCACTAAAACTTGAAATTGAATGACTGAATGAATATCTACTTCGCTCTCTGCTCCATCTATTTGCCCCCACATACACCTAGCACAATACCTAGCACATAGTAGGTGTCTGTATTAGTTTCCTGTGGCTGCTAAAACAAACTACAGCACAGTGGGTGACTTAAAACAACAGAAATTTATTCTCTCACTGTTCTGGAGGCAGGAAGTCTAAAATCAACGAGTTGGCAGGATGAGACTTTCCTCTGAGACTCTGGTCCTTGCCTCTGTAGGTTTTGCTAGTGACTGTCAACCCCTCGGCTTGCAGCCGCACCACCCCCGTCCCTGCCTCTGTCCTCACATGGCACTTTCCTCTTCCTATAAGGACACCACTTACATTGGATTGGGGCCCACCCTACTCCGGCAAGACCTCATCTGAACTTGTTTTCATCCACAAAGACCTTTTTTCCAACTAGGGTCACTTTCATGAGTACCGGGAGTTAGGACTTCAACATACCTTGTAGGGGGACACAATTCTACCCACAACAGTGCCTGAGATGCATTTTGTTACAAGAAAGAATATTCAAAGCAAGTAAGAGGCAGAACCAGTAACTCCAGTAGCTCCTCTTTCTATCCACTGGTCTTCTTGGGGGCCCAGGCCTGTCATCTCAGCTTGGGGAACCCCAGGCCTGGTGCCCAGCAGATGCTCCAGCAGCGTTCGAGGCTGGATCAATGATGCCATGATCCCAGGTCAGGGGCAGACTCCTGGTCTGTGCCAGGCAGTGTGGGAACAACAGTGGCTGGGGGGTGGGAGATCCAGGTAGCCTGGAAAACTTGACCCTCCCTCCAGTCTCCTGGGATCGATCTTACTTTTGTCCCCTCTCTGGCCTCTCAACAGCTGCTGAAGAATCAGGGAGGGGCAGTTTGCTGACTCCCTCGGATGGCGCAACAGAGCAACCAGCCAGCCAGGGAGGAGGTGGCTCAAAGCAGGCCTTCTAACTGGAGCAAAAGCTTGGCCAAGGTCTCTGAGGACCCAGGGCTGAACCCTGCAGCCTCTCCCACACATTCATGGCAACTCTGCCACCACCACATGCCCCCATCTTCTGTCAGGGACAAAGTCACTTCTCTGCCACCTTGGAGGAGGATTTTGCGTAGTGACTGTCACTTCTGGAGGCCCCTGTTTTAGGTCTACCCAAAGGCAGACTGTCTGTTCTGTGGGCCAAGACTTTCTGATCCATTCCTTGGTAATTCTGAAGGCCATTTTGCAACCCAGCTCTGGGCCCAGACACGCAGTCAGGTGCTAATTCCTCCATTAGCTCCCACTTGAGAGCTCAACTTGGCAATGTGACCAGGTCTTCACAGCACACAGAAGCTGGGTAAGGCCCACTCCGGCTTGTGCTCCTCCCTAATTGCCTGCCATCCATCACTCAGGGTTGCCTACATTGTGCTCCAGAGGCAAGAGCAGGAAGGCACTTCATCCCAATTACCACAATAGGCCCTTCAGCTCTCTATTGCAGCTCCAGCTCTGCTTTACCACACGCATTTTTGGTTAAATGCATTTCCTCATTTAACCTCCCTTTCACCGCCAGCAGGCCCTGGGACTTGAAGTTGTTGATGCCTGACCCTGCTCCTGCACAGAGGCGCATCCAACACATCTCGAATACCCAGGAGCTGAGTTTCTCGATCTGGCAGTGCCGAGGGCCTGCTCTTCCTAGCTCCTGCTCCCTCAGCACTGCAGAGAGTGAACTCAAGAAATGCCAAGAGACCAGCCATCTGTCAAGGTCGGCTCAGGAGGAGCAGGGGTCCTGGGGAAACAGGTCAGGGGGCAGGGGCGGGAAGGGTGCATGGCACAGGCATGAATCCCAAGATGTTGGACCCAGTCAGAACTGAAGATCCTCAGGAAGCAGGCCCAGCAGGGAAGAAGCACCTGGAGGCCCCTGGCAGGTAGCCCAAGGAGGCCCAGCCAAAGACCAGTGGTCTCTTCTTGACCACAAGGCTGTTCCCTGCAGGGTGCCCTCCACTGGCTCCCAGCTACACAACTGGAGAGATACCTGGGTCCCAGCCCCTGGGGGGAGAAAGAAGCAGGACCTGCCACTCACACTAGCAGGCAGCATCGGCAGGTGTGGTCTTCGCACCAGGCTGAGAAGGGACAGCAGACAACATGTGTTTTCCAAGGGGTGAAGGAAAAAATGATTAGAATAAGGCCTATGAACGAGGAGCAGAACTGTCTGTGGCCACAAGCTAGGAGAGGCAACGGGGGACAGGCCAATGGGAGTTTGCTGAACACACCAATAAGGAGAACCGTCCCTGGGGCAGCCATGTCCTCTCCACTGTCACAGTGGAGAAGACTCTACCATCCTTCAGAAGTAGAGTCCAAAAGAAGGGGCCCTGCCGCTTGACCATCAGGAAGGGGTCCAGCAATTCTGGACTCCACCTGTCAGCCGCATGCCCTGGGGATGCCCAGGTCCCTCCATCTTATTTCTGCACACCTAGCCCTATGCCTACCACTAGGCAACACTGCACCATGGCACCTCCAGGCCTTTTGTCTGCAGTCTTGGAAGAGTCAGGGACCTGCTTCCCAAAGGAGAAGCCCATGGAGGAAGGAAGGAGCTGCACGGAGACTGAGCAGGGTTAGTGACCTCTGGGCAGTGAGAACATGGGTGCGATTTATTTTCTTCTCTTTATTTTCCAAGTTTCTTACAAAGAACATACATCCTTTGTATCATAAAAATGTTTTTTTTTAAACAAATCACATTCTTTTAGAATCCGATTGTAATCTTTCCATCTTCATAATGTCTTACCCTGCCCAGAACAAGTCTTCTTCTGTCTGCATTCTTACTGAAATCAGAATTACAAATCACAACTGATATCAGTTGTTTCAAAAACATCTCCCGACAAAGTCAACCAGTCTGCACCCTCACTTTCCTCTTCCCGTCTCCCCCAGGACCTCCCCAGTTGGGAGCTGAAGTAGGACGTCCTTCCTGACTGCTGCCTCCATCCTCACTCTCCCCACTCTGTGTCCCAGGACAAACGCAGGTCTTTTGTCCAGTCCCAACCCTAGCAAGAACATGGAGAAACTGGAACGACCGTGCATTGCTGGCAGAAAGGTGAAGAGGTGAACCACCATGAAAAAAGCATGGAGTTCCTGGCCTTAAAGAATGAAACACCAGAGACCACGGCAGAGACTTTCAGTGCCTCTGCCAGCGGCAGAGGAGTGATACACACCTCTGGAGTGGTGTGTATCACACACATGAAGGGTGTGACCCTTTACTTCTACATCATAAACAATGTTGTAAACCAATGTTACCTCAATTAAAAAAAGAAATTTAAGAAAATTAATGTTTCCATTAAAAAAACCACTATCATAAGACAGTCATTTAAACAAAATAAACATAGAATTACCATATGCACCAGCCACTCCACTTCTGGTATTATCCTAAAGAATCGAAAGCAAGGACCCAACGAGCTATGTGTCTACCCATGTTCACAGTGGCATCACTCACAATAGCCAAAAAAAAAGAAGCATCCCAAGCATCATCAACAGATAAACAAAATGTGATTGATACATGCAATGGAATATTATTCAGCCTTAAAAAGGAAATTCAACTAATGCCACAGCATGGATGAACCTTAAAGGTATCATGCTAAGTGGAAGAAGTCAGTCACAAGACAAGTACTGCAACACTCCACTTCTATAAGCGACCCATTGCACTCAAGTCCAGACAGAAGTGGAATGGTGAACGCCAGGACCGGGGGTGGGGGGAATGGGGAGTTAGTATTTAACGAAGACAGAGTTTCCATTTTTGCAAGATGGAAAAACCTTCTGCAAATGGGTGGTAGTGATGGTTGCACAACAATGTGTACTGAATGGACTGAGTGCCACAGAACAGCGCACTTAAAGCATGGTTAACAGGGTAAATTCTTTAGTATGTATATTTTACTACAACTAAAGTAATTAATTAATTAGTTAATTAATTAAAAAGTATGTCCCCAATCCCAGTGCTCTCTCCCCATCCCCCAACAGGGCAGTATGCACTGTCTGGCCGCTGCGCCCACAGCACCAGGCTCGGCTCTGCCTCTCTGGGTGTGTCCCAAGGATCAAGATGGTGTTGGTTCCATCTACTCCTCGCCATGCCTGGCACAGAGCAGCAGCTCAATAAATGTTTGTGGAATGAACAAGATAACACAAAGCCCACGTATATCTGCAATAGATGTGAGCTGGTTCCGAATTCTCATACTATCAGCCTGGAGGCAGGCAGACCGGGGTTCATGGACCACTCCTCGGGCAGCCTGTGGGCGCGAGTGGAGGTAAACATTTCCCTCTCTGCCCACAGGGCGCACAATCTGCCCACGGGCATCTGAACATCGCCAACATTGTCTCATGGTCATTATAATGCAGCACCACACTGTAGCCGAGCCAGACGCCAGAGCGACCTGGGGAAGGCAGCCAAGTCCTTGAAGGAGACAGGAGAGGAGGTGATAACCTTAAAAGGGGGGAGATCAGGAGAGACTGGGAGAGAGGAAAGGAGGGGGGTGTGTGAGCATAGGCCAGTCCTCCCCAGACCCAGACCCAGACCCACACACACACACACACACACACACACACACCCCACCCCAAACAGGGAGGGGCATTACCTCATACCTCATTTCCACACCTAGGTCAGCAGCCCCTCTGCCAGGCTCCCCACCTCCACCCCACGGGGAGAATGAGCTTGTGATCAAGCCACGGAGACCTACTCTTCAATGCTGAACCCCCCCAGGGGCCCAACAGATGGAGCCTGTGAGGACTATGTTTCTTCAGCAGAGGACAGGCATCCCCTGGAGGAGGTGGTCTGCTCTCCATTCACACGGACAGCAGAGTCTCTGGCCTCCCGCCACCCACAACCTTTATATCCTAAAGGCTCCAGGGTGGGGGGCAGACCAATCTGGTACGTGGCTGTCCTCATTCAATAGGATAAACAGGATCCTATAGGGCCCCCTCAGGCCTGGCTGGGGACTTCTCTGCCCTGGAACCTTTGGGGTATTGGGTTACCTGACCGTGACTCTCACTGGTAGCCAGCACAGAACCAGTGATCTGAGCCACCTCTTGAGCCAGAAGCTTTACAACTCTGTATCATCTGCCCTCCCAGCACCCTGCCAGGAGCCCCAGGGGGGATCTGCTGCTCTGTGTTGCAATTGTAACAGAAGGACTGAGCTAAGTTGTCTAACATGGATGCCCTGCTAGGGCGCAAAGCCCACCAGACACCCCCATCCCTGTATGTGCTACATTCCCAGTTTATTCATGAACCCAGTGTTCAGTATGTATCTTCCTGAACAGTTGAGCTTCAAAATGACAGACAGAGCACCCCTCTTAATTCACATCATCATCCCTGCCTCTAGCTGTGTCTAATGATCCCCACCGATGGAGGCAGAGGTAAAACACCACTGAATGGGTGGATGAATGGGCATCACTATTCTCATGTTACAGATGAGGAAACTGAGGCTCAGATTAGGTGACTTATGCCCCCACAGCCACTAACTGGCAGGACAAGTGTCTGGTGAACACAAACACTCATCCTGCTCCACAATGTGACCTCTTGGCAAAGGTAATGTTAGGGGGAAAAGGATGTCCTAAAGCTAATTCCATACAGGCTTTGTGGACTCCACCCCCACCCCAGGTCAAAGCCAAAGACACTGGGAACTCCAAATCCCATCACCACCAAAGGGAAGGTGGCTGGGACCTGAGGGTGGGGTTAAGCAGCCAGGTTGGTATAAAGCCAGACACGAGGGCTTTGGAGGAGTCCCCCATTTTGGCTCTCCACCAGCTCACAGCGTCCAGCCAGCTCTGAGAGTGCTCTTTGGGTTTCCAGGTCGGCGGATCGGGTAGGACGCATTAAAGACTTTATTTCCCTATTTTCTCCCTGAGTTGTACATAAAATAAACCTTTTATTAACCGTTTGTGTGTGTCTGTAGTGGAGTATTATTAAGTCCCTTTTAAGCGCGCGGGTGAGGACCCACAGCCAGGCAACCCGTTCAATATCGGGGCTGCCCTATAGCAGCAACTCTTACTGTGACCCCATGGGGCCACACCTTCCCCTGGTGTGGTACTTCCTTGGCTGGCCCCTTTCTCCAACCCCAAGACAGAACATCAGAAGCCCCAAGCCAAGCAGTCTGCTGGTGTGTATTTGACGCCCTTGTCCCAGGAGTGGGAACAGCAAAGCTCTGACCCTGGCACTGCTGGTGCAGGAGGGGCAGTTATGTGGTGGGGAGGTGGGGCTGCACGGAAAGGCTCTCTAACATCCAAGCAAAGGTCTCCCCAAGGGGCTGAAACATCTCCAGCTGTCACTGCACGTCAGTTAGGAAAGGCATCTGGGGTAGTCCAGGGGTTTCATGGCCTCTGGTCTGCGTCAACCCATCGCCGGTGGTGGCTCAGCTCTGAAGCATCTGAGTGTCAGGAACTGTATGCTGTGCAACTATTCTTGGGGCAAAAGGAGGCCTCTGAGAGGGGTGGCGCCTCTTTGTCACGCCCCCTGCTCAGGCTAAACTCTGCCCCCACCCATTTGTCTCTCCCCATCCGTAGATGGGGCCCTATCTGTCACAGCGCAGAGTTGATTTATTTTTTCTTGTGGTCTTGCTCTCAGTGGGGCCAGAGAACAGCATGTCATCACCCTCTCTAAATATTACAGCTCCGAGGAGAATTGACGAATGTGACTCATCACCCTTCCACTCTCCAGCTAGAGAATCCCCAGGCCTTTCTTTGTTGATAGCAGTGTGATAATAATCATAATAATAACAGTAACAACAATAATAGCTGCTCCCAATTACTGAGCACTTGCTATGTGCCAGACATTGTGCTAAGCGCTTTCCTCGCATTATCTCATTTACCCTTTATCACCCTATTAAGTAGGTGCTCCTCCTATTCTATTATGTAGATGAGGAAACTGAGGTTCAGAGCAGCTCATTGCCTGCAACTCGCCCTGGTCACACAGCCAGGAAACAGTGGAGCCCGGCCAGCATGCCGGGCTGCCGAACCCAGGGCCCCAGACCTAATCACTGCGCCACAAGCCCAGCCCCAAAGTGCGTTTCTACACTATGAAGTCACCCCTCCACCTACTACTCAACCCCCAACCCAAGCCAAAGTTTCAACCCAAAAACAGAGACCAACGCAAGCAATATGCTTCCATTAAGAGCTGCACCCAGGGCTAATGGAACAGAACAAGGGCCCCGGAGTATCTGCATGTGATTGGTTGCTGTGGGCACCGATGCAACACTGCTAGCCCTGGCAATTTCAGGGTAACAATGGTATGTGTCCCCATGGCACCCTGGTTTTTCTCTCCTTTCATCATTGATCCTGGGCACATCCTAGAGCAGAATCCACCCCCTCTCTGTGGCTGCACACCAATTCCTGCCGCGTGGATGTTGGGGACACTGTGTGATTTGGATACTGGATTTGGGGTGAGGGTGAGCCACGCCTGTGAGGGTGGGCCACTCCCATGGTGGAAGAGGCCTGAGTCACCCCCTCTGACCAAACCCTCTTGTTGGAGGGCCGGGAGCCCGAGAGCAGCAGCAGAGAGATGGGAAGTGAGACGGCGCTGTACATGGGAGGGCAGGAGGGTGAGAGGCAGGGGCCTGGGTGGAGATGAGAGGCGGTCAGACACGGGTCGGGCTGAGACCCTGAATGCTGGGCTGTCTCGGAGCAGTGGATTTTCTGGATTTCCTTTGTGTTTCACTTTAAAAAAAAATTATTTTATTTACTGAATGCTCTCCTGTGCTAAGAGCAATCAGGAAAGCACCTTTTGTCCCTGCTCTGCCTGGAGCAATGCCAGGACCATGAGGTGGGAAGGACAGGACCAAAAGGGAAAATCCCAGAAGGGGGAGCTCAGGGGTTCATATGTGTTGGGACCACTTAGTGGGGCACTCCTTTCCACCTGGACCTCGTGCCTCTGGGATTTGTTAAAACAGGAAGGCTGTTTCTTTCCATGTCCTAAGGTTGCCATCAGAGAGGAAAGGCCCGGTGGCTCCTCAGTCACACACACACACACACACACACACACACACACACACACACACTTCTCCCTTCCCTGAGTCTCTTTTTGATCTGAGGGATTCCAAGGCTTCTTCCCACAGAATCCTCATTGAAACCCTTTCCTCCTCGGCTTATGAAATTTTTACCTAGTTAGACTAGATAAAAACCCCAATATTAAAAGCTTTCTGGAGGTAATTGTCCACTTAAGGAATCGTGGATGAGTTAATCTCTATACCTCAGTTTCCTCACTTATAAAATATAGGTAATAATGGTATCAACCTCTTTTTGTTGTGGGAATTAGAAGAATATATGCGAGCACTTAGAACAGTGTTTGGGTTGAGAAAACTCTATATGTAGCTTACAATTAGCAGTTTTTCTACCACGTGAGGACAGAGATGGCATGAGGAGGAGAAGCTGGGAAACCAGCAATGTCAGCACTGCCTACCAAGGCCCAGACCCCACTTTCCTTGCTGAGCTTTGCCCTGCCGAGTCTGCAGCCCTTCCAGAGACCTCAAGGTTGGAAAGACTTGGTGAGGGGAGCCTTCTCCCTGCTGCCTGCACTGTCCCCGCCTGATGGTGGAGAGTGGGTGGGCTTCAGGGGGCTCGAGATGCCCTAAAAATTGAGGACAAAAATGTTGTGCAGGGACATTTTCTCCCAAAGACTTGCAATCTGTTTTGGGAGATGAGTGGAGGACAAACAGGCACAAGCAACCTCCCTGGATTCTAGGGCATGACTAGTGGGAACTGGGCAGTTCTACTTGCTCTGCATAAAAGCACAGCTCACCCCCGCCGCCTCATCTGGGAAGGCAGGGGCATGAATGGAGTAGTGTGTGTGTGTGTGTGTGTGTGTGTGTGTGTGTGCAGCTGTGTGTGCATGATTGCAATAATTTGTATCATTCAAGTTAATACTGCTATTGAAAATTCAGCCTAAGCTTCCAAAGGGTTCTCTTTATACCAACTTTAGAGGACTCTTGGTCTTAGGAAAACTGGCCAGTGAGAAAGCAACTCCCTTGAAGGGAAGCACTGCCACACCTTTCTGGGCATATGGGAGGATTAGCAGGCCCTCCAGGAAGCCATGCTGGATGAAGGCCATTGTATCTCTCCCTCCATGTCCCCATGGAACTCATAAGCAGATTTTGCACTCTATTAATCTACATCTGCTTGCATGTCCCTGCTGTCAGCAGCTTCTGCCTAGGGGAGCAGCTAATATGCAGTAAAACAAGCATGGGTTTTGGGGCAGGCCACCATGGAGCACTCCAGCTTTAGCACTCTGGGCTGAGTGACTTTGGGCAAGGGTCTTAGGCACTCTGAATGCAACCTCTCAATGAGGGGTGCTATTACGGGTGCCTGCCTGGCAGGATTGTCAGGAAGATTAGTGATAAAACCTTGTGCAGTGCCTGGCACAAAATGGCTTTCCATGGAAAGCATGGAAGCTGCTAGGTGGCAAGGAGGGTGAAGATGATGGTGACATTTGCATCCTGAGCTAGGCTTTCTGTCTCCCTGGCTAGGCTGGGAGTTTCCCCAGTGGCTGCTGGTGTAGCTCTCTCCTCTCTCCTCCTCCTTTCTATGTCCTCACTCCGTAACTTCACCTCCTCCCCCAATAACAATTCACTTCACAGACCTACAGGGGTGGGGCTGGGGGCCCCAGAAAACACACATTCCAAACCCAAAAGGCCACAGATTGGGCTGAGCCCCCCTGAAAGAACCTTGTGTGGGGATGTTAGGAGCTCAGTCCTCCCACCCTGCCCTTGCCCCCCGGGCCCCACCCTTACCTCACGTTGTCATGTTTCTGGATGTAAATCTTATGGAACATCATATCCTCCTGCTTGGCATTGATGTCTGCTTTCATTTCCATGGCAACATGACGGGGAAGGACAGACAGCAGGAGCCGCTCCTGGGGAGGGAAGCAGATGCTTTTGTCACAGCTCCTTCCACCTGCCTGGCAGTCTCCTCTCCTCCCAGGCCCTGCTCCTCCACACCTGTGCCCCCACCTGCAGGGCCCTGGAAACCCTCTCATCTCTCCTGAAACCTGTGTGGCGACCACTGCTGTGTGGGGTAGGGACTGAGGTCATGCTGCCAGGGCTCCCTGCTCCCCACCTCAGCCCCACTCCCCGCTTCTTGGGACACCTCCTGGTTCTCTGGTGTACATGGGGGAGATACCAGTGACCCTGTGGAACTGAGCACTTTGGGTAGAATTCTGGATGTCATCTGAGACTGTATGACTGTACGAACTTAGATTACTGAACCAGGACCCGGGCTCCCCATCCGCAGATAGGGATGGGGTTGTTGAGAGTATTAAAGGATATTCTTTTGCTCAGCTGTGAAATCACAGTGGAGCCCCCACCATGTTCCTGGCATCATGCTGGGAGGTGCCGGGAGCTTCAAGCAGGAAGGAGACAGGCAAAACTCCCCCCTTACAAAGCTCCAGTCTCCTGGGGGTTTGGGGACCAGGGGTTCTGAGCAAGGGCTACTTGACCTAGACTGGGAGAAGCAGAGTGGCCAGATGAGGTTTCGCGGAGACGGAGGATGAGGTATAGAGGAGGGTGCTCCATTTCTACAGAGGGGCAGTGGCCCAGGGAAAGCACACTGACTTTGGCAAACACAGCAGTTAAGACCCACAGAAGGGGAGATGGGAGAGAAGAGGGAGAGGGGCCAGGGCCACATCACGGAGGCTGGGGTCTGGGGGTCCTCCTGGGCTTGCCTGCCTGCTCCAAGAGACCTGGCTGCCTGCTGACTGGGCAGACACCACCCGCACCCTCCGCAGCCCACTACCCACACCGGGCCCTTGACCAGGCTCACTCACAGTCTGCTCTCAACTCGAGCCTTCTTGGTTGCTGCCAACCTTCCTCGATCACTTGTCCCGTACTTGGCACCATACACCAGGCCACCCCTTCAGGTGGCTCTATGATCTTCTCATGCTCCTGCGTCTTCTGGCTCCTCTCCCTCCTCCTAGCCTCATATCAAGCACATCCCCATGCCACCCACTTCCTAATCCCTGCCTGGCATCCAGGCATCCTGAGTGTCCAGTTGTCCACCCGGATGTCCTGCCCCTGGCGCCTTGGCACCATGCTCGGAACCACATTCACCTGCCCCCAGTTCTGTCCCACTTGGCCCTCTGTCCTTGCCTTTGCCCACAACACCTTCATTCTCCTGATCACCAAAACCATTCAGTTTGCCCACGCAAACTGCTTTTATTTTTCAGAACTTTCCCCCGGGGCTCCCTCTCCCCCTCGGGGGGCCCTGGGCAGCACTGATTGAGTCCTGCTGATTTGGACATGGCTCTCAGGTTTGTCCCTGCTGCTCCATGCCCCTCCTGCCTGCCCATAGACAGATCCCACCCAACAGCAGGACTCTGGCCCTGCAGTCCTGGCCAGTCTACCTCTCTGCAGCCCCCACTGCTACCAGTAGGCCCCAATCTCTCTAACACCCTGCACCTGCCATGTCACCCTGCTAAAACCTCCAAAGCCTTCCGGGGTTCCACCAGCTGCGTCCAATGTGGACTCTTCTGGACCTGAGCCCACATCCTTTGACTTTCCACTGAAGCCCAATGCTGTCACCGCAGCCACCCCTCCTTGTGCCTGGCCTGCTCCCACCACCCTCGGCCTGGGAAGCACCTCTCCACCACCTCAGCTTCACCATCTAGCAGGTTGGGGCCTCCTTCAAGTGTGGCCTGGATGACTAGACAGCCTCTGAGTCAGGCTGTCTCCAGGCCTGCCGCCTTTGCCCTATGCGCCACACGGCAAGCTGTGAGGGACCTTTCTAAAGCACACCTGACCTTATCGCTGCCCTGTGTAAAACTCTTCCAGGCCTCCCGAAACTTTCAGGATGGACCCACACTCCCAAATACCACCTTCTGGTTCCTCCCTATGCCTCTATGCTCCCTGCCCTTTCCTAGCACTCTCTGAACTGAAACCTCTGCTCTGCTCCCAACAGAGAAAACCCAGGGACACTTCTCCAGTTTCTGGTAGTTTTTTCTTGCCTTTGCACAACAGATCCTTAGCTAGCATCACCCTCCTCATGTGCCGCTCCTAACCATCCAAGAGCTCACTCCATTCAGGAGGAGGGTCCTGGTCCTGCCAACACCAGCCTCCTTGTACTCTCCAACCAATCTGCATCTCAGTGGTCTGTCTCCCTTGAAGTGTGTGTGTGACAGGCCCCCAAAGATGGGAGCCTTACAGGGACAGCCTTAAACCTGGGGGACACTGGCAAACTGGTGAGGGCTAGTACCTCCATGGGTCTGCCTGTCTCCACAAGTGTCAGTCACTGAAGGCCATCGGATATTTACTGGCATCTCAGTAAACAGTTACTTGTGAGGGAAACACAAATGAAGGACAATTCTGTGAAGATAGAGAAGAACTGACAGGAAGGGGGTTCAAACTGCTTAGATTCACAAGAGAATCTATTTCTGGGGCTGAGGGCCAGGAGGAATGGGCAGGAATACTGGGGGACAATTCTGAGTTCCCTCATAGTGTGGCACCCAGGAGCATCCCCCAGGGACATAGGAGCAGCCTTTTCTGCAGGGGAACAGGACACTGGAGAGCTGGTGGGGCTGGCTGGGTGAGGGGGGCCTGTCCCCAGGAAGTGAGCCTCTCCTCCCCAGTGTCTAGGCCCAGAACATGGTATAGCAAATATTTTCTCCCCCAAGTCCCTGTGGATCTGGTGGAATGTCCAGCCTAGCCAGTGTCAGAGCAAGTAAACTAATGAGCCATAAAATGGTAATTTTACTAGAAAGAGGACAAGGCATCGAAGGGATAGGGGCCACTCCCCAACATATAAGGGGCAGGAAGTATCCTGACATCAGGAGAAAGATGCTGGGCCTGGAAGAGAGGGCTTTGGAGGCTGGAGGGGCTTAGAGGTGAGCAGGATGCAGGGTGCAGAGGCACAGTAAATGTGTCCAGAAAAATTGTTAGGAGGACTCCAGGGACACCGTTTCATTTAAGAAGCTGGACAAGAAGCTGAAAAAGTGCATGGGGACAGCCAGGTCTCAGATGGGGCAGGATGAGCTACAGACCTGGCAGGACACAGCGGTCACAGAGACAGGCAGCAGGCAAGAAGGGGCAGGCAGTGACTGAGGCCAGACGCTGCAGAGCTGGCCCCCAGGCTATCTAGATGTCTCTAGCCTATGTCACTATAACTCCCTTAGGATGAACACAGACAGAGCCACAGACACCCTCACATTGTGGTAAAACTGCAGTCAGTTGAGGCAGCCACAGAACACACGCACTCCATGTTAGCCAGGAGGGTACAGTAACCACTGCCGTCTAGGCCTTTATCTCCCCTGTCCCCACACCCACAGGTAGGCGTCCCATATTTACCCTGCCATCAGGCCTGATGTGTTGTGTGGCACACACCACTCCTGTTGGCTTAGGGTCTGGGGAGAAACTAACACAAGAAGAGAGGAGGACCCTCTGGTTTGGAGTAACCTCATCTCTAAGAGCCATGCCTAGATTGAGTCCAGTGGGAGCCCCATCACCCTGCTGACCAGCCATTTTCTCTCCTGGGGTTTCACACCCTTCTTGGGGCCTGTCATCTAAGAGCTAAGCAGCTCCATCCCATCAGAGTTCCTAAACCTCTATCTGGTTCACATCAGAAAGGAGGTCAAGGTGACCCCAAATAGGATGCCCCCAGGACTTCAAGCAGACAAGAAGCCCTGATGCAGCCCTTAGTCCTTGCCCTGCTCCTACCCAAGAGAAACACTGAGTGGTAGGTCCCCAGTAGGGCTCACCAGTCTTCCTGACCGTGTGGCCCCCAAATGGCTTCCCTTTCCAGGAGTCCTCTGCGGGTAAGGACTCTTTACTCTGGAGCAACCAAACTTCAGAACTCATAGACAATGTGCCCAATGTGGGAGTAAGAGGCTGACAGTTGGGGCCTCCTTTCCTTCTCCCTCCCTCCTCTCTTGAGGGGGAGAAGGGTTGAGGGGGTGGAATCCTTAATCCCAGGTGGGAATGCTGATGCTCTTACCAATCCAACTCATCAGCCTTGGGCAGGATGGGGCATCTTCCTGTTACTTAAGGCCTAGACGGCTTGGCTTGCTTGTAAACCACAGGGAGAGACTGAGGAGGCAATAGACAAGGACAGGGGTGGAGTGCTCTCTCTAGAGTTTCTCCTAGAGCATTCCCAGAGAGCCAGGAATCTGGGTTCCCTCCAGGGGAAACACTCCCCAGGGGCAGTTGCAGTAAACAAGGCTGGCCAGGAGAGGGCCACGCCCCCGCGGGAGCTGGGCAGAGGCAGTCTTGAGGCTCTGCTTCTTCCCAGTGCCCAGAGGGTAGGCCTCACTCACCTGTTGCTGGTTTTCCCGCTGAGAGTGGAGTCGAGCCTGGATGCACTCCCGGGTCTCCTGGAAGGCCTGTCTCTGGGACACCTCAGCCGGATAGTGGGTGCAGACGCCCACGATGTTGGTGCAGGAGAAAATGAGGACATTGGAGACAAGCTGCAGAGGAGAGACAGGACAGGAAGCTCAGACCTGGAGCAGGCGCCAGTCACTGCAGCCTCAATCCTGACCCCTCCATGCCCCAAAGCATGGAGCGTCCAGCCCCCATCTTAGCATATACACACACAGAGCTGCCAGAGAAACAAAAGCCAGCGACATCCGGGAGTAGCCCTGTGTAATCAGTCAGGCTCCCTGCTGTCCTTAAGGTCCAAAGCCTGACTGGCCTGTGACAGGGTGTGGCTCTAAGGACGCCAAATCACTGAATAATCATCCTGAATGTGTCCCTAGTACCAGAGGTGAAGGGACTTGAGCATCTGTGGACTGAAGTCAACCCCTCAGGATACCAAGGGAGAACTATAGTTGAGTTTTGGGAGAGTCAAAGGTGAATGTGGATTTTGATGCCTCAGGGGTGGGTGCCCCAACCGCATGTTGTTCAAGGGTCCACTGGACTTTTGGTTACCCATGAGTCACCTGGCACTGTGACAAGGTGTCTGCAGAAGGAGAAAAGGAAAAGACCCCCTGGCAGCAGGGAATCAGCGTGCGCAGCGGGTCTCATCTCCTCTCTGTCCTGGCTTCCATTTTTCCCTGCATCAACACCATGGCCCTGACTGCCCCACCACACCTGCTGGCGAGGGTCTGCCATCAGGCCCTGCTCCTCACTGACATACTATTTATGTGCACTGAAATGTCTGTGTGGAAAAATACCACTGTCCCTTCAGATAGCAGAGACGCGGCTGAATTCTTTTGAAAGGAATAGGTATTGAAAAGTTAAGGATAAACCAAACACACCACAACCCACAAAAACAACTTTACACAAAATATTTCAAGGTCTAGGTGAAAGTACTGTTTAGTCAAAACTTCTCCTTGCAGCTCTGGAGCTCTCTGGGTAAACTGATCTTGGTGCTGTTCTTGCCCCAAATCACACAAGACAGAAGCCAGACAAAGATGCTCAGGTTCTAGGTCTTAATCTCTCCCCCCAAAAACCATAATTCTTAGTGCCAACTGCAGAAGAGGAGCTTAGATCTGCCTTATACTTTCCTCTATGGCTCATCAGGCCCCCAAGAGCCCTGCGTTGGTCCCTAGTCTGGGGTGAGGAAGGCACTTGTCCATCTGGTTCTCTGATACTTCAGCCTCCTGGCAGTGACCTGCCAGATGACTCCCACCCTCTTCTTCCAGGGGCCTCTTTGTCTCTGGAAGTGCCAAGACCCACCTTTTACTTCGTTCTACCTGAAGGTTTCCCACACTCTGGCTCTAAGGTGGTCCCAACCTGCACTAAGATCTTCAGTCAGTCTAGTTTGGACACCAAGTGGTCTCCTGTTGGATGTGGTACCATCTTCCCCTGAGACATCCTGTATCATGTCTGTACCCACCCACGAGCAGAAAGAAACTTTCTCTTTCTCATCTCAAAGTCTGGCTCTCCACAGCTGAAGGATGCATTGAGCTCCCTCCAAGCACCTCCTGGACACCTCCCAGAAACCTCCTGGGTGTCTTTTCAGAGAAGGGACAAGCTCAGAATACCAGCTCCACCAACTCTGATGACTCCCACAATCCCCTGCTCAACCCCAACCACTACAGAATCCTACTGTTGTCATTTTATGTCAACACACAGCAGAGGAAAAACCCAGCCTATTTATCACATAGAAAAAAGACCTCAAGTCTACAGAACTTACAATGTGGTTGAGGAGATAAGCAGTCAAGACTGACAAAGAACTGGCAATAGGAAGCACAATGAGTCTGCCCAACAAGGGGGAGAGGAGTGAGAGCCCTTGGGTAGGCTCAGTGTGTGGGTCTGGGGTCCGGGTGTGTCTGGCCAGGCCAGCAGCATGGGAAAGGGCATCCCTATCCAGGGAGAAGATCCAGGAAGCTCAAGTCCGCAAAGTACCAAGACATTTGAGTAAATACTGTGGGCTCTCTGATGCTGAGAGGGAAGACAGAGCTGAAAGGCAGTTTAGAGGCAAATCAAGAAGTCAGGCTGAGAAGGTCTGGCATAATCCTTATCCAGTGGGAGTTGTCTTGTTGAACTAAATAATAGCAGGATGAGCTTATGGTTTTGAGAAGATTCATCAGGGGCCGAGTAGTGCAGGGAGTGGGAGATAGGTCATGAGGTTGCCACAGAAGCCTAATAATGAGGAAACAAAAACCTGCATGAAGCTAGGGACTGCACAAAGCAGTGTGACTCAGAAGGAAGGGTCCCTAACCACAGAGAAAGTCCAGGAAGACACAGACTGAGGCCTGTAGTCTTAACCAATGAAGTGACACTAAGCAAGGTTCTCAGGTCTGGAATGTCACTGGGGACCACTGAAAGAGGGGTAAGGCTGAAGGTGCAGATTACATGGAATTCCAAAGTATGTTCTAGGGGATCACTGTTTGAAAGGAGAGGGCAAGGTGCTATTTACAAACTTCATCCCAACAGGCCATAAGCAGAATTCCATCAGATTTTACCAATGTCGTGGTGTGTGTTAACTAGACTTACTGTGGCAAGCATTTCACTATATATGCCAATAACAAATCATTAAGTTATGCACTTGAAACCAATATGTTATATGTCAACTACAGGCATACAGGAACTGGGGTACAGGCCAGATGCACAGGGTGAGGGGGTGAGAGGATTCACCAGAGACAGCGTGGGGAGCAGAACAGTTAGATTGACCAAAATACACTGCTGAGGGGAGCAGAGGTCGAGACAGGAGAGGTCTGTGGCACCATGTGGGTTGCTCCGCTGCCTGTGGGGATCGAACAGGCACTGCAGAGGCTGTGGACAGCTTCACAGCGATGCGCTCAACCGCCTGCGCCACTAGGGAGGCCCAACAGTTTACTTTTTAAAAAAGCAAAATATTTGGGTAGGTAATTCATCAAAAAAAGACATAAGGATAACAAATCAACACATAGAAAGATGCTCAACATTATTAGCCATCAAAGAAATGAAAATTAAAAAAACAATAAGATATTTGACTAGGGCCTCCCCGGTGGCGCAGCGGTTGAGCGCTGGGTTGCGAAGCTGCCTGCAGCCTCTGCGGCGCCGGTTCAATCCCTGGCTGCTCCCCGGCCACCAGTGGAGGGTCCCACATGGAGCGCAGACCTCTCCTGCCGCCCGCTGCTCCCCTCAGCAGTGTACTTCGGTCCCTCTGCCTGCTCTGCTGCCCGCTCTGGCTCTGGTGAATTCTCTCACCCTCCTGCGCTTCTGACTGTACCCAGTGCTTGTATAAATAAATAAATAAATAAATAAATAAATAAATAAATAAATAAATAAATAAATAAATAAATACATCTTTAAAAAAAAAGGATATTTGACTAAGCACAATTAGGCTGGCTAATAAAGAACTGCTAACACTGGTACTGGTGAGCAAGAGGAGCATACACTTGCTGTTTGACCCAGAACCTTACTCTGAGGTATTTGCCCAAATGAAATGGAAAATTATGTTGCTACAAAAATCTATGCATGAATGTTTATATAATATTCTTCTTGTACAAAAAGGAACAAACTCGCGATAACACACACAAATCTCAAATACATTCTGCTAAAAGAAAACTCACTCAAAAAGCTATGGACTATATGATCCCATTTACCCAGTGTTCTGGAAAAGGCAAACCTATAGAGACTGAAAACAGATCAGAAGTTTCCAAGGGAAAGTGGAGTGAATGGCTACAAAGGGGGCAGTGTCAGGAAATATTTCAGGGGACATTATTTCCTATTTTGACCGTGTAGGCGTTACACACCTACATGAATTTGTCAAACCCACAGAATTGTGCCCTCCAAGGGTGAGTTTTGCTGTATGAAAATCATACCTAATTAAAAAACAAAACCAAACCAGGAGTAAGACCCAGGAGTGACTAGAAGAGAGAATGCGATGAACTGACAGGGCAGGAAAAGGGCAGAAAGAGGGGCCAGAGTCTATTTTGAGACCTGATTCCCGAGGTAATTATCAACCGGGCCGCAGCAGCATCGGGGCACTAATCCCGCCGGCCTCTCAGGCTGTAATCTGACTCCTCCTGCAGCCAGAAGGCCAATAGCAGCAGACGGTGCAAATCCAGGTGAAATAAATTTCTGTAACCCAATAGGGGTCCAAATGGCTTTGCTAAATTTAGTGTGCCTCAGTGTTCTTCCCTCTCATCCACTCAACACAAAACCAGGTGAGGAAGTCAGGGTGCTGGCTTGTGAGGAGGGGTCTTGAGCAAGGCTGCTGGAAAGGGTGATTTCAGCAAATTGGACCTGAGAGTGAAAAAGTGGGATTGATGTGTTAACACACACACACACACACACACACACACACACCCTCTCCTCGCCCGTCTCTCTAAAAGCAGGGGTCAGCATGCAACAGGGTGGTCCCCAGGAAAGGGGGAGTTTCCCTGCCCCACCCAAGGGAGGGGGGAGCTGAGCAGGAAGAGAAGAAGCTGCAAGAAGAGACTGAGGAAGGAAGCAGGATGGAGCCAGGAGACCTGGAGGAGGCGCATGGAGCCTAGAGACATGTAAAGAAACTGCGCTTGTCTTTTGGTCGTGGACTGGGTGACACAGATGTGGGTGAGACCCGTGGGGAGGTGACAATGGCAGCTTTTATCTTGATGTTGATTTTGCTCTTTTCCTTCCGGGCTTGTCCAGTTGTTTGTGACCCTTTTCTGTGGGTCCCCACTGGAAGATGCTTTAGACTTGTGGCAGGCTTTGGGGCCTTGCTCTGGGCCAATCCCATATGGATGGACTTTTACCCACGAGGGGACGGGTAACTTTAGGTGCTTCATTTAGAAACTAGACTCTTTGCCTTACCTGTATTGTTTCCTAGTTTTATTAAAGTTCCTTCCCATTAAAGTCTCCTATGTTTTGTGTTGATGCGGCGGATGGCAGAACCCATTTAGAATAGGCAGGTTTGCGGGGCTTGGGCTGACCCTCTCCCTGTCCTATAACAGATTTGGCGCCCAACCCTCTCCCTGTCCTATAACAAGCATACCAGTTCTAAATAGATGGTAAGGTCCCTGTGCAGAAGCTAATGTTATAGAGAAGAGCCATCAGTCAAATCTGATGGAATTCTGCTTCTAGTTTATAAAAGTTCTGGGAAGAATTTTTTAACTTAATGATCTCACCCCTTGAGCATAAGGGGTAGAAATGCCAACTGGCTCTCTTCACTTAAAAACAATGAGCAACTATTGAGCACGCTTCCTATATCCCCACAGAGGCAGATCCAGTAACAGTATCACCCTGTTCCTATGTCAAAGACTTAATTAGCAAATAATAACAGGTATCATTCACAACAGCAGGTAAACACGGCCTAATTAAGGGTTTATTGGTTTTCCCAGTGCCAACCTCACCGGACCCATCCAGCCACACGGTGTGTGCCTGTGTGTGCACACGTGTGCAGGAATTGTTACGGAGCAGCCCCAATATAAAAACGGGTTGGAGGAAAGGAGAACCCAGCCACACAGCGAACCTCAGCCCTGGAGGCAGCCTCAGCATCTGCTTTTAAAACAGGTCCTGCAAATGGTTTGGGTCCAGGTGGCCCCAGGACCACACCAGGAGAAGCCCTGCTAGAGGATAATGTTTGGAATTCTAGTCTCTGAGTGGAAACCCAGGGGAGAGGCCTATGAATATTTACAACTCCAATGGCATTTTTCTAAAGCCCCAGCACTTCCGGCTGCAGGTTTGGTTTGGCCAGGAGTGAAGCTCCAGTGCTTGGGTTTGTGCGGTGACTCTCCAAAGGTGAAAGAAACCCTAGCAGCCAACCTCAGGCCCACTGCAGTAGGTGTGTTACTCGGCCAGACCAGGCAGGTTACGAGGCAAAGAGATACTAGGAATGAATGGGTTTGGAATAGGAGATAAGCTGGGGAAGACTATGTGCTAGTTGTGTGGCTGCTGTTCCCTGAAAGTCAGTGCGCCCTTTCAGGGCTGGTCACAGGTATGTTTGGTGGGGAAGCAGAACTCCCCAGGAAGCCAGATTTAGTGATTTGGGGGTGGGGGTAGGTGGACAGACTGGATGTTCGGCTCAACTTGAATTTCAGATATAGAACGAATACTTTTATATATACATACATATATAATATAATATAGTATATATACTTATATATACACATATATAAAAGTATTCATTATATATATATATATATATAAACAGGAATCCTCTTACACTGCTGATATGAATATAGACCGGTCCAGCCCCTTTGGAAAGCAATATGGAGGTTTCTCAAAAGATTGAAAGTGGATCTGCCATGCAAGCCCACTCCAAGGAATCTACCCAAAGAAAACAACTAATTTGAAAGGAAACCTGCACTCCTATATTCACTGCAGCCCTATTTACAATAACCAAGCTATGGAAATAGTAAGTGCCCAAAAACAGATGAGTAGATCAAGAAGATGTGTATATACATAGTGGAATACTACTCAGTGATCAGATAAGATCAACTCATGCCATGTACAGCAACCTGATGGAACTGGAAGGGATTATACTAAGTGAAGTAAACCACAAGAAAGATAAATGGTTTCATTAATATGTAGAATATAGAGAAACCAAACAAATGGTCAGACAAAAACAAACTTTTAAACCAACCCTGATCATAGAATGGAGACATCCAGAGGGACAAAGGGAGGAAGAGGGTGAGAACAGAAGGGGTGAGAGCATACTGGACTATAGTGATGAGGTGATTTGGTGATGAGTGAGCTGCAGTGACCACCTGAGAGAGGAATATTCCAAAACATTGATAATGACGTAAACCAATAGTACTTCAATTAAAAATTTTTAAAAATAAATATAAGCATGTGCTGTATAAAATATCTGAGATATACTTACAGTAAAAAATCATTTATTCTTTATCTGGATTTCAAATTTAACTGAGTGACCTGTATTTTACCTGGCAACCCTTTTCAAACTTGCCCTCCCCCAGCTCAGGCAGCCCCTTCTCCCTTGGCCCAAACCCAGCACAGCAAGAGTGAACCAGCTCCAGTTCCCCCTTGGCCAGGCGTCTTCCAGATCCTCCTATACGCTCGTGGCTCCTGCATAGTCAGACCACAGAGGTTTCTCCACAGCAGAGTCTGACACCACCTCAGCCAAGTGCAAGCCAAAGCTGGGATCTGATTTTCCAAATCTCCAGCTTCCCACTACCCAGATTACTAGGAAGAGAAGGGGTGGGGGTTTTCTCCTACAGGTGTGTCCCCGAGCCTAGTCCTAAAGGCAGGTACCAATTCCTTCCCGTTCTGGTCTCTTTTTTCTGTTTATAAATGCACAAAACTAGTAATGAAATGAATCCCAACTAAAAGGAGCTGACAAACCAGACATGAGTTCTTTCCCCTGCCCTGGATCCACTGTGTCCTACACAGTGGTGGTGGGAAGCTGACAGGACCTCGGTGGATCACGTTATGATATAAAAGAAAATAAATCAAGGAAAGACAATCTTAAATCATTTACTTTTAGCAGGCATACTGGCATGGGCCCTTGTTTATTGTGCCATGCTCAATCAGGTGCTAAATGGCTTTTCAAAAATATTATGTTTCTAACTCTTTTTTAATCACAGTGACACCTCTTTAAAATTTTTGCTTTACAAAGAATAAAGACTGCTAAGTGCTTTTTTTGGTGATCAAAGTCACATTATTTCTGCTTGGGAGCTTTTGTGATAAGGTGGCCAGTCTATCCCGAAGGTTCTGGAGAAATAAGGCCATTCTTAGGAAGGTCCCACCCAGACGACATCTGTCCTTCCATCTAGCTGCTGGGGCTTGTCAATCTCTCCTGCCCCAGAACCACCTCTGCAAATTATCCTCTGTGCCAGAGCTCCTCACATGATATCCTTTACATCTTGACACTTTCTTGCTCAAAAGCCAGCCACGATTCCCTAGGACCAGTAAGATACGCCCCGAACTTCTGCATTGGCATTAAGATTCTACAAATCTTCTCATAGACCATATCTGCCTCTCATCACCTACCCCAGCCATCCTGACAACTCACTGCCTCTGAAAAACACCAACCTTCAATGTGATTCTGAAAGTATGTTGTTTAGTCAAAACATTTTTACTATTACTAAAATCTGAGCAGGAAATACTAACAAATCAATAATTAGCATCTGCGCAATACCTTTTTAGGAAGACTAAAATATGGAGAAAGACAAGTATCTAGGAATGACTGGGTACAGCAACTTACAGTCTCTAAAATGCTATCACATGTACTATTTTGTTCCATCCTCATCACATCCCTGTAAGATAAGCAAGTCTATGATATTACCACCCCTCCCACCTGCTGATGAGGAAACTGAGGCTGGAGGTAGAAGCCCTGGCACAGCAAGGCAGTGCGCAACAAAATTACAGGTTCTCATTCTGACTTCAGAGCTCATCCTACTGTACTGCACTGAGCTGTTATTTATCCCAACTTAATTTAGGCCCACTTCTGTTCTATTCTATCTAATAAAGAAAACACTCAGCTTCCTTTCACCCTTGTCCCAGCCGCCCCAGGCCTTCTTCACAGATCCTGGTCACATAAATGCTGCTGATTAGGGACTGACTCCCAGTCATTGCCTCCAAACACATGCTCTTACACTGTGGTGGTGGGAAGCTGGCAGGACCTCGGTGGATCCCGTTACGATATAAAAGAAAATAAATCAGGGAAAGACAATCTAGTCTGGCTTAATTTTCTTTTCGTGGAGATATAGCTCATATACCATAAAACTCACCCTCTTAAAGCAATTCAGTAGATTTTGGTATACTTACACGGTCATACAACCATCACCGCTATCTAATCCCAGACGTCTTCAACACCCCCGAAAGAAACTCCATACTCATTTATCATTGCCTTTTTCCCACCCCCACCCCAGCTCCTGTCAACCACTAATCTACTATCTGTCTTGACAGATTTGTCTGTTCTGGACTTTTCATGCAAATGAAATCATATAACAGGCAACCTTCTGAGACTAGCTATTTTTATTTGGCATAAAAACTTTCAAGATGCATCTGTGTTAGAAGATATATCAGCATTTCAGCCCTTCCCACGGCCAAATAATATTCCACAGTAGAGATACACCACATTTTGTTTATCCATTCATTGGCTATGGGCATCTGGGTTGTGTCCACTTTTTGGCTATTATGAATGATAAGTGCTATGAACAATTACACAGAAGTTCTTGTAGACATGTATGTGTTCAAATCTCTAGGAGGGGGACTGCTGTTATTGACTGAATGTTTGCGGCCCTGCTGCTCCAATTCATATGTTAATACTCTAAGCTTCAGTGTGATGAATTAGGAGTGAGGTCTCAGGAGATGTCATGAAGGTGGAGTCCTCACAAACAGGCTTCGGGCCCTTCTAATGGACACCTCAGAGAGATCTCCAGCTCTCCTTCCGCCACATGAGACCCAGAGAGGAGACGGTATGAGCCAGGAAATGGACCTCCCTTGCCACCAGAATCTGAATCTGTGGAGCCTTGATTTTAGACTTCCCAGCCCCTAGAACTATTGAGAAATAAATGTTTGTTGTTTAAGCCTCCCAACGTAAGGTATTTTGTTATAGCAACCGGAACAGTCTAAGATACTGGGTCAAGGTTATCTCTATGTTTAACACTGAGGAGCTGACCAACAGTTTCTGCTTCAGAAATAGTCATACCATTTATATTTCAACCAGCAATGGATGAAGTTTCTGATTTCTCCACATCCTCCCCAAGACTTGTTTTTGTCCAACTTTTTAATTACAGCCATCCTAGTGGGAGTGAAGTGCTCCTTGTGGTTTTGATTCCCTTGAAATTTAAAGCAAACAGAGACCATTGCAAATGAGGCCATTTTTTCTGTCGTGCCTCTACAGAGAACTGGCCACACTGTGAACTTTAGTTCTGTCATTTTCCTAGGAAGATCTCAGGCCTTGTGTATGCTCAAGAAGAGAAAAACCAGCTTTCACAGAGCAGGATCTCCTCTTACTTTCATTCATTGAGCACTGACCCGAGTACCGGTGCAGAGCTGGGCTGGGGACCTGGGAAACCCTCATCATGGCCACGTGGCCCTACATATGCACAGCAGCAGGTGGGAGGAAACTCCACAGGCTTCGCACCCAACCCCAAGTTAATTCCACAGACACTCAGTTTGCAAGAAATATGTCAGAGGAGATGATACATGAACATTTTATCAATTAACAAGAAATACGTAGAATTTAACAGAAATATGGATAAAATAGATGAACAAGCTACTTATTCAAAGAAGGAAAACTACAATTGACATATAGACATGATTTGATCCGTGTGAGACCTTGCTGGTAAGCAAAAAAATACAAATGAAAAGGGACTATGGTGATGGTGCATGGGTGAATTGGTGGTGGGGATTTTATGGGAGCTACACCTGAGAGGAGAAAGCATACATTGTACAAGAAGGAAGAATGATGTAAAATATAAATAAATAAATAAGTATAAATAAATAAAAAGAAATACAAATGAAAACAATAGTTTGCCCATTAAACTAACAAAGCCTTTTCTCATGGTAATAATGTTGGCAAGAAAGCAAAAGAACAGGCATCCTATACTATCAGTAGGGATGTGAACTGGTATAATAACTTTCTGGAAAGTGATTTGGCAACGTTTATGAAGAGCTTAAAAAATATTCATATGCTTTGACCCCGTAAGTCAGTCCCTTCCCGGGAATCTGTGCTACAGAAATTCAGAAGCTTGGAGAGGGCTTTCTATTCAAGTATGATTATAAAATTAAAAAATAAGAACAGTTAAATGTTAAACAACTGGAGGAAAGTTAAATAAATGATAGTGCTTCGATGCCCTGGAATACATTTAGGTCTTTCAAATGTTTTATTTGAAGAAGAGTTAACATCACAGAGAAATTTTAAATATATAATGTCAAGTGGGTAAAAAAGGATATGGAATTGCATATCTAACATGATCCCAATCTAAAAATATGTGTATGTTAACAATGATGGGATGTCTCTAAAAGGTGGACTTATAAGTATTGTTTAATTTCCCCTTTAGACCGTTTTCAACTTTTCTATCATATATATTACTCTTAAAAGAGAAAAATGACACACATATTAAAGACAAAAAAACCCCACGGTTTTACTTTGAATATGGCATGCTGAAGGAACTTAAGGCCAAAGAGATAAAATGAGAATTTAAATGCCTACAAAACCAGGCGAATAAGTCAAAAAAGAGATCCACACCAAGAAAAGAAGTCATGTCTGGGCAGTGGGATGTAGAAGTGTCCAGAGATGGGCCGTTGTAGCAAGGGCAGGATCCCAGAAGTCAACGGTTCCGTGGGGGTGGGGGGCGTCCAGAAGACAGACATGAGTTAATGGCTGGAGGGAGAAGAGGGCAAGGCTGCCTGGAACACTGGGAAGCCAGCATTGACTGGAAATGAGCAAGCAGGGCACTGGCCAGAGGTGAGGAGGGGGATCATGACTGGAGCACCAAGCGTATTCACATCAGGGTAAAGAGCAAGTATGTGACCCGGAGCCATTTGAAAAAAGCGTTTAATGGCTGCAGTCCCCAAATAAAAAGCCTGTTAATTTTTTAAATTATAAATTGTACATTCATTAGAGAAAATTTCAAATTCATAGAGAAAAAAGTCAATTTACCACCCCAAGACATCCAGTGTTAATTGGGTTATTTTTCCTTCTGTCTTTCCTTTTAAAATCTATTCATGGTTTTTTGTTTTTGCTTTCATGGAGCTGTGATCTTACTGTTTATATAATTGGGTATCCTGCTTTTATCACTTAACATTATAATGTACGTATGTTCCCTGTTATTACAACTTCTAATGCTGCAGGCTTTCAACGGGAGGATGCCATCAGAGCTTTGGGAAGCTTAATTTGACAGCTGGGAAGGAGCAGCGAAGAGGAAGGTGATAGAGGTAGAGAGGCGGAAAAAAAGGCTGTGGAAATGGCACAGACAGAAGGACCAGCAGGGTCCGAGCGGCCAGGGTCCCTCCGAAGGGAGCTGGGCAGTGTTTGGGGTGTCCCAGGCAAGGCTTCTTGGAGAGCTGCCCTCTCCAGGCGAATGGAAGGGCTTTGGTTCTTAAACCATGCAGGAAGTCTAGGGAGGGGATGGTTTCAGGGTGAGCAGCAGAATGAGTAAGAAGGAGAGCATTGGGAGAGCGAAACAGAAGGGAGAAATTCAAGGCAGAGGTGGAGAGCCAACAGTGCTGAGAAGATGCAGATGAATCCAAGGTTGTCAGGGGCCCCACAGGTGACCTGTGGGAGAGAGCGGGTGGAAGAGGAGGCCAGACCACAGGAGGGTAAGTCATAGGGACCATGATGGGGCCTCTCATTATGCTTTGGGGAAGCCTGAGTTATAGTTTGAATGGATACTGCATCAGGGGGTGAAGGGCAGAAATAGGGAGAAGGGAGAGACTAAAGGGAGGCAGGACTCCACTGGACAGAGAACAGTGCTGTTCACAGAGTTGGCCACGTGTGAACAGAGAGAACAGCCACGTGGCCGGTCTGAACGCAGTTGTGCTACAAGCATAAAATACACACCAGACTTTGAAATAATTTTTGGTATTAATTACGTGTTGAAATGATAATATTCTGGTTGTGAAATAAATATGTTAACGTGAATTTCACCCACAGTTTTTGCTTTTGTTGCTTGCTTTTCTGGCTACTGAGAGAGTTAAAATTATATCCGTGGTTCTTGTATTTCTGTCAGACAGCACCGCCACTGAATGAAGGGGAGGCAAGGCAGGGGGGACCTGGAGGGAGTGGACAAGGGACAGACCACGGGCTGAGGTCATCAACAGTTGGTGAGTTGACCTGGCCCCCCACCTGAGAACCACAGAGAGCCCCCCCCCCGCCCCCCGCCCCCCCCACTCCCTTGGGGTGGTCATTTGAAATTCATCTGCCAGCTTCAGAAGCGGTTCAGAAGGCACACCCATCACAGCCACTCCCTCTGGCTTTTAGAAGCATGAAAGGTGGAGACAGAAAAGGAAGGGGGTGCCTGGGGGCTGATGCTCAACCATAAGACCCCAAGAGAAGAGAAATTCTCAGATGGGGACTCAGAGGCGGTATTAGAATCGTCTAGACTGGCGCATCAAGCTGAAAGTCAACTTCTCTAACTTATCACAAAACTTGGGGGCTCCCAGAAAAGAGGTGAATTTAAAACCATGGAGAAAGGGCAGCCCATGAGTAGTGAAGGAGTGTTTGCAGGCAGCACCATGTAGAAAAAGGGCTGAGGATTTAGGAAGCTAAATTCTCATCCTGGATTTGAAGGGGGTAAAAAAAAATGAGCGTCATGGCTCTGAACAAGACACTGTTCCTCTCTGAAGCTCAGTTTCCCCATCTGTTAAAACAAGAGGCAACAGGTGATGGACAAGGTCTCTGCCACCTGGAATTAGTCCAAAGTATGGCCAAGGTCTGGGTCTCCCACTGCTTAGGGAGGACAACTGTGCTGACACAGTACCATGAATGGGGAGGCCACTTATAAGATTTCCTGGGAAATTTTTAATTTCAAGGATTCTGTGCCCCATGCTCCTGAAGTGCAGGGGAATGCTCAGCACTGCAGCCCATGAGCAGCAGCTCCAAGACAACCAGTCAAACCTGGAAGTAGGACGATGTGTCCTGTGTGACCCGTGCGGAGTGGTGGGGAACCCCAGAGGAAGCGAGTCCTTCAAATCTCCGCCAGGCGACGCCCCCGCCCCACCCACTGCGGCGTGGGAATCACAGGCCTGGAGCAGCTTCCACATGCAGCAGCATTCCCACACATGCCAAGGACACGAGTTGGGGTACAGGGATTGTGGAGACAGAGAGACTGGATGGGAGGGAGAAGCTTGGAAAGGTTTTCTAGAGAAGCTGGATGGTGGTTCCCCCACCCATAAACTGCTTCTCATGCTGTGCTATGACTTCTGCGGCGAAGAAGACTTTGCTTTGTGGCCTGGCAAGAAGTTTTATGGGCTGAAAGTTTATTTATAATCTTAGTGCAATGAAGTTCCTCTCCTCCAAAAATCTCATCTCAAAAAACAATTATCACACTCCCCCCCCCACCCCACCCCATGCTTCCCCACCCTCAGCTTCCTCCTCCCCTTCCAGGAAAGTCAGACAAGCTTCCATTGTTCTAGGTGAGTAGTGGTGACAGCTGAGATGATGCCGGGCTGTGTAGGTGGAGGGAAAGGGCTGACAAAATGCTGGAATCAGATTCGGGGGAGGGAAAAGAGTACCCCTCCCCAACACTGAGTTCTGGTTTCCACCCCACACAGGTGAAGTGTGGCTTTCCTCGTGCCTTCCCCACCCCTCAGCTTCTCCCACCCACTGCCTGAGCTTCCTCCCACCTTCCCTCTCTCTAGCCCTCACCTCGGAGTCCGCTTTAGGCCTGCTGAATTTGAAAGGGAGGAAAGATTGATAAAGGGAAGCGAAATTGCCACCACGCTGCTGACCTAACCTCAGCCTGAGTGCAGGACATGTGTATGCGTGTCTGTGTGTGTGGCAGGCCAGGAACCTGGGGGATGCCCAGCACAGAAGGGCACCTGTACCTGGGACTGCTCAGGAGACACAGCAGGCCTGCCAAGCTCTGCAGCAGGGATTTGAGGGCTACCCCAGGGGTTCCTGGAGAGAGAGGTAGGGAGTTACAGTAGAAGGAGCACTGTGCAGGGAGTCACAAGCTATGTGACCTTGGGCAAGTCATATAACCTATAGGATTCTCAATGCCCTCAATTCTAAAATGGAGCTGACACCACCTGCTAGTTAAGGTACCAGTGCAAACCTGTCACAGGTATAAAGCAGTATAAGTTGGGGCTACCAAAGTCTGAGTGGCTGGGCTACGAGCTAGAGGAAAGCCCCCCAAGGCCATGCTTCCCCTGCTCACCCTCATACCCTCGACCTTCTGGACAGAGCAAGCACCACCAACAGCTTAAGCGAACACATGGATGAAAAGGAAGTTGAGGGCTACAGGGCCCTTTCAAGACTCTGAATATTCCAGCTCACATCCAAAGACAGCCCAGACCTCCAGTGGCACTGAGCATCCAGCACAAGGCGCGAGAAGGGGTTATAGGATCCCCATTCACAGGGATGACGAGGCCCAAGTCAGAATTAAACAAAACACAGATGAGACCACACAAGAGGGACAGATGAAAGTAGTACAGGTGCCATGGCCACTGCGGGCCTGGAGATTGGGGATGACCCTGAGACAAGTCCACATGTCTCTGTGGGTGCGGAGAACAGCTCTGTGGGGCTGGGAACTGGGAGACGTGGTGTAGTGTTGCTGCAGCCCTACTAGCAGCTGACCTGGAACAGAGCAGAGGGAAATTCCCAGCGGATGTGCCTGTGGACCTGAGGCTGGTGAAGAGAATCTGAATTACCCCTCCTCACAGGCTGGGCCATGTTGGCAAACTAGGAGAATGTGACTCTGAGGCTCAGCTCATTGCTTCCTGAGGGCTCTGGCATCCTGGGGCTCTCGGAATCTCCATATGTGACTCATCCTCCCAAAGAGAAAATCAACAGTGGACCTTGGTCTCCATTCACTCTTGGCTTTCTGAACAAGGGTAGAAAGGGTGACCAGGTCATGGCCCCAATTCTTAGGCATGAGGAATTAGAGTCCAGTCTCCTTCCCCAGAGCCAACAGAGGAATCAGGTGCCATGAAACTCAGCCATCACTGATGGAAACCTATAAAAAGTGTGAGGCAAATGGCCATTTGTGGGTTGATGCTCCTTGCACGTCCCTACCCCAGAAGCATACCCTCAGCTTGGGGTCCACCTAGTGGGCTTACACTATCATACTACCACCTGTTACCTCCCTGCTTAGAGTAGTTAATTAAGATTGGCCTTTTCGGGCCTCCCCGGTGGCGCAGCGGTTGAGCACTGGGTTGTGAAGCTGCCCGCGGCCTCTGTGGCGCCGGTTTGATCCCCGGCTGCTTCCCGGCCACCGGAGGAGGGTCCCACATGGCGCGCAGACCTCTCCTGCCGCCTGCTGCTCCCCTCAGCAGTGTACTTAGGTCCTTCTGCCTGCTCTGCTGCCCGCTCTGGCTCTGGTGAATTCTCTCACCCTCCCGCTCTGGCTCTGGTGAATTCTCTCACCCTCCCGCACTTTTGACTGTACCCAGTGCTTGTATAAACAAAACACACAAACAAACAAATAAATAAATAAATAAATAAATAAATAAATAAATAAAAAGTTTAAGGAAAAAAAAAAAAGATTGGCCTTTTCATTATTTGTTTTTCATTTTAAGGCTCTGGTAGAGACAGTTGTCCACCGAAATTCATTCCCCCTTCTTCCAAAACAATATAGAACAGATGGGCACATGCTTGTCCAGCTAGAGACAATTCTTGGCCAACCTTGCAGCTAGGGCCCTCGCGTGACCATGCTCAGATAAAGGGATGTGGGTAGAGTGATGTGTGACTGTCATGTCATCTCCTTTTCATCATCAGACAAACCCTGTGCCTGACCTGCACCTTTTCCACACTCATTTCTGAGCTGGAACATGGACAGGCCCCAAACCTGGCTTTGACTGACAGATGAGGACAATGTGCCTGTGGGGAGATGGGGTGGGAGCAAGTCAACAGAACTGGACCCAGTCACTCTGAGACAACTGCATGACAGAGAAATAAACTCTCATCTTTTTTTTTTTTCTCAAGATTTATTTATTCATTTACCCAAGCACTGGGTACAGTCAGAAGCGCGGAAGGGTAAGAGAATTCACCAGAGCCAGAGCAGGGAACAGAACAGGCAGACTGACGATACACTGCTGAGGGGAGCAGCGGCAGGAGAGGTCTGCATGCCATGTGGGACCTTCACCAGTGGCCGGGGATCGAACCGGCACTGCAGAGGCTGTGGGCAACTTTACAGCCCAGCGCTCAACCGCTGCGCCACCGGGGAACCCCAAACTCTCATCTTCTTAAAGCCATTGCAGTTTGGTGACTCTGTTACATAGCTTAGCCTTTACCCTAAGTACCAACAGTAGATACATCTGCCAGGGTGGTGCCAACAGCAGAGATTTCTGGAAGGATGGCAGCCAGATCCCATCCTTCTGCCTCCTTCCCCATCACCAGTTCAGGTGTCAAAGGGAGAAAGCACCACATACAGAATCCAAGATGAGGGAAGGCAGGACAGGGCTAGAGGTGTGAAAACGGGAAGGCCACTTCAAAAACAGTTGAAGTTTCCGAGGCAGTGGTCCTGACAAGAGCTGGGCCTGAGCCCAGAACCAGACCAGAGACAAAGCAGACAGAGTGGCTGGATTCTCAGGGCGGAAGGAAGTAGAGTGGATGCACTCCATAAGCTGGGAAACAGAGGCCCGGATGAAAGGGGGAGCAGGCTCTGCCTTAGCTCAAGGAGGTGAAAGTGGGTACGGAGGAAGAACATGGGATCTGGTGTCAGAAGACCTGAGTTCAGGTCCCAGCTCAGTTATTTATGGGATGAGTGACTTCGCCTTAGGAAGCTTCAGAATCTTCTGAAAAATAGAGCTGATACCATCTCTTCTCAAAAACTGTGTAAAGATTAAGTCGATAAACTAAGTAGGGCAATGATACCAAATGTCAGGAAAACAATTATTCTTCTACCACCTACGTGAGTTTAGATAAAATGAAAACAAGGGAACCCCCAACCAGTCTACTCCAGTCCCCCAAAGGAGCAGGACAGTTAAGAACATTGATCAATATTTTTTGAGTGTCTTGAAGTACCAGGAGCACTGCTGGGTGCTTTTCCCAGAGCATCTTCCAGGGAGAATGACATGTGACCGGCCCCACGAGGGTTCTAGTGGGACTTTGAGTGCTGTGCACAGGCAGCTGGTTTCTCTCACCCAGGCCTGGAGGGCTGGACAAAGGCTGGGGGCATGGCTATGGCTATCGTGTCCCATGGTCTCTCCCCACAAGGGGCAGAGGCCTCCAGAGATGGGGACTACCCTGGTGGAGAGGGAGCTCCTGTCCTTATCCCAGTGGCCTCTGTGGGTTCTTGCTGAAGACAACAAGTCTTCGCCACAGAGTCTGTGTGCATTTCACCTAAAAGGAGGGATGTGGGGGAGTGTTTGGGAGCCACCACCTGGGAGTGAAAGCAAAGACCCAGGCTTCTCAGGAGGCTCTCAGCAAGCTGCCAGGCCGGGAACAGCACTGGCATTTGAACCTCAGAGGGTGTCCTGTCCGATGATCCCTCAGCACTTCCATACAGCCAAGCACAGAAGAGCAAACTAGCCTACGTGGCTGGCCTCAGGGGAGCCGGACCAGATCTAGGGGCAGAGTGAGGAGAGGAAATGTGGGGTAGGCAGAAGCCAGGGCTATAATGAGATTAGAAGGAGTTGGGCTCTAGCCCAGCAATTCCCCTGTCATCCTTGCATTCTTTTTCTCCTTCTCTTCTACGATCCAAGTTTCCTTTCTTTCTTCAAAAATTGAGGTGGTGGGGCCTTCCTGGTGGTGCAAGGGGTTAAACACAGCACTGTGAAACTATCCGCAGCCACTGCAGCATGAGTTCAATCCCTGGCTGGCCAGAAGCTGACCACATGGCGCAGCAGACCTCTCCTGTCTCGCCAGCTGCTCCCCTCAGCAGTGTATTTCAGTCTGCCTGTTCTGTTCCCCGCTCTGTCTCTGGTGAATCCTTTCATCCCCTGCACCTGTGGCCTGTTCCCCAGCTCTTGTATGCATAAATAAATCTTAAAAAAAAAATTGAGGTGGTGGAAGGAAGGGAGAGCACACTCAGTCTTGCCTGGCCCGGGAGGCTGTGCCTTGGAGCCCCACAGCATCCTCTGACAAGTCCATCATGCAGGCCCTTTGCTTCTCAACCCATCTGGCCAGTGTTCTTCTAGCTCAGCACGTATCCAGGGGTCTCCATCATCTCCTGAAAGGTGAGCTCTCGTGGCCTCTTCTCTCGCGTCAGTTTACCCCATGTTCCTTGCTAGAACACCTATGAGCTCTACATTCACATCTGCCCAGGCCCAACTCCCAGCGGGTCATCCTTACCTCTCCCCAGGGACTCGGGAGCAGCACTCTGCTCTGACCCTGACTACCGGCAGAAGAGCATTTCCCCGGATCACCACAGGACATAGGAAAGCAGCAGGATGCCCTGCAGGGAAGGCTATCAGCCCATGCATAGCACCCCCAAGCTGAGAGCACCCAAGGGAGTCCTTTTCCCTCCCCATGTGGAGGAAGCCCAGTTCCTCCCAGGGCTCAGAGCTGGATGGAAAGAGCTCAAGTCCTCAGAAAGGCAGACAGAGGAAGCCAAGCCAGCAACACCAGCTGCTTTCCATTCCCCCGCCACACGCATGTGCTGGGATGACAGAGCATGAGAACACAGCAGCCCTCCCCACCACCAAAACCACCAAGTGCCATGCCCACCACCACCAGTCATGGCAGGAGAGCCCACTTCCTCATGGTTGGCAACAGAACCACTCCTAACATCCCCTGGATCAAGGTCTGCATGTGCTCCTTGGAGCTGCCATGGAAAGGGAGCCTGGGGTGCACCCTGTACAGTGCCAAATCCAAAGCAAATTATCACACCCCAAATAAATCAGCCTTGCAATTCTGAATGCCTGTCAATGGGGTCATAGTTACAGCAGAGAGCAGAGCCTGGCAAAGCCACATTTGACCTGGGGCAACCTAACCCTGACAAGCAGAGGAAAGGACAGAGGCACTTGGACAGGCGGGCACTGTGACACTCAGCTGCCTCCTTGTTCTGGTCAGTTAGGTCCTCACCCACCCTGGGGATTACTCACAGCAAATGACTACTTAGCTAGGCCACATTCTGGGTGTAGGCACTGCATCTCATAGAGCCTCTGCACCACACACAGCATCCAGCGTGCAGCGGGTGTGTAGGAGAAGGAGCAAGCGTGGCCAGGAGTGACTGGTTTGCCCTAACCATGGCCATTCCAGGCAGTCGATATGTACACAAGAACACAGTCTGATTTGACCTCAGCATGAGCCCAAAATAATTAAGAGAGGAAGTCTGCTACAAATCATCCAGGGCATTCCAAGCCATCCAGCGCATTTGGAAAGCCTCTGCCATTTGGTATTAGCCATGCTGCCGGCTTTCCTGCTCAATGCAGCTAACGGGATTGACACCCAGAGGAAGGGAGAACTCTCTTGGAGCCCACCCATCTCAACTGGGCAGCTCCAAGAGCCAGAACAGGGCTGGTAAGATGGAGGACAGATTCCAGGCTACAGAATAGGAAGAAGCTGAGTTGCAACTTGAGCCCAAGCCCTCTAGCACTGGGGGAGGGACAGATTCTCCCCATCCCACCCTCATGAATCACAGCAGTGAACCCCCTGTGCCGAAAGACCCTGAGGAATTGGGGCAGAGAGCCCTGTGAACACCTCAAATGCTAGCACAAGCTATCTAAACTAAATTGCCCTTGTCAAAACAAACCCTGCCTCCAGCATTCTCAGTTAAGTCCCGGTGTTCATCAGTGACATTGGCTGAGCTGTGGAATTTGGCCAGGCCAGGAGCCCCCAGGCTAGCAGACATCATGCCTGGAGGAGCACAGGCACTGCGCTGGAGTTCAATCCCCTTCTACTGCACGGTTACTTGAAACATTTGTACACATCTCTTGACATCTGGGGTCCTATAAAATCAAGACAGACTTCCTTATATTTGATGGAGAAGTTTCTAATGATCATTACAGTTAACTCTCCATTTTAAGAGAGAAGTCGGTGTGTGGTGGGCCCTGCAGGGCATGCTACAGTCATTCAGGATATGGCCCCTGCCTTCAAAGCCCTCTCAGTTAAGGTAGAGCACAGGACAAGCGCACAAGCAGCAGATGAAGAGCCAGATGGGTGGGTTCGGACAGCAAATGCCTTTGTGGGGAAGACAGGCTGCAGGGAAGGGCAGGTTTGCAAAAGGAACCGAAGGGGAGGGGGAATTTTCAGATGAAAGCAACAGCCTTCAAAGATCACAGCAAGGCTGAGTAGAAGAAAAGGCTGCCCCAGTAGGAACAGAGTGACAGGTGATAAGTGGCCCAGATGGCAAACCACTATCGATCAGAATGGGAAGCTTGACTTGGCAAGGGCCATTACAGGTTGGTGAAGGGACAGTTTCGCCATGAAATATTTAATAACAGGTACTGTGTATTGAGAGCTTCCGATGCGCAAGTACAACGTCATCTAGTCCTTGTCTAGACAACCCTATGAGGTGGGAGAAATAAGAATTCCCATTTTACAGATAAGGAAAGTGAGCATAGTTAGGTTAAGCAACATACTCCAGGCTACAGAATAGGAAGAAGCTGAGTTGTAACTTGAGCCCAAGCCCTCCAGCACTATGCTACACAGTCCCCAAGAAGAACAAAATCATTTGTCTGCAGTTGTAAAAAAGGACACGATGGGAAGAGAGGAGCAGAAGCCTCCACTGGGAAGTTGACTTCGCAGCCTAGGAGTCTTGTTGCCTTTGGGAGACGGGGCGGGGGCATGAAAGCAATGCTGAACCCGAGAGGTCCAGGTGGGAAATATTCACAAGATTTGGACTTACACACCCCAAGCCCAGGAGACTCAAACGTTTAAGGACCCTTGACAGAGATGGGAATATTGAGAAGGGCACCAATTACGGGGCAGATGATGAGTTCAGACTGAAATATTGAGAGTTGTTCATAAGATGGACACTTTCATGTCTCTCCCGGTTAAGTAGTTCTCCTTCCACATAACCTAGGCCTCGCCTGCAGCCCGAGACTCTCCAGGGGACTGCTGCCTCCCACTCCGTTCCCCCACAGATCCCATCACCTGATGACACCCCCACCCCCACCACAGCCTTTCTCCACAGCAGCGCATCTGTTCTCAGGAAAAATGAACAGGATCTGGTTAGTGTCTGCTCACTGCCACAGAGGCCAAAGTGGGGGACTTACTATTTCCCAAGCTGTGAGGATGAAAGCATGCACGTGTGTGTCAAGATCCTAGAGATATAAACAGCTCTGCCTCCAAGAAGGAAGCACACTCTCATTTTTCCTCAGTGGATGACAAACAGAGAAAAACCAGGTGTTGAAGTTTCCCAGGTCTTGCCGCCAGTATCTCAGTCAAGAGGGCTCTCCACAGGGTGTCCTTGGAGACTGGCCCCAGACACTCGAGTGTCAAGGGATCACCCCAACAACCCAGTCCAACCCATATCTAGGCTCAGCCGTCCAACTAAATGGTGCACTCTGTTCCCAGTTTTTAGAGTGATGTGGAAAAAGAGGGATATTTCCCACCCAAGGTCAGCAGGCACCATCTTGCTTTCATGAGAAAGAATGTTCACAACTAAGAGTTTGCCGCAAGGATGCATAAAGGGTCAGAGGGGCAGGAGGCTTCCAGCAGGCCAGTAACACTCAGGGCTGATTTCATTCTTCGGGGTTCACTCAGGGCCCACTCAGTGCACTGGGCACTCTGGCACTGACCACTGACACAGCAGGTGGTTAGATGGAAGACTGGGCAGGATGACCACAAAAGTCTCATTTAGTCCCAAGAGGCAAGCATCTTGGTTATCAGTGTGTCAGGTCTGGCAATTCTTAGGTGTTCACTGGGAGGAAGCCTTGCAGAGCCCACAGGTAGGCCGCATACAAGCCTTTAGAGTGGTGTGGGAGTAATTACGGTGTGAGAGACATGGGGACTTTAATGCAAAAGCTGAATCACTGTGGCGGTTCAGGAACAAGTATGCAACTGACCTGGGAGTCTTCAATATGTCTGTTCTTCAGAGCAAGGAGGTGTGGTGGGGCACAGGGGAGACTCAAGGACCACATGGAATTCTGCCTGTTTCTGCAGGACTGTGCCTAAGGTGGTCCTCAGTTTGGGGGCCTGCCAAGAGTGAAGCTAAGGTGGCCACAGCTGAGCTAACGTGGACAAAGGCAGGTGCTGGACCCATAAAAGGAATCAGACTTTCTTCTGGGGCCAGTAAATACTTTCCACCAGAGGCCTAGGAACTCCCAGCCCAGGCTGGCATGTCTGACTCTCATTAGAAGGCCAGGGCACTTGTTCCTAGAGGCCTTTCCTCTGCTCCAGCCTCAGGACATAATCAATAAATGGCCAAAGTCAGCAATGGCCAACAACTTGCTTTGTGTATGCCTAAAAATGTGACAATGCACCTCAATCTTAGCCCAAGTACCCCCCAGAGCAGGGTCTGGGTGAGCTGAAAGGATGAATGGGCCAGAGAAGAAGCCGGAGAACAGAAGTCTGGGCAGGTAGGAGGGAGGATACAGCCCCTGCGCCTCAGCAAGAGGAGCCAGGAAGGGGATGTTTCACTGAAATATTCCCAAAGCCTAATTTTAGATAGTAGTTCCTTTTCTCATCAGCATTCTTCCTAGAATTGGGATCTGCATCCGGCGAATTCCCATCATCCCCTGGGGAAGTTTCAACCTCTGGTGTTTTAAGCATGGAGTACTTTTTATCTGTGCTGAGGCAGCCAACAAAGAGATGTCCCAGCAAGAAGGAAATGTTGGACCATGGCCTTTCTAAAATCATACAGGTGTTCACCCACCACAGAGCACACACACACCTGTCCACCTCCAGCTGACACGAGCAGAGCAGACAAGAACTGGAGTGCTACCCAGCCACCAAGCTGATCTTTTCAAATCACAAATGTGATCATGTAAACTACACTTCCTCTTCTACTTCCAAATTTGATCACTTCCCAGTCTCTTGGAATAAAATCCAATCTCCTTAGCTCACAACATGGGTTTCTGTTCTATGGTTCCTTCTGCTTCTGCATCTTCATCCCACACACCTCTTGCCATCACTACCCTTGGATTCAGTTCTTGCTCCACCCTGCCACAGGACTGTGGCATGTGCTGGTCCCTCTCCCAAGAAAGCCCCACTTTGCCTAGTTACCCCTACTCTTCCTCTAGGCTACGGTCACATACTCATTTCTTCTAAAAAGCATTTCGTGACCTTCCAATGTGACTTCTCCCAGCACAGTCACCACTGAACCGTGACTCCTTTCCTTTCAATGCTGCAGACAGCCCAGATTTTACCCTGTGATTTCTCTTCAGTGTGCAATTTCCTCACTAGACTGTGGCAGTGAGGCATGAACTGTCTGCCCACCAGTGAAACATCGGCATCTAGCACAGCACATGGCATCTAATAAATGCTCAAGAAACACTGCACGAATGAATGTGGATAAATGAATGCAGGAACAAGAAAATCAAACCAGTTATGAGTTTCTGGGTGCTCTCCAAAGTGAAAGCTAGATGTTCCACTTCAGGACAAAGCTGGGCAACACTCGGGTTGAGCGGCATCCGCTCCCTCTTCACCCAGAGGCCAGAATCCTTCCTTCTCCAGTGTGCTCACTGGACTCTCATCTTCACAGTCTCACCAAATTTCAGAGTCTGGGGCAGCTTGACACTCTATTTCTTCACTTGAGGAAACAGGACCAGGGCCCCAGATCACAAGACAGCACAGACATCTGCCCATTGATTCAAAGGTGCTGTGTTAGAGTCAGCTGGGCTGCACCTCTGGAACAAACACACCCCAAAACTTCAGGGGCTTAACTCCACATAGGTTCGGTTCTGGCTCATAAAAAAAACCTGACAGAGGGTAGGTGTGTCCTTCACTCTGGAGTCGCTATGGAGGGGGAAAGAGAAGCTAGAAGGCCATTTCCACCAGCAGGCCTGGAAGTGGTATACACCATGGGATACATGGCTTTCACTCACATTCCATTGGCCACAATTCAGTCTTAGGGCCCCAAATTAACTGGGAGGGAGGTTCGGGAACACAGTCTTCCAAGTGCCCATAAAGAGGGAATGATGTGGGAACACACCCCCGCCACTGCTGCACTGGTCCTAATTAAGGTTACTTCCATCCAGAGTCCTGAAGCGACCCGAAGGCTCCCCTGGCCCCATGTCCCTGCCGGGAGGACAAAGCCTCCTACCCTGAGGTGACACACTGACTGAGAGCCAGTTCCCCACAGCAGAGAGGCCCCGGGCAGAGATCAGTAAATTGTCTTCCAGACTGGGGTGACAGTAGGGGGCAGAGATGGATGAAGGGAGGCATAAAAAGCAGACCACCCCCAAGTGCTCTGACCACCCCCACTTCATTCCTCAGAGGCTCCAGATGATTCTGCTCGCCCCGACCTGCGGGGCAGCTTGACACTGTCCGAGGGAAGCCTGCAACAGTGTTGAAACTGAAACTCTTCTCTGGTCATCTGACAGAGAGATGGGAGGACCGCCAGCGGGAGGGAGCCTTGGCGGAGAGCAGCCTTGTGCTCAGGTCCTGGCCCGGGCCCTGAGCGGACAAATATCTCCAGTTGGGTCCTTTTTTGCCTTTGCTTCTCCAACAGTAAACTGGAGGTGCTCAGCACCAACTCTGCTGGATTGCCTGAGATCACAGTGAGTGTTGAAGAAGAGAGGACAGAAATGATATTCAGATGCAAGTGGCATCAGTTAGAATAAAGAAAGTTGCCTACAGCTGCAAGGTGACATCTCTCGGATAGTCCTAATAGCAAACAACATCAGCCGGTGTTGTCGATGCCCAGGTCCACACTCTCATTTCCAGAGTATTCTACCCCAATTTCCAGGAACTCAGACTGAGACCCTCCAAGTTAAGGAAGTTCCTGGTACAGGCTATTGTGCTCTGGTGCTTGGGCACAGCGTCAGATGCTACTGCGCACTTTCATACGCAGGTCCGGTGCTTCGCTTGCCCACTCACATACCATGCTCAGCCCCCAGCAGAGGGACACAGGAGGTACTCTGCCATCGTGCCTGGACTTTTGCTGGCAGAGCTTCTAGATTTGCAGGATGGGGTTGAGGGGGTGGGGGGGGTGTTGGTATGAGGACCCAGAGTGGGGGTGGGAGGGAGGGGGTTAGATTTCAGTAGCCACTATTAGGCTGAGCAGGGAAGGGGGTGGCAAGCTCTGGCCTTCCCTGCGGCCGTGACCTCCCATCACCTCCCCACCTAAGGACTTCTGAGGCAATTCTCTCTGCTTCTTTGAAATATCATTGAGTCTCTATGTGCTGGGGAGGAGCCTCATGAGTTAAGAAAGGAACTGACAGGGCAGGAGGTGAGAGGCTTCAGGCCCACAAAGCTGGTGGGTTTGTGAGAACTTTGAGAGGATCCAGGACAGCAATTGCTGCTGCTGCTTGGTGGGTGGGGAACATGGGGGCGATGGGAAGGGGAGAGAAGGTGTGAGGGGAGAGTGGGTGAGGAGACAATGGCGGCTGTCAGGAGGCTTCTGTGACAGCACAGAGCGTGGGAAAGACATGTGGGTGAAGGTGGGGATGCCTCACGGGGGCTCAGAGGCACGGGGGCTTCAGAGGGAGGGGCTTGGAAATACAAAGTTGAGAAACCCAATTGGAGACTCGGGACCTAGGCAACTTCTGATTCGACTTCACCCGAACAGAAGTAAGATGCCAGCCTAAAAAGGTTTCTGGAATAGCATGTACTTCTTTCTATTCTAGATTATTATCCTCGTTTTTGCAGAGAAGAAACTGAATGTAAAGGAGAAACCAATTCAACCTGAGGACACACAGATCAATAACAAACGCAGGGTCAGAATTTCAGCCGAGCTCCTTTCAATCCCAAAGGACTCAACCAGACACCTCTGGGCAGGATTACTCCTTCCAACAGTCGGTCAACACTCTAATTACAATCCCTTCCCTGATACGAAGTAACCAGGGGACTATCCTGCTTCGTATAAACACTGAGTCCAGATTTGAGGCCATGTTGTTAGAAAAAATAAGTTTAAAAAAATCTCCTTTAGAGTTACTGACACCAGCAATGTGATTATCAGCCACAGGCACCGATGGGAAGCCATGTCGATGGAGAACAAGCTCAAGTGGGTGAGTGGAAATACTCCAATACCTTCCTCCTAAGCCTGAGGGGGTGACCCGTCTTTTCCCTTTGACTTCCTTCCCCAGTGTCAACACTCACCTGATGCTTGACTGGGCTCTTGCTTCTTCCCTTGGTCCCTACCATCTCTCTTCAACAAAGCAACCAAGTACCCATTGATGGATGAATGGATAAATGTGGAACAATGCAATGAAATATTGTTCAGTCTTTTTAAAGGAAGGAAATTCTAATAGTGCCGTAATACAGAGGAACCCTGAAGATATTATATTAAATGAAATAAGCCAGACACAAAGGGACAGATACACTGCACGATTCCCCTCACGAGGGATGTAGACTAGAACTCAGAGAGACAGAAAATGCAGCAGTGGTTACCAGAGGCCGGCGGGGGAAGGAACAGCGAGCTAGAGATTAGGAGGAACAGAATTTCTGCTTAGTATGATGAAAAGGCTGGATATGGAGAGAGGCAAAAGTTGTACAATTGGTGAATGTGCTTAATGCCACAGAAATGTATACTTAAACAGTGATACAGTTTATGTTGTTTATATTTTACCACAATTAAAAAGAAAAGGAATAATGACACATGAGAGTGAAATACTCTCTGGCACCCGCATGCCCTCGTGGAGCCTCCTCCCACCACGCTGCCACCAGGGGACAGATGATTGCGTGACAGGCAGCCAAGTCCCCGCCCTGCCCCGGGTGGAAGAGGTGACTGGGCCTGTGGCACCCCTCACAATACTACATGTGAGGGACTCTTGGATTGCTCCCTCTCTTTGTCTCTGTCTCTGCCTGTCTCTGTCCCTGCTGTGCTCTCTCTCTCTTTTGCTCTCTCTCTCTCTCTCTCTCTCTCTCTCTCTCACACACACACACACACACACACACACACACACACAAACTGCAGCCCAAGTTTGTGAATAAAGGCTCAAAGGGAAAAGCAGTCTTGGGCAAGGCATTTTGGAAACACAGAATTCTGTTTCCAGGGCTACAGTTTCAGTCAAGTCAAGTCACAGGCATGTCATGGCCACCTGTGCAGCAAGAAGGGAGGAGACCTCACTCCCTCAGCAGTGACCACAAGTCACCCCTTTAGGAACGTGAAGTGGGTCAGGGAGGTCTTTGCTGGAAGCAAGATCGCCGGCCCACTCTCAGCTCTGCCTTCATGGCTTGTCAAAGCTGAGAGGGGAGAGACTGTTTTGGTCTCCTGGGGCATTTGAGAGACTTGTGCTCTGCCCCTACACCAGGGTGGGGTGGGGCTGCTTGGGCTGACACCTTCCAGGAGATGGACAAGCTCCTCGGGGAGAGGAATGCAGGATGGAATAGTGCCCGCGCACGGGGCTAATTTTAGGCTCCACAGCAGCAGTGGTAGCTCCCTGCCCAAAGCCTGCTGCACAACTCAGATAAGAAAGTTTAAATTATGGGCCACCCAGAAGGTAAAGAAAATATACATATGTACATACACCCATTTATAAACATCTATGCACATCCATGCATGCACCAACACCCATGTGTGCACGCCTGCACACACACACACACATACAAACACACACACTTCCTCTAGGCATGCTTTGTAAACGCTCTTTCCTGCCCGTGAGAGGGAGGGGACCCCAAAATACTCCTTACTCCCTCAGTTCTGACCCAGTAAGGCCCCACCAAATAATAATAACCATGTGACCCTTAAGATTGCCCGGTCAGAGGACTCAGGGTCACCAGGTCCCAAGAAAAGACCCTGAGGGAGATTTAATAATAAACAACCTTTAGCTCACAACTACAGATGGGACCAGCTGTCTCCTCTGAGAACAGAACAGCATGGCTCAACAGTACATATTAGTAAGGAATTTGGTTGGACTTGAGGATGAACTTTCCAACCTGGGAAAAGCTAAAACATGAAGCTACAGAGGCTCTTTCTGAAGCAGAACAAAAGAGTTGACTGCTCCTGGGCTGGGTCAGCATGGCCCACTATGGACAAGGGTCCTAAACGGCTTTCGGGGCCCTTCACACCTGCTTATATCTACACAGCCACTGGCTGTGCTCTTCTTACATAGTGCCTTGGGCTCAGAGATGTTGAGGGTGTTGCCCCAGGTCACACAGCAGGTATGGGTGAGATCTGGGATTTGAAGCCAGGTGTATCCACATGCCCTGTCCTTTCTCTGACCCTAGAACCTAGTTCCAGGGGGCTACTGGGCCATAGAAAAGTCACTGCCCCAGAAGTGATTCCTTTTTTGCCCCTTCTCCATGGAAAGACGCAGAAACTAGTTTTAAAGCCAGGGCTTCTCTTTTCTCCCAACCGCCCACTCTGAAGCTCAGCGCTAGAATAATCCTTGAGCTGAACTTTCCTAATTTAGGAGCAGAGAGGTCACTAGTACCAGCCGGGGCTCCTTACTACCCCTAGAGCTGCCCTTCTATCTCTGAACCCTCAGCCTGGAGGGGACAACAGGACTTCTGGGATGCAGGCACCACGTGGAAGACCAGCCCTTCAGTCTCCTTGAAGTCGCTAGGACCCCGCCCTGGTCCTCGAAGTCATAATATTTACAGGGAACACCACGGAGCCAGCCGCCCAGCTCTGCCTGGTTGGCAAGTTACCGCAAACAGCAGATGTCTCTGAACAATGTGAACACAGCCCCCTCTCCTTACTTGGCGCCCCACCCCACCTCCAGTAAACAGATAAACAAGCAAGATGCCAGAGCCAAGCAAGCTGCCCTTCCTGCAGAGGTCACCCTGGAGCCAGCGCGCACACTCTCACCCCACAGGAGAGCACGTCCTTCTAGGGGCAAAAAATGTCCATCGCAGACACACGCCACCAGTGCTGTGATGGTGCGGGGTGGGGAGCGGCAAGGAGGGGGTTCATCAAAAAGAGAGGGAGGGAATGTCAATAGAGCCAAAATACTTATTTTATTAAAATCTTTTATAAATAAGCCTCACTTAGCCTGAGCCAGACACGCAGTCTCAGTGCCAGAAATTCTGACTCTTCTACTTTCTGGAGACCTAACTGGCGAGACAGAGATGGACAGAGGGTGGGAGAGAAAACCTGCCAACGTCCCAGCCTCCTCCCACCCCCAGAACTCACACACAGAGCCCCGTCTGCCCCCAAGTTCACCCAGAAAAGGTGGAGTCTACTTCCACTGCAGCACCCCACACTGTTCACTTGCTGTGTGACCTTGGGCAGTTACTTAAGCTCTCTGTACCTCAGTGTCTCATCTGCATGGAGAAAACAGCACCCACATTCCAGACTGGGGATTAGATGAATAGCTATCATGAAGAGTCTCCTATTCTCTGCTTTTCTTACCTCCCTCCTGACAGACTTCATTTATGGGCCAGAGGACACATCGTGGCCAACATCCGGTCTTTAATCCCTAGGTAGAGCTTCAGGTAGTCTTTTTCATCCCCTTAAAGAAATCACTGAGACTCAGAGAGTCTCTGACGCTGGTCTAAAGTGACAGATCGAGGGAGGACTGATAGAAAAGGCAAGGCCTGAGAGCACAGTCAGGTTTTCAGGAGACCTAGCTCTCTTCAGAACTCACGGGCTGAGCCCAGGTGTCCCAGTTCCTGGTGGGTGTGAGGGCACAGGGTTGGCTGCCAAACTGGGTGACAGATCATACCTCCTGGGGCCCAGAGCCCTGCGTCCCCACCCTCAGCAGAAGGCATCATCCTTTAAGGTCACCCTCGAGTCCCAGCAGTCAGGAACCCTGAATTCCAGAGAGAAAGACCGTATAGGACAGTAGTGGCCCAGGATCCTAAATTCCAACCTGGCCGTCTCTCAACGTCCCAGGACACTGCCTGTGACTTCCCGCTCACTAAGGGTGCTCCCTGGATGGAGCTGAAGACACACCTGTCTTCCACTCATATTTGTCCAAGACAGTTCTGGCTTATACCTGTCATCAGGGGGCACTTATTAATAGTGCCCCTGCCCCTTCCATTCTCAAAAGTGTCCTGGTTTTGATGCTAAATTATATGGCCCCTTCTACTCCAAACTCCTTCAAAGCTCCTGAACCTCAAGTCCAAATACACCCCTCTAGGGGGACATCCCCACCCTCCTTGGATAGTTCTAATGAACCTCAAGAAATAATGAAGTTCTATAGTTCTAATGAACCTCCTGACCAACCTCCTTTAATTTCCAGTCTGTAGGAACTTTCTTGCCAGGCTGCCTGCCAGCTCACATGCCTATGACTTCTAGAAGTAGCCCAGATGCATGCTCTAAGGCAACACATGAGTCTGTGAGTGTGGAAGGCAACTCCAGTAGAGCCCTCCACACCAGACCAGAGAAGGGAGGCAACCAGACCAGAGAAGGGAGGCAGCCAGACCTACCACCCAGCACTGGTAACAGAACACACCATGATCCATGAGAAATTGCTACATTTTGGAGAACTCCCTCAAGCTCTAACCTGTTTGTTTTTTATTAATTAACTCATTCATTCATTCATTCATTCAAAAAAAATTAACTGAATACTAACCAGAGTCAAGGCTATGTCCCATTATTAATTGTATAAGGACCCACAAAATTAGAATATATAAAACCTAGAAAATTAAGATGGAGATATACACACATATGTATATATACAGAGTTAAGTTCTTCCTGTTTGTGGCTTGTGAGATATACTGGGAATAATCTGAAAGTCACGGGACTTGGGTTTTGAAATTCATTTGGTGATTTTTTTTTCAATACATTTACCTCCTTGGTGATACTTAAACCCAGGGGATATTACAGTGTTATTTAAATGAGCCTAGATTCTGAGACCTCTTCTACATGCTCATAAAATGTCTGGGGCTGGGGAACCTAACCAAAGGAAAGAAATCAATTCAGTCAAATTTACCGATTTGGGCATATGTATTAATGGCCCACAATGTGACCAGCATTGCAGGAGGCTGGGGTAAACCAGAGTGCAAATACAGTGCAGACTGGGGTCTGCATGGTCTCTCTGCAGACTGGAGTTTGCATGGTCTCCCCACTGTGCAGAGAGAAGCTTGCCTCTGGCGAGGGAGGACATTCATCTAACTCAGCCCAGTCACAAATAAGTGACATTCAAACCAAGTGACACAGCAACCTCCCTTTAAAAGGCCTACTAGCAGATGCAAGGGAGAATTTATCTTCATACAACATTAATTAGACAAACATGTACTGAGGCCAATGATGGGCCAAGCACTCTGCTAAGGCTGGAGAGAAATCAGCAATAAATAAGGACTGTCTCAGATCTTGATGCATCTACTCTACAGGGAAAGACAAAAGCAGAAAGGTACAGTAGCTGGGTGTACATGTGGTCATGGAGGGAATCAAAGAAGGAAAGCAAAGAACTGATCCTGTATGTCAGGGTGTGGCCCAGAAAGGCTTCCTGGAGGAGATATTTAACTTGGGTTCCTGAATGCAAATGAGCAGTGGCAAAGCACTTTGTGTTTTGGAACACAAAAAATGTCCCAAGTAGTTTTGAGAGGTAGTAGAGAAGCTGTAAAAGGGCATATGGGAAGGAGCAAGTATTCAGAACAGGAATGGCCAAGAAGCTATGAAAATTTAACAGCCCTGAGTTATGAAAATTTAACATTATAGCTGTGTGGCAGGTGACCCAAACAGGGAGAGAGACTTGTTAATGCAACCATCGTGGGTTGAACAAGGCAGGTTGGGAGGAGAGGTGTGTGTGTGTGGTGGGGGGAAGAGCGGAGAGGATATCTGAGTCAAAACTATCAGTATTAGATGACAAATCAAAGTGGGGGGCGAGGAAAGGATGACTTTCAGTTTCTAACTGGATAACAGAGGGATGGTGATACCAGAAAGGAAACAAGAGAAGTGAGTGGTGGAGAAGCTCCACCGGACAGTAGGCTGATGAGTTAGGCAGCACACATGCTGGCCTTGAGGAGCCCAACAGTGAGAGAGTGACAGCCAGCCAGAAATCTGTGCATGAGCTCCAGAGAGGTCTGACGGAGGGACAAATATGGGGAGTGCCTAACCAAATCATGGGTGGGCAAAATAGGCCAGAAAAAGAAAGCCTGATATGGAGCCCTGGGAAATGCTTGAGGTAGGAGACCAGGAACAGAGACAGAGCTGGAGCAGCCAGTGAGAGAACCAGGAGGCTATGCCAGGACAGCGAGAGGCAGGAGACCAGCCACTGAGATGGTTCAATTATCAGGCAGCCGAGAGACCCCAATATACGCAGAAATCATGGGGCAGTGGAGGGAACTGGTGAGTTTAGGGAGAAGTGAGAGCTGAGAGGGCTGGTGATGACAGGTGAGAGATGGAGGCAGGCCTGGGCGAGAATGAGAACGGGTGTGTGCTGGAGAACCCACATCTAAGCTCAACGCCTTAAGTGGGGGCAGGGCAGAAAGGAGGAGAGACTGAATGAAGTGGGATGGGGAAGAAGGTCTAAAGCAACAGCTGGGCCTGTGGAGGATGCCCTGGGAAGGACGGGAACAGGACTGGCTCTGAGAGGGCAGGAAGGGCACCCAGGAAGTCAGTTGAGATGGAATGAGGATGGGGTCCTTGACAAGGCAGAGAGTTCATTTGCAAACAATAGGGGCTTGGTAGTGACACAGGTCAGGGGACAAGAGAGGGACAGTGGGGAGGGCTCCAGCTGGCCACTGGGAAGGAGGCTATGAATAAGACCCCCAATCTCATTAAAAGACCCTTTTAGTGGAATTCTGGCCCTGGAGGGGCCAAACCCCTGGAAGGATTCAGAAGAGTCAGGAACATAGCTTAAGGAGTTTCCCTGGGAATAGGATTGGTAGACGTGTCCCAGATCTTTCAGTCTCCTGTCCCCCAATACAATAGGGTCTGTTTGTATATGAAGAGTTTTCACCCAGGAGAGCTAACGCCTCCCTCCCTCCCTACACACCCACTTCCTGACATCACAGCCAGATCCCAGTTTGCCACAAGCCCACATCTGTTTCTTGCTCTTGGTGATGCCCCCAGCAGAGCACCACATGCAGAGTCACGTGACAAGCAGATGCGCGGAACACTAACCCCAAGGTTAGAAAAACCTGTAACTTGGCCCCTGGCTGACCACAGGGTCAATCAACTCTCCGAGAAGTGCTTCTCTGTCCACAGCTATGAGCAGGAAAAACTGCAGAGTGAAGTGCATTTGACCCACACTGCTGTAAGGGAAAGCACACAGCTGTTAGGGTGCTGAGCCACCCCCACAAGAAACAAAAGGTGCAGACTGGCCAGGAAGCCTGGCTCTCAGGGAGCTGCAAATGGCCCCATCCTTTCTCAAGAGTGTAGGGGGACACCATGGGGTGTGCAGGTCCTGAGGTGCACATGATGGGACAGGAGTGAGCAGGTGGGTCTGGGTAATGGGGTGAGGATGGCCACCAATTCCCGGGCCATCAAGATTCCAGTTGGGATCTCGGCTGGGAAGTTGTGCAGACATTCTGAGTCATCATCACAGAGGACGGAGCCCACCCCTCAACATTTCCCAGAGGACAAAACTCACAGCCTAGCCTGAGTTTTTCTGCTGTTTGTGGAAAAAGGGAGACTGAAGAGGAAGCTGGTTGTCCCAAAGGCCATGGCTCTGGCAGGACTGGAGCAGCCCCTGACCCAGTCCAAGTCAGCCTTTGTTCACCCCCCATGCGCCCACTGCGTCATCAAGTCCAGTCCCTCTTGTGCCCACTGGGGGAAGGAGGCACGGAGGGCCAGGCTGGTTCTCTGTGCAGTTTATGTGGCAGGGGCTCCAACCGAGGCGTGCACAGTGATTGTTGGAGTCCAGGCCCCCTAAATGGCTTCAGTCTTTCTCTGTATGCACACAAGTGCATTTCCCTGCCAAGAAGGTTAATAGCTGTCTTAGATTTTCAGAGGACTGAAACCTAAAGGAGGATAAGTTGCTTTAGGGGAATAAGCAGTGAACATGGACTAAGGAACAAGAGCCGGATTTGGACTCCAGCGGATGTGGGTAAGGCACCTCCCTCTCACTCCCGTGCCGGACCTGGGCCATCAAGGCTGGAGATGCAGTGTGACCCAGGCAGGGCCACACCTCACCTCACAAAATGGGCTTGTCCTGCTCCTTCTCTCTGCTTTACCCACTCAGGGCAGCAGGCTGGGGTGTCCATCCAGGAAAGCTTATCTCTAACAGGCGTGCACTGGTGGTCCCCCAAAATCGCCATCTGAGAGGGAGTATTTGTTCAACCTTCAACCCATGCAAGACAAATAGAGGCTCACGAGGGCACGAATGGGCAATTTAAGATTTCTCTCCTTCCCAGAATGAGGTGACCGAAGTTGATTTTGTCTGCAAATACTACAAGCACACTGTATGGGCCCAGCCTTGGGCAGGGAAGCACACTCCCCATCTGCCACTGCGGGGCCGTGCCCTCCCTGTGCACCTGTGCATGAGGATCAGCTGCCCAAACAGAATGACCAGGGGTTCCCGGCAGCTAGAAGGATGTGTCCGGGTGCTGATCCCTCCAGGTGGGGGGGATAAGAGGCGGGTGGATGAGAAAGGAAACAAAAATGTGTGGGGTCTGGAGTGAGGAAACTCAAAGCACATGCCACCCCTGAAGCCAGTGGGCCACTGAACTAGGCCAAACTTACCCTCCCCAGCTGCTCAGAGGGGCCACTGCCTGATGACCACAGATGGTCTGAACAATTCCAGATGTCCTTCAGGGTCACGCAGGGGATGGCAAGTGCAGCTTGGATAAAATGAAGTGAAAGATCATCTCTTGGGAAAGAGAGGCTATAAATTATAATTATGACTTTCCACCCAGAAGGAGGGAGAGACTCTGGGGCTCAGGATTAAGGATGGGTGACAGGGATGTCCTTCCTTCAGGGCAGCTCACACCCAGTCAGGAAGGCCGAGGAGCAAAGACACTCCCCAGGGCTGTCTCCAGTCTCCTTGCTCCAGCCATCACCCCCTCCCAAGGTCCAAATGCCACGGAATGGAAACAGGACCAAAATAAACTCACCCCATTAAATATGCTCAGCCATTTCCAGGGCCTGGGCTCCTATTAACTTGGAGTGGTGACACAGGCTATCCCCTCAGGCTTTGGCCCAATCTCACTATTGCACACTCCAGGGCACGCCATTCACAGTGCCGACTACACCAGCATCTTAGGTGGGAGGATCCGGGCCTGTGCACCACAGTCCTGCGGGCTCAGAGTAGTCAGGTCCCGGGTGGCCTGTGGTTCCACAATCAGCTTTCTCAGCTCCTAGACCAGGGCTCTAACAGCAGGGTCTGGCACCCCAGGGCACCCGCAATTCTTCCAGAGCACCTTCTGTCATTGCCTCCCCATGAGACCAGGACTCCCGGATAAAGGCAGGGTTGTTCCCAGAGCCTGCACAAAAGCATAGCTATGGACACAGGCTATGGAAGGTCTGCCTGCTCCCGCAGCCCCTCCTCCTCACATCTAATTTACTTTATGTAATTAAGAAAAATCCACTATGTAGCAGCAGGAGTGGGGGAAGCCAGTGACAAAACAGTATATCCTGTATTATACTAATTTTATTTTTAAATGATTAGAAGGAAATATCAAACTGTGGTAGATTAAGGGGGATTTTACGTTTTCTCCTATGTTCTTCCCTCTCCACACCCTCAGATTGTCTTCAAATGATATACGGCTTTTATGATCAGAAAAGAGAACTATTAACGCAGTAAAGATTTTTTTCTCTGCTAAGCCTTGAATAGGAAGTCCACTGAGTTCGAGGTGGATGAAACCTGCCAGGTGCTGAGGTCTGAGGGATGGTTGAGGGGCTGGTGCTGCAGGCCTCTTGGGGAGGATGTTCCTGGACCTTCTCATCAAGCAACTTCTGAGACTCTTCAGTGCTCATCTCATGCCTTGGTGGCTGAAGTTTGTTGAACTCCAGGCAACAGACATCATTATTTCCCTCCTCTGTATCTTTCTCTCTGTGTTTTACATACACACACACATACACACACACACACACACACACACACCCCTCTCTACCCACCAACCATCCCACCTTCTACCCACAGGTCATCACTTTTTGGGTAGGAAGAAGCCATTAAGTCTCCCCTACTCCAAGGAGTCAAGGAACACAACTAAGTATTCCGGGTCTAGACAATAGCACCCAGTGAGAAGACTCAGAACTTCTGCCCCTATAATCAGGCCACAAACACGGCAAATAGGAGAGCAACCAGGTACCAAAACCCAAGTTCCCAACCCCTGAACCTCCCTAACAACGCTCCCTGCCACACACACACTGTAAGGAGCACAGGCCTTGGGAGAGAGACAGTCTTGACTCGGGCGGTTCACAGGCTCTGCAGCCATGGGCACTTTGTCCTCTGTGCTGGGCACTGTGTAAAATGAGGACAAGGACGTTAACCCTGGCAAGGACGTTAACCCCTATGGGTGTGGTATCGCATGAGAACCAGATAACAAGTGCAAAGTGCCCGTTGGGGCTGGCCTCACCAGGTGCTCACTGGCTGGCAGCTGTTGTCATGAAGGACGGCCCTCTGCAGACCAGGGCCACACTCCCACCCCTTCCCAGCCACTAGCCTGGACTGCACCACCCCAGTTCCTCCTCCCTCTTTCCCTCCCTCCAGCACTCTCTCCCTCCTTTCCCTCTAGCCGTGCTGCTGAGAACCCTGGAGAACTATGAACAACAACACATTTTAAGATGGTAGCATTTTAAATTTGTTTTTCTAACTTTAAAAAACACATTTTTTCCCTTTATTCTCTTAACTCAATTTGATTTTTAAAAATTCTTCTCACCTAGGGCCTCCCTGGTGGCCTAGGGTACAAAGGCCCACCTTGACTGCCTGAGTTCGATCCCCGGCCAGGGAGCTAACCCACATGGCGCAGCAGACCTCTCCTGTCTGACCTGCTGCTCCCCTCAGCAGTGCATTTCAGTAGATCTGCCTGTTCTGCTTCCCCACTCTATCTCTTGTGAATCCTCTCACCGCCTGCACCTCTGGCCTGCACCCCAGTTCTATGCAAAAATAAATAAATAAAATCTTTAAAAAAATCCTCACCCAAGCCAGAAATAATAAAGGGCGTTGCCTCCAATCTTAACCACCTTAAGAAGTCAACTGTTTACATGTTCCCTTCTGAGGACCTGATTGCTTTCGAATGAATAAAAAGAATGTGTATTTACAGTAGCACCTCATCCTTCTATAGCACAGCTGAGAACCCAGAAATAGCCAAGAAGGCACCCTATGGGATGAAGCAGATGTCACTTAGACTATGCACTCACATTCATGAACTTTACTCGCAAGTGATAATCTCAGGTTATCACTAAGTACCTGACAACTGTTAGTTTCCACAAATTCTAATAATATAACTGCCAAGCTCGTGCAGTTTAGAAATAGCAAATTAGAAGTGGGGTGGAGAGGGAAGGAAGGGGTGGGAAAAGTGAAGGGCTGCTTGGGCAGACACTGTGATAACTCTGAGAAGTGACAAGTGACAGCCTACTGACTGAGAAAAAGACTGAAAATAATTTTCTTTAGGTATGGAATGGTTATTTTTAAAAAAGGTAGTTGGGGCTATTGAGTTTAGGAGCAAACATCCCTTTGACCCTCACCAGGTCCACCTGTGTTGTATAGGAAGACGATAAATAACCTACACAACCAAGGCCGGAGTCACCCAGAAAAGTTTGTATTAGCATCAGTGACTATTTAAGGAGGTGGAAAAAGTGCATATTTTAGGAAGACTTCCATCGAAATAGTTATAATAATAAATGCTGACATAAATTCTTAATTATCTAGAAAAGCAGGACACACAGAACTGTCTATTCTCCAAGGGTTCTGGAAAGAAGAGGGCTTACGGTGAAAAGCTTCATTTTTTTTTCAGTGAAAATTGTCATCTGCAGGGCAATTTGCCCGAGGGGCAATTTGATGAGCAGAGGGGATCCTGACTCTCAAAGACACAGACATCTCCCCCCGAATACTCAGAGAGCCCTCAGGCAAGTGCCCAGTGTCCAGATGGACATCTCAGTCTCAGCATCACCTGTGGACTGCCCAAGGCATGTGATAGCCCCCAAACTGGTCTCCCCCATGGCCCCACATTGGTCCCCCACATTGGTCTCCCTATACGTACTGACACTCTGACTCCGGTCTGCCTCCTCTCCCTGAAATACACCCGCGTACTTTCACACTGCCTAGCCTCAGTTGCCCTCATGTTCCCTGGCCTTACACTGTCTGCCTCCATATCACAGTCCCACTGCTCACCCTTGCAGGTTCCCCTTGGAGCACCTTTCTGTGCTGCATTGAGTGGAGCTGCCTGCACAGCCCCCGCCCAGCTAGACAGTACGCCCTGTGCAGACAGCACACGCCTGCTGACTCCCCACAGTAGCAGCACAGCACTGCGCACCTAAAGCGCATTTGATAAACTTCTGCTGGATTTGAAAATCCGAGCTCACACCACAGCGGATCCAGGCCCCTGGTTTCTAGAGCATACACGGGTACACGCCTGTCTGCAGACACCCCCACATACGTGCTTCACCCTCCCACCACTCTCAGGAAACCACATACGTTGTGATCTCTTGGAATTGGAAACGCAAGAAAGGAGGTCCAGCTGGGAAGGAATTCCCCCTTGCCCAATAAGGATTTTATGCTAATTTTTTTCACCATAAACTCAATAAATAGAAGGGCTAAATTTGTCTCTGTCCTGGTGTTCCTGAGAATGGGTGGAACTAGGTGGAAGGGAAGGGGGCCCTGCCAACAATTTCCACTGAGCCTTGCCTAACTGACTTTTTCCTTACTCTTTGCTGCAGCATAGCAGAGGGTGAGGCGCAGAAACATCCAGAATCACGAGGCCTTTCTTTTCTCCTACTTTACCAGGCAGGAGTCTCCCCGAGGTTAAAGATTGCCAAGGAAAGGAATGATTGACTCATCCAATCCAGCACTGAATCTGCAGGTCTGGAAGTTCGACCTGACGTCTGGCTTAAGTCCCTTTTGCTGTCAGGTGGGGAAGAATTCCTTTCCCCTTCGCACCCGTTTTTCCCCTCTGATTTTATTTATTTATTTATTTATTTATTTATTAAAGATTTATTTTTATTTATACAAGCTCTGGGTACAGTCAGAAGTTCGGGAGGGTGAGAAAATTCACCAGAGCCAGAGCAGGGAGCAGAACAGGCAAACCGACGAAATACACTGCTGAGGGGAGCAGCGGGTACAGCAGGAGAGGTCTGCGCACCCCATGGGACCCTCGCCGGTGGCCGGGGATCGAACCAGTGCTGCAGAGGCTGTGGGCAGCTTCGCAGCCCAGTGCTCAACCGCTGCGCCACCAGGGGAGGCCCTCCCCCTCTGATTTTAAGTGAAGCAGACTTTTTCAAACCAGAAGGTAAGAGGGCTGAGAAAAAGAGGGTTTTAGTTAAGTAAATCTCTGACTCAAGCTCTGTTTTATCCTCCACAGACAGTAGAAGGGGAGTGCGTGGGGGAGACAGCATGAAGAGGTCACTGGGAAGAATGAGGAAGAAGGGACAGGAGAAGAATAAGAAGGGAAGTCTTGTCATGAGTCCAATGGGCAGCTGGCACCGAGAAAGCTGCTCACAGGTATTTTAGGGTTCAGCACCCCCTTGTCTGGGGTGTGCCACCCCCTCAGCCCTGCAGCACCCAAGCAGCCATCTGCTGCCCTCCTCCTCAGAGCACTGGCAACGTGTGCCTATTGCCATGGCAACCAGCTCTCCTGGCACCTGAAAAGCGGGTCTCATCAGCAACCAGGCCCCCAAATGACATCTAACAAAGCCCCCTTCCCTCCAAAACCAAGGCTTCCAACCTGCCCCTCGGTTGGGACCCACACATTCCAACTACAGGGGGGTGGAGAGGGCAGGATGCTCCCCAGCCGTGTCATCATACATGCCTTCACACCATCACACCCCTGGGGGTCTGCCTCGGGGACCCTGGGCTAATACCACATGACACCAGGACACTGAAAGGTGCTCATTCCCTGAGATTTTGTAAGAACAGATCTGAACGAGACACCTTCCCATTCATTATCCCCACGCCTCCTGGCCCCTTGTCACCCCGTCCAGATTCCATCTGCCCTCCTCCAAACCATCATGCACACAGCCACCACCAGGATAATCTTCTTCAAATACCATTTTTATCCACTCACTCTTCAGCTCAAGTGCCTAAAATAGCTTGCCATGGCTTATCAGATCACATCTAAACCATTACAGTATTTACACCTCGACACAGACACTTCAACCTTAACTCCGGGTCCTCACTACTCCCATCGTGCCCATGTTTTCTCTGTTCCAAATGTCTTGTTTCTGCCATGTTTTCTTTGCTCAGGCCATCAGCTCCCTTGTCCATGCCTCTGCTTTCAGGCTCACAGTCACCTCCTTCACCTACCCTAGTCTTCCACTAGAACTACATGCAACTACCAGAAAGGAGGTTGCTATAAGTCACACCTGAATATGGTTTCCAAATTTTTAACTAATTATTGCAAACTCCTCAAGGGGGAAAGTTCTCTTTCATTAAGCTTAAAGATTCCCCCATCAGACCAGAAGTTCCCAGAGGACCTATAATGTAGCTTCCTCCATCAGACTAGGCACTCCTGACGTTCAAGCTCCGTACCCCCTTATCAGAAGTCTTGGGGGACAGAGTTGGGGGAGCTACCTCTATGCCTCTCCCAGGCCTCAGCCCCCACAACTTCTCTACACCACAGTTGTAGTTTCCAATACAAGTTGAAGGATGAAAGTCTAGAGAAGCTAGGTCGACTAGAACTTTCTACCGTGATGGAAATGTTCTATATCTGAGCTGTCAGATACAGTGGCCACTAGCAGCACATGGCTACTGAGTACTTGAAATGTGATGCGTCTAAAATGAGATGTGATGTGAGTATCATAGTTTTCATTATATCAATTTCGTAGACTTAGTATGAAAAGAAAACGTAAAATATCTCATTGATGGGGCCTCCTTGGTGGCACAGGGGTTAAAGACCGCACTATCAAGCTATTGCCAGCCACTACAGCATGAGTTTGATCCCTGGCTGGCCAGGGAGCAACCACATGGTGCAGCAGACCTCTCCTGACTCGACCACTGCTCCCCTCAGCAGTATATTTCAGTAGATCTGCCTGTTCTGCTCCCCACTCTCTCAAGTGAATCTTCTCACCCCCCGCACCTCTGGCTTACACCCCAGTTCTTGTATATATAAATAAATAAATCCTTTTTTTAATGGTTTTGTGGGGTATTTTTAAAGATTTATTTATTTATGTACACAAGAACTGGGGTACAAGCCAGATGCGTGGGAGGGTGAGAGGATTCACCAGAGACAGAGCAGGGAACAGAACAGGCAGATTGACGAAATACACTGCTGAGGGGAGCAGGGGGAAAGACAGGAGAGGTCTGCTGCGCCATGCAGGACCCTCGCCAGCTGACCGGGATTGAACCGGCGCTGCAGAGGCTGAGGAGAGCTTCACAGCGCTACACTCAACCGCCTGCGCCATCAGGGGAGGCCCCAATAAAAAAATCTTCAAAGAAAATAAAATAAAATATCTATTTTTTTGGTGTGTGCGTGGGACCCTCGCCAGTGGCCGGGGATCGAACTGGCTCCGCAGAGACTGCAGTAGCCTCGCAACCCAGTGCTCAACCACTGTGCCACCAGGGGAGGCCCAAAATAAAATATCTATTGCTAAAAAATAAGTTTTCCAGTTTCTTTCCGATGCAGCTGCTAGAAAAATTTTGAATTATACACGTGGCCCACATCATGTTCCTGTTGGACAGTGGTGGTCTGCAGGGCTGTGGGTGTGTTGAATGGCTTGCATCCTTGATGTTCTTTGACTTTTGAAGGGTATAGTATGTGTCCTTTCTTGACTGTCTCCACACCCCATCCTTTTTCTTCCCTTTCCATACTACTTACTGTAGTCAAGGACACCTAACATAAAATCTATCCCTTGACAATTTATTATGCATACAGTACAACATTGTTAATTACAACATTGTAGTATGGCAGGTCCTCAAATAATGTCATTTCATTCAACGTTGATTCATTATAACTTTGATGGGAAAAAAAAATCAATTCCTGGCCAGGGCCACTGTTTGTGTGGAGTTTGCACATTCTCCCCATGTCTGCGTGGGTTTTCTCCAAATACTCCAGTTTCCTCCCACATCCCAAAGATGTGGTGTGTCTAAATCGTCCCAGTAGTCAGAGTGAGTGTGGGGGTGTGTGTGAGTGTGCCCTACGATGGATGGCTCCTGTCCAGGACTGATTATGACCTTGGTCCCAGAGCTGCTGGGCTAGGCTTCAGCCACCCAGCCCTGAGCTAGAATAGGCAGATTTGAAAATGGGTAAATGAATGAATACAAATAATTGCATGGTATCAGAAGTGTTTTGAGTTTTTATTTAAGCAATATGCTGTTGGAACTTAACCCTCATTTATACCAATTAGCCTATGACAAATTTGGTGTGGTTTCTCTTAAAGTCACAATTTCTAAGAGCCTATCCATGACATTAAATGAGGACTAACAGTACAGCATCACTTTTCCTATTTTAGTATGTGTGCCTCCTTGACAGACGCCTCAAGTTCTCTCGGGAACAAACTGGTATTACAAATTAGTTAATTTGCTTAGGCCCTTAGTGTCCTAATGCTGAATCTCCTGTCCCAGGAATGCTGTAGGAATAGGCATAGTCATAATGGTACATTTCATCTGTAGTGTTCCTTACACATTATGGTGCTTTTAACATGAGCTACTTTGCATACTGACCTTCTGAAGCAGGAAGATCGGGCATTAATATCCTCAGTTAACAGAAAAGGAAATAGAAGATAGGGGGGTTAAATGAAGTATGCAAATGCAATGCCAGGAGTAGGGCCCCCTGAACCCAGATACTCTGCATGGAAAACATGCAGGAAGGGCAGTGGCATGGCTCAGAAGCCTCAGAGTCCTGTGCTTTCCTTGCCCCATAGGAAAGAAAAAGACACAGCTCCAAATATGGCGATATTATTAAAACAAGGAGAAAATAGTGGGACAGATAAGAGGCCTGAAATGGGAGCCTGTGGACCTGAGTTCCAGAAGTCCCTCCGCTCCCAAGTAGATGTGTGACCTTGGACCACCACCCTCTCATATCCCTGTTTCGGTTTCCTCATCTGTAATATAAGGCACTGGATGTTTCCAGATGTAGCTGCAAAGGCACTCGTTCACACCATTAGTAGGAATGCAAACCAGCGTGATCCTTTTATACAGCAATTTGGCAATTTGGGTCAAGAGCCTTAGAATGTTCAAACTCTTTGACCCAGTAATTCCACTTCTGGGAATCCTACGGAAATAAGCCTAAATAAGGAAAAAGGTTATGTGCAAGGACCTTCATTGCAGCACTGCTTATAACATAAGCATAACATAAAATACTGGAAATAAGCTGACGTCTAATAATAGGAGAATGACTAAACAATGATATGGCAAATCCACTTAATGAAATATTATGCAGTTATTTAATAGAGCAGAGCATCAGCATACAATGTGCTTTTGGCCATGTGAAAAAATAAAGCAGGATATTAAAAAGCTACTACTACATAATTGTAATAAAATTTTTAGAAGAAAAATAAATTTTTTACCCCATGAGGGCACATACATATGAGTTCATGAAAACTGGGAAGGACATTCTCCACAATGCCAACAGGGACCACGGGGACCTCTTTTATCTCTTTTCTCACTTTCCCAATATGCACAAGCAATTTGGAGGGAAATCTAATAAGGGTCCTGATTTGAAGTTCCGAAAGAGCACTGGTGGCTCCAACAGGTCTGGGTGGGACAGAGGGGCGAGGGCCACTTGGACACTAAACCCAGACCTAAGCTGGGCTGGTCAAGGAAAACACCAAGTACCTGAGAAGAAAAGTAAAGTCCTGGGAGACCAGGGAGCAACATAATGCAGATCCTGGTGGGGAATGACCAACTCATTGTCCATCCCTCTACTAAAAAAAAAAAAAAAAAAAAAGATCATTACTGTGGCTAACGGCACTTAGAATAAAAACAAGCATATATCTGAGCACGCTATATTGCAGAGATGATTTTCACCCTGTGCTCCCTGGGGCCCAGTTAGTGGCTGGGGTCAAGGTAGGGGAGCTGAGCATGCAAAGGAGACATCTGTCTAAGTGACTATTACCTGCTCTGTCTAGGGACACCTTTGTAAGATTTCACCAGAACATGTGGAAAAAGGGGCAACTTTTCGTGGGAATAAGGAAAAAATCTTGATTCCTTATTTTGTTCCCTGGTCAGCATTCTTTATGGCAGGAATAACTTTATCCCAAACTTCCCAGCTGTTCTCCAAGGCCTGTGCTGTAACTTGGGGTTACTATCAACCCAGCCCTGACAGTCTGGCCTATCTCAAAGGGGCCTTAGAAACACTACTAGGAGACTCAATGACCCCTGGATGACCCCATGCTCCCTGCCCCCCAACTCTGGGGAATGAGAGGCAATGAGTAGCTGCCCAGGTCACATCTCAGCGGAGGCCTGGCGTCTGGAGCCAGCCCACAGGAAAGAGCCGCGTGGACAAGGACCATGAAAAGGCAGACTCATGCACCAGTTTCCCCAAGACCAGTGTGGAGGCCCTTGAGAGCTTAAAGGAGACAGAGCTAGGATACAAAGGAGAGTATATCCTACCAACCTGAACGGGAACCCCGGGGCTCATGTAAGAGTTGAGCTGGGGTCAGAACAATACAAGTTCATACAGGGTTTAAATAAATTAAGAGAAGGCAGAATAACGATTGGTTAGAAAAGGATGTGAGGGATGCCTGGACCACAAGCAGGACCTTTTAAGGTTGATGGCAAAGAGGACAACCCGCCACTTTCCAAACACACTCTTGGGCCAGGCCCAGAGGTGGAATGCTGGGGCTGCAAAAAATGGCTCTAACCCAGAGTTACTATTCTTGGGATCAAATCTGGCTGCCTGACAGCACTGGACTGCTGGGGAGCGTGGTGACACTGCGGTTGACAAAGCTGGCCGGATGGTGGGAGGCCAAGGAGGGCCTCATAATACAAGCAGGGGTTTCTTCTAACCTCTGCAGCCCAAGGCGAGCAGCTCATTAGGATCTGCTGGAAGGAAGGTTCAAAAGGGCCTCCTGTCATGTCTACAGTTTTTTCTTTTTGGCAGGAAGAATGCATTTATGTTATATTTATTATGTAATTAAAGATAGGCAATAAAAAAAAAGAAAATCATTAAAGCTTCCCTCGATACTGCTATGATGGACAATTAAGTCAAAAGATTTCTTCACCACTGAGGAGACTAAACAGCACTAAGGGCACAGAGACCTGGGTTGAAGTGGCGGCTCCAGCATGCACAGCTTATGTAATCTGGGCCCATTTTCCCAACAGTCAGAGAGTATGATAATAACACCCACCTAACAGAATTGCTACAAGGGAAAACTCAGGCAGTGTTCCTGAGAGAGCCGGTGAGGCAAGGAAGCAAGCTTGATGCCACCCTCCTCAGGATGCTATCTTCCTCCCATCCACCCCCATATCACCACCATGTGAATGAATCCACCACATCAATCAAAAGCAACTAGAGGGTCCCATGGTCCACAGGATTAAGAATAAAACCTGGCAGGGCCTCTCCTCACACAGCCCCTCTCCTGCACCTTGGTCCCTCCTTTCTGCATGCCCTGTTGGGATCTTCCCTCTGTCCATTCCCATTCCAACCCCTTTTCTCTTTGGAATCGACCCCCATCCAGAGCCCCTCCTCCTCTGGGCATTCTCTGACCCCTCTAGCCAGTGGGGAATTCTCTCTCCACCATCTTCTTCACAAGCTGCTTTGATTATAGTCAGCAACAGGCAGGTGTTCCTCTTCCTGACTGAACAAATATTTCGAGTTTGGTTAGTTTGTGAGAAAGGAGTAAGATCCAGGTCTCTTCCCTCTAAGACTTGAAATCCAGCGAGGAAGCACAGAGATAGGCCCACCCAGGAAACTGAGGAAAGTGGAATGGCGGATGGCACAGCACCAGCTGACGCTGCACAGCGACATTGTCTGAGTCACAGGCCCGCCTGGCCGAGCTCAAAAAGGCTATCTGCAGACTCTGGAAGGAGACCTAAATGTAGCACCAACGGCTACTTAATAAGCACTGGCCAAGCACCCCAGTGTTGAGAACACAAGACCCAAAAGAAGACATGAGATCCCCACAGCGGCTGACCTTGGATAGATACTATCCTCGCCAGACAGCAGGAACAGACAGCATTGCCCTCGGGCTGCTGAGGCCCTCCTGGTACCTTCTGTCCTTGTCTCACCACCTCTATCCCAGACTTCCCGCTTGGGACTGGTCGGCAGGAGGAAGCCAGAATGCGGCAACCAGCCCATGTTCCCTGCCGGGTTTGGGGCCTGGTTTCTGCCTTGTCCCAACTCTCCAGCTGTGCTCTGGAGAGAAGAATGTGCACTATGCCCAGAACAAACACTTGCACAGGCCTCCTGGGTAGGAAGGCAATTTAGAAAAGAAGTAAGAACCTCCACCCGCTTTAGACAAGGGTTCCTGAAGCTCGGTGTAGGGAGGGTGTGTGTGTGGGGAGGGGGGGGGGTGGGCATTATGAAATCAGCTCCAGGGAATTTTCAGGTCAGATGTAACAGGTGGGAAAGTCACAAACCCAGAGCTCACCTGGGTGAGACAGCTGAACATGGACATGTCTGGTTGTGAATCCCCTCCACTCATGTGAAGGTGGCTGAAAGACAGACTTGTGTTTTTTTCCATGTTCCCTGTTTTCACTGGGCTCCCAGCGACCCCTGGTCGAGAGGGCTGGTAGGTATGTTTACTTTGGGGTTTGAGCAACTAACTCTGGCCTTCTCTGAGCCTGTGTAGCACAGAGAGAACTACTGTCCCTGCCTCTGGGGTGCTACATGACACAGAGCTGACAGAGCGAGGGCATCGGGGAGTCAGTAGGTTAGAACTGACAGAAATGTTACCTGTCATTGGAGCCCTTGGACTGAAAAAAGCCCCTGAAGGCAGACCCTTTTGGGAAGGTCTGGTGGGGAGGAGGGGACAGCCAGTGCAGTCTTCCTGTCCTCTTTTGGCCATGCTCTGGATTTTGTGGCCAAGGATTGAGGCCCTGAGCAGCCCTGCGTGCTCCTGGAGAGGTTCTCGGTGAGGCCCTGAATACCAGTGCAGAGCGGATGGAGAGGAACCGGCAGACACAAGCTGTCTCAGGCCACAGTGTCTTTATCTTCCCAGTCTTCTTTCTCTGAATGCAAATGCTTCTAGATCCAGAGTCCACGCAGGCAGAGCTGATGGGATTCCAACTTTGTTCTCTCCTTTAGAACCAGAGAGAGTTGAGCGAGGCAGGAAAATGAGCAGGGTATGAGGGGCGATGTGCCCAAGCTGGGTCAGAGTAGCACAGCGCTAAAAACACAATCCTTGGCATCCCACAGAACTAACCATGCTTTTTCACTATTTGGTGTTTCAAAGCACTCTTCATTCTAAGGCATAGTCAATTCTTTGAAACAGTGAATGACTTTCCTCCAGATCCTGTGCATGTCTTCCCTGTGCAAACTAACCAACCCAGAAGCCATACTCCCAACCACCTGCTGGACCACGTTCACACTCAGGGCCTCTACTCCCCTGCCCTCATCACCCCGGGCCAGGTCACTGCTTTAAAGACTCTTTCCCATGTCCTCCCAACCTCTGCTTCCTACCTCCTGGTGCTTCCCAGGATGGCTCCTCCATGGCATGCTGTGTCCTCTCTTCTTGGGGACTGTGGGTGATCAACTATCTTTACAATGGCGGTCATCTCATCTGTTGGCCTCACCATCCCCGGATAATAACAAACCCAGGGGTCTTCAGTTACAAAATAACTGCCTGGTGCCATAAACCAGCAAAAGGGTGTTTTCATTTGAGTTGAACGGGACGAGGAGCTGAGGAAAGAAATTTCTCCTCCTGAAATTTCACTTCTTAGAGTCAGGTTTATTCCCCCATTTCATCCATTATCAGTCAGATAGCACAAACAATGGTTTAAAGAGCAAATGGTAACAATGGGTGGAACCAGGACACATGGTGACTTGGGGTTGAGCAAGTTTGCATTCCCACAGCTCCACCCTGCCAGGCTCCTTACAAGGCTCTCTCCACTTCTGCCCCTATGCCAGCTCCTCTGGGCATGCTGCCGTCTTAGCCAGCCTGCCACTTGCACATCCTCCATGCAGGTCAGGCCACAGCTCTGTTCCTGTTTCTTGGGAAAGTCAGGACCTTTTCCACCTGGGCACCAGATCACCACTTGATTTTGTATCAAAATTCCTCAACTTGAAGCACATCCAACCCCAAGCCTCACATCCAGGTTTGGGGACATCTTTGGCATTTAGCCATCCCACTTCCCTGAACTGACTGCTCCTCTATTCTAGGAAGGTGACACCCCTCAGCTGCTCCTCCCTGCCAAACTTCATCATCCTGCTCTGCCAGCTTGATCCCTCAAAGCCACATACCCAGCCCCAACTCTGACCATCAACTCGACCTTCTCAAGACACCCTCCCACTGTCCTACTGCCCCAGGTAGTCCCCCAACAACAGCTCTCTTTCCAAACATTAGCATTGCCCGTTACATCCAGCATTGCCACTTGGATTCCTCTGGTCACCAAGAAGAATGGAATATGATTTATTCACACAATTGAATATTATTCAGTCATTAAAAAGGAATGACATACTGATGTGCTACACCATGAGTCAACTGCATAGGCATCGCATTAAGTGAAACAAGCCAGACACGAGAAGACAGATATTGCCTGAGTCCACTGATAGGACAGATCTGGGTTAGATAAATCTAGAAAGCAGCAGACTAGTGGCTGCCAGGAGCTGAAGGAAGAGGAGGATTAGGAGTGACTACTAATGTGGAGGGGGTTTTCCTTGTGGGGGTGATGAAAATGGGACTAGACAAAGGTGGCGGTTGCTCAGCACTGTGAGTGTACTATATGCTATTGCGCTACACATTTTTCATGGTTAGTTTTGTGTCATGTAAATTTCACTCACTCAAGAAAAGAAATAGATTGAATAGTCCATCAATTACACACGATGTACAGTGGGCATATAAAAATATATGTAAGAGGTGGCCTGGGATAGTACAAAGAGCTCTGAACCCGCAAGGAAAATTCCAAACATTGAGTCCATGTTCCATGCTTGGGAAACATTAAACAAATCATCTCCACAGGCTGCTTGACTGCATGAATGTGGTCGAGATACCTTCAGTGTTGTTATGAGGGTTAACTAAGATAATGTAGGGACATCACACAAAAGATACTCATTGGTATACTCAGCAAGAAAATTAGTATACAAAATGTTAAGTTACAAAGCAAAGGAACAGACAAAACCAAAGCAAAATAAACCCTTGGATTCTGACTGTAGAACTGAAGTTATCAAATGGGTAGGCAGGAGCAAAGCGTGGGAGGGGTTCACTGGACCATGGCGGGCGGTTACTGGTACTTCAGTGGTGGGCATGATGTAGACAGCATTCACTTGAAAAGGTGTGACCCTGTATGCATCAAGCACATACAGTGATACAAAACAGTCATCTCAATTTTTTAAAAAAAAGTTTGGTTAGAAAAAAACAACAGATACAAAATTGTAGCTGTACAGACTCCATTTACATACATAAAAATGTATCTCCGTAGATACAGAAAAGACTTCTAGAACAAATTGGTGTTTTAAGCTTATGGAATTTTTTCCCATAAAACTGCCTACCCAGTTTACATCAGGAGCCCAGGAAGCCGGTTTCTAGTTCAGGCTCTGCCTCGAAACAGCCTGAGGTCTCTGAAATCCCCTCCCCATCTAGACCTCAATTTCCAGATTTTGAGAATGCCTTACCCATGACCATGGCCCAGTTTAACCAGGCTCATTCAGGCCTCGCTTCTCTTTGCCAGGGCTGCTGGGGGTACCGTGGGGGACCCAGGGATGAGTGAGGGTGAGACCCAGTCCTGAGGGAGTGGCCAGTGAGTACTATAAAGCTAGGTGGTGTGTGAAAGGGGACAGATGGCCCCGCACATGCTGCTGTCAGTGTGGTCACTGGGAAGGTGTCCTTTGAGCCTGGCAGAACTTGGCCTTCACCGGTGGAGAGGGGGACCGACCTGTCCGAGCAGCAAGGTTGCGTGGGGGAAAGCCACCATAAATCATCACTGCATTCTCTAGCACGATATTCTCAACATGGGCCTCCACACCAGCAGCAGAAGCATCCCCTGGATCTGACTAGAAACACAACACTGGCTTTAGGAGCAGAAACTCTGGAGGCAAGGCCAGTAATCATCCAGGTGAGCTGTTCTCCTAGCGCCTGCTTCCTTCAAGCACAGCACTCTCCTCCCCCACCCTCCCCTTACACTCCAACCCTCTCACCCACTTCCCTCGACCCCACCACACCCCCCAAAAGTGAAAACCACCCCTGAAAGACACTTCTTCATGGCCCAGTCCCACCCACCCTCCAGGCTCCAGTTGGCTGAGCTGAGAAAGTTTCCTGATTAACTTTCCCTCCCCTCACCAGTGCAGCAACCTGGGAAAGGCAAATACCTAGAGCGCAGAGCCATAATAAATCTGTCTGCTGATGTCTCCCCAGGTTTTTCCACAGCCCCTCCCATTTGCATTTCCCAGCCTAAGACCTGAACTCCCCAAGGCAGTGGTCCCATAGCCCTGAGGTCCCACACAGAAAGAGGCAACAGGATCTCCCTCAGTTCTCCCCACACAGCTGGGTGCTGGGATCCCATCAGCCCAGCGGGAGGTCCCCTCCCACCCCCGGGACCCCTCCAGAGCTGGGAGGAAGAAGAAGGGAGGAGTTAGGGCGGGAACATAGCTCATCACTCTTAAGGAGGCAGAGTGACTAGGAGTTTCCTTTCTAGAACTCCCCAGGAAATAGCTCACAAAGACTCCCTCCAGGGTAGCTCCGCCCCTGGAAGAGTTCCCTTCCTTTCCTCCTCCTCCAGGGAGCAGGCTGGGACCACCTCCACCTCCCAGGTGTCAGCAGAGACAGCAGGGGCGGAATCCCTGGGTCAATTTGTGCTTGGGAAGGCTCACCCCCTATTATTCCAAAGCCTTTGGCCACACCCTGCATACAGTCTGGCTTTGAAATCACACTTCCACCTCCTACTAGCAGGGTGACCTTTGAGACTCAGTTTTCTGGAAAACCAGGATAATAATACCCTCCTTGGAGAGATGCACCGTTGAAAGCAAAGGACTTAACACAAAGTACACACAGTAAATGTTCAATAATGGAAGCTCTTCAATCACCCCCTTTGCATCCATCCTTCATTCAAACACCTTCAAAGGCTAATCATCACCTACTGGGGAAGGCCCAAATTCCTCAGCACTAGACATCTGGATCCCACTGTTCTCCAAACCAGCAGCTACACAAACACATTCCCCACTTGTCAAATATGCCCCCTGCTGCCTCCCGAACCTTCCTGCCCTGTTCTCAAACGGGTCTTCTTCTGGGCCCTATGGCCCCTTTCTCCCCATCCATGCGTTCTGCCTGCGCCTCTAGGTGATAAGTGCCCACTTCATGGACAGCCCATCATCCATCATGGAGTTCACTCACAGAGGGCCGAGCGAGTAGAAGAGCAAAACAGATGTTTGGGAAATTGAATGGAAAAAATCCTTCCAAGTTCAGAAATCAGTCTTAAACCAGCAAGGAGAAAGCAGGCACCTCTGAGCCCCTCCCACTGGCTGATACAGTGGTCACAGGATTGACTGATGGTGCTAGGGGCCTTGTCCAGGGCGCCTGGGGAGGTCACATTCTGAGAGGCTGTCCCAGGGTTCCCAACCTGAGACAGAAAGCAAAGAAAGAAAGAGAGAAAGAGAGAGAGAGAGAAAGAAGGAAGGCAGGCAGGAAGGACGGACGGACCAGAGCAACAGATGCTGACCCAGCCCTGAGGGGACAGAGGACAAGGCCTGAGTCCAGCCGAGGATTCCAGTGTCTGCCTGTTCTCTTCACCCTGCCTCCAATCCCTGGGCTGAGACCCACCTTCCACCTCCCACAAGTCCCACCTCCCACAGAGCACCCACTCTGCCCCCAATACACAACCTACCACCTACAAGCAAAGCAGGGGATGGGGGTTAAAGCAGCTCCTGCACTCACACTCCGTGCCCAGGCAGCAGGGCACTGCAGCATGCCTGCCCAAGACCAGCTTAACCTAATGGGACAGCTGGGCTGACATGTCAATACAGGTGAGCGGGCCACGCGGGGCTTCCCACCCGTGTTGACCGCACAACACAGCCCCAGGTGGATGGACTGCTGCCTTCATCACCCTTCCCCACACCGCCCAGTTCCTGTCCCTGTAGCCCATGGGCCCACTGACCAAACCCCGCCAAACTGAACTCCCGGGGGAGCATGTCTTCTCCTCAAGCAGCCAGCACGGCTTCCCAGCCCCAGGCCTTTGCCCCAGCATGCAGAAGCTCAGGACACCTGCCTCCTCTCTAGAAGGACCCAAGAAGACCCCCCATTTACAAAATCTGCCTGGACATAGGGGAGAATCAGAGGCAACAATAGAAAGGAATGAAACTAGCCCATGGAGAGGCTTCCTGACAGGAAGGGGAATGCCACCACCGGGGAGAAGGCAGCTTCCCCAATGGGCCTTACTGGGTACAATCTGGATGCCCTGTCTTAGTTCAGATTCCTGCCACCAGGTTGCCCTTAGGAAGGGCATTCTCTCCACCAGGAAAAAGGGGAGGGCAGAATGGGAGACATAGAGCAGAGAGAGACACAGAAAGGATCCAGTAGGACTGCCCCTACACGTCTCCCTCTGACTGAATAAATGCCAAATAAGGTAACCAAAGTGTCCTCCAAAAGCCAGAATTCCCCTTACACTATGATTCCCAAAGGGGCCCAGGCCCCAGAGATGGTTCTTGGGGTGACATTTTAAGAATATGAAGATGGCGATTACAGAAGATGATCACTGGTGGTGACAGAGAGCTCTAAAACTTAAACAAAAACCTAAAAGGGCCATGCTTGAGAAGTGGAGGGGCTTACTGCACGGGTCTGTACAAAGGAATCTGAAGCCCCAGCAAAAGCAAATCACCTGGCTATCTGTTCTGTGGAAGTTCTGGAACCTGTCTCCTTTGCATCCCTCATTTCCTATCTCTGTTCTTGAGCACTACCACAAAAAACATCTGGAGAACCAGAAACATCTGGATCCTTCCTCAGGCTAAAAACAAAACAAACAAACAACAAAAAAAGGGCAGTCATGGTTATGTGCTCCTTCAATGAGTGCCCTAAATAGCCCTGTCATTGAACACGCCTGTCGGGACGGCTGGGGACCTCACTTGCCTGGTACAGACTCCCAGAACGGCCTCACAGGGCAGACGTCACAGCCCAGCCTTGGACTTTGTTTCCTGGTTAAATCTAGATTTTTAAGAAATAACAGAGCCCACTGGAGTTGTTCTCTGTGTTAGAAGCAGACGCGGATTTCACGACACAGGCTCCTCCAGAGAAAAGGAACCTCTGTCCCCTGTTCTCTTTCCCTGTTTTCATCTTGGAAATTTTGCTAGTTTAAGGGTGTAGCTGTAGCCCCTGCCTCCCGGCAGATGGCTAGGCCAAGCCAAGAACCCAGTTGTTTTTTTAAGTAGTGACCTTTCCAAAGGCAGGCACTGAGTGTGCCTAAAACATATTTCCCTGAACCCTAATCTCAGGCAGGCAGGGACACTTCCCATCCCTAACAAGATCCCCAAGCTATGAGCTCAGGCCCACAAGTGGACTGCGGCCCAAGAAGGACGTCCATTCTCAGAGGCCTGTGATCTCAGCCTGAGGAAGGAGAGAGCTGCTCCCTCCCAGACAAAATTTCTGAAGATGAATCATAGAAAAATGGACTTGGGGAGGGTCTCCTCTCAGAAACCTGGGCCTAAAGTTGGGAGGGTAGGTCACAGTTCAACTCTGTCCAGACCTGCACAGGATCTTCCCAAACAAATCCCAAACCAGTTTGGCTTTTCCCAGAACTGACACTTGACCACACAGCCTCCAGAGACTCGGGGCAGCAGGGCACCCTGGGAAGCCGACCTGCATGGCCACATTGTCATTGTAACCTAAATCCCTCAGGTTGCAACCTGAAGCATTTCTTGTCTTCTCCTCAGAAAGGGCCCAGAAAGCAGCTCACCTTCCCCTTGATTTATTTGACAAGCATTTATTAAGCCTGACTGCTAAGTGTGAGAGACAGAAACCCAAATGTCTGTCCTGAAGGGGCGTAGAGCTTCTAGGCCCAGGGAGATCAAGCAGGGGCAGGGCTGTGTAAAGGACACAGCAATGCCTGGAATCCGAGTCCCAGCCCCACTGTGGATTGTATGCCCCTGGGCAGTTTATTTCACCTAAGGGCACTTAGCCTCATTCTCAGACACAGCTAGGAAAGGTGACCTCAAAGGTCCCTGCCAGCTCAGATTTCAATAAAACAAAACCTGGGAGTTGGAGGGAGACCCATAAGGTTGTCTGGACTATATGTTATGAGTTAAAGGTCTATAGACTGCTGAGGGATCCAGCCAAGAGGGGAGAATGAAGATTGACTTTGAGAAGGACACCAAACCTTCAAAAACCTATACCGTTTCTCAGTCCACCCCAGCCTTCTCTGGGTAAAGAATTCTAGGTTCCCCTCAGCCTCTACCATTCCACATCATCTCACCACTAGCTAGGTCACACCCAGGCCCTACCTTCACACTTGTTGTGCAACTTTGTACAGGTTTCGTACCCTCTCTGAACCTTACTTTTCTAATCTGTAAAATGGGCACAATGATAATTTCTACTTTATTGATGTTCTAATGACCTAATGTACAGAAATGGTACCAACAGTGATTTCTTTTTTTTTTTTAAAAAAAAAGATTTATCTATTTATGCATACAAGTGCTGGGGCATAGGCCAGAGATGCAGCGCGGGGGTTGGGGGTGGTGAGAAGATTCACCAGAGACAGAGTGGGAAACAGAACAGGCAGACTGACTGAAATACACTGCTGAGGGGAGCAGCAGGCGAGACAGGAGAGGTCTGCTTAGCTATATGGGAGGCTCCCTGGCCGGCCAGGGATCAAACTCATGCGGCAGAAGCTGCAGATTGCTTCATAGTGCGGTGCTCAACCCCTTGCTCCACCAGGGAGGACCGCTTTCTATTTTTTTAACCAATGATTTCTTTGATGAATGATTCCCTATGCCCAATACTGAATGTGACAAGAACATGGCAGCTCCAACCCAGGGGAAAGAGAAAGCAATATTTCTGAGGACCAGTACTGAGCTTAGGGCATGACCTGACTCATCTCTGAAGAAGCCCTTCTGAGAATTCACAGATAAGGAAGCTAAGGACCCTCAAGGCTAAGTAACTGTCCAAGACTGCCCAGGCTGTCAAGGTCAAAAGCAGGATTTGAATGTGAGGCTGTCTCACTCCAAAGCTTCCACCAGCCCATGGGACCTCTGACAGAAGAGCAAAGGAGTCTCAAAAGCCACAGAAGGACCCTCAGTCCCCTCCCAGTCACCAGGGAGAAGACCCACAGGTTCTCCCACGGTCCCCACTGGCCCTCCGGTCTGACAGGAACTGTTTATTCTAGACTGATATTTTCTGTAAACACAGCTTAGGTTGCCAAGGGAGGGAGAGAAATTCATTTGTTAGAAAGGAATGAGACAGAATCATTAAACTTCCTTGGCTCAGCAGGGGACCAGGGACAGGGTGGAACCAGCCCTGGTCAGAGTCCTACGCCAGCCTCTCCCCCAGCCCCACCATGGACAAGGACACCTCCACGCCAGGCCAGGGCGAGGGCGTCCGGGTGCCAGCGTGCCTGCGGTCTTGCTGGTCAGAGCGTGTCTTAGCTGAGCCCTAGGGCGGGCTTCATGGCACAAGATGAAATGACCCAGATTCTCTCCAAGCTGGGCTACTTGTCCTCCCAGGGGTGACGCCAGCCCCTGGGAGGACTAATGAGCCTCTCTTCAATGTCTGCAGGACTGTTTAGAAAATGATTACTTTTCCAGCAACCAGAGAGAGGGGCTGGCATGTCCCACAGGGCCTATGTGGCCTTGGGGAGGAGCTCCAACCAGGGAGAACGCGGTTTAATTACAAAACCCAGGCCTCTGGATTTAATAGAATGCACCTTCTTACTACATTGCTTTCCTTTCTTTTACCCAATACCACACCCTTGGGGGACATTCACAGCAAGAAACAGGGCTTTGCTGGCTGACCTGGGAAGGGCACAGAGAGGCAGAGATCAAATTTGGGCATTTCTTCAGAAATACATACAAAGTGTCTAGAAGGAAATTGATATGATGGTTGGAATTTGCTCCGTTATACTTCAGCAAAAGGATAAAAGGAAAAAAGGAATGAAATAAATGTGGTAAAAATGATGACAATTGTTGAATCTAAGTGATGGGCCTGTGGGAGCTCATTTCTCTTACCTGAAATGTCTCATATTAAAAAATCCAGGGCCTTCCTGGTGGTGCAAGGGGTTAAGTCTCAGCACTATGAAGCTATCCGAAGCCACTGCAGCACGAGTTCGATCCCTGGCCAAGGAGATACCCACATGGTGTTGTAGAGCAACCCCGATACACCCTAACAATGGCACAGCAGACCTCTGCTGTCTCGCCTGCTGCTCCCCTCAGCAGTGTATTTCAGTCAGTCTGCCTGTTCTGTTTTCCACTCTGTCTCTGGTGAATCCTCTAACACCCTCCCAACTCTAGCCTGTACCCCAGTTCTTGTTTGCATAAATAAATCTTAAAAAAAAAAATCCAAGACAAGGACCCACCCAGGAGTAGGGATTTATAATGCAGGTGTGGGGCAGTAAGGGGGCACAGTTGGAGAAAGGGAGATGAGGGCCAGGAAGATAAAGATGGAGGGGCCAGAAGCCATGGTGGTAGTCTGCAGACAGTGGCATTCTCCACCAGGACCTGCTGTCTGGCTGGACAGGTGACCTCTAACCCAATAGCCCTTTTTCTAAGAATGCATACCTCAGGAAGTCCTTCAGAACCTCCCCCAAAGGGGCTTAGGCAAAAATCCCCTTCTCTGGAAGTTTTATAACCATGACACTGTGTCCAACTGGGTTGAGGAAGACACCAGGCTGCCCAACAGAGAGGCAGCCTAGCCCACCTCCCAGAGGCCCCTCCCTGTCCCTGATTTGATTGGGAAGGAGGTGAGTCAGCCCTAAGGCATAAGGGACATTCAGACTCTGCCCCCTCATCAGAGGTAAGTGATGGAATGTGATGATTCTGTCACAGAAACATGCACAGCAGGTCCTGGAGCAACCTTGTTTCGTTATAAGGGCGGATGAGCAGGGGGGAAAACCCAGTGGAAGTTGAGTGAAACTTTATTGGGGGACCTGCTTCCATTGCAAGCCATTTCAGCCAGAGCCCCAGTTTCCAAGAATCTACTGATGAGAGTAAGTTGGGAATTACTAGAGAAATCGAGATTATGAGCAAATTTCCTACCATTCCTGTCATGCCGACAGTGAGAAATACTGAGAAAGATGCCAATCCATGACTTTCATTCACATTGTTATGAACTAAATTGTCTCCCAAAATTCATAGATTGAAGCCCCCCAAAATGTGACTGTATTTGAAGACGGAACCCCAATCAGTTAAGTGAGGTCATAAGGATAGGACCCTCATCCAACAGGACTGGTGCCCTTACGAGAGGAAACACCAGAGTGCTCTTTCTTTCCAAGTTCATGTGCAGAGAAAAGGCAAAGTGAGAAGTGGCGATCTGTGGGCCAGGAAGAGAACACAGCAAAACCAGAATCCATTGGCACCTTGATCTTGGACTTCTAGCCTCTAGAATTGTGAGAATCCTAAGTTGACCTGTACATTCTCATCCTTAGAGCTGAAACCCAAAGTGCACTACAGGTCCATCTGACTTAACAGGCAGACCTGAAGTGTCTGGCTGAAGTGCCTCCATAGGCACAGGGCCCCTCCTACACCTCTTACAACCAGGCATGTTCTAGGGTAGGAAGCATAAAAGGCCACAAGTATATTTGCATTTCCAAGGAAAAAAAGGGAGAGAAAAATAAAAGTCCACTCCCTCCCCATCCTCTCCTCCTCATCCGTCTTCCCAGGCTCCCCAACAGGGAAGTGAGGGGAATAATTGCCTAATGACCAGTCCAGGCAGGCCTGTTCCCTCAGGCCCTGGACAGCCAGGTTCCCAGAGAGGATACTGCCTTAAGTCCTTGCAATTTTCTAACTGAACAAATATTTGTGTGTGCTAGGCATTGCCCTTCCCTCATTGAAGCAACAGATGTCCACTTCACTGAGTGCTGGAGATGGACAGCTCAAACTTCCAAGCTCCTGATTTTGAAGAGGCCAGAAATCTGGAAGCCAGGTCATGCATACAGAGGTGCTCCGCACCTATCTGTCCCCTCAAATGACACTGAACAACCTGTTCTTCGGAGGGAGAAGTCAGGGCGGCTGCCAAGGTGCTCTGCGCCAGGGCTAGCATCACCCACCCAGGGTCGGGTCTTCTCTGTCCAGTGCAGAACGATGGCACGTTTATGAGTCAGAGTCACTGCCCACAGCAGTTTATTGATGGGCGTTCTCTAGACACACAGATAAACCCCAGACAGGCACACCATTCCCACCTAGAGATCAGAGCGAAGGCTCCAGGACACCAGGGAGGAGAGGTACAGAGATGGTTAGGGCAAAACCTCACCTTGGCCTGAGCAGGGATTTATTAGTTCCACACCTCCTACTTAGAGTGCAAGTAAGGTAGGAAGCGCCCCAGGAAGCAGAGGCCAGGGGCAGGAAGGAGGGGTGGGAGGTGAGGAGTGAACTCTCTATGCCCCATTCCAACAATTGGTCCCATTTACCTGCAAGGTCAAGAGCCTGGACAATCTGAGACAGATGCCAGAGAGCCAAGGGCAGCCCAGGTCTGACAGCAGGCCCCAGCCCACAGCCTGCTCAGTCCCTCCAGGTGTTCCTTAGTTTGTAGCTGGCACTTCCCCTGTGTCTTCAGGCCATGGTCCCTCAGGGCATGTCTATCTTTGGGCCCAAATAGCTCTTTTTTTTTTTAAAGATTTATTTATTTATGCATGGAAGAACTGGGGTGTAGGCCAGAGGTGCAGGGGGTCAGAGGATTCAACAGAGACAGAGTGGGGAGTAGAACAGGTAGACTGACTGAAATACACTGCTGAGGGGAGCAGCGGGCGAGACAGGAGGGGTCTGCTGCGCCATGTTGGGTGCTCTTGAGGCTGGCGATAGCTTGATGATGCTGTCTTTAAGCCCTGCGCCACCAGAGAGGGCCCGTCTATTATTTTTTTAATAAGGACACCAGTCACAGTGAATTACCCCTGACCCCCCCCCCCCCCCCCCGCCAGGGCCTCATCAAACATGATTATCTGCGAAAGACCCCATTTCCAAATAAGGTCACAAGTGCTATGGGTTAAAATTTCAACATCTTTTTGGAAGATACAATTCCACCTATACCAGGCCCCAAGAGAGGGAGTTGCTAAAAGTACCATTATTGTTCCTACTGAAATAATAACTACAAAACAACTGGAGCTCTAGGACTTAACCCAAGTAGCACACAATGTTATAATATAAGCACAGATAATAACACTACTGAGGGAGGTTACTTTTATTATCTCTACTTCCCCAGGAGAGAGCTGAGACCCAGAGAAGTTAAGGGACTTACCCAAGGTCACACAGCTTGTGAATGACAGAGTTCAAACCCAGGTGGTCCCTAGCCACTGTACTATATAATAATTATATCACACGGTGTGAATGAACATCTGTGCCGGTTCTCAACAGCCCAGATATTATCTCGCTGTGACAGCTCATTCTAATCAGGACCTGGGTGGGGTCCACTCCAGCCATCAGATTGAGCCATGAAGTTCTCACAGGGCAACTGCCCCTCGCACCCTGGTCCTAGTCACCACCCAAGGGCGGGACAGGACTACAGTGGGTGCTGCCTGGGAGAGTGAGTGAAGAGCAGGAGACAGGGAGCACAGAGGGCAGAAGGCGCCCACTGCCTCCATTTCTGGGACCTTCTCTGCCAGCCCTCCCCAGTGGGTATAAGACCCTACCACATCCAACCCAACTGCTGCATTATAGTGGAAGGGACTTTATGATTTGTCCAGAGGCTTTTTACTTAATTTTATTTAATGAGGAAGATTATGGGAGAGAAGTTTGTGCATGAAATGCCTGAAACTACTGGCTTCAAGCCCCACGGCTGTCCCTGGTGCACTAACCACAGTCTTGGCCTGGAGCCAGGCCCTCAAGTCAGCCTTCTCCATAATTGTATGTGCTTGTTGGTGTTGTTGTTGTTATTATTACTGTTGTAGTAATCATATTACTCCGTGTTTCTTCCCCAGCCACTCCGGGGACAGCACAGACATTAGCTCATGATAATGCAGTCCTTACTGGGAGGCAGGATACTGTGCAGACCCTGGGACTAGCAGCTTCCTGCTGGACAGAAAGGGGCCCTAGTAGGGTTCTGCACACTCCTAACACTGCCACATGCCCCCCCTTCTCTAGACAAAGCGCACAAGCTGAGTCTAGGTTTAGATGAGCATCTCTTGTGTTAAAGTACACAGGGTCACAGCAGGCCACTGAGCTAGACATTAAGTCGACTTACCTCCTTCCCGTGGGATTCCACGGGCAGCGAGGAAGGGCTAGGTGTTTTACACACACTCTTATGCAAGCCTGGAAACTGTACTGTGGAGTGACGAGCAATAGCCCTGTGCGACTGGGTGGGAGCACTGAGGGTCAGACAATTGTGATCATTCCTCCATGGCACTTGTACACAGGCAGATGGCAGAGCTGGGTTTCAAATCCAGAACAGCCTGACTGCAAAGCCCAAGTGCTTGGCATTAAACCACAGGGCCACTGAGTCACGACCACAGGACAGAAGCAGTGAGCTCAGCTCGTGACTGGGGGACTGCAAATCCCCTTCACTCACGCCCACAGAACCCCTGGCTATAAGCACCTGCTTCTCCCCAGACCAGATAACAATGGATTCCAGATGGGGCCACCAGTAGCAGGCTTGGTGTCCCTTCTCATCGTCGGGAGCCCTTAGATACAAGATGGCTCCAGGAGAGCCCAGGGGCTGTGGCCATACTCAAAGAGGGCACAGGACACAAATTAATAAGAAAGCCATTTCTCCAGTACAGAATTTATCATATTCTGACAGGAGCCCAGCAGGGACACACAGAGCAGAGAGGACAAGTTCCCAACTGTCCTTCCTGGGGAGGAACATCAGTGCTAACCTCAAAGGGATGAAACAGGCTAGTTTAGGGGCTACTTTAGCCCTCGCTCAGAAGCAGCAGTGCTCAAGTGCACACTTAGTCTGGAGTCCTAACCACTCACCCAGCGCACACCTGCACCCACCTCCTCCCTGACCCACACCCTGAACTTCACACAAACCTTAGCTCTCAACTACGATCAGGCTTGTGAAATCCTGACCCCCACACTCCCACCCTAGTTATAAAATCCATATCTGCCCCACCCCTGGGGAGAAGGGGAAGTAGATTAAAGGGATGTAATTCTTGGTCCTGTCTTCCCATGGGGAGGTGGGAAGTTTCTCCCTTCCTGAATCCCCCGCTGTAGCCACAGGGCCTCCAGTGTCCCACCCTTTTGCCAGCTGCCCAGGACTGAGCACCTTTGCATCATCCCACAGGAGAAACTGGGTTCTGGTGAGGGGAGGAGGAAAGGGGCCCAATCCTTTCTTCAGGGAGCTCCCAGTCTGATGGGAGAGACATTGTCGCTTGTCCTGAAGAGCCTGAGAGGGAAGATGCAGATCCTGCCCCCAACATCCAGGTTAATGGGATGGGCAAGCCCCCTGCCCTCAAGGAGTTCCATGTCATCAGTCCGAAAAGGGCTGGCAAGGGGCCTCGAGGCAGAAAGGCCCCACAGGACCCGCGAGCAGTGGGCAATCCCTCTGCAGTTCAGCATCCAGTCTGGGAGTGCATTGTCTTCCTGGGGCAGAGAAGAAGGCCCTGGGGGATCAGGAAAGTAGACAATCCTAAGATGGAAAGGGTGGGACTGGCCAATGAGTGGGGGGAAGTCAGGAGCCATTCCAGGACTCAGGCCTGGTCACCATCACCTATGGGCACCCCCCAGCCCAGCCCCACCTCCCCTCACTGCCTGGTAGGCGGCCGGAGCAGCTTTCCCATTTCTCATATGCACAAACTAAGGCTCAGATACCCTAAGGTGGAAATTCCCTGCTGCTCACTCTGTTCTCCCTGTGGTCCCAGGCTGGCCTTCAGGGCCCAGGTGACAAGGCCGGTGAGGGGAACACGGCCTGGGGCCCCAGCCCCAGAGCAGACGGGCTGGCCCTAAGATGAGGAGACTAGAAACAAAGGTGGAGGTCATTGCAGGGCACTCCAATACCCTTGCACCCAGGGCCCTGCACACAGGAGGGCTCATGGGTCCCTGTGGCCAGAGGGCTGGCATCTGCTGCACTGCCAGCAACCTGCTATGAGAAGGCTCAGATGGTGACAGCGCTGTGTGCATGCTGCCCCTCAGCTCAGCCTGTTTCTTCTGAGACTTTTGCTCTCCTATCGGGGTCAAGGGATGTTCATCTCCTGACCAGAGCCTGAGTCTGTCCCCACCGGGGCTGGGAGCTCTCTGAAGGCAGAAGCTGGTGGTCCTCTAAAAGATGGAGGTTTAGTGGTTCTGGGCAGAGAAGCAGGGCCTCGGGCCTCCTGTGGGAGGAGAGAGTACTGTCCCGTGTCCTAGCAAAAGGGCACCTAGTTCTCTCAGGCCCCCCACTGATTTCTCTGGAAAGATGGTTCAGGAAGAATCCACACTCCTCTCATGCAGGAGCCCTTCCCAGGACTGAAATCCTCTGCAGGAGCACGAACAGCAGCTCAGCAGCAGAGATGCCTTGGAGGGTGTAGGGTGGGGGGGTCTTTCTGGGGAATGAGAAGTAAGGAAGTAGCTGCCTCCCACCACCCACTCTGACTTGGGGACCATCCTTTTGGTCATTTCTCCCTTTTTGTACTCCACGTTCAGTCTGGCGGGTGCAAATGGGCTTTTTGCACTGGGCCTTTTTGCAATGGGCTCCAGGTGGAAGGGTGTGAAGGTGTGTGTATGTGTGTACGCGCATGTCAGTGTGTGTGTGTGTGTGCCCATCTGTCCTGGGGAGCAATAATAGTTAATAAATAAGTGAATGGCAAAAATAGCCTCAAAGGAGCTGACAGGCAGAAGGCCAGAGTGGCTGGGCGTGGGGCCAGCACCCTGAAATGCCAAATGTTAATTTAGCCAAAAAGAAAAAAAGGTCCGTTTCAAGACCGCCTCCATGAGCCAGGGTCAGGGTCTGTTGTGGTTTCTGGCACTGGCACAGCCCCTCCCCAGGCATCCTGCACACAGCCCCAGCCCTAGGAGGGGCCTCTCGCTGAGGGTAACTGAGTACTGGAGAGAAGGGGCCCAGTCTGGGGCACACAAGGTTATGAACGGGCAGGAATCCGACAGGCCTCTTCCCAGCAGTCTTCCAACCGTCCACCCAGCTGGCCGGCCCTGTGTCCAGCCCCAAATGTCCAACCATCCAGGGGAATGTTCTGGACATTATCACAATCTCTTGCCTCGGGCATGGGTCCTGCCCCACCTAGACACTCACTCGGGGAGGAAGGATTTGACTCAGTGCTCCAGCTGTTCTTCATCCTGGGGCCTCAAGAGGTTCCTGTGACTGCTCTCAGGCCTTCTCTTCAACAGGCCACACAACTCAGTGCTTTCCCAGACTGAGGCCTCTGGTGGTCGACGGGTGGTTTTGTTATCCTTTGCTGCATGTGTGCCTGTCTTTAATGAAATTGCAGAAGGGGGCCTCCCCGGTGGCGCAGCGGTTGAGCGCTGGGTTGCGAAGCTGCCCGCGCTGCGGCGCCGGTTCGATCCCTGGCTGCTCCCTGGCCACCAGAGGAGGGTCCCACATGGCGCGCAGACCTCTCCTGCCGCCCGCTGCTTCCCTCAGCAGTGTACTTCGGTCCTTCTGCCTGTTCTGCTCCCCGCTCTGGCTCTGGTGAATTCTCTCACCCTTCTGCGCTTCTGACTGTACCCAGTGCATGTATAAACAAAACAAACAAACCAGCAAACAAATAAATAAAGCATGCCTCTATAAAGAAAAAAAAAAAAAAAAAAAAAAAAGAAATTGCAGAAGGAAGCACATCTGGGAGAAGCAGATGTGTCCCCCTCTTCCGCAGGGGCTCTAACACTTTCAAAACCATCCTCAGTTTATCTGTCAGCCTCTCTAATCCAGTTCTCAGAGGGGATGTTGGTCACAGACCTGACCATTCAGCAGTCCCCAAATTCAGGGGGCGCTGGTTCAGTCCATTGCCAGGTTCAGTCCATTCCAAGGCCAAGTCCTGGCCCAGCTCCCTGACTGGTCCCAGTGGGCTCTGGAGGCAGCCTGGCTGATGGAGGTTTTGCTGGTTACTTGGTGGCCACCAGCCAGGTTAAGGATAAAGCAGGGCTAGGGTACAAAATCCAGATCCAGGATCTGATTCTTCTTCCACTCAGCCTTTTTTGGGGAGGTGCTGTAATCTTCTCCTACCCTGTTTACTGCCAGTCAGACACAGGCATTGGAGACAAACTCCAGGCTCTCCTATAATGTGTGGGGATTTAAAAGCACAAATGATGCCCAGTGGGACATACCATGGGGCGTTTGTGGAGGTGTTTTACTCAGCAGTCCCTGCGCTGAGTGCTCTGCAGACACCACTGCGGTGTCCACTACAACCCTCAGGGGGAACAATTCTTTTCACATTCCATTTTATGGAGAAGAACACTTAGGCTCAGAAAGGGCAAGTTGCCTGCCAAGGAGACACAGCTGGGATGCAGCAGAGCTGGGATGTGAACTGTGTAGGTGCAGGAATCTAGCAGTGAACACGCATCCCTGCCATCTAGCTCCCTGGAGGCTGGGGAGTTGGTCTCCTGGTTGGGGGCATGAGGAGGCGGGTTTGGCACCGCTGGTAAACAAAGCAAGAAACAAACAGGGAAAGGTCCGACTGCTCCTGTGACTCTCCCCCTTGTCTGAAAGCCCCAACCTTCAAGCCTCCCCACTCTCTTTCTCCAGCCTCACAAACAATGGCAGCAGCCTCCCCAAACCCCCACTTGGCACCAACTCCGCAATCTCCCCTACCTGGAGGCTCCTCCCTACAGCTCCACTCACAGAAACTATAATCACCTTCCTAAATACAGATAATGCTGTGGCCACTCTCTCTCCTGCATCAAACCTTTCTAGAGACCTCTTCTGCCTTCCCCCAAACCAACCACTTTGACCCAGAAATCCATACTCTTGTCTACTTGCTCCCAGCTACTCGCAAGGCCTGGGGCGCATTTCTTCCCATGCCCTCCCCAGGCATGCTTTGTCTCTGCTGCTGAATGCAGGTGTCCGGGTGCCCTCCAGGCCTGAGAGCCTGGCCAGTGGACTTGGGAGGTAAGATCCCAGATGGAGCCAAGCTGCCTGGGTCATTGTAGGATGACTTGGGCAAGTTATCTAACCTGACTGGTTAGATAGATAACAGTCTAACAGTCTAACTGGTTAGATAAATAACAGATAACAGAAGGACACAAAGGCACCCGCTGCCACCCCCCCCCATACCTGCCACTCAGCTATGCCTCAAAATTCTCATCTGCAACATGGGGATGACAAGAGCAGTGTATCCCCCACAGGACTGATCTGGGGTTAATACAATTAAGCACCTAGAATGGAAGGTGGCACATAGGAGGCACCATTTACAGGTTTGCTCTTGAGGGCAGGATCTGCAGTGTATTCAGCTCTGTTGCCCAGTGCCTAGCACCTGGTAGGTATCTGTTAAATAATTCAGTTCGACAACAGTACCCAGACAGAGAGAACTGGCACTGCCAAGCAGGAAGTCACTTGAGGGGTGATGGTGAATTTTGGTTTGGGATATGCTGAGTTTAATGGGAAGACGGCACAAGGACTCTCCCCAGGAGGATCAAGGGACGGGGACCCGGGACCCGTGTTTGACAGGAAAGCAATGTCTGAGAAGTACACATTCATTGGTTGTGACTCTCGGTCCCCCCCCACCCAAGACTGCACAGCAGGTCCTCAAATAACATCATTCTGTTCAAGTTGTTTTATTATAACACTGATAAAAACAAAACAAAATCCCAGCCGACACTAAACAAAGTGACATTATTCAAGAAACGGTTTTGTTATACATTGTTTCGCTTAAATTCCCTTTCCAAGGACCTATTGACAATGTGAGCATGTCCTATATTACTTTTGTCCCCACACACTCCCTCCCCAGGTCTCTGGAGTGACATTCTTTCTTTCTTGGCCCCAGTGCCCCCTTTGGAGAGCATCGGATCTGTGTTGTACAGAAGAAACCGAGGCAGAGGCGACATCTCCCTATCAGGGCTGCTGCGCCTGTGGTTATTACACTGCAGCATCACAGCCAGTGTCCCTGCAGTCACCTGCAAATCCCTTTGTCCCTCCTCTCTCTGGCTGTTGACATATGTTCTGCTACTAGGCCAATCCCTAGCTCCTGCCCTCAGATTAGAGTCTCCCCATCTCCACCCCCCCTTGTCTCCTCCAAAAGTCTGTCAGCTCTGCCCTCTGAGAACGGACAAGGCACAGGCTCAGCAGAAAGCCCCACCTCCCCACCCCCTGCCCCAGCCTCAGGTCACATTCTGCCTTCCCAGCTTACCTCCTGGGGAGGGTGACACAGAAACAGCCAAATCCACAAGGGGTCACCACTTTGGGGAAGGGGAACCTGATCTGTCTCAATCCTTTCTCTACCTGGAAAGGGTGCTGTCATGTAGAACAGAGCCCCTTGGGCACCTCAAATTTGGGGGTGCCTCAAATTTAGGGGTGTCTAAGATGAAGATTTCTGGGCTCTACCCCAGACTTACTGGATCACACTGTGTTGACAAGGGACCCAGGGGCCTTATTTTTAAATAGACTTCCTCAGGGATTGTTGCCCATACAAGTTAGGGAGCTGCTGGAATAGTGGCTAATAAACATGAGAGCCCCACATAGTACCACTTTCTAACTGTGCGACCTTAAGCATGTCACTTAGCTTCTTTGGGCCTCAATTTTTTTTTTAAAGATTTATTTATTTATGCATACAAGAACTGGGGCACAGGCCAGAGGCGGGAAGGGGGGTGAGAGGATTCACCAGAGACAGAGCAGGGAACAGAACAGGCAGACTGATCGAAATACACTGCTGAGGGGAGCAGCGGGGGAGCCAGGAGAGGTCTGCTACACCATGTGGGTTGCTCCCTGGGCGGGGATCAAACTCGTGCTGCAGTGGCTGCGGACAGCTTCATAGATTGCGTCCCACTCCCCTGCGCCACCAGGGAGTGGGCCTCAATTTTTTATCTATAAAATGTTCTTATCCAAAAACAAACAAATAAAAAGGAATACCTACCTTATGGGAGATCACGGAGGTCAAATAAGTCACTAAGTGCTCAGTGCTGTGCCTGGCACGTGGTCAGAGCATGACAAATGGGAAGAATTGGTAGTGCTGCTCTTTCTCTAGGCTGGGTTCTCAAAAGGTAGATTTCCAACTGACTGCACATTCCCCGAGGGGAAGGATAAAGCCTCCTCTCTCCTCTCCGTCCCAGGGACCTACAGGTTCATAAGGAGAGTGGCAAAGGCTGGAAGGTGGAAAGACTGGTAGTGGCAAAAGGCTGGTAGTGGAGATGCTCTTCCAAAAGGAAGCCCGCCCCACACCAGGCTGTCAGGAGGCTGCAAATCCAGAGGGAAGCTGGGGAAAAGGAGGAGTCCCCCCTCCCACTCTGAGTGTCTGTGCTCAGCTTCTCCCCAGCCTTAGATGAAAAAATCAGCAGAAGGACATAAAGGCACCTGCCCCCCCTCAACATCTGCCACTCAGGCAGCTCCCCAGGCTTTTCACTCCAGGCGTCCAAAGGGTCATAGTTCACATGAACATGGATGGAGACACCTTTCTCAGAGACTATCTGATTACTCACACCTGAGAAGAACGGGGCTGGGTGAGGGGGCAGGAGCAAGTGGGTGAGTGTGGGCACCAACAGGGTGGTGCTTTCCATGTGTGACCATCCCAGAGGCTTCGGGAAACCCAAGGCTCAAAGCCTTTGCACTCCTTACTGGGAAAGAGCACACACCTCACTCCTGCACCCAACTGCAACTGCTCCTCCTGAGCTCACCTGCCTCCAGCTGCTGCCCCCCTCCCGGTAGTCCCTGTGAGTTGTCCCTATTGGGCTAATTACAGCTGGGGGGGGGTGGAGAGGGTGGCGATCCAGCAGGAGTCCGAGTTGGCTACAGCCAAGCCTACAGTGAGTAAATGCCCCACATCACTCCAGGCCAGGTTCAGCCCTTCACTCCACCTTTCAACTAAACATGCGGTCAGCAAGACCTTTACTATTCTCTGCCAGTGCCTCCTCCTCCCTCCCACCTCACAGCACAGAGGCTCCAGGGTTTCCCTGTTCCCCAGTGGAACCGGAGAGAACCCTGGGGGAAGGGGAATGAGGTGTTCCACACATTTTTGGTCCCTTAAGAGAAATCAGGTCTGTTTTTTAATTCCAGGCATAGGGTTATTTTTCTTTTACTCCCAGAAGAAAATACAGAGCAAAAGTAAAGAACAAAAAGACTGCAGGGGAAGGAAGGCTGGAGCTAGTCTTACACACTTGGACTTGGCAGAGACAGGCCTCACCTGGATGCCATTACCTCCTTCAAGGAGAAGCAAAGAGCAGCCTGCCACCCCTTCAAACCTGCCCATCCCACCCCCAATACCTGAGGATCATAACAAAGGAGGAGGCTGCTTCAGACCCTGCAGAGTTCTCCACAGTCCTGTTTGCAAGTGAAATAGCCTCAGAGAGAGAGAGGACTGAAATCAGCCCCTCAGACATCAGGTGGGAAAGAAGCAGGGGCAGCAACACCCACAGAGGGGAAGATGTCAGATGGTGACTAACTGGCTTTTCTAGGCCACTGTCACCAATGCTGGAGAAATATTCCACTTTAAAAATAAATGTAAAGTGAAATCCAAAATTAACTCTCCCCAGATAACCCCTTTCCAAAAAAGACCACATCTTAATCCACATGTGGCCATTGTGGGGAATTGAACCTTAGGACCTCTCCCTGTCCTGGATGAAGATGCTTCCCAGGGCCTCAGTCCCACACACCCAATCTCTTCCGTCCTTAGACAGACCCTGGTCTCATGTGCTTCTCTCCGTCCTCCCAGGACACTGGGGCTGCAGGAGGATCCCCGTGCTTGTTGCCCTGATCCAAAGGTGCTAAAAAGAAGTCACCTCAGAGTGGACAGGAAGGAAATCCTCTCAGGTACACCTCATCATCACCCTGCACATCACTGCTCTTTACTCCCTGAAGCCTCTGCCACACATGCTGATAGCAAATACATATGGTGAGTTACTAACCACATGATTCCTTGCTTTTCAGGAGTTGAAGAGTTGAAGAAAAGGTAATAGTGGTGGTAGAGCTAGACTAACATTGCTATTTGCCTGCTGTGTAACTTTGAGGAAATGCAGTCATCCGGAGACCAAGTATTTATTGAGCATCTACTACAGACACTGTTCCAATTTACACTCTAGTCAGAGAGATTCACAAAGGCTAATGAACGCTGCCGCAGGTTATAAGACCACAGGGTTTGTGCAATTTCTCAACATTCAAACATGAAGTGCCACATAAAAAGAGAGAAGGGAAGAGTTAACACCGATCAATAGGCATTTGTCTGCAGCTTACAGGCCTTCAGGAATGTCCAGGGAGATTTGCTGCGCTCCCAAGATGGCTCCACAGAGCACATGGTATCGCCGTCATTTCGTAAAATATTCTTGCAGTTATTACAGAGCTGTACTCGGGCACTTATCGAGCCACGTTTGGGGCTAATTGCTGGTGATAAGAGCAACATAAATAAACTCAGCCACAGCCTTGCCTGACAAGGGTTTATATACCAACCACCAACCAAGTTTTCTTCCTCTATTACACACTGGCAGTAATTTTTAGTGGCCATCACTCTTCACTGAATCACCACAATAAATCCTCAAGATATAAACAGCTCGCCTCTCAATACGGCTATAAATCAGACTCGGTGTCATCCACATGACCCCTCGGCAGAGAGGAGCGGCTCGGGCAGTGCTTCTCAACCCTGGTGCGTGTCAGGATCACCAGGGAGGCCTGGTGCTGGGACCTAGGCCACCCCAGGGGAGCTGAGAAACGGGTCTTCTGTAAAAACTACTGATGCGCGTTCACTTCCCACCCCTTCAGCTCTGTCAGGCTACTTGAGCCGAACCCAGCCCCAATGCTGAAGTCTCAGGTCTAGGCGGTTGAAGTAAAAACCTGAGCCCGCATAGGCTCAGGCCGCCACGCGCCCAGCTGCCGCGCGCCCCGGGAGCAGTGAGCGCATGGAGCTGCTTGGAAGAATGAAGAACACTTTTTAGACTTGGCGGGGTACCCCACCCACGGTTATGTGCATTGTCCTTCCAGTTTGGACTTGCCTCTTTTTTTTTTTTTATTTTAAAGATTTATTTATTTATTTATACATGCACTGGGTACAGTCAGAAGCGCAGGAGGGTGAGAGAATTCACCAGAGCCAGAGAGGGGAGCAGAGCAGGCAGAAGCACCTAAGTACACTGCTGAGGGGAGCAGCGGGTGGCAGGAGAGGTCTGCGCGCCATGTGGGACCCTCGCCGGCAGCCGGGGAACAAACCGGCGCTGCAGAGGCTGCAGGCACCTTCGCAGCCCAGTGCTCAACCGCTGTGCCACCAGGGGAGGTCCTGGACTTGCCTCTTTAAGAATCTTTCAGGTCTTTCTCACAGCTTAAAGATGGAAAGCGTGGAGGAGGGGGAGACGCTCAGGGAGCTAGAAAGGAGACCAGAAGGAAGAGAAGCAAAGGGAGAAACGATGGGCAGGAAGGCAGACAGGTGCCTTCCAGACATGACCTGACACCTGACAGAGCTGCAGGGAAGCCAAGAGAGGGTAGGGGTCCAGATGAAAAGTGGAGCTATCAAAGTCCAGGACCTGGAGAACCTAGTCCTCTCCCCAAGGGGGACAATATGGCTCTGGTCCAGGGAGGGGTCACCATGAGGATCCTCTCTCTGCTGATAGTCAGAACTCCCTGAGCGCCTGAGATGGAAGAGCCCACTTTCTCCCCATGGTGATGGGCAAGTAAGGGGCACAAAGTCAGTAAAATTCATTAAATATCTGGATATTAAAACAGACAAGGCCCCTGACCTCTAGAGTTGACTGCCCACTAAAGACAGGTAGGTAGACTCAGCAAGATGAAATTCCAGCGTTTCTCATTTAGCTGCACAGTGCCAGGTGTGGCAAAGTCAGGGCCCTGGAGGGACCCAAGCCCATCCTGCTTGCTGGGATCCAGCTCTGCGCCTCCCCCCAGCAGCCTCTTGAGCTGAGACGTTACGGCCAAGTCTCCTAAACGATGTGGCCCACTGGGCGCCAGTCATGAGGATGACAGAAGGGTCCCTTCCACACAGCATGGCGAAATGCTATCAGGAGAGAGGGCTTGGTCAAAGGAAACCTGGGGACAAGGCATGTTAAGTGAACAAATGAACAGCCTTCCCATTCCAAAAGAAAATAAAAATAAAGTCTCAAAAGCCTACTTAGCAGAAGAATGGTATACAGATATGAGTTACTTTTCCTTTTGTTCTTTTGATAAGAGCAACAGGGACAGAGGTGGGTCTGAAGCAGGATGTTTGGGGTACTTTTAGGGTTGTAGGGAGCCAGGCTTTCAATATATCCTAGAAATGCTGGATTTATTCTCCACAGAGAACCAGCCCTGACCTCCAAGACTGTACTGAGGTGACCCTGACGGGGTCACCCTCATCCCTCCCCTGTTTCACATATGCCACTAGAGACTGGCTGTGAGGTGGCCTCATGCCCCCAGCTAAGCTGTGCTAGTGTCCTTTCTGACCCCTCTCTGGACTCAGGCCTGACCCGTGCACCCATGAAACCACTCAGAGACTCCATAGGCAAACATCTGACCCCAGGTGACCCCTGAACACCTCAGCACTGGTTTCCCTCTCAGGATCACTGCAAATTCAGGAAATGACAACTCATCTAATGCCCACAGGAGCCAGACACCATGAGGAAAGGAAGGCCATCACAAAAAAAAAAAAAATTAAAAACATGCATTCCAGGGCCTCCCCTGGTGGCGCAGCGTTTGAGCGCTGGGTTGTGAGGCTGCCGCCGGTTCGTTCCCAGGCCTCTGGCGAGGGTCCCACAAAAAAAAAAACATGCATTCCAAAATCAAACAGCTGCTTGAGAGCAGCTGTGCCTTTACAGCTTCTGAAGGTACAATGTGAAAAGAACCCTGGATTTGGAGTCAGATACCTGGAATTGTGAAGTGGCTCAGCTTCTAAACTGACTGACTAGCTGTGTCACCTGAATGAGGTCCCTTAACCTCTCTGAACTGCTATGTTTTCCTCTCCAAAACAGCCAGCAACAGTGGCCTGTAACTTTGAGTGCCTTCATATGCATTAACTTGTCTGGGCCACCAAAACAGCAGATACTATCCTGTTCCTATGAGAGACTTATTATCCCCAGTTTACAAAGAGGAAACTGACTGAGACAGTTTCAGCCAGAAGTATATAATCCCAGGGTTTTCTCCTGGGATTCTGGGCCAAAAAACCAAGTTTTCCCCATCCTAACCTATCACTTCCTCAGAGCTGTCATGGAAGCAAATGAGACGACATGTATTGTTGTCCTCTGTCTTTGATAAAATGCTAATCTAATGTGAAAGTATTTGAGTCTTCCTGCTGGTATTTGAGGCACTGTCCGGAGAACAGAAAATAACACATTTTTAAGGACAAAAAATTAAATATATATAAATTTGAAAGGAAACCTGCACTCCTATGTTTATTATAGCGCTATTTACAATAGCTAAAATATTAAAACAACACAAATTGCCCCAAGACAGATGAAAGAAATCAAGAAGATGTGGTATATATACACAATGGAGTACTACTCAGCGATCAAAAAAAATAAACTCATGCCATTTGTGGCAACATGGATAGAACTGGGAAAGATTATACTAAGCAAAACAAGTCAAGAGAAGTGACTCCCTGGTGCCAAAGGGGTTAAAGACATAGTACCATCAAGCTATCGCCAGCCACTGCAATATGAGTTCAATCCCCGGCCAAGGAAACAACCCACATGGTGTGGCAGACTGCTCCTGTCTTACTCGCTGCTCCCCTCAGCAGTGTATTTCAGTAGATAGACCTCTTCTGCTCCCCACTCTATCTCTGGTGAATCCTCTCACCCCCCCCACACACACACCTCTGGCCTACACCCCAGTTCTTATATGCATAAATAAATAAATCCTAAAAAAAAACAACTTGGGAGGAAAAAAAATTAAATGATAGATAGTTTCACTTATATGCAGAAGATAGAGAACCCAAACAAAACATCAGGGGGAAAAAAAGAAGACAAAACTTGCAAGCTGACCACAGACCTGAGGCATCCATCAGGGAAGGGGGAGGAAGAGGGGTCAAAACGTGGGAGGTAAGAGCACAAGGGACTGTGGTGATGGTGCACGGGTGCTATGCTCGTAAGAGAACTACAGGGACTGCACCGGAGGGGAGAAATCAAATGCTGTCCAAAAATTAACAAAGATATAAGAAGATAAATAAGACTTTTTAAAAACCTTAAATACAAACATATATGTAGTAAATATATTAAATTGTTTTGTAAATTTCACATCATCCCTCTAGCCTAGCAACAACTCTGCTAGTGACAGACATGTTATCCAATAAGAGTGAGGGCTCCTGACAAGGAGTTGGAGCCTGCCACCAGAATTCTGAAGCCCCCCTACACACACACACCCCGTCCCAATGTTCAAATCAAACCCAGACAAATTCAGCGTCATCACTCTCTCTTTGGATTCCCCTAGGAAAAGATCCTGAGACAAGGATTTGAGCATCTGGTTGGTGACCCAAGGAAACACTAGAAGGGGCATGGAGAAGCAAGATGAGGGAAGAACACACACACACACACAGAGGAATGCTATCAAGTCCATTACCACTGTCCACTGCGGGACGGAGCAATGTAGAACTGGACCTTAGCTTTACAGTCCTCTCACACCAGAGGCAAGGGAGATGGGGTATTTATCCATCAGTGCATAGGTCCATACCCAGGTTTATGGGCAGGGTGCTGAACCACTTGCTATGCTCACTAGCTATGTGAGACCTTGGAGAAGTCACTTACCTTCTCTTATCCCATTTTCTGCAGACTTGAAATAGGGATAAAAATGTCTTTCTCATAATGTTGATATGAAGATTAAATGAGGATATGTATATAAGGGATTAGCCTAGTACCAGACATGCAGTTAAGACTCAATATATATTCATTGTTTATAATCAACATTCTTTATGGGCTTCCTCCTTTTGTAAAGTGGAGGTGGGAAGGAAACAAAATTTGGGGAAGCAGGATGATCTGGAATGCCCCCTCACTACTTTCCCATGGGCAGCCACACCCTGTGCCTGAAGCAAAAGCTCTGGAAAGACAGTTCATGGACCCCAGAACCACCAAGGTCATCACACAGAAACGAAAACTGCTCCAATGTCTAATGATAGCAAAACAATAACGACGACGAAAAAAAAAAAAACCCACAAAAACCCTAAAAGAAACTGAAACTAAATCAAGGAGATATCTCCCTCATCCCTCGCAGGCCCATCATTTTATTTTATAAAGGATTTCTGACCCAGATGGGAAATGAGACTTTAACACAGGCAGCCAGCCAATGCAGGCAGTCTCCTTTCTGTGAGGAAAGCCATCAAACAAATTGCCCCTGTCTAAATGACCTTACCTGGGCCTACCCCAGAGTTGGGGCCTGGACCCTTAGAAACTTAAGGCTTCTCCCAGTCCATAAAACAGTGTGTTATATGCAACCCCCCTCGCATTATGTTTCTTGAAAAACTGATTTGGGGGTAAAATATGTTTGACGAAGGATTCATACAATCTCCCCCTCTTGGGCAACTTTTCATGCATATAAACATATTAAAAGCTTGAAAGTCCCATGGTAAAGAATTTAGTTTAATCCAGTATTTCCTAAACTTTTCTGACACAGAACCAAACTTGTGTATGTGAGACATTTATTTATATCCCTCCAAAGAACACTTAACGGAGACGCCTGGACTAAAGGAAGCCTTGGAAGACTGAGTCATCTTTGAATCCCCATGGCCTAGCACAGTGCCTGGTACACAGTAGGTACCTAATAAATGGCTGTTGTCTGAATGAATGGGGAGAAAGCTGGAAGGATGACTTAATAATGGTTTTCAAATCTGTGAAGTGATGTAGTATCGGCAGTGCCAGGCAACAGCTCTTTTTCCAAGAAGGCACACGTTTTAAATTGCAGCAGGAGGGATTTTGGAAGGCCTGTTCAGAGTTTAGGATTACAATCCACCAAAATAGGTTTACAAACTGAGCTGCATCACTTCCTTCTGTGGAGGTGTTGGTCTAGCGCTTTGGCACAGCTGAGAGTCTGTCTGCAGTCGTCCACCCACCTTCCACCTTCCACCCATTCATTCATTCATTCATTCATTCATTCATTCAAATTCTCACTGAACACCTACCTACTGAAGCAGACACGGGGTTTTTCAGGATCCCTTCCAAAAGTCAAGGGGGATTGCATGAGCTGTGTTGGGTAAAGTTCAGGGAGACCCTCAGGAGAGGGACAGGGGGACACCCAAGTATGATGTCAGGATGGCTCAAGCTCAGAAATAACAGCTTATAACCCTTGTAGAGCAAGCGGTGGGGGAAGGGAGTTATTACAATTTCACGCTGACACATGAGACTGGCCTGCAGAATAAAGCCAGTACTGTCTCCCCCTGTTTATTTGCCTACCCCCCTTTACTGATGACTATATCCCATTGTTCCCTCTTCTCACTTCCAAGCCCTTCCCCTCTCCACACTCACAGTTCTAATCTTCCTCTCCTCAAGTCTTACTCCTCCTTTAATCAATCATCTCCTAATTCCCTATCCATGCCTCACTCCTCTACATACCGATCTCATTCTCCACATTCTAGACCATCCATTCTGGACCTATTTTTCACATCCACTGCTCAGAAAATGAATGAATAAACCAGGACTCAAACTTAGGTCTGTCTTTCTATTGACCCACCCTTTAACCACTCACCAGTGGTGAACCACAAATTACTCTGTGTCAAATAGGAAGGTAGTGGGGTGGGAGGAGCAGGTTTGGAGAATGAGAAGAGTAGTCTAAGTCTGGGCCATCCTTCCCACCTGTTTCACCATCAACAATTCACTTCCAGATCCTTCCAAAGAGTACATTCTCAACAGCCCACCCAGACATCTCCCAGTGGGCATGAGGTCTGCAGCAACTTTGCTTCTTTCAATCAGAGGCTGAATGGCAATGATGACAGGACACCCCAATGGACTTTAGGAGGCAGTCATGTTGCTGCAAGACACTAGGATTGGGGGGTGAACACCTGATCAGCAATGTTCCCAACCTAAGATAAAAGTTGGTCATCAAGCTCACAGGGGGAACTTTGAAAACTAGATCCAACCTGTTTTTAAAAAACAGATCTGGGCCTCCCTGGTGGCCCAAGGGGTTAAGTCTCAGCACTGTGACGCTATCCCGCAGCCTCTGCAGCACGAGTTCGATCCCCAGCCAGGGAGATACCCACATGGTACAACAGACCTCTCCTGTCTCCATGCTGCTCCCCTCAGCAGTGTATTTCAGTCAATATGCCTGTTCTGCTCACCACTGTCTCTGGTGAACCCTCTCACCTCCCCTTCCCCCACTTCTAGCCTACACCCCAGCTCTTATATGCATAAATAAATAAATCTTAAAAAAAAAAAACAGATTGACTAAAGGGGGTTATATGAGATAAATAAATCAGAGGAAGAAAGACAGATACGGGAAGATTTCACTCATGTGCAGAATATAAAGAAACAAAGCAAAGGAACAGGCAAAACCAAACCAAAACAACCTCTACAAATTTGACTGTAGAATTGAGGCTACCAGAGACGAGAGGAGGGGCCCAACACACTATGGTGGAGTATTATGGGTGGTGGGTGTGGTAACCTACAGCTGAAGAGGTGTGAACTTATACCCTCAAACCGCATACAGTGTTGTAAACCAACATTACCTCAATAAAAAAAAAGATACATTTTTTAAAAATTGAAAAAAAAATAGATGCATTGCTTGCTGTATCCCAGACCTTTGGAAGCAGAACCTTCCATGTCCTCAGTAACAAACCTGGTGAACAGCCATCCAGTAACTACTTGAACACCCCATTGACACAGCAGACACAGGGAGGCATTTGATTTGATGGCTGCAACATCAACAGCCAGTAAGGTGCGTATCAGCTTCCCAGAGCTGAAATGTCAGCTGTTTCTACCCATTTGCCCCAATTTGGCCCTTGGGAATAACTGGAAGTCAACTTAGTCCCTCTTCTAATATTAACTATAGGGATCCCAGCAGTAATGCCTTGGCCCTCTCCTCCCAGCTAAATATCCCCCACCCCTCTCAGAAGTCAGTGTTTCTGGTCCCCTTACCAACTGGTACCCTCCTTTGAATTCCAGAATCAAATAGTATGTCAGAGGGGGCCTCAAGCTTCCTATAAGCGGCATATGCCCATTAGCCTAACCAAGACACTGTGGGTCTTTTCTAACAACCAGCCCCAAATGCTGGCTCACATTGAGCTCACAGTCCTCCACTAGAAACCCCAGGTTTTGTTCACAATGTGGTAAAGAGAGATCTTCCTCTGTCTTGCATTTGAACATTGCCTTGAGAAAAAAAAAACACAGTACAGTTTCCCATTTATCTCCATGAAGTTTTGGGTTGGGGAGAGGAAATGAAGGCTAATCCTGACCTCCACTAGTTCGATCCCCCATCTGACACACATGGATGAAAGGAGAATGTGTTAAAACGTACCTTATGTAACTCTACCCAAAGGATTTATGGGACAACCATGTCAGAGCTCTCGAGCAAACTGCTTCCATTCCCAATACAGGGTATGCTCCTGGGAAGTAAAGGACCAGGAGCTGACCCACCACAGCATAAATAAAGTTAATAGAGGTGCCAGGCAGGCAGCCATGAACAGAAGTCACCCAGCAAGAGGTTGGCACTCACAGAGAGGCTCCCACCTTCAGCTCCCTCCCCCCAAAACCTTCCCATCTCTGTCTGGACCAGGTAGTAGCTGCATAAGCACCAGCACAGGACACAGCCCTGCTTTCCTGCCTGCTGCACCCCCTAACACGGTGACTCGTGCACTGGACCTGGCAACAGAGGAAAGCTTCTGCCCAGGCCTCTGATGCTGATTTTTAACTCTTCTGTGAGGCTGGGTGGGTTTCTTGATGGGGTTTAAAACACTGCTTGTGTTCTTTGTAGACAAGCACGAGCACACTGCTCTATGTCCACAGCACACAGACCTCAAGCTCCTGCTCCAGATCAAAACTTAGATTGAATTATTATTAACAGTGAACATTCCCACAAATGCAGCAGCTGATTGCTCTGCGGTGAGTCTCAGCCATCCCTGAAGTCCTCCCCACAGGAACTGAGGTAGCTCTGGGGTCTTGAAGATGACCCCCTATCCAGAAGCCTTGCAGGACCCCACCCACAGAGGTTTCTGCTCCTTTTCAGCACCCCCTGCCCAGCTGCCTAGAAGAGACAACATAATCAAACACAATTATAAACATAATTGGCAAATACAATTAGCCTTGAGTCAAGTCAAGCAGACCCACCTCAGCTCCAAACTCAGAGCCAAGCCCAGCCTGCTGCTGGTTTACTCGACCAGATTTCTCCTGTTCAGAAATGCCGGTGTGGGGGAAGTAATTGGTGGCAGACAATTCCTGGCTGTTGTAAGTGTGCCCTCCTCCACACCACTCAGTGGGGTAGGGAGGCAGCAGCTGCCAGTAGTGCACGTGGGGCAGCCCCATGGATGCGCAGGCCTCTGGGCCAAGTTGCAGAGCCAGACGGCAGCAACTTGGCAGGGATCACCAGGCCACTGCGCAGGTGGGCAGAAGAAGGTTTGTTAAAGGGAAGGGTGGAACTCAGTGGGGTTAGGAGAGCTGACCACTTGAGTCTAGTCCCCAGCCTCCCTATGCGGAGGGGGCATACGTATCCAGGGTACTTCCCTGAAGAGCCAGAGGTCAAGGTCAGAAATCTTGATCAAGAATCAGAAAGGTGACCAGCTACAGGAAACCAGCCACTAGCCAAGAATAAACAGGACAGAGCTACAATGATCTCCTTTCAAAGTCATCACAAAGGCTTCCCTGGGCCCACCTCCATTCCCTGGGCCGGCCCACAGGATAGACACACACAACTCAGCAGCCACAGAGTTGATTCTTGGTCTGTATCCCCACCCCCATCCATGCCCAGCCTTCTTGCTACAGATATTCACACGTGCTCACAGTCAGAGAACATCACCCACACAGCGCCTGTGCCTTTCTGATCTCTGGAACAACTGGTGACAAAGGAAAAGGTTCAAACAGGCACAAAGGAAGAAAGATAGGAAACTGCCAAGGTCCTACAAGACAGGTCAGGTAGGGGAGGTGGGTCATCCTGCAAGCACAATCTCTAACAGTTCTCCAGGGCCACCTCTAACAGCTCTCCCTAGCTCACTGGGACCTGAGAATATTCTCAGAAACCATGTCAGGCAGGTCTAATGTGGCTGCAGAATAATCATACCCCACATTTGTACAGAACTCCTTACTTTTTAAAAGAGGTCTTCCATCCTAGAGTATTACTGAGTGACACTGGACAGCGGAAATGCTCATCTTCTTAGCCAAAGATGTTTTCTCCAAAATCTTTTTAATAGCTAAGCATATGTAATAGTTGTGTGAGCACGCTTGTTTGTGTGTGAGTGCGTCCAGAGGCTTTATGTAGCAGGGTGGGATACAGTCAAACAAAAATGAGGTTGCCATGGCAACAGGCTCCGGCATCATTGCAGCCTATTAACACAAGTGAGGAATGTGTTTGGCAGATGCTCGAGTGTTATTTATGGTATGGGTGTAGCAAAGGGACTTGTAACAGGCAAAGACAGAGACAAAAACAACCCCGTGACGCTGCTCCTGTACCCCATGGAGGAGACAACGGTGAGAAGAGCACAGAAGGGGAGGCTGAGAGGTTGCAAATGGGGAGTAAGGGATGGAGAAGCAGAACATGCAGGCAAGCAGGCAGAGGACAGAAGAGGTGGTCAGAGAGCAACAGGGGACCAGAGGGGGGGAGGAGAAAGGAAGTGAAAGGGGAAAGGAGAAAAAGGAGAAAGCAGGAGAGAGAATGAGCGGAGGGGGCGGGGTACCCCCCCCCCAGATCTCAGGGGAAGAGCAAAAGAAAGAGGTAGAGAGGGAAGAACCCTCTCCCCCGCCAGGGAGGGCTGCCCCACCTTGCCTCTCATTCTCTCTGGAGGAAAAACCATCAGAAGGCTTGGGTTAAGAAACCAAGTGTTTCTCCTCCTAATTGGAGCAAAGGGCAGAGCCCCAAACATAAGAGAGGCTGGTGAGGCACAAAATACCAAGTCAGATAATGATGTTGAGGACCTGAGTGGTGGGACAAGGGGACACACTCACAGGAAAAGGAGAGAAAAACAGGGCCTATGTGCACCACTGAGGGGAATCCCCACAGACCCGACAGAAACCACACTGCTGCCCTATTTCTCTGCATCAAAGGAAAGAACAACCATTCTCAAACACCTGCCTTGTGGGGTAACCTGAGGCAGAAGTTAAAGCTGGACAGTCCCACCAATATCCTCTACCAGCAACCAGGGTTTGCTCCAGAAATATGAATTTTATATCAGACATAATCAGAACGGTAAAGCAGACACATACAAAAAAATACAGGTTTCACTGAAACCAAATAGAAAGAATGTTTGCATTCCCTTGTCCTGGACCAGGAGGAACAGATCATGAAAAGTCAATCCACCCAAAAGCTATAGCAAGCAAAGGTCAAAAGGTCATGTGGGCTGGGGTGAGCAGAAGTGGAGGTGAGAGAAAGGGAAGCGGATAGTCAGCAAGACACTCCCCAAGTGGCAGCAAGGGCAGGGGCACCGTCTGCTCTAGTGGAGCTGGAGAGCCATGCCGGTCCAGCAGTCCTTGTCTGGGACCTGGTGCTGGCCTCCTGGAAGCACAAATCCAGGCTCCCTAGAGCTGCAATGAGACCTGTGTCCCAAGTCTGGTTTGGAAAAGAACCTGAATGGTCCTGTAGGTTGTTGCTGCTCCATGTGAATGACATGCCCTTCCCTCCGCAGAAAAGCTACACCCACCCCAGCAACATACCTCCCACCCAAGCCAGGAATAATCCCTAAAGATACATCCACGTGATAGCAGGGGTCCTCCGGTCAGGTCAAAAGAGGTGACATCTTTATAACAATAGTAGCTAACTTTTTAAACCACCACGTCTCAGTAGGTTTTTCTCTCAAATTCAAAGCTGATCTCTAAAGATTTGTTTTTTTTTTTCTAATCTCACATAGGAAAATCTTTAATTTAGCATCAACAACCCCACGTCCTCCACTCATCGGAACCCAACCAAATTGGTTAGCAGTGACTATATCCCTACTAAGTATCCTGTAAGGTGCCGGACAAGAGAGATGGTAGAGGAGGAAACACACACACCTCAGGACTCCTGCACTAAGGGGCTTACAGCCGGATGGAGAGCAACACCAATGGGCACTAGAGAGTAAGCAGAAGCTCCACGCTGGCTGTGGCTCTGACTTCACCGTTAACCATGCAGAAGAGGGAGAGGCCAGCTGGCTGGAATGGTCAGAGAGGGCTGCTTGCAGGAGGTGAGGCATGGCATAGAGGGGGCTAGAATTGGAAGGGGCATACACAATCCTCTCCTTCTCAGCAAACAAAACTTGGAACCTGGGCAACTGGCAGGGAGAGTCTCTTTCCAACGCATAGAGCATCTTAGACACTCAGCTGGTGCCCCGCTCCCAGGAAGCCAGAGGGCACAGAGGAACCCCTCAAGAAAGAGGCAGTACTCAACAAGAGCAAAATCTGAGGAAATGCAGAAGTGGGGAAAAGGAAGGCAATGACAGCAACATAATGTTCAGAGGTTCTAATAGAGAAGGCAGACACTGGAGAGGGGGTGGGCTGGGCAATGAGGTCCACAGTCAAGGGACTCAGCCGGTTTGACTCTCACAGTTGAACTTCACGTGAACAAGCAATCTCAGCAAGGGTCAGTGCAAGAGGTCCATGGAGCCACAATTAAGGGGACTGCTGAAGGGAGAAGGTGTGCATGCCAAAGGGGCGGGGCTCATCCCCAGGTGGTGATGTCAAGCACACCCTTCTCCCAGAAGCCTTCAGTGGAGTTAGTTACCAGCTAACCAGGCAGAAGGATTATTTTCTATTGAGCCCACCATTCCAGGCTCACCATAGATAACACCTCTCTCTCTCTCTCTCTCTCTCTCTCTCAATAGCCAGGCGCACCCAAATGGGTCATGACATCCAACACAAGCTTTGCACCTAGGCCAGGTGGGGGCTGACACCACACACATCTCAGCAGCTCTTTCCGATCCTGTGGAAGGCAGCATTTTGGTTCAGGGTACTTTGGTCACAGAATCAAACTTGCCAGTCTTCCTTCAGGTTCAGGGACATCTGCAGCTCCCATATCCCCAGTCACAGACAACCAGTAGGGTTATCATTTCCCCTCCTTAAGACTAAACAAGGGGTGCCCAGGGTCCACTCCACAACCCTCTACCCAGGATGGGCTAACAAGCCAGCAGTGACTCTCAGGAGGCAGGGTGCCACTGCTCTTACCAGGGCCCTTTAGGCAGAGGGACAGAAGCAAGGGAGGGAGAGAAGGGGGCCTCTCCACAGAATTATCTCCTCCACCACCCTTCCTAACTAGCAACCTAACAGTAATGGCTACAGTTTAAGGCCATGCATGTTACACATAACACAAGGCCATGCCCTGTAAACGAAGACGCTGGGTCTCAGAGAGGGTTAAGAGGCTCCTAGGCACCACACAGGTGAAACTCACGTCTCTGACTTTTTCCAGCACTTGAAAGGAAGTGAAGGTGGGATGTTTCTTTTGAGTCTGGCAGAGGCCTGCCCGCCCCACAATCCAGTCCCTTTGGCCGGTGGGGCCCCTACCTGCTTAAGCAAGAACTGGTCCTGGGCGTTGGTGCGCAGGGCGATGGCCAGGTGGAGGGCAGACAGGAGAACCCCGCTGAGCACAGCAGCTCGCATGCGCACGGGCAGCAGCGTGTAGATGGTGTAGATGAAGAACACCGTCCACCAGATGCCCTCGGAGGCGCTGCGTGGCTGGGGCAGCAGCAGGCCCACCACCTGGACGGCCAGCACCACGGCGATGAGTGCGTAGCAGGCCAGGCCCATGTGGTCCTGGTGGAAGGCTGCGCGGTTGCAGAGCACGGCCATGACGAGGATCACGCCCACGGCCGCGGCCAGCACCGCCAGGTAGGGCAGCTGGACCGGGGGCCGCGCCGCGTGGAAGGCCAACATGACGAGGCACACGAGCACGAGCACTGCCATGAGCATGGTGAGGCTGCTCTGGTTCAGACGGAAGAAGTAGCGCTGGTACAGCCGCTCCAGCTTGTCCGACGGGAACTTCTTGGAGCGGAAGATCTGCAGCAGCGCCAGGCAGCAGGCGCCCAGGGACAGCGCCGCGCCGGGGCCGCCGCCGGAGCCCGCCGAGCTGCCGCCATCCCCCGGCCGGTCTTCGCCCTCGACGGCGCCGGCCTCCAGATGGTCGGCCGCTCGGCCCTTGCCTCGCCGCTCGTCCAGGCCGAGCTCCAGGGAGCGGGGGCGCACCTCGGTCCCGCCCGCGGCCGCGGCCGCCGCCGCCGAGCCCCCGCCGCCGCCCGCAGGGGGCGCCCGGGTGCTGCCCCCGCCGGCCGCGCCCCGCCGCTGCCGGCGGCTGCCCCGACCACAGTCGTCGCCGCCGCGCTCCTGCCAGGCGGACTTGGAGCGGAAGCTGAAGCCGAAGCCCCCGGCCAGGGGGTCGTCGCCGCTCAGCGGGGGGTCGCCGTCGTCGTCGCCGCGCCAGCGGCCGGCCAGGCGCTGCTGCTGCTGCTGCTGCTGCTGCGGGGTCACCGCCCCCCCGGGTTTCTTGGCGGAGCCGCGGGTGGAGCCCCCGGGGGCGTGCGGGTAGCCGTTGGCGCGGGGGTCGGCCTCGCCCCACGCGGAGCGGTGCTCCTGGCCTCCCCGGGACGCGGGCGCCGCTGCGGTCTGCGCCGCGTAGCCCGGGGGGCTCGCGCTTTTGGAGCCGGACATCCCCCCCTCGGCCTCGTCGTCTTCCTCCTCCCCCGGGGGCCGGGGCGGGGGTCTCCAAGGGGACGACGGCCGGCCGAGCAGGGGGACCAGGCTGGGGTCACACGTCTGGGGCGGCCCGGGGCCCTGCGCAGCAGCGGGGCATCTTGGCACCCCCGTCCTGAGCGGAGGAGGAGGGCGGCGGGAGGGCGAGCGGAGCGGCGGGCGCTGCCCCGAGGTGAGGGGCGGCCGAGGATCCGCGTCGAGCGTCCCAGGTCCGAGGGCGAGTTGGCTCCGAGCCGGGGCGGCGGGACTGCTCCGGCTGCTGCGCGCGCGCCCCGGGGTGTCCGGACTCCGACTCGCGTCGGGCTCGCCGAGGACGGGAGTTGCGGGCGAGGCGGGACGGCGAGGTGTCCTTGCGGGCGGCGCCCCCGGGGCTGGCAGTGCCCGGCGCGGCGCTGGCGGAGTCGCCTAAGCGGAGCCCCGCGGCACACGCGGCGAGGCGGCGGCCGGCGCGGCGAGGCTGGGGTCCCGGCGAGGAGACCGAGCGGGCGCCCTTCCCTCTCCGCGGGCTGGGAGCGAATGGGAGGTGCGGGCGCCTGCCAGCATTATTTTCTTACGAGGGGTGGGGAGGTGGGATAGGGGGTGGAGAGGACGGGGGAGGGGGCGGCGGGCGGAGCAACGGCTCCCGAGCCCCGGGGGGGAGGGTCCTGGAGCCCAGGGGGGCCGTCGCCCGCATCCCCCACCTCCGGCGGCGAGAGTGGAGCGTGGCCCGGGCGAAAGCCGAGCCGAGCCTTCCGCGCGTCCGCGCAGGGGGCGGGGGCGAGGACCGGCTCCCGCGGCGCGGCCCTTCCCCTCTCGCCGCCCCCTTCCCCCAAACCCGAGCGGGGCCGGCCGGGACCCGCCGGCCCGAGGGAGCTGCGGGGCCGGCTCCGCAAGCCTCGGGCTCCGCGCAGCCGGCTGCGGACCCGCCGCGGCCGCGCGCAGCAGGACTAGGCGGAGGGCGGGATCCGGCGCAGCGCCGCCGCCGAGCTGCCCCGACGCAGGCGGGCTTCTCCCGGGGAGCGCGGCATCCGGAGATCGAGGGCCGGGGTTCAGAAGCCGCTGGCCGAAAGGGGCCCGCCCAAGAGCCGCTGCGCCCCGGGGGCGCTCCGGGGGGGCCCGCGGGAGCCGGGCTCAGGGCGCGCCATGCACGCCTCGGGCCCTGCGCCGCTCCGGCCGCTCGCGCCGCTCCTCCCTTCTCGCCCGCGTGCCGCCGCCCGAGCGCCCTCCGCATCCCCCCTTCCGCCGCCCCCCCGCCCCCCGCGCCTCTCCGGCCTCGGCTCAGAGCGGCGCGCGGCTGCCTCCGCCCCCGGCCGGACCGTGGCCCCCGCCACGGCGCCCCGCCGGCATCCTCGGGCCGGGTCCCGGGAGGCGCCCGGCGGCCGAGGGGGCCTTGGTCCCCTTCCTCACCTAAAATTCTCGCCGCGCCCCCTCCCTCCCTGGCTGCTGAACCCGAGACTGGCCCGCGGTCCCTTCGCCGGACCTGGCTGGCCGGCGGTCCTCCCTCGCACCCTGTTTGGGTCTGCGCCCCTAGTCCTTGCTCCCCTCTTTTGTATCCCCCTTTAGTCCCCCCCTCATTCAACCCAACTTCAGCCCCCGCGCTGCGCCCCCCTTCCCTGGCCCGGCTCGATTGGCCGCTTCCTGAGCTGTCAGGCTGGAGTCCGGCGCTCTTATTGGGCGATTCTCCGGCCGGGCGGCTGTGCCAAAGGAGGGCGCACTGGGCCGGGGGCGCCCGGGCGGCGACCACGACTGGGAGCGGGAGACCAGATGCCCTGGAGGGGCCGGAGGGGCCCGTGAGCCAGGCCCGGAAATGGACGGGGAAGGCTGAGGATCTCGAAGACCGAGGGAAGCAATGACGGGAAAGATGGAGATGCAGTGGGTGAGGCCGATGTCGCCCGGGTGGGGCCGACCGACCGCTGGGCAGTAACTGAGTGGAGTCCCACAGACAGCGCTGGGAACACCTGGCGCTAGTGACGAGATCGCTGCCTGTGTATACTTTTATTTTTCTTTAATCTCCTTTGATCCCCGTCAATTACCCAGAGATGTGTAAGTGGGTAGGGCCTGTATGATTCCTCCTAGTTTACAGATGTGGACATTGAGGTTCCAGGAACTTCGTCACTTGCACGGGTCACACAGGTCTCATAACTTGCAATCCAAAGATTTTTCGTTAGCACCAAGCTGCCTTCCCTGCCTAGCAAGGTGTTACAGGGTGGGATGTGGATAGGACCTACGTGGAGGCCCCGCGGGAGTGAGGGTGGCAAAGAATGACCCACCGCAGCACAGCACCGGCGACAAAGAGGCAGGAGTGGAGAGCAGGACTTTACTACAGATCAGAGAGGACCTAGACCGGTGGAATGATGTACCTACCCAATTCCCCTTGCTCCTAAGCTCTCCTGCTGCAAATTCTGGGGTGGAGAGGGGGAGGTCTAAACCCTGGGAGGGATGGGAAGACCCCACCTCTACCCAGGAAGAAGAAACAGCCTTCACTGTACTCTTCTTCATTCTCCAGCTCTCCTAGCGAGGAGCCTAGAGGTCTGAGTGAGCTTCCCTTTCTCCACTATTCATCTCTGTGGATAGGAAGATAAACCTTACCAGATTGGGAGGAGAAAAATCCAAGAGAGTTCAATAAACCAGCCCTTGAGCGTTCCAGCCTTGAAGTAATCTACCGCTCGCTAAACCAAAAAGCACCAAGCATGTAGTCACCAAACATTGATAAGAGCACCCGCTATGTGCAAAACTCTGTGCTGGGTAGTGTGGGGATAGAGAGATGACCAGATTGGCTCCAGAGACAAGCTACCCAACTCCAGTTCAGAGTACTGCTCAGAGTGCAACAGAGATCCAAACTTAGCATCTGTGGGATGCAGAAAGAGGAGGCATTAGTTCCCAGTGTGGGGACCAGAAAAACACTGCGAGTCCAGTAGGGCTAACAGGGCTACCAGGGAAGAATGAATAGAAAGGGAGGATGGATGGGTAGTGTTTCTTAAAGAACTATGTGTAGTTTACTTTCATAACCATTCTGAGGAATATGCACTTCTTACCACTATAAAGATGAAAAACTGGGACTTAGAAAATTTAAAAGTTTTCCTAAGGCCCAAGGTTTGCAGCTGAATGTAATCTAAATTCAACCTGCCCTGCACAACTCTGCCATGCAAATATGATGTGGGAGGGACATGCGGGAGAGTCGGCTGCGGTGACAGAAGTCAAATGGCCAGAAGGAGCAAGGTAACTGGGTGCCATCCCTGATACTTTTCTCATTCATCATTCCTTTAACTTTATTCAAGTGTTTAAAATAACCATCTTGGGCCTCCCCTGGTGGCACAGTGGTTGAGCGCTGGGCTGCGAAGCTGCCCACAGCCTCTGCAGTGCCGCCGGTCTGATGCCCAGCCGCCGGCAAGGGTCGCACATGGCACGCAGACCTCTCCTGCTGCACCCGCTGCTCTCCTCAGCAGTGTATTTCGTCAGTCTGCCTGTTCTGTTCCCCGCTCTGGCTCTGGTGAATTCTCTCATCCTCCCATGCTTCTGACTGTACCCAGTGCATGTATAAATAAATAAATAAATCTTTTTTAAAATATATGTTTTAAAAAAATAAATAAATAAAATAACCATCTTATAACAAAAGCCAGGTATGATTAAATCTAGAAAATCTAGAAAAAAAATTCATGATCATACCACTTAAAAAGAACCATTAACATCTTCATTTTTTTGTAACAAAATTTGGACTTTTACTCTGTAGTTTTAGAACCTGCCTTTCTCTACTTAGTAAAATTTATGGATGTGTTTTTTTTTTTTTTTGAAAAGATTTATTTATGCATACAAGAATTGGGGTATAGAGTTACAGGGGGGTGAGAGGATTCACCAAAGACAGAGTGGGGAGCAGAACAGGCAGATTTACTGAAATATACTGCTAAGAGGAGCAGCAGGCAAGACAGGAGAGGTCTGCTGAACCATATGTGGATCTGCTCCCTGGCCAGGGATCTGACTCAGGCAGCAGTGATAATAGCGCTGAGACTTAACCCCTAGGCCACAAGGGAGGTCCCTTTATGGATGTGTTTTTAATGCCAATAAGCATTCATCTATAATATCCATTTTATTGTCTGAACAGAATTCTGTTACATGGATATAGCATAATTTATTTAACCAACCTACTGCTGGACATTTTTCACCGTCACAGCAGTTTATAAAAAGTTTCCACTCTTTAACTGTTATAAACAATGAAAATTTTTGTAGATAAATCTTCACACACATCTTTAATTATATCCTTAGGAGAAATTCCTGCAAGTAGAATTACCGGGTCAAAGATAAACATTATTTTCTCTAAGGTATTTCTGAAATCTGTGTCTTTGGCCCCTGCCTTCCCTCGCAGTTCCAAGCTTCGCCATGTTCACTGGAGACCTCTTAATAAATAGATGGTCTTTGCTATCCACCAGGGCCCCAGATTCAATTTGTCTAAAACTAAGGTTGGGGTGCCCTGGTGGTGCAAGGGGTTAAGTCTCAGCAATATGAAGCTCTCCACAGCCACTGCAGCAGGAGTTCCATCCCTGGCCAGGGAGATGACCCACATGGCGCAGCAGACCTCTCCTGGTTTGTCTCAGCAGTGTATTTCAGTCAGTCTGCCTGTTTTGCTCCCCACTCTGTCTCTGATGAATCCTCTCACCACCCACACCTCTGGCCTGTACCCCAGTTCTTGTGTGCATAACTAAATAAAATCTTTTTTCAAAAAAATGAAACTAAGGTTATTTCCCAAGGAGCTTTCACTTCCCTCTGAATTCTCTCCACAGGTAGAATTACCATCCTCCAAGCTCCCTGAACTTAGAGAGGGTATCTCTCCCCTCCTAGCTCAGACCCCCTCAACTTTTCACATCTGTTTTCCACACTTTCTAGCTACTACCTTCCCTGCTCACCCCCTCCTCTTTCCCTGGACCAATGCTCCCTCCTTGCCTTCCAATCTGCCCTGCACTTTGTTCCCCTTTGATCATACATGTCACTCCCCTACTGAAAACTCCACTGTGCAGCCTCCGCCTCCCTGCCAGCTCTCATGTCTAACACTTCCCACCACCACCAACCGCCCTGAACTGCTCCCAAGCCTCTGCAGAGATTAGCTTTTCCCCATCCCTAAAAAAAAACTTTCTGTCACCTCCACACCCTGCCCCCAGGCTGGTAGGCACTCCCTTCTCTTCAGCTCCCAGCTTACCTGCATCTGTCTCTGTTAAAACACTTGTCACATTTTATTATCTTGACTTATTTTTCGCAAAGTCTCCACTGTCCCCTGAACTCCTTGAGGGCAAAATAAGTGTCTTACTCATTTTTGTCTTCAATGCTTAACCTGGTGCCCTGCACACAGGAGGTTCCCCTTAGTGTTTGTTGGATAAATGAGTTAAATCAGGAAGAGTGCGGAATGGCATCAGAAGTTAGGGGGAGTGGTTGGCAGGGAAGGATGGCACCAGCAACAGTGGGTGAATATGGAAAGAAGTGTTGGGCTCTTGACTTCAGTGGATGGCAGCCTTCACTTTAAAGACAACAAAGAGGCCCTGAATTGGGAGACAGGAGGGTCTGGTTCCATGATGTTTGGGGAGGCAAATTCTAGCAAAGATATAGCCACATGGATTGGAAAAGCAAAACTGAATAGTTGGAAAGCCTAAAAGAGACAGGGGTGGAATGGTACCATTGACTGGAAGACTGACCAGGAAGCCCAGCGGTCAGCCCCTACGTGAAGGAGCGGTCCTCCAGGCCAGAAGAAAACCAAGAAAAAAGTGGAGCACAGGAACAAAAGGCAGAGGTTTTAAGGACTAACTCAAGATTATGCACCTGGCTGTTGTCATCAGATGGAGTTGACCCAAGGACTGACTACCTCTCTCTAACTTGAAGAAGTGTGATGGGGATGCACCCCAGGCACAGCAGGCTCTTTGGGAGACCCGCAAACACCTACCCCTCTAGCCATTCAGTTGTCCTTAAGACTTCTTTCTCATCCCTTAGACTTTTTGGGGAACACTGTTTCTATTTTAGAAATTAGAATATTAACATTCTAGAATATTTAGAAATGTTTGTAAAAACAGACATCGTAATACTCCCTTACCTAAAAATACCTTCCCCAACTCTGCTTATAATTCCACCATTAGATAGTCATGATCTGGGATGGCAATTATTCCCTTAAAATGAATGCTGAAGAGCCTCCCTAGAGGCGCAAGGGGTTAAGCACCGCACTATGAAGCAATCCTCAGCCTCTGCAGCAGGAGTTCCATCCCCAGCCCGCCAGGGAGCATCCCACTTGGTGAAGCAGACCTCTCCTGTCTCGCCTGCTGCTCCCCTCAGCAGTGTATTTCACTCAGTCTGCCTGTGTTCTGTTCCCCACTCTGTCTCTGGTGAATCCTCTCATCCCCTGGATCTCTGGCCTGTACCCCAGCTCTTGTATGCATAAATAAATAAATCTTTAAAAAATAAAATAAAATAAAATGAATGCAGAAAATCTAGAAAAAGAAATTAATTAATGGTTGCCCAGACCAGAGAGGAGTTGGAATGGGGAGTGATGTCAGATGGGTATCAGATTTCTTTGTGGGGTCATGAAAATGTACTACAATGAATTATGGAATTATGGTGATGATTGCACAACTCAATAGATTACTAAAAACCACTGAATTGCACACTTTAACCCAACAGGGTCAACTTTAAGACAAAATAAATATATCTAAATAAAGTGGCTAAAAAATAAGCTCAGATACCCCTGGGGAATTAAGGATTTATGTCAGAACTGTCAATTACCAGGTCTGTGTGGATCAGTTTAATCAGCACTAGTTTAATCCCCACTCGTGTCTTCTAAGGTTTGGGCACTAAGTGAAAGGGTGTTGAGAAATAGTGATGAATTAGGGAGGTGAGAACATTTGGAACCAATGAGCATTTGTGTAGGCAAATGGAACCCAAACAGGACAGGGTTGCCTAGAAGTGGAGCAGGTAGGACAAAGGTAGGAACGAAAGCCAGGGCCTCCCTGGTGGCACAAGGGGTTAAGCACAGCATTGTGAAGCTATCCTCAGCCTCTGCAACATGAATTTGATCCCTGGCCTGCCCACCAGGCGCAGCAGACCTCTCCTGTCTCACCTACTGCTCCACTCAGCAGTGTATTTCAGTCACCCTGCTTGTTCTGTTCCCTGCTCTGTCTCTGGTGAATCCTCTCACCTGCACCCCCACCCCCCACCTCTGTCCTGTACCCCAGTTCTTGTATGCATAAATAAATCTTAAAAAAAAAAAAAGAAATGCAAGCCAGTTGTGGGCCTACCTGGTGTGGTGCATAGGTTAAAGTCACAGTGGTATCAAACTATCACCAGCCACTGCAGCATGAGTTCAATCCCAGCCAGGGAGCTACCCGCATGGCACAGCAGAACTCTCCTGTCTCGCCCACTGCTCCCCTCAGCAGTGTGTTTCAGGAGTCTGCCTGTTCTGCTCCCCGCTCCGTCTCTGGTGACCCCTCTCATCCTCCCCCCACCCCAGCACTTATATGCATAAATAAATAAAAAATAAATCTTTAAAAGGGAAAAAAAAAGAAATGAAAGCTTGTTAGGAATTGGGATCAAAAATGAACTTTGCCCTCTGCAGTTTTGCCCCGGAGAGCCCTACCCTGTAATGAGGTCTTCAAAAGAAGTTAAGGAACTGTAAGAACCCAAGATTTTCTCTAGGGCGAAAGAATTTTTAAGTTCTTCTTGGTCACATCATCAGGTAGAAATAATGATGACAAAGTTTGTCAACCTCCCCTGGATATTTGCCTTTTGAGAGCAAACCTCACACTTCATACTAGATGACTATTTTTCCCGCAAGGAACTAACTTCGTATTGTCTCCAAATCAGAGGGCAGGTAACAGGTTGGGGCATTGGGCATCTTGAGGGTCAATTGGTCATTGCTGGAGACTAAACCAGCCTGCACTCCAACCCATCCCCTCCAGGAGCTCTGACAAGGAATCAAGGACATCAGCTCTCTTATTCTAGAACTCTGGTTTCCTTGGCTTGAAAAGCAAACATCTTTGATTTTATATTTGCTATTGTCCAACTAGGGAACTGGACCCCGGTTGTGTCAAGACCCTACACTCCCCTCCAAATCTTTAGTCCCCAGAGAACAGGAAATACACAAAGCACTCAGGTTGTAGCTGAGGTTGAAAGGGCTGATAACAGCATGATCTGCCACTCTCCCAGGTGTTGACATTTGCATTTTAAAGGAGGCAGTTCATGCCTTCAGCTATAGGGGTGACTAATAGGTTCTTTCATTGCTACTGAGGTAGGTGGGAGTTGCTTTATGGCCCAAAGCCTTTCAATGCCCACTAGTCACAACACAGGATTGCACCTGCTTGGTTGCTGCCAGCCCTTTGGACACTAATTCACACAGTCCTTGCTTTTTACCTTAGTTCTAATCCTCGATTTTGCTTTCCTTCTTGTACCTTCTCCTGAATCCTTTTTTTCCTAAAAATCTGGGAATACCCTGTGAGTCATTTATTCTTTCAACACACATAAACTGATTACCCATTTCAAGCAGAAAACTATGTTGGGTACAGTTGAGTGGGGTGCTGGGGGGATATACAAAGAAGTATACAGCAAGATGCCACCCCTAAGTCAGAGATGAGGAAATCACCAAAAGAGCTTAGAGGACAGCACTGTGTCTGCAGAGATGGGCTGCGCAGCTTATGCTGAGTCTTGAACATGCCAAACAAGAGGCTGTGCATTTATAGGAGAAAAACAGTCCTAGAGACTGGGTGGAGTAAGAGAGAGAAGTGACTGTGACTATGTACAGGAACTGGATATACAAGGCTGGATGGACTTATAATGATTTAGGTCATTCCTCTAATTGGAAACGACCAAATAACGTATGGTCTTATTTAAACAAAACGTCTAAAAGAGGCAAATCTATTCAAACAGAAAATGAATGAGTAGTTGTGTGGAGCTGGGGAGGAGGGGGAAAGATGGGAAGTAAACGGGATGATGGAAACTGATCTAAGATTGTGGTAATGGTGCCACAACTTTATAAATATAGTAAAGATGATCAAATTTCACACTTTAACATTATTTCACACTTTAACACCATAAGACAAACTATATGGTACATACGTTATATTTCTTTTTTTTTTTTTAAAGATTTATTTATTTATTTATACAAGCACTGGGTACAGTCAGAAGCGCGGAAGGGTAAGAAGATTCACCAGAGCCAGAGCGGGGAACAGAACAGGCAGACTGATGAAGTACACTGCTGAGGGGAGCAGCGGGTGGCAGGAGAGGTCTGCGCGCTATGTGGGACCCTCGCCCGGAGGCTGAGGATTGAACCAGCGCTGCAGGGGCTGCGGGCAGCTTCACAGCCCAGCGCTCAACCGCTGCTCCACTGGGGAGGCCCCATACATTATATTTCAATAAAAGTGGTAAACATGGGGAAGAATAGGGTCCAAAAAGACTATATCTTCAGTAGCCCTGCTTCACAGTTAGAGACAGAATATTCTAGTTTTAGTTCTTTGTCTTTTCCTGCATAAAGACTCATGTTAAGGTAAATTTTCAAGGTCCCTCCGCGTGTGTGTGTGTGTGTGTGTGTGTGTGTATCTTTAGTTAAGAAACCACATAATGATCAAAGTTATTAAATAAACTCATATTAATCTCAAAGCATTTACACATTTTAGGAAAATGGTTCCGTATTTGCACAGGAAGCATGTTTATTATGCCTTCAGACAGGGCTTAGTGGCCCCCTTTCAAGATCTCCTTGGTCCTTTGGCATCCTCAGCTCACAGGTTTGGAGTCCAGGTTCATGCTCTCCCTAGGTGGGTTTGATTCAGCTTCTGGGTGAGTCAAATGCTAATGGGTGGGGGCCCATTAGCAGAAAGTGTGATACAATCTCTACCCAGGATATTTCTGCCTCTTCAACTGCTCAGCCAAAATGGCGCCTTCTCCTCCCAAACCAATAGACTTTGCTGAGCGCAGATCAGCACAGAAGATAGCCGGAGCCATGCTGGTTGGCAGACACTCATCTCTAGCAAATGTAATTAAAGGCAGCAGCAAGTAAGTGCCTATTAATTTTTCATTAGAAAAGTCAAAGGCAACCTTCTTGGAAGGCAGCATTATTGAACTTCAGATTTGGTAGTTAAAGACAGACTTTCTCCACCATGTGCACACCCCTTCTGTGAGTACACGCACACACACACATGCACACAGTGAGGTCACATCTCCTTATTAGGAGAGAGTCAGACAAGCAGCTCATATTCTTCAGAGGTCATTTTGTCCCATCCCCTATCTCAAATTATCCCAGTGGCAATCGGCACACGTAACTGACTACATATCTGGACCTTATACAATTTACTGATGTCTCCCCCAAACTGTTTAATGTTTTTTTAGTTGGAACCTTATTTTAGATGCCTGTGGGGAGATTACTACTCATCATGCACTATAGTAAATCCTTCCGAAAAGAAAACACAGTGCTTACTCTGTTTGTTTTGTAAGCCTGGGGCAGGACTGTGAGGTAAGAAGCAGAGGAGCTTGTCTGGGGCCTATCTGCCCCTAACAGCTGACTCTATTGGGGGGCAGGGCTGATTCATCTGGTGTGTTAGCTCATCTCCTCCCTTTTCTTCTCGTGCCTCCTTTCTAAGGTGTCCCAGGCTACGCAGAGAAGGACTGAGGAGAAGAGAGCTGTTTTTAGTCAGAATTCCAGAAGGTTCTACACCAGCTCTACCACTTTCCAATTGTGTGATGTCCAACAAGGCATTTCACCTCTCTGAACCTCAGTCCCAGCAAGGACTGAGGTTCCCCTAATAATGTTCCCCTAATCCCGCTGATGACTTCTGATGAGGCTCAGGACAATGATATAAAAGTCCTTTTCAAATTATTTACCTTCACACAAAACGGAAGCTCTTAATTCTTAGTAACAGTGAATTAATAAATTTGTTCTTAGTAAATCCAGATTTTCACTGAAGAAGTTAGCATGGGACAAGGTACATCTCCGGGTCTTGACCCTTGCATACATCTGTGGATGACTGTGATAAATATTTCTATGTCTGTGCTGAGTGTACCAGCTCCTCAGTAGTCTGTGGGATCTGCTCTTTCATCTTTGCTGTGTTCAAAGCAGAGCCCCCAGGGCCATGGAGATGAGGTCTCTGTTCTCAAAGACTTTGCCTCTTTTGGGATTCTGACAGACTGCAGTCAGTCTGCCAGGCAGACTGGAGAGCTGCTCTCCCTCCACACCCTCCCGCAGACGTGGGCGGTGATTAGAGTGGCCGAACCCAGCCTGAGTGGGAGTGAATGCTGTTTCTCTTCCCAGTGGCGGCTCTGCTTGGCCGTGGAATGGACTCACCCAGTCTCCGCATTTGAATCTGTGATCAGGGATAGCAGGCCAAGCTATGCTAGAGAGCATGCTGGGGCTGGCTGACCTTGCCTACACGGAGATAATCTCTCTCCCTGGCAACAAGCAGGGGCACTAGGGGAGTGTGACAGATTGTGAAATCCTGGGACTGGGCTTTCTAGAATTACTTAAAAAGAGAAAATAGTAACAATACCTTGCATTTGTATATTGCTTTTAAAAAGAAAGAAAGCAGACTTAATAAACTATTCAAGGAGAAGGGAGCTTTGGAATTGTCTGGTAGAAAGAAACCAGGTGGGTAAAAAATGTATTGTCTTATTTTTATCCACTCAATCACAATGAGAGTGTTGGGAGAAATCCTTTTTTCTCCCCCCACCCCCTCTCCTGATGGAGACGCAGAAGAAGAGAGAAGCGAAGTGACTTGCTGGCTATCACACACCATTTAACCTAACTTTCTTGACCTTTTTTTGTCAACCCTGAGCAAACAGAGATGAAGTTAAATGACCTAACAGTTTCCTTTGTCTGCTGAGATCTGCCATGTAGACAGCTCTTCCTGAGTCAGCCTTTGTACTTGGTGCTCTGAGGCATTCAGGAATATCCCACAACCTACAGGTTTAAAAGCAATAGAGAAGCACAGAAGTGGGCCTCCCTTGTGGTGCAAGGGGTTAAGACAACCTTTGAAGCTATCCACAGCCACTGCAGCACGAGTCTGATCCCTGGCTGGAGAGTGACCCACATGGTGCAGCAGACCTCTCCTGCCTCGCCCGCTGCTCCCCTCAGCAGTGTATTTCAGTCAGTCTGCCTGTTCTGTTCCCCACTCTGTCTCTGGTGAATCCTCTCACCCCTGCATTTCTGGCCTGTACCCCAGTCCTTGTATGCATAAATAAATAAATCTTAAAAAAAAAAAGTACAGAAGTAAAGTACTTTGCATCCTCTTGCAAATTACCTGTCTGAGGTGAGGTCACTAACCTTTAAGCAAGGCAGGACCAGACTCAAAGACAGGAAGGGGGCAGGGGTGCTATTTCTGTTGCCTCAGGTCTCTGAGTTAGATTTAAGAGGTCTGCAAACACTGGTCAGAGTTTTGTTGAAGTATGGTCACAGTTATTTATTTATTGCCTCAGCCTGCTTTTTTTTTTTTTTTTAAGATTTATTTATTTATACAAGAGCCGGGGTACAGTCCAGAAGCCAGGGAGGGTGAGAGAATTCACCCGAGACAGAGCAGGGAGCAGAACAGTCAAGGACTGAAATACACTGCTGAGGGGAGCAGCAGGAGAGTCAGGAGAGGTCTGCCACGACCTGTGGGAATCTCCCTGCTGGCCGGGAATTGAACCCACACTGCAGAGGCTGCAGACAGCTTCACAGCGCTGTGCTCAACTCGCTGCACCACCAGGGAAGTCCAACTCCCAGCCTGCTTTTGCACATGACAGAGTTGAATAGTTATGACAGTTAAATGGCCCACAAGCCTAAAATCTTTACAATCTGGTCTTCTAAGAAATGTTTTCTGTCTCACATCATACACATCCAAAAATTAACTCAAAATTTACCTAAGTGTAAAACAAAACTATAAGTAGAGTAGACAGTTAAATTGTGAACTTGGGTTAAATTGGACTTCATCAACAGTAAGAATTGCTCTTCAAAAGAATTGTTAAATGAATGAAAAGACAAGCAAAAGACTGGAGAAATTATTTGTAGTTCACATCTTTGATTGATGATTTGTATGCACTATCTATAAAGAACACTTTATAATGAGAAAATAACTCAATAAAAATGGGGAAAAGATCTGAATGGCAAGTTCACTAAAAATGGATGAAGATACACAGATAAGGACAAAAAAGTTGTTCAATGTCATTAGCTATTAGGGAAACACAAATTAAAACCATAACGAGATACTACTATATACCTAACAGAATGGCTAAAATTAAAGTGTGTTTGTTGAACATACCAAGTGTTGAAAAGGACAGGGAGCAACTGGAACTCTTTCTCTTATAGTGCTTGTGGGAATGTGAAAAAGTACAACCACTTTGAGAAACAGTATGGCAGTGTCTTAGAAAGGTAAGCATGTATATACCATATAATCCATTCATTTCACGCCTAATTATTTACCCAAGAAAAATGAAAACATGTAAGTATATATTTACACAAAGACCTGTTCATTAACATTTATAACAGCTTTATTCATAACTAGAACCAATCCAAATATAATCAACAAATGAATATACAAATTGTACTATACCCATGCAATGAAATACTACTCAGCAGCAAAAAATACTACTCAGCATCATTTAAATGATGTGAGTAAACCTCAAAATGATTGTAATAATTATCCTGAATGGGAAAAGTCACACAAGAAATAGTACATACTGTATGAGCCCATTAGAAAAAAAATCTAGAAAATGTAAATTAATTTATGGTGACATAAAATAGATCAGTGGTTACCTAATATTGGCAGGGGGGCCCTGAGAGAGCAAGAGAAATTGATTGCAAAGGGAAACTTCCTGGGGGTGGGGGTGATGGTGACAGATAGTTATTGCCTTGGTTGTGGTGATGGTTGTGTGTGTATATCAAAACTACCACATTGTACATTTTAAATATATGCAGTGTATTGTATGCCAGTATGCCTCAATAAAGCTACATTTTTTAAAATTTTTTTTAATTAATAATAAATTTTATTTTTATATTCCCCATACAATTTCAACCCCCCCATTCTGACCCCAGTCCCTCCCCGCCTGCCCCCCACCCCCCAAAAAGTGTCTCTGGTTCATAGTTTTTTGTTGATTTTGATTTTCACTTTCTTACAGTTATTCATTTTCCTGGTCCCTTATTTAAGTTTTCTAGATTCCTGCTATGAGTGAGACCATCCGGTATTTTTCTTTTTCTTTCTGGCTTATTTCGCTGAGCATGATCCCTTCTAGCACCATCCATGTTGCTGCAAATTGCATGTGTTTATCTTTTTTGAATGCTGAGTAATATTCCATGGTGTATATGTACCACATCTTCTTGATCCAGTCATCTATTTTTGGGCATCTGGGCTGTTTCCAAAGAATAAAGCTACATTTTTAGAAGGAAAAAAAGTCCTGAGGTTGTTATTTCTTTCTTTAAAAAAATCTGGGTGGGTTAAAGCAGCCAGCCCATTCCCCAAGCTTTGTTTTCCTTATTCTCACCACGATGGTCTATCTCAGTGTCCACTCTCCTCCAAAGTTTCCCTCCATCACAGGTGATCCTGGGTATTGAATTGTGTAGCGGTATTGAATTGTGTGAGATGGGCACCAGGAGCCTACCTCTTCATGTTAATAGGATCATTGTTACTGTTGAACCAATCTCATATTTCTAAGAGAGTCTATGCTTGCCTCTACCCTGTCATTGATCACTCTACTGGTGAGAGTTAATTGCAGAGAATGGAATCTATTTAACTAGTTGAAGCAGGAATGTATTAAAATATGCCGGAGACAAGTTCAAGGAGGAATTTGTCAGCCATTTCTGCATATGGGAATTACTTCAGAATGTGGGGAAGTCTCTGACTATAAAATGATCAAATCTACAGGGCCTTTTTAATGATGTCTTCCCCAACCACATCATAATTTCCCAAATCCTCCCCTTGTGAAATTGCTAGTAAAACTCAACTGAAACCAGGGCCCCCAGGATAAAAGAATGTTTCTAGGCCTGGAGTAGGAAAAGGACAAGCGGAACCTCGAATGCCTCACTGGGCTAGAAAGCAAAGATGCCCTCGAAAATTAGTGGGGACGTGTCAAGAGAAGACGGTCTTTGAATGACTAAAATCAAACAACAGATATGTTAACAAGGTCCCAAGCAGTGATTCCAGGCCCACTCCAGGAAGGCTGTGGTGTGCAGTAGACAGCTCCCAGGTAGGACCTGGATGTGGACCTAAGATACAGCATCAGCCTCCATGGGAAATCTTTGTGGAAGCCCCCAGAAAAGTATCCTGGTGGAAATCAGGAGGCCTGGGTTCTAGGCTGACTCTACTGCTATCTGGTATTATATCTGCCCCTGGGCAGATCTTTTCCTTTTCTGAGCCTTGATCCTGTGTGCTTAATAATGGGGAAAGAGTGAACCCTATGTATTTTCAGGCTAAAAGTTGCCAGTATTAGGGGTGAAGGCACCTACAGTAATTCTACTTTTATTGTTTTATGTTTGGGCAATGCTAATTCTCAGCTGACAATCTCAGGAGGGCAGAAAATAGCCACTCCTCTATTTCCTACATTTTCTAAATTTAGGAATTATTTAGGAATATTTCCTAAGTTTTTTAGGAATTATGAATATTTGCTAAATTATTTAGGAATAAATATTTCTTAAATCATTTAGGCACTAGGAATTTTCTAAATTCCTGAATTAATTTCTGACTCCCAGAAGCTGGGTGAAATGTTTACCCCTAAATATTCTCTCAGGCAGTATCTCCCTTTTGGGACACAGGGGACCACTAACAGCCACATTCATGTTCAGTGGTCCCCTGGATCCACTGGCTGCTGGTTCAGTGGCACTCCTTGGAAAGTTAATTGATAATCCCCTCTGCCTTTCTCTTTCTCATCCCACAGACCCTCTCTCTAGCTTGTCCTCCATTCTGGGAAAACCCTTTCTAGCCTAGGGGAATTCATTTTGTGTTTCCTTAAGATAAATTCAGTCTACGCCAGTGTTATGGGTTGAATTATGTCCCCCTCAAAGTTATGTTGGAACCCTAAGCCCCCTCAGAATGTGACCTTATTTGGAGAGTGAATTCTTTACAGAGATAATTGAGTTAAAATGAGGACATTTGGGTGGCCCCAATCCAAAATGACTGGTGTCCTTATTAGAGGAGGAAATTTGCATACAGACCAGCATGGAGGAAAAGACAGACAGAAGATGATCTTCTATAAGCCAAGGAGAGAGGTCTGGAACAAAAAGTCCCCTCAGAAGGAACCAACACTTGTTCTCATATCTGTAGCCTCCAGAACCACGAGACAATACATTTCTGTTGTTTAAGCCACTTCGATTCATGATGCTTTGTTTGCAGCTCTAGCAAATGGATACAGATTTGTTCTCCCTCTTTTATCTCCCTGGCAAACCTTTTAAGTTCTCCTAGATATTACTAGTTCTCACATCTGCTTGAATTGAAAAAGATAGGGAGGAAAACAAAAGTTAATATTTCATAATTTCATTCAGCTACACAAACAAGGTTTTATTTGAGCAGAGAATCAGAGACTGAAAACAGCTTAAAAATCACTGGGCTGACAAGTTGATGATTATTGTCATTGGGTGATGGGTCCATGGGGGTTCCCTGTACTCTCCCTACTTGTGTGTGCATTTGAAATTTTCCATGATAAATCATTAAAAAGGGAGAAAGAGATGTAAGCATCTCTTATATCTCTGGGACAAAGATGGCCTGCACTTCTACATCCAGAGTTCCATCACGGCATCCTCACCCCTGCTAGCCAGACTCTGCTGACATCATCAAGAGCCACCCCTAGGCTCCAACCCCCATTTCTGCCATAACCACCAGAGCTGGTGGCTGTCTTTACCTGGAAGTGTCCTTTCCCCAAGTAGCTGAGCAAAGCAAGAGCAGTGGCAGACCCTCCTGGTCCAGCACCCTGCAGGCCCATCAGCCCTGGCTGCCTGGCCGCCTGGCCACATACTGGGGACAGTTCCTCACTGAAATCAGCACCTCTATCCTCCCAGGACTATTTCCCTTGGATCCTATTATCACCATTAAATTCCCCAACTCTGCCCCTCTGCAGGGCAGCAGTCTTCCTGCCTGCCTGTGACCTGTACCATGCCGGGACTTCTCTTCACTGACCTCCCTCAGCAGAGGCAGCTCTCCTCAAGGCCGCCCGCCTGCCACCGTGCAGGCCTCTCTCAGCAAACCTGTCCCTTTTGGAGCAGCTCTTTCTGCCCGCTTGTGTCTATGCAAGTCCTTTATTCTTCTATCCCTGACCCTAATAAACCTGTTCTTTAAATATAAAAATAAAATAAAATAAAATAAAATAAAATACCAAATAACTACTCAAATATTATTAATGAGCTTTCAAATTATTTTTTGTGACCCAGCTAGGGCGGCACTTTCTCAGCATTCCCCTTCACCAAAAAGCCCTCTGACTCCCAAGGCTGGGTCAGGGTGGAAAAACCCAGAGAAACCGGATTAGTTATGGTTTTTAAATGATTTCAGATATTACTGATTTAGGTACTGTGGTCAAGTAGTCATTAAATGGTAGCTTAATAATAGTGCTGCGCTTCCTCATGTCCCATTTCAGGGGCCACCATTTCTTCCCTTTTAATTCACTTCTTCCTTTAGAGTCAACACCAATGTTGACATTTCCACAGAAAAAATGAGAAAAGGAAAATGAGGTTTTATGGGACTGATTTATTGAAATTTAAGTAAACTCTCCTTTTATTTTACAACTATGTTCTTCCTATTTTTTGGTCTTAAAATTTTCTTTCATGAACTGGTGGTATCAGTGTATCACAATAAATCAATCAGGGTTGCATTGCAGGTACAACAATCACTCCAGCTGTTTCCAGCAGAAAAAAATTTAATACAGGATACTCAAATATTATTCTAATTCATTGGAAGGGCTGGTGGAGTAGACACAGCTAGGCTTCTGGGGATGCTTCCCAATATGGTAGAACTGGCTCACCAAAGACAGGGCCATCTCTGTCAGAAATCAGGCATCTGGGGCTTTGGAAGCCACTGTCGAAATCTCCCAGCTCCAGGACCACATCACCTGTAACCCATCTGGCTCTCCCCACCAAAATGGGTGCCTCATGTCTGCCTCATGACACTCATAAAACTAGAGCTGTTACTGCCACCCCGGAAGAACCAAACTGCTTTATCCTTGAGCTATCCAGGAGATTCAGCGGTAGCAGCAAAAGCACACACTGGTCAAACTTGGCTCCCCAGTCTCATGCCAGCAAAGGGCAGGCCGTGCACAGACCTGGGGTGTAGGGCCTGCTCCAGGGGACATGGAGCTGCTTGGACCCAGCTGCAGTATCTGTCACAGATGGTACTTTGCTTTGTTTAAATGGGCAATTCCGTGGCTGAACTCCCACCCTTTGCCCACTAATGAAATTAAAAATCCTGGAATGGGGAGAATCAAACTCCAGTGTAGCCCCACCCAAGACAGAAATTAGACTCATACCCAAGAGTCCAAGAAACAGAAGCACTCCTCCTCACTTGTCATCGAGAAATACAAATTTAAATCGCAATTAAATCATGATGAAAATCATCACTACACACCCATTAGAATGACTAAAACAACAAAAAAAGCCACAACATCAAGTGTGTGCCAGCGTGTGGAGCAGAGAGCTCTCCTGTTCACTGCTGGTAGGGATGCATTACTAGCACCGATGCCTTGGGACAGTATATGGCAGTACCTGCTGAAATTGCAAGTAGATGATCTCTGACCTAGTAATTCTACCATAAATCCATCAAATAAAAATATGTACAGCACCACTATTTTTAAAAGACCCAAAGTGAAGATAACCCCAAGGTCCATCTACAGTTAAATGAAGAAATGAATTGGACTCTCTTCACACAGTGGAACACTACAGAACTATGAGAACCAACAAAGCACAATTTTATATAATCGCATGGGTGAATATCACAAACATTGTGTTGATCCAAAAATGACACAAAAGAGGGCAAATCACTTATTTCCTTTGAAATGAAGCCCAAAAGCAGGATCCTAGAAGGTAGCACAGTGGTTCTTCTTCCTGGGGGATAGCAGTGGAAGGGACATGATTCTGGGGTGTTTATTTCTTGATCTGGATGCCTGTTACACATGAGCTCACATTGTGAAAATTCATCTTCAGTACACTTATGATACAAACACTTTTAATGCATATATATTCAATAAAATTTACAAAGTAGATTAATGAATAAGGAAAAAATATATATGTATTCATATACATATATATAGTCATGTGTCCCTTAATAGAAACATATTCTGAAAAATGTATCGTTAGGTGATTCTGTCACCCTTCAAGCATCATAGAGGGTAATACACAAACCTAGATGGTAGAGCCTACGTACTGAGGCTATATGTAGATACCACCTTGTAAAGCTGTTAGTCATTGACTGAAACATTAAGCCATGCATGGCTGCACACAATGAAATATTACTCAGCTATAAAAAGGGAAGGAAAGGAATTTTGTCATTTGCAATGGCATGAATGGACCTTGAGGAATGAAATAAGTCAGACTGAGAAAGATAAATACCATATGATTTCACATGTACATGAAATTTAAAAACAAAACAAAGGTCATAGATACAGAGAATGGGTTGGTGGATGCCAGAGGAAGGGGCAGAGGGGGGTGGGGAAAATGGTGAAAATAGTCAAAAGGTACAAATTTCCAGTTATAAAATAAATAAGCCAAGGGATGGGGATGTCATGTGCAGCGTGACTACAATAATTAGTAATACTGTACTGCATGTTTGAAAGTTGTTAGAGAGTAAGTCGTGAAAGTTCTCATCACCAAAAATAATTTTGTAACTGTGTGGTGACAGATGTTAACTCCATATATTGGGGTGATGATTTCAGAATGTGTACAAATATCAAATCATTATGTTGTACACCTGAAACTAATATAATGATATATATTCAATTATACTTCAATTAAAGCAATTTTATATACTAGCTTCAGTATTTCATTTTGAAGTATAATAACCCTATTTCTCTCTCCTCACCTCAAATTATACCCCAATCTTAAAATATTACATATGTGTATAGCAGCACACACATTTATTGAAAAAAAATTAAAAACCTGACTATTTAGCTTACACTCATTCTCATTCTCTAAGAACCCTCCCACCCTGATGGTTAAATGCATGGAGCACCTACTGTGTGCCAACCACTGCACATTTTTGCACAGAGCCCCGCGGAGTCTCACGTCCTCTGTGCAAGGTGGTAGGTTACCTTGTGGATGGGATGTAGAGAAATGAGGCTGCCTGTACAAAGTCACCCAGCAGACAAGAGGTTGAGTCACGAGTCAAATCCAAGGCTATGTGCCCGTGGGATACCCCATTGCTTCTCCACCGGGCTGGGTCTCTTCCTGGTCTGCAGCCCGGCTGCACCTGTGTTCTTTTTTTTTTTCCCCCAACTTTTATTTTTTATTTATTTATTTTTAAATAATAAATTTTATTTTTATATTCCCCATACAATTGCAACCCCCCCATTCTGACCCGAATCCCTCCCCTCCCGCCCCCCCCCACCCCCCAAAAAGTGTCTCTGGTTCATAGTTTTTTGTTGATTTTGATTTTCACTTTCTTACAGTTATTCATTTTCCTGGTCCCTTATTTAAGTTTTCTAGATTCCTGCTATGAGTGAGACCATCCGCAGTATTTTTCTTTTTCTTTTTGGCTTATTTCACTGAGCATGATCCCTTCCAGCGCCATCCATGTTGCTGCAAATTGCATGTGTTTATCTTTTTTGAATGCTGAGTAATATTCCATGGTGTATATGGACCACATCTTCTTGATCCAGTCATCTATTTTTGGGCATTTGGGTTGTTTCCAAAGCTTAGCTATTGTAAACAGTGCTGCTATAAACATAGGGGTGCAGGTGTTCTTTGGAATTGATGTTTCTGTGTCCTTTGGGTAAATACCTAGGAGTGGAATTGCTGGATCATATGGAAGCTCTATGTTTAGTAGGTCCAGAAATCTCCACACAGCTCTCCATAGTGGTTGGACCAGTTTGCACTCCCACCAACAGTGCAGGAGAGTTCCTTTTTCTCCACACCCTCGCCAACATTTGTTGTTGCTAGTTTTTTTAATATGTGCCATTCTCACTGGTATAAGATGGTATCTCATGGTAGTTTTGATTTGCATTTCCCTGATGACAAGTGATGTTGAACATTTTTTCATATGCCTGTTGGCCATTTGCATTTCCTCTTCAGAGAAGTTTCTTTTTAGCTCTTCTGCCCATTTTTTGACTGGGTTATTTTCTTTGTTGTTGTTGAGTCTCATCAGCTCTTTGCAGATTTTTGTGATCAGTCCTTTATCATTAGTGTTGTTGCACCTGTGTTCTTTTGCCATGGTCCCTCGCAGCTTCCTCCCCTCTGCTCTGTTCCCTGAGTTCTACCACAGAAATGCTGAGCAGCTGCCACGGTAGAGGGCGACATGTTGTTTCTTGATGACAAGCCTCGGGGAGCCACAAACAGTTACTATCACCACAGGCAGGTGGTCCAGCATTCTGGAATTTGTCCTTGCCCTTTTGCCAGCATCTCCAGGCAATGTTTGGGGGATCTGCCAAGCCAGGGTCCTCAGAAATGAGGCTGGAAGTTTCATACCCAGACCAGTTCCATCTGGGGAGAATAGGCTAAGAGCAGCAGGGGCCAGAGTCCCAGGACACTGACTTCTAGAGGACATTCTTGATGCCCTCAGTTAGCCCTCTCATGGCTCTGTATGCCATGGATGATGTGCCCACAGGCAGCATGGCTCCTTCTTGCCCATTCCCATATAGACCCTGTTAGTCAGTGCTTGGCATCTCCACAGTGGGAAGGAAGTGCCAGTAGAGAGCTAGGTGCTCATTGGGGGGCCCATGAGATCAAGAGATATCCAGTGTCCCTGCCTACAAGCAGCTATTTGCCTGTCACTGTTTGGATCTCTTTATAGGCATTTTCTCATGAAGTCTTAAAAGACCTCTTTGAGGTAGGGTCTATTACGATTCCCATCTTACAGGTGAGGAAACTGAGGCTCAGAAGTTTAAGCAACTTGTGTGGTAGGCAGCCTATAAGATGGCCCACTCTCCCCTCCCTTTTGTATTTGTGCTCCTTGTAGAATCTTCTACCATTTCAGTGTGGGCTGGTCTTACTCTCTGGCTTCTAATAAACACAATAGCGCAGAAGTCATAGAACGTTGATTCTGAGATCAGGTTATATAAAGACTGTGGCATCTGCCTTGGTCACTCCCTCTTGGATCACTCACCTGGAGGAAGCTGGTCGCGGAGGCAATCCTGGGGATGGATCCATGAGAGGAAACCTGGAAGCAGCTCCTGCCTCACTAGAGACTAAAGCCTTGGATGACATCACAACAACCACGTCATGAGAGCCCTGAGCCAGAACAGCCCAGGAGAAGCTCTCACATTCCTGCTCCACAGAACTGTGAGGTAATGTCTGTTGTTGTTGGAAAACAGAGAGCTAATACCCGTGTCCTTACTCACACAAGCTCTTTGTGACAGCACTGCAACTTGAACCCAGATATGTATGTGTGTGTGTGTGTGTGTGTGTGTGTGTGTGTGTGACTTCACATAGTGCACTCCCTATATTATTTACTTGGAATCTTAGAAGGGACATGAGCAATGCTGGACTGAATTGAGACTATCTGGAATTGATGATGGGGCTGATAAACATTAAACATTCTGCGCTTCAGTTTCCTCATATATAAAATGAGTATAATAACACTCCATTTTGCCTCCCTGGTGGCGCAGCGGTTGAGCACTGGGTTGCGAAGCTGCCCGCAGCCTCTGCAGTGCCGGTTCGATCCCCGGCTGCTCCCCGGCCACCGGAGGAGGGTCCCACATGGCGCGCAGACCTCTCCTGCCGCCCGATGCTCCCCTCAGCAGTGTACTTCGGTCCTTCTGCCTGCTCTGCTCCCCGCTCTGGCTCTGGTGAATTCTCTCACCCTCCCGCGCTTCTGACTGTACCCAGTGCATGTATAAACAAAACAAACAAGCAAGCAAACAAATAAATAAATAAAACATGCCTCTATAAAAAAAATAACACTCCATTTTGTAGAATTGTAAAGATAAAAGAGTTCAAACACATGAAGCTCTTAGGAAGGAGTGAACACTCCATCAGCGTTAACCACTATTAGTGTTAGAGGAAATTATGCATGCAAATTTTAGGTGAAATAATATTTGGCTCAATCTAAGTTCATCTGAAAATCAGTGCAAAATAGAGATTACAATATTATCATTCCTTATTGTCAGGAGTAGGTGAACAGAATCAGTTTGGCAACACACTAGAAGCTTAATGGCTTCCTTGGTGTGATTATATTGACCAAGGCTCTAAGGACGATGGTAACCCACCCAAGTGCAGTTCCATTTCAGCCCTGACACTCCACAGCTCCCTTCTCTGCAGCCTGGGAGTACTCTGGAGGTGGAGGGCTGGGTGCGGGCATGTGGTTGAGCGTGTGGGAAATGTGAGAAGAGACCTCGCTTCCTCCTTGGTCCTTGGGAATGTGCTCCCTCAGAACACTGAGCTCACTGCTAATAGGACTCAATGCTCCAATTAGGGGATTATGTTAGTGATCCCAAGAAGGAAATGGTTCCATGAAAATCCCCAGGTCCCTGGGGCTGAGAGGCTTAATGAATCCCAGCACAAAAGATGCCACTATTTCTCGTTCCAGGAGAATCTTTCTTGAAATCGCATGGTTTGTGCTCAAAATGCACTCCAAAAGAAATAAGTAGATAACACCAAAAAAATGGGCCTTGCTCTGCAGCCCAATGGGGAAATGTGATCACCATCTTTGTTCAAAGATTTGGAGATTTGTGAAACATGTTTGTGTAACTTGCTCTGCCAATCTCTTGTTGAGGTTTTTGGGCATGTTGAAGTGTTAGATATCATACGGGAGAACACACAAAACACGGAGCCCCCAAGGATACTGGAGCACTGCAGAACTCTCCACATGCTGCTGCTTCCTCTGCGCTCAGGCGATGTTGGCTGTGAACCTCAAGACAGGGAAGACTTTGGTAGTGGTGCCGGCTGGGGCAAATCACTCCCCTTCTGTGGATTTTCTCATCCGCAACGTGTCAGGTTTGAATCCCAAATTAGGTTCCTTGGTGTTCCTGCAGGTACCCTGGAGGGGGTCCCGAGCCTTATATCCGTCAAAGCTGCTCCCTGATTGTCGGCCTCACATTTTAGGCTCCAGATTCTTACCTTTTTGGAAAAAGGATTTTCCTGCTTAGGAAAAAACCTTAAAAGCTACTTTCTTAGACTATCTTTAAACTCCTGTCTGGTTCTCATATTGGTAGAGCCTTCCTTCAGGAGGAGAGAGAAAAGGGGATACAAATGGCATCAGAAACACAGACGTCAGATTCAAAACAGAGCTTCCCTAAGGGCAGAGAGAAAACCTGGAGATCCCAAGGCCCGGGGAGGGAGAGGTGGAAACTTTCACTTGCAGGGATCTTTGAGAAGAGCAGAATCACTTTGGCGCAGGGAAAAGCTCTCACCCAGGGCTGGGGGTAGCTGCGATGATCTGAGGGCAGGAGGATGCCACAGTCCTGCGAAATTCCTATGTGGGCCGAGCAATTCCTGGATGGGGAAAGGCCCGCAAACCACAAGGCAAATTTTCCATATTCTGTCTTGAGCATCTTCCTCCCGGCTTTGCAACCTGAGTCATGCATCTAACAAACAGCCATGAATGTCCATTACTGTGAACTCAGCACAGTGCTGGAGATACAGACATGGATAAGAAGATCCTGCCATCTAGGAGCTTATATTCTAAGAGAGCAACACAGTAGCCGACCTACAAACTGCAGTCACATAGTAGCACCTGCATTATAGTTTTGAATAGCAACACCTGTATTACAGTTTGAAGGAGAAATATAGAGCATCAAGGATAACTGCAGGGATGGGAATCCAGAGGTACTGGAGTAGGCATCCTTCAGAAGTGATGTTTGGGAGACAATCTGAAAGAAAAAACTGAAAAGAGGGAGAAAATCTGAGAGGTGAGAATTAACCAGGTGCTGAGAGAAAGATCCTGGTGGCAAGACAAGAGTCCTATCGGGTGGAGAAAGCCCCTGGGATGTCCCTTCCCTTGCTACCAGTACTTGATGACTCGGGTTGACCTCAGGTTGAGTCATTGCCAAGTTCTGCATTGATGAATTCGCTCCTTTGGTTGTCTCAATACCTGGCTTAGCCCCTCCACCTGTCTTCCAGTTCATGCTTCTCAAAGCTGAGTATGCATCAGAATCACCTGATGGTTGTGAAAATGCTGGTTCTTGGGCCCTCCAGCCCCAGAAACCCTGATTCAGTGTGGGTGAGGCAGATGCCACCCACTCCAAACGACACTTGAGAAGCCATCTCTGGAGAGCAGAGCAGCCCCCCATCATAAGGGTGGGGGCATGTGGGGGTTTGGTGGGGGGTGTGGGGCACCATTGTGGGCTCACTTGCACTGAGGTTACTTGTGAGGAAGGCTGAGGAAGAGCAGCCAGTGTGGCCCTTGGGAGACATGGTAGGGAGAGCTCCTCCATTGACATGTGATTTTTTTCCTTCTTTTTCTCTGAGGAGTGAGGAGGCCTCTGGAAGCTGCGTTCTCTGGTTCAGGTTTCTGACGGAGGCATCTGGTGTGGTGGGAAGGGCACTGACTTTGACTTTGGAGTGAGACTTGTTAGGACTATCATTTGCTCATCTAGTGAGCAAAATTATCTAACCTCTCTAACATTAGCTTCCCTGAAGTGGGATGGAAACTCTGCTTCTCCCAGGGTATATGAAAGTCCTGATACAAAGTAACTGTTCAAGGAAAGGTTGTTCTTTCCTTAACTAAATGTTTGCCAGAGTTAGGCCAGTGTCCCTTTGGGGAAGTTGCCCAGCCTGGTATTTCTTCCCCCGTCTTCCCAGTATGGACCTCAGACAGGGTCTGCACAGCCCTTGGTCAGCAGAGAAAGCGTCTCACCTTCCCCAGGGAGCTGGGGAAAAAGCCGGCAGTTCTCAGGGGAGGTAGCATCCTAGCCTCGGGTTCTTAGCTCCGCTGCAGGAAGGATGAAGGAGTTGCCCAGCCAGGGCTCAGGGCCTCACACCCCAGTATTTCTGTTTGCCTTTCATGAGCCCTCAGATGTAGCCCTGTTGACTATGAAGGGTCCCAACAGGTGGCATGGCGACAGAGGTGGAGCCGGTCAACTTTGCAGACATCTTTTCTAGCTGGAACAATGTCAAGTTGAAGAAGGAGCCAAAAGGAAGGATGCTGGGAGAAGATTGTCCCCAGGAGGGCCAGCTGATATTCAAGCTTAGATTGTGCGAGACACCCTAAGGTCCCTGGCCAGCTTGCTTTTTGATGTGCTGGTTCTCCCAAATAACTTTCCCCTTCAACTGAAAATGGAGTAGTTTCTACTGATTCCTTGCCCACCCTCAGCCCATGTCAGGCCTCCTAAAAGCCTGGAAGAGGGCCTCTCTGATGGCTAGGGATTAAAGACACAGTGCTATCAAGCTATCACCAGCCACTGCAGCAAGAGTTTGATCCCCAGCCAGGGAGATACTCACATGGTGCAGCAGACCTCTCCTGTCTCACCTGCTGCTCCCCTCAGCAGTGTATTTCAGTAGATCTGCCTGTTCTGCCCCACTCTCCGTCTCTGGTGAATACTTTCACCACCATACCCACCCCTGCACCTCTGGCCTACATCCCAGTTCTTTTATGCATAAATAAATAAATCTTTAAAAAAAAATAAAGGCCCGGAAGAAGGAAATTTACATATGGATGCCTGGTGGGCTCCACGAAGACCTGCTCACCTGTGCTGGGTCCGTGGGTCCATCCTCAGCACCCAGAACCGGTCTGACCAAAAGAGAGGCTCAGCAGTATTTGTAGCCATCAAGAGTAGGGGATGTATGGGCCTGGCTGGTGGCGCAGCAGTTGAGCACTGCGTTGCGGAGGCGGATCTCTCCTGCCGCATCTGCTGCTCCCCTCAGCAGTATATTTCGTCAGTCTGCCTGTTCTGCTCCCCACTCTGGCTCTGGTGGGTTCTCTCACCTTCCCGCGCTTCTGACTGTGTCCAGTGCTTGTATAAATAAATAAATAAAATCTTAAAAAAAAAAAAAAAAAAACGAGTAGGGGATATGGAGCAGGGCAAGGCCTGTTTCAAATCCTGGCTCTGAACTCATCAGCTGTGCGTCCTGGGCAAGCTCCCGCCTCATCAGAGCCTTGTTCTCTTCATCTGTGGAAAGGTGATGGCGTGACAGCACCTGCGTCAACAGCCCCTGGAAAAGCAAGCGAGACGGGGCTGAGTACCACATGAACACTGAGGCAGCCACGCGGAGCAGAGTCCTAGAAGGAACGGAGGGTGTGTCTGTTGTGTGGTGGCTGGAGTGGGTGGTGTGGCAAGGGTGGGTCAAGGTCACCTTCCTTGAAGGTGACTGACTGATGGGTTGCGGCTTAACCTCACTGAGGGGCAAGACCGAGGGAACCGTCACACAGCAGGAGAGGGGAAGAGGCTAGATGAGGGAAAGAACTTCCATGGTGAGAATGGACTGAAAGGTCTGGCGAGACCCCCACAGAAGTCTGCCTGGGGTCCACTGAGGATCTTGTCTGGCCCCGGAACTGTTAGGGCCACAACTTTGCTGCACATCTTGCTGGCTTTTCTCTCTGTGGTTTCCTGTCTCCTCCCAGCCTGGCTCTCTGACTGGAACCCGAGGAGTCCATCATTATTGCTGTGGTGCTTGACGCTGTGGAAAGCAGGAGCGGGAGAGAGCTGAGGAGAGAGAGAGAATCTGAGGATGCTGGGGCCTGTGGTGGGGGTGGAGGGTGAGAAACAGGGAGGCTGGAGGCTAAGGTGCTGGTTAAGGAAGGGGGGGCAGGATGGACCCCATTGGCGTGAACTCAGATGCCTAGCAAGGACTCTGAGGTCATCCTAGCCATAGCCCCACTGTGGAGCTAATGACCCCTCCCCCAGCCCAGGTAACTGAAGGGGACTGCGCCCATCTGAGGCTTTTGGAGATACCTGTGCAGTGTGCCTGTGAAGTGGGCATCGGCAGGGGTGTGGTGCTGCACAAGAGGGCATGAGACCCTCAGCCAGCAGGCAAGGGCTCCAGACAAGACAGTTCTTAACAACGGTGATGGCAGCAACCCAGTCCAGGGCGCCTGCTTCCGGCGTGGATGCTGGGCCAGGTGCCACTACCTTCTCCAACTGCCGGAGGGGAGCACTAGGACCTTTACATTTTGTTCTGTTTTGTTTTTGTTTTGGGGGTAGTAGAGACTTAGCTAACAGACTTCAGCAGTATAATTAAATGAAGCTAATAACAAAATTAATCTGCCACATAATTATAAATGTACTGTTATTATGCTACATGGCAATTAGCCATAAATAGTAAACAGGCCACAAAAACAAAGGTACTGGCATGCCTTTTGCAGAGGCGAGCCATGGCCCAGCGTGTCTGTCCTGTGAGCTCTCCAGGTGTGTCATGGGGCTGGACTGAGAGCTCACCTTCTGCCAGGTACCATTCAATCACTCAGTTGCTGATACTCCTTGTTGTACCTCAGTTGCCCCCAGTGCCCCAGGACCTTTCTGTCACACCCCCATCACCTCCAGGATCCACCCTTGTCCCCACCTAGCGAGGGATCCTCGGGTAGCACATTCAGATGCCCTTAATTTCTACTCTGACCTTCACGCTGCCTTCCTCCCTCAATGAATCAGCAAATATCAGTGCCCCACTGGGCAGCAGGCTCTGCCCCCAGTGCTGGAGACACAAAGGTGAAGGGAATCAGTCAAATTGTCAGGAGAAATGGAAACATTTGGGCTTATGATGATGAAATATTTTTGTTCTATGTTTTCTCTATACACATATTATTGCTCGTTACCAAGATATTTTTGTCTGACTCAAAAACAGTTTGTTTTTTTTAAAGAGATGAATAACCAGTCTCCATCTAGCTCATTCCAAAGCCCTGGGATAAGCTGGAGGATTCAACAGAGGCCGTAGAGGTAGCTGTGTGGGCAACAAGTTTTGTTTGTGTGAGGGGAAAGCTGGCCCAGCTCAGCTCCTGAGTCTCCGGGAGGTGTGGTGAGGACGAGCAAGGACAAGGACAGCGCCCAGCGCCCACATGGTCCTCATGCACTGTGAGGCAGGTGCCACTGTCACCCCCATTTATAGAGGAGGAAACCTGGTATAGTGGTTTCAATCAATGCTCCACCTTATCCACCCAAAAGAGATGTCCTCTTATAAGAGGTAGTGCTAACCCCTGGTACCTGTGAATATGGCCTTATTTGGAAATAAGTTCTTCAGATATAATTAAGATCTCATTTTAATGTCTTGAAATGTGATTATAGTCCCATCTCTAGGGAAGAGCCCTAAATCCAAGCGCTGGTGTTCTTATGGGAGACAATCAAGGGGAAGGTGAGAGAGAGGCCACGCGGGGAGGGAAGGCCACGCGAGGAGGGGAGAAGGCCACGTGAAGGCACAGGCAGAGACGAGTCATAGCCACAAGCCAAGGAAACCTGGAGCCACCAGAAGAAGAAGAGACAAGTAAGGATCCCTCCCTCCCCGACCTGAGAGCCTCCGGCAGGAGCGCAGCCTCCATGTAGATTGATTTCAGGCTGCAATAGGTAGGCTCTTCAATGATGTCTCCCTCTCTCCTCATACCTCCCAGGTCCTTTGGACCCACTTCCAGGAAGGCTACCTCCCTTGACTGGGGTGGCAATCAACTCATCCAGGGAACCTGATCCCTACCTTGCCACCCACTCTGGTGTATGCCCATCAGGAGCCTGCTTGGCTCCAAAGATGTAGTCACCATGTGAAGCATCCTTTAGGCCAACAGAACCCCCTAAATGGAGAGACTGGACTCCTGCTTGGCAGGGGGTGGGAGGCTGGGGGCTGGAGATAGGGTGAGTAGCCTGTGCTTTTTCTCTGGTCTATCCGGTCATGAAGAATGGGCGGCTCACTGGGCAGTCTTGTCAGGCCTGCAAGACCAGAGATCAGGGACACCTGGGCACAGACAGCCCAGCTTCCAGTGGGGCAGCCAGAGTCTGGTGGGGGGTGGGGAAGGGGTGCAGTTCTGTGGCTCCATTGTGCTCTTGCCCATGTATTCTGATCTCGCAGAAGGCAGGGGCGGAGGGAGGGCTTGTTTGCTTCTCCTGAAGGTCGTGTAGCAGGGAAGGGGCTTTGGTGCTCGCATCAGATACAGGAGAGCAGCAACCCAGGCCTGGGGAACTGAAGCATGAGAGAGGGGAGGTTTCGGGATGTTTGAGGGATTGCGATCCCACGGCTTTTCCCTGGGCCCCTGAAGACAAGGGAGCTACCACAGGGACATGCTGGTGTCCAGAGACCTAGCATCAGCATGGAAATTGTTTCTCATATGTGAAGAGCCCCACTTAGGGGCTCTGCGGGCCTGAGGGTTGTCAGATGCCAGGAAGGCAGAATGCAAGCCAATACGCCCTTTTCGTTGTTTATAGTCTTCATCAACCGGCCCCTGCCTGCCATGCCTTCCCGTCCCTGGCAACGGTACATCTGCGGGGTCTAACAACGTGGCTTCACTGAGTCGGGTTCTGGGGAATGTTCTTTGTGAGCGTGGGGCTGATGTCAGTCCCCGAAGGAAGCCATCCCGGGAGAGGGAGCAGGCTGCAGGTGCTGACGGAGCTGCCTCAGGCGCTCGGGTGCAATCCTTCTGTCTAGGGCTGAGCAGAATGACAGAAATGGGGGAGAGAGAGCGAGGACCTTGTCACCCTGCAGGCCCTAGAATGGGTTGCTTTATGTTTCTCTGACAACAAAGGAATGAGGACTTCATTGTTGGGTGCTTACTCTCTCTGTGATGGAGAGATTGACTTAAACACGAGAGGGGGTTTCTCACTGTGCTCACACTCAGACGCTTGCCTGTCCTGGGGTTGCCTGGGCTCAGGGGTGAGCAGTTTGGGAGCCAGGCCAGGTGGCTGCAGGTTTCAAAGGGCGAGAGTGAAGCGGGTATTCAGCACAGGGGACCCGATGGCCTGGGAGCTAAAGTAAAGGCGATATAATTAATGCTGGTTCTAGAACACCCTTGTGAGCTATATCTAGGCTCTGCCACTCACCTGCTGTTGGGCCAATCACTCAACCTTTCTGTGCCTTAGTTTCATCTCCTGTAAAATGGGCATCTAACAATACTTGCTTCCTAGACTTGCTGGAAGAAATACATAGGTTAATACATGTGAGAAGCACGGACAGGCCTGGGCACACACTCATCACTGAGCAGTCTTCCGTGGCTCTTCCCGGTCACCCTGGCATGGGGCTTCTGCAAAGCTGAGTCATCTGCCTTTGGGGGAGCTGCCTATGGGTTTCCATGTTCTTGGGCCCCCAGCAGCACTGTCATCAGTGGAATACCATCAGAAACACCAGAGGGTGGCGTTGCCTAAGGGCAGATAACACCCTGGGGAGACTTGGGGGTGCTAAGCATGGACCAAATGGCTTCTGCTCAAGGCCCTTTCTTTTACCCTAAAACTTCATAGCTGTTCTCTCGATGCAGGCTTTCTAAGGGACGGATGCTCAGCTTTTACGCCCGTACCTGTGGGTTTGATATTATACAAGTACCTGTCAGGCATACAATTTCTCCTCTCACTCCACTAAATAATGGGATATCAGAGGGCCTCCCCTGGTGGCGCAGCGGTTGAGCGCTGGGCTGCGAGGCTGCCCTCAGCCTCTGCAGCGCCGGTTTGTTCCCTGGCCGCCGGCGAGGGTCCCACAATAAATAAATAAATAAATAAATAAATAAATAAATAAATAAATAAATAAATAAATAAATAAAATAATGGGATATCAGAGCCAGAGAGTCCTGAAAGGGCCCAAAGATTACCCCTCATTGTTCAGAGGAGGACCTTGGGACCCAGGAGTGACAGGGAGGGACACAGTGGGGACACAGTGGGGTCTTGCATGTCTCAGTGTTCTTGCAGCCAATAGGAGGTAGGTGGTTCCATCACTCCTGGGCCTAGAGGGCATGGCTGCTGGGCCTTCTCAGCTGCTTTCCTTCAGACCCGTGAGGGCTGTAGCTGGAGGTTTGGACTGAATGCGCCTTCGGTCCTGAGTGCGCAGCGCATAGACTTCACAATTTGGAGGCAGGAGGGTCAAGCATGGTCATAGTCCTGGCTTTTCCCATGGGTCTGGCTTCCCAGGTTGAGCAGGGCCTGGGCCTCCCAAGTGTCCTTCAACCAGACCTAGGGAGCTTTGCCCTCAAGCACCAGTGTCACTGGCACCTCTGGGCCCCTCTCCGTAGTGGCCTGTGCCCTTGGACTAGTTGGCAGAGCCAAGAGACGGGAAGTGGCTGAGTTTCCTGATACCTCCGCTCTGCTTGCTGTTGAAATGAATTCAAGCCCCTATCACCATTTAATGGGCTGAGGAACCCTGTAAACTCTGGGTCTATTTGTCCCCATCTTATATGTGAAAGAGGCTCAGGGACATGGTAAGGGCAGAGTGGGGGGCTCAACTCGCACCTGATGCCCAAGCTCAGTGATGCTATCTTCACAGATGCTGGCAGGGGCCGGGGAGGTTGGAGCTAGACAAAAAAATAGGGCCACACATTCAATAATATAAGCTTCTAGAGAGGGTGTAGAGGAAAAGGGAGGTACACGTGAGAGCAGAGAGAGTAAGAAGTTGAAGGAGAAGGAGAAATTGCATCCCCTTTGTGAGCTGTCCCCACTTTGTGTCTGCCCTGTAGGTTCAGGCAGGGATACCTGTGCTATACATTCCTGTGCTATACCTGTGCGGTCCCCTGGTGCCCAGGCAGGGGGCTCAAATGAATGAGCAGCTTAATGGGGTAATCTGGAGAACCATGGGGCAGCATCCAGCCCTCCGCCCCTGTGTGCCTGAGGAATTGGAGCCTCAGGGTTCCAAAATCCCAGGCTTTTTTTTTTCCCCAAGAGAAGCAGAAGCAGGAAATTCTTTTTTAAAAAACATAGACTCTCTTAATTTAAGAATGTTAGTAGCCAGAACAACTTAGAATATCATTTTGGGGGGAGGGGAGGGAACAACATGCTCAAACCTCAGGCTGCCGGTGCAACCTCTACTGTACTGCACATTTCTGTGAGATCTCAGCACTAGACTGTGAGGTTCTCTAGGACTTCTAAAGGCCCAGGAGGAGCAGTGTTGGGGGTGGGAGTAAGGGGGTTGAGGATTGAGGGCACCGAGGCTGTGAGGAGGAAAGCATCCAGATATCCAGAAAGAAAGTGCACAGGCTAAGTAAGAGCAACACACTGTAACCAAATACACAAAAATCACATTCTGCCTCTGACAGCAGACCTCCATCTACCGACTCTAGGAGGCCAAAGCATTCCCCAGCCCTCAGTTCCAGGGGGACTGGGACAAAAGCGTATATGGGTGCAGGAAGGCTGAGCGGGGAAGGAAGGGAGGTTGCTTGGAGGCGGTGGGAAGCAGCTCAGCCTGGTTGCTGAGAAGTGAATCACATTTCCATGTGATGGGTGCAGTTCACACTTTGTAAGGGAACAGGGAGCAAGTGAGCCTGACTTTTCTAAATATACCAGTCAAGCCAACAGCCGCCTGGCTCCTAATCGAGAGTCCTGACAGGAGGCTGGGCGAGCCCTTGGCTGCGCTCAGGCGGTGCTCCTCTGACAGGGAGGGAGGGGCTGAAACCCAGAGCTGGGACTTCTAGAAGAAACCCTGACTTCTGTGCCTGGGTAAATCTGTAGGAATTCTAGGAAACCCTCAGAGGCCTGGGTTATGCTGTGCAGCCACTGGGCTTCCATGGCCAGGGGGACCCACTTGAGCCCTCGAGCAGCCTCCCTTCTTCTTGTTGACCCCAACCCTCTCCGGGCTGCCTGTCCCAGAGACTGTTCTGTCCTTCAAACTTCCAGGTATTCGCAGTATCTATGACACCCTTTCCAGAGCCTGGGTCGGTCTCCCAGGATTGTCCACACCTAAAATCACAGTGTGGGGGCTGAGGCTCTACCTTCCATGGTAGGAAGCTCAGGTCCCTGGAGGAGCGTCAAGTCCCCTAACTACACACCCAGAAGTGCCATGGGGCCCCGCTGCAGACTTGGGTAGGGAAGGGTCCTGTTCTGCCCCTGACCTGACTGACTGCGGCCCTTGCTCTCCAGCTCTGTGCAGGTGGAGGTAACAATACTAGTGACCTCCACCTCATGAATGTCTTGGTTTCCTTGTGGGCTAGAGGTTTGGGTAGAATGGGTGGGTGGACAGGTGGGTGGGGATAATGTTTCTGTGAAAGTCTCCCATGCAGCAGACAGGGCTGTTTATCTTCTACTTTAGACATGAAGTCAAGAAGCCCCAAGCTGTCAGCAGGCTGCGATCAGTGCCTGGAGCTTTCAGGGAGAGTTGGCCCATTGCTGAGAAGGGGCAGAGGTGATCAAAGCTATGTCGGTTTTAGCCTGTGGTCAGAGATGTCTCTGCATGTCGGTCCACACACCTCTGCATCCAGGCACTCAGGGCAGACCTGGGGCTGGGCCTCCTGGCCTGGGTGGCTGCATGTAAGTGGCCTGCAATGGTTTTTTGTAACCAGAACCTCAGCCGTCAGCAGCTTTGCTAATGAGTGCCTGAGGAAAAGGCTGAGTCCTGGGAACAGCGTTGCATTCAGGCACCTATGTTCAGACTAGAGGTCACCCTGCAGGGTGCCAGGAGTAGGGGTCCTCCTCAGACTTCAACTCCCATTGCACCCATGGGGCTTCTCTGGAAGATTGGTGCCAGCATGCCCAAGGGCACATTGAGGATTAAGTCTCCAGAACCAGCATCTGTTACCCATAAAAGGCTACCTGAGTGGTGTTCCCATGTGACAGTCATCCAACCAGCTTTGTCCCCACCCATGTCCCTGTGCTCCAAGGAACAGGGAGGCAGCATGGCGGAGGGAAATGATTTGGACTTTGGGGTCTGTGGGAGCCTGGTTCAAATCCTGTGTCTGCCTCTCCTCAGTGAGGCCAGGCCTGAGCACAGCAGCCAAAGCCACAGACCCAGTTTCTCCCAATACATTTCTTTTCACGTTTCCTGGTAAAATTCAGCAGTGTCTGAAACGGCCCTCTTGAATCATTTGCTTATCAGGCTCCTGTCAGTCTCCCAGACCTAGTAGGCTGCAACTGTGAAGATCTTTGCCTAAGGGCTTCTGATCCGCAGAGTTCTACCCTAATTCCTCTTCTCACGGCCAGTGTGGCTGCAGGAAGCACCTGCCTGGAGGCCTAGGCTTGCCTGTGCGCCTCCTAGATGCTCCCACATGGGCAGTGTTGCCAGAAACAAGGCAGGAGGCTCAGTTTGAGCTTCAGATAACAGGAGACTGTTTAGGCTGAGTACCTGTCGAGCGATACTGTGTTTGTTAATGCACAGGGCAGCGTGGGTTTCCCCTGCCGGTTCTAGCGCCGTCTTCTTACCTGTTCGTTTGTCAGGATTGTCAGGACTGAGGTCAGGACTCCCCAGGCTTCTGCACCACTGTATTCAAGCCTCGTCTTCCACCAGGGAGCACTCCCCTGGGGCTCAAGCCATAGCAACGGTGCTTTCTGTTGGCTGGTTCGCCCACATACTTTCATCAGGATGCAAGGGGGAGACTCGAGAACTCTGGACCAGGCTTGAGGATTGCTGGGCTCCCATCTACTCTCAAACCATACCATTATTTCTAATATCCTGCAGGCGAGCACCGCCGTTTCACAAGGACTGAAAAGCATACACTGCATTTCATTACAAGGCCATGAATGACTTTGTCCAAAGCCGTGCTAGCGGCGCGATGGGAAGAGCTGGGCTGCGGTGCGGTGGGGAGAGTGGGAGGTGTGAAGGAGGGCAGTGCCTGCCGCCAAGGCTTCCCGAGTCCAGGAGGGGGGGGGGTGGAAGAAGTGCCGCGCACAGGGTCAAGGCCAAATGGGGTGGAACTTGATGGGAAGAGCTGGCGGAGAGGAGGTGCAGAGAGGAGCAGCAGAGAGTGAGGTGGGGGGCCGGGGAAAGGAAACAGCTAGAGCACGAGAGGGATTCGTTTTGAATAGAGGGGCAGCCCGTCCGTTCCAAGGGGAGGGCAAGAGTGATGTGCCCAGTGTAGGCAAGTTCATAGCTTCAGTGACGGAAAGTTGGAGGAATTGCTGTCCACGGCCCTTCTCACTCTGGGGCATGGGAGGCGCTATCTTGGACTGGGAATGAGTCAGAGGCGTCAGGAAGATGGATGAAAGAGAATTGTGGGCAGCACGCCAGGGGGCAGCTCCAAGGGTGGAGGCACAGAGTAGTAGCTGGACTGGTCCCAGCTCGGGGCTTTGCCAGAAGGGTGCAGTGGGAGGGGAGGGGGGCAAGGAGATTGCTGAGAAGGGCGAGAAGGAAGGTAGAGTCTGGTAGAAGGGGGTTGATGGAAAAGCTTGGGGGGTCATGGCTAGGGGGCATCGGGGAAATGTGGGGTCACAGTAAGATGGCTGCCCTGGAGAGGGGACAGGGAGCCGGTCTCAGGTCTTTGTCTCACTGTGTGGCCTGGGCAAGTGAGGTGCCCTCCTGGGACCTGCGTTTCCTCTGCTCTGTTTCTCTGGCTCCAGAAGAGCTGCTTGGTGGGCTGACGTGGGAGGATGCAACCTGAGCATGGAAGGAGCTCTACGACCCTGTCAGGTAACAGGGACAGACAAAGCAGTTACCACCTGGCGACATTTGGGAGTTTGGCTCAAGGGCAGAAGGTGGTCTCCTGACCCAGGCCTCAAGGAGGACCCCGGCCTGAGTGAGTGAGAGCAGGCACTTGAGTCTCGTTGAGAAACTGGGTTGTGGCCCAAGGGCAGCAAAAGCTAGACTGAGGGCCTCCCTGGTGGCGCAGACGGTTGAGCGCCACACCGTGAAGCTGTCCGCAGCTTCTGCAGCGTGGGTTCAATCGCAGCCTGCCAGGAAGATTCCCACATGGGGCGGCAGACCTCTCCTGTCTCGCCCGCTGCTCCCCTCAGCAGTGTACTTCATGTGTTCCCTGCTCTGTCTCTGGTGAATCCTCTCGCCCTCCCATGCATCTGGCCTGTACCCCGATTTTTGTATAACTAGATCTTAAAAAAAAAAAATACAGTTTTTTTTTTTTTTATAAAAATAAGGCTGGACTGATTCCAGCTTGGGGTTTAAGCTTGTGCGGCATTATGGGGTCTGCCGGTCTCAGCTGCATCTTCTCAGATAGACAAGTTCACATCTACTGTGGACACCTTTTACATCCACCAGAAAGCAGCAAATGACAGACTCTCTTCAGAGCTGTTGACCCCTGGGTTCTCAACCTAATAATTCATTTGCCTATTTGATGATGGTTTATGAAAAAAAAAAAAAAAACAAAAAACCAAGGAAAATCTTTCCAGATCTCAAGCTAAGCCCTGTGTCTTGTTCTACCCATGGGATGGGTTAGCATCCCCTGGCCAGGAAAGCTTCCACTAAAAGCATTTCCCAAGTTGTATAAGGCGATGTTTCAAGAATAAAAGTCAAAAATAGGTTTGGAAAATCCCACCTTAGTATCATCTCTCTTGGAGATTCACAAACTGCTATCACATAAAAAAGAGCTGAAGAGTTAGCAGGAGAGAAAACTTTAATTTTGCCTCAACTTTTTAAAACCACAGAAGTCTTGCCCCACCTTGCCATTTCAGGGCGCATCACTCAGAACTCATCCTATGTATTTTGCGATTTTAAGCACCAATTAAACCACTCGCTATAGACTATTACTGTCTTAAGCCTGCTAAGGGGTGAGAATAATTCATGGCATGGACAGAAGCATTTTAAATCTGTGAGAAAACCCATAGTCCAAAAGTCAAGTTAACACACACCAACACAGTGTACTAGACATGCTGCAGACAGCATTCTCGGGACCAGACACAGCCTTATAAGGTGGCTTGACATTTTCTCATGGCCCAGGCCATCCTCCAAAAATATCCAGAGACAGAAGAGTGGGAACTGACCTCCCTGAATGTTTCAAATATTAACAAGCAGGCGCTCCATTAAACAGGAGCACTAACACCTGCTTCACGACCAGCTCCAAAAGCTCTAAAAAAACAAGCTGCTTTGCAGGCTCCCAGCCGGGGAGGGTGCTGCAGCTGGGAGCGACTAGATAGGGCCTCAAAGTCTGCATCCAAGCTGCTTTCTTTGCTCAAAAAAAGTGTTATTTCCTGTACTCCAGAATACGCTTTACAGTCTGTCTGCCTTTGCTTTATATGGACCATGAAGACCTATGGCTACTTTGCATTAGTGCGCCTTCCTGTCCCTCCAGCGTCCTTGGGCAAAGCTGTGTCAAAACTCCTTTGACACCCAAGCTCCAGATCGCTTGTGAGGTGCTGCCGCCTAGCGGGACAGCCCGGTTAAGACAACATGGAGGCAGAAATGACTTTTGGGCTTTTTGTAGCATCTGGATTGCATCCACAAAGGTCAAGGGTAGATGTGAAAGCACTGGTGTGGTAACAAGTCTATCTCTGGAATTACTGAACAGAAAACACAATTTCTAAACATAAAAAGATTTATGAAATGGGTACTGGGTATATAGCCTCTCACACATTTTATTTTTTGCCTGTCAAATGAGAGACTTTTAGTGTGGGTGAGTCGCCTTCTATGGGAAAAGACTATTTTTGGTAATGAGACCTTCCCCTATAACAGGAAGGGGTATCTCTAAATTTGGAAAAGAGAAAAAAATATTATTCTCTCGCATTTAAAAGAAAGTGCTGGTCAAAAAACCACAGCACTCTTCTAACTCTGGTTCTCAGATGCAGGCAGGGGAATGTTAATAGGTATGGCTATTTTTAGCAATAGTTGCTTAGAACAGTTTCTTCACCACTAAACAAATGACAATGAGCTGGTCTATTTGTAAGGCTGTGGGTTTTTGTTTTGTGTGTGCGTGTGTTTTTAGTATGAAGAATTGCAAAGCTAGTCTTCATTCTTGTTAAAAGGAATAGAACACAGCAGTATTTTTGGAATGCTGTGTGTAACAGCGGGTCTCTTAATTATACCAATGGTAATTCCTCAGGCTAGAGCTTATGTTAACATAGTACACATAATTGCCACAAAATATGACAATCACAAACTAGAAAGCCCTGCTTTCCCATTACCACCCAAGACTGTAAAGGTTGTGTTTTCTGAGTAGCCTCTACTATTAACTTTACCATCTGTTCCTTAATTTCCTTTGAAATAATTTTCTTTTCATAAACTTCTCAAACAGATTAGAACAGAGGTGGTTCTAACCACTATGCTGGTAACATCTCAGCATTTGGAAAGAACACGTTCCCCTTTGGGACAAATACCACACTCTTGGACAAGTGTGATGGCTAACAGAGAAGGGCCTGGCCAACTTAGGGAGGGGCCTTCGACTGCTGGAGGCACTAGAAGGGAGATTCCACCCAGAGAAATAACTAGAAAGTGCACAGCACATGAAGATAGCACTTTCACTTTGAGGTGAAGAAATCTGGGATGAACTAGCAGGTTGGGAGTGACCCAGCCCACTGCACCTGGTGTCTTTCACCACCGCCTGCTGTGCACATGCATATGTAGAGCAATTTCTAGGATTGTTCTGCATTTGGAGGCATTTTCAGAATGGGTACCTGATCGCAGCTAGTTTTAATGTAAGACAAATATTGTTGGGCAGCAGAATTTCCCTTTTTGATTTATACAGGAAAGTTCAATTTAAAAACATTGTAAGACAAGAGTCCTCAATCTTTTGCTGATCAGTTTCTTATATTTCCTGGTCATTTACATGAGAACTCCCACCTGTCCCTTTCCAACCAGGTTGGAGACTGGCTTGGTAAGCTTGAAGTCTGACTGGCAGGAAGAAAGACTTTTTGGAAATCTCTTAATATAATCTGTCTACTTTCTCCAGTAAGTGCAGAACCATTATGAATAGTAGAAATAGAAATAGATTTTAAAGCTGTCAAAGAAAGAGCTGGAATCCATAACAAAACAGACGCACTTCCATATTCCTGTAACATCACATTCAAGCCAGTTTAATGTGGAAAATCACTACTCACTGGTCAGTCAGTTTTTCAAATCCAGGCATAGCACACACCAGTTTATTTTGAAATGCAACACAGATCAGTATCTTATGAATACAACTTATTACTACATTATCAGGTAAAAACAGCTTCCAAATGCATGCATAGAAAGTTAAGCATAGTCTTTGAACTCCTTATTTCTAAATATACAAAAAATACATTTAAATTATATAATTTTAGTGAATCAAAGACTTATAAAATTACAATTTTGGTTTTCACAACATAGAAAAAATACAAAAATGAGTATATATATGGTTGTATAATTTTTTACCCAAACTTCGAAGGAGTGGTGTGTACTGATTTTGATGTTTTATATGAAACTCAGAATTGAAAATAATTTGCAGGTTGTACCACATCAATGTCAACCTTTTATTATAAATGAAAAACAAAACAGCACACAAACAAACAAACAAACAAACAAAAAAACAAGTAGAAGTGAGGGCACAATTTCCATAGGCCTCTTTAACACTACGTCTTCTAAACCCTTCCTGACGGAAGTTGGTTCCAGAGGAATGTTTTCATCTGGGAGGACGCTCTTTATTCTGTGACTAACTCTCTGGGTGCCTTTGATAGCAGTCAGTACACGTTAAATGAATGATCCCAATCTTAGCAAATGGAACACAGCAAGATGAAGATCAGCAGATGTGTCTACAGACCACTGCTGTGCACCTCAAAGGGCTGGCTGCCAGAGGCCCCCGGGGGATCTGAAACACCCAGTCAGGTGGAGGCCTCTGACTATGCCCAAAATTAAAAAAAAAAAAAAAAAAAATCAGCCTAACAAGAAAGTCACCAAAACACCATCTTCCTCATTCACACTTCCTAAGGAGATGGGACATTCAGTGGAGTTAGATGTTCTCAATTCACGAACCAACACCACCACTTCAAAGGAGAAACTAATTCATGTTAAAGTAGTTACTGACAGAGGTGACTGAGGGACGTGGCGACGGGCCTTACTTGTCTGCTATGAGCATTCTAAATGTTGATGTATAAGACCACACCGAGGTTCAGATCCTTTTTGAGATGGGAGTTGTTCACTGTGCTCTTGTTGCCAAAGTTCAATTTGATGCAATACCACCAGCCTACCTAGGACAGACTGCTTTTCATAGTGAAAATTACAGATAGGCCTGAATAAAACTTAGCAATCCTGGAAAACCTACATTTTTCATCCCATCTCCTATAACTATTCCAAAAATCTTACCCCAATTAATAAGGCTAATACAACCCAGTTTTATTCTATTTTACAGTAGAAAGACATCTTGGTAAAGTAAAAAGAGAAAAGGCAATTAAAAACAATCTTTCCCACATATTTTGTTTATCCAGTACAAGAACAGAACAGATTCTAGTCCCAGCATGTCCAAGTTAAGAGTGCTGACTTTAAGAAGCAGAATTTTAATATTCAATTCGAAAATAAAATTTTATTTCACACCTGTCTGCATTAAATTTTAGGGTGCATATTTTCTCATTTTCATCTTCTATGAAAATAAACATTCAAAAATTATCTTTCCATTATGATACTCTTCTGATATTAGCAATTATATTTTAAACGATAACTATTCAGTATGCTGGTTAGCCAGACATGAAGTTTTAAAGTGTAACCAATAAAAAAAAAAAAAAGAAGAAGAAAGGTTTCACAAAGAATATTCTGCATTTAAAATCTCACACACATCTGAACTTGGGCTTTACATTTTCATTTAACCCTCTCTTGGAGGGTCTTAAATGCACAATTGAGCAGTTAAATGGAACGAAGACACGACGCTTAATTAGACAAGGTCCACATGACCAAAGTGTTTCTTGGCTGCTCCAACATGCAGGGCCAATACTGCTTTCAGCTCACGACTGCCTAACTGGAAAACCTCTCTGCCTTTGGATTTACAATGTGGTGGGAATTACACGGGACCATAATCAGGAAAAGGAGCCACACAGAAGAGTTGAATGAAAAATTAAAAGCAAAGTAAGGGTGTGTAAACCTATTCCTGAATGTTCTTCTGGACTAGATTTTTAAGGTAACACCTTCCCTGTGCTTTCTACTCCTGTGACCAGCCTGGCTTCAGGTCCGTAGGCGAGAAAAGTTACAGGCAAATACATTACTCAGAGATCCTCTGAGAAGGGCACTGAAAGGTACTTGTCATTTACCAGTGACCGAGTTTCCCCTTTCTAAGAACTGTTAGAATATGAGCGAGGCTGAGCTCCAGATAAGGTAGCTTCTCTACAATGTATACATACTTATTAAATTCAAGCACGTTTCTTAGTGGCAGGCAGTAATGACTCAGTTGAAAACAAAAGGATTCTAGTTGTTTTCTGATTATGGGTACTACCCCAAGCTTCACAGACATATATACTGTTTAACTCATTCACTAGATATGAGGGGCTAGGACCCAGTCATAACTTCAGAGCATTCCAGAGAACAAAGTTTGCTGCTTCAAAAATACAAAGAGTTTCCAGCATGCAGTCAAGCACTTTGAAAAGGGAACGCTAAACACACTGCAGACTGAACATAACTCCACTGCAGGCTGGGCATTCAGTTGGTGCGACTTCATTACTCAGACTGTAACTCTCAAGTAGTTAGTGTTACAGATCTGTATTTATCAGATACGGGAAGGAAATAGGAGGATATAAAATGCCAAATCCCTTTCTAGCGCCATCATGATAAATACTGGGGACTGCTGGTTGGGAGAGCATGCTGACGTGGACCAGGCAGGATGTTTTATGTAACAGCTTTATTACCTTTTTTTTAATAGAAAATCCCAGGCCAGTGTGACACTGGGTTTTGGTTTCTGTTTTTTTTTTTTTTTTAATATTTTAAAAATAGTTCTTACTTATTTTTATCAAACGGATTGGGAACTCAAAAAGTCTGCAGCATTTTTTGATCTTTGAAAAGTTTGTCTTTTTGGGTGGGGGAGGGTGCGGGAAGCAGGAACTATTCAAATTTCTTGTGTTCTTCAGTATGAGAAAGGACCTTTCTTCTCTGATGTATCATATGGAAGTATAACTGTGGAAAAACTGGAAAGAAAAGAAAGACTTGGTTAAGGAAATAATTTAAAATCGCAAGTTGTATTTAAAGCACATGGACTTGGGCCTCCCCGGTGGCGCAGCAGTTGAGCGCTGGGTTGCGAAGCTGCCGGCAGCCTCTGCAGCGCCGGTTCGATCCCCGGCTGCTCCCCGGCCACCGGAGGAGGGTCCCACACTGCGCGCAGACCTCTCCTCCGCCCGCTGCTCCCCTCAGCAGTGAGCTCGGTCCTTCTGCCTGCTCTGCTCCCTGCTCTGGCTCTGGTGAATTCTCTCACCTTCCCGCGCTTCTGACTGTACCCAGTGCTTGTATAAATAAATAAATAAAAATAAATCTTTTAAAAAAAACAAAACAAAACTACTAAAGCACATGGACTTGTCCTCTCTGACTGCCTTCTCATCAAGCAAGGAAGGAAACAGGGAACAGGTAGGTGTGGAAGGGGGTAAAATAGAGAGACTTCTTTTCCTGCTTTAGCTGAGGAAGTAGAGGGCGTGGAGAGGAATGATAGACACTATTGTTATCATTACCACGCAAGATGCCATAGAGCCGCCAAAGAATATTCTTTGTGCTCATTATTTTCACATTTATTCTCTGATTTCACAACAAAATGAAAAATTCTAGTGATGGAGACAGTATTTCTGTTTCACAGAAGAGAGAATTCAACCCCAGAGAGGGTAGGCAACCTGGGGTTGCACAGCAAATCACTGTGACCAGCCTGGGATCTCACAGCAAATCACTGGCAAATCAGTATCAGCCTCTGGGCTCCTGATTCTGAGTTTAGGGCCCTTCTGTCACTGCTCTGCCACCTGGGGTATCTCCCAAAAATAATTCCAAGGAAGGGGATTCTGTACATAGGAAGATTGAAGTACTATGACATTTGATTTGTACATGACTAACCCAGGTCTGGAATCGGAAAAAAAGTTCTTGTGAAAAGGAAGTCAGTATCTTAAGCAATGGAAATTCTGATCTTGGACATTTCATAAATTATTTTAAAAAGTACAGGGTCTCAAATGAAAGGGGTGGTGATACCTCCCCAGGAAATACTGGAAACAGGGTGGGGGGAGGGGAGAGCTTATTCGAATTTAACATATGGGGCCAGAAATGTTAAAAAATAAACTATATGACCGTCCCCCACAACTAACACTTGTCTCACCTCGAATACCGATAGTGTCCCTGCTGGGAAGCGCCCAGTTACACGCCCTGCCTTTATGAGGTTACTGCGGCTGGGGGCTCATACCATGTGAAGTGCTCCAGGGAGATGGTCTTGGGTGTACAATATTCTCCCTTTCCTCTCACTACACAACCCCTCCCCCCTCTCAATAGCTCCACTCTCTATTTTTTTAGACAGTATTTTGGGGGAGGTAATTTCTACTACTGCCAACTCTCCCCTGACAGTTTCTTCCTTTTTAAATGGGTTCCAACTTTTGGCCAAATTTCAAATGATCCTCCCGAAGTACTCTAAGACAGTGGGTGTGTGCACACAGATCCGATCAACTGCAGAGGAGGCCCGGCGCTGAACAGGGCTGCTATCCATCCGTACTACTTGCAGGCAGGAAGTTATGAGCAGAAAAGACCCAGCTTGTGCATATAATTCAACAGCGAGAGAACTATTTTGGTATGAAAGCCAGCAAATTTGACAAGCTCTATAATCTTAAAACTGGAAGGAAAGATATAATTAAACCATAGGGATGCTAATTGTAATCATTTAAAAATGTGGGGCCAGTCACATTTTTATAGCTACACTTTAATAAAGAGAAACTTTGCAGCAAAGTTAGTTAAGGACTTGTCCACTGATTGCATTTATGGTCATATCACCTGACACAGGGCAGCTACCTCAGCCTTACAGCCGGTCAGAGGGGCCGAGGGAGCCATCCATTCGGTGCTGAGAGGCAATCAGAGTAGGACAGCCTTCGATAGCTTCATCACCACAGGCAAGGGCATGCTGGCTCCCCAAAGGGTCAGCTGTCAGAGATGGAGGGCAGATACGGACTTTTCATCTTCCAGAGGTACCCAAGAGAAAATGTGGCTTGTGGCTACTGATAATCTAGAGAGTGCCCCAGCTTCTTGGTGTCCTCACCCTACACCAGCATTTCTTATCCTTTTTCCCTACTCCCTTCCCTCAAACAACTTTTTGCCAATTTGGAAGGTGTAAACAGGACTGAGACGTCTACTGAGCCCTGCTGATTACACACACTCAACTGAAGCAGAGCAGGAGGGGAGTACCTGCAAGGGACCCCAAGACACCTCAACATAAGAAAATTTGTGGGGCCATGGTTCATGAGCCCCAATTTGGGATATACCTGCAACAAGAGGTCAGGACCATAAAGAAAAGGTGTTACCTTATATAATACATGTTCATCATCAACTATCCACTAAGAATTAAAAGAAACTTAAGGTTAGAAAGAAAACCAAATTGGGTAAAGAAGACTGCATGTTGACAGCAACCTCTCCTAATTCTGCATTTTCTTCTTATAAATACAAGGTTCTGGGAAGTTGAAAATGCTCAGTTGGCTGGAATGAACTGTACAAATTGGTCTCAATATTAACAACCGAAATGACTAGAAACATCCAGGGCACAGTGAAAGCCAGAAAACGAACCAAATGGTCTGTAGTAGGAGACATGGTCCAGCTGCCATCTTGAGCCTGGTGAGGAGCCAGGGATTTGGAGGGAATCTTTTAATCTTATTTGACATCAACTGTTTTGTTTGTTTGTTTGTTCCATAAGAGTTAAGCTGCCTTAAAAAAGAAATAATACAGACTTTAACCAAGCCATGTTTCTTGCCAAAAGGAGGCTGAGGATGGAAGAAAGGGGACGGAATTAAGGTAAAAAAAGCAGGCTTGTGTTGAGAGGACAGTCTTGTCCTATTCTCTGAAGGGCAGCTGGTCTGTTTTTTCTCTACTCTCTCTTTCAAGGTCAAAAGGAAAATCCCACAGAATTGGGTTTGTTTTCCTGCAGGAATCCTATCGCGAAGGGAAGGCTGCCTAGGCTTGCTCAGGATCCTTCACTCTAACAAGAGATCACAGGCAAAGGGCTGGGCACTGGCTGACCACCAGAGCACAAAAAAGATGTGAGGAGCAGACAGACCCAGGTTGCCCCTGAGAGAGCGAGCTGACCATGGAATGAAGCCGGGACTTCAGCAGACTAGAAATGCTGTAGCAACTCTGAGATAAGGGTCACAGATTTTGCCAGTGTGGTAGCACCTTGATATAGGTTTGATTTTATGATGCCCTCTCTACTCCTTTCCTAGTTATCACATATGACATCTATGTCCCAGTCATTCAAAAACTTCAGCTGAATTTACGTAAATCCTGTGGTGCCCACTGGAATATGTGTTCCTCTGGGTTACAGCAGAGCTGCAACTGAGAGCTGTTGCTCTGGAAACTGGAATGTGAAACTCTAAAGGAATAGAATTAGAAAGGTGAAAAACTGAAGGCTCATTTTTATGACTTACATTTTTAGGCTCTTCCATATTTATCTTTTGTTTGAAAATTAACTACCTTTTACATTCGAAGAGATGGCCTTTAGCTACCATGGTTCCAGCACCAAAGTGGAGGACTTGATAATTAACAAAGAGTGGAAAATGAATCATGAAGCGGAACTGCATCCAAGAATTTCTTCAAGATAAATGTTCTCATGAAATCTGGATGTAGTTTTTTTTTTTCTCATAATGCATGAAATGCAATTTTCCACAGAGGGACACAAACATGTCGCTTATGCTTGTTAAGATGATTCACTCAGTTGATGCTGTGGGCTGAAAAGAAATCCAACCCTCCTGTCTGAATTTAACCTGAAGTTCAGGGGAGAATATAGCATCTTATAGACTAAAATAACATTTAGCCATAAAATAATAGTTTCAGAAATAAACAGGAAGAAACATTAACATCATATAACCTTGGGTAGATCAACAACCTTTTGGATATGTGGAAATCACTCAGAGGATTTCAACTGAACATTAGAATTCATGAAAATGACTAAATTCCTCTTCCTCAGCAAGCAGGACTCGCCTCATAGAAGCCTCTGACATCCCCTTTTCTCTGTTACCAAGTGCTTACAGGCACATCTGATAATCCATATATTTAAATCTTTAGCAGAACTGTTAAAATAACTGGAAACCATCCTGAAGAGAACACTATGTCCCATTTAGATGGCTTTAAGTGCTCGTTTCCAAGCAAGAAAATGAGAACTATAGAAAAAAATAAATCAATCTATTTTTATTTTGTTATTCATTGAGTTAACTGATTCCTTAAAATGAAGTAACTGTCTATTTTGATACAGTAAACAATGCAACAATCTTTTTACAATGTTTTTCAGATACCACAGTAAGCAGTTCTCAAGAGACAGAAAGTCAAAGTAAGGTCTTTAATGGCTTTTTCTGTTTTCCACTCAGTACTTTCCTTCAATATATAGTTAACCTATTCTGGTAATCACTGTTTCAAGCCCACACACTAAGAAGGGCTTCATTTTGGCAGCTGCACTGAGAAGGGTTCATCTTTATTCAATTGCTACCAGAGAAAAGTTCCCCTTGACAGTCAGCATTCAATAAAAAACAAAGCGTTTCCAATAAATTAGATTTACATTTACTTGGATAGTGTGTAAAAGCAACCACCGGCATTTAAACTCTAGTTATTTTTAAAGCATAACTTAAAAAACATAAATAGATATATGCATAATTATTTACTTACGTGGAATGTAGGAGATCATTATCAGAATTAGGAATGCATAATAGTCAAAGGAGAAATTGTATTTGTTAGGTAAACTGATGGAATACAGGCCAGCCTGTCTGACAAAGGGCAAAGCAGCATATATTGTGAGTAATTCTCCTGACACTCCCATTGGGTACAGCACAATGAAAAGTGTGTACCTAAAACAAAACAAAATATTCATTACTGAAGCTTGAAACCAGCATTAGTAGGAAGATACACTCCCACCCTTCTTACCAGTACTGGTCCTTTAGAAAGTTATTGTTCACTCATTTTCCTATTTACCTACTATTTAAACTGGGATTTATAAGTCCGTTTTTGAAAAGGGCCTATAGCAGTTATATTTCTGAAAGTTCTAAAATAAATGTATTCAGTCAGCCTGAAAATTTGTCCTGAGTGAAAAATAACTTTTCAAAACAAGTCCCTAAAATAACGAAGGTGATGCCAAGTTTTGGTAAAGTTTGGGCACAAGTCATGGATTATATTGAAGGGTCCTGCCCGGTGGGGCTCAAGGGAGAGATACTGGAGCAGGGTGTCTACAAAACCTATGCAATGTCCACCCACTCTGATCTGTGGACTGAAAAAAAAACAGCACACCCAGGCAGTGGAAGCTGCTACATACGCTGATTTAAAAAACATTGAAAATATATAATAGCCATTTGTCATTATAATAATTTTTCAATCAAGTAACTATAATTACTATGTCTCCCATGTCTGTCACAGGAAAATCCATAAACTTCCCCTTCACCCCCCACTTTAAAAAGGAGTTCTTTATAGCTCAAAAAAGAATTCAGAGAGGTTCATCTTATGGAATTAATCTGAAACGGAGTTTAAGTATTGCTAAAGAAATCATCAGTTCAGATTTCCAAGTCTTTGGCCGTTTGTGGCTGAGAACTCCAAACCTCCAAGTATAGGAGTTGTGCTGAGAAATTTGTGACAACGACAGGAAGACTTGTTCACCATTGCCATCTTCAGTCATGCTAAGGAGGATGGTAGAAAAGGAAGGAAAAGGAAAGGCCACAGAAAACAATGGACAAAGCAATCTTTCTCCAATAGTAAAATCAGAGCTTGGTCAATAAGTTTTCCCTGCAACTCTATATTCCCTTGACTCTGTATTACAAGGCCTACTGGGGGGAGCTTAGTAACCGAGTAACTGCTGTGTCCTTCCCATTCTTGCCCTTTCCTAATAAAAATGTTTATTGTAAAGAAAAAATAGGGAAAGAAGGGAGTTTAAATACTTGAAACTCTGGAAACAATTGCTTTATGTCTCTAATTTAATCACTGAACTCACTGAAGTATGAAATGGGCCCCAAAGACAATTTTGATCCCACTGCTTTCTCATTGTTCCCTCTAGTCTTTCCGAAAGCTGCTGATAACTGTGTTATGGATCAATTCAGAAAAATGGATGAACTTATCGGCCTTTTACGTAATCCATAATAAATATTACCGGTAAAAATAAAGCAAAATAAAACTGATAAGCTAAAACTACCATGTAACATTGTTATTAGTGAAAAATTGAAGAGCCATAGCTTGTTGTCGAAATTGTGACTAGGAGAATTAGACTTGGTCCATAAATACATCATAAGGGCAAAAGCTCATGAGTAAAATTTGGTATGAAAAAAAAAAAAAAAGGTATTTTACATCAAATTTCTATTGAACAATTTACCTGGAAAGACTTGATCCAATAAAATAACTGAAGTATAAAAAATGTAAAACTGTTTCTATTAATCAAACTTGAGATCCTTAGCCTGATGAAATCTACAGACCAGATTTCTATCCAAATCCCATTTCATATAAGTATATTTTTAGAAACTTGGAAACAGTATGATGGATAATTTCAAGTTAGTTTTCATTTCATGTACTTCTTTACCTGGCCCACTTGATGAGGTAAGGCAGATGGTTTAACAGACTGAATGTATAAAAGGAGTAACGGATAATTTCCGTGATTGTCCAGGCAATAACAAACAGGAGCACACTATCTTCACTCTGTACCTGAAGGAAAAGGAAAACATAAGCAAAGCAAACAAATAAAGCAGCTTAACAAAGAAGCAGTCAGGAATTGCCACATCACTCCTTGCAGACCTGGGGGGCAGGGGTTGGGTATGTATTTGAAGTAAGTTGCCACAGCCACGGGTTGGTTTCTAACCTCAGTGGCCAGAGCAAGGCACAGAAAGTTTGCCACACAAAGGAGCACATGCCTACGACAACAATTGGGAACAGCAAGTGATAAGGGGCATATGAATTAGAGAGGGAGGGTAGGGGAATGGGATGAGTTATAGCCCACAGGAAGGAACAAACATGATGATTGAGTTTCTACCTGTTCATTTGCTAGCTTCGTCGTGGAGTGATATTGGTGGGGGTGGGGGTGGCGGAAAATGTAGTTAGACAGGGTAGAAGGGCAAACTGGTGGAAAGCTTGGGAACCATGAACAAGAATTTTACTTTTATTTGCATGAAAATTAGGAATCTGAAGAAATTTCAAAGAAGGGAAATGTAGTAATTAAAGCACCATTAAAGATGAGGTCAATTCACTGTGTAGCATCCATTTATTTTTCCTACTGGTAATTTCTTTTTTTTTTTTTCTTCTTTTTTTAAAGATTTATTTATACAAGCACTGGGTACAGTCAGAAGCATGGGAGGGTAAGATAATTCACCAGAGCCAGAGCGGGGAGCAGAACAGGCAGACTGACGAAGTACACTGCTGAGGGGAGCAGTGGGTGGCAGGAGAGGTCTGCGCGCCATGTGGGACCCTCCTCCGGTGGCCGGGGAGCAGCCGGGGATCGAACTGGCGCTGCAGAGGCTGCGGGCAGCTTCGCAACCCAGCGCTCAACCGCTGCGCCACCGGGGAGGCCCATGAGGCCTGATTTAACTCAAGGATTATAGAAGCTTCTGTATTGGTCACAGGAGGTGGCTAGAGCCTGACAGAGTTTTGGAATCCCCAGCTTCCTCTTAAGTTGTCTTCATGTTGAAAAAACAAAATACTTTTAAAAGAGTCCCTTAGGCCTCCCTGGTGGCACAGGGGTTAAAGTCTCAGCACTCTCAAGCTATCACCAGCCACTGCAGCAGGAGTTCCATCCCTGGCCAGGGAGGTGACCCACATGGAACAGCAGACCTCTCCTGTCTCGCCCGCTGCTCCCCTCAGCAGCATGTTTTAGTATATCTGTCTGTTCTGCCCCCCACTGTCTCTGGTGAATCCTCTCACCTCTATACCTTTGGGCTTCACCCCAGTTCTTATATACATAAATAAATCTTTAAAAAAAAAGAAAAAAAAGAGCCCCTTAGGCATTTTTTCTCTAGAGGCTATTTTCCATAAATGCTTTAGAATGACAATTTTGCATGAAAATTTATTACTGTGGTATTAACTTTCTTCTCCCTTTACTCCACCTAGCCAGGTTTATAATGGTTCTTAGAGCCTGGAAACCAATAATAAGAAACAACCTTGCCCCTGCCAATTCACTTAAGTTTTTTTGTATCCAAAAAGTGCCGTTAGAGAGTTGGATGTGAATAAGAAATTCCAGTGAGGAAAATGAACACATTTTTATTATGTGATGGATCTTCTGTCTCACTCCTAATACCTGACACAACAAAGGTATTGCATTCTAACCTTAACTTTTGCTTCTTTGCATTTGCAATGTTAATAGTTTTTAGCACTTATATTCTTCTTCAGAAAGTGTACATGGAGCAATCCACCTACACAATGAAATAAGTAGTCATTTACATACCTATTAACTAAATTGCTCTGACAAAGAATTTCAGAAATGCATAGTTACTATTCTCTAAAAATAATAAGAATTTTATACTGTCAAGAGCAAGAGAACTTTTTGTTTTGCTGGTGCTCTTATATTAGTCAAAGTAAAGTAAAAACGAAATACCTGTAAAGCTTTCATGTCTCATTTTTCAGTCTGTTCCCAAATCCTTGCTTAAAATCCACCTATACCAAAATATAATTCCAGAGCATACTTTGCTTTTTGATGTATTTTGTAATCCTCCTCATCTTAAGGGGATGTTTTTACAGCTATGGGCTGAAGACTTGCTTAAAGATCTCTGGGTTATAATAGGAAGTTCTAATATTTTGCACTGTAATCATCTTGAAAGCAGAGAGCAAGCTTTATTCATCTTTTGATCCCCAAAAGCACAAGTAGGAACTCAATAAATATTTGTGCAGCAAACAAATTCAATTCTAATTAGGTCACTCCCAAGACTTAGTTTCCTGCTTTTTGATACCTGATAATAGTTTCTGTGTAGCTTTGGGGCCTTCAAATAGGGAAAAAACAAACACCACCCCATCCCAACTTTCGCCCAAACCTTACATTGAGACCCAGCCTAAAGGTTACTTGATTCAAAACCTCAGTCCAACTCCTTTCCCCCACAACCAAGCAAAACTTGAATCAGAAGAACTGCAATAAACTCGAACTCAGCCTCACTGAAAGTTGTCTGTTCCCAGAGTCTAGCTGTGAAGACCATGCCATGCTCTTAAAAAGACTGAAGATTGGGCCTCCCTGGTGGCGCAAGGGGTTAAGATGCAACCTATGAAGCTGTCCGCAGCCACTGCAGCACGAGTTTGATCCCTGCGCTGGCCAGGGAGCTACCCACATGGCGCAGCAGACCTTTCCTGACTCGCCCACTGCTCCCTTCAGCAGTGTATTTCAGTCCGTTTGCCTCTTCTGTTCCCCACCCTGTCTCTGGTGAATCCTCTCACCCCCTGCACCTCTGGCCTGTACCACAGCTCTTGTATGCATAAATAAATAAATATTAAAAAAAAAAAAGACTGAGGATGGGGGAAATAACCATTTTGTATAAATGATCTGTTCAGCTCATTAGGTAGTAAAATAATTGTTATTAAGGAGGGACTTGGGTAAAGTCAGAGATCAAACTTGTCTGATTTGCAGTAATCATACAATGACACAAAACAGGAATAGAAGGTAACAATTTAAACTATTAAAATCAATGAGACTCAACAGCTATTGTACACCTACATTTATAGCAGCAATACTCACATTATGGAAGCAACCCATATATCCACCAACAGTTGAATCAACAAAAAGTGGTATATACATACAAAGGAATATTATTCAGTCAAAAAAAGGAAAGAAATTCTGACACATGCTACAGCATGGATGAACTTTGAGTATATTATGCTCAGTGAAATAAGCCATTCATAAAAGGACAAACACTGATTCCACTCATGTGGTATCCAAAGTAGTCAAATTGAGACAGACAGAAAGTAGATACAAAGGTTGCCAGAGGCTAGAGGTGGGAAGCAATCATTGCTTAATGGATATGATATTTCAGCTTGCGAAGATGAAAAATAATGTAGGGCCTCCCCGGTGGCGCAGTGGTTGAGCGCTGGGTTGTGAAGCTGCCCGCAGCCTCTGCAGCGCCGGTTCGATCCCCAGCTGCCGGGCGAGGGTCCCACATGGCGCGCAGGCCTCATCTGCCGCCCGCTGCTCCCCTCAGCAGTGTACTTTGTCACTCTGCCTGTTCTACTCTCCGCTCTGGCTCTGGTGAATTCTCTCACCCTCCCGTGCCTCTGACTGTACCCAGGGCTTGTATAAATAAATAATCTTAAAAAAAAAGAAAAATAATGTAGATGAATGGTGGTAAAGCCTGCACAGAAATGTACTTAACGTAACTGGACTGTATACTTCAACATGAGTTTGAGTTAAATGGCAAATTTTAAATTATATGTCATAAATTTACAATAAAATTTTTCAAAAATCTAGTAACATAAAACTTAATAAAGCTAAATGTAGGGCCTCCCCTGGTGGCGCAGGGGGGTGAGCGCAGTGCTGTGAAGCTGTCTGCAGCCTCTGCAGCACTGGTTCGATCCCTGCCTGCTGGCGAGGGTCCCACATGGCACAGCAGACCTCTCCTGTCACGCCCACTGCTCCCTCCCTAAAGCAGTGCTTTCGGTCAGTCTGCCTGTTCTGCTCCCTGCTCTGTCTCTGGTGAATCCTCTCACCCTCCCTTGCATCTGGCCTGTACCCTGGTTCTTGTATAAATAAATACATTAATTAAAAAAAAAAGCTAAATGTAAAGGTATATATATTCAGTAACAATAAAAGACTAAAGTGCAGATTGGAGAAGACCCAGTTTAAGAATCTAAGAGATCTGGAGTTCTTGGTAAATCACAGACTTCATGAGCTCATCAAATCAAACAGGAAATCAGGCAGCATTTGGCTACAATAAGAGTCTTATTCCTATTACTCCATTCTTTTTTTTTAATTTATTTTTTCATCATCTTTTAAAATTATTTTTTATTTATTTTATTTTTAAAACAATATTTGCTTCCCCCCCCCACCCCCTCAGATTGAGTCCCCATAGAATTTCCTTCCCCAAGGCACCCGTGCACCATCACCTCAGTCCCCTGTGCTCCTCCCTCCCTCCCTCTGATCCCTCTCCCTCCTCCTCCCCTGCAGCATGTCTCTGGTTTATAATTGTCTGTTTTTGCTTTGTTGTGTTTTGTGCTGTTATTATTATTTTTTCTTACACTGATGTCTTATTTGGTTCCCCTATATTGCTGTCATAAGTGAAACCATCCGGTATTTTTCATTTTCCTTCTGGCTTATTTCACTGAGCATAATTCCTTCTAGCTCCATCCACATTGCTGCGAATGGCATGAGTTTATCTTTTTTGATTGCTGAATAATATTCCATTGTGTATATATATATACCACATCTTCTTGATCCAGTCATCTATTTTGGGGCACTTGTGTTGTTTCCAGGTTAACGGAAGATTAGAACCCACCTAGGGATTAGAACCCCCTGAACTGAACTAGCAGTGCTTATCATACAAAGGAAAGAGAGCTTACTACTTCAGAAAGTAAAAGTGTCAAAAATCCCCTCGGCTCCTGGTTAGGGGGTACAGGGGCATGACTGGCTCCTCGGAGCCTGAGCCTACTGCCACGCCTGGTGTGAGATGGTTAATCCCGCACAGGGCGGGGCTTTTACACACCAGTGGGGAGCATGTTTTTAAAGAAAGTTTTTATAAATAGACCAATCAGGTTTGAAAGGCGGGTATCTTGAAAGCAGGGGCTTCAGACGTCTCTACACACTTATCTCTCTCCTGGGAAGACAGCTGATGCAGATCTTTGAGACCTTTGCTTTAGGGACACAGATCCTTGATACCTTTGTTTCAGGGACTCAGACCTTTGTGTCTGACCTCCAACTCTCATCCAACTCACAGAGAGACTTGCCTGATGAACCTTTGGGTCTTATCTCCTCTTCAAACTGCTCTTCCTGCCTCCAGCCCTGGCTGATGACTGGCATCACTGGCCTATGCCCAGCATCTCTAAAGAGCTATAACTCTGGTGCCTGGTCCTCGGGCACCATCTCTGATTGCTGTCCACTGCTTTTTGATCCTTGGGCACCACCTCCTGGTACTGTAACCTCTGGCACTGCCCAACCTGACTTTCAGATTGCTGTTGCTGGCTGCTGCACTGCCTCCTCAGCAGCACCACCTGCACTTATCTCCAGCTGCCACCATCCACCACTGATCAGTGTGCCTCCAGCTCCAGGCTCTCAACCCCATTGTTAATAAGGCCTGCTGTTGTAGTCTGGAGCTGAGTTACATCTTGCCATTGTAGGGTAAGGACCCATAAACCATGACCATCCCCTGGGTTTGAATGGCCTTGAGACTATGGATAAAATTAACAGGGGATAAAATGCCTGTTTCAAAGTATGAAAATTACTTAACTAACCAGTTCACTAATTAAACAGACTACCCAAGGAAACAGTGTGATCCCAGGTCCTAAACATATCCAAATTCGGACTGCTCAGGAGAAAGTCCAACAAAGGGGGGATACTGACCTGAATGGTAGCCAATGAGCGTTTTCAGCTCTCTGCTCTTTGGAAAGGGTGTGCATGTCTGTACATGGGAAAAGGCCTGAAACTCTGGTTCAGACTAACTTCCTTGTATGAGCTTAAATTTTTTTAGTTGGGAAAAAAAAATGGGTAGAGAGTTTATAGTACTTAAAAATAATTTTACTTAGAGGCAGGACAGGAAATAATAATTAAAAACAACTTTCATCACTGCTGAGTGGGTGGAATGGGAATGGTTTTCTGGCTCTTTACAAGATGGTAAAGTCTTTAATAGACCAAATCTCATCTCAGTTGGCTTCCTCAGCTCCCATCACAGACTGGACACAAGGGATGTGGAGAATTAATGTTCTTTACTTGAATGATACTTGTATTTTCTTTCTTTTTATGACAGATGGAGCTGGGAAAGTTATCTAACAAGTGGGTAGCTTCCTTTCTATTGTATAAAGAGCTAGTGACTTAGAGAAAAAGAATCAACTGATATAGCCTCACGGAGTGGGGAAAAAAGTCAAGTTATTTTTGGAGAGGTTTTTTTGCGGGGCAAAGGACTAGGATTACAAAAAGCTTGACCCAGCTGCCATTTGAATTAAGAACTAGAGACATGTCATTTTATTAAATATCAAGAATAAGAGGTTCAATATGTCCACACAAAGATCTGCATGCAAATATTTATAGCTATAGCTGAAAAGTAAATATAACCCAAATGTCCAGCAACCAATGAATGGATAAACAAAATCTGATAAATATCCATACAATGGCATACTATTCAGCAACACAAAGGAAGGAAATATTAATATACGCTATAACATAGATGAACTTCAAATACATTACGTTGAGTGAAAGAAGTCAAATGCAAGTGACCACATATTAAATAATTTCATTAATATGAAATGTCCAGAAACGGCAAATTTAGAGACAGAGAGTAGCTTAGTGGTTGCCAGAGGCTGGGTGTGAGAATGGGAATTAACTTTTAAAGGGCATGAAGGATCATATTGTGGTGATGGAAATGATCTAAAACTGGATTATGGGATGGCTGCACAATTTGGTAAATTTACTAAAAAGTGTTGAATTATGAACTTACAATGGGTGAATTTTATGATATATAAGTTATACCTCCATGAAGTTTTTTTAAAAAAAGATGTTTACTCAAAATACATATTACTACTTTTTAAAGGAAAGGGGGTCATTTAGGGCAAAGGGCAGAAGGGAAACAAGGAGGATTCTGAAGGTTTATAAGGGAGGAGGGAGTGAGGTAGAAAGGCAGGTTTAGGTTAGGTTGCCAAAAATGTCTTGAAGCCACATCTCCAAGTTTCATATTCACAACATGGCACAAATGAAGGAGGGGATGGGGCAGCCCTGTCCATTAGGAAATCTTCCTCTGCCTGGTTCATCAAGCTGCTTGTTGGACCCTCCATGCTGCAGAAGGCAGGTTTCCACCCCCTGCTCTAAAACCAGGGAGGAAGTGCTGGGTGTGGGCGGCTTGTATACTTTAGCCAAGGGAGTTTACACAGAAATTCAAGCTGGAGAAACAAATGGGTGCAAGAGAAAAACCTTTACACACAAATAGCATCATATGTTTGACTTTAAAAGGCTCAGGGAGTATCAGCACATCAAAAGCTGTCATTTTTATTACATTTAAAGAAAAACAGATGGTGCCACAGAAGAAAATGGCTATTGTAGAAATCCTATTCTTCTCAGCATTTTGGAAGCGGCTGTTTACCACTCTGGTTATTTCAAAGAAGGATCATGTTTTATGGTAAATATTCTTCTTAAAAGTCCTTTCATTCGTGAAAGGAAAGATTTTGGTAAAATCTTAGAGGCAAGAACTAGAGCATGTTCTTGGCAAAGCTGAGCAGAGTATATTTGTTTTAGTCAGTTTGGGCTGCCATAACAAAATATCATAACTTGGGTGGCTTAAATAACGGTAACAAAAGTTCAAGATTAAGGTGCCACCTGTTTTATATCCATTTGAATCCTGCACCCCACCCCAACTTTCCCTTCCTGCTTATACCTACAAACGTTCTTCAGCCTTCCTTTGACAGACAGTGTGTGCTTGTGAGAGGGATCAATAGATCTACAACCTGTAGACAGTACGAAGAAAAAGGTATTCCTACAAGAAGAGGCATAAGCAAGTTTTTCATTTTATGCCATGTAAAAATAAGTAATGTCTTATTGTGAATGTGAGTGGTAAAAATATACACAGCATAAAACCACCAATTTAAATTTTTTTAAGGAGTCATTTAGGCAGCATTACTTATATTCACCATGTGGTAAATTATCACTATTATCCAGAACTTTTCACTATCCCAACTAGTAACTTTCTAGTATTTAGTAAATAACCCTATTTCCCTCTCCTTCTAGCCCCATAGCCTCCATTCTACCTGCTGTTCCTAGGAATTCACTCACTTTAGGTACCTCATTTAAGTGGAATCGGGGAATAATGTGTTCTTTTTTGTTCGGCCTATTTTACTTAGCATAATGCCTTCAAGGTTCATCCATGTGAATGCAGTATATATCAGAATTTCCTTTCCTTTTTAAGACTGAATAATATTATATTGTCTGTATATTCCACATTGTGTTTGTTGAGTCATCTGTTGACAGGCTGTTTCCACTTTTTAGGTATAATCAATAATGCTGCATTGGTGTACATTCATCTGTTTGAGTACCTGTTTCAATTCTTTTGGGTATATATCTAGAAATGGAATTCCTGGATCATATGGTAATTCTATATTTAGCTTTTTGAGGAGCTGCCCTTGTCCATGAAAAATTTAAAAAATAATCTCTTTTTTAAATATAGTCACACACTGCTAAATGATGGGGATACACCATTAGGCAATTTCTTTTTTTTTTAAACTCTGCATTTTTTTTTTCTTTTAAGATTTATTTATTTATTTATACAAGCACTGGGTATAGTCAGAAGCGTGGGAGTGTGAGAGAATTCACCAGAGCTAGTGGGGAACAGAACAGCCAGACTGATGAAATACTGCTGAGGGGAGCAGCGGGCAGCAGGAGAGGTCTGCATGCCATGTGGGACCCTCCCCGGCAGCCGGGGATCGAACTGGCGCTGCAGAGGCTGCAGGCAGCTTCGCAGCCCAGTGCTCAACGGCTGCACCACCGGGGAGGCCCCATTTGGCAATTTCATCACTGTGCAATGTCACGGAGTATAATTATACCAACCTAGATGGTGCAGCCTGCCACACACCTAGGCCAGATGGTGTAGTCTATTGGAACCTCTCTCTATATATGGGGTCTATCATTGTCCAAAATGATGTTAAGCAACACATGACTGTAATTACAGCAGTAAAAATAATTATACCTGCAGTTACTGAACTCTTACTCTATACAAAGCATTTTTCTTATACATATATCACCTCACTGAATCCCCATTTTACAGATGAGATAAGTGAAGGAAGGTTGGGAGCTATATAAAGGTGTGAGTCAGAGGCCTGGCAACTTAGGATAGGGAGGCAGGGAAGAGACATAGAGGTGAGAAGTGGAAGAGACAGATAGTGTGACTGGGAAACCAGTTACATGGAGTAAATAAGTAAACTGAGCAAAAAAAAAAAAAAAAAAATCAATAAATTTATAAATTAAAAAAATGGGCTTTTCTTGCTGTTGGAAAAGATATTTATAAACATGGAAGGAGAATGCTAGAAAGAATACTGAGGTGTTGGATTTAATTAGAGCAACTGGTATGAACTCATGATTACACACACACACAGCTATATACTTTCAGATATGCATATGTATATACTATCTATCTATCTATCTATCTATCTATCTATCTATCTATCTATGTACACATATTATCTCCTAGCTTTCTCTACTGAGAGGACCTAGAAGCAGTAACATCCCAGAAACAAGGAGTACCTCAGCTACCTTCTTCTTGGTAAATAGCTAAATACCATCTTCTGTTGAAAGAAACTAGGCTCCTTGTGTAAAATGGCTGATTCCTGGACTGGGGCAGAAGTGTGAGATGAGTCTGGAAATCTTTTTAGTCAGAAAGGAAATATTCAACAAAGGATAGTGGCAAATCAAAAGGACAAGAAGAAAGAGCTCCAGTTGGCAAAATCACAGATAATTTTAGCATCAAAGGAAGCAAGAGATTACAATCCACTTACTGAATTATTTAGGAATTCATGAGTCCAAATGGATATAAATAAACTAAATGAATAAATATATGGGAGAAAAGGAAAGTTATTCTTTATGGTAGGAGACCAAATAAAACACATACTAAATGACAGAAACAGAGAACCATCACTTGGTAACCATGAGAGAAGTGACTGTTACAGGCAGGAGTCATTCCCACAAGTACAAATCAATTAAAAAGGGGAAAATGGTGACCTGAAGATGAAGAAAGCTGGCAGACACTAGGAGTAGGTGATGGAGGTCAGGATTATCAGTAGCGTGATGGGTGATCATGGTGCTGCAACCTCATGTCATGTCCTGAGAAAAGCATGTCACTGTCTCCGTGGTACACCCACCAAGATCACATGGCTTGAACTGGTTAGGAAGGAAAACTGGATGGATCTAGGGTGAGGGTCTCCCTATAGAAGTTTAGGCCTATATTCTTTAAACCTGTCAAGGACATGAGTGACAGCCAGGCTGAGAAGCTATTCAGGCAGAAGGTCTGAGAGACCTGACAAACAAATGTAATACTTGTATGTATGGCAGGAATACACACCACAGAGAGGTTTCTTAGTAAGTATTTGCCATTCCAGAAAGGGAGGGGAAAAAGAGCATTGTTTGAAGTTAGTAAAGTTGGATGTAGATATGATGATAGTGTTATATCAATGTTGGCTTCCCGACTAGAGTTGTGGGCAGGTGATGTAAGTGTTGAAACGTGTACTTGAGTATTTAGGAGTAACTTGCATATTTAGGGGTGACTTGAGTATTTAGAGGTGACCGGACATCACGTGCAGCTATTGTTATGGTTCAGAGGAAGAGGAATGATAATGGATACATATATACAGAGAGCGCAGGCAATGGAGCAAATGCAGTAAAATGACAACAGTCGGGAGAGCTGAGTGAAGGGGATATGAGAGCTCTTTGTACTGGCAACATTTTGTAAAAGTTTTTGTAAGTTAGAAATTATTTCAAAATAAATTATTTTTAAAAATCACCTAAATACTAAGCAACCATTCTGGGGACACAATTAGAAGCAATGACACTTATCATTTGATACATAGTTTTTGATGAAACTTCCGAATCTGCTGAAAGAGGTAGATTCTGCAACCATTAAAAAAGACATTTACAACAAAACATGAGAGAACACTGAGAGGACAACTTGAGAAAGAATAATAGATTTAATATTGACCCTGATTTGCATCAGTTACTCTGTGTTAGACTGTAAAATACCCTGAGGGCAGTTCCACAAACTTGCTTGGAAGAGGGCTTAACCTAGTTATAAGGTAAAATCAAGTTCTTAATAAATGACTAAGATTAGGATAATAATGATGATTAAGATAATGATAACTTCCATTAGTAGGGCTAATTATTCCTTAAGTCTGATAAAAGTAATTATGTGTACATTTTTACTAGCTAACTGTAAAACTATTTTAATAAGTATAAAAAAATCAATTTCTATGTGAAAAGTCAATTACATATGTTTTAAGCCTCAGGATATATAAAAGAATTCAAAACAGTTGTACAGAAATTTGTCACTGAAATTTTTTGAAAAGATTAGGCTACATGATGCTAGCTAATATGTAGCTAGCATTTACTGGGTACTTGGTAAGCACCAAGCTCTGTTCTCAGTGCTTTACATTTATTACCTCACTGAATGCCCAAGAGCGCTGCGTGATGGGAAACAACGGGGGCTGGGAGAGAGGACAGCAACTCAGGAAATGAGCAGGCTAGTCTGACCCTGCAAGTAGGGCAGCTGAAGCATGAAATGTGGCCACAGCACCCTGTCCTTCCTTTGCACATCTGATGTCTCATTATGTGGTATTTGCTGTCTGCTTGTTCCCACTACTGTACTCTGCTGGAAGCCCTATGAGGGCAGCACCCATAGGTCTTCTTTTTTCATGTATCCTGAAAATTAGTACAACACCAGGATCATAGAAGATACTGAATAAGTTTCTTGAGTGAACAATAATGAATGAATAAGGAGACAGTGGTCCACATGCATGTTCTGACTTGGATGGAGCAGCCTTGGGTGATGAGGGCAGGTCCCCAGGTTGAGGACCACAGGGCTGGTGCCCAGTGGGTTAAGGGTTTGGGCTGGAGAATAGGACAATTCTGAAGACACTCCTGATGCTTACGGTAATTTTATTAGGTTTTTTTTTCCACAAAATTTCACATATATAGCATTCTTCTTGATGAAGTTTTAACAATCTATTATAGTAGTACATAATAGATTGTACTACTAAACAAAACAGAAAATACTATTCCTTTCTTATGGAAAATATACATTATATTATTAAAAATGTTAACACTCTTCCCTTTCAAAGAAGAGAAAAATATGCAATGACAAAATGACAAAAGAAATCAGTTAAAAGATTCTTTCCATTACAACATAATAACTAAGGATGACTATTTTTGATGTAGGTGACAGCCGAGTTCAGTGTTCTGGCTTACCAAAACAACTGTTGGTCATGAAATCAACTATTCTAAACATGCAATAAGAAAAATGTATAAGCATGCAGCCATCAAGCAATTCACAGTCATTTCTGCATTTAGGACAGAACCAGACATGCAGATCTGAATGCTACAAAGTTCCCATTTAATCTAAACTCATGGCTACCACACAGTCAGCCCATTTCCTGGAAAAGATGAAAGAAGGGTGGTAGATTCCTCAACTAGCCTAGCTGGTTACTATACCTAGCCTCTACTCCAATGAAGTGCAACTCTGGAATCAAACAGACTCCAGACTTCCAGGCTGCATGTCCTGGCGCTCTCATCTGAGCTTCTTCATATGGAAACTGAGGCAGTATTTGCCTTTGTGTAGTTATGTTAGAAAACCATATCAAGTGCTTAGTAAAGTGCTGGCCATTAATTACTAGCCGTTGCTATTATTCCATGAAAGAAAAAAATTCAATTCAACAAACAGCTATTAAATTCCTCCTATTTATTGATGGAGTCACTACGGGGACTCAAGACAAACTGGCAGCTGTCTTTCAGGAGTAATTGCCAAGACAATGTTTTGTTTTATTGTTATTCTGCTTTTTGTTGTTTAAAGGATGCCATGTCCCCTTCTATTTGAAGATTAACATACTTCTACCAACTCTGGGATGCTGAAGGACCTCACCAGCTGCTAGCCTTTTCCAATAGTCTTCTTTATTCTGTTTGATTCTCTCACCTTCAAAGAGGATGTTATTAACTGGAAAGTCGTCATGCAACTACTTCCTTCAAACCAACTCAAGCACAGGGATTACACAAGAATGGGGTCACAATTAGTTCCAACTTTGTTCATATAGATCTGGTCTAAGTAACCCATGAAGCAACAGTCATTTAACTATAGCAACGACAGCTCAGAGAAAAATATTCCCAACAACAGGTTACTATGGTTCCATGGGGAGAGCTGGGGCATGCCACAGTCTGCCAATCCAACGCTTAGAGGGGACAGGACTTATTATTGTCAGAAATGTAATGGAAATGTCAAAAGAACATAAAATTGGCAATATAAAGCATGAAATGTCATGCTTGTTTTTGTTCTATTACAGTGTAATAATTGCAAAACTTTCAGTAAGAGGTTCTATGAATATCATCTCCTGGAACAGAAATAAAACAGCAAGTAGTCTATCATCTTGGTCCAGATGTTCTGTTTGGGATTGCACAGTGCTTTAACAATACATGAGCCAGTATTTCAAAATTGGGAGAGTTCATGTTAAAAAAGATCTGGATTTCTGCCTTAAGAAATTCAAACTGTGTCACAATGGGTCCACCTGGCAGTCACTAGCTGAGTGAGCACTGCCCCTCTGAGAGGTGTGTGCCCAGAAGTTGATTCTTTTAACATTTGTGTCTCTGAACATACTTTTCTGGGTCAATGATCTCAACAAATGATTTCTTAAACCTGAGGACACAAGACAGCACCAATGCAGAAGGTAAAAGGGATGCAGAATTTTCAAGTTTTTGTTTATTCTTCTAATTTTTTTGCCAAGCAGAATAAGGTAAAGGGGAGAAGATGCTAATGCTCGTCCTGTTAAAAACAAACATTTGTGGCAGCAATCTGAGGAAACCAAAGTCTTCTATGCATCAAGCCCAATAATTAGTCTCTCCCCTTCTGAAATGCAAAGCATACTTCGGCATGCATCCACACACATTCACACATATATATCAAGTCACATCTTACAAAGTCCTGAAGTGCACTGGGGTTTCACATCAGACTTGAAAAGGGTCCTTCTTTCTGGAAAATGCAGACAATTTAGTAATATGCTTTATTTTATCTGTAATGCATCACAGCTTATAGTGAAAGCTTCCTGATGAAACAGGGCTTCTTAATATGGGAAAGTAAAAAAGGTAATTGGACTCTCTTCCCAATACACTAAAATACACTTTATATATATTTCATAGGAGCAGGGAATGGGGATGATTTCTTTGGTTGCCCTGTCATTGGCAAGGTTCCCAATGAGACCAGTTACCTGCCACATTCAACATGCAGGTCAGGTGACTGACTGTACTGCTGGTATTCTTATCAATTTATGTATTTTTAATTATACTATCTGATACTTCATAGTCATACTTTAAAATAAGGTTATATTGAAAAAGAAAGCTACAGTATATAAAGGACTGCTTTGGCAAAGGAGCAGGTAATTTGAAAGATAGTTCCTCCTCCCACATATTAAAAGTTTTCAAATGAATATTAATCAATGCTTAAAAATGCCACTCATTGTACTGTGGAGCACACCTGTTTAAAAGCAGTTTATAGGTAATAATTTTTAACTTTTCTTGACTTTGCTGACATATTTTAGCAATGCTCACGATGCATGCCAATCATCTCACTTTTACAGTGTGAAATGAGATCTTTGAGCTCATTAGGATAATAATGTTGACTGAACTTCTATGGCATCTTTTAACTCAAATAGGAGAGAAAAGGCCTGTAAAATGGATTTCAACAAGGGCAAACCTGGGACAAGTTATCACAGTTAATCTGCCACAGAGGCCGATCTGCAGGCATATGGCCTTGTGCCTCATCAGCTAATCACCTGCTACCTCTGCCACGGATGAAAATACCATCCACAGTTTCCCACACTTGCAATTAGGATGTTTATAAATCTAGAGTAGTGGAAAAAAAAAACCCACAACAGCCCTGGATTTAAAGAATACAGCATACCAAGTATATCCTATAAATTTCCTTTGACTATATTTTAAAAATCAGAGTCATGCATACATATGTATGAGATAAGAATATGAAAACCCAACTGACTAAATAAGCAGAATAGTAAATAATTGTCATACTGCACATCACAGCTGCACTGTCCAATATGGTAACCTCCAGTCATATGTGGTTACTGGAAATTAAATTAAAATCCAGTTCCTCAGTCATACTAACCTCATTTTAAATGTTCATTATGTGTTCATATATAGTATAATAGCTACTGTATTGAACAGTGCAGATATACCACATTTCCACCATTGCAGAAAGTTCTAATGGATAGTACCAGGACAGAGGAAATACTCAAAAGAAAAATATTGACAACCAATATCCTTTCATCACTACAGATGACCAAAACGTTGCTTTCTAGGCTTGAACAGTCTAAATAAGCATCGTGTTTCACTTAAAAACCTCGGATGAAACTGGTTTGAATGCCAGAATCATTCGTGAGTAACTCTCTGCTGACAAAACACCTGGACAGCATAACACTGCAAGAAAGAGCTTTCTTTCCTCATGTTATTCTTTAATTCAAGTTGATGACATGTGGCCAAGCTGATACCACTAAGGCTTTCAGCTAGCGGCTTTCTCACTTTTACAGTATGAAATGAGTTTATTTTATGAGCTTATTTGGGAAACTACTATTTTATGCCCATGTTTATACTTTTTTTCTTCCTTTACTCTCATTCCATTATCATGACAGATTCCTAATGTCAAAAGTCAAGCATCTTTTGTTAATTTCAGGATTACAAGTAGCCAGATTTGCCTCTCAACAAGCTTCCTACATTTATGAGGAGGAAAAATACATACACTAAGATAGTACCCATATAGAAATGTCTTCTGCTTGTAGATGTGTTCCAACAGTAAGAGTCTTTGTCAGAAGTTTCATGATGAAAAATGAGAGCAACGTAGGAGACCCCAGTGATGTATCTACAACATCAATTAAGCGGGGGTGGGAGTAACACAATATTTTAAAAGACTGACAACTGTAAAAATACATGGGAGAACCTAAGATCTGGAAGTTCTGGGACTGAGGGAAAGGAAGAAGGCACTGATGTTCAAGTTGGCCAGGACAGTCTGGAACGGACCATGGCGGGCCCAACTCTGGGTCCTAGGACAACCTCATGACGGTGGGAACTTCTTTGGGGGCTGATAAATCAGGCTCTGGTCTCTCCTCCCCGACTGAGATTTCCCAAAATGAAGAAAACTGTGCAGCTTTCCTGGCAGTTTGCCTGGTATAACTGCTCCCTCTCATTCTGGAACTGACAACTTGGAAGGGTGGTTGACAGAGGTCCTGAGAAGCTTCAAGTGTAGGGGTATTTGTGGGGCAGGGTCACCATGTGGAGGAGGGTGCAGGAAGTGGGTGAGGACAGCCTAGAGAAGAAAAAGATTAACATTAAAGACAAATGAAAACAATTTCCTGATTCTACTGAACTTGGAACATATTCAGCTATTAATTCACAAAAGGGGGTATGTTCTGGAGGAAGATATGGCAATATTGGCTGTACACTTTATGATGTTTTATTGTTTTTTTAAATAACTGATTTGATTATCAAAGAACTATACCATCAAAGTGTATTATATCTCAAACAAAAATGAGTTCCAGTGGAGTTTTTCAAGGGATGAATAAGAATGAAGGCAAGGGGAGAAAGACACCATGTGGAATGTCAGAAGTAAGATTATACAGAAGTTGAAAGGCTCTAAATATTTTAAAATAAAATATTTCAAGTTCAAGAACATGTTGGAAAAGGGCCAATAGAAAAACACTGAGGAGAAAAGAATCTGATTTTCCCCAAATCACCAATGTTAAATATCACAGTTAAAGGCAAAATGAACCTTCTAGCTATGAGAAGAGTAATACAGTCTTTAAGGGTCCATTATTAACAGATGTAGAAGTGGCATTAAAGTACTGCTGCATTTATCTAGGAGTCGTTTAAAGTTTGACAGTGTCTGATTAGCAATCAAATAACAAGGTTTTTCTACCTTTAGGAGAGGTGCTAATTTTAAAAGTGAAGGTGATGTAAATCCACCTACAGAAATATTTAAAATAGAAATCTGTAAGGAAATAGATGAAATAGGGTAGAGAATTTTAGACATGAGGCATTCAAGAGGGCCAAATGATACTGAATGTACCTCAGTGGCCTTGGCTAACTGAGCTGGAATGCCACTGTGGAAAGGCCATTGGGCTGGAAGGAAGCAGCATGGCTTCTAGTCCAAACACAGTGTCCCAGAGGAAATGATGTGTCCAGACCCAGAGTCTCAGCTCCTCATCTGAGTGATGGGGATAAGAAGGTGCTCTTCCTGCCTCACTGAAATGACAGGTTCATGTACTGTCATGAGGAACAGAAAGTGTGGACCACAGGAAACACGCTAACAAGAGAAGCAGCTTTAGGTAGCAGAGAGCATGAGCACACTGTGAACCTGGCTGGAGAACCCAGCATAGAAGAGAAACAGGGACAGGAAAATGGAAGATAAGATAGAACCTCACCTAGCATTTTAGCCACCACAGTGAAAAAGTAGAGAAAAGAGAAGAAAAAGAAAACTGTGTTCCTCCATGAAGAAAGTAGCATATGGGATTTCTGAAGCTGCTCCACAGAAAAACTGCATACTTGAGAGCCTGACTTCTGATTATTACTGCCTTGCTTGAATGTAGTCTCATCTTATCTGCACAAAGACATAGGCAGGGTAGGTACTAGCATTGCCATTTTACAATGAGAAAAACAAAGTTGAAGAGCTTTTCCGGCCACAAGGGAAATGACAAAGTCAACACTCATCAACCGCTCCCGTTAAGTCATGGGTGCTAAGCCTCCATGCTCTGGAATACCGAGTTCAGATTCTTATAAAACAATAAAACTGCCCAAGAAAGATAGCATACCTTGAGAAATCCCAGGACACGCATAGCATGTCCTCGGGTAGAATTGACCACTTAAATGACACCCCTCCCCCCACCCCCCATAGCTCTGGCCAAACAATGAGAAGCACCTGCCCAGGACAGTGCCCTTTCCTACAAGCCCATCCTGCAGAGAAGGAAGTGGCTTCCTCATGCCTTTCTTAAAAAAAGAAAGAAAAGAAAGGGGGTTTTTGCTTCTTCAATGCTGTGTTTTCCAGAATGGCCTTTGCGATCAAGGGGGCCCTCAGGCTTCCTCTGACCTACACACGAGCCTTAGTTCAGTAGATACTGGATTTTAGAGAAGGCACCAGAAACTCAAAAGATCCTTTTGTTAGCAGTGTAAGCAATGCTAAGGCTTTCATTCTTCAAGAATGGAACCATGGGCTCTTGGAGTTGGGAAAGAAATGATGAGACTTGGTTAACCTTAAAGTAAATTTAGTAGACATGTGAAGTAAAATTAAGGAGGTCAAATAAAAAATACAGCACAACATACAGTATCTTAGAGTATTTCTCAAACTTTGGAATTCATAAAATTATCTCAGGAGTTTAATAATAATGATACTTCTCTGGCTCTATTCCTAGAGATTTTACATTAAGTGTGGGGTGAGACCTGGAATGTGCATTTATAATAAGCTTTCTGGGTAATTCTGTCAAATAGTCCTTAACCCTCAAAATGAAAAACAGTCTTGGAACTTTCAAGAAGGCCAATTAATTGAAGGAATTCATCACAGAGCACTTGAGCGCTAAGAAATAGAGAAGCAGATGGGCAAAGATCTGCGGACAAGCAGCCTGGGTCCATGGCTGATGTGTGCATTTCACATATAAATGAACCGACTGGAAATTCAGATCTCAGCATGCCTGCTCTGTGACAGGACTGTACAAGAGGAAAAGTACTTCCAGGCCTGAGATGGGGGTTTTCAACTCTACATGGTATAAAAAAAGCATGGCCAGCACAAGGAAAATAAGGATGCATTCACATCATATTTTCGAAGCGTGAGAAAGCAGTTCTGATGCAGTAGTACCTTCTGCTCTTTACTAGGGGTAATTTGCATAAAATAGTTCGCTCTGGAGCACTGGGTCTTTTCTCCTTTCTTTCTCACCCTTTGCCACCACTAGAGAAAGGGGTATTTTCCCACATTCCTTTGGGATGGTCTGTGAGTTCTTGTGATTTCACCAGACAGTTCTTTGCCACCTCTTTTTGGAATGCTGCTGGGCTTTGTGATTATCTGACATTCTTGCCAACTTCTTTGAAAGATGCTTACAAAAAGCTTGTAATCAGTATTTAAGAACACTGGTAATCTGCAGTTTTTTGCCATAATGGTTTTTATTTAATGCCATTATGGTTTACAGTTTAATATACGGTTTATATCACATATTAAGATATATGACATTTACTGTTGGGAAGCTGGAGGGGCAAATTGAGTATCATACCCCAAAATATAGCAGAGTTGCAAATGGACCTCTGAAATGGTGGACATCTAAGCATGAGAGACTGTTAAAACAAAGGAAAACACAATACCAACCTGTGGCTATGCAAATACCAATGGTAGTGTATGTAACAAAAATAATATCTCAGCCTAATCAGCTTTGGTTAAAAGTTCATCAGCCACATACATTTTTCTGTATGTATATGATACACCAATAAAAAGTTAAAAAAAAAAAAACAACCCCTCATTAGGGCCTCCCTGATGGCGCAGGGGGTTAAGCACTGCACTATGAAGCAATCCGCAGCCTCTGCAGCACAAGTTTGATCCCTGGCCGGCCAGGGAACAACCCACATGGTGCAGTAGACCTCTCCTGTCTCGCCCGCTGTTCCCCTTAGCAGTGTGTTTCAGTCAGTCTGCCTGTTCTGTTCCCCACTCTGTCTCTGGTGAATCCTCTCACCCTCCAAACTTCTGGCCTGTACCCCAGCTCTTGTATGCATGAATAAATAAATCTTTAAAAAAAAAAAACAAAAAACCTCATTAGTTGAAATACAAATGAAACTGTCAAAATAAATCCTGAAAAACAAAATGTTTTGACAGGGATTTTAGAAGAACAGAAGACAAAGAAAACACCAGAATAATGCTAATGTATAAGCACATTTCACAAGTCCCAAAGCATCCAACAATGTTGACAATAAGTTATTGGGAAAAAAAAAACTGAAAAAAGAATCTTCCTGTAGATATAGGTACTCTACTTCAAGGTGACATCAGCCAGAAACAATTGATAGCCTTAGACTCGGGCCTGTGGTAAAGATACCTTTCTCCCCCAGTTCTTATAGTGAGTATCCCAGGACCTGCAATGCTATCTACCATCCGAGGCCCTTAGCCTCATTTCCCAAAACCACTAGACTCAGTACAATTGGCAAGCCCATTAATCCTTTATTTTCCTGGTCCTATAATGATTTGACTGCTCTGGGAATGAATCAATAGCTCCACTTCCTTAGAAGTCACACTACAAAGATGCACATGTCCAGAGTTTACTGTGCTAGATGCAAATAAGTTACCAGGAAAGTAGAAGTGAGTTGCAGACAATATCTATACCATCCGAATCCCCAACTAAGATTATAGGACTAGATTGCAGAATCAGTCTTCTATTTATAACACCGCATATTTAGCGTATGTTTTCCACTAGTAACTCAATTCCTATAGTGCATGTGAGCTTTATCTGTCTATAGTAATATGAACTGGAGTTCTCTCTTTAGCCTTAACACACATATAAGAAAAACTGACTAGCATTTGTTAATGCTGATATTATTTTTAGTCTAGGTAAGTGCTTACCTCTTTGACGCTATGTGTTACTGCCCATATTAGAAAAACTCTTGACATCACCTGGAAAGAAGTCAGGACAACAGAAGATGGAACAATTCCTGAAAGAAAATTTAGAATTGGTAAATAAATGCACTATACTAAGTTTTGACATGTAATAAAATTTCTAAAACATTCAAATTTTAGTGTTTAGAGCCAAAATCAACTTGAGTAACTAAAACTTATCTATAATACTGTCTCTCTCTCCCTCTCTCTCTCTCTCTCTCTATATATATATATAGTCTATCATATATTATATATTGTCTATATATTATCTATAGTGATATAGACTATGTCTCTCAATGTTGTCAATATTAAAAACTTTTCCTTCCGAAGAACATTATTATTTTTTTAATTTTACATCATTGTTCATTCTTTTTTTTTTTTTTCTTACAGTGTTTGCTTTCTTTTCTTAGGTGTAGTCCCCATAGAATTTCTACCAGCAATTCACCCGTGCTCCCTCACCATAGTCCCTTGTGCTCCTCCTGCCCCCATCTCAGTATCTCAGGCTCCCCCTCTCCTGCAAAATGTCTCTGATTTATAGTTGTCTGTTTATTTTTGTTTTGTTTTATTTATAATTGTTATTATTTTTCCCTGATCCTTTATTTGGTTCCCCTATATTCCTCCTATATGTGAAACCATCCAATATTTTTCTTTTTCCTTCTGACTTATTTCACTGAGCATAAACCCTTCTAGCTCCATCCACGTTGCTACAAATGACATTTGTTTATCTTTTTTGATTGCTGAATAGTATTCCATTATGTATATGTACTACATCTTTTTGACAGTGAGATACCACCTTACACCAGTAAGAATGGCACATATTAAAAAAACTAGCAACAACAAATGTTGGCGAGGATTTGGTGAGAAAGGAATTCTCACTATGGAAAGCTGTGTGGAGGCTCCTCAAACGACTAAATATGGAACAACCATATGACCCAGCAATTCCACGCCTAAGGATCTACCCAAAGGACTAAAAAACTTTAATTCAAAAGGATATCTGTACCCCTATGTTTATTGCAGCACTATTTATAATGGGAAAGACTTGGAAATAACCCAAATGCCAAAAAAAGAACAATAATATTATTAATGGTGGTAGCAAACCATGCAATCTGTTACCCTTCTTAAGCCTTTCAAAATCACTGACCAAGTACAATATGTTTTATACTTACTATGCACACAGAAAAACAAAACTGCTGCTTAACTTTTAAAACTAGACACTGAAAGTTCATTTTACAATAAGGGTTTCAAAGATGAATAAGCAAGTCCTGAGAATCAGACTTGATATACTATCAGGTTAAATTGGTATCTTTTATAATCCAATTGAAGATTTTGCCAACAAGTAGAGCAAAATTAATATTTATCCTGATAAACTGTTTCTTTTTTTCTTTGTTTAACATAGTAAACTTTGGTATAATTATCTTCCCAATGCCCTCAAATTATAACACTGGATATCAACTTTAATTATTTTAGATAATCAGTAAGTTCTGCTAAGCTTACATATCTTTGGCCTCTCCCTTCAATTTCTACAACCACAATATCTACCTAGAAACAAGTTACCACTATTACATGAAATTAATGACTCCTTTAACTTATCTTAAACTTAGCAATAAGCCATCACCTGTAAACATCATTTCATCATACTTTGGTAGCAGGGAATTACAATTACTCAGATAAGGTCTAAAAGCAGAACTATTATTATTTAATTCTGTAGAGCCTCCTTCCTCCTCATCTCTTTCATTTTTGTCTCTGGCCTTACTGCTGCCAGCAACTACACTTACTAACTCCCTAGACCTCTCAAGTTGCACATGGGCTACTCCACACCTGTCAGGAGGCCCTTACCACGATTTCTAAATCCTCACCCCACTTAAAATAACCTCATCTTCAAAATACTCACTGGACTATCCCAGAACAATTTTCATTCTCCCAAGCCCTCTAAAATGCACTCAAACTTCTGAACATTTATGTAGTTTGACAAACTAAAACTTGCCAAAAGACTGTGTACAAATCAGAAAAAACTAAAATTGCCTCCATTGGTTTGGCTATGAAAGGTATTCACTTTATATCTCATTAAGAAAAAAAGATCCTATATTTTATTAGCATGAGTTTCTTAAAGAGTTGGGCTTCAAAGAGGAATGGTTTGGTTTCTCAAAGCAAGTAAGGACACACTGAGCATGATGCATGGCATATAAAGATGCTCAATAAATATCTGTAGAATGAATGAAAGAAAAAATAGAAATGTCTGGGACATTTATATGAATGGAATAGAAGTGGGATTCCAGAAATCAGCCTTCACATTTACAGTCACTTGATTTTCAATAAATGGTCCTGAGACAATTGAATAGCCACATATAAGAGACTGGAGTTGGAACACTTCCTTATATCAGGTACAAAAATTAACTCAAAATGAATCAAGATGTAAATGTAAGAGTTGAAACCATAAAACTAAAAAAAAAAAAAAAAAAAAAACCAAAAAACAACCCCACAGATGTAAATCTTTGTTGGCAAGGATTAGGCAATAGTTTATTACGTATGACCCTAAAAGCACAAGAAAAAGTAAAATGGCCTTCATCAAAATTAAAAACTTATGTGCTTCAAAGGACACTATTAAGAAAGTGAAAAGATAACTCACAGATAGGAGAAAATATTTGCAAGTCATATGCAATAAAGGACTTAATATCCAAAATATATAAATAACTCTTATAATTCAATAGAAGACACCCAAATTAAAAAGTGGGCAAAGCACTTAAATAGATGTTTTTCCAAAGAAAATATGCAAATGACTGAAAAGCATATGAAAAGATGCTCAACGTTAGCTGTCAGAGAAATGCAAATCAAAATCATAAACAGATATACTTCACACATACTAGGATGATTATAATCTAAAAGACAAAATAACAAGTGTTGGTGAGCATGTAGAGGACACTCATACACAGTTGATGGTATTAGAAAATGATGGAGCTACACTGGAAAAGTCTGGCAGTGCCTTAAAATGTTAAATACAAAATCAAATTTTATGATGCAGGTGTATATAGTCTTAATATAAATGAAAACATATGCCCACACAAAAACTTGCACATGAATGTTCACAGAGGTATTCATATTAGCTCCAAAGTGGGAACAATCAGCATGTCCATTAACAGATGAATAAATAAAAGGTGGTACGTCCACATAGGTTCTAACAGAACATTAGAAATAATGTATGAATAAAGCTGTTAGTAAAAAGATAAATGTATGAATAAAGTATAAAGCCTGGTGATATAATTCGTAATACTACTAAAGAAGCTAAGTGAAACATTACATTAATTACGTTAGGGAGGTCACATTTCAAATAAGAAAAACTAAGAGATAATTGGAAGCTCTCCTAAATGAGTTAAGCATTTGCTGCTTATTAACCACCATTTCTAGCTCCTTTTTTAAAATCCAAAGATCTACTCAGCACATATACTTTTCCTCTCTCTTCATTCGCCACAAAAATAATGGGCTAGTTAGACTGCTAATGGTTTGAGCAATGCTCCAAGGTTGCTGCTGCATTTTGATGGGAATCAACATGTTCAGGATCTGGACCTCAGATTTCTGAGTTCAAAACTTAATCTTATTCCAATCATGAGCAAGAAACAGGCTCTTAAAAGACTGACTCATACTAATCAAATCCATTGAAGACTAGTTTATAAACCAAAATGTTGGTTTATTCACTTATAATAGAGGCCCAGCCTTTACAATAGCTGAATGATTAGGATTTTAGAGACTCTCATCTAGTGATAGTTTTTTCCTGGCATCAAAATCAGAATGCATGACTTCAAACAAGAGGGATTTGGGAGTTCTGGGAGATGACTATGGCAATTTAGTTGAGCACAGGTTAATTACCCTTTCTCTACTATAAAGCTCTCTTTTCTAGGGAATATTAAGATTTATAGTGCTAAAAATTGTCAGATTGTTTCTCTTAAAAATAAGTATCCAAAAACAAAGATCTACTCTTTTGATATATTTCCAACCAGTTTTTTCTTCTAAATAGATGTTTAAATAAAGTTCAACTTCTATTGTTTACACTCTATCATTTGTTTCTCATTTAACATTTTAAGAAATTTTCTACTTACAACATATACTTCAAAATATTTTAATGAGTCATAATATTTCTTTGACTGGAATACATTTGTTTATCTATTCTCCTTCTGTAAGATCTAGAAATTTTTCCATTTTTTACACTTATTATAAATGAAGAAATGAAATATTACAAGTAACACTTTTTTTGAGGCATTGACTTTTTTAAAAAAAGGTTAATTTCCTTTAAATAAGACAGTTTCCAGAAGTAGAACTACTAGGTCAAATGGTATAATACTTTTAAACCAATATTGTGATTTATTAAAATGCCTTGAAACTACTTCCAAAAAGTCTGTATCAATAAATACTCTACCCGCAGTATACAAGTATGTCTGCTCTAGCACATCCTTGGCAGTAAATTAAAATCTTATTAGGAAATATAAACCAATCAATGTGTTCTAATTTGTTGCACAGATGCCCTATCTAGGGAATCTACCCTAGTTAGCCACCTCAATATTCCCCAAATGATGATGTTCATACCAACTCTTATTTAGTTTCCATAGCTTATGCACTTACTTCAACCAGCCACCTGGCAAATGGCAGTTTAGGCACTAGTATAACAACCTAGTCTCAATCAGCCTGCTCTACCAATCCATAAGAAGGCCAGCAGGAAGTGACCCTTACATAAAGAAGACTACATGAGGGCCAGGAACTCTACCCTTGGAGTCAAGGCAGGAAAACAACAGAAGACCACATATATAGAACATACGATCTTGGCTACAAGCAGACTTGACATCGCTGAGCTGGGTTTTAATGTCATTGTGTGGGTTTCATAAGAAACTTAAAAAATTACATCATTTGCTGGAGAAGTGGTATGCGGTATAATATTCACCCTGTTGCTCAATGCCCTTTACATAAAGCCCCAGGTGGGAAATTTGTTTTAGAACTTAACGTTAAGAAATGTTTGCTCCTATAATGGTAAGAATTATATAACTTGGTTGCCCTTTTCAACTTGGTAATCAGAAAGTTTCCAGCCAAATATGAAGTGTACTATTGTATTTTTGTGTATAAATTGTCACAAATCCTTGGGGAATAAGGACTGCTGGGAAGATAGACCCAAGCCCTTTTTCCTTTCTAGACTTCTTATTGTCACTCCTACTGTGTCTGTATTTATTATGCCACTACCCCTACACAATGACATAGCATGTTAATAATGACCTCCACTTTTTGGTTGTTGTTGATTACTTATATTGGTTGCTTTCAGATGACAAAGAGATTCTACAATTTTATCAATAAGTTATCAAAAACTACTAGGCATCTATTATTTGTTAATTTAATTTCAAAATTACTTTTGGAATACTTTGTATCAGATATTGTTTTCCATGCTAAAAATCAACAATGAATGAGACAATGTTTCTACCCTCATGAACTTACATTCTCAAGGTATAATGGCTTGCTTTTGGGATAGTTCTGCCTGCACTTTTCCCTGGATGTGATATAAACCTTCGTAGATAGAAAGTAAGATCACTTCGTGGTTTCAGAAAGAAATCTCTGGCAAGGGAAAGTCGTAACTTGAGAAATAACCATGAAGCAGAAACACTGGCAAACAAAAGAAACACATTTATGTGGGCATGTGTGTGCACACACACCTACACGGCAAAAGTTGCGTAAAGGAGACCTAGTTTCTTGTTTTTCCAGAATCAGGGTGCTCTGAGGACTACCAACACTGCTGAGCTGTTGCCAAGCTGGGCAGCAAAGAAAATGCCTGCTGCCCAATGTAACCCTCAGATGGAGCAGGGTAGTGGGGTGGGGAGACTGGCTGTATACATCAGGTCAAGTTGAAAGTTAGGTATAAGAAAGGTCAGCAGGTTTGGGAGCAGAGTAGCATCGTGTTCAGGTGTTCAGCTAACAACTATCAAGGAATACATGGGTAATTGATATCAGGGGCTGCTCCTGTCTGCAGCAGGTAATGGAGATCAGATCAAACAAGGCAGGAAACACTAAGTTGGCACCAAAAATTAAATGACAGACTCTTCCTACCCAAATATCAAATCCACTGAACTAAAAATAATACTACACAATAGCAAAAGTCACCAATGGGACCCACTAAAGACTAGGGTACACTTTATGACATATGACTTTGTCATATTTTTAAGAGGGTTACCCAAAAAAAAGATTATTGCACACCTCCTACCTTGCTCCCTTTCCCAAAAGTGTCCTTAGTGTAGCAATGAAATTCTGAGAATTTTCACTAACAAGCCCAGATTTGGAGAGGAACACACATATCTGACTAGAGCATGGGTCTCATAGAACTGGAGAGTGATGATTAAGTTGTGGAATGTGACTTAATTGGGAGCAGTCGCATAGATGGTAAGCCTTTCAGGCCCCATATTGAATTGAACAACTGGTACAAAATTCTCTCTGCAAATAGGACATGCTTTTTATAAGGTGGAGGAATCCCAGAAAGGAGCAATAAAATATCAGAAGAGAAGGAAGTGTCCATGCTTTAAAATAAGTAATTCATTCACATTTTTTAAGTATAAAAATACATTTTAGGTATATAAAAGCAAGTACATACAGAATATATAAAGATATATTTATACATTTTTAAAAATATAATGGCAGTATTTTATACACATTCTATACCCTGCTTTTCTTCCTCTAAAAATATTCTGAGGATTCTTCTTTTTCTGTGTGTGTATACACTGTTTTGATTATGTTGGGTTTACATTTTAATACCTATGCATTCTTTTAGTCCCACCCCTATGTCCTTGGAGTGCAGTAAAACATAAGAAGGAAGATTTCAATCCTTAAACTGTAGTTTTGAGGGAAAACAATGCAGTCAGAGATAATTCACTAATACCTATATCAGAACAAATAAAATGGCTGGACAGAACTGCTCATACTTAAGCAAGATGAATGGGTATGGCAACAATTCAAACACAAGGCAGGGGGAAAAAAGAAATAAAAATAATGCATGCATTGTTATCTAGGGAGAAGTCAAAAATTAAAGTGATTAGAGGAAAGCAAGCATGAAGAAGACAATCCAATACAAGGATAATTGTTATCCCCAAAGTAGAAAATCCAAAATATGGAATAAAAAAGTACTCAAGGGCACATAGTCCAGGAAATTTCCCTAAAACGAAAGAATTAAATGTGTATAGAAAAATACATTGTGTTCCTTGGGCCTCCCCGGTGGCGCAGCGGGTTGAGCGCAGCGTTGTGAGGCTGTACGCAGTCTCTGCAGCTCCGATTTGATTCCTGCCAGCCAGGGAGATTCCCACATGGCACAGCAGACCTCTCCTGTCTCGCCCGCTGCTCCCCTCAGCAGTGTATTTCAGTTCTTCTGCCTGTTCTGCTCCCTGCTCTGTCTCTGGTGGATTCTCTCACCCTCCCACACCTCTGGCCTGAACCCCAGTGCTTGTATAAATAAGTAAATATTTAAAAATATATATATTGTGTTACAGAAAGCAGCTACTAACAATTAATGACTGCAACTGAGAAATTTCTTGGTTACAAATATAATACTTCGGGTATCTAGACAAAAAAACCTAGTTACCTATAAACTGGTAAGAAAATCAGTCTAGCTCCAGACTTTTCCACAACAATATCCAGTGTCAGAAGATAATGAAGCAACACTACAAAAGTCCAAGGGAAAGAAAGTATGTTCAAGAATGTTATACCCAGCCAAGACATCATTTTAGTGTAGTAGTAAAAGGTATAGGTCACTAAATCTGAAAGAATTTGGCACATAATGCCTATGCCACCAACCTTAAGAAGTATATGCTGTCACAAATTCAGTCAAACAAGAGGTAAATGAAAATTAAGAACTCAGGAAATGGAGACGTCACAGTGAAAAAGCCTATAGTAGGCGATGAATCTACTCAAATAGAACACTAAGACTAAATTATGGTAATAATTATGGTTGAAGAACATCATGTAAATGCTTAAAAACTGAAATAACAACTTAGTAACAAAATTTTAAGATAGGGGCCTCCCCTGGCAGGCGGTTGAGCGCCATACTGTGAAGCTGTCGGCAGACTCTGCAGCGCTGGTTCGATCCCGGCCGGCTGGCGAGGGTCCCACACGGCACAGCAGACCTCTCCTGCCTCGCCCGCTGCTCCCCTCAGCAGTGTATTTCGTCTGTCTGCCTGTTCTGTTTCCTGCTCTGTCTCTGGTGAATCCTCTCACCCTCCCAAACATCTAGCCTGTACCCCGGTTCTTATATAAATAAATAAAGCTAAAATTTTTTTTTAAAGATAGGAGGCAGGGAAGAAGACAGGAGAGAAAGTATGACAATACCAAATTTAATAATAGAACTAAAAGATATTCCTTTCTTATTATATCCTTAATAGAGAAATAGTGCCTAAAACTGAAATATAATTAAATATAATTCCTATCTAAATTCTTCATAATCTTTTTTGTTAAAGACTGAGGGGTCTTTTAGTAAATAATCTCTCCCTCATGGTAAAGAAAGTTTTATAATTTATTTATTTTAATGAACTCAATGATTTCAATGAAAAATAGCATATATAAGCTATATATCTTGATGGAAGCATCCATCTACTGTCTCTTCCTCATATTAATAAAGATTAGTTCTACTGGTAGAATTTGGAGTGATGTTTAGATTTTACTCTTTGTACTTTTCCAAATTGCCTGAATTCCTTAAAAATAATGTGAATTAATATTTCAAAATTAATAAAATCAATATCCTTAATCAGAAATGGAACATTTGGCAACAACAAAAATATAATTCTGAAGCTGAACTAATTCCAATCTTAAACACAAATTTTCTTAAATATTTTCTTTTCGAGTACAAGCTAATCTTAGGGAAATAGAAAATATTTCTGACTAAAATGAAGAGACTGGTGGGAGGATGAGACTTAAAGAAGACTGTCTTTTTTTTTTTTTTTAAAGAAGGACTCACAGAAGGGTGATTCTCTTTTCTTTTTCTTCCAAAACAGAAAACTAACCAACCCTCTTGGGTTTGCAATACCTGATATCCCCACCCCAAGTGCAATTTTCAATATATTTTATATAACCACACTTACTTTATTGAGCTCTGACAAAAGAATTGATTTCTTACACTGAAATCAATAGCAAAATTATGTTATTTTTATGCAGTGTCTGGATTTGAGGTTGGCATTTCTAAAAGATGCAAGGGACATTTTTTGTGCTAAAAGAATAGTGTTACTAAGTACATTCATGATTATTTTTTATGAAACTGAAGAGTTTATAAAAAAGAAATATAAGAAATCAAGTATGATGATGCTTCATGTATCCAGCATTGGGAAGAAATGTGCAGTTATTATAGAATTAAATTTTTTCCTGTAAGTGCAAAACTTTCCCAAAATGGGGCAATGCATTCTGCAAAGATGTGCATGAGAGGCCAATCCAGTGATACCCACTAGCAGTAAACTTATTCAAACTCAACTATATGAATCAACCAAAAGAAACAGAAAAATAACTTTGGGTAGACACCCAGCATTTCACAGTATAAATGCATACATGAGTGAGTGGTGGTCTCTGGTCTTCTGGCTATTCACCACACTGACTGTGACTTTATTGTTCAAAAAGTATGTTGAATGTAATAGTATGTAATGAATGTAATTTTCACCCAATAGTGATCCTAAATAAGACCCAACTATTTCAAATGGTATTCCAGTGAAGGAAGAGCAAATACTTTCAACATTGGAGGAAAAAGTTGCTGTGTTGCATTTACTGGGAGTTGATACTAAGTTGTATGCACTATTTGAACAATTTATAAGGTATTTTTCACTGGAAGTTTGCCTCTACATAAGTAAGTTTAGTTTAGGAAAGTCACAGGTTATAGTACATTTTCATGGTTCACTGATTTTCCCTAAACTTTTGGAGAAAGATCCATTTTTACATTAAAACATAAAAACAGGGACTTCAACGTGTTTCACATATTGCCTGTCCTCTTAAATCCCTGGGGGGCATAGAACTACACTCCTTGCAGATATTAGGGAAACTTCGAAAAGCTGGTAAAACACAGTGCATGATAAAATCTAACAGGTCTTAGGGAACATAAAGGCAGGAAACAATCTTGAACTAGGAGAAAGTAATACCTAAATGGAAGCAGAGAAGGCTGTGCTTGTTTGGGGTAGACCGTAGTTTTTAATGACTAGTAGTTTCTAGTTTACTGGATGTTTGTTGCAGACTTTTTTGTGTGTGTGTTTTTTTTTTTTTTTTTTATAACTTTCTGCTCTCTTTCAGAGTGTTAGTGATAAAGTAACTGGCAGCAGTAGCAGCTTGCTCTTCCACTTAATTGAGATTTCTACATGTAAAAGGTAGCAATATTGGCTTCAGGAGAGGGTCTGGAGGTCTCCAAAAGGATAAGCTTTTCAAGAGCTTTCTCAAATATCCAGGAGCTTTTCATTTGTTTCTTTACTTTGGGGTGTCTATTCTTTAAGAGTTAAGTTACTGAAGTTTAATGCTCTCTGAATGAGAGAAAAATATAGACATTAAAAAAGACATGATCTTCCAAGCTTTCTGACTATAAAAAGATGGAAACAAAAAATATTAGAAGCCATTCTCTAAGATTACAAAAATGAATCAATCAAAATTCATGAAAACTTACTCAAACCTCTGTATTAGTTATTGTTGTAATAACAAATTGCCATCGGATTTTTTTATAGTTTATAGAATTCCAGATGTTTTATATCAGATTATTAATTGCAATGTTGACAAATATATGGTTGATATGTCTTACCAAAAAGACTACATCCTAAGTTTTTCTTAATACATTTTTTATTAGTAAAACTGTCAGGGTTAAGTAAAATTGATAGCTGAACCATTAGAGTCACTTTTGGTTAACTTATGCTAACAATCCATAACTACCCTGGATACAAGATAGAGAATATTTTATTAGTATCTCTCTTAAAACTTGATTAAATTTTGCTGCAATATACTTCTGAAAATTCTTTCATGTGAGGCTACTTCAAACGGCTGAACCCAATTCAAAGAGCACTTACTTGAAATAAGATCTAATGACAAGGTTGAGAGAAGAGAATCATCATCTGCCTCCTCAGTTCTAACAGACCATGTGGAAGAGGAAGGCTGAAAAAAAGTTTAACTTTACTAGAAGCCTGTGGAGAGAAGACTTCTGTGGAAAAGGCTCTATTAAAAGAGCAAGGGGGCCTCTCTGGTGGCACAGCGGATTGAGTGCAGGGCTGTGAAGCTGTCCGCAGCCTCTGCAACGCCGGTTCGATTCCCGGCCGGCCAGGGAGATTCCCACATGGTGTGGCAGGTCTCTCCTGTCTCGCCCGCTGCTCCCCTCAGCAGTGTATTTTGGTCAGTCTGCCTGTTCTGCTCCCTGCTCTGAATTGGGTGAATTCTCTCACCCTCCCACACCTCTGGACTGTATCCCAGGGCTTGTATAAATAATAAATAAATCTTTAAAATAAAAATAAAAGATCAAGGAACCACAATACAAGGGTCATTTAAATATGGTGATCATTAACTAAGAAAATCTTGGCTGTGAGAGCTGGAAGAAATCTAAGAAATACAATTTAACCCCACACTTAAAAATGAGGAAAGTGGGGTTCAGAGAGATTAAATAATTTGCAAAGCTTTCATAGATAGTTGAATACAAATTAATATTTATTTTTAAAACTGGGGTAGATATTTTCTAAGGTTAATTATTATTGGTCAATATACAACTAGGAGAATTAAAATTTTTGTAATATAACAAAATGTTAATATTTAAGGTATACAAAGAATACAATTTGTTTTTGTCTTAATAAAAACCTAGTAAGTAAATAGGCAAAGAGCATAAATAAAGTCATGTAAAAATAAACATAATAAACATATGGAATTCTATTCAATTTATAATAAACAAAAAGTGCTATAAATAAGAATACCTATTTTATTATTAACTCAGTGAAAATAAAAAAATAACCATAATACCCAAATGTTGGTATTATGTTAGGACCACTAAATTAACATTTTGCAAATGGCACTATCCTTTCACAATTCAATTTTACAGTATTTTTAAGGATTAAAAGAACAGTCATACCCTTTGAATTAGAAATTATACATGAAAATATATACAAAGGTCACAGCTAATGACTAAAAGTCTACATATCAATCAGTCAAGGTATTAGTTGAAAATTAATAAATTTTAAATAGGAACAACCTAAATGCGCTCCACTGAAGGAGATATGACGACATACTCAAATTCAATATTTTATAGTAATTAAAAAATATCAATGAATACAATATAAGTCTCAAACAGCTTCTATCAGAAAGCAAGGAAGCTGTGAAAGATGACTGGGGTGCTGTCAAAAAGGGCTTGGGAGACAATCTAAGGAGGCTGCCACTGGCCAAAGATGGACAATTGAGCATTAAAAAGGAGAGTTACAATGGACTGAATCACATTAAATGTATTAAAATTCATGAATCCATGATAAAATAAAAAGCAAAGCCTCCACTGTCCCCTTTGATATGCTGATTTTTGTTGTTGGGGGAGGTGTGTGTGTGTGTGTGTGCGCGCGCACGCGTACGCGTGCACACGCGTGCATGAGTGTCTATCAGTACCAGTGCCTGTCTGAGTCAGGAAGTAACATCTCCACTTCTGCATGAGGAGGGTGTATACAGCAACATGAAACACTAGCCCTCATTTTGTTCTAAATTACAAACTGATGTTAATTTGTTCTCAGAACTGAATTTTTTCCCTCAAAATTGAGACCACTTTTCCTTTTTGAGATCTATTGCAGTATTGCTAGCTGAAATCAGTTTGACACGGTGAGAGATGTCAGACTGATGAGAAGTGTTGCTGCCTGATTTAAAACCAAACCCTGAACCTTTTTTAAAAACAATAACTACATGGGAAAAATATCCTAACAACCAACTTTAATCGGTTTTCTTTTAGAAGTATCTGAGAAACAGCATCTCAAAACTGGTTAATAAAGGGAAACACTAGAGCTCAAAAAAATATGTATTGTTATATCATAAGAAACTAGTGAACTCAGTTACTTCTAGGACAGGGGAAAGAACTGGAGAGCTAGAGGAACAGGGACTTCACTGTACACCCTTTCTCTGCAACACCCTGGCTGGCCTTCCTCTTCTATCTGAATTACCTATTCAGAATCTCAAATCATTTAAGTAACACCAAACAGGACATGTAACAAAATGGAAAAAATGATTCTATTTAAAAAAAACCCTCAGAATTCAACTGATAGTCAGTCTGATGAGAACAATAGGAAACTGCACATGCATACAGACCAGGCTGGAAGGAAATACAGAAACAACATTGTTGACTACAATTGCAGAATTTAGAAGCATTTTTTTTCCTTTTCATTAAAAAGAATTCCACTGTTATAATGTTAGTTGTTCAATAAATAATGTTAAAATGGCATTTAAATGTGAAACAGTAATTGCACCTCGGTTACCCATACTTGTAGGAAAGCCTAGCTTTTTGAGCCTTGAGCCAATAATTAAGGCACCAAGAACCATTTGGAAGTAACTTGACTCTTACTATAGGCAAGAGATCTAAGAAGGATAAAAGAAAGGGTCTATTGAGGGCTGTTCATACAGTAGATACTAAAAGTACAATGCCTCTGCCCAGCTCTATTTCCCCATCCCTGCACTAATGCGGGGTTGGAGGCGGTGGCGGCATTCACTGAGTGGGAGGCCAGGAGAACTTGGAAAGAGCCTGTCGACAGCGCATAAAAGACACACACTGAAAACACTCTTGCAGGAGGAGTGAAGCTTGTCAAAGTACTGCAGAGGCTGGGAAAGTGAAGAGAAGAGAAAGAGCAATTATAACCTGAACCTAACAATTCCTCAGCTAAATTTAACTAGAGAGGTGGAATATTTCTGCAGCTTGAAAATGATAGGCAAATGAGTGCTCAGGTACAAAAAGACCCAACCTACACAGAACTTTAAATGGTCACTGTAAAAAGTTCTATTTTCATATCAATCATCTGCTATTATTCTGATATTTTAATTGTGATTCCCCCAAATAAATAAATGGCCTCAAGGAAGAATAAGGAAATCTGAAGTTTAGAGCAAAAGCTTTTATTTCTTTACAAGATAAGTCAAAATCAACAAGCATTTAGTTTGTCAAACTTCTCCAGAAACACTATTTTAAAATTATTCAGCTATGAAATGAAAATTAAATAGTAACTTTTATTTCTTAAGTGTTGAAATGGAGTTTATTTTGTCCAACTTTCAAATTTTTATGTCGAGATTTCTCAGTTAAAATTCTTATTCATATGGAGTTGTATTCACAAATAATCCAAAAAAATTATCAAACACTTAAAATGCATTATTCAAAATGGTAACAATAATTATTTCTAGGTAATTAAATGATTTTTTTACTTTCTTCATCTGTTAGTATTAGCTGATTTTAAAAAATCTGCATGTGTTATTTTTATATAGAAATAATATTACTTTAGAAATAAGGCTTTTCATTAAAAAAAAAGAAAGAAAAGACCACCACAACTGGATTTGATAGTCACCATACTGCAAATTTGTTAAAAATAAAAATGGGTACAATTTCAACCAAAACAATGTGTAATTGTCTTCATGCAAAACTGATTTTACTACTATTTTAGGGGGGAAAAAAATCACATATGAGCAAAAATCTAAATTGCAAACAACTTTCAGATAGTTTATTTAATTAAGTACTCCCTATTCTACTGAACTCTTTGCTGGGAGGAGAAAAACATGTATAAGTTGATTACTGAGATTTACGAATATGTGTCTAAGGGTAAGCTGATCTGTTTTTGCTTCTCAAATCTCACTTTGAGAAGCAAAGCAGGGCCTCCCTGGTGGCGCAAGGGGTTAAGCACAGCACTATGAAGCAATCCATAGCCTCTGCAGCACAAGCTGGATCCCCAGTTGGCCAGGGAGAAACCCACATGGCGCAGCAGACCTCTCCTGTCTCACCCACTGCTCCCCTCAGGAATGTGTTTCGGTCAGTCTGCATGTTCTGTTCCCCACTCTGTCTCTGGTGGATCCTCTCAAACACACCCCCATCTCTGGTCTGTGCCCCAACTCTTGTATGCATAAATAAATAAATCTTTCAAAAAAAAAAAAAACCCCACAAAGCAGGTTAATTATCCACATCAGGTACTATAATATTACTATATTCTATTATTAAATAAATGAATTCATGGGTTGCTTTTGGTTCAGGACTTCAGCAACCACCCAAATCCTTAGTGGCAGCCACTAATTGCTCCTATTCATTGTATATTCTCCTTCTCTTCCCCAGTAACTAAGCACTGATCTTATTTGGGGTAGCAGAGTACTCTGCTTAAACACTAGTTTCCTTGACATCCCTACAGTTAGATGAAGCCATATGGTACAATTCTGACCAATGAAAAATACACAGTTTCCAGAAAGCCTTGCCTTGCAGCTTTTTGCTGCAAGGAATGTCACATAACACCACATAACTCGTAACTCATAACCACATGCACCAAAACAGAAGTCACACACTAGTGATGGTAGAGCAGAAAGACAAGAATTATTATTAGGGGGAAAGAAACCTGTACTTGGTTAGAGTACAATATTAAGAATTCTGGGGCCTCCCCTGGTGGTGCAGGCAGTTGAGCGCAGCGCTGTGAAGCTGTTCGCAGCCTCTGCAGCGCGGGTTCGATCCCTGCCCACAAGACGCAGCAGACCTCTCCTGTCGCACCTGCTGCTCCTCTCAGCAGTATATTTTGTCAGTCTGCCTGTTCTGTTCCCTGCTCTGTCTCTGGTGAATCCTCTTACCCTCCCGCGCATCTGGCCTGTACCCTGCTTCCTGTATAAATAAATAAATCTTAAAAAATAAATAAATCTTAAAAAAAAAGAATTCTGGCATGTGTGGCCAAATGTAATCATAATTACACATTTTTCCACAGTTGCAAAAACAAACAAAATCTGAAGAGAATTTGGGTGGAATTAAGAAGTCAAAGAATATCAGAGTGTGAACTAAATAGTACTTCTACAAAGAAGTTATTTCAATGATACTTTCTAGTCACAAAAACTAATGCCCTCAGTTAAAAATAAGATGGTAAAAATTTAGTGTAATAATTCTTTCTGGTTACAATTTTCTGAATCATCTATAAAACAGTGCTCATATCTCAAAAGTAAACTCTAGTATTTTATGTCCAAAAAAAAAAAAGCAAAAAAATCTGCTTTCTGTTGCAATTTTGACATGTGGTATTCATGAGCATATTTTAAAAACATCTTTCTGGAGCCAAGAATGTGGCAACTCAATGCCAGGTCAAGATCTACCAGATATAAGTGCAGTATTTACTGAAACATCTAACAATCATAAATTGTCAGTTGCCCTTTAATAAATCATTTTCTTTAAAAGTGTTGGAACTGTAGTTACCTATTTCCCTTACATAGATTATTATAAAGAAAAATTCCACCTGTAAGTGCATACTCCAAAGATATCAGTCACATATCAGAGATGAAAATGTTTTATGAAAGAAGATAAATTCCAGAGAGGCCTAGTAAATGTGTATTTTACTTGATTCTTCACAGTAATAACGAACTATGAAGAATCACTTTGCCCTGAACTCCAAAGAAGTTAAATAAATACTTATGGGCTGAGTATGTGAATGAATGCTAAGAATAATGAACAAAGATCACATGTCTCAAAGTAGGTTCCTGGGGCCTCCCTAGTGGTGCAGGCAGTTGAGCCCAGCGCTGTGAAGCTGTCCACAACCTCTGCAGTAGTGGTTCGATCCCCAGCGGCCACGGAGCAACCCACATGGTGCAGCAGACCTCTCCTGTCTCGCCCACTGCTCTCCTCAGCAGTGTGTTTAGGTCAGTCTGCCTGTTCTGTTCCCTACTCTGTCTCTCACCCTCCCACACATCTGGCCTGTACCCTGGGTTTTGTATAATAAAATAAAAATAATTCTCAAAAAAAAAAAAAAAAAAAACCAAAGTAGGTTCCTGTAAAGTTTAGGAAAAAGCCCTTTCCAGGTTAGAGTTTCAGAGTGGGGAGAACACACTTTCTTCATGGTGCGTATGAAGCTAGTATTCTCAAAGGTTTCCTTACCACAGGTAGAAACTAAACTGAGAGTCACCAGCTCACTTTGCTCTTACCATGTATCCACCTATTGCTAAAGGATCTGCCAAGATGACTAGAAACTGTATTAGATGGTATCTGTTGGACCAAGCATCATTTTACACTATACAGAAATAAAGGGAGAAACGAAATAGGCTATTTTGCTGCTCAAATGATAATAATACTATTACAACAAAAATACTAAAATCTATTATTTATTAGGGAGCATTCTGCGCATCCTGGTTCTACCTTCTTAGGTAGGACCTATTAACTTAGGTAGAACTTATTAACTAATACACTTCTATGAGGTAGGTGCCACCATTTTCCTCATTGTATAGATGAGGAAACTGAGATCCAAAAAATGCCAACAACTTGTTCTAAACCATACAATGAGCAGGTGCTAGAACCTGAATTAAACACAGGCAGTCTGTTTTCAGAATCCATGCTCTTAATGCGAAGTTATTCTATCTCCAATTATAAGAAGGAGAAAAACAGGCAAAACAAACCTGTGATGGCTTTAAAATATGTTCACAGATTCTTTGATACACCTCTCTTAAAATGGTAGAGCATAATTCTCCTCCCCTTGAGCATGGGCTGGACTTAGTGACTTGTTTCAAACGAACAGAAAGAAGTAGAAGTAATGGTGTATGACATCAGAGACAAAATCATAAAAGACAATGTGGCTTCCTCCTTGTCCTCTCTCTTAGATCATTCATTTGGGGGGAGCCAGCTGTTCAATCATGGAGAGACATTCCAGCAGCCTTATATAGAGAGGACAAAGTGGTAAGGAACTGAGTCATCTTAGAAGCAAACCCTCCAGTTCCAGTCAATCTTCAGCTGATTGCAGTTCTGATTGATATTTGATTGCAACTACAAGAGAGACTGAGCTTGAACAACATAACTAAGCTGCTCCAGAATTCCTGACCCAGAAAAACTATGATTTTAAGTCACTCAGTCTGGGGATTATTTTATTTTTAAAGATTTATTTATTTATCATTCATTCATTCATTCATTCATTCATTTATACAAGCAATGGGTACAGTCAGAAGCGCGGGAGGGTGAGAGAATTCACTAGAGCCAGAGCGGGGAGCAGAGCAGGCAGAAGGACCGAAGTACACTGCTGAGGGGAGCAGTGGGCGGCAGGAGAGGTCTGCGCACCATGTGGGACCCTAGCCCAGCAGCCGGGGATCTAACTGGCACTGCAGCTGCAGGCTGCAGGTAGCTTTGCAACCCAAAGCTCAACCGCTATGCCGCCAAGGAGGCCCAGGGGACTATTTTAATGTATCAATAGGTAATAAAACTTTTCATTAGAAGCAAATTCTCATATAAAATTATATTTAGATAAGCTATAAATTTTGTAATTACTTGATGATTTTGAATGTCTATCCATTCCCTAGAAAAAATAACCCTTTGATTACTGCAGAAGAGTGGAGGGACTTATCTCTTATGTCCCCTGAAAAGCATAATGAATTGAACTACTTATTTTCTAAGTTTCTACCCTATTTACTTACTTAACCAATAAACAACATATGTTAAACATATATACATGCATAAAGATTATTTCTGGCCTAAATTGTCACACACTTTGCTTTTCCTCTTTTCACACAGTCAACAATGAAACAATATATTCCAGCTCCAAAAATCTATCTATAAGAACAAACTGTCTATTTGATTCCTGACAGTCTATTCAAGGTGCTAATCTGTCATTATTTATAGACCCTTGATTCCTTTCTGAGCATCTGTCATTAACAGAATGACTTAGGAGTTCAAAACACTTTTTATTCAACTCAACTGCCTCCTGAAATTATTAGTCATGCTTCTCCGGGCTACAACAGTGATAAAAGCTAAAGATGAACCAAGTCTCAAGAAAGCTATGAAAAAGAACTACCATTAAACACACCAAGATTAGCTAAGGCTTACTGACAGGACAGATGGACAGATATTCCTTTAAAGCCCTATTCCTGATCACTTAGGTCTCTTCTATCAGGTTTGAGGTTTACTGGGAGTATTTCCTATACCAAAGTTTTAACAGTTTGTGGTTTTCAAGGAACTCCAGAGCTGCTGTTTGGGAATTCATGTAGGTTCAGAAGACAAACACTAGTCTACATCTTGTTATAGAAGGAAAAGGGAGAAAACAGTGAGCTGGCCTCTAGTCTAGAAAGAGTTGATACTTTGTCCATTCCATTCTCCTGGCCCAGGCTCTAGAAATAGTACACAGGCCTCAAGCTGCCTCAACCAGACTCAAATTCTCTAAGAAAGAAGAGCAGAGGCATGGCCAAGACTCATATCTGGGCAGTGAGAGCTGAGGAAAGTTTGAGATCAGGGATGAAGAATGGACAAATGGAGGAGGAACTGAAAAAGAAAAACGGAAAAAAAAATAAGCAAAAATGAAGAGGTAGGAGAAATAAAGGACAAGAAGAAGAGAAGAAAGGATGGAGAGATTTCAGAGTAGAATATGAGAACAAAAAGACAGGTAGAATAAAAACAAAGACAGGTAGAGAAACAAAGATCCCTGAAGGAAAAGAGAGAAGCAGAGGGCAGGTGGTAAGAAAGGCAAAGAAGGGGGAGAGTGAAGCTTATCCCCATGTTTCTGATTAGGCTTCTAACAGACACAGAGAACAGGAGAAAGAGCAGGTCTGGGATAAAATGATAAGCCCAGTACATGCTGAGGTTATAGCGTGGTGACTGCAGGGTAACCAAATGGAATGTCCAAGTGGGCATATGGGAGTGGAAATTCAGAAGATGCATAGACAAACATTTGAGGGATATAGGCAGAAATAAGAGCCCACAGGAGAATTGAAGGACAGGTACAGGTGGCCTAAGGCATAGGAAGAATGCTAGGGGAGACTGGAGAGTGTGGGAGAGTGAACAGTCCCCCCTTAAGGGGCAACAAGTGAAGTGCTCAGCAAGAATCAAGTTCCTACTAAGGTAAGAGAATGAAGGAAGTATTCTGTGAAGACAGAAATTTGATTACAATGGGGAAAAGTTCCAAAAAGAACCAAAACTTCTCCTTTTGTGCGTCTATAACTTTCTGAACTTATCCTTTGGGAAAACTTCTGTCACACTGCATGCCTCTGTCCTTGATGCCTATGTCCTTGGCTCCAAAGCAGGACTGGGTCTTCTGACAGCGGTATTTTCAGTGCTGTACAGTACCTGCTACCCAATAAAAACTCAATAAATGCTTAGAGATTTTCTGAGGGGCAACTGGGAAGCATGCACTAGTAAAAGTCTTAGTTTGATTTTACCTTTTACCTATTTCTAGGAATTTATCCATAGGGTTTAATCATAGCATAGTGCAAAGATTTAGCAATTGGTATTGTTATTTGCAGATTTCAAAACCTCCTACATATTCAACAAATAGACCACTGGTTACACATCACAATATAGCTATGTAACTGAATGCTATACATCCTCAAACAATCTATACAGGTCATAAATAACAAAGTTACCGAATCTACACTCTCAGTACAACCAAAAGATAACAGAATAACCGGCTCAAATCACCTGAAAGGAGGGGGATAAAAAAAACCTACCAAATTCCACCAGAGCTATCTCTTGAGTTCCTACCACAAATCTCTGTGGAAAGTGGGTTTAGAAAAAAATACAGGGAAGGAAAAAGAGAGGACTAGAGGGCCTAAATTTGAGCTAAAATTGTCCTAGGAATAGGCAGTCTACCTTAAGTACAAAAACAAAGAAAAATTACTTTGTCAATCAGAGCACTAACTATAGACAAGGGATTTAAGTCTGTAGAGCTGAGTGGCAATCCTAAAAAGGTATATCTTCTAGAGAAGAAATAGATACAAAAGGAAGGAAAAGGTGCCCTCTGGTGACTGGTTGGTTAAGGAAAAAGAAGAGACAGGAGGAAATCTGACTGCTGAAGCACAAGCAATTTACAGGCATATAATTACTACCCAATGACCTCCTCAAACAAAAAGCCATAAATTGAAGAGATTGTACTCTACTGAAGTTACCTATAAAAGTGCTCTCAAGCTAGGGATCTTAAAACCCAACTCAAACTTCCAATCCTAACCACAAACATCAACACAACATTCCAAACTAAATTAAATATATTTAAATAAGCACTTGGATATATATGAAAAATTATTATTAATCAGAAATTTTAAAACTTAGAACAGAAATAAATAAAAGGTAGAAATGAAACAAAAAAATTGAACTCAATTTTTTTAATTGAGAAAGATAAAATAGATAGTGAAGGGAGAATAGAGTCAAGTGAAAACTTAATAAAGGACATTGAAGAAAGGTAACAACCAAAAGTATAAAAATGAGATAGACAAGTACAAGGAATAGAAAGTGGTTGAAAGAAAAGAAAGGCAAAGGAGATCCAACACATATATATTTGGAACCCCTAAAAAAAAGAAAAACAGAAAAACAAAGTATAACTCTAATCCAGTAAGACTTCCTAGAAATAAAAGAAGGCCAAAATCTACATATTGAAAGAGCCTATTAAGTTTCTGTGGAGATTGCCCTGCAATGGTAAACTCTGAGGCATATCCTATTAAATCTATAAGACTTTAATTATAAAAAAAAAAAAGAATCCTCAGTGGAGTCAGCAAGATGATAGAATTACTTCAGTGCTCATCCCCTCACAGAAACATCCATTTAAATAACTATCCACATGCAAACTTTGGTTTCCAAGGTCATCATTGGCTTGCAGGTCCCTGCCCCTCTCCCTTGAACTGTCTTGACCACCTAGTTTGATTTGATGCTTTTCCTGTCTGTCTTCCTGCTTTTTTTGTTCTACTAACCATCACGTCTGTTTCCTTTACAGACTCCTTTTCATCTCGTTTCCCTATGGAGTGCATCCTTCCTCACCTGTTGTCCTGGGCCTCTTTTAGTTCTTCTCTTTCTTAGGAAACTCATCTATTTTTAGACTTTGGCCATTTCTTTAATGTAAACAGTTCCCATATCAACTGCTCAGGATAGATCCTTTTGCTCTGAACTATTAATTTTGAAGCTGCCAGTCTGAGATCTCTCCCTGGCATCTTGTTAGCTCCTCAAAGTCGCTGAGTCCAAAACTGAAATCAACCTCCCTACAAATTGTGATACCTTTTGAAAAATTGGTAATATTTTTATTAGTGCCATCATCTCTCTTCTAATAATGAGTAGCTGAACTCTGAGAGTCGTTTCAGTTGTTCTTTTCTTTTCCTTGTTCTTAACATTCGGCCAACAGCCACCTCATAGCATCTTTATCCTTCATACCCTTTCCTCTGCATACACTCATATCATTTTATATGTATGTTGTATTTGTTTAGACTTACAAAGCTTGTGAAGTGTTTGCATGCATAATTTCACTTAATGCATCCAACCTGGAAGGTTGGGATGCTTTTTATAATTTCGATTTTGTAATAGTATAACATGGTGGCTACGAGTTCGCATTTAGACATATTTTGCCTAAGGTCCTGCTACTTCCCTCTCTAGCTGTGTTATCTTGAGCATGTTACTTGATGTTTCCTCTCCTTATTGTCTGAAAAATGGGGATTATAATGGTACCTGTTTTACTGTGTGCACTTTTAATTATTAAATAGTTGAATGATAAAATAAACAAACAAACACATAAATAAATATCCTCATGCAAAAGTACCTTCATAAGAGTTAAGGATTCTAGGTGAAAGATTATAGCAACTGGGTGAAGCACAGAAATAAGAACATATTCATTGAAAAAGAGTTGGAAGCACAGATTCACATTACCATGTCACCCCAACCTTGAGCACAGTACATAGAGAGATACTCTCTGTGTAGGGGAAACAGAGTAAACACCAAAGTTCATCATGGACCCCAGCACCAGGACCAGGCCTGTGGATGAAGTAAGATGATCCCAAGCACTGGGTCAGCCCCCACTGACCTAGGTTCCAGAGTCACCCCAGTGCTAGGTTAGCCTTCATGAACACAGAGTCCAGATTAGCCTCCACAGATCCAGGATCCAGGCCTATGTCCACAATCCCAGGCTCTAGTGATACCAATGCTAAGCATGTCCTTGTAAGACCAGGTTCCAGGATCAACACCAAGCCCACCTTTGTAGTACAAGGGACCCCAAAATTGGGCCCCACAGACCAAAAACTCAGACCTACTCTAGTCCTTGTAGACTCAGGCACCAGGCCTAAGCACACTGGCACAAATACCTGGCCAGCCTGCCTTTGTAGACCCTATCAGTCAGCTTGCCCAGATTTTCTGGCCAGATTGTCTGGTGAAAGCCTTTCCTGCCAAAGCCAGTCTGTAAAGATTAGAGGAGATGCCTATTTCTTCAAATATGCAGACAAAGATAATAGAAGACTTCAACTTCCTACTTTCAAAATGAGTAATCATCCTTACAGATAATAAGGAAACAGCAGATATGAACAACACTATAGACCAAATGGACCAAATATACATATATAGAACATTCTATCCAACAACAAAACACATTCTTTTCAAATGCACAGGGATCATTCTCCAGGACTGATCACAAGTTAGGCCATAAAACAAGCCTCAAAAATTTAGAAGACTAATGTCATAACAACTATCTTTTCTAATCACACTGCATAAAACTAGAAACCAATGGTAGGAATAAAATTGGAAAATTAGACATCAAAAGAGAAAAAATATGAAATCAAATGAAAATGGAAATGCACCATACCAAAACTTATGATGTATCAAAGCATTTTAAGAGGGAAAATTATGGTAATAAGGCTAACATTAAGAAAGAATGTCTCCAACAACTTTATACCTTGCAGAACTAGAAAAAGAAGAACAAACTAAAGCCAGAATAGAAAGAGAATAATAAACCACATGGAATATTATTTATAAATAGAAAGCAATGAACCATCAAGCCATGCAAAGACATGGATAAATTTTATATGAATAGTGCTAACTGAAAGAGCCCAGGAAGGTAGGAACTGTTATTATTATTTTTTTAATAGTGGATAGATGTTCACTATGAATGAAGAAAAAAAAAAAAAAAACCTCTATTAGGAAACCTGTTTAGAAATACAAAGGAAGACATACCACTTCATACAAATATTCGTAAGTGGTCTTGTTCTCTTTATTAATACATTATTTAACCTTTTAACTTCTGCCACAGAATCATAAATCAAATAATTATTTTACTAAAAGATAACTCAAAGCTCCCACCCTTGGATTCAATGGAATTTATTCAACTCAGTAATGAGACAGTGCTACCCACTTCTTTGGAGTAATCTTGTTGTTGGAACTAAGAACATCAATGGGACCTCCCCTGGTGGGGCAGTGGTTGAGCGCTGGGCTGCTAAGCTGCCTGCAGCCTCTGCAGGTGGTTTGATCCCTGGCCGCCGGCGAGGGTCCCACATGGCGCGACAGACATCTCCTGCCATACCCGCTGCTCCCCTCAGCAGTGTATTTCGTCGTTCTGCCTGTTCTGTTCCCCGTTCTGGCTCTGGTGAATTCTCTCACCCTCCCACGCTTCTGACTGTACCCCGTGCTTGTATAAATAAATAAATAAATCTTAAAAAAAAAAAAAGAACATCAATGAAGATTTTTTTTTTTTAAATATTAAATTTTATTTTTATATTCCCCCATACAATTGCAAACGCCCCATTCTGACCCCAATCCTTCCCCCCCCCCCCCCCCCCCCCCAAAAAGTGTCTCTGGTTCATAGTTTTTTGTTGATTTTGATTTTCACTTTCTTATATTCATTTTCCTGGTCCCTTATTTAAGTTTTCTAGATTCCTGCTATGAGTGAGACCATCCGGTATTTTTCTTTTTCTTTTTGGCTTATTTCGCTGAGCATGATCCCTTCCAGTGCCATCCATGTTGCTGCAAATTGCATGTGTTTATCTTTTTTGAATGCTGAGTAATATTCCATGGTATATATGTACCACATCTTCTTGATCCAGTCATCTATTTTTGGGCATTTGGGTTGTTTCCAAAGCTTAGCTATTGTAAACAGTGCTGCTATAAACATAGGAGTGCAGGTGCTCTTTGGAATTGATGTTTCTGTGTCCTTTGGGTAAATACCTAGGAGTGGAATTGCTGGATCATATGGAAGCTCTATGTTTAGTAGGTCCAGAAATCTCCACACAGCTCTCCATAGTGGTTGGACCAGTTTGCACTCCCACCAACAGTGCACAAGAGTTCCTTTTTCTCCACATCCTCGCCAACATTTGTTGTTGCTAGTTTTTTTAATATGTGCCATTCTCACTGGTGTGAGATGGTATCTCATGGTAGTTTTGATTTGCATTTCCCTGATGACAAGTGATGTTGAACATTTTTTCATATGTCTGTTGGCCATTTGCATTTCCTCTTCAGAGAAGTTTCTTTTTAGCTCTTCTGCCCATTTTTTGACTGGATTATTTTCTTTGTTGTTGCTGAGTCTCATCAGCTCTTTGCAGATTTTTGTGATCAGTCCTTTATCATTAGTGTTGGGTGCAAAAATGTTCTCCCAGTTGGTGGGGTTTCTCTTTGTTTTTGTTATTGTCTCTTTTGCTGTGCAGAAGCTCTTTAATTTGATGTAGTCCCAGCTGTTTATCTTTCTCTTCACTATCACTGCTTTGGGTGATGTGTCTGTAAAGATGTCTTTGATGTGCAAATCCCGTAGTGTTTCGCCTATATTTCCTTCTATGTATTTTATGGTTTCAGGTCTTATGTCTAGTTCTTTAATCCATTCTGAGTTGATTTTTGTGTATGGTGTGAGGTAGTGGTCAAGCTTTCAATGAAGATTTTTTGATTTCAGTCTGTCACAAACCATTTTACCAGAGAACTTCTCAAATATTTTCTTTACCTCCAGTTTTAGGATTAACTCATTAAAATTAAACTCATTAAAAAATTTAAAGATACCTTGTGCCTTTTAATTAAGAAATATTTGAAAGATAATCTCCTTTAGGGTAAATGCAGATAGTTCAAGCTTTTTGACCTCAACTATTAATGATCAGAAAGTGATAGAAAAACACCCATTTCCTTTTACTCTGGTTAACTTGCTCATGCCTCAGTTTCAGTTATTGACTCATTACTGTCTTAATTAACATTCTTCCCACAGCACTGTTAATTTATGAGAAAAATCTCCTAATACAAGGGTGCCACCTACTGATAATCATGGGTAAATGTATGTCATAGAATGTGTTTTTGTGTGTGTCCGAGCACAATTTTGCTTTCTAATTTGGTTTTCAAAATACGTTAAGAGGAAAAAATATACTAAAACTATGGACTTGAAACAGATTTCCTACTGCTCATACATCAGCACATTCAAACATCCAGTATATACTCTCATATCACTACTCAAATAATCAGCATTTATCTCTATTATAGTAGTTTCGTGGATTTTCAGAACATGCAGGTATAAAGAGTGTTAGAGATCATCTATAACCTAACCCAATTCCTGGTTTTTCAAATGTGAAACTAAGGTCCAGAGGGAGGATGCTTGACTTATCAACTATTAGTATTTCCAGTAGGGTTGGTTTCTCTTATCTTGGTTCCTGATGGACTGGGCTTCAAGATAAATATTGTAGAGAAAGTATTTTAAATATCTCAATAATAGGCTTCCATACAAAACAAACTCCTAGTTGTCCCTGCAAAGACAGCAGAGATAAAAAAATCCATGATCTAAGTTCTCTTCATAGCTTGCCATTCTGAACTCCAACTGGGCTCAGAAACTTTCAGGATTGCATCTTGCCCAGTAATCATCAACAGAAGAGCTGTTCTAGCATACTGAGTGTTTGCAAGGTGCAGGCACTGTGATGAGCCCTGGGAAGTCTCCCACCTTTCCTGCTCAGGCACTTTGGAGTCCTAATAAGCATACTTTATTTCTCCTTTCCCTTCATCTCACACAAGTAGGGAACAACTAACGGAGCTAGGTGTTCCAGGCAAAGAAAACTTCATATTAAATTATGGAGATGTGAAAAAACACAGTTTATTTAGAGAACAGGGACTGAAGCTATGGGCATCAGGACATCAGATGTAGAGTGCTGAAACAATCTTTCCTTCTCTCCTCTGTCAGAGAGGAAGAGGCAAAATTTGACCAGAAGGCCAACACCATGAACAAAGATTCAAGACAGAGGGATACTATGTTAGGCAGGTGTGAAGGGCCTGACAGGTTTGGGAAAGGTTATGATTTGAACATGGTCACAGAATCTTGATACAGAGCTCTGGTGTCAAGACTCTAGAAAATGGTTCTGCCGAATAAATGAGAAAGGCAGAATGAAAGGAGATGAAGGTTGTCTTTGACAAACTCTGACCCTACTCTCGAAGTTCCCCACTGTACCCAGGTAGCTCAAGAAGGAAGCCTGAGAAATCTCTAGGCAGAAGAGACAGGCTGGCCTGCTAGGAAAGTTAACCATTTCTTTACTCTTGACAAGCACTAACATTCCCCAGGCAGAAAGCAATGTTTGAATTTAAATTAGAAATGTTACTTATTCCCCTTTGCAAGAGGGTCAGAAAAATGGGCTTAGGGGAGGCCTCCAGAGGTGAGCTTAGAACAGGGCAAAGAAGAGCCAGGTATCAAGGTCTATGTGACACTATCAGTTCCTGTAACAAAAGGGAGTCACGTCTTAGGATCACAAACTTGTACTTTGGGAGGAAGGCTATTTGTACACTGTATTTCTGATACTTATTTTCTTTTTGTTTTTCTTCCCTATTCAGTAAAGTTCATTCAAACCATGCAATCTAAGCTAAATAAGCAGTTTTGTTCAAAGAAAGTAGTTTTGTTTCTGTACCCAGCCACGTCCCTAAGGGAAGGGTAAAAGGAGAATTTCTAAGTAAGTAAATCCAGAGAAAATACCCCTTCCCTCTAGGATGACTTTCTTCCAGAGATCTCTTCTGCTAAAACATGGGGTCCCATGTTTGGTTTTAATACTAAACGATGGCAGTCCCTTCACAAGAAAAACTTGACCTTCTCAAGGTGGGAGGGAGGGTTGGGGATGGGGTGCTGTAGACAAAGAGAGGATCAGTTAACTCTAATTGCTGGGAGGGAAATGTTTCTGATGGGAGATGTGCCTTGTGGTCTCTGGTTTCCTCAGCAGCTGCTCCCCTTCCTCCCTGGCATCATTAGCTACCAAATAAAATCAGTTTGAAGTCATATACTGCCAATAAATATTAAGATGATTGTGAATTTTATAAAATACATTTTTAAAAAACAAAAGGTGTTGTCAGTTTGAGAGAGGAGTGCAAGCCAGAACATACAGAACAAGAAAAACCATAGGTTAAACAGAAGTACTACAAATCTTAGGTGGCAACCATAAGAATGTTTTTTTCAAAATCCTGCATTATCAATGGAGAACCACCAACCTACTTTGAAGAGTTTGGGACATGGGAACTCATTTACCAGGACAGAAGACTGAGTGACTTCCTCACAGAAATGAGCCCTCTGTATAGAATTTTATTGTTTCTGGAGGCTGTTTTTGTCAACTTGCATTGCCACAAATATGAACAAGAAGTAACTCCTTCCTTCCTCTATGAAGAAAAAGTATGGACCTTCTCAGACAAACAGAAACTCCAGAAATTCATTAAAACTAAACCCCCACTCCAAAAAATTCTATAAGAAGTCCTAAAGCCTATACCAACAGAGGAATGATCAAGAAGAACAGAATAAAGTGAGGAATAAAATCAGAAAAAAGACAAACAAAATGGCAAATACAGATGCCAACATATCAATATTAACTCTAAATGTAAATGGATTAAACTCATCAATAAAAAGACAGAGTAACATGCTGGATTAAAAAACAAAATCCATCCTTCTGCTGTATCCAGGAAACACATTTAACCACAAAAGATAAACACAGACTGAAAGTAAAAGGTTGGAAAACAATCCTACAAGGAAATAGACCAAAAAAGAAGGCAGGAACAGCTATACTTATATCAGATGAAATATACTTCAAATTAAAAAAAGTAAAAAGAGACACAGATGGACACTACATCATGATCAAGGGGACAATACATCATGAAGATATAATACTCATCAACATATACTCACCAAATGAAGGAGCACCAAAATATATTAGACAGTTATTATCAGCTCTGAAAACAGACATTAAAGAAAATACATATATAGTGGGAGACTTCAACACTCCACTCTCACCAATGGACAGATCAACAAGACAAAAAATAAATAAAGACACTAGAGCCCTAAATAAAGGCATAGAACTCATGGACTTAACAGACATCTATAGGACACTGCATCCCCAAAAATCCGAGTACACATTTTTCTCAAATGCACATGGATCATTCTCCAGAATCAACCACATACTGGGCCACAAGACAAACATCAACAGGTACATGAAGATCAAAATCATTCCAACTATCTTCTCTGATCATAAAGGCATCAAACTAGAAATAAATCATGAAAAGAAAACAAGGAAACTTCCCACTTCATGGAGATTGAAATCCATATTACTGGAAGACCACTGGACTAATGAGGAGATCAAAGAAGAAATTAAAAAACACTTTGAGTTGAATGACAAGGAGGATACCACTTTCCAGAATGTATGGGATGCAGCAAAAGCAGTAATAAGAGGAAAATATATAGCAATACAGGCTCACATCAACAAATAAGAAAGAACTCAAAGAAAAAACCTAATCTCATATCTCAAAGAGCTAGAAAAAGAACAACATAAAATCCCTAAAGCCAGCAGAAGAAAGGAAATAATAAAAATTAAAGCAGAAATAAAAGAAATAGAAATTAAAAAAAACAATTGAAAAAAAACAAAAGTTGGTTCTTTGAAAAAATAAACAAAATAGACAAACCTCTAGCCCGGCTCACAAAGAAAAAAACGTGAGAAAACACATATAAATAGGATTATAAATGAAAGAGATGGACAAACCTAGAAGAGATGGACAAATTCCTAGAACAATATAGTCATCCAAAGATGGATGAAGAAGAAATAGAACACCTAAACAGACCAATTTCAAGCCACAAAATTGAGGCAGTAATCAAAGCACTCCCCAAAAACAAAAGCCCAGGTCCAGATGGCTTCACAAATGAACTCTACCAGACATTCAGTAGTGAATTAGTGCCTATCCTACACAAATTCTTTCAAAAAATTGAAAAAGAAGGAATACTACCAAATACATTCTATGAAGCCATTACACTAATACCAAAACCAAACAAAGACAGCACAAAAAAAGAAAATTACAGGCCAATCTCCCTAATGAACACTGATGCAAAAATCCTCAACAAAATCCTTGCCAACAGAATCCAACAATGCATCAAAGCGATAATACACCACGATCAAGTGAGATTCATCCCAAGGGCACAAGGATGGTTCAACATATGAAAATCAGAGTAATCCAACAGATCAACAAAAAGAAAAATAAAAACCATATGATCATATCAATAGATGCTGAGAAAGCATTCAACAAAGTCCAACATCCATTTATGATGAAGGCCCTTGAAATTCTTGGGATAGAAGGAACATACCTTCACATGATAAAAGCCATGTAAGACAAACCCACTGCCAATATTATTCTCAATAGTGAAAAGCTGAAGGCCTTTTCTTTAAGATCAGGAACAAGAAAAGGATGTCCTCTCTTACCACTACTCTTCAATATAATACTGGAGGTCCTAGCCAGGGCAATAAGACAAGAGAAAGACATAAAAAGACTCCAGATAGGGAAAGAAGAAGTAAAATGATCACTATTTGCAGATGATAGGATAATATACATGAAGAACCCTAAAAACTCCACAGAAAAACTACTCAAGGGCTTCCCTGGTGGTGCAGGCGGTTGAGCACAGCATTGTGAAGCTGTCTGCAGCCTCTGCAGTCAGCACAGTGATCCCTGCGGTTTGATCCTGGCAGGCCGAGGAGATGGCCACATGGCATGGCAGACCTCTACTGTCTCGACCGCTGTTTCCCTCAGCAGTGTATTTCAGTCAGTCTGCCTGTTCTGTTACCCGCTCTGTCTCTGGTGAATCCTCTCACCCTCCCGCACATCTGGCCTGTACCCCGGTTCTTATATGTATAAATAAATAAATCATTAAAAAAAAAACTACTCAAAATAATCAGCCAGTTCAGTAAAGTAGCAGCATACTAAATCAACACACAAAAATCAGTAGCCTTTCTATACACAAACAATCAATCTGAAGAAGAAATCAACAAAACCATCCCTTTTATAATTGAAACCAAAAAAATCAAATTCTTAGGAATAAACCTAACAAAAGAGGTGAAAGACCTATACAAAGAAAATTATAAAACACTGTTAAATAGAAGAAGACACAAAGAAATGGAAAGATATCCCCTGCTCATGGATTGGAAGAATTAACATTATTAAAATGTCCACCCTACTAAAAGCAACATACAGATTCAACACTATTCCAGTAAAAATCTCAATGACATTTTTCAAAGAAACAGAACAAATACTGATGAAATTCATATGGAACCACAAAAAACCACAAATAGCCAAAGCCCTACTGATGAAAGCAAAGGAGAAAGGAGCTATCACACTTCCAAACTTCAAGCTATACTACAAAGTCATAATAACTAAAACAGTTTGGTATTGGAACAAAAACAGACACACTGGCAAATGGAACCAAACAGAGAGCCCAGAAATAAAACCACACTTATATGGACAACTGATCTTTGACAAAGGAGCAAAGAAGAAGCAATGGAACACAGACAGTTTGTTCAATAATGGTGCTGGGAAAACTGGACCACCATATGCAAAAAAATGAAACTAGACCACTACCATTCACTGTGCACAAAAATCAACTCAAAATGGATAAAAGAACTGGGCATAAGATCTGAAGCCATAAAATATATAGAAGAAAATATAGGTAAAATACTACAAGATATACATCGCAATAACATCTTTAAAGACTCATCACCCAAAGCAAAGAAAGGAAAACATAAACAACTGGGATTACATCAAACTGAAAAGCTTCTGCATAGCGAAAGAGACATTAGCCAAAACAGAGAGACACCCCACTGATTGGGAAAAAATCTTTGCACTCCTGTCAACTGATAAGGGACTGATCACAAAGATATACAAAGAACTCACACAACTCAACAAAAACCAAATAAACAATCCAGTCAAGAAATGGGCAGAAGAACTTAAAAGAAATTTCTCCAAAGAGGGAATGCAATGGCCAACAGGCATATGAAAAAAATGTTCAACATCCCTTATCATCAGGGAAATGCAAATCAAAACCACATTGAGGGCCTCCCCGGTGGTGCAGCGGTTGAGCGCTGGGTTGTGTAGCTGCCCGCAGCCTCTGCAGCGCCGGTTCGATCCCCAGCTACTCCCCGGCCACCAGAGGAGGGTCCCACATGGCGCGCAGACCTCTCCTGCCGCCCGCTGCTCCCCTCAGCAGTGTACTTCGGTCCTTCTGCCTGCTCTGCTCCCCGCTCTGGCTCTGGTGAATTCTCTCACCCTCCTGCACTTCTGACTGTACCCAGTGATTGTATAAATAAATAAATCTTTAAAAAAAAAAAAAAACACATTGAGATACCACCTTACACCAGTAAGAATGGCACATATCAAAAAAAAAAAAAAACAAGCAACAACAAATGTTGGCGAGGATGTGGTAAAAAAGGAACTCTCCTACATTGCTGGTAGGAGTGCAAACTGTTCCAACCACTATGGAAAGCTGTCTGGAGGTTCCTCAGTCTACTAAAAATGGAGCTATCATATGACCCGACAACTTCGCTCCTAGGGATCTACCCAAAGGACACAAAAACATTGATTCAAAAGAACACCTGTTCACCTATGTTTATTGCAGCACTATTTACAATAGGTAAAAATCCTGGAAACAACCCAAATGCCCAAAAATAGATGAATGGATCAAGAAGACGTAGCACATATACACAATGGAATATTATTCAGCAATCAAAAGATAAACTCATGCCATTTGCAGCAATATGGATGGAGCTAGAAGGAAGTATGCTCAGTGAAATAAGCCAGAAAGAAAAAGAAAAATATCAGATGGTTTCACTTATAACAGGAATATAGGGGAACCAAATAAGACATCAGTGTAAAAAATAATAACGGTACAAAACACAACAAAGCAAAAACAGACAACTATAAATCAGAAACATACTGTAGGGGAGGAGGCGGGAGAGGGATCAGAGGGAGGGAGGGAGGAGCCCAGGGGACTGAGGTGATGGTGCACAGGTGCATTGGTGAAGGAAACTCTACGGGGACTACACCTGAGGGGGTTAAAAATGAACACTGATGTAAAAAATAAAAAAAGTTTAATATAAAAAAAAGAAGCAGTTCCAACTCATACTAAGAACAAGTGACCCCAGAGCACTCACTTATACCAGAATTGTAATTTAAGAAAGAATGTGGAAAAGTTACATTTACATAAATATAAATACTGAACATTATACTAGGGACAGAACAAAACTTTTTAAACATTCTGTGACATTACATTGCTTTAGTTAAAAACAACAACTACCATTTTATTGGGTAATTTTTGATACTGCCATGTCCTGGTATTGTGCTAAGTGTTTTTCATGCATTGTCCTGTTTTATTTCACAACACCCCTCCCTACAAGGTAGATATCATTATTCTCCTTTTATTGATGGAGAAATGAATGTGCATAAAAATTGAGTAATCTTCCGGAAGTTACATAATTTTGTAAATAACCCAAGTATGATGGAGGTCAGACTTCATCAACAGTATGTAAACCAAAGACATCTCAAGTTTCTAAAACAAGTTGTTAGGGTAAAAACTTTCATAAAGCCACAAGTAAATAAATCACACCATTCCAAAAACAAAAACACCTTAAGCTGTATGAGTTTAAAAGAACAAAGCATTGATTGCTTTTAGGCTAATGCTAGAAAGAGTCTGATTACTATTATTATCATTTTATTTTGTAAGAATTAATGTAAGGACATGAAAATGTTCTGAAACAAATTTTAGAAAATTTCACCAGAATTAAGAATGATCAAATGTTCACTGAGCTCCCACGAGGTACCATGTGCTGGGATACAGGTATCAGTAAGAAAGAATTCTCAACAATAAATGAGTGCTGGTGAAGGTGTGGAGAAAAAGAACCCAATTACACTGTTTGTGAGAGTGCACACTGGACCAGCCTATACAGAAAGAAGTGTGGAGTTTCCTCAAAATACTAAAGATGAATTTACTATAAGACCCAGCATTTCCACTCAAAGGTCTCTATCCAAAGAGCACAAAATACAAGTTCTAAAGGAAACCTGCTCTCCTATGCTTATAGGAGCACTATTTACAATAGCCAAGATATGGAAACAACCTAAATGCCCCAGAACAATGAGTGGATCAAGACGATGTGGTATAGGGCCTCCCCCGGTGGCGCAGCAGTTGAGCGCTGGGCTGCGAAGCTGCAAGCAGCCTCTGCAGCGCCGGTTTGATCCCCGGCTGCCGGGTGAGGGTCTCACATGGTGCGCAGACCTCTCCTGCCACGCCCGCTGCTCCCCTCAGCAGTGTACTTCGGTCCTTCTGCCTGCTCTGCTCCCCACTCTGGCTCTGGTGAATTCTCTCAGCCTCCCGCGCTTCTGACTGTACCCAGTGCTTGTATAAATAAATAAATAAATAAATCTTAAAAAAAAAAAAGCAAAAATAAATTAAAAAAAAAATGTGGTATATACACACAATGGAATACTACTCAGCGATCAAAAAAGATAAACTTAGGCCATTTTCGAGAACATGGATGGAACTGGAAGGGATTATTCTAAGCAAAGGGAGCCAGAAGAAGAAAGATAAATACCAGATGGTTTCACTTATATGTGGAATCTAGAGAAACCAAACAAAGGATCAGACAATGACAAACTGTAAGACTAACCCTTGCAAGCAGACCTTAGATCAGAGACATTCAGGAGGCGGAGGAGAGGGAGAAGGTGAGAGTAGAGAACAGTGTGGAAGGAGTGTGGTGGAGAATGATGGGCACTTTGGTGGTGTGAAAACTATGGTGACCACACCTGAGGGGAGAAATCCTATACTGTGAAAAATAAATAAGGATGTTTTAAAAATAAACAAAGAATTTTTTCAAAAGAAATAATTCTCATTCAGAAAAAATTCAGGGGTGTTGGTGGGGGACACAGGTACAGCGACAGAGCATAATACAGTGGGAAAAGCATAACAACAGAGTGAGGTATAGGTATTATGGAAAAGTGAGGAAAGGTACTTAATCTAGTCCATGGGAAGTGGGGAAGTTTACTGAAGAGTCAAGAGGAGCTTCAGTTGAAGGGCATGGGTTGCTTGTCCCAGGCAGAGCACCAAGCCTGGGCACAGAATTGAAGTGAGAAAAACGCAGTAGCATGTACATGTGGGGACCCACAGCAATGGGAAAAGGGAGGACAGGGGAGATGGACAAATCATGAAGAAGTTTAAACTAGTCAAGAGGTGTTTTTGTTTTTTTTTTTTTAAGATTTATTTACTTATGCATACAAGGACTGGGGTGTAGGCCAGAGGTGGGGAGGGGGGTAGTGGTGAGAGGATTCACCAGAGACAGACTGGGGAAAAGAACAGGTGGCTCTACTGAAATACACTGCTGAAGGGAGCAGCCGGTGAGACAGAAGAGGTCTGCTGCGCCATGAGGGTCAGCTCCCTAGCAGGAGCTGCAGTGGCTGACGATAGCTTCATAGTGCTGAGACTTTAACCCCTGTGCCACTAGGGATGCCCAAGTCAAGAGTTTTAAGCCGGGAAGTGACATGATCGAGTCATCCTTTAAAAAACTACACCCCTTTAGGACTGTGTGAGGCATGAACTTGGAATCACACCGCCATAGGTTCAACTCGGAGCCCTAGGTCTTAAGTACTAAGTAGTGCCTACTAAGCCTCAGTATTATCAACTGTAAAATGGAATGGAAATGAGGTAATAAATGTAAAGCTCTAGACCACAGTAAATATTTAATAAATGGTAGCTCTTATTGTTGTCATAAGTCTAGATGTTCAGGGAGACCCAGAAGTCAATAAGAGACAAATCGAGGCCCCCTGAACAGGGATGAAAAAATAGGACAATATGAGAAATATTCAGCAATCAGGATTGCTAAAGCTTGATGACCACCTGGCTATGGGAGTATGGGTATAGGAGGCACCGCGGATGAGCACTAGATCTATGCTGAGGGAGTGAATAGCTAGTGGCTGGTAGTTTCTTTGACAAAGAGAATATTGTAAGCAAAGCAAGTTTAGGCGTCTGATATGCTTGTGGTTGGTCCGCCCTCCCCCCACCGCCGCCCCCATGTACCAGTCCCTAAAAGAATAGAGGAGACAGCACAAGTTTAGGAGTGTGAGTCATGCTGAGCAGGAGATGTGCCTCTGGGAATAGATATTCAGAAGGTCAATGGACGAGTTGTGTCTGGGGTACAGGTATGACCTGAAGTTAGAAAAATTGGTGTCTCCCACTTGCCTACGTATCTCGGACTATGAGATGAGCTCGCCCACAGAGGGCATGTTTAGTCAAAAGAGCAATGATATTGCTGATTTTAGACCAGAGGGCAATTTTAGTAGGACAAGGGGGACTGAAGCTTGACTTCTGGGTTAAGGTATAAATGAGAACGAGGAAGTACATAGCCTACAATAAATCTGGTAAAAAGGATGGAGAGGAATTACATAGCATATGGGGGAATAGAGAGTCAAAGGTTAGTTTCAGGATTTGTAATTCTTTTTTATTTTTAATTTATTTATGTATACATGTTTAGAAGAACCGGGGTATAGGCCAAATGTATAGGGAACGAAAGGATTCGCCAGAGACAGAGTGGGGAGCAGAACAAGTGGATTTTATTGAAATACACTGCTGAGGGGAGCAGTGGGTGAGACAGGAGAGGTCTGCTGCACCATATGTGGGTTAGCTCTCTGGCTGGGAATCAAACTCAGGCAGTAGCTATGATAGTGCTGAGAGGCCACCAGAGAGGCCCAGTAGGAGTTAGAAATCTAAGCATTTAGTGAATTGAGATGGAAAAGACAGAGAAAAAGGGTGATGATGTAGAAGAGCAAATCACTGACAGAACAAGGTTCTTCAACAAATTAGGAATTTTAAAGTATCCATAGCTAGAACCAAGGTCCTGATACCTGTCAACACACCATCAGAACACAACGCCACCAGGATGCTAGTCCTGGAGTGTCTCAGCCAGGCACTTGTGTGCTTCCCTGAGCTGGCGCCTGTGCCTGTCCACCTCTACTCCTACTTCCCAATGCCTACCTTGATCCCACCTGCTAGGTATTTGATAATGTTCTGGTATGAATTCATAAATATACTTGCTAGAAACTTTATTTCCAGATGTAGAAATTTCATAAAGAAGCATGAGAATATATTCTAAGACAAATAAGGAAAAATTTGGTGTTAAAATACAGTGAAATATTGAAGAAAATAATAATACACATGCTTAGAAAACAAATGCATCTAAATCCTCTCTTTGAGAGTGAGCTGAAGGTAAGCAGAGTGGGGAGAATGAGGGCGCAGGGTCTAATCATGTGGAGAAGACCTGAAGTGATCACACTACTCTCTCTGACCAAATGTATCCCCAATCTACAAGCTTATGCTTAAAATTTATTTAACCATTTCAGTGATGATGGATTAAAAAGGAATGGGTGTGAGATTAAATACTAGCCAAAACCAAATCACCATAAAATAAAATAAAATCAGGCAAGCTCTGTCTCTGACTGGCCTGTGTGACCTGTGCTGGGTCCCTTAACCTTCTCTGGTAAACCAGACCATGTGACAGAGGAAGCCCCAACCCCCCAATTCAAATCTATTGCTCCAAGGTTCTAAAGCAGTGTTTCTTAACCTTTCAGGGAATCACACACTTCTCTAAGAAGCTAATGAAAGCTATTTATCCTATCCAACAACTCCCAGCAAAATAAACACAGAAAGTTCTGCAAATCACATGGAAATCCTTCATTGCAGATCTCCTTCCTAGTAGCCAATAGCTAAGGTGCAACTCTTTATAATGAAGATGCTTTTCCTTAAGTAATGGAGCCAGGGATCATAACGACCACTGTGAGACCTATGGTGGTGAGCCTGCAGTGTGACTACCTGAATGTAAACGTACTCTTCCCTAGTGCTAAGCACAGGACTCTGAATATAGTAAGTGCCCCCATAATTTATAAATGAAGTTGATTAGGACCATAATGGTTCGATGCATGTTTCTCAAGTTTTCAGACCTTCCGTGCCCCTCAATGAGCGTCAATTTCAAATCTTCCCTTTGAGAGATAAGTCCGGATGCAGAGTAACCACGGTGGGCTTACTCTGGCAACTTTCCAAAATGGATTTCTATTTAGTTGGAGGGGTATAACCCACCCAGGCTAGAAGCTATGTCTCAGTTTCAGAGCAGGATCTGATGACACCTCTTCTCCCCCCGCAAAGGAAAAATGACATCAGCTTTTAGTAGAAATTCCTTACATTTGTATAACCCTTTAAAGGTATTCTTTTCCAATCCCTCTCATATATATTTATATATAAAATTTTCATCTCAGGAGTTGGTAATACATGCAGTTTTCTCATTTTAAACATAAGAAAAGTGAATATAACACTTAAATGATCTTATAGAGGGTTTTCGATAGCCCAGTACCAGGACCCCACATCACATTTTTATAAATAAGTCAATGTTTCTTTGTTATTCCTGTAACAAGGCAGGAGAGGCCTCTTTGAATCGACATAACAAAATAGCTGTGTTTAATAAACATTGAATAATCTAAATAGTACCTATGATTTTAGAAAGTCATACCAATTTAAGAAATTTTATATATGATTATAGTTTAATTTTTTCAATATTCAATCAAATCATCCTATCGTTTATAACTTAAAAAGCAAACAATCCATTGTACATAGTGGGGTAGGGGAAATTCCATACTTACCTATTGCACAATGCAAAATCTAGAGGGGAAAAAGAGGGGGGAAGAGAATTAGTAAATATCAATAACATACAGTTTTATTTCATATAAACAAGCCTTTGAGTAATAATAAAGTTGTGGCTGCCAGTAGTTTGGATTTGAAAAGCAAAAATTCCATTTTTAAACTTGGCTACATGTTATTTAACAAAATGCAAATTTTTGTTTGTTGTTTTTGCTCACTTTCAGTTTGTGTGTCTGTGGAAGATTTCCTAAGGAGTAAATTATACCCAGTAGCCTATCGGATCTGGAGGACCTCAATTATATATATAAAACGCATAAACTTGAAGAGAGCAAGTACACATCATCTCCCATGTCCCATGTTCTATAGGATAGAACTGTCAGACTGGAGCATCGGGTCAGAAGAGCTTTGATGAACAGAAGGACATGCAGGCAAGGACACATAGTACTTAGGGGCTACCACTTTCTTTTTGTGTGATAGCACAATAGGTTTTAGTCCTATTAGACCCAACCTTCCTTTTTTAATCACATATATTTTATAATGCCTCCTTTACTATCCTGAAATAATTCAAGGATGCTATAACTTATCTACACAAAATTTTCAAAAAAACCAATGTCGTAGCTGATACATAAAGAAGAAACAAATGAAATTAATTTTTTTAAAAACTATGTATTTCAGTATATGTTTGGAGACATAATGACAAAACGAAGCAGCCAAATGAACGTACCAACTTGTGTTAAGTTTGGATTTAAAAATGAGAATATCAGAAATCACTTGGGACAAGTGTAGAAAAATAAAACAGATGTACAGATCAATACTACACCAATACTAGAATTTAAGAAAATAGTACTAAGACTTACCGGAAAATAGGAAAGTAATCTTTATTTTTTTAAAAGATTTATTTATTTAGTTAGTTAGTTAGTTATTTTATTTATTTATTTATTTATACAAGAACCGGGGTACAGGCCAGATGCGCAGGAGGGTGAGAGGATTCACCAAAGACAGAGTGGGGAACAGAACAGGCAGACTGAGGAAATACACTGCTGAGGGGAGCAGCGGGCAAGACAGGAGAGGTCTGCCACACCATGTGGGACCCTCGCCAGCAGACCAGGATTGAACCGGCGCAGCAGAGGCTGCAGACAGCTTCATAGCACCTTGTTCAACCGCCTGCGCCACCAGGGGAGGCCTAGAAAAGTAATCTTAACTGAAGTTGGAATAATACCTAAGGTAAATAACAAAGTACAGAAAATGAGGAAATACATTATAATCTCAAATGAGCTATGACTTATTTATTTCTAAGTGTGGTGTCAAAATAACACCCTTAGTTATATAATAGGTGAGGTAAGAAGAAACTGTCACAAAAAAACTTATCCTTCTGCCTTGAAATCATGTTGACATATATCATGAAGGTCTAATCTGTTAAAAAAAAAAAAAAAAAAAACCTTGGAGACCATATTACTTGAATGGTCTGACAAGGAATACAAATGGATCACACAAGAAAAAAATTAATGCAAGAGGCAGTTGTGTGATGCAAGTGAAGCAGTTGTGTAAAGAACTGAGGACCATTTTAGGATAAAATTGAAGAACTATCCTGACTCCCAAAAGGGGGCAATAATAAGAAAGTACTAAAATAGTGCATATTAAAGAAATCCATGGAGATATCTGCATTTCACATATCTCTACTAATTTAATAATTGAAGTCTGAATAGGAATCTCAAATCTCCTGTTACATATTTTCAATCAGTTTCACTGTTTTTGCAGTAATAACATTGCACTTAAATTCTTTTCAACTAAATATGCAAGCTGGAAATGTTATAATACAGGACAGAATGTGCAGAAGGAACAAATTATTCAATTATTTTGAGACTGTCTTCATTTCACTTAGCTTCCCTCTCCATACAAATTGTAGTAGACAGAATTTTAAAGATGATTTCCCAAGATTCCTGTTCCTTGGTTATCCAATCAAATACTAATTTAGGTACTGCAATGTAGGGATTTGCAAATGCAATTAAATTCCCAAGTCAACTGATTTTAAGGTACAGAAATTATCTGTTCCTTTAAAGCTTTTTTGTGCTCATGGCAGAAGGGGAAGTCAGAGATAGTCATAAAAAGGATACAACATGGTCTTGTTTGCTTCCAAGAGAGAGGGGACCATGTGCAAGGACTAAATACCAACCTCTTAGAGCAGAGTGACCTTTAGCTGACAGTCAGTAAGGGAATGGGGACTTCAGGCCTACAAGCAGAAGATACTGAAATGTGCCAACAAGCTGAAGGAGCTTAGAAGCAGATTCTTCCCCGAGTCCCTAGATAAGAACCAGTCTGGCTGACACCTTAATTTCAGTCTTGTGAGAGCCTGTGCAGAGAATTCAGCCAAACCCATCTCTGACTTACAGAGCTGTGAGCTAATATATGAGTGTTGTTGCAAGCTGCTAAGCTTGTTTTGTTATGCGGCCAATAGTAAGCTAACAATCTTCTAGATTAATAAGGTTTTTGTTTAATTTCTGATGAAGATTTTTAATATTAATATATACTACAAAACTATTAATTTACATCTATAGGCAGGTTAGCCTAGAAGGATACTCAAAAGTCAGGAGGGATGCAGGATAAACCTTCCCTGAGCTGGAATGTCTCGTACATTGTAGGCCATCAAGGCAGTATCATTCCCTGTTGCTGTGGCAATCAAAATACCCTCACAACTTTGTAGAGTGCATACTAGGGAGTGTACTGTTGATGAGATTCACTGAGAATCACTGGGCTGAACAAGCATCTTCAATGGAAAACATTTAGAAGACAAGTCCTATTTAAAAATCATCCTTGAGGGCCTCCCCTGGTGGTGCAGCGGTTGAGCGCTGGGTTGCTAAGCTGCCCGCGGCCTCTGCGGCGCCGGTTCGATCCCCGGCTGCTCCCCGGCCACCGGCGGAGGATCCCACATGGCGCGCAGACCTCTCCTGCCGCCCGCTGCTCCCCCCAGCAGTGTACTTCGGTCCTTCTGCCTGCTCTGCTCCCCGCTCTGGCTCTGGTGAATTCTCTCACCCTCCCGCGCTTCTGACTGTACCCAGTGCATGTATAAACAAAACAAACAAACAAACAAAATAAATAAATAAAACATGCCTCTATAAAAAAAAAAAAAAAAAAAAAAAAAAATCATCCTTGAGGGCCTCCCCTGGTGGTGCAGCGGTTGAGCGCTGGGCTGTGAAGCTGCCCGCAGCCTCTGCAGTGCTGGTTCGTTCCCCGGCCACCGGAGAGAGTCCCACATGGTTCCACAGACTTCTCCTACTGCGCCCACTGCTCCCCTCAGCAGTGTACTTCAGTCAGTCTGCCTGTTCTGTTCCCCACTCTGTCTCTGATGAATTCTCTCACCCTCCCGTACTTCTGACTGTACCCAGTGCTTATATAAATAAATAAATCTTTAAAAAAAAAATCCTTGAAAACGTGTCGTAAACTTCTCTTTCCTCCTGAACTCTTGCCATATCCATGTACCGGCAATAAAATGATTTTAATTTTGAAATTTAACTTCAATGTTGACAATTAACTTCATTTTCCACAATAGGCTACTTAGAAACATTCTTTGAGAAAGTTTCTAAGGTTTGCACTAAGGGAGATTCATATTTGTAAGTTACTAACAAATTTGTTGGTCATTCTTTTTAAAGGCCTTTTGTTTTTTATGAATAGCAAAAACTGAGAGGAAGCTACAGAGATTCCCTACCCCAGCTCATACACACAGTCCCCCTACTCTCAACATCACCTACCTACATGGTACATTTGTTAGAACTACTGGACCTATATTGACACAGCATTATCACTCAAAGCCCAGTTTGTCTTAGGTTTCCCTACTGCTGTTGTATATTCTTTGGGCTTGGACAAATGTATAGAGACATGCATTTACCACTTAGTATCATATAGAGTAGTTTTGTTGCCTTAGAAATCCTCTGTACTCTGCCTATTCATCTTTCAGCTTCATTTTTAATCCAAGGTAAAATAACAGCAACAACAAGCCAGAAGAGTTTTGCAAATCTCAAGAGGAACAGGAACCCAAGCAGTTTTGGAGACCTCAGCTGTGGTTCATGGATTTCATGTAACTTGGCTACAGTGAATCCCAATTTCTGTCTTTCAATTAAAAATTCTAGGGAGAAAAAAAATCTGACCAGTTCAATTTGGGCCAGTTGTGCACCCCCAGATTAGCTAACTATAGCCAGAGAAGGTAGAGTAAGGGAGTACAGAGGCAGTTGCTGTAAGTTCAGCTGTGAGATCAGAGAAAACTTTCAGAGGATAACATCTGAGGTGGGCAGCTCCACAAAACATGTCTCCTCTACTCAAATTATGGAGCAGTCCAGAACTAATCTACCAATATCTGGTTAATTTTGAAAATTATCATACTATATACATATGCATGATTCCATTTTTGCTTAAAATTTACCTACATATCACCTAGTGTTAAAGGATAGACACCAAAATGAGAACAGTGGGTACCTTTAGGGAGTGAGCGTATGACAGATATGTATTTTCTTTGTTATACTTATTGGTCTTTCCATTATTAGAGGGCTTTTTAGAAAAAAAGATTTATTTATTTATTTATTTATACAAGCACTGCGTACAGTCAGAAGTGTGGGAGGGTGAGAGAATTCACCAGAGCCAGAGTGGGGAGCAGAACAGGCAGACTGACGAAATACACTGCTGAGGGGAGTAGTGGGCGCGGCAGGAGAGGTCTGTCGCACCATGTGGGACCCTCGCTGGTGGCCGGGGATCAAACCGGCACTGCAAAAGCTGTGGGCAGCTTCGCAGCCCAGTGCTCAACCACTGCATTAGACGGAAACACCTTTCCCCTCTGTCTGGCTTCTAGGAGAAGGGTTTTCTCTAAATATTCTGGTCTCTCTCTACCTGTTAATCACTTTACCTCAGGAAAGGAAGGATGACTCATCTGAGCAGTAAATTTGGGAAGAATAAATGGAGCATGCTCAACTCAGATCTACCCAGGGCTTCCACAAAGGACCCTAGGTTCACTGGTTTCTGCCACACCTCCCAGGCTGTTGCTGCTGGGGGCAGAGTGGGTGGTGAGTCTAATTCTGGACTTCAGTTAGCAAACCTGTTTGACTTGCACACTAATGCACAATCTCCAGCTAGGCCTTTATCACTAATAAAGGTGAGTTTTTAGGATTCTTATGCAACTCCTTTATTTCACAATGTTCAAACCTAAGCAAGAAAAAGAGGGCTGTTTATTGTGCTCCCTCAAAGACTCCAGTCAAAATTGATTTCAAAATCCTTTTACATCTATTTTTTAAGGAGGAAATAGGTGAAATTTCCTTAATGATTACTTTTTTAATAATTTAATTATACCCTTCTTGCTATATTCAGCTCTGCATTTTATTAATTCATTATTTTCTTAATTTTCATATTATGTGAAATATTAAGCCTGGGGGTAAAACTTTAGGTTATCTAACCTAGTCTATTCATTGTAGATAACAGACAAAGGCCCAGAGAGACAAAGTGGCAAAACAAAGTCTTGGTACAAATTTCTTGTCTTCAGTGTTCTTTTACATGTCCTGTGACATTTCTTAAGTACAATTCTATTTTTACTTCTATAGCATTTCTGCCAGTTCTTCCTACAGTAATCTTTCATCCATTAACTAATTTCACCAACAAGTATCACCCATTTTCTTTCTGCAGGACAGGCTGTGAACTCTTGAGTTTCTCTTTGGCTTGTTCTGAAATGGACTTTATCTTATCCTGTGACTGGGTGGCCTGGCTCTGTTTTGCTTGGTCATGAGAGGCTGGTTTGTCCTTTAGTCTGCTTAAGTCAGTCTTGTATAGGTAACAGATTGTTGGATTCATTCTTTAAATCAGTGCCCACCAATATACTTTTTTATTTTTCTAAAATGAATGGTCTATTTGCATAAACATTAGAAACATGCATTTGTGCCACAACCAATCATCCCACAGGTTTATTCTTACTGCTTCTATTTCTTTTTTTCAACTGAATAGGATTTCTACACCAGATGTAAAATTCTGTACTTTAAGTCAAAAGATAACCTTTTTTCTTCTTTTTTTAAGAAACTTTTAATATTTTCCTCATTTACTTTTTGCTTTTAATTATATATTTAATTTTCTTTTTTATTTTAAGATTCAGGACATGATACTAAAATATACATTAAAGTATATCAAGTAAAAAATAAAAATTATCTTCTATTCTCCCTCAATTATCATGGACCTCCACAGAGGTAACAGCTTGATATGTCTTCCAATATCTGTAATTTGCTTATTTTCTATTGGTTTTCTTAATCTGAAAGCATCAACACATTTTAATATTATTCTGTCTTTGGCTTCTGAATTAAGAAATTTATAAACTCTTTTGAGTGACACAAAATTTACTTTGTTAAGCTTGTCTCTCTTTGCTTAGCCATTCTCCTTTCCACTTCATTCTGACCAGACAAAATCGGAAATATCTTATGAAATTCCATGTAGACACCTTGCAATGTGTATCCTGACTAGCAGAGCTATGCTAGTCAGTGCAGTAGCCACTAGCTATGTGCACCTTCTTCCGTTTAAATTAAAAATGAGTAACTCTGGTGCCTCCCTGGTGGTGCAAGGGGTTAAGCACCACACTATGAGGCAATCCGTAGCCAGTGCAGCACGAGTTCGATCCCCAGCCGGCCAGGGAGCAACCCACACGGCGAAGCCGTGTCTCGCCTTGTCTCGCCTGCTGCTCCCCTCAGCAGTATATTTCAGTCACTCTGCCTGTTCTGTTCCCCACTCTGTCTCTGGTGAATCCTCTCATCCCCCACATCTCTGGCCTGTACCCCAGCTCTTGTATGCATAAATAAATAAATCTTTGAAGAAAAAAAGAAAAGAAAAAAAAAGTAACTCTAAAAACTGTTTCTCAATTCTACTGCCACACTTCAAAGGTTCAACAGCCACCTGTGAATAGTGGCTACAACTGTATCAGACAGCAGAGATTTGGAACATTACTTCCATAGAAAGTCCTATTGGAAAGTGCTAGCCTAAAGACTTGGTTACTTTCTTTCTTTATATAAGAGTTAAATACCTTTTGACAACGCTCTTTCAAAGTTTCATTACTTTTGTAGGTGTTTTTAAAATGTCTCCAACTGTAGGAAATTGCATGATCTGTTATCCAGGAACCTACTGCTTTTTCCTTGCATCATGTGATTTTTTTATTCTTCCAAGTCCAAGGTCACAAGTTGTCTTACTATTGCAGTTTAAGATTGATTTTCTGGTGAAAGTTGCTTATCTTTGTTGAAAATGTAACAAATAGCTACCCAAGAAGGGAAGGGATTTGTTTTTTGAAAAAAACAGCATCTATGTGTACTCTCCATATCATACTGAGATGGACTTTTAATTCAGAAGAGTTTCTAGAATTTTCCTATTTATGAGTTATACATGCCAACCTTTTTTATTCCTGGTAGCATTACTTTTTGACAGGTTGTATATCCTCAAACAGTTTCCTGGATACATCAGTTCTATTGCATTATTATTAATTTGCTATGTCTTTCTGTTGTTTAGATAATCATTCATTCATTCTTATGAAAACACAATTATCTCTGATGTGCTTGGCACCACATGTTTTGCCATGTTTTTTTCTTACATTTCAAATAGTGAACTACGAGCATTTCTAATGACTTCAGCTCTGTAATCTATTTTATCTGAAACTCTAACTGGGAATTCCTGCCTTTCTTGAATGTTCAGTATCACCTACTTCTCTGCACTGTGGACTCCTTCCTGCCCTGTACTGTCACCCTAGATATTTTTAGTTCATTGGTTCTTTTTTAATTTCAGCACATTCCTTTCTACAGCCATTAGCTATCTTAGTTCTTTGAATACCATATCAATTTGCTTCTATTTGCTTCAATCGTCAAGCAGTGAGGCCTGTGTGGGTGGCTTCCTGTTTCCCACAGGCTCCCTCTTCCCTTCCAATGTTGTGACACTTATTAATTATACCCAAGTTCTATTTTCCCTTTGATTTTCACATTGTTTTTGAAGCTGGTTTGACTGGGGTTTGTTGTCATTCCTGTTAGAGTAAGCTATCTCCACTGTGACATGTTCTGTTAGCTTTTCAGAAATCTCTTTTAGAGATCTGTTTTCTCAAAACAAGTCTTCAGAACAAAGGTGGTCTAAAATGTGCATATAGCCTGTGTTTCTCAAGTTCCTTTTGAAAATTACTGTTACTGACAAATCAGCATGTTCCCACAAGGGAAAAAAGAAGTATTATAGATGAGGGTTAAGTCCCCCTGACAAGTTAACAAAAGCCTGAAGCTTGTTACTGTATGACTAATATCACAGAACCAAACCATCTAGTATCTCTGTGGGGGTAAAAATCATCTGGTGTTTGAGGCAAAAGAGAAAAGCAGGCAGGGAGACAACTTAGGAGCTCTTTCCTTCTTAAGGATACCATAAACTCTTCAGATTTTGCTGTTTCCTGTATTTTAGAGAAATCTCTCAAATCTCTCAAATCAGTTTCCTGAATATTTCCTTCAAGGATCTGAGAAGAGCTGTGAGGAAGGCATGTAGTTAGATCAGAATACAGAGATGGGCTTTGGAAATGGTGGTGGGGTTAGAAGATGCAACCAAAGCCATCTTCTGTTTTTCATATTTTCTCCAGACCAGTTCTGTTATTTCAGACCCAGCCCAAAAGAACTCTAAGAAAAGATCAGAAATGAGACTAGGTTGCTTTTTCCATCTTTTTGCATACAAGGAGGTTCCAAGCAAGAAGGATCTGGAACAGAATGGAAGGAAAAGGGAGTTCCTGTGGTCCATAAAGCATTTCCAGATGGACAGTGTAGGTAAATAATATGTAAAATGGCGTATATATTGAGGGTCTGTGTCAATATCAACAATTAAGGTCTCTGCAGAGTAGTCCTTCACCCACTGGAACCCTCATTATCTAATCGTAAGTATCTAAAAGATCAATGATATAATTTGTCTTATGTTAACAAAACATTTCAAAATCCAAATTCTCTCAGAAATAATTTTAAAACGCCATGATGTAGCAATTCAATCTATGAATTTCTAACCCTTAACTCAACTCTAACAAAGCTGAAAAGATAGTTTGTTCTTATTAATGAATATCATGGATCCCAAAAAGAATGAAATAAAAAGAAAATGTATCAACAGCTCATTATAGATGAATAGGATTTAAGGAAATTGAGATATAATTCACATACCACAAAATTTACACATGTAAAGTATACAGTTTGGTAGTTTTTAACATGGTCACAAGGTTGAGCAACCATTATCTATGTATCTAATTCAGGAATATTTTCATCACCTTAAAAAGAAATGTTGTATCCATAGCGGTCACACCCCTTTCTACACCCTACTCCCCCAAGTCCCTGGCAACCACATATTTACTTTCTATCTCTATGGATTTGCCTGTCCTAGATATTCCTCCTAAATGGGATGATACAATATGTGACTTTTTATGTCTCGCCTCTTTCACATATCATATTTTCAAGCTTCACCAATGTTGTAGCATGTAGCAGTAATTCATCAGTTTTATGGTATGGCAATACCACATTATCTTTATTCATGAATGCCATCTTTAAAATATACCTTTGCTGTGTTGGTAGAGTATAAGTGAGTTGGGGTGGACAATCTATGGTGGTAATACCTAAAGGGAATACCCCAATGTTACCTCAGTTAATTTTAAAAATTAAAAAATATACTCTTTTGTTAGCTTTATTAGCTCCCTATGTTAATTAGTAATCAGGATTATTCAAAATTCAACCCAAAATACACTATATGCACATACTGTTCTCTCGGATCATACAACTTTCTGTATTTTACTTTCAGTCAATTTATAAAATCATCTCACATATTAGCATCTTCATCATATTGTGTCTGAGTACTTGTGCTTTTCACTTAACACCCCCTTTTCTAAAATTCTCCTTTCCCACCAATTTCCTAATGGCTGATGTGGCTTTGTTCCTATCTCCTGGTGATTGGTTCAGGAGTGAGCACCTGATTCAAGCTGGCAAATGAGGCCCTTCACCAAGATTGTGGAATTGGGAGTAAGATTCTGTTTCCAATTAGCTCTTGAAGAGCTACTATTTCAGGAGCTTTGGGCTATTATTATTATCTGCCATATAGACGTAAAAAAACAAGGAAACTAGTATGCAAGAAGAGTGAATAGCAGAGATAAGAACTGGAGCAAGAACCCCTGCTTTCCCTGTGGTGCTCTAGTCCTTGGTTCTAGGGCATCACAAGGGCTCAGCTGCACCTGTGTCCACTGCTTCCTTGAGATCCCCTATACATTCATATTATAACCCCTGTACTGTTTAAGTTGGTTAAGGAGGTTTCTGTAATCTCCAGTTGAGTCCCAATACAATCATCTACTCAATAATATTTTAGCTTTGTATTAGCAAAAATTCAACTTCTACAGCACCCATTTCAGTGACTTAAACTTTTTAAAATTACTGCCTGTGGACTAATTTGGAAAATTATCCATAAAAAATACTCCATTTATGATGTGTGTCTATTTTATAAAAAAGCTACAGACTGTATTATAAACTACATATACTTTTACACCCATTTTGCAAAAAATTATATAATTTCCTCAGAAATGAGCTGGTTTTTTGTATTACACTACTACATGTAGTAGTATAATATATATGCATTTGCTTGGTAAATGTTTTTAAAATCTTTTAAAAAGCAAAGTGTTTGGGTCTTCCTGGTGGCGCATGGGTTAAAGTCTCAGCGCTATCAAGCTATTGCCAGCCACTACAACATGAGTTCGATCCCCGTCGAGGGACTAACCGACATGGCACAGCAGACCTCTCCTGTCTTGCCCACTGCTCCCCTCAGCAGCATATTTTAGTAGATCTGCCTGTTCTGCTCCCCACTCTGTCTCTGGTGAATCCTCTCACTCCCCACACCTCTGGCCTACACCCCAATTCTTGTATGCATAAATAAATCTTGAAAAAGGAAAAAAAAAGCCAAGTGTTATGTTTTCAGAAGACGACTTGAAATTTTTTTGAGAACAAGTAATTTATTTTCTTTTTAAGCAAAATCCCATAGAACTTTAACTAAAGAATAGTGTTTAGTATACAGAAATATAAATAATAGCTGACCTTACTCAGTAGATTCATTTTTCTCCTCTTGCAAACAGGATATAGTGTCAAGCACTAATAATTCCCATAAAGATAACTTATATGTAATTAAATAATACCGTAATACTGTGCACATGTAATTATTATACAATGTAGGTCAAGTAGGCAAGAAAACAGGCCTTAACTGATAATTTATGAAATGCGGTTTTAGTCAGTCTACTGTATTGCTTCAGGCTGAGGGGTTGGTCTACTGCTACCATCACTGACATCTGCAGAGCTAATTCCCAGCATATTCCTGGCATTCATCAATTCATTTTGCAGCGCCTTTTCCCTAAAATCAAATCCAGGATTTGTCACCTAATTGGTTCTTAGAGGAGATAACAGAAATAAAGCCAAAACTCCAAAATATTTTCTTAAATCCCTATTAAAAATTCAATGGGGATAAACAGGCTAATCCCCCAAAGTCTAAGATCTGGTCTCTGAGTGGATTTTGTATCATACCATTTAATGCCACTGTCTTCCCTCAGATATACTTAAAATTTTAAATATACCCCTAATATTACAAAGTCTTACAGATGTTAATTTATTTATGTGTTCCAATTGAGTATATTTCCTACTATATTAAACACTGGGGCAGTTTCTGAAGGTCTTGCTCCTACTTATTCTTGTTTCTCTGTAGCTTGTGAGAACTGTGCTAGCCAAAATTGAGTAATAAGCACTAGTACTTATTTGCTACTGCCCCCTTCTAAAAAAATTCAAGATTCAGTTTCATCAGACCCAAAATACAAGCATAGGTAGGGTGTTGAAAATCTATATTAATCTAATTATTTTACAAATGAGAAAAAGAGGTACCTAAGAGATAAATGACCTGTCTAAATCCACAGAATAAGCTGGTAAAACCAGCATACCTAAAATAAGAGTACTCAGACTCCAGCTGAAAGCATACTATCTACATAAAAGGTGTAAATACAAATGGCTTGAAAACTTTCTGCTGAGGAAAAAAAGAACAAAAATATAAATTTTCTGCATTCAAAAGTAATGGTGAAAGGTTGAGGTAGCACATCTCATTTCATGAAGGTAAATGACATATTAAAAAAATATCCTTGTAAATGTCATGATGGGCTTAACCTGGGGGTGGAGGGTGGGGGTAAGTAAAATAAGACTGAAAACCTGTTCTTCCCTGCAACTTTAAGGTTTTTCACCATAACAAACTATGGCAGCTACTAGTTTTATATGTCTGAAGCTTTTTCATGTCCCCACTCCCATTTTCTATCAACAAATTCTATAGTCCCTTGCCAAAAGGATGGGCATGTGTCACAGACCTGACTAATCAAGTATATCTCACATAACTAGTAAGAATAGTATATCTACGTAAGGCCAACCAAAATCCTTCCCTAAAACTATGACACAGATGCTGAGAAAATTCAACCCCCTTCCTGTTTCCCACCACTCAGAAAAGGCAATCTGTAGTAGGAGGGCCTAAGGCCGACATTCAAAGAGAAAGAGACAGACTAGAGATGCAAAGAGTGTTCGCCAATGTCACACCCTTGGCTATCATTCTTGAGCTGGTTTCTTTGATTTTGTGATTTCTGAATACTTGTCAGTTATAGAAGCCAATAAGTTGCTTTTATTTATTTATTTATTTTTTGCTTATAATTGTTTGAATTGGGTTTCTGTCACTTGCAATTCAAAATCTTAACATATACTTACCCCAGGAGACAGGACTGGATATACATTATCAATATATTAATAAACCTTGGTTTAAAAAAAAAATTGGGAACATGTATGCCTTTTTAACAGGCTTTACGTTTTCTTTTTTTTGATCACACTGACACCCTATACCCATCAACTTCACTACTTCCATTACATGCCTGTCTAATGAAAGTATTTGAGTTTGCTAACGCTTCCCTAGGATATCCCTATAATTTTTTAAATCCTAATGTAAACTTGTTTCACTTGATTTCCAATAGAAGTTGGATGTAAAATATATTCCAGGTAATACAAGATAAGTGGGATTTTACTGTATCAAGAATGTGGAAAAGATAGTTCAGGTCTCAACATTACATACAAGGATAGGCAACATCATAGGCAAGTTATGAGGCAAGGTTTCAAAATTTAAAACAAATCCAACAAAGATATGGGTACTCCAGGATAATTCAGTAGCATTTTTTATTTTATAATAATAGAAATCATTAACAACAACAAATATCAGGACCTACCTCCAATAAGGCTCCAGTTTGGAAAAATTTCAAAGGCTTTTCGATTGAATAGTAAAGGCTATGATAGCTACCCTTAGCCAGGTATGCTCTGACCAGACCAACTGCTATAACAAGCCACCTAAGAAAAAAAAGAAAAGAAAGCAATCAGGGGAAAAACAAGAAAAGATAAAAAGGATTTAAGGTAATAAGATGTGGCAACAACAGATAATGCTAAAGGTGACCTCAAGAATCAGCATCTTGGATTTATTCACTATAGCTCTCAGATACCAAGCTGTAATGCACAGAAATGTTGTACCACAATAGCACGCTACCAAGAGTACTGTGCAAAGGCACTGTGGCACCTTACCCATCTGGAGCTTTGCTTTTTGGCAGCCATACCTGTTAAAAACTAGGAAGGGAACAAGCTAAATTAGTCCTTGGACAGTTAAATTAGGTGCCAGAAAGTCTAAGAGGAAAAAATATGTATAAGGAAAATTTTAAATGGCCTATGAAGTTAAAGGGTCTTTCATAATAACAGGGTAGAGAGATTATTAAAACTACTTTTATAAGTTACTTCATGGGACTGTACGCATACCTTAAAAATCTATCCTTTTAAAAGTGCAAATGACATTAAGAATAAAAGGTTAAAAAAAGAATCAGTGGGTTTTCAGCAGAACTTCCCAAAATCAATTCAGAAAAGAAAGCCAAATCAATACAAAACACAAAACAGGAAAGCACTTAGGCATATGGTTGTGAACTATATACATTTCTGTTCTGTGTGACCTATGATATTTCTAGAAACTATTATACAGGAATATCAAGAGTTTGTAAAAGAAGAAAAATATTTCTTAAAGATATATTAGCAATCTAGGAAAAATTTTACTGTACTCTCACAATTCCAATTTTTCTTCTTGTGTTAAGACACCACTCCTTATCCTCAGCCTCATTCTCCATGTTCATCAACTAGGAATAGACTTTTCTTCTTTCCCAATGTACCTTAAAATCCTTCTCCAGGCCAATGTCCCCATCAATGCCCTTACTAAGACAAGAATTTTACATATAAATTATCTTTCTCTCTTTCTCTCTCCTAATTTGTTCTTTTAAAAATCACTCTGTGATCATTTGTGTGATAAAGAAAACCTGCATGGGTAATATTTCTTCACTAGTTGTGAGTCAAGAGAAATATGTTCTAGATCCCGATCACTTACTGACAAGTTCTATGAACTCCAGCAAGTCACAACTTCTCTGATTCTAGGTTTCAGCACTGGCTATTTCTGATACTAGCAATAAGGCCTATGATGTGCCCAAGAGAAATTTTTGTGAAAAAAAGCAGGGTTCTGAAATGTAATATGACATTAGCATTTATGCTGGGGGGAGTATGATATGGGGAGAATATATATGGTTGTATCAGCATCGGAAGGGTACACAGAGTTAGCTGCCTCGTGGAAAGGAACGGTGAGGGAAGATTTTCGCTGGATGCCTTTGTGTGTATTTTAAATTTTGCACCTTGCCAATGTATTACCTATTTTAAAAATAAAAAAAATGGATATTTTATTATAGTTCTTTCAATTTTTCTCCATGTTTGAAGTTTTTCATAATGAAATATTAGGAAAAGTTTGTACAAATTAATATTTTAAATGCATAACAAATGTACTGATTCTATAATCCTCATCAAAACCATGGGATCAAAAAAATCATAGCGTTGTATGTAGAAACCTAGTCACCTAACTCATTAGGTTCACAGATGAAAAAGAGGAGAGGAAGAGAAATAAAATGATTTATCCAAGGTCGCACAGGCAGTGTGCCAGAACCGCTGTGACAAGGGAAGGACTGAAATGAGGGAGTAAGAGTGGAGATAAGATTCATTTCGAGGTCTAAAGTCCTTCCCAGTTACTGCCTTTCCATCTCCCAGTGTCTTCACCCCAATCCATCCTAAAAAGTCGATACTCATTTAAAGGACAGCTCTGTTCATGTCACGTTCAAAAACTTAGAACGCTTTTCCTTTACATTTCAGATTAAAGCTCTGCCTGGATTTTGAAAACAGCCGCTTAAATAAATGGTCAGTCCGCAGCCTCAGCTCCTTCCACTCCCCTTGGGGGAAACAGCTAGCCATTCTCCACCAGCTGCCTGGGCGCTCCTCCGTGCTGCAGGATCCCCCGCACACCACCCCCCCAGACCTGCACCTTCAGTCCTCTCAAGGCCCCCCTGAAAGGGAACTGCTAAGCAAATGCAATCTTTCCTGTTCCCTCCTAAAAGAGTCATATGTCTGGTGCAATAAATAATGCAAAGTAAATGTAAACAACAAGTTTTGCTTCTCTAAAGCCTTTCTAGGTGAGATTACCTAAAGGAGGTTACATTTTAACAAGGCCGGACAGCCAGCCAAGCTGATGGATCTCCCAGGGCATCCTTGAATACTGTCTTTTGTCACAAACTTTTGTGCTTACTGACCGATGTTATCAATATAAGATGGTTATGTATAAGAAACCCTTTGTCTCTAGACGGGGGCTCAGACCTTACGGGGCTACCCAGGTCTGAGACCTCATGCATGAGTAATAAAGCTTCTCCTGACCTCACGATTCCTGAAGAACGGCTTGCTCTTCTCTTGCTAAAATTTATTTATTTTATTTATTTAATTTATTTTAAATTAAAATACTTTTAAAATAAAAGGCTAAAATTTATTTCTGCAACACCCCTACTACAAGCACTTGGGCAACCTTCCCCCGACTCCCCTAGAGCCCGCATCTCCCTAGACTCGGGACGTGTTTGAGTGGCACGCGGTGCCTGCCTGGGAACTTGCTCGGCCCCCCTCCCAGACGGGCGCCCCAGGCAGGCACCGGGCTGCCCTCAGCACCCAGGAGCGTGGCCCCGGACACCGGCCATGGGGACTGAGCACCCCACCCGCCCGCTCGGCCGCCCCGCCGGCCGCAGAGCCGGCTTCCCCACCAGCCTCGCTCCCCGCCTCCCCGAAACCCAGTCTCACCCCGCCGTCATCACCACATTGTAGATGACCAGGTACGCGGTGGCGAGAGGTCCCGGGCCCTTCCTCCTCCGCGAGCCACCGGCCTCGCCAGCCCCGGCCCGGGCCCCGCCACCCCCATTCCCTTTCGTCGCTGCAGTCGCCGCCGCTGCCGCCATGTCAAGTGCCACGAGCCCGCTCTCGCTGCGCGAGCTCCGCCGCTGGAAATCTGCTCCGCGAGGGGGCGGAGGGAGGGACGAGGGAGAGGCGGGGTCGAGGCCTCGGGGCGGAGCCAGGGACAGCGCCCACGGCGGCAGCCATTTTGGAGGAGGGCAAAGGCGCTCCTGGTACTCCCCGCCCTCGGGTCGCCTCGGTCGCTACCGCCATGTTGAATCAGGGTATTCGGGCTTATCATGGCCTCTGCGCTTCCGCTAGTAACCTCCAGCGCCATCTTGGATTGGGTCAGTAGCGCCTTTGCTACCCTTCCTAGGCCGGTTGTTTCTTACGTTCCCCTGTAAACCCTCCGCCTTCATGTTGAGTTAAGAAAGGGCTTTCGTGCTCCGTTCTCATCTTGACTTTTTTTTTTTAACATTTATTTATTTATGCATACAAGAGCTGGGGTACAGGCCAGAGATACGGGGGTGGGGGGGGGTGAGAGGATTCACCAGAGACAGAGGGGGAGCAGAACAGGCAGATCCACTGAAATACACTGCTGAGGGGAGCAGCGGGCGAGACAGGAGAGGTCTGCTGTGCCATGTGGGCATCTCCCAGGCCAGCGGGAATCGAACCTCTACTGCAGAGGCTTGCAGACAGCGTAACAGGGCCACCAGAGAGGCCCTCTCATCTTGACTTTTCCTAAAGGCTCTATCTTTCCCCCCGTAATGCGATTGGGTCATGATCGATTTGGAGCAGGGCAATAGCGGTGGAATTCACTTCCCATCAACCCCGAAGGACGGCAGGGAATAGCCCTTCTGCCTGGCTCCTTAACAGGTAGCCAGGTTGAAATTTCAGTCTCTGAAGGTTTCTTCTCTAATATTTGATTTTAAGTTACTGGTATACATTAGAGAATGTGATTAAGAAAGTCATTGAGTGGCCTAGGGTCATGTGGCCCGAAGCCTGGTGGGCTCATTTGTTGCTGGGGCAGGAGGAATACTGAGTAATGGGCTAAGGATGAGGTACAGAATGGAGGTAGAACTTTACACCATGAGTGGCCAAAACAGAGGACTGTCAGTTTAGGCAGGAAACCTGTCTGTAAGGGAAGATGGAAGGACTTGGAGAAACTGCTTCTAACCGTTGACCCAACTTTCCATTTACTACTTTGTTTTAGAGTTTTAAATTTTGTTAAAGTTCATCTACTGTCAATTTTCACATACCCAAAGATCTCCTGACATGAATTACTGGGTATGTGGTAAAGCAAAATATTTTGTTCATTCCAGCAAGTACTTAAGGAGCATCTGTGAGGTTTCATGGGGGCTCATGGCACTAAATGAAATACACAAGTCCTTAGTGTCCCAGAGATTATATAGAGGGAGTCAGACAAAGTAAATATGTATTGTTTGGTGAAAAGTGATATCAATTAGGAAGTTGTTATAATACTCTAGACCATGGTGATAGTGGTCTGGGCCAGAGTGGTAGCAATTGAGGAGAGGAAAACCAAAATTAAATTCTGGAGCTATTTTAGAAATAAAGCTCTTAAGATTTGTGGCTACATTACATGTGGAGTAAAAAATGTGAGCAATTTGGAAGAACTGAGTTGTAGAAGCAACTCTGAAAGCAAAAATCAGTAATTTTGTTTTTAACTTAAGTAGACATGTCTTGGGTAGACATCTAAGTGGAGAGGTTAGGTAGACAGTTATATTTAAGACTCTGAGGTTTAGTGAAGAGGTGTGGACTAGAGATATAAATTTGAGAATCATCAGTGTGGCGATTCTCATGGCATATAGTGCCACGAGATGTTTAGATTGAGGTATAAGAACTAAATGATCCAGGTCTCATCCTTCAGAGATCCTGTGGTCTTATTTCCTAACTTCTTTAAAGAGCAAGTTGGTGTACTCAAATTGCAGTCTATGAAAGTGGGATACATTTGCAAAAGATATAAAGAAGTGAGAGCCATTTTTCAGAGCAAATAATAACTCATCTAAAAGCTTCTTTCACTCATTTAATTGATTTTTGTTAAAATAACCTAATTAATGGGGAAAGAGGAGGCAGGAATGCCTAAAGCTCTCAGTTAAAAATCAGTTTAATTGAAACTCAGTGTCTTCTTGAAGTCATTTAGGCCCAATTCTGATCTATTCTCTACAGTACAGTCACAGTGATCTTTTCCAGATACAAATCAGTTCATATCTACCAGCATCCCCCTAACCCCTAAGACATAAAACAAAAAAAATCAAGGTACAGATGGAAGAAACTATTTGTCACACACATGATTAACAAAGGGCTGACCTCTACAACTTAGGAAAACTAAATCAGTAAGGGTTAATCATGTTGAAAAACTGGGCAAAAGACTTGAACGGGGAATTTATCAAAGAGAAAATATAAATGACCAGTGAAATATGCAAATATGTTCAGCTTCATAACTAATCAGGGAAGTGAATATTATAATCACAGTGATATACTGCTAGCCATCTTCCAGAACGGGTAAAATTGGCCATTTTTATTATACCAGTTGTTGGTGAGTATGTAGTACAGGAGCTCCTGAAGACTGCCAGTTGTCAGTTGGTACATTCGCTTTGGAAATGAGTTTGGCATTATATAGGGAAGCCAAATTCCTTGACTATTTCTACTGCCATATAGATGCCCTTAAAGACCCCCTAGGATACATATACAAGAATTTCAAAGCAATGTTGTACATTATAGCTCACACTGAATACAACACAAAAGCTATCCACAGTAGAATAAACAAATAAATCATGGTATATTCTTACAATGCGATATTTTATGGCAATGCAAAAGAACAAAATGTAGGTGTACTTAACAAGTGGATGAATCTCATAAATATAATACTGAATGAAAGAAGGCACAAAAGAATATACACTGTATGATTCATTCATCTAAAGTTCAAAATCAGGCTAAATGAAATTATATTGTTTAGGGATATGTACAAGGTGGAAAAACAATAAAGAAAAGCAAAGAAATGACAATAAGTCAGGATGGTAGATACTAGATAGTGGGGAATGAGGAGTTTATGATTAAGAGGGAACATATAAAAGCTTTCAGGAGAGGAGAAAGGGTCGGGATTTGGAAGTAATGGAAATGCTTTATTTCTTTACTTGGGTGGTAGTTTTCCCTTTATAGTAACTCATGATGTTTATGTGTGTTTTGGGCCCCTTTGCATATACTTATATGTTAGATATACTTTGTATGTTAATATACATAAATAATATATAACTTAAAAAGAAAGAGGAATCCTGATAGTAGGAAATAGGTTGGTTTGCATCAAGATAATCTCCTAAGAAGCTATTGTAGTTAATTTGCTTACAATAAAGATGTTAGGGCATCAGTGGTACCTCTTTTTAGGGCAGTTGCTGAGCCAAAGCTCTGCTGATGGACAGTGGCCATATTTTGAACTATATGATCCTCATCCCCCTGACTATGGCTAGGAATACATACAGAGGGTAAGTGTATACATCAAAGCAATGAAATGATTATCACAAAGTCAGGATAGTGGATATTTCTGAACTAGAATTGGGCACCTGACGTAGGAACAATGAACGGAGAGTCACCTATCTCCTTCATCTTTGCATCTCCATAGGAAAGACAACTCTTCTTCCCAAAAGAAGTACGTACTAACCAGATTTCCTGCTTCTGAAACAATGGGGACCAATTCTGTCAGTTAGAAAGAGAAGGAATATATTGAAATGACATTGGATGACTCATGAAACTGATGGGAAAAACTGAGGAATGAAGTTTGACTCATGGACAGGAGTCATGGGGAATTAGGCAGCTAGAAATAGTGACCAAATCAATACAAAGGAAGACTCTGATTAGTATCTAACACATGTCACTGGCATGGCCTCCACTGGCTATCCTATGCTGCTGTTGTTGCTGCTGCTCTTACCAGCTCTAGAAAGAGTCTAGGTTCTCTCTGTCACTCACATCAGAATCGGTGTTAAGTAGAAACATCTGGTTGGAAGTTCCTATGCTGAGATTCTAGCATCAAGTTTTCCGGGAAAGGGGCTATTTGCTTACACTTGAGCTTCTTCAGAATTCCCTCCAAATAGAAGTGTGTTTAGATACCAGTTGGCCAGAAAAGCAAAAATACTGGTCACAGGGAATGTCAGAAATAACCACATCTGGCCCCCACAGACAGAAGAAAAGAGTAATATTAGTTAAGGTCTGTGAAATTCATTGGGCTGTGTTTCTACTGGGGGGAGCAAGAGATCGTTTAGTCTTTGAATTGAAAGGCCATCAGACTTTCTCTTCCCTCTGCCTTCAATGCCCCATTCTCTCTCCCTCCTAATTTCTCCATCTGTGAATGGGAAAGGGGAGGGGGGGTGTAATTCTAATCATCTGACCCGACAGTTACACTCCTTGGAGCTGACTTTAAAAATTTAGGAAATGAAAAATAATCTAAATGTACAGTACAGACTGGCTAAGTTTTGACAGAGACTTATGATGAGATATTCACAACAAATTTGCAAAAACTTTCAAATGATTGAGCAAAAATAAACTGAGTGTGAGTGTGTGTGTAATAGCACAAGCATGAGAGAGAAACTGAGCGAAGAGCAAATGTGGCAAAATGATTGTGATTGTTGAGTCAAAAGCTCTGAAATGTCTGAAAGTTTTACTGGCAAGCTAACAAATTAAACACACACACACACACACACACACACACACACACTTTTTTTTTTTTTCCTTTTAGAACCCAGCAGCAGCCAGGGACCTAGATTTTGTCCCCTGAGACCATTCCTTCTAATTCTTATATCCTCCCAGAAGAACAGCCTCAGGGCACAGTTTTCTTTCTGACCCAGCCCTGCGCTGGCACCCTGCAGTGGGGGAGCTGGCCTCTTCCCTCAAGTCCCTCAGTCAGGAAATGTTCTCTTCTTTTGAATATTTTCGATTCAGGGGTCAAGTCCAGGTCCAGATTGCAAAAGCTTCAGCCAGAACATATTATGTTGGTTCCCAAGCCCCATCCACATAGGGCAGTAATGTGAGGGCCAGATGGTGCTTTCCCACACAGGGGAGTTCATTATAGGACAGGAACCCCAAATTAGGAAACTTTGATTTTATATATGGCTGCTGGTGACCTGCCCAGCCTCCCATCCAGAAAGAGAAACCTTATCTTTAGTCTAGAATATAAGAAAGTATTCTCCAGAAAGGGAAAGAGAGGTCTTCATCTTTACTATTCTGGACTGTCTTCAGGGAGGGAAAGTTATTTAAGCTTTACTCTACCAGAAATCTCTATATAAGAGGAGCAAACACTTTTTCCTTTACCTTCTTAGGTTCAGTAGCTGGGGCCCTGCAAATCCAACTGACAAATGTTCACAGGAGAAAAAGTTATTTCATACACATGTGGGGGCTCACAGAAACACAGTAGAAACCCCAAAGAGGTGGTCAGACGTGGAGACGTATTTGAACAAAGTTAAACACATCTATGGAGAAGTGACATAAGGTAGGAAAGGGGATTGAGGCTTTTCTGGGTAGTAAATGGGAAAAAGTGGACGATAAGGGTTGTTTTAATTAAGTTTGTTGTGTAAGTGCCATCTCTGTTGTGAGAAAAGTTTAGTGTTGTCCCTGGTGATTAAGACTTGTTCTGCCCTTCCTGGTATGAGACATAGGCGGGAGACACCTTCACAAAGGGAAACATATGCTCTGCTTTTAGATAAGTAAGGGCAGGATAAAGAAGTTGGTATTTTGTTTTTGTTTTTGTTGTTCATTTTTTTTTACATCTGTGATTTTTCAGTTGCCTTCAGCTCAAAACTGGCTTTTTATGAGATGGCATATTCTGATCCCCTTCAACTCCTTATGCAAACATTCTTAAATTCTAAAAGCCCTTGCTCAGAAGACCTGAATTGTGTACAGAAGTGAGAGGCTCAGAGTGAATCATCTCATAAGAGGAATTCTTTAAACTATTCTATCATGTTTTCTCTAACTTTGAAAAAAAATTTAAATAAAAAAGGGGGAAGTAATAATGCGGAGGTGAATTTGACATGGAAAATATTTATTTAAAATAGGCTAAAAAGTGGCTTTTACATGATGTATAGTAAGATACGATTTTTATAACAGTTAGGGATAGGAATATATATCTACATAGAGAGAAATCTGGAAGGAGGTGAAGGTGTTCAGAACAGACCACCCCAAGTTTCTCAGAGCTGGCCTCAGGACACCCCACTCAGGCATGCATGCACATTATTTTGAGTTGAGGTCAACTGTGCCTTGGAGGCTCAGGAGAGAGAGGCTCCTACACTTCCTTAATCCAAGAAATAAGAGCCACTTCCATGGTTCTTGCCTTGTCCTAGTCACCACTCCCTTAACTGCATAGAATTGTGAGGATTGGGGAGTATTACCCGGATGTAGTATTATCTGTTAGAGAGGCCTTTCTATCGAAGAACCCATCTTTATTTGCAGAATAAACCTGAAGTCATCCACTCCTCATCCCCTCTGCCCTTGGTGTCCCATTCCTTAGCACAGAATTTAAAGCTAGTTCTCCCCAACAGAAGGCAGAATTGTCATAGTCAATGTAGATTCCTTGTGTGCACATTATAACATTGATCAATCTTTTTTTCTCCTGACACTGTTTTGATTACCCCACCAGCTCAACAAGAGGGGTAGGGGAATTTCCCTCAAATTGTTGTAGAGCAACCCCAATACAAAACGGGGTGCTTGACTGTGGGTCCTCACCCGCGCGCTTAAAAGGACTTAGCAATGCTCTACTGCAGGCACACGCGAAAGGTTAATAAAAGGTTTATTTACAAGGGAAGGGGAAATGAGGAAATGTACAGCTCAGGGAGAAAAGTGGGAGACAAAGTTTTAAATGAGTCCTACCCAATCCGCCGATCAGGAATCCCAAAATGGCGCTCTGAGAGCTGCTGCCAGCCAGGAGCCGTGAAGCCAGGAGGCGAGCGATCGCCAGAGCCCCAAGGCCCACGTGTTTGGTTTTTATATCCAACCTGGCTGCCCAACTCCACCCTCAGGTCCCAGCCACGCTCCCTTTGGTGGTGATGGGATTTGTCTTTCCCAATGTCTTGATGGCTTTAGTCTGGAGTGGGGGTGGGGTCCACAAAGCCTGTATGGGATTAGCTCAGGACATCATTTCCCCCTAACAAAATAAGGGGATACAAATATATTGTTCATATTTATGATTGGGTGGATAAGAGTATCAGTTTTTTTGTTTTAAAAATTCATTCTAGGGCATCCCTGGTGGGGCAAGGGGTTAAGCACTGCACTATGGAGCAATCCGCAGCCTCTGCAACACTAGTTCGATCACCGCAGGCCAGGGAGAAACACACATGGCGCAGCAGACCTCTCCTGTCTCGCCCTCTGCTTCTCTCAGCAGTGTATTTCAATCAGTCTGCCTGTTCTGTTCCCCACTCTGTCTCTGGTGAGTCCTCTCACCCCCTGCATCTCTGGCCTGTACCCCAGCTCTTGTATGCATAAATAAATAAATCTTTAAAGAAAATTATTCAATTTATATGTGCTTTGTTTGCTCTCTAATAAATGTAATATTTTCATGAGTATAATTTTTGCTTAATTTTTGTGAATAACTAGAATTTGTTTTTGCCTTATTTTTTAAAAATAAATAGCATACTGTTTGTGGATGTAATTTTTTTTTTTATGTCTTTTTAAGGATAGTATTGTTTTCTTCGCCTCCCAGCTGGTGTCTATTTCTCCAAGTTTTTTTTTTTTTTTTTTTTTTTTTAAATGTTTGCTGTCCTCTGCCTTTTGGATGAGGGACTTGCCTCAAATGTCTGGTGGCACTCAGTCATTGCCTGTACTTAAGAGTGAGGTTTTGAAAATGGAAGCTCATATCTAAGTGGGGCTGGTTTACTGTAAAATCCTAGAGGTTACTAGTATGACCTTAAAATGATCAGACAAACCCATAATATGCAGAATTGAGTTGGACATCATTTTAATGTCTATCGGGATGTGGCTCCACTGGAGAGAAAGATAGGAAAACATTTTGGGAATCTACAAAGTCCAACAGATTACTGCAGAATTTGAAGGATCCGAATGACTGGTCTTTTGTGCCTTTTGAGATAGCTGGGAAACAGATACCTAAGCAAAACTAAAGAAAAGTAAAACCAGTGAAATCATGAAAGATTTAAGCTCTAATCTTAAGGGGGAGGGGGAGTAGACTTCCAGGAATAAAGGAACATTTAAGACTTAAACTCAAGGATGGGATTTTAGAGTCTCAGATGTAATTGGCTACAGAGGGACTCAGCGTGGCAGTCAGAGTAATAGTCGTAATATCATTATGTGTAATATGAGAAATATTGCCGTGATGTCTTAGAGCGCAGTTGAAGTCTCTGGCTAAAAAGCAAACTCTAACAGGTTAGGAATGAAGGGCTCCTTCAAGTGAGCACATTTTTACAACTTATGGAATTTAGAATTTAATGAAGCAATGAAGTAAATCAAACCTATATATTAAGATGTGTCGTGAGCGTGATAGATTAGCTTCAGTCAGCAGTTAGCTCTCAGAGAATTTATTCCTATATCGGTCACACACACACTGAAGTTCATAGAGGCAAGCCAACCCCAAGTTCTCAAAGTACCTTTGAAGACAGTAGCCGCGACATGTCTTAGCCGGGCCTTCCACCTAGGGGGAAGTCCTCCTCCGTGGAAGTCTCTAGGCTCGAGGGTCCTGCAGGGTGTTGAGCTGATAGGCAGCTTGTGCCACTGTCAGGGAGCAGACCACCAGTTCGAGGGGAGCAGAGCCTGCAAGTGCAGATCGGTTTGTGAGGAGCAGGAGCGAGCAAGGAGAGGTTTCAGCTGGAGAGCAAGTCTGAGTCCAAAGGGAGGCAGCAAACTGGACTCCAGAAGAGTAGCCTCCAGCAAGTCCTTTGCTCTGAGCCAGTTGTTAGGCCTGCTCTGAGTCTGCTTCAGGTAGCGGCTCCTTTTATACCTTCTTCTCAGGTTTAGGCTCAGGCACTGTCTGCTTTATCAGTCTTTAACACTCAGTATGTGACCTCAGCTACGTCCACTCACAGTGCTCGCAGGCACCTTATTATTTCCAGTTTTACTTATAAGCTTTATATGTTAGTTACAAGATGGTAATAAAAACATTGTTATTTCTGATGTTTAAGAGATACAGGCGTGCTAAGAAACAGATTCATCTGTGATTCTAATTAAAGTATAGATTGTATAATTTATATTTTTTAATTCAAAATTTAAATTTGTAAGGAGATTAGACCATTTAAAAGAATTTAAGTCCCACTGTTTATAACTTTCAGACTTACTTTACTTGAGAAGGTGCTTACTAGGAGCTTTTCTTGGGAAGTTTTGTTATAAGACAACTAAATTTAAAATAAAATGAACTGTGTTCACATTTATGAATGCAGCTCAAAATGGTTAAGGCAATGAATTAAGTGCTAAACCCCCCCTTAAAAATGAGTATTGCATCTTGGTAGGTTCACAAATCTGTCAAATCACATCTAAAAATTGAATGTGAAAGTTTATGGAAGAATTATGTTTCAGAATTTGTAACATTTATAGGTAAGACATTATTTTAAGAAAAAAACCCAGAATGGTTTCTGAATAACCTTTTGTGTGTGTGTGTGTGTGTGTGTGTGTGTGTGTGTGTGTGTGCACAAAATTTACCTTCCAAAGCATAAAAGATCCACGTAGACAAGCTGGTGAGAATCAGATTGTTCCACTGAGAAATTCTGGCACTACACCACATGTGAATCTTTTCTTGAGCTGTTCAGTTTTTCCAAGAACAATCCTCCATCTCCTGGCTCCATGGTGCCCGCTGGCACAGCCACCCACCAATGAGGGACCTTATGTTGGTTTTAATACTCTGCTGCTGCTGTCTTGAAATTCTTAATACTTTTTAAAACAAGAAGTCCTACATTTTTCTCTAAGCCCCACAGATTCTGTAGTTAGTCCTGTCTGGCAGCAAGAGTTGGGGTTTCCTGATGGAGTGCGGCCTTCCCTCTGATACCTGTGTTTATGGACTTGCCCCCGTCCCACCCTCAGCTGTGCCTGTTGTCCACCAGTTCTAGGCCTTTCTAGGCTAACATAAGTGATCCCCTTTTCTGCTGAGGTTGGAGGAAGACTATCAGAAGGCCATGTGAGCTAGAGAACGAGATGATGGCAAGGGTCCATCTAATTCTTCTCTTTTGCCTGTTCACTGGTGACTCAGTTGTTTTTTGAGGCAAATTAATTACCAGTTAGTATAGCCACAGATTTTGTCAACAACGCAAGTCTGTCCTGTCATCTCCCTCATTCTTTGCCTTGCAGGTTTATGCTGTTGATCTCTTTCCTTTTACTTTAGTGAAATTTTGGAAGAGAGGAGATAAATGCAAGCTTTCAATCTGCTACGTAAGACCACAGTCTCAATTCAGTTCCCATAGTAACAATTACACTTCTCTTTAGCACTTATTTTTGTTGGTTTTTGTAATAATTAAATTATGTGATTATAATTACAATGGGTATAAATAAGAATAAACTCAACTGACTTTTAGTAAATACAGAATGGGAACAGAGTGTGTGGGTATCAGTTAATTTACTTTACAGAGGGAATGAAAACTGTGGTTAAATTGGGCAACATGGATTAAATGGAAATTAGTTAACTGAGATACTTTAAATAAATGAATATAAGACATTCATTAAGAGAGTGTATTATTGACATTTTAAATAATTTGTCTACTTAGACAACTAATTTAACTTTAAAGAAGCTCATCTGTCATTAACAACGTAAGCCTGCGAATGCTTTTTCTGCACTTCAACCATGGGTATTATTGATGTGTTCTGACTTCCTGGATTCTGGACCCTCCTCTGTCCTAATTCTTAGTTATCTCATATGATCTCTGCCTTGATCTCTTAGTTGGATGTCTTTGACCCTAAGGCCTTGGTTTACATCTGGGAGTTGATTCCTGATTCTCCAGAAATACAGGATTGTCTGTTTTGAGCTTTCTAAGACAATTTTATTTTATTTTATTAATTTTTTTAAAGATTTATTTATTTATGCATACAAGAACTGGGATACAGGCCAGAGGTGCGGGGGTTGAGAGGATTCACCAGAGACAGAGTGGGGAGCAGAACAGGCAGACTGACTAAAATACACTGCTGAGGGGAACAGCGGGCAAGTCAGGAGAGGTCTGCTATGCCATGTGGGTAGCTCCCTGGCAGGCCGGGGATCGAACTCATGCTGCAGAGGCTGCGGATAGCTTCACAGTGCTGTGCTTAACCTCTTGTGCCACCAGGGAGGCCCTCTAAGACAATTTTAAAAAGATATCTACTCAGTCTTCCTGGGTCTGCCTAGAGAGCCCTATTTGCTCTTTGATTAATATGTTGTTCAAAACAAGTCAATGTGAATGAGCTTTTGTAAATATCAATTGAAAATTAGGGAATTTTTTTTTTTGTGATGAAAGTTAGGAGTGATTAAAGTTAAGGTAACACTGAGAAATTTCCTCTTCATTGGAAAATAAGACTCACAAGATCTGATGAGTTTTTCTCTATTCGCTATGCAAAGGAGCATACACTCTTTAGACTGATTTCACACAAATGCCTGCATTTTAATTTCACAATAATTTCAAGTGATATGTACACTTAATATAAAATTTGGGGTTTCTCTTCTCTTCCTTATTCACTTACAAGGTGCTGATAGAAATTTACAGAAAGTTCTTATCTTCCATCGGGGCCATACTTCTAATGTGTGCTATCCAATAAAGCAGTCATTATTTGCAAGTGATTATTGAGTACTTGAAATATGGCTAATATGACTGATGAACTGAATTTTAACTTTTATTTATTTTAATTTAAATAGCCACCATGACAAGTGGCTATCCTGTCAGTCAGAACACATATAGCATGTGGTGAAGAGCTTCATACAGCATAATCTAGGTTGTGTTGCAGTCACACAGACCCCTAAAATTTTGGGTGACTTATAAGAACAAAGGTTTGTATCATGCTTGCATTATGTCCCTGTTTGGGGTTGGTTGGCTAGAGTAACCACCATCTCACATACTGCCAGTCATTATGGAGAGTCTTGCACCAACACTTACATGCTGTGGCCCCAAGGGAACACATGTCTTCTCACAGACCACCAACCAGGGCTTGTCAGATGGCCTTACCTACCCCAAGAGCCAGGAGTGCGTTATAACAGAGTGCCAGAAGTCAGCTCAGTAATAACTGTTATAGACATTAGCCTTGCCTTCAAGGGAAAGAGAAGGGGTTCCCAAATAGGAAAGAAGAGTTACTTGTGCTTTCTTGAAAAGTGGGGAATTGAGTTTCTTTAAAATATAATTACCCTTCACCCATTTGATACTCATTAATACTGATTTGTTAAATGTTGGCAAAATGGAAAATAAAACTCTACATAAAATCAGAACTGACAGCAGTAAGCACATCATTTTAATTACATGGAAATTTTCATTATGAAGCTCTGCAATGCAAGAATACTCGATGGATAGTTTTTAAAAAATAGGTTTGGAATGCAAATGGAATGGAAGAAAAAATATGTTTTCCTCATGCAGAATATACACGGTACATTTTTCATTGGCCAGGTATAAAAGGTTCTTTTTTTTTTTTTTTTTTTTTTTTTTTAAATATTAAATTTTATTTTTATATCCCCCATACAATTGCAAACGCCCCATTCTGACCCCAATCCTTCCCCTCCCGCCCCCCACCCCCAAAAAGTGTCTCTGGTTCATAGTTTTTTGTTGATTTTGATTTTCACTTTCTTATATTCATTTTCCTGGTCCCTTATTTAAGTTTTCTAGATTCCTGCTATGAGTGAGACCATCCGGTATTTTTCTTTTTCTTTTTGGCTTATTTCGCTGAGCATGATCCCTTCCAGCGCCATCCATGTTGCTGCAAATTGCATGTGTTTATCTTTTTTGAATGCTGAGTAATATTCCACGGTATATATGTACCACATCTTCTTGATCCAGTCATCTATTTTTGGGCATTTGGGTTGTTTCCAAAGCTTAGCTATTGTAAACAGTGCTGCTATAAACATAGGAGTGCAGGTGCTCTTTGGAATGGATGTTTCTGTGTCCTTTGGGTAAATACCTAGGAGTGGAATTGCTGGATCATATGGAAGCTCTATGTTTAGTAGGTCCAGAAATCGCCACACAGCTCTCCATAGTGGTTGGACCAGTTTGCACTCCCACCAACAGTGCACAAGAGTTCCTAAAAGGTTCTTTTCTTTAAAAATAATTTCCTCACTAGGAACATTTATGGATTGTGGTTGCTTTAAAAAATGAAAAAAAATGTATTAACTAGACAATGAATTATTTCTCTCTGAAGCACACTGTGGACTCATAGACTCACAAACTCCAACATTTAACAGCATGTCTTGAATACTTTTTAGAATATCTAGTGTTTAAACATCTCAAGACATGGGGTTCCTCACCATCTGATATCTGAGAACAGACTTCCTATAAAGCAGCAGCGATGGTTTCCTGATAACAAATGCTTCAATATCAAGACATGGAAAGGCAGCATTGGCTGCCAGTAACCAATGACATCAACAATACAAATGCTAAACAGTCCCGGTAAATATTAATGATGATGGCAATTTTGTTACATGCTAAATCTGTCATATGGATTCTAGCATTATGAGGATACTATAACTCTATCTGGAGTGTGACTGAACGAACCAAACTGATGCTTGAGAGAAATTCTGAACTCAATGTGTAAATTAGGCACATTTGTATAAAAAAGAACTACCTAAGTCATTCTGTTCCTTGTAAAACATGACCATGTAAGTTATTTATGCAGCACACCATTTGGTTTTAGTTTCCAAGATCTGGGTACACTTGATGGAAATGAAGAGAAGGCTGCAAAGATGGCACGAACAGCATGCACTGTGGTATCCTTTATTTAAAAATTGTGAGCTAACTACAGTTGCACTGTTCTCATTTACCATTCTGATGGCAGAATAACCTGGGAGAACATTAACACAATTTCAAGAAGGCATTAAAAACCTGTAAACAAACACACACCACACTTGCACACACACAAAACATACAGGCACACAAAGATTATAGTTAAACACAAAAGTGATGAAGAAAAAGCTTTGGATGCTCTAAATCAAATTAAAAACCCTTTATTATAATAAATGGTGGCAATACTGTGGCTATTACGAAAAAAAATTGTAACTGCTTAAAAAGCCAAAAGGAAAAATACTGGCAATTTGAAACTAGCAGCAAAAAGCAGATAAAACTAGAATGGAAGGTAACACAAGACTAAATAATATCAAAATTCTAATGTTGATACTGTGTACAATTGCACTGAAGTCATTTAAAATTGATTCTTAAGGAACTATTAAAATGTTCCTTGAACTATTAAATGGCTGCATTTACAAACAGTGGAAAAGAAAAAAGTATTTGGAATGCTCCACACACACGCACACAGAAGAAATGAACTAGGCTTATCAGTTTATGGTCTTTGCTTATGACCTTCAAAAAGTTGATTAACGACAAATTTAAGTGCCAATGTAGTGAAAGTAAGTTAAAAATTCCTAATGATGCAAGTCTGAGTGCATTTATCAGGTCTAAGAATATATTTCAAGGTTGGGGGCAAGGCATGATTGATGCACATTCGATGGAAGGAAATGGTGGAACCCAGAGGTAGCAGAGTGCTCTGGAGTATTCAGAATGAAGGTGTGTTCACTATCCTGAAGGAGACACCAAAGTATATGCAGTTCTACAGCTCTTCATCAGTTGAAATCTGTTTCATAGTGGCCAATAAATAATTAAAGCTAATTTTTCAGTTAACTGGTTTTCCATACATTCAAACACACACAAAAAATCTGTCCCACACATGCAGAGCTGCTGTTCTTTAACAGTGTAGACAGGAATCCTGGTTTCAGAAGAAAAGCACATTAGCAAAGATTTTTTTTCACGGGTTCTTATAAAAATCTCTGAAGCTGCTAGACATCTGCAAAGAGGGGATACGTTTAGATTTCCCACTGATTTAAGGGAGAAAAGAGATTCTATTTTCCCAAGGATGCCAGAGCCATCCATGAGCGGGGACCTGTCTTTAGAACCTAAGAAGTGCAATGTCCTTCGTGCTTAAACCCATGGCAGGGTCAGATCCAGAAAAACTGACAGGTAGAATGAGGGGAGAGAAAGGGCAAGTTTGAATATCTGCAGTGTACTTTGGAATAAAATGTGCCTTGGAAGTTAAAATGGCTCATCTGCTTGTTAATGAAGTGCTGCAGTCCTGGAGAAGACCCAGACCTCTGGAGTCAGGAGCAGGGAAGGGCCCTCCATCTCCAGGCACCCTCTGGGCTGAGCTGTGGCTTCAGGATCTTATTTTTTTGCGAGCACTTTCAATTGGGGAATTTATGACTGCCCAGATAAATATTTCTTTTAGTTACTTTCTAAAATCAACCCGTCAGACAAGTTACCGATGATTTTCCATAATAAAAACGAGCTGTACTGTAATGGTATCTTAAGGTGCCCACTAATTCCAATTAATGCCCATCAGAAACGTTGCTAGGTATCAACTGCTGTTGCTGAAGAGTCAACCCCCAGATGGCTTAACTAGATAATCTATCACAATAGGTGCTTTTAATATCATGGATTTGTTTGCTTGTTTGTTTGGAACCTTAAGAGAAAGAGTCTTTATAGCTGGACTTAGAAACTGCTTCTCTCTGGTTTTGTTTTACTCTTCTTCCTCTTCTTCCCCTTCTCCTTCGCCTTCCTCCATGGTTTCCACAATGAGCTCTGCAGTGCAGGTGGCTTCTCCAAGACTGTTGACAGCCTTGCAGGTGTATTTGGCATCATCATCCCCACAAACGTCGCTAATGATTAATGAGCAGTTCCCTTCCTCATCGTAGTCTATCTGGAAGTGGCGGGACTCCCTGATTGACTGGTCATCTTTGAACCAGACGACCTCAGGGTCTGGGTAACCTATATCACAGGGAGGGAACACAAGTTGCAGAAACCATTATTCAGAATTTCTTATTGACTCATGTAATCCACTCTTAAGCTACCCCTATTGATTAAGGGGGAAAAGAAAAAAAATATGATAGCTCTTGGTGTCTTTTTTGAGATTTATATTTGAATATGGACATCTATTGTAAACACTAATATCTGAAACCCCAAATAAGGTATCTTAGTCACCTTACTTCCCACCCACCTACTGGCACCACCTCCCACCTTTATACAAATATCGAGCACTACCTGGACCACCACCCTGAGTCCCATGCCACACCTAGAGTGAAATATTATAGTTTCTTGGATGAATAGAAATTTATTTTACCTTGTATAAAAGCTCCAACATAAATAAATTTAAATAAAAAGTGACAGAACAAATGGAGGGATTTTTAGAGGGCAATGAAAATGTTCAAAAATGGGATTGTGGTTATGAATGCACAGCTTTGTAAATTTACTAAAAAAAATTGAATTGTAGACTTAAAATGGATACATTTTATGGTGTGTAAATTATAATTCAATAAAGTTGAGGGCAGGTATGTAAAACGTAACTTAGAGGAACTGATATTTCTAAAAAAAAAAAAAAAAAGGAGAAGAAGAAGAAGAAGAAAGTTCGATCCAAAGTCTTTAGTTTAGTTGATCATTGACCGCATTGATTAGCCTCATTTTATGCATTAGTCATGTCTCTGCGAAGTTCAGTATTAAGAACATACACGATCTCTATATAAACACATATGATACATGCCTTTAAAATACATATAAAAGAATTCCAGCAGACGTGTTCTTAAATTTTGAAGCATTTTTACAGAACAACAAAAATAACAAAAACCAACCTGTAACCTCAACCAGAATAAAGATTATCTCTAGGACTTAAGAATCCTAACATTCTTTTCAAGTAGAATTTTATTTTTACTGGAGCAGCACCCCTTTGCTTTCATTTCTCTTTAGTTCTCCAAGCTTCTACAAATACCAAAGAAATAATCCCAAAGAAAAAAGTGAATACAAAGATGGGAATCACTATGTTACAATAATTTTTAAAACTTAAAAAAGGAAAGACTTTCAGGGGCCCAATGACACTGATGATGAAGAATTACAAGCAGAGGCCCAGCGTTTTCAGCAGAACCCCAATGTGGGTACTCTCACTCTAGCAAAGGCAGCACATCCACTTTGGTTTATTATTGAATGTGAAAGGAAAAAGATTATAAAAGCCAAGGCATTTTGCTAATATGACACAGGAGAAAAACTTTTTCATTGCTAATTTTGGGTTACTTTATCCAAAATGTAAATATCTAATATATTGCTGGGGAATCTTACAAAATGGGAAACATGCTTTTACAGACTGTAGTCCTGTGCTATGTAACCTTGGGAAAGTTTCTTAATGAACTTCTGTGTTTTATTTGGTCAGACTGAAAGGGAAGATAAGCATCCACTATGATTGGCACATGACTGTGACAAACTCAAAGACAATAGCATCCAGCCCTGTCTCATCTTGCTTTTATTTTCCTAAAATGTTGCAATCTGTAGAAATGAAATCTTTATGTCAGCAACATTGCTGATTTCTCAGGTGCTATGCTATGATCCCTTAACGCTTCTTGAATGCTAATAACTCACGCCTCTCACGTGTCTATGGCCACACTATTCCTGGCAGGTGGAGAAGCAAGCATTGGGAAGATGCACAAATTGAGTGATTTCCTTCAGGTTGAAGTCACATTGCATCTTTGTTTTAGTTTGATCCAAAACCTGTTCTCCCTTTGTCCACAACCTTTCCATTGACCACATGAATCTTTAAAAGACATAAAAGGTTTCCCCTCTTTGCATGTGTCATGTCACAGAATCCCTAGAGCCACCTGGGGCATTAGATGCCATCTTACAGCCGAGGTTTTCAGCAGAACCCCAACCCCAGCACTCCCACACTAGTTGATCCCCGCCCAACTGAGCCGATGTGCAGTGAGCCAGGACTCCACCCTTTGTGCCAATGTTCTTTTGAGAGCCTCTTGTGGTCAATTCACATGTTTTCTAGAAGTTTGCAAAGCACATCTTATTAAGCATGTTCCATAGCTAAGTAGGTCCATGCAAAATCACTAGGTGATGCAAGTAGGTGAACTCTCATATGCAGCGAGTCACTGAAGGGCATGAACCTTAAGGGGATGGAGCAGGGTAGTGGGCTGTAGGACCACCCCTCCTGACTCACTCCCTCACCAGCTGTTTCTAACGGTTCTCAGGCTGTCTAAGACTGGCATCTTGCTCCAGGTGCACAGTAGGGCTCCCCCAGTCAACCATACTCCTTTTGTAGTAAAAGAAGAACAGCTACAACTTACCTTCAATCTTGCAGTCAAATCTAGCAGCACTTCCCTCCACCACTTCTAAATCACGAATGGTCTTAGAGAAATAGGGTTTTACATGGGGTTTTTCCTCAGCAACAGCCTCAAGAAAAGCCTGAGAGACATCTTCTAGAAGGGAAGAGATGTGGTCATTTCTTCATTCCTTGTTCTCTCCACTTCCGTAGTTTAGAAAAAGCTAACTTTTTTTTTTTTAAGTGTTGCTATAATTTAGCAAAAGATGCAGCTTAGAGGACTGAATCATACACCTTTCTCCTGAGGACAGGTTGGCCACTGGCCAAATGGCTTTGGCAGAGGAGAGAACTGTGCCCAAACTCGGGAAATGTTTGGCCTCCCCGCTTCCCTTATGCTGACACATTGAAAAGAAATAATTTTTAAAAAGGATTTTTGGCTGCATTTCATCTGTTTCAGGATACATATGAGGGTATCTAAGAAGGACGGAATCACACCAGCCTTCCTGATCTCTTTGTACCCCTTGGTCTGCCTGTGGCAGATCCTTCACTTGCCTGTTAGACAGGAGAAGCCATGCCATAGAGGCATCTGGAAGTGCTAGTTCTGTTCACCACATTTATGCTACTTTCATGTTTTATGATTGTGAAACAGGATTTGGGATTGGCCTCAGGAAAAAAACGGGATCCTGTTGCCTCTCTCTCTCCTTCAGACTATTTCTGGGTCATCTGAGTAGTGGCAGGAATAGATCAAGAGGGCAGGTCTATGTTCTGCCAATGATTCTGTCTCAGTCTCATAAGAACACTCAAACAAGGGGTCTTGCCAATTGCCCACCCTTTGTGCGAAATGCAATCTAGACGTAACTCCTTGCCTTTGGATACCAAAAGCCCCAGCAGCATAAAGTGGAGGTGTCTCTGGTCAAATGAGCACCTCAAGAAGATAAGGGCACATATCTGAAACAGGAAGAGGCCGAGGCCTTTACCGAGGAGATAGACAGGGCAGCATCTGTATGACAGAGGGGCGCTAACCTTACTGGTCTCCAAGAAGGGGCCTGCCCATCAGAGTCTACCCAGTTCACATGACATGGTTAAGCATCGTGAAAACTGCCCCCAAAATGGACTATTTGAATTAATGTTTGTTTGAAGGAAAAACATGAAAATAGAGTACAGAAATATCTTTTACTTTTATGAATATTTAAAATTTATTTTAAGGGTTATATAAAAATATAAACTACTACATGATTTTTTATTTTGTTTACCCACTATCTACCCACAGTATCACTTTGTAATGAGAAAGAGCCTTTGAATAAAGCCTTACTAAGTCTTAAGTAAAATATCAGGAAGAGAAAAGTGGAGCCCATCTAACGTTCTCTCAGAAAACAGTCAAACCTCAGGATAAACAATTTTTAAAAAGCTACTAAACTCTTAATTGTCAGGGCAGTCTAAAGTAGTTCTGAATTTTATCCTGTAGCTTGTATTATAAAAAACATCCAAAACCTCCAAACCTCAAAATGATCCGCAAGCCCCCACCCTTCCTTTCTCACCAATAGGTTGAAGAAAATCTTCCTGGAGCTCCTTACCTTCTGATTCTAGCTTTTCTGCGTTGAGCGGGCTGGTTGGTGACCCTGTTGAGGATTTCCTGCCACTGAGCCCTGAGATCATTGCCATAGAGGACAGTCTTCCAATGGCTCTCACAGCATTGCCTGTTTTCTGGAAAACAGACACTGAGGTTGGACTCAGGCAGTGTCCCTGGTTCCAGCGGGGCAGAGGAACTCAGGGAGAAGGGCCCGACCCAGGAGCAGCTGCTGTCCCCTGCAACAGGCCTCCGTGCACCAAGCTTCTGCTGGAGGAGTGAGCCCAACCTTGCTCTGCTCAGCACTATCAGCGTGTCAGAAGATGTTCAGAGAAAGGAATGGGGCCTGGAACTGATGTGTGCATTAATGTGACTAAACAAGGTCAACATGAGACAAAAACCCTTTTCATACTGTGCTTCAACTCCCATAAAAGGGATAGTTTATATAAAGCAACTGCAGGCTGAGACAGCTCCAAAGACTTATTGCTGACAGGGCCCGCTGGGGCTGTTTCTCGTAAAACAATGCTAGCGATAGGATTTTAGTTGGTCGGGAAGATAGTTACTAGAGATCCCACAGGCCCTGATGCGGAAAAAGAATAAAAAATAAAAAAAATTATTGACCTTGGGCAAGTCATTTAACCTCTCAGCTTCAGTTTCCTTCTCTGTAGAAGGAGAGGGTTGGACAAGATTGTCTCCAGGATTTCATTTAATTCTGCCTATGATTCTGAAGTTTAAGAGATTTTGAGAAACTTGCTGGCCCCAGCACCAGTCTATGAACGTCAGTGAGGTTCTGGAGGGGTGTTGTTTCATGCAGCACACTCGGGCACAAAAATGAAGCCCAAGGAAAGGAAAAGCACCTCTTCTCTTCTGAGAAGAGGTACTTTGGGACAGGGCAGCACTTCTGAAAAGATCTGAAAAGGACATCAGAACTTAAGATGAAAATTTTCTTTGCATTGTGAAAAATCCTACCAAGCATAGGACTGAGGCCAAGAAATTCCCAATGTTATGTTGTATCTATGCTCCTGCCCTTTTAAAAAATCTTTCTCACTCTTTTTCTTTCTTTCCTTTTTTGAACTGGTGGGGTAGAGGCCAGAGGTGCAGAGGGTGAGAGGATTCACCAGAGACAGATTCTCACTCTTTTTCTAAAATCAATAGGATGGCTAAGATAAGAAACTAAGGCATAACTCTTTCCACCTCTACACCCAAACCATCCTTTCAGACATCCAGAGAGCAGATGACACCACAGACTGACTGCTTGTTTCTCTGGAGAAAGCAAAAGAAACAGCCTATACATGGGCAAACGTCTAGCACTTGCCCATTGGATCGCCCATTTCCGGCAGTCATTTTCCTCCTAAATTCACTTCCCACACTAAGTATTTCCAGATTTCGAACGATCTGGAAATCCAGAATGTGCCAGTAAAAAGATTGATTATTTTGGAAGTAAAGAATTTCAGGGCACTAAAGAACCATACAGAAAAAAAGGGGGAGGGGGAGTGAGTGAGAGAGAGAGAGAGAGAGAGAGAGAGAGAATAAAAGGGAGGAAGAGAGAGGAGAGAGGTTTCAGTGGAGACCGTCATTTTTCTGTCATGTCACAAGCCCTCCTAGTTGCAGACTCTTCTCATGCACTTTGGACAGACAGGTCATCTTGCTCATCATCTGGCCATTTGCCCTCTTGCACACATGACTGCAGCGTGGCCTTCTTGCCACAGTGAAGCTGGGCCACTCTGAACAGAAGCCCAGGTGATGAGCAACAGAAGGTGAGAATTGCCAACTGACCAAGTGAACTGCGTGCAGAGGCGCGTGGCGCTGCAGAGCGCCTGCCACGCAGCCTGAGACCAATTGGCGATCTTGCACTCTCCTGTGGGAGAGGCTGTCACTGGTGACATCATTGATCTATTTGTTGCACTAGCTGCAGTGTAGAGAGACTCAGCTCTTCCCATGGGAGCTTAGCTCGACCTTTGGAATGGGTAAGATGTGTTGCCAACCACGACAGCCCTCCCTGTGGCACTGACGTCAGAGCAGACTACTTCCTAATCAGCCAGACTCTTAGCTCTCCCTTCCTTGTATCCAACACCTATTGGTTTGCCCTGGGCTAGTGATCTATAAACTGAGGATTTGTCCTCCATAAGGGACAGGTTAGCCCTCTAACCACTAATTACTGTGTGATCTTGAGCAAGTCTGTGCCCCTCTCTGGATCTCATGTCCTTGGATGAGAAAATCCAATCTTTCTGCAGCTCTGGTTTTCGTTAGAACGGCTATGATTCATGCCTGTGGACATGGACTATGAAACACTTCCCCCCAGGACTCATGGGTTCCCTAACTCTAAGCAAATAGATGGTGGCTGGCCAGGACTGTCTTCGCTTGTGTGTCTTCCTTCTTCTACTAACAAAAGAATATGAAGGCACCAGAATGAGGCAATCAAATTCACATGGACTAATGAGTAAGTCACATACAGGGGGATCTTTTCCATCAGATGGTGTGATACAGCATATAATTTCTAAAACGAGGAGAAATGTAAGAAGTGGTTAACAAGGACAAACTTAAAATATAATCTACATCAGAATTCAATCTTTGCAAACTGATTTCTGAATAAAAAAATTGCTAGGGAAGTTATTTGTCAGAACTGGGAGAGGAATATACCTGTATGTCCTAGGCTTCTGGTTTCATGCTTTTGAGGGGAACATTAGTGGCTGCTTTACTGGTCAAGACCTTTAAAAATGTTGGACCGTCATGACAGCAAACGTCAATTTTTTAAGTTGCATCCTTGTTTTGAACAAGCTTTTACTTGCTTGAGAGCACTGCCATGGCGGGTTCTTGCGTTCCAGGAGGGCAGGGCCCGCACCAGGCTCTCTGATTCAGGACAGGCACCTTCCTCTGGGCCAGCCAGGGATGATGGCCAGCCAGCCTGGTTTGCCCAGGACTGAGGTTTCCCAGGATGAGGGTCTCTCAATGCTAAAGCTGAGAGGATCCCTTGCAACTGAGGCCAGTTGATTCTCTAGAGCCAGCCAGCCACCCATCATGGGCCCTGTAGTCCTAAAACACTACAGTATACCTCGACAAGGGCATATTATCCAAATGTGACGGCCAAGAGTACTCTGTGCTATCCTGGGTCATAAGCATTCTTTCCTATAGTCCTCGGGTCCAATGGATGGTGTCTGGGAGGTGAAGTTGGCTGCCCACAGACCTCTAGTCCTAGTCGTCTGCTCCTAGTTGTCCATGCAGAGCTGCTGTTATCCAGCTCGCATGCCCAGCCCCGATGCTGAGACTCACCAGCATGTCCTTTGAAAATCTTTTTGATATGCATGATATATATATAACTTCATCCTAAGATTAATAGTATGATCAGTCTCTATACATTACCTTGTTTCTAGGAAACATTCTCATGTTACTTTCTTCCCCGAGCCTTTCATGAAAACGACAGTAAAATGATAACAAGAACCTCTTCCAGTGCAGCCGTAGAGAGTTCTGCGTTCCTGCCTGCCCCTTCCCTCCACTGCAGTCCACCCCACTCTGCTCCACTGCACTCCACCCTGCCCGACCACACAGAACCTCAGCTGCCTCCAGAGGGAACTCTCTGTTCCAGGGGAGCCGGAGGTCTTGGCACCTGGAGCAGAACATGTGGAAAACACTTTCCTGCGGAGCAATATGGCAGAAGATGGTCAGATGCAGTGGAATTATCCCCAGCGGAATTATGCTTCAGAGATATTATGTGTTGAATGGGATTTTGTGGACTGCTTTTATGTGTAACTTTATGAAACTTAACCACTGTTTTTGTGGAAAAAACATTTCCAAATGCTGCCACAAGTATTAAAATATTTCAATTAAGTTGCTTCTCTGAATTCTGCCCTTCTCTTCCCCCCTCACTTATAGAAAATTCTATGGCTGATAACACTGTATGCAACAAGAAAAAAAATTAACTGATTAAAATATCAGCATATATTATGGTTCCTGGCCCATCTGACTGAAAAATCCCATTTACTTCTCCCATTCTGTATCTCTTCTCTGCTTATCTCCGGGAGCTAGACATCATCCTGGTTTTGTTCACCAGCAGATGTGTCTGCTCTCCCCCAGAAAGCCTGATAAGGCTGCCCCTTTCTCCAGTCTCATCCAAGCAAATCCAGTGGGATGCAGCTTCAAGGACAGCCCATTCCCACCCCAGCAGCCCCATCTGATCCAGGCATACTGCTATTTGATTCGCCAAAGGATGATAAAGAAAGCCGACACTCCTGGATCCTGGTCCCACAGAGTAAGCAGGGGAGGTGTTTCAACTCACCTGGCACTAGAGGGAGCCCAGGAGATCCACCTAAACTTTTCTGTGTGTGTGTGTGTGTGTGTGTGTGTGTGTGTGTGTGTCAGGGAGGGGGTGGTGGTGGGTGGAGTGATGACCAAAAACTGATTCGCACTGTGAAGAGCTCTGGTTTAAGTGGGTATGGGACAGCAGTTCTTTAACAAACCACACCCCTGCAGTCCTTCTAGCACTTTCTCCTCTCAACCTTTGTATGAAGTTGCATTTTTCCAGGGAACTGCATTTGCTGATCCTGTGTAACAAATTATGTGTCCATTTGCCCCTAAATAGGCAATTTCCCTTTTCTCTGCCTTAAGGGCCATCCCTGAGTGCCCCCCAGTTCCCTGACCACCCACACGAAAGATCCTGGTACTGTCAGGAAGGCCAAACCAGCGGCACAGGTCCCAGATCCGTGCCATTTCCTCTGTCTGGGCTATTATTGCTCTTCTCTGTGTTCCAGCCCATGTTCCGTGACCAATTCAAACGCCCGCCCCAGGGCATTTCCTCACAACCACATCAACTCTGGAGTAAAGCCTGTTCTCCTGTCCACACTCACATATATGGGTATGAAGAGATATACTGATTGTTTATAATTCTTGATGTACAGTATGTCCTTTTTTGTCTATCTGCTTAGTTCCCTTTTACATTATACATTCCTGGAGTAAAGAAACCACACACCCTCCAGTAGCTCAGGAATTTTATAATACTAACAGTGGTAATACAAATAGATAATGACAGTTTCTCTGTGGTTTTGGATGGTTATTTTATCCACCTGCTAATACTCAGAGACAATTTTGTGTCTCATTAAAGCTGTGTGCTTAGGATACAGTCTGTGGGGTTGGATCCTGGCCTTCCTACTTACTAAGTGATCCTGGATGATTCTCCTAAACGTTCTTTGCCTTAGTTTGTCTGAAAAGTGGGGATGGTAATAGTATTCATCTCCTGTGACGCAAGAGGAATGCATAGAAAGTTCTTTGAATGTTTATGCCAGCCCTCCATATGTTCTAGCTACTTGCATCATTTTTGAAGAATTCACTATGTGAACAGGCAGTGTGCTAAAGGCTAGATGAAGATTGCTTCATGATTCCCACAACAATGTTGTGATGTTGACACCATTATCATTTTATAGGTGAGAACAAAAGGCAGAGTCAGGTCAAGTCACTTGCCCAAGGACATGTAGCTGGTAACATACAATCTATCTTGAGGGTGGTGATGGTGTCTCTCTCTTTAGATCAAGCGCCCTCCTTCTTCATTCTAAAGAAATGTAAGACCATCAGGCTATCTTTAAAGGGATTGTATTCTCCAAGGTTGCCAAGTAGCTGCAAGATGTGAAGTATCAATCTTAGCCCAGGATTATTTCAAAAACAAACTGAAACTTTTCTGGAGTTGAGGACAAGTTGTAATGCGGTTGGCTTGAATACACCAAATGTGAGGGGCCCAGTCCAAAGTGATCCCTTATTACCTGCCATTTCCTTCTTGCCATGTACTTCTTCATCCGGTCCTTGGAGAGCTTTTTGGCCTCCATGTTCTTGGTGTCTTTCATCAGCCACGGATGCTGAAGGCACTGGGTACAGTTCAGGCGGTTTCTGATGGAGGCAGAGATCAGAGGATTTCTGAGCAGGAGGGGACCTCAGAAACTGCTGGTCAGATCAGAAGTGGGAGGTCACCTGTCCCTGGCCTCACCCAGGACTCCCCGCTCCCCAGTCCTTCCACTGTGTTTGGGATCACTGTGCTCTTGATCTTCTTCCTCTCCTGGTCTGAGTTACCTCACCGCACCCAGCTTAACAGTGTTAAGAAGGCCTTGCCACTGAGAAAGTAACTAGAGTCCCTTGGGGGCTAGGTAGGGTAAGTGCTAGGAGCAGACAAATCTGGACATTCCAGGGTCACATGGGGGCTGTGGAGAACTAATTCTTCCACCTCCTTGTCTGGTAGGGAGGGGGACGGGGGGATGGTGGGTCAAATTTCTGAACTCTCATCTTATAACTCAAGGAATTATGTCTCCCATACAACCTATGAATTATGTCCCTCATACAACCTATGAATTATGACAACCTTAGAAATGCACCGAAACTCATTAATCTTTTTGAAAGCTCTGGGAAACTAGAAATACTGCAGGGCCATTGCCCTTAATTGTAACAGGGCTAATAAAGTCCAAAGAACCAAATACAAACAGAAAATTGACTAGAGAGTAGTGAGTATAGCAAAATATGGTGATCTTTAGATAAGGGGATTGTGGATTATTTAAATGTTTTTGTATTTTCATATTCACATATGTGTACATCTATTTTTATAATAGAAAAACACTTAAGAAAGTGCTGATAGATAGAGATTTCTAGTTGAAGAGATGCTGAGTTTAAGAGTTTATGGGAATCTAGAGTCTTGATATACTTGGAATCAGACCATTTTATGAGAGTAGAGGGGCCAACATAGCACATTATTGAGCTAGTTTAAGGTTAGATGAAAATTAGAGTGTACACACAATTCCTCATTTACCAAATCTTTGGTGAGTGAAGTGTGGTTGATAAAAGACATTCCTGGAAAAGAATTATTAGAAAAGGGGTATGCATCTTCCTGAGGCACCTTGGATACAAGGATTCTTCAAATTGTTAGGGAATCTAGATACTCCTTGGGTCCTCCCTATTGATACAAAGACTGGGACAGCAAGATTCTAAAAGACCTCACCAGCAAGGAGTATGGAATGCAGCCTTTGGAGGACCGTGGCCCTGAGATGGCTTACAAGGGCCAAGAGGTGGTTAGGTAAGCAGAAAACCAGGCAGAACCATCTGAGAAGCCCTTTAACATTGCTCCTTTGGCAACTTGGCTCTCCTTTCCCAGAGGGAAACCAGGTGACCTGCAGCCTCAGGGAGCCCTGGGACCCAGGCAGACAAGCAGAACCTAGGCTGTGAAGTTCTCTGGCCATTGCAGAGCCTCTGGCCTGACCCTCACCTTCTTACCCTCTGGCTCACCCCCAATTTCAACACCACCCTCCTTGGGCAAAGCTTCTGACTTCTTATTGCCACATGCAACTCCTCCAGGCCTGTGGAGCTGGACCCTGCCTCCTCTGACCACTTGTTTACAGGTCCCTGATGAGCCAACTGCTCTCACCTGACATTTTCCCTACCCCTACCCTGAGCAGGCATCTCTCCCTACACACAAGGCCCTCACCTTTCTGCTTTTATTTAGCTGGTTCCCCTTACCAGGAAAGTCCTCAGCAGCAAACTCTGTCTAGTCACATTCAAGGTGTCTTCAACCTCACTTTCTCGCCTTCATCTCCACTACAATTCCAAGCTCCATCCTTCTGTCACTGAAATACTTAGTATGTGCCTGACCAGGCTGTCCACACACCTGAACACACAGGCCTTCCTCTGTCCATGACTGTTTTAAGTATTTTTTCACTATAAGCAGCCCCAGAAGGTGGAGGTGGGGAACCTCTCAGTCTGTACTGTTGGGAGGACAGAGACAAAGCAGGCAGAGGCAGGAGTCCAGTCAGCCAGGATCTCAGCCTAACTTTGGCCGTAGTAGAAGGCGTCCGCCACATCCAGGCAGGCAGTTCTTAATTAATTTAGATATATGAAACAACAACAACATCAAGGCAGAGTAGTCTGGGGATATGGTCAGGATCCACAAATGGTATACTTTCCCTGAAATTCCAAAAGAGGCACTGAGCCTTTAGCTGGGTTTCTACAGGTCACATTGTACACAGAAAAGAAAACATTACTCAGGGCTGCCTCATTCCCTATAACACTCCATCAGGCGTTGCTTCTCAAGAGAGGTTTCTGTGCTTCTAGAGATGAGCAGAGCATCTGGCACGAGAGAGCAGGGGCCCTGGAAGACCTCTCCCCTACTCACAACACCCACCCTCCCCTCCTCAGGTGAGGGAGCTGTGGCAGGCAGAGGAAACCCTGTCTCTGGACACCAGTCCAGGGAGTGGGGAAATGGAAAAGACTGAAATTTCATTACTTCATATCTTTCTTCAGTAAACTGCTGATGAAATCCTTGGCATCATCGGAGATTTCATCAAATGCCTCGTCGTCAAAATCCCAGGTCGCTGAGGTAACGTTGGCTAAGGTTTCGTTATCGTTGTCACCCATGAAAGGGGAAAGTCCACTGACTCTGAGGAGATAAGAGTAGGAGAGCAGGGTGAATGAGGGAGGTTGGCAGGAGGGCAGGGTGGGATGCCCCCTCAAGGGAGTGCTAACTGAGTCAAAGTTGAGGGCTGGCAAGGTCCCACACCACCAAACTCCCCAGCACCTGCTTCTCTTCCTACTCAGAAAGAAGAGAGGGAATGGTTCCCTAGGGGTTTTGTGGCCTCCTTTCAGTCACTCATTGAATGTTTGGGGTGTCTCTCCCTGCCTCTTGATGCCACCTGAGGTAAGGCTGAGGCAGAAGGAGTTTACTAGGTTAGGACTACTACACGGTACACAGCAGGGGCCCTCCCTCTGTGGTTTCTTTCCAAAGCCCAGGCTGGACCTCTGCCCTCCAGAATTTTCTCCAAAGTCCCCAGGTAGAGGAGTCATTTCCTATCCCATGGACAGTTGTAGGGTACAACACTCTTCACTGCACCCATCAGTCCCAGCACTCTCCATTTTTCATCTTTTACCCTTAGCACCAACAAGAAAGCCCAGTTCCGGGAGCTCAGCAAGTTTGTGTGTGAAGACTCTGCATCAGAAAGGTGGTAACTCATACACACTTGACTTCAGTGCATCTGAGGCATTTAGGCCAAACCAGAAAGCCTTCCCAAGAGGTGCCACAGTGGGGGAAAGCACACAACCTGTCCTCTCACTGGGTCACGTTGGACAACTTCCCTGATCTCTGTGTCTATAAAATGGAGAACCTACTGCTTAAATATGGAGTGGTCGCTGATTTTTCTGCTTGGCCTTCTCTTTCTACTCCTCCTCCTTCCCCAACATCATCATCATGACAATAAACATTTATCAAACTTTACTTTGTGTCAGACACCGGGGAAAGAGCTTAAACTAGATGAACCCATTATGTTAACACTACCCTGTGATGCAGGGAACTCATTATCTTGTTGAACAGATAAGGAAACTGAAAGACAGAGTGGGGTTAAGTAACTTGCAAAGGACCCACAGTCAGAGATTTACACCCAGGGGTTGGGCCCGAGAGCCTGTATCTTAACTTACTTGACATGACATTTGGGTGATGATGTGGGGTTCATCCCCAGAATTAGGACCTGCCCACAATAAGAGGGACCCATGACCAGAGATACTACACGGTTCTTCTGGATCATCCCACAGCCTTACCTATTTCTGACCTTAAGAATAATGCATTTGCCAGTAGTTAAAGCCAAATAAATTTGGGATGGTAAAGTGTCTCAAAGAAGAATAGGACAGATTGGCTTCACTGGCCTTACCTCTGACCTTTGTACACCTCATCCTCACACCAGCCAGCCACCCACCAGCACCCTGACCTAGGGCCAACCTCATGGGTGAGAGGCCTGGCAACAGCACGAGTCCCACCCTTGGAAGGAGCCTACTCATGGCTTAATGCTCTGCTGCCATTGTCTGGAAATTCATAATGATGTTTGAATAAGTCACCCTACCTTTTTCTTTTGTTTTGGGCCCCCAAAATTATGTAGGCAGTCCTTCCCTGACCCCATCAACCTCCCAAGTTGAGGCTCCACTGACATTCCTTTCCCCACATTCTTATGACTCCATCGTCAACAGCAATAACACAAACTCTTCTGGAGCTGATTTGGCACTGAAGACACCTCAGCTTAGGAGGTACCTGAAAACTAAGTTTCATAAAACAAATTTTGAGAAAAATTTGCCATGGTATAACCTTTTGTAAAGAGAAGAAAGGGAATTTTTGGCAAAGTGAATGATTTTGATGAAGGTTTACAATGTAACATAATCCGCTCCCTAATCAACATATTTGTATTTTTGAATAATAGAATGTGGATGGCGTTAGAGCATCTTCTAGCAAGCCACTGATTTATACTTTAAGAAAGTACGGGATAATCATTCTCAGCCACATCACAATGAGGGAAGGAAGCCTGCACAATTACATGCTACTCCTTTCCCCTTTCTGGGTGTCTGTCTCCCCTTTTATCAACCACAGGTACTGGGCTAGAATTCCTAGGGGCCTCCCTGCGTTCCTTGTCTCTACAATCCTGTGTGGTCTATGAAGAAGCAGCCTGACTTTGCTTGTCAGCTACCTGCTTTCTTCTGTCTTTTCATTTTCCATTTGAAACAGAGGGAGAAAGTCCCCAGAACTGCAGAAGATTGCAGGAAAAGCAAACAGTCCTGCTGTGGAATGCTGTCAGGTCCCCTCTGTAAACCTCCTTTCCTAATTAGGAACTGTAATCCTGCAAAGATAGGGCTTAATCTCTGTAATGTTCACAGTCGGGGAGAGTCTCCTCGCCTCTGGCCTCTGGCTCTCCTCCTTCCTGGCAGCCCATCCATCTGAAATACCCTCTGAGCCCCAGCTGGCAACTTGCCTGCAGGAGCTCCCCCAACAGTCCCTGTAAACCAGTGTGTCTCTAAATTAAACTTGGAATGTCTGCAGAGCAGGATGATAAAGAGAGTGTTCAGATTTTAGTAATTTTTGTTACTGGGTGGTGGGATTTTGTAAAATCTTTTGGAGGGGAGGGCTTATTCTTTACTGCTAGAATTTATATAAGGATCATTTGTCTTTTTATAAAAAAAAAAATCAATCCAATCAACAGAGATAGTAGCCTGAGCATTAAACTACTCACCTCTCACCTTTCTTCCTACTTTTTTCTAGTTTTGAATTGAATGGGATCAGAGTATGCCACTCCAAATTATGCCATTTTGGTACAAGGACTGTTTTGAGCTGAGACTGTTTTGAGCAAGGACTGTGATTATTGATCTGTCCTAACTCTTTCTGTATAAAAGCAGGGCATAAATTTGTCTTTGTTAAGGTGGCATACATTTCCATTTGTAAAAGTGTTTCCCTCTCCAACACAAATACTGGATGAAATCTGACTGTGGAATTGAGGCTACAGACTGGGAGGTGGAAGGGGAAAAAAAGAAGGGGACCAGGACTAAGGTGGAAGATTATGCTGCCTTGGTTGGGAGTGTGGTGTGGGGGCATGCATTTGAGGAGGTGTGATCCTTTGCTTCAGAATAATCACATACAGTGTTGTGAGCCAATGTTACCTCAATTAAAACAAAATAAAAAACAACAAAGAATGTTCCCTTCTCCATAGCCAGGAAGAGGAAAGATTCTTATCTGCATAACAAAGCCTATGAAACCACCCTTCTGTATCACATACTTCCCAACCACCTTCTTATAATTTACGCCCCAGAAGTGCTAACCCCTTTTTCCTTTATCTAGTTCCTTCTCTACAATTCATAGCTCTTTGCTAAAATAGCATATAAGCCCGGAATGCTATCTCTCTTTGTGAACTCCTACACATGGGCGTATGATTGAATCTGTTTTCTTTTCTAGTGTTAATCTGTCTCTTGTCAGCTTGATTTGCAGGCCCCCAATTTCACTGAATTTAAGGGAGTAGAGGAAGGCTTTTCCCCCCTCTCCAACATAACTAATGGATTTATCTGGTTTTCGCAAAATTGTATTGGTGTGGGCAAGTTCCTAGATACTTTACTTTTTCTTCACTTGACACTTGGTGTGTAGAGTGTTCTTGTTGATTTTCCATGGTCAAATACTAGTCTTTGTCCTGATGAGTCACAAATGTAATGACTGCAAGGTATTATAATTTCTTAATTTGTAATCTTTAACTGCAAAACCTCGCCCAGGAAATTGGATATAAAGGCATGGCCTGCTCGGGCTTGAATATCAGGAAACAATGTTTCACAGTGTTTTGTCAGCAGCCAAAGACCCAGCTGCATGAAAAATGAGCTAAGGGGACCACATATCTCTGAGCAGAACCACTGGGTGCTTAGGAATGGGTTAGGATTTTATCCCTTTAGCCTCAGATACTCATTTGATGCTAGGGTGGGAAGATGTGACAGGGTTGGGTGAGGGTCTGACAGGAAAAACTGGGTGTCATTTTGTGCAGTGATCCAGGGAGCAGAGTCCTGGGGCTTCATCATGCTAACCACAGCCCAAGTCCCTGGAAAGCAAAACCTGCGGGTGGTGGCTGGCCTGGTGTGGGGTGAGGCGCTGGAGCTGGATCAGGTGATAACGCTTGTGTTCAGGGGTGGAGCTGGCAGGGCAGCCCTTGGGGGGGCTACTGATCTGAAGAGCCCTGCATGCAAACTAGGTACGAGAAGGTCCTTCTCTACTGTCCCCAGAAGTTAGACTCAGGATGGGGACTAACCCAGCACTCTGGACCATGATAGGGGCTCAACACCTGAACCAAATGGGAAATCTATGGCACTGGGCCCAGTCAGAAAGGCTGAACAGTAATTGCTGTTTACTGTGGATGGGGAAGGGGGAAAGAGAAAAGAAAGAGGGGAAGTAGAGTTGAGGGCAGGGCACAAAGAAGGGTTTGGAGTCCCCAAAGGAAGTCAGGGAACACCAAGTCCTCAGGAAATAGGGGGGGGGGAGGTAAAAGGGGGAAGCAGGTGTCAGAAAAGGAGGCAGACTGCCCTGTCCCACCTACAGGGACAGAGCTTCTCACTCTGGTGGCGTTCCAGGAACATATGTTGAATAATCAATGAGTGATCACCTGCCCCAACTCTCTGAATGCTCCTTTTTTCAATGGCCCCAGGCTGACAACCATCAGCCCCAAACAGCTTCCCTAAGGGCGGTGGCTAGGGAAGCTACTTCTGGGGCTTCCGGCAGCAGCTCCAGAACTGACATAGCCGCTGGAAAGGAAGCAATCTGGCTGGCTCTAATTTTTCGCTTTTGGCACCACAAGCACTAGCTGGGATGTTTCTCATCCCCGCAATGAGAAACAATCTGGAAAACTCCCAGAGGGCAAAGCAGCCCACAGTGGTGGGTCTAGGAACCAGGACACTGGGGAGGCTGCGCAGGGCTGACCCTTATCCATCATGCCCACTGGTCTCCTGCCTCCCTGCCATGTGACCTCCTAACTCGGGGCATCCCCCTGCCCAAACACCTTCAGGCTGCTGCCCTAGTCATTGAAATTATTTCAAAAAGCTCCTCCCTATTTCTTGGTTTTAGCTTTAAAAGTAATCTAATAAACAACCTACCACATTATCCAAATGACTACATTTCTCCAGTTAAAACAATTTTCATTTTAAAATAAAATGCTCTTATGAGTTGGTAATTCTAACTCTGTATTATATATGCAACAGAAATGTATAAATATATCCATAAAACACATGTATCAAAATATTTGTAATACCCTAAACTGGAATCTACTCAAAAGTCCATCAACATAGAATGGTTGAATAAATTGATGTTGACACAGGGAAATACTATACAGCACTGAGAGTCAACAATCTACAACTACTCAAAATAATTTAAATGAGTCACATGAACAATGTTGAACAAAAGAAGCCAGTTACTTTCTTCTGTATCATTTCATTTATACAAAGTTTAAAAATAGGAAAAACTAATGCATGACATTAGACAAAAGCATAATGATTACTTCTGGGGGGGACAGCAGATAGGAGGGGCACGAGGAGGGCTGTGGGGTCCTTAGCAGAGTGCCATTTTCTCATGGATATAGGTTACGTTTCACCTGTGATAGGGTATGTTGACTGTGAAAATGTACTGAGCATATAAGTCACAGCGCAGCCTCTGGCCCATAGAGAGAACCATGGCCCTAGTCTGCTCAGGACTGTCCTCATTCCAGCACCGAAAGTCCTGTCTGTCCTGGGTGAATTGGGAAGGCTGGTTGCCCTCCCTCTTGGACTGTGGGAAGTAGGCAGCCAGGACGTTCTGGGCCTGTGCCCTTGACATCAGATGAAAAAGAAGGCCCTGTACACCCTACTCTCAAGTTCGTCCTGAGGATCATCAGGAGCTGACGTGAAAATCATGGCCGTGTGGCAGTGAGAAAACCAGCTGAAAACAGAGAGGCAAGCCTCCCTGGAGGCTGCAGAAGGACCCAGGGATCAAGCCAGGCCACACACAGCTGGATCTGAACAGAGCAAGCTGACCAAACACTGCTTCTCAAGACCTGGTGTCTCCCCTGCACCCCGGGCTCCCCATCACAACTTATCCTGGTCCCTTCAAAAGGAGGACAGCTTGGGGACCCTCCTTGGGCCTTTCTTCCACTGCCCCCCGTGTACCCTGAGACTCACAGGATGTAGCAGATGACCCCGATGCTCCACATGTCGGTGGCATAGCTGATGGGCTCATAGTTGATCACTTCAGGTGCAACAAATTCCGGGGTGCCAAAGAGAACCTTTAGAGACCCTGCATTCTCTGTAATCAGAAGGGAGAGGGATCAGCCACCAGAACCTCCATGAGCCAGGCAAGTGGCTCCCTCAATCTGTGCACTGTGCCCAATCTGGGTGGGACACAGACAAGGACCGAGCCTTGGATGCTCTGTCCTCCGAGGAGGCAGAGACACCCACCTCCTCGTGAAGCAAGTACGGGCCCCACCAGTGAAACCTGCAAACTGCACCCTTATCTTAAAAGTCCTGAGTGGGATGGGAGGGGGGAAGGCATTAAAGCCGGTACCCCAAGTGGTCATTTCCCATGCCAGTCTCTCCCACCCTCCCTTGGGCAGGGATGTGACTTGTGCTTGATGATGTCCACTCTGTCCTGTGCACCCCCGCTACCTGCTCTATCAGGACTTTCCTACTTAACACTTGCAATAACCCAAAGAGGGAGGTATGACCCCCTTCTGAGGGAGAGGAGGCCCAGGAAAAGGAAGTAATTTGCTCACCAAGTGGGGTCCAGGACCTAAACCTACATGGTCCTCTCCCCAAATTCCACACATCTCTCCCCCAAGAAACTGTCAAGATAGTCAGGAAAAATCTTAACCTTAAGGTGGTGCCTTTAAGCCTTGAAGGGCCAGATGCCTGGTAGGATGCACGAAAAAAGGCACCAGCTCCCAGAGTCTCTTTGGCAGTGGGGGAGGCAAACCTTTGGCCTGTGGGCCACATCTGGCCTTTGGAAGTACACAGCTCACAGCAAGTATTCTAAACTGAAGCAGTTCACAGCCCTCAGGACCTGCTCTGATCCAACCAGAACCCTTCCTGCTAAATGTTAAACCTTCCCAGGTCTGGGCCTGTGTGGATATCACTGTCCCCACAATATCTCCTCACCAGGGACGCTGCCTGGTGTGTGCCTGAGACTCTGACACTGCCAGCTCCTGGGCCCTTAGCTCCCTTTTCGCTTAAATTATAGGTGGTTCTTGCCCAAAGGCATGTAATGGACCCCAGCCCCCCACACTGGGCCTTCAGCAGGAGAAAGCAGAGCAGGCACATCCACCAGCATGGAGTTCTGACCGCCAGGCAGGTCACAGTCATGAGGACCTCAAGTCCTCACCTTCTTCTTTATGGCTGGGTATCCTGGAAGATTTACCTGGTAGCACCAGTTCCCCTCAGGCAGGCTCGCCTTAGCCCTAGGGAGGTGGCCAGGAGGTAGAGAGGATGAACTTGTTTCCTCAATTACAGAGACATCTAAGAGTATGCAGGCCCATGGGACATAGGTGTGTGCGAGGCAGACAGTCACCCACCAAAGTGACTTCAGGGCTGGAACAAAGGCCTCGCTGTCTTGCCCCACCCATGGCTCCCACCAGGGACAGAGAGCTTTAGAGAACCCTGGACTCTCTCTGGGATCTTCACTCCAGGCCCAGCATCTCCCTGGTTCATGGTGGTACCTGGTGGGTAAAGCTACTGCGAACCTTGGTTTCTTGAATCTGTAAATTGGGTTCAATCTTCCCCACTGACCCCATAAGGCTGCTCTGAGAATCAAATGGAAGAAAGCCATGAACATGCTCTGGACACTACAGTACAATGCACAGGTGGGGAGCCACCAGCACCAAAACAATTCTGCTGCTAAAGGTATCAGAGAAGATGGTGATAATAAAAAAAATGAAGAGCAAATGCCTATCTAGTGCTCACTGTGTGCTCACTGTGTGCAAGGCACTAGTGCTCACTGTGTGCAAGGCACTCTTCTGACCTCTCTATTAACTATTAACTCATTGATTCCCTTAACAGCTACAGAGTAAGTACGACTGTGACCCCACTTTACAGGTAAGGAAGGAACTTGGGGCTTATAGCTCATCACGCACTGACCTGGTCAGAACTTGAGCCTGAGTCGTCTCCGTGGTTTCTGACATTAACTTCAACACATGCCTTCTAATATCGAGTGTGGACTAAAAACAGCATGAACCCCCCACACTGACATCAGGAGAGGTAGTTGGCCTTACCGAGCCTTCTGGCCAGACCAAAGTCGATGAGCTTGATCCTGGTCCCTGTCTTATTGACGCACATGATGTTCTCAGGCTTGAGGTCCAGGTGGACAATGCCCTGCTTGTGGATGTACTCCACGCCCTCCGAGATCTGCTTCATGTACTTGATGCACTCACGCTCCGTCAGCTCGAAGTCCTCGTCGATGATGCGCTCGAACAGCTCGCCCCCCGACACGCTGCGGGGACAGAGGGGGCCATCAGACCACAGGATTCCACCGCCCAGTTGGCAGGGAGGCTGCTCAAGGCAGGCTGGGGAGACGGGGGAGACTGTCAGGAAAGTCCAGGGTCTGGGGGTGCTGGACACTTTTTGTAGCTTCCTGAGTCCCAGGGCACTACCCTGTTACACTGGTCCCAGTCTTCTGAGTGAGAGGGGCCTAGGCCTGCTGTTTTCCTGCTTGGAGAACCCTGCCCGGCAGACACCAAAAGTTGTTGAGATATTTAGGGGGAGCACTCAGGCTGGGCAGTTGCAGAAGCTGTCATGGACTGAGAGATCCAGACTTGATCTCCTTAGCAAAAGGGTAACTGCTGGGCAGTCTCCTTTCCCCAAATGGCCATATGTGTGTAAGGGAGATTCTTCCTGCACTCTACATGCACATGTCTTTTAGGAAACCGAAGCTTAAATCATTCATAGTACCATAGGCACTTGTTTGGCAGAGGCAGGCACAAGAAAAAAATCCTCAATAATGAGTGTCAGCAAAATTTCTAAAATTCATTGGCTGTAACCCATCACACTTGCCCTAGTGATAGATTTATTTATTCTGGCTAGACCTATAGTATCAGTTTACTCCTTCCAGCCATAACTAACTTGTCTCTCTTGCTTCCTTGCCCAGGCTAGAAGTGTAGCACATCCTTCCTAACAGACTCTGGATCCTGGCCACAGTGTTTCTGGGGCCCACAGCAGGCATCTCCTGCTAAGGACTGCCCCAGGAACTTCAGCCAGCTGGCATATTGCCCTTTAGTGCAAACACAAAGACTTGCTGTCTGAGTCACATGGGTCTTCTCTGCTCCCCTGTCCCAGCCCTCAAACCCACCTTCCTTGCTCTCCACTCAGAAAGTTTAAAGCATCTCTTTGGTAACCTATGTAACATCCAGATGTGAGTGAACTCTTTTCTACAATGGCCTGCAGGTCTGCCAGCTGCATAAGGCTGGGTGGCCTTCATACTGGGCCAGTCCTCTTCTAAGGGGAGTCATCATGATGAAGGAAAAGAGCTGAGCTCAACAAACTGTGTGAGCTAGACAAGTTAACCTCTCTGAGTCCCAGTTTCCTTATATCTGCCCCTACCTCATAGAGCTAGGAATAAAGAAGCTTCTGTAAAGAATCACACCTGGTACCCAGTAGGCTGCTCAGCACATATTAATAATGTTCGACTATGGCTGGCAGGCTAAGTGGGTCTTGTCACTGACCCAATGACAAGAGACAATAAGGGGTGCGCTGTGGGGCCCAGCACACCAGTCTCTGTCTAGCTCCACATTTGGCTAATGCTTTCACTTCTGGAAAGGTTGACCTGAGCAAGGTCAGTCTATGTCAGTGGCCGCTAGGGGGCGATGGAAGTGACGCTTCAGAAACAACCCGAGGAGGCTGCCAGATGGCCAGCAGGTGGCGCCTCTGTCCTCAAGCCCTCTCCACCAAGGCTCCAAATCAAACTCTATAATCACTGTTCTCAGGTCTCAGGTAATTCTTAACATCTCCATCCTTCAATTTCCTCATCTGTAACATGTCCATAAAGCCAACACCACCTCACAGGGTTGCTATGGAGACTAGTAGAGTGCTGAGAAGAGTGCCTGGCACATAGTAGGCGCTCAGTGTTTGTTATCGGCTTGTTTGTTTTACTGTGCTAATTTTTATTGTGATAACATTGGTTTGTATTATTCAGAGGAATGGTCAACCGTTTTGAACAAAAAGAATCAGTTGGGGCTCTTGTTGAATGTATAGACTCCTGAGCTTCTCCCCTGAAGGGTTTATTTAGGAAATCATGGGGGAGATCTGAGGAAACATTTTTTAGTAAGAAACCCCCAAGTCATTCTTATCATCAGACATATTTGAGAAATTCTGACTTACTCAATCACCACCCTTGGGACGGCACCTGAAATTCTCGTTCTTTGAGAAATCACTCTGGATTTCCCCATGTGAAATGATCTTTCCCTCACTGGGTTTCCATAGTCTTGTCTCTGCATTTTTTTTGTACCAAGTTTGCCTTGTCTTCAACTTGTTTGTGAATGTGTCTGAAAGAGGTCTGGCTGATCTCTAGACCCTATTTATACCTGGCAACTGACGAGGTGCCCCGAGACATTTGCTTTTAAACATAAATATTCTGGAAGAGCAAGTAACCTTTATTTGCCCTTGGAATGTCTGAGGCAATGAAAGGTAGAAATGTGAGTCATGGAGGTAATTACGGCTGCATTTCTAGTGACTTATTCAATATAGATTCAAACCCATTCAAATAGACTTAATATATTTAGAAAACTGTTTCTGTGGTTATTTTCTAGGATGGAAGGAGTCACACAAACAGGATTAATGGTTCCATAGGTTTTTCTCAAAATGCTCAAGACTATGAGTACAAAGTATTGGTTTGATGGAAAGGTAGGATAATGTCAAGGGCCAAGATTGGGCCAGAGGAAACGTGTGCTTGATAAATTGTCAGTGAGTAAATGAGTGAATAAGTTAATACCTACCACCAAGATTAGCTTATCCCAAGGGATCAAATTTATCACTGAAACTGTAGACCTCATGGGTACCCAATACACCTGCACTCCTTGTCATATGATTAGTTGCAAGTTCTTTGACCATTGTTGCCAGTGGCAGCACAAGGTGAGGTGGGTCGTGAGACTCTGAGTTACCTGCACATGTGTTTCAGTGCTCAGGTCCAAGTACCACTTGGAATGTCCCAAACACTCCCAAGAAGATAAGCCCAGACTCCAGGCCAGGAGCCTGGACCCAGGTCTCAGAGCAACACCGCCATGGTGGTGGACACTTGTCCCATCATCAGAGGTCAGAAAGGCTGGTTTGTTCATTCTGATCTTACTATGTCTGAGGCAACTGAACTGAAAGTTGGAAACTAGGATTTCATTTTCATTTTTCTCTATTACCAGGTACTACTCAGTTTTTCCATCCAATGAACAAAAAAGCAAACTGTACTGCCGAACCTCACCCCTCTCAGAGATAGACTCCTTTCATCTGGAAGGGAAGTACAGCCTGAGTATGAATCTGCTTCCTCTTCTCTGCCTGGGCTCCTGTCAAGTTGCATGGTCCTTAGCCCGAGTGCAGGCGAATCCTCGGGCATCTGCCTGAGTAAGACTTGCTCCTGTCCATGGGGGAGGTGTGGGGGGGGGTGGAGGGATGAAAGCCAGACCAGCTGAAGCCTTAAGTTTCCTCCCAACATTTTCCATCCAGCTTGCCAACTCCCAATTCCAAGCTAAGTATGGTATTCTGCCCACTGGTGCTGCTGCCGGCCTTACCCAGGCTTGGCTGCCTCCTTCCCCCTCCCTGTATCTTCTCACGAACTTGCTCAAGGTTTAACATCTCAAGATAATACATTTCTTCACATGTCCTCACATGCCCACACTGCCTGGACCAAGGAACTTGTTCTAGAATAAGTGTGAAAAGTTGCAGCCCACAGGGCCATTGTGAGGACACGGTGAGTGAAGCCACAGGCATGGCCTAGACCTTTTCTGAAAGTGGGGAGCTAAGTTTGAATCTGGAGCTGAAAATATATTCCCAGATTTGAATGAAGATTTTCTGTGACTCTTGGAGAGTTCCACTAACAGGAGAGTCTAATCCAAATACCTCTTCTCACTGGAAGGACTTGACAATCACAAAAGCAGAGCTCAGCAGGAATAGAACTTAACTTAGAACACCAAACCTGAACAGTAGGATTTGTTCTCTAACACATAAATGGGTGTTAAAATGCTCACAAAATAATTCTAAGTGGAAAAAAGAGCAGGGTACAGAAAAATTCAATGCATCTTATTACTAAGAATAGCCCCAATTATAGAGCACTGTGCTCTAGTTAAGCCCCACAGCATTCACGAGGAGGTTCGTATCCTCTTTTCATAGATAATAAAACTCTGGATTGGCACAGTTGAATAACTTATTCAAGGTTGCCTGCCAGATAAGGGCAGAAAGAAGATTCAAGGGAGGCTCATCAAACCCAAATCTCAGCTCTGCTATTCCTTCAGAAATAGCAGTGAGAAGAAAGCACCCTGAAACATCCGCAGGGTGAAAGGAGAGAAAAGGTTAATTCCCCATTCCTACTTCAAGCCTGGTCCCACCTTTCTTGGGAAAGCATGCCAAGGTGTTCTTAGAGTCCTCTCCAAAGAATTGAGAGTCCTAGGCCCAGGGCGAGCAATTCTAGGGCACCCACGTCGATTTCATACTATCTCTAAAAATTTTAAATGCACATACCCTTTCATCCAGCACTCCCATGCTTCTGGGGGTTCATGTGACAGATGTATACAGGCATGAGTGAAAAGATGATGTACATACAAGGTTGTAAACAGTGATTGTAAAAGCAGAAGTTTGGAAACCACGTGACTCAGCAGAAGAAGACTACTTCTCTCAACTGTGGAACTGGCGAGAGATGAAGCCCCGTAGAGCCTGGAGAATGAGGATACTCACCAGCTGCTGACAAGGGACTATCTCCAAGTGAAAGAAAAAAGCGAAGTATAGAATAATGAGTACAAGTTCCTTCTGAAGCAGGAAGGAGGCCTACCGGACTGTAGTGGAGGACTCTGGGGGCTTTGGAGCGGGGGGGGTGGTGTGCTTACATCCATCAGAAGAGGTGTGGACCTATCTCCTAAAATCACTGGCAGTGCTGTAAACTGTCAGCTCAATAAAAATAATACAATTAAAAAAAAAGTTACCTTATTGTTAAAGGGTGGAAAATGACACACACACATCATGTATCGTAAACTTCCTCAAGGTTTAACAGCATCTAAGGATAAAACATTTCTCACATGTCCTCACATGCCCACATGGCCCGGACCAAGCAACTTGTTCTAGAATAAATGTGAAAAGTTGCAGTCCACAGGGCTACTGTGGGCTATATATGTTATTTATTCCATAAAGAAACTTTGTAAGGATACAGACAAAACAAGAAACAAGTTACTTACATGTGGGGGAAGGAGGGTAGAGATAGGGTAGATGGGGGGCAGGGTTGGGATGGGACCCCCACATGGTGTACTTTCTTATATTTTTTGATGTGATTTTTATCATATATTCAAAAAGTTCAGACTTAAAAATGAAAGAAACTTTAAAAATATGGACATTGAAGAGGATGCAGTCTTAGCAAAGCAAACATGTATGTTTCTGTATATACTTGTATGTGTGCATGTGTGTGTGCACACATACCAGTGTGGGTGTGTTTTAGCTGCTCAGAGGTGCAAGGGGTGGTGGGGCGGTTGGGACTAGAGGAAACAATGCATTCTAGGAAAGCCTTGCCCAGAGGTCATTTGATCCAGCCCCCTGCCTTTGTACAACCCAGCACAGAAATTGCTCCTCTTTGGTTTTGGTGAATGAGAAGTCAAGAGCACAGAGAAGTGTGTTGGGAGCTCAGGTGGATACCAAAGGGCACACTTCTGCCTTCCCAGTTCCCAGCCCCCTGGGCCCCTTCTTTTTCTCAGGCTATTGGAAAATTTCTTGGTCTTCCCCCTTCTGCTCCAAAGCCATTTCAGAGTGCCCCTAAATGAAACCAAGGAGACTAGAAATAACCTTGACCTTTTCATGGGTGAGGGTGAAAAGAGGGCAAGGATCCCCAAAATTCTGCTAGTTTGTTACAGCCATCCCAGTGGTAAGTGGACCATGCTATGCATAGATGTGCTGGCTGCTCTGCGTGGTCAGCCCCAGGCCACAGGGGCTGCCAGGGGTCGTGTAGACCATGCTGCGTCTGTAGGGCTCTCCATCTCAGGATGGAGGGGGCAGGGAGGGATAGTGAGGGAGAGGCATGTGGGCTACCAGGCCCACCGAGCTTGGCTGCTCAGCAGCGGGCCACTCACATCTCCAGGACCATGACGATGTTGGCCTTTTCTTCGAAGGCATCCACACACTGGACCAGCTTGGGGTGGTGGAGGCAGTTCATGATGCTGATCTCATCTCGGATAGCTTCTTTCTCTTTTGCTGAATATGCCTTGAAGAATTTCCCTGCCCAGATTTTTCTAGTTTTCTTTTCTACAAGTCGAAAGACCTGTCCAAATTTCCCACTGCAAATGAAAGGGAGAGGAGAAAGGCAAATTTAGCCCGAATTTTTCACTAAATTAGGATTAGCAAATGGCCTCTTGTGATAATAAAGTTTTATTGGCACATAGACATAGTCATTTGTTTTCGGATTGTTTAGGACTGCTTTTGTGTTTCAATAGCAGAATAGTAGTTGCAGAGACCATATGCAATAAAACTTAGAATATCATTGCTCTGGACCTGCACTGATAAAATCTGTGCTGTGCTCTAGATGAATGAAGCACATTTCTGATACTGACAAATACTTTTTCCATCACTTGTCAACTCCAGCCTGTGTCTGCCTGCGTCCCCCAGCACTGTCTGGTCTTACTGTTTCTCCAGACCCTCATCTCCCTGGGCTGATGCCCCAATCCTGGCTGACTGGCTTCTCTCTCCTTCCTCACAGAAGGACCCATGAAGTTCAGTTGAAGAAGTCCTCCTGGAAGCTAAGACAGATAATGAGTGGTTGTCTTCCTTCCCCTCCACTGCCCAGCGCTGACCTTCAGGGTCAGCTCAGGAAGGACTCAACGTCCCGCTATGGGTTGAGGAGAGCTTTGTCCCTCTGACACAAGGCTCACCGAAGAGCAGGCTCTGTTCACAGAGTTGTTATGAGGTTGGCATTATTCCTTTAGTTCCCAGGAACCCACTGGGCATGAATGCTGAGGCCTGTGCCTTTTTCTCCCATCTGCTATACTACTCAAGGGAGAAAGTTAGTGGAAGCAGAGAGCTTGTCTGTGACATGGGCTCAGGGCTGGGGTCTGAACCCACTGCATCCTTCACACCCCAGGAGGAGCCAAAGAGTTCACAGTGAGTGCTGAGGTGCCAAAGGGCGGCTGACACACTGGCGCTAGCACAGCAGAAGGTGTACACTGACGGGACCCTGCCTCTGTGGACCAAATGGCAGGGAGCCTAAAGTCACTCTGACCCAGACCAGGAGCTTGGTTTGGTCATGTGGGGAGAATAAGGCACAGAGAGGGAAGGTCTCCCTCAAGGCTGTCCCAGAATTGGGTCAGTTGGCGTGAGCAGTTGCTAAGTGAGCATGGGTGGGGAATTCTTTTGTGGGGTGCTGAGGTCAGTCCCTCCTGATTCTGTAGGAAACAGTCTGAGTAAATGTCAGAACCTGGGAAAAGACAGGAAAATGCTGTGGGATCTGCGCCTCCCTTACCCTGGGGGACTGGAGGGTGCAATCCAGTCTACTTACGATCCTAGTCGCTCCTCGATGTCATAGAAGTCTGACACCTTTTGTTCGGTGTTGACTGTCACCGTCCGGTAATCAACCTCAGGTTCTTTCTCATCTGCAGGATGGGAGTTGGGGTGACTGTGAGTCATCAGACTCCTCGGTCACCCCCCTCCAGCCTTTGAGACCCCCCAGGACAGCTTGCTAACACTCACCATCATCTGACACTTCCTCCACTTCATCCTTTAGCTCTGGAGGAGACAAACAGGGACAGAGAAGATGAGATTAGCACTAACAGCCCACTGAGAGCACAACATGTGGGGGCTTTGCCAGGCCTCAGCCTTCCCAGGCACGAGACCACAGGGCCCAGAGATCTGGGCACCGCAGTGAGGTTGGTCCATCTGTGCCACAGCAGGCCTGTGTGTACACTGATGGGCACTGGCTTCTCAGCTCCACCAGCTGCCACCTCCATTGCGTCCTCTCTACTCCATGGTTCCCTAGACACACCCTTCCCCACTTCTCTCCCAGACTGACTCCCAGAAGTTACAGACAACTGTAATGACTCACTCTCTGCTCTGGCTTGAAAGTCAGCAACTTGTCATTGCTTCTAGGTATAGTCCATTTATTCACGTATAAATTTTTCAAAATGGAATTCCAGTAGTGTACCAAGTATCTTGTTAGTTTTGGGGGGAATACAAAACAAAATACACAGAGGCAAGTTCTCTCAGAAGCAAAAACATGTACAGCTGATCCTTGAACAAGGCAGGGGTTATTAGGGGCACTGGCCTGTAATACAGTCAAAGATCCACCTGTAACTTGCAATTGGCCTGCTGGACCCATAGATTCTACATCTGAGAATTCAATTGACCGACAGCCATGGCTCGTTGAATTCATGAATATAATATAGAAGCCACGGAGAGAAAAAAGTCTGCATGTAACCCTGGAAGTTCAAGCTCATGTTGCCCAAGGGTCAACTCTAGGTGAAATATCCATTCCAGCAGTCATGTGATTAATGCGTGAGGTCACTGTACAGACTGAATACGGAATGGAGGTGATGCAGAATGGGGCAACCATACAGTCAGAGTGGTCATCCTCAAACTAAGCAGGCCTTGAGCTGTGTCCTCAAGGAAATGATGGACCACAATGATGGGGTGGGAAACGTCACACAACAGGTGTCTCTGTGGTACTGCGAGGAGGGACATACTCAGGCTGCGCTGGCTCCTCACGCAGATGAGTCAGGAGTGAGTGGGGGCGTGAGGGAACAGGCAGGTGTCCCCAGGACACAGCCACTTCAGAACTCCAGGCTTTCCTTTGCTCTAGCATAGGTTTCTCCGCACAGGGCTGATGACTTCTTGACCTTGGCTAAGTGCCTTTCCCTTTATGGGCCTCAGTTTACTCATATGTGAAAGGAAGTGATTTCTGGGCTTTGGGGATAGCTCTAGAGGTGGTGCTTTGTGAATTGCATGAGCTTGAAGACAAATGGAATGAAGGGAAGGCTTCTGAAAAGATAGAACAATGATGAGAGAAATCAGAGGAGAAAAGAATTTTAAAAGCGCGTGCGCGCGCACGCGTGTGTGCATATGTGTATGTGTATGTGTGTGTGTGTGAGAAAGAGAGAGAGACAGAGAGAGAGAGAAGGGAGTGTGATTTACTGATGCTCTCAGCAGAGCAGGCTGAGGAAGGAAGGGGGAATCTCCTAGGAGGAAGAGCAGAAAGGGCAGAGGGATAGAGTGTGAGTGCTGAGCTTTGCAGCGCTTTGCAAGCTGAATGTTTGTGAAGAAGGTGTGGGTCAGGGAGAAGGGACAGCTTGTATACAGTGAGTCTAGCTTAGGGGAATGAATGACTGAAACATAAGTAATCTGAGAAAAAGTAACATGGTTCCCATACAAAATCAGCACCTCTTGCTGAATAACAATTTTAAGGGAGGTAAAGCATGTGACTGGGAGTAAGAGGCTATGATTTGTTTAGAGTTTTCAAAACGCTGTTGACTAAGTTTAGTTTTAGAAACTAAACATAACTGATATGAGAGGAACATTTTGTCAGTGAAAGGAAACTGCATCGGAAAATACAAAAGGATGCAGTAAATGGGTACTCATAGACGAGTGGTGGCGTTGCACAGATATTGCTTGGATGCAAACCTAACCCAGACATTCCAAGTCGTCTATCTTAGAGCTAAGAGGGGTGCGTGAGAGCTGCAGAGGCAGCATGTGCCTGCGGCACTGTAGCTGGAGGGCAGGCGTGGGGTCACGTGTCAGGCAGAACTTACTCAGCATTTGGGGTGATGAGCCCTGGGGGAATAAGTTAAAAGCCAAGCAAGTTGCTCAACCTCCCGCTCTGGTCATCATCTGGGAGATGTGCACCAGCCACCAACGGCATCACTGCTCTGTCTTTGGCAGACAATGGGGTCACCTGCTCTGGGAGGCCCTGGCAGTCAGAGCCGTGATGGTGCTGGAGGGGGCAGGAGGGTCATCAAAAGAGGGGGTTGCCATGTGAAGATGAACAGAAAAAAATCGGCCTCTCCAGTTGGGAAACAAGTCTAAAGCAGCCATGACTGAAAAAATCATAGTCGCCTGGCCTGAGGGTTGTGGATTTCATGAACTAATGCATGCCACCGCTTGAGAGAACGATTTAGTATGATACCTCACAAAGGAGGAAGACTGTGGGCATAGAGAACTCACATATTAAGGCGTACCACAGGAACAGTATATAGACCCAAGAGACGTTTAAGTTAATTCAGCAAACATTTAAGGGAAGCAAGAGATTCAAGTCAATTCACCAATCATTAATTGAGGACCTACGGATGCCAGTCACAGGACTGGGTGTTAGAGACAAAATTATTGTTATTATTTTTATAATGATGATAATTGCTGGCAAGGAGGCCCCATGCCCCTGACCCAGGTGCCCCCGTCCGAGACAATGGTCTGACCCACTGAGGCGTCCCTTATCTTCTTGTTCCCATGCCATGTTTTCCTGGTACGGCGGACAAGAAGTCAATGTTCAGAACAGCAGGGGAGAGAAAAAAGGGAAGGCTGACGTTCTTGGGCTGCATCTTAGAGCAGTAGCAGCCTGTGAGCCCACGAGGGGCTTCCCAACGACCCGGCAGCAGGGCCATTTTCAGTTAGTTAGCACTGAAGAGGGCATGCAATTCCAGAACTGGCCCAGTGCCCTTGCCTTCCTCACAGACACCACCCCACCTCTCTCCTCCTGCCTCGCTTCTTAGTTAAAATGCAGAATTCGTTTGTGATCCTACGGTTGTGAATCCAGATCACTTAGGGAATTCGTGATCCTCTTTTTAACTCTCTGTTACATGCAACCCTTCCTGTGTGTGAAACTTGGACCAAGGTTCCAGGCTGATATGTTGGCCTTCTTCCTTTTCCTTCTCGTCCTGCCTGCATTGTGTTTTGGAGAGGGGAATGACCACTAGGGGAGTAGCAGGAATGGCATGAGGGAAGGCCACAGCTCGTCACGCAGAACAGTGAAAGTGATAAAACTGGTGATCACTAAAGAAGGCACTAAATGGCAGTAGGGGGGGATTTCAAAGAAGCATTTAAAAAATCTTCTATTCAGAGAGCTATGCAATCCAAGAGCTAAGTGGAAGAACCATTTGGAAGATGGTTCTGATGTTTCTGCAAACACGAGTCTCGCCTCTAGAATGGCGCTGGGAGAGGACCCCTTGGGCCCTGACATAGCTCATGTCTAGTCAGACCATGGACCGAGGGCTGCTGTGCATTCAGTGAGCACTAGAGGGCACCCCAGCCCCAGATAGGGCCTCAGAGACCCTGCAGGCAGCCCAGCACAGGGTGAACTGCTAATCTTGGACCCTTTAGTTTCTGTCTCTAACTGCTTTGTAATTGCAAGGAATTCCTAATTCTGCACGAAGCCTCCATCACAGCAGTTTGTTAGAAACTATATAGAGTAGAACAAATTAAAATCAGGAACCAGGATATAGAGATTAAGAGTTAGAGCAGGACTAGGTGGGAATGGAGTTCAAGGCCTGGCTGGGATGGGAGGGAGTGGGTCCATGTCCTCAGGTTTGGAAAGATGGGGAGGGGAGCTGTCAGGATAGGGACCTAGCCTGAAGGTTGGCTTTGGCTTAAGGGGCCCACTGGAGCAGAGTAGAGACCTCTGTGTTTGTCCTCCACTGCATCCCCCGGGAAGTGCCTGGAACACAGGAGGGGCCCAGGACACAGTGGGTTCACGAGTAGAGACAAGGCTGGGGTGCTAGCAGGGATGGAACTGACAAGTCAGGATGAGGCTGGAAACTAAGTTGCTGAGGGAGAGGTAGGAGAGGTAGGTGGCAATGGTGGTAGGGAAGGTAAGAACCTTCCTGGCTGAGCCCTGGTGGAGAGCTGGCTTCGTGGAGGGAGTTAATCAGCACTGACTTTTTGATGATCACCACACCCCACTGGCTCCAGAGAAAGGACCCTCCTTCTACACACATCCTCACGTGTGTGAACACACAACCCGCTTCCCTGAGAGCCCTGTCCCTTTCAAAGTAGAGAGAGATAACCTACCCAGGCTTCTAACAAGCATCTGAGCTTGGAATCCTGCCCCCTCGTCTGCCCCTCAGGCTTAAAGCTTGCCAACTATTGTACCCTTCCTCCCCGTAGATAATCCAGGTGGGTTGGGGGTGGGAGCAGCATCCACCCTGGAAGTCTCGGGCAGCCTGGACCCTTCCTTGGGATTGCAGGCAATGTCAGCATTTCCCTTTGTTGGCTCCCAGACAGGAGGGGCCTTCGGAGGGGAGTCTGGATGGGTTCAACGGGCTACAGGGAAGGAGAGAGAGGCCACCTGTCCAGAGCCGCATGGCTCCTGCCCCATGTCCCCACTCTGCTCATGTCGCAGGGAAGCAACAGCGGCTCTATTACCCCAGACTTGTGTGAGTGGCAGTGGCCGGGAGTGCCATGAATGCGGAGGCCCGAGCTGGGGGTGGGAGGGCACGAGCCACACCTCCACGTGCACTGAAACTCTCAAGACCTGCTCTCCTGTATTTCTAAGGTTCCGTGGGTGAGGGCCCCAAGACAGTGCTGCACCAGCAACATTGCAAATTTGTGTTTTCCATTGGCATCCTCCTAACTTTCTTTCTGGAGTCCTCATTCAATTAGAGTGTGAGGTTTGACTGTCTATTTTATATCTACTTTTTAAAACTAAAAGAGGGGTATGCGATTGCGATGTTTCCATACTCACGATGCCTCCCTGGTGGTGCTGTCAGGAACTGTGCCTGTCCAACCCTCTGTTCTTAATCGCCCACCATCTTCTCCCACCTCTCACCTGGGAGCCCTCCTCTCTCCAAGAGCTCGTCCTCTTGGTGTCCCTCACCTTCTGCTCTGCCCTGGTCTTTTCTCCATCTTAAACTCATAGCACGTTTTCCCTTCTCTTCACATGAAACTTCATGAAACAATATATTCTACCCCTGGTTTTTCCTTCTATTTATTCTTTAACTCCAGGGCAGCCATTTTCTACCCTTTGGAAACTCTATAGTCTGCTCTCAAAGGTCACTACATATCCAAGGGCTAAATCCAGAGATCTTTCCTAGTCCTCATCTCTTCATCTTTATTTAGCTCACTGAGTCTTCTTTGCAACTCACTCCTTAGATTCCTGCAACATGACTCCAGCCTCTTCTGGGTTTTCTCCCCTTTCAGTCCTTTCTTCTGGTCTCAAAGGCTCTTTTGTTTCCCTATCAATATTGATTTTCTCTATCATCAACTTGTCTGATGTCCATCAATAATCCACAAAGTAGTGAAGGGTCCCAAATCCGTAGCTCTAGCATAAGTCTTTCACCTGTGCTCCAGACACAACAGTTCAACAGTCTGAAGATGACTCCCTGGGGAGCTCCCTCACACACAACAACTCAGCAGGTCTGAAACCAGAACTCCAACCTTCCCCCAAATCCCTGCCTTCTAACCACCAAGGCACCCGAGTCAGGAAGCTCGGAGGCAGTCTTATTGCACCCTTAATCTAACCAAAGGTGCACAGGTGTTGGGGCAGACAGCTCTGAGTTCAAGCTTCAACTCACCATTGCAAATGGTAACCTTAGGCAAGCAGCTTCACCCCACTAAGCCTCATTTCCCCTATCTGAACAATGGGGTCATAACAGTATGTACTTCATTGAGTTATGAAGATGAAGGAAATGATGCAGGTAAAGTGCTTCCAATATAGTCAGCATGTATCTGCTAACTGCCATCGGTCAGTCACAAACCTCCAAATGGAGATTGAACTTGCATTAGTTATTTGAGTAGGAACTGGGAGTCACTTTAAACTCTTCTAACCTTTCCCCTCAACTCCTTACCCAAAGTCATCAAGAATGGTCAGGTCTACCTCCTGAAGCTTTAGTTCATGTTCTTGCCCTCATTTTCCTGGGTGATTGCCATGGGTATCCCACTGGTACCTGGCTGTCTCCAGCCTCAGGGCTCTCCTCTACTCCAGAACATCTCAAATTTTCATATGCTCACTAATTCGAAGAGGTTGGGCCCCAGGGTTGGATCATGTTAAAATCAATGGTCAGAAGGGATTGAGGGAATGGGGAGCTGAGAGTCTGTCGAGACTCTCAGGACCCCAGGGTGCTGGCCAGGCTACACTTGACAAGCAAGCCTCTTCTCTTCCCTCCATTCCTGCTAGAAAAAAAAAAAATTAGATCCAGTCACAGCAATCCCCTGCCTGAAATTCATTGGTCAACTTCATAATTTTACCTAATCTGCCAATTCAGTGTTGCTTCCTCCTGTTCTGCCTTACAGTATATGCCTTAGCCACACATAAGCTTTTGAAAATGGCTTGCATTTCCATTATGTTGTACCTTTGCTCACGCTGCTTCCTCTGTTTGGAATGCCTCTTCTTTTCTTCCTTGCCTCTTGAAATCCTATTCCTTTTACCAGGACTCAATGAAAGTGTCACTTCCTCCAGGAAGGCTTCCTCAACCTCCATGGTAGAATTATTCATCTGTCTGCATGTGTCCTTGCTCTTCCTTTATACTGCTGTACTAAGATAATTCCATCTCTTTAGCTAGCTGTCTCTACACAGATGCCTATCTTCCTAGCTAGATTTTAAGCTTCTCTCTTATCTGTCTTTGTGTTCCAAGAACCTGACACTGATTGTTCACATAGAAAGGAGGGAGGAGAGAAGAAGGGGGAACCTCAGTTCCTGTCCTGGAGACCATGCTCCTGATTACACACCACCACCCCCTGGGGGCAGTGTGCCAGAATTGCTGGCTTAAGTGTTTTGAAAGGTCACATGTCCTTCTTTTCTAGTACGGCAGTATCACAACCTTGGAAATCAAGATCCCAAAAGACTTTCCCAGTCATCATAGCCATTTCCTTAGTTCCTCCAGGTTCCCCTTAGTACACACATAAGTAATTCATGTACATTTATTTCAAGTCAGTAATGAAGCGAGAGCAGCCTACCTTCTGGTTTCTCTCCAACTGTTGTAAGTTCCGACTCCTGACTCGGCTCACTGGTTCCATACACATTGATTGCCCGCACACGGAATTTGTACTCAAGGTCGGGCAGCAGGTCCTGGACATTAAATGACGTGCTGCGGCACGTGGCTAGTTCCTTCCACGACTTGTTCACTGAGTCCCAGATCTCGACACTGTAGGACTGGACAGCACTGCCCCCATCATACGAGGAGCCGTACCAAGACAGCGTCAGGGAGGAGCTCCGGATGTCAGAGGCGCAAGGTGTGCCGGCTGGCGGATCTGGCTTGTCTGGGAAAAGAGAAGTACACAATGTCACCGAAATGCTTGAGAATTTCACAAAAAAAAAGTTTTTAAGTTATCTCTGTTTTTGGAGAAGTTGAGAGAATCCAAGCCAACATCCTGGGTCCTGGCTTTTACCCTCATTCACATGGGCACATCCATGCCCAAACCCTCATATAGGGACAGCCCCTGAATACATATTTGCTTGAAAAAACTTTTTTTTGGGCTAGTTTTCCAGTCTACAAGTCATGATTTCCTGTACTTTGCCCAACTCATAAACATATTCCTCAGAGTAAACAGATTTAGGAAGCTGCTCAGAAGGCGTGGACTGCTTCTCATCAAAAATATGTTTTGAGAGAGAGTTCAGTGTGTGCCTGTGTGTGTGTGTGTGTGTGTGTGTGTGTGTGAGTGTGTGTGTTGTCTTTGGGCCTGAGGCCAGTGACCTGTGACATGACCAGGGGGCAGTCTCCACTTTTTCTGGGACTAGGGAAATGCTGGCGATGCAGTGTAACACGCAAATCTGGGTTTGAACATGGCTGGGTCTCAATTTGCTACTTGTTAACCTCTCTGTGCCTTGGTTTCCTCATCTGTAAATGTGGATAATTATAGCACTTGGACCACAAGGTTGTTGTGGAAAGATATTTAGAAATGTGGCTGGCTTGAGTAATCATTACTGTTGTCATTATTGAAAGAGCTTATTTCTAACTTTATAGTATAATAAAAAGTTACTCATATTGTACCTCTTTTGCCCTCTTAGGTCTGGTATACAATATAATAAAGAATTTCAGAAGCAAACCACAAGAGCAAATCACAACCACCCCTGACTAAGGGCCGGAAAATGATCTGAGGACACAAACAAGACGCAGCCCCTTTGGCCACCATCCCACACAGAACAGCAATGCTAAGAACCAGCAAAGCTATATAAATCACACCAGTCAATGCTTTAATGAGGTTCTTGAATTTTGCTGATTTTGTCACTTGCTCATCTCAGTCAAATTCTTTTATTTTTCAGATTTAGTTTCTGTAGGTGGTTGGTTTAGTTATAGATAATCAGTCACCCTTCATGCCCACAAGGCAGTCTGAGGTGCACAGCTTCTCAAACTAGCAGTAAAAACTGTGCTTTCTAAGCCATATGAACTTATAAGCTATGTGAACTTTAGCAAATTCCATAACTTCTAAGTACAAGTTTGTTTGTCTTTTTTCACCTAGAAAATACTGCCAATATGTACCTATTTGTAGGAATTTTGTAAGTCTCAGGCAAACTCAGGCAAAGTACTTGATTCCTGTCCTCCTACCTGTCAGCAGGGCGAGAAGGCCAAAGAGAATTCCTGCAAATAATCCTGTGCACAGGGGGAGAAGAACACATTCTCCTGTGTGTATGTGTGCTTATGCATGCACATCCACATACTCTCATCCCTCCCCAAGTCCTGCTGCTTTTATGTTTCAGCCTACAGTGTACTGCCCGGAAATTGTCCACCCCCTCCAAGCAAGGCCTGACCTCGCCCTGGACCACTGGGATCATCACAGAGCCACTTTCCAGAGTCGGTCGGCAGTCACTCTAGAGAATGGAACCACTTTCACTGATTGTTTAATATATTCTCTTAGAAAAACTGTTCGGAAAGATATATTAGTCTTTCCAGAAATATTTCTGGTGTTGGAGAAGATGTTTATTACTCTAAACTCTCTTAGAGGCAAGTGGTTCAAGTCTTTTCAAGACCCAGCTAGGGAAGTAAAAAAAACCTAGAGAGGGATGAAAGACAGACTCGCTGCTTCCCTCAGAGAAAACTGCCTGGACAGCATCTCATCGGACACATTTAGAGTCGTGTAGGTTTATATAACCAAAGCAGAAACACTTCACTGACTGATTTCCTCTCCTCTGCTTTGGTCAAGAAAAGAAAACTTTGAGAAATGGGTAGTGTGGAAGAGGTACTATTTGTACCCTACCCTGTTACAGATGTCTCTTGGCTGAAGGACAGAAAAGAGCTGACACCAGGACAACGTCACCCCTTGTACCACAAGAAAAGGTGCAGAATTTGGGGAAGGAAACTTGAATTCCAAATAATACTTCAGTGCTCTTAAGGAAGTGGGTACCAAACAAAGGTGTTCAGAACAGACCCAAAATTGAAGTTGTAAGACACTGGAAGCCTCTTGTTGCCCTCACCCCCATGCCAGCCCTAGACTATGGGCTGCACCTGAGGCTCTCTGTTCTTTCCACCCACAGAGCCCCACACAGAGGCTGGGCTATCCAGGGGTGAACCCCATCAGAACAGATGCCTTCAGAACAGGGCTCCCAAGAGCCTTTGCTCCATGCTAAAGCCATAGAGGCACTTAGCTTGGGCATGGACTGGTAAAGCAGAGGCGGGCTCAGTGTCTAGGGGCCCCAGCTCCAAGCTTCCTCAGAATTCTCCCATGGTTCCCTGGAGACCTGAATGACAGAATGGGAAATGCTGAGTCTAAGAGAAGGGTCTCTGATGGCACCAGCTCCAAGATTTTCTGTTCAGCAAATTTTCTCACTCCTGGGAAAATGGAAGCTCTCACCTCATCTCTAAAGCTTCTCACTAGAGTCACAGCCCTTGAGTTCTGTACGTGCCTGGCTGGGACCACCCTCACTGGGACCACCCTTTATAGACCTCAGTAGCTGCCTGAGGCTTTTAGGTAATAGCAGTGGCTGAAGGGGTCCCCCGGAGCTGCCTACCAGACCCTCAACCCTTGGAAGCTAGGAGGTTAAGGCTCCTGACATGATAAGGATACTCAGTTAATCAGTGGCAGAGCCACGAGAAGATTCCAAAAACCTCCAGACCCTTACTCCAGGGTGTGTTATTTTCTAGGTTATCAGGCAGAGTAAGATCAAGAACGCATCTTGCTTATGTCTAAGCCAAACATTACAAAGGGAAATCTCTTGCCATAAAAATCATGCAAATTCCAGGCTCAGATAGTATTTGGGGATTTTGGGGTAGTTCAGGTTCTTTCCACTTTGTTTTTTAAAGGTATGAGGAGAGCCGTTTTTTTTTTTTTTGTGCTGGACAAGTTACTGTAAGAAGGAAGCATCTGGCCTGAGCTGCTCTCTTCTGCCTGAGAGGCAGCCCCATCCTCAGCCCCAGCTGCAGCAAGAGGCACAGGCATCACCCCCGGCCAAGGCTACGGCTCTCTGAGACATAATCCCTGGGCTGCCTTTTAAAATATGGTAATAATAAGCCTCCAAAATATCTGAACATCATTTGTTTACTCATGGAGGGAACGGCCATTTCTTAGTACCCGTTTGAAAAATAGGAGTCACAGACTAGCAGAAAAGAAAGGGGACTTTAAAGAACACAGAGTAAGAGTGGTTTACTGCTAACAAGTAAAAGCCTATCAGATTGGCCTTTGTTAGCTGACCGGTAAGTGGATGTCTCCAAAGTGCTTGCAAACTGTCTGGAGCAGGCCAAACAATTCCTGCTTCATCATTTACATTTTACATCTACTTAATAAACCCTAATCAGATAATGCACAGATGTCCCTAGAGATGCACAGGTAAAGCTGGGCTTAATCCAGGTTTACTTTGGACTAACTCTAAATCCACAGGCTTTGAATGAATGTGGCTTTGCTGTAGCCATCAATGCAAGTCCTCAGTTTATTGAGCAATTCTATTCTTAGCTCTAAGTGGGGGAGGCAGACAGAAAGCCCGTTCCCCTCCATTCCATTCTCCTCCCAGGACGGCATTTAACATGCTGCTCCTGCCAGCTGGCGGGCAGCCACGCCAATGGCCCTGTCAGCACTGGCCGGGAGAATGAGAAACTAAACCATAAAAGGCTAGAACTGCAGCCCATGCAGTAGTGGTGGGGAGGGAGTGTGTGGGCACTGCACGGGCACTGGCCAGAGCAGGAGGGTGGGGGGCACGAGTCACAAAAAGGCAGTGCAATGGAGTGCACCCCAAATTCTCCAAGCAGGGGCAGGTCAGAGAGAATACAAAGGAGAACTGGAAACCAGGGCTTGGCTGTGGAGCCAAATCAGTATTTCAGATGCAGGTCTAGATGTAAAAGCAAAGTGGACCACTAGTACTGATAAGACAGCCTTCCTAATGCTCCTGACTCCTCAGGGGAACTGATGGAAATTAGCATCAGTGTCACTACAGAGAGAAAGAGTGAGCAAAGGGTTCCCCCTGCCTTTTACAGAAGAGAAACCTCTCTTCCCAACCGCTTAGTACACTGGCCAGTTCCCCTGGCCTAAGGAAACAAAAGAAAGGCTGTGTCAGGTAAATAAACATCAAGTCAAAGGCTTTCACACGCCACACATGATGCCCACAAATGCACAAGGTCACAGCCTACTCGCCATCTGTCTGCCCCTGCACCTGCTCCGTCCTCCGCCATCCTAGTGCCACTGACAGCAGAAGACCAGCTAGAGAGCCAGTTTGATACTTCAGGAGAGAGTTGAGCAGGGCATGAAAAACAAGTGATTTGGATGGAGAGGAAAGAGTGAATGTGAGATCATTCTGGAGGCAGACTCCACTCAATACCAGGAGGTATAAGAACAGAGAAAGGGGGTGGATTTAGGATTAGGAGGTCATGGTGACCTCAGAAGGGCAGTCCCAACAGACCAAGAAGGTGTGGGGTGGCCTGCAGGGAGGTGAGGTGAAGAAGCAGAAGACAAAGAGCAAGAGACAAAGAGATGGCAGCGTGGCCAGAGGGAAACAAGATATCTCTCCATGCCTGTGTCTTTGGCTAAGATGGGAGAACACCAGCAACATTTATGGAAGAAAGGAAGAGACATTGAAGACAAGAGAGAAGGTGGGGAGTGGAGCCTGAGGTCAGAGACTGGAGTCAGAGGGCAGGAACAGTCTAAGGTGGCAGAAAGGTAGGCCACACTGAGCCTGGAGGCGGAGTCAGCATGGGGACAGCTAAAGAGACATCCATAGGCGGAGAGCTACCAAGTTGAGCCTGATGCCTCTCATTTCAGAGAAGCTGGAGGCCGAAGCCTGCTGGATAATAAGTGATCACAGACAGTGGAAGAGTGCACTGACTAGCATGGATGCCTGTGCTGAGCCTGGACCTTGGCAGAGTCCAGTCTGTGGGTTGATGTGATCTTTGGGTAGGATCCCCAAATCAGGTTTAGGAGCAGTGAAGTCTGAAGGCAGCACTGATTCAAGGTGAAGATTTGCAAGGCGACTGGGGGAAGAGCAGGAGAAAGGCAATTGGGAGGACGACCGAGAAGGAGAGGGACTTACAGGTGCTAGCAGGAGAGGGCCTGGAGTAGTGGAGCTTAGGGTCTCTAAAGGCTAGAAAGAAAGAGAAGCCAGGAGGGGGTCCATGGAAGAGGAAATGCTGTGGGGGGAGGGTGGCAGGTCTGGAATCCACCACCAGCATGAAATGCAGCAGTAGTGTGGGAGCAGAAGGGATGCAGGAGAACAGGCTGTGGGCAGACAGAATGGGTGTGGAAGGAGCAGACCCCTGGGTGAGGAAGACCTGAGACCTTCCCTTTCTCTTGCCCTCCATTCTGCCCATCCCCAGACTCACCCACAACGGTGAGGTTGACCTGGGCCTGTCGGCTGCCCAGCTTGTTCTCCACCATCAGTGTGTAACAGCCGCAGTGTTCCTGGCGGGCGGCCAGGATGGTGAGCTTGCTGCCATTCTCGCTGTTTTCCACCTTGATATGCTCGCTTTCCTGAATCTGGGGTCAGAAGGGGACAGCTATTGGAGATGGCAGCAAAGAAAGGGGTTCCATCCCCCACTCCTCACTTCCTAAAAGTTGCAGCTGGACAAACTCTGTGGGGCTCTCCCTCATCTTGACTCTGCTTCCTTAGTGCCCATCCTTTGCTACATCTGGAGCCAAGCTTTCCTGAGGGGTCCAGATCTGGGGTGGGCAGGGAGGTGTTGTGCAGAGTCAGGGGTGAATTCTGTCTGCACTTACCACTCCAGAACAGATTTGAGGAGTGTCCTTCTGAGATGGGATGATAGAGCGAAGTCATATACAAAGCCTGTTCCAGGGGGTTCTGACCTTTTTTGTGCTGCAGACTACTGGAGCTACTAGTCACATGTGGTTACATAAAGTTTAATTAATTAAATAGAAATAATACAAATATTCATTAACCGAAGAACAGATTAAGAAAATATGGTATATCCAGACAATGGAATATTATTTGGCCATAAAAAGAAATGAAGTACTGATTCATGGGTGAGACTTGAAAAATTATGCTACATTAGAAAAAACCACACATGAAAGTTTATTTATATGAAATGTCCAGAATAGGCTCATCCATGGAGACAGAAAGTAGGTTAGGGGTTGCCAGAGTCTGGGGGAAGTGGCAGAACAGAGGAATGATGCTAATGGGCTCTGTTTCTTTTTAGGATGATGAAAATGTTCTGGAATTAGATCATTGTTATGGTTGTACAACTTTCAAACATGCAGAATTGTACACATTTAAGGGTGACTTTTACGGTATGTCAACAAAGCTGTTATTGCAATTTTTAATGAATTAAAATTTTAAATTCCGTTCCTTAGTTGCACCAACCACATTTCAAGTGCTCAATAGCCACTGGTATTTGGGCATGTTGGACAATGGATAATACAGAACATAGCCATCACGACAGAAAGTTCTGTTGGACAGAGCTGGGGCTTGGTTAAATGTCTCTGGAAAGGGATGCTAGTCTCTCTCACATCAGATAACACTCACCCGGACACAGCTCAGTGCAAGCCTGCTTTGGGATGACAAGGCAGCTCTCTTCATCTTTCGAGACAAACCCTCCTTTCCTTCCTAAGTCTAGCCTCCTATGTGTTGATCTTAGGACAATTTGAGTGCTTGGGAAATAGAACAACAGGGGCTCAGAGGAACTCTCACACCTGTGTGGAGAGGTGCTCATCTGGGCCAGGTTGTTGCAGGGTTGCCAACAGCACACACCCACACACCAGCATTGGGCTGTGGAATGCAGGCCTCCCCAGACCCTTTAGTAGCTGGTTATTCAGAAATCCAAATATTTTTGTAGGATAACTATTATAAATGGTAGCTCGATTTCTGGGCTAGTACACCATAGTCCCATTTAACATATAATTTATCTACTTCGATTCACTTTTATCCCTTCAGCACATGGTAAGCTAAAGTTAGCACCACATCAGGGATCAGTGGGTTGGCACAGAATCTCAGAAAGCTCAGACTCTTAGAGTTCGTCTAGGTCACTGACTTGATTTCCCTGACTATGAACAGGATTCTAGACTGAAATATCAAAATTAGGTGGAAGCTCTGGATAGTTCCTTTTTTCTGGGTCATACTTTTTTCTAGTATACAAAGTTTCTAGAAAGCAGATGTTATTGGTAGATTAAAGAAAAGGTTACCGAGAGCTCAGATTTGATGGGTGGGTGTTGGGCGGGTAAGGGTACTCCCATTTCTAAGACCCCCGTGATGAAAAGTGATGCTGTCTCCATTACAGCATTTCTCACCCCTTTCTACCCAGAGGCTGTGTGGGGCATTCTCAGGTGCTCCCCATTGTTACTCACCTGCTTTCGAAACTTCATCCAGGTACAGGTGATGGGCTGGGTGCCTCCCACTTTTCCAAACAGCTCCACAGACTCTCCTGCACGTACCTTCTGGTCCTCAGGAAACTGGATGATCTGAGGGGGCATGGCTGGGAGAGGACAAGGGGAGACATGAGCTCCGAAAGCGGGAAGCCTGGGACACTCTGATCTGCTGCTGCTGTTCATATCCTCTGTGGCTGCTCTCCTGCCTTTGGGCTCTTCAGGGTGACCATGGGTTGTGGTGGTTGCTCCAGGATACCCAAGTTGATGGATGCGCTAAGTTTGTTCATCTCTTTATTCTGATTCACATGACATCATTCTCCATTTGCTGGTATTTGCATCTTACCCTAATTTTTAAAATCTGAACTTTAATTCCTTTATTAATTAAGAAGCACCTTGCTCTCTAACCTCCAGGTCACCCTGGCTGACAGGTGCAATATGGTTCATGTCCTCAAATGTCTTTCAGTGAAAAAAAGAAAAGGTTCCATAGGACAAGGACATACACAGCAGAGCATTCAAGAAGCACAAAGTGGCTCACCTTCATAGAGAACAGAGTGGAGGGCAGAAGGTGGGGCAGAATCTTGTAGAAGGGAAGGGAAAGTAGCGCTGTGTGATGCTGTCCATACAGAGAAGCAGGTAAGTAATAGAAGAGGTTGGGGGACCAGGCTGTGCAGAGACCCTCCAGGAAAACACCCCCTGACTAATGCAGAGTTTAAATGGGGACAGAGTATTTCTGGGACCACATACCCAGTGGTCAATCCAGTGAGACAAAGGAAAAATCCCTCATGGTGAGTAATTTCCTTGTCCCCAAATGTGCTGTGACCAATTACCTGCCTTTGGAGGTGTCTTGGGGGTAGGTTTCTTTTTCACAGTTGCATCACCTGAAACAAAGAAGTAGACAGGTTATTTTCTGTCAGTTCTGCTTTTCACAGACATCCTAAAACCTGGGAGGATGTGGGCTTGCGCATTGGCTGCTTATCCAGAGAGGGTCCATTTGAATATGTCTTTACAGAGATTCCCGCACTCCGATTCAGAACACCTCATTATCTAATGAATATCAGTTCTCAGAAGGACCTCCAAGGTCCCTAGAACCTCTGCAGATAAAGACTCTAAAAATTCCTAAGCCTCCATTGCTCATTTCAATGATGCTAACCCCAAACTCACTAACTATTTTCTCACCCTAACTGTCAGGAAATTCAGAAAGGAAATGATATCAGATAAGCCAGCTAAAATTAGCCTTTGGTGTGGATCCAAGGGTCTCAGGCTTCCTTTGGGTAACAGACTGTGGGTTGGTGGCTTTCATTTTTTTATGTTTGTTGAATGGATCAATGAATGAATGAACAAATGAATGAACCAACCAAAGTTGTCCTGCATTTATACTCCCACTTTATCCAAATAACTCAAATAAGAAAAAATACCAAACAGATCAGTTTTGCAGCATGAACCTATTTATTAGCTAAATAACAATATGAAGGATATGCAAAATGTCCTCAGCTATCTCCATGGTTTGTTTTCATATTTATTTCAGGGTCTTTCCCCAAAAGTCACCTACCCTATTTCTTCAAGGGAAATGAAAATTTATGTGCACATAAACACCTGTATGATAACGTGTACAGTGGTTTTGCTGGTAGTTGTCAAAACTAGAAGTTATCCAAATGTCCCTCAACTGGAGAAAGGGTGAACTGTGGTAACCTCAAAAACCAAAATAAAAAGGAAAAATCCTCAACAAAAAGGAACAAATTATTGATACATGCAACATGGATTATACAACACAAATCAGTGGTTTATTTTTCTCTTCTGCTAAGAGAAGCCGACTCGAAAGACTCTGCTATATACAGCTGATCCTTGAACAACACTGGTTTGAACTGTGTGGGTCCAATTATACAAAAATTTTCTTAGAGACAATGCCAACTTATTGTAGTGATATATATCTATATATCTATATACATCCCTTGTGATTTTCTTAATTTTTTTCTAGCTTATTTTATTGTAAGAATATAGTTTATATTATATATAACATACAAAACATGTGCTAACCTACTGTTCACATGATCAGTAAGGCTTCTGGTCAATAGCAGGCTATCAGTTAAGTTTTAGGGAAGTCAAAAGTTATATGTGTAAACAGTGCTGCAATAAACATAGGAGTGCAGGTTTCCTTTGGATTAGTGTTTTTGTGTTCTTTGGGTAGATTCCTAGGATCAAAAAAGATAAACTCATGCCATTTGCAGCAACATGGATGGAGCTCAAGGGATTATGCTAAGCAAAATAAGTCAGAAGGAAAAAGATAAATATCGGAGGGTTAAATTTATATGTGGAATATAGAGAAACCAAACAAAGGATCAGGAAAAAGAAAAAACTTGCAAACTGACCACAGATCTGAGGCATACAGCATGGGAGGGAGAGGGAATGGGGTCAAAACAGGGTAGAGAAGAGTGCAAGAGGGCCTCCCTGGTGGCGCAGCAGTTGAGCGCTGGGTTGTGAAGCTGCCTGCAGCCTCTGTGGCACCGGTTCGATCCCCGGCTGCTCCCCGGCCACCAGAGGAGGGTCCCGCATGGCGCGCAAACCTCTCCTGCCGCCTGCTGCTCCCCTCAGCAGTGTACTTCGGTCCTTCTGCCTGCTCTGCTCCCCGCTCTGGCTCTGGTGAATTCTCTCACCCTCCTGCGCTTCTGACTGTACTCAGTGCTTGCATAAATAAATAAATAAATCTTAAAAAAAAAAAAAAGAAGAAGAGTGCAAGAGACTGTGATGATAGTTCAATATAATCCATGTTGCTATTGTGGTGGGAGAAGGACAGGGGACTACACTTGAAGGGAGAAGTCAAATATTGTTCAAAAATTAACAACAATGTAAGAAACAAATTTATATGTGGATCTTTCAACTGCTGGTGGAGGTGGGTTTGAAAGGGGAAGGGTTAGGGTGCCCCTCACCCCAAAGTTGTTCAAAGGTCAACTGCAATTTTATTTATATGACATTTTGGGAAAGGCAAAACTATAGGGCCAGAGGACAGATTAGTGCTTACCAGAGGTGGGTGAGGGGAAGGATTAAGGGGCATGCGGAGATGTATTTTAAGGTAATAAAACTATATCCTTATTTCCTTTTTCAATTGACTTCCCACTAGTTTACAGAATTATATAATTTCAGGGGTATAGCTTTACACCTTGGTAAGTGTATATTCCATACCACACCCTAGAACCATATCTAGATTGTCACAATTTCTGCATTAGAAAGGGTGAATTTTCTCCTACATAAATTATACCTTAATACACAAAAAATGGGAAAAAGTCACTTACTAGAAATTGCTAGAGAACTTCTAACAATCTTCTAAGTGCCCTCCCCCATGGCACTTATCACCATATAACAAACTATTTATTTACTTATTTATTTTCTGCTCTTTTCCTGCTCCCTAAACTGTAAACTTTTTGAGGGCCAGGCCTTATCTATCTATCTATCTATCTATCTATCTATCTATCTATCTATCTATCTATCTATCTATTTATTTATTGCTCACTGCTATATATACCCAATGTGCCTGGCACACAGTAGGCTCTTGAAAACTGTTCACTAAGTGAGTGGATGGGTTATGGTTGTGAATCACGCACATGTAATGCATAAGTATGCAGGAAGCTTTGCCTCTGCCGATTACAGAGAAGCAGCACTATGTGCTGACTTAGGCATGGCGCTACTTGTGGCCACAGACGAGGTCTAACTTTGTGGATTATCAGTGGTGAGATGAGGCGAGTGTTGTAGCCACTTTAGGGCTGGAAGGAGGCAATCCCACACGGGAGCACTCAGATCACAGAGCAAAGTGACGAGTTACACTGTTAAGCAAAGGGTAGGCCTGCATTCACCAAGTCCACTCTGACTTGTTGTCAATATTGGTCACCTGTCCCTCTCACAAAAATGTTTCAAGTGCCCCCTATGTGCCAGGTCCATGCCAATCAATACACATGATTGACTTGCGTACTAAGGACAAAACCAAACAAATGTAAGAAGTAGGGCCTGTCCACAGGGCTTAAATGTCAAGGAGTGTGGTCCTTAGGAAAGGTTATTTATAAAAATTTTACCCTAAAGGACATTATATGGAACAACTGAAAAAGTTTGAATAAGGCCAATAAATTAGATGATAGTATTATATCAATATTAATTTTGTGTTCTGATCCCTAAACTGGTTTTATAAAATACTGTCCTTGTTTTTAGGACATATACACCAACGTGCTTAGATATAGAGGATACGTGTGAACAGCTTACTTAAAAACTAGGGCCTCCCTGGTGACTCAAGAGGTTAAGACGCAACTTATGAAGCTGTCCACAGCCTCTACAGCATGAGTTCAATTCCCTGCCGGCCAGTGAGCAACCCACATGGTGCAGCAGACCTCTCCTGGCTCGCCCGCTGCTCCCCTCAGCGGTGTACTTTGATCAATCTGCCTGTTCTGTTCCCCACTCTGTCTCTGGTGAATCTTCTCATCCCCCCCCCACTTCTGGCCTGTACCCCAAGAGAAAATATGATAAAGTGAGCTTGGTAAAATGTTAGTATTTGAGGAATCTGAGTGAAAGATATATGACAATTTCTTTGTACTTGTTCAGCGAATTTTCTATTTTATTTCAAAATAAAAATGAAAAAAATCATTTTATTTAGCCAACACAATATGGTCATTCCAATGGGAAGAGAAAGAATGGACACTGGGTTGAGGAGAAAAGAAGGGGTGGTGCCCAGGATGGACCTGAGGGCTAGAGAAGGTCTGAAATGGAAAAGAGAGAAAAGCCCCATAGCTCAGGTGCAGAAAGAAGCTAGAAGTTGAAAATCAGGTGACCTTCGGTGGAGTTTGGCCAGAGCTGGAGGCTGGGATTAAAGATCAGTGGTGTGAAGACAATGTGAAATTTAAATTAAAGAAAATTAAAAATACAATTTCTCAGTCACATATCAAGTGCTAGAGAATCACATGTGGTTAGTGGCTGCCATATTGCAGACATAGAACACTGCTATCGTCATGGTAAGGTCTATTCAACAGTGCTGGTTTAGAATATCAAGTTTGAGAATTAGGCGTTTGTCCTGAATGAAAAGTGGGTTCTCAAACAAACAGCAGTCCAAATGGATTCGGGGGGTGGGTGGGGGGGTGTGCTCAGGTCTTCCCAAAACGTAGGGGACAAGTTAGCCAATGAGGAGAATATTGCCATACCCTTGGAGGAAGTAAATGAGGTCCAGTCTTGGTGAAGACAACAGAAAAAAATACAAATGCAAAACCAAAAAGTTAAAAGAATTTAGGAGTTAAACAAAAATGAGACACCAAAATTTCTTAGAGATTTTGATAAAAGAGGGGACTTCTATCAATGGAATATAAAATTTGGTAGTGAAAGATGAAGAGTTTGGCCCAAGTGAATGTGTTAAATAAAAGAATTTAATCTACATGTAGGCTAGAAGCCCAGGATCAGAATTCTAGAGAGAGGCTGGTGGAGATTGGAAGTGAAACATTTCAGAATCAAACATGTTGTTATAGGGCCTTCCTGGTGGCATAGGGTTTAGTCTCAGCACTACCACCATGAAGGCCATATCTATGGCCTGAGTTTGATTCCCGGCCAGGGAGCTAACCCACATATGGCACAGCAGACCTCTCCCATCTCACCCATTGCTCCCCTCAGCAGTGTATTTCAGTAGGTCCACCTGTTCCGCTCCCTATGCTATCTCTAGTCAATCCTCTCACCAGCCTGCACCCCAGTTCTATGCAAAAATAAATAAATAAAATCTTTTTTAAAAAACATACAGTTATGAAGGAAACTGAGAATGGGTCAGTTCTTTGGAGAAGAGAATGAAACAAAAGATGAGAAGGCCTAAGCTCCGATCCCAGGTGATGTTCACAGAAAGTCACACACTTGAAGGAGAGGAGGTGTGGAAGGACCCCAAGAACTAGTAGTAGGACCATCACTTCAACCCAGCATGGAGGAGCACAGGTATTGGGATGTGGCTTTAGGTGTGACAGGTAGTGTTTGAGGGCAGGTTCAGCGGGACTGTGGGAGCAGCACTCACTCAGTGGAGATTCTCAAGGGAATAGATAGGGAGTCAACTAATCTGTCAGGAATTCTGGAGGTGAGGGGACAAAGAGATACAGAGTAACAGAAAAGGAAGTGTTGGGTCTAAGGTTTCTTCCAAGGTGAGAGAGAACAGTACAGGTTTCAAGGCAGAAGGCCAGGACTCAGCAGAGAAGGAGAGCTCCAAGGTGCTAGACGGGAAGCGCATGGGAAAGGCAAACCCCTCCGCAGTGAATATCGGCGGGGGGAAAGGAATACCTGTGACTGACTGGGTCTTGCCCTTCATCATTCAGGGCTACTGGGAAGATAGAGGGCACTACTGGAAGAGGCCCACATAGGAAAAAGGAAAGCTTCTATCAGCCAGGATCTGACCTCCTGTGGAGAGGAAAAGCTAACTGTTCAGAAGAGCTGAGTAGACGGCTGTTATGGGTTGAATTGTGTCCTCCCCCCACCCAAATTTGTATGTTGAAGCCCTGGCCCCTAGTACCTCAAATATGACTATTTTTGGAGATTGGGCCTTTATAGAGGTGATTAAATTAAAGTGAGGCTGTGCTGGTGGGCCCTAATCCAAACTGACTGAAGTCCTTATAAAGAAGAGGAAATTTGCACACAAAGAGACAACCAGGGGTGCATGCATGGAAGAAAGGCCATGTGAGGACAAAGCAAGAAGGCAGCCATCTGAAAGCCACGGAGAGAGGCCTCAGAAGGCACCAAACCTGCCAACATCTTGGTCTTGAACTTCCAGCCTCCAGAAGTGTAGACAATCTATTTCTGTTGTTTAAACCACCCAGTCTGTGGAACTTTGTTATGGCAGCCCTAGCAAACTAGTGCAGCTGTGGATAGGAGCTGGGGGCCAGGAAGGAGGCTGACAGCCCCCGGGGGATGGTGGATGAAGAGTTAATAGGAGACGGCAGAGGCACTGCATAAAATCCAGTGACGCCAAATCCTGCCCTACACTATTCTTGGCAGCTTAGGCAAACCTATGTGGTTAGATGTAGAGCCCAAACTAATATCAATCTTTCTGTGTTACAGTTAAACACACAAAGACCAAAGTTTTCTATTTGTTCTATAAATTTGAAGCCTCTGCTGTTTGAATCAGTTAGCATTTGAAACTGGTTTGGTTTCTACAAGTAAAAGCCATTCTAAATGTTAACAGTGTTTCATAGTCTCTTCTATACATATTTCATATGACCATCTGCTGTGTTCTGGGCTTACAGGGGAAAACAGTCACCTGATGCCCAAGCCCAGTTTCTCATAACCCACAGCCTCATCATTCTTGTTCTCACTTGGTTCTTCCCTCAACTAAACAAGCAGAGCACCTCACATTGTTTCCATCGCATGACCAAGGGGATGGATTTGCCTAAAATTCAGGTGACTTGCTGGATGTGGCCAGCCTGTAACTCTGTCTTCTTGTTGCCTCCTTATTCTAGCTGGTATCTGCTCCACCCCCATAAACAGGTTTTGTCTCTTTCCAGAAATGTAGTGGGCACAGGTTCTGGAGCTGGACTTGGTTTCAAACACTGCCCTGTCCCTATAGCCAAAGAATATGAAACCATCCCCCAATAACCTACATGCTCCACAATGTTCACAGCAGCATTATTGATGATCGTCAGGGCACAGAAGCAGCCTACATGCTCATTGATGGACCATTAGCTCAAGAGGATGTGGGATCTACACACCATGAAGTATGATGCTGCCAGAAGAAATGGTGAAAGGCAGACATTTCCAACAAAATGGAGGGGGTCTGAGAGAATTATGTGCGGCAAATTAAGAACAATAACAGCAAACACTGGATATTTCCATACAATTTGTTAAGGTCAAACACTTTAAGAAGCCAGTGGACACCAACAGACATCCTGAGAGCTCTGAGGTTAAGAGGGAGGGGGAGGAAAAGGGACAAGGGAACATAAGGGATGGTGGTGGGGGAAAAAGATTAAAAAATTCTAAAATAAGTATAAAAATAAGAAGATTTCTTAGGAGTGTAGAAAGGATAAAGTGGATTACACAGGGAGAGCAGCTGGACTTGACTATAGTTTATTTTGTAAATGAAACTTAAAAAAGTAAAGTAAAAAAAATGTAACTAGGGGAATCAGGGGTGTGTGCAGGGGCATAAGGAAATCTGTACATTTCCCTTAATATTTTTGGTAAACCTAAAACTGCTAAAAGAAAAGGCCCATTGATTAAAATGGCCCAATGACCAAAAAAAAAAACAAAAAAAAAAAACTGCCTTTCACTCCTTAAGCTGCATAATTTAAAGTACAAAAAAAATGGGAGAAATTAATAAAATTTGCTGTAAAGAATTAAGCTACATTGTAAAGAAAGTATACATTATAATACATGCCCTAATACCAGCCCCTCGCTCAACTACTATCCCCAGAAGACTTCTTTGTACTTCCCCTTTTTAGTAAGCTGCACTGTTCTCAGCTGTGTCTTGCACCTAGATGGGGTCTGGCAGGCTGCACCTCGAGCTCCTTCTGCCAATTCAAGCCCTTAGTAGAGGCAACACTTTCATTGTCTCTAACCTGCTTTCTCTCTCCTGGAATCAGCCTTGTAACTTTTTTTTTTAAATATTTATTTATTCATACAAGAACCAGGGTACAGGCCAGATGCATGGGAGGGTGAGAGGATTCACCAGAGACAGAGCAGGGAACAGAACAGGCAGACTGACGAAATACACTGCTGAGGGGAGCAGCGGGCGAGACAGGAAAGGTCTGCCACGCCATGTGGGACCCTTGGCCGGGATGGAACCGGTGCTGCAGAGGCTGCAGACAGCTTCACAGCGCTGCGCTCAACCACCTGCGCCACCAGGGGAGGCCCCAGCCTTGTTACTTATTATCCTGTCTGCTCTTTGACTCTCATCACCTTCTCCAGTACCCCCAATTCACCCAAATTCCAGTACCCCAAAGAAAAATGAAATCTAGCCATCTTTGCAAATCCCATGATAGTTACCAACCACAAGGTCAGGCAAGGGGGCAAAGCTCCTGTGACGTAACCTGCCACTGGTCTGTCCCTCTGAGGAGAAACTCAGTCACCTCCCTTAGACAGCCAGCCTCAGGCAGCACACTCCTGACACAGCACTGCCCCCCAAGCTCTCAAAGTCCCCAAACTGCTCTTTGAGTTCCTTTTTATCCCTCTCTCTGCTGCCCTCAGTTTCCCTGGAGTCCAGACCTCTCTCCCGAGCCCCCTATACATCCCACTGCTTGATCATCAGCTCCCCTGCCACAAACTTTAAGCCCAACATGTCCAAAACCAAACCCAGGATCTTCTCCCCAAACTGCTCTTGTCCCTGTTTCTCTGAAGGTCCTCTCCCTACTCTTGTTCGATCATTAAAGTCTGTCAATTCCATCAACTAAATACCTCCAAAGCTTGCCAGCACACACATCCCCACCATTGCCATTTTAGTGCAAACTGTACTACCTCTAGGTCACTGGTCCCCCAACCCCACCCTAATACAGCCCTCACTGTGGCCAAAATGATCTTTCTCAAATGCAAATCTGCTGTCACTCCACTGTAGACATTCTCAGTGGCTACACACTGCCACTTAGGATGGAGTCAAGCTCATCTCACAAGGGTCCTTGAGATGTGTTCCCAGCTTTCATCTCCAGCCTTCTTTCTTACTGTTCCTTTTGGGGATACCCTCACCCATGCTCCCAATGCTCAATATCGGTGGTTTTCAAAATTGAGTATGCTTATGACTTCCAGGGATTGCTAAAAACATAGATTCCTGGCTTTCCAAGGAATGCTGCTGCCGCTGCTGGTGGTTCTTGTATCACCTTCTGGGTGACTCTGCCCTAGATTCCAACCCTTTGATTCTTACAGATTCTACAGGCAGGTCTCAGCTTACGCATCACTCCTGCCTGTCTGGGTTCCACACGCTTCTGAGGTGGTTCTATCTCAAGACTCATCACAAGATGTTGCAACTGCAGAAACATGCCCCTCCCAACATGCATAAACCACAGCAAACTTCCTGGGGACAGGAACAGGGTCCTTGTTCACTTTTTGTATCTCTAGTGTCTAGCACAGTACCTGACATATGCTTAAAAAATAGTTATTAAAGGAATGACTGAAACCCTTGAGGGTCTCTGTTAACCTGAGAATTCCCAAGAATACTTCACCCAACCCCTGGGTTCTAATGCTAGAAATAAAGCCCTGGGTCTTGAATTCTGGTGTAATTTCTCATGAAAATGAGAAGCCTCTTGTTCTGTCACAATCTAGAATAAAGCTGCCAGATGCTGAGCCTTCCACTCTACACAGGAAACTGAGGCTGGGAGAAGAGAAGCCTCATGATTAAAATCCCTGCTTCTTGGAAGCTTCCTGGGAAAGCTAGGGTAGGGCTGGGAGACCAGCCTTCTACTGGCCTGAAAAATCCATTTTTTGCTTCTATCCCAGCCTTCCTAAGCCCTAACCTTTGTGAATCTGCCTTCTGCTCAGAAAAGGAAGAGGTCACCATCCACAGAAGTTTCCAAATTGCTCTCTCCCGAATACCTTAAATTATGCTAATTTGAGCAGAGACAAGAGCAAACATTTGGGAGATATTTACAGAGCTTGAAGGCAGGTCTCACAGAGTCAAAAGGGTTTGCGATAATGGAAAGCAAAGAATATTCGAGAGGTAGCATGAATAGCCTTGGGTAGAAGAGGCCCTGGATCTCTGCCTCTCTGGGGACATTTCCCTTTTTAGGTAGTTAACTAAAAATAGACATCAAACTCTTCACAATTCCCAAAATCAGTGTTAACTTTTGCCAAAGGTTCCTGAAAGGGACTGGGATTGGGTTAAGTGTGGAGTGAGCCCTACCCCTCAGGGCTATGACAGATTAGGACCATTGCAGATTTTGGAGAAATATCAGTCTTTTTCCCACTACTAACATCTCTGGATACAATCTCTACACACACCCCATCAGCAAAGGCTGTCACAGAAGATTCCAGAGGCACACTACTCCCCTTGTTACTGCAAACACCCATCCCCAATTCCCCAGGACACAGAACGTCAGAATGGTGAAAGAAACAGCCCAGCGTGGCTGGACAGCAGTGCCTGCATTGCTTAGTGGGGCCCTGCAGGTCTCCCTTGGAGGGGGAACCCAGCCTGTCATTTAACTGGCTGTTGGGAGACACTGGGGGAGCTGGGCAAGAAGCTGGAAGTAGCAGCCGAGGGTTCGAAGTCAAAGTGTGACACGCATGGGGAGGCTGCAGGCTGGGCTTAGGCATTTTGGGGGTGGGTGCTGGCTTTCAAGACATTTATGGAAATACCCTGACTTCTCTCCCAGGGACCTGTGCTCATCTCTCACGGTCAAGTCTTGAGGCCAAATCTCAACTGCTTCAGCATTTCTTTTGAGCCCTTGGAATCCTACCAGTTTTTAACATTTTCTATGACCTGGAGAGAATATTTAAAAGAAAAATTTGATCTTGGAGAAATTTTTCAGGAAATTCAACACTGCTTGTGACATCTGAAGATACCTTCAAGTTGACATGACTTTTGGTTTCAAAGGCCAAAGAAAAAATATCTAAACTTCATCATTCTGTTGACTGAAGCAACAGTGGCCAGTTGTCAGAGAGGAAGCTTAGGCCAAGGTGAGGCATAGACTACAAAGGGGCATTTCATCCCCAAACACCAGAAGTATAAAGGATGCACAGGCCTGTGACACAAGGGAACTAGTGAACTGATTTAAGAAGTCAGGTACTTATTATTACCTTAGTTTGGGCCAGGCACTAAAGTTTCAGAGATGGCTAGGCCCTAGTCCTGTCCTTGAGTTGCAAGCACAACCTATGGGTACTCAGCTATCTCTCATCCAAAAGGTCATCAGCTCTTCAGACTGATGGGAGGGGTCCCAGAATCTGTGATCATGCTGGCATTACTTCAGCTGTATTTTCTAAGACTATTCCTTAAGCTCCATCAATTCTTCCCTCACACAAAATCTCATCTAGATCTTCTCCAACTGGAATATTCTAAAACTGGGCCTAAGGAGGAGGTCTCCTCTTCCTTGGGATGTTTCTGCTGCTTTGTACTTGAGGCATGCTGGCTTCCATGCTTCACACATCAGGTGACAGGAGGCGTGTCGCCAAGCTCACCGAACTGCATCACTCAAAAAAAAAAAAAAAAAAAAAAAAAAAGAGAGAGAGAAAGCAAGCAAGCATCCCATTAAATGGCCTGATGCTGATGCTGGAACTGGAAAAGGCCTGGGGTCAGTCACAGAAAATAAGTTTCAGAGGGATGAAGGGACTTGACAAGGCCACATGTTCAATGAGTGGCAGAAGGAAGGCTTTTGTCCCTGCTCTTGTCCTGTGGCTGTCTACTATGCTGAGTGCCTGAGCACTGCCCCAGAACCTAGTACAGCAAATGGCATACAGAGATCCCAGAGGGCATTGCTGCACCCCCAAAGCCCCTCAGCTCAAGTGGAGGAGTCCTGGATGAAATGCTCTGCAGTTCTAACTTTACATTCCCATTAGATAGGGGAAAGCAATTATAAAGGATACTGGGACAATTGAAAATAGACCAGATTAGATAGCAGTATTAATTAAATGTTAAACATCCTGATTTAAATAATGTGGCTCTTTTTTGGCGATATATAATGCAGTCTCTAATTCATTCATAAATGGGATATCTATGTCTGAATATGAATGGTGACTATATACGTGAACGTGTACATAGTATGTATTATATCTATATGATGTATAACATGATAAAAAACATGAGAACACACGATGATGGTGAATACATATGAATAAATTTATAGTGCATATATACATGATGTATGGTGGGAAAAAAATAAATATATGAGATTATATGATAAATGGTGAATGTATATATGAATATAAACATAGAGAATGATAGATCAATGGAGCAATGTAAAAAATTGAAAAATGTAAAGAATTGGTGAATCTAATGGTATACACAGCATTTTGTATTATTCTTACAACTCTCCTACAAATTTGAAATGATAAAGCTATAAAAAGAATTCCTATTAAGAGGTAGGCAGGAAATACCCAGACAATCCCAAGTCCCAGGAAACCATGTCTAGTATCACCTTCCCTCTCCCCCTAGCTCCAGGACACTAGACCTCCACACCCCTAGTGGGCAGCACTGTCCAGGCTTCTGTGGACCGCACAAAGTAAGGACCTAGGACTGTGGCAAGACACAGCGTGACAGGACTGCAGCTCAGGGTTGCCCTCACAGCTCCACATCTTACCATTTGGGAGACCTTGGGCAGGACAATGTGTTCTCTAAGGCTCAATTTTGCTCACCTGTAAAATGGGAGCAAGTATTTGTAGCTCAGCTGAGTGAGACTTGCCTGAAGTGACACAGATTGAACGATTAAAATGATGACAGCTACAGAGGTGTGCAATAAACTTGTTTTGTATGATGAGTGGATGGTGCCCCGAGTTGGGGGCCCTCACAATATTTCAAGGGTCTGCATTTTCTCCCTCCACTCCACCCACAATACCATCTTCCTCTTTGACCAAACTAGATTCCTCTCTCCTCCATAACCTGGTCCAGAATTCCCTCATCATCCCCATATCTCCCCAAGCTACTCCCTTCTCACTCCTGTGCTTATAAGTTGCTTTCTGGCAGGTTAACTTGCATTTTGTCAGTTTTCTCTCACTGTGGCCCTAGGTTGGGGAACCTGGCTTTTCCCTCACACTGTCAGTGCTCAGCAGTGACCCAGCTCTCTGGGATTCTCAGGCCATGTTGTGGACAAATGCTGCCCACACTTTCACCTGACAGCTACTCACAGGACTGAGTATCTGAGATGGATGGGGGTGGGGGAACAGCAGAGAGAATCTATCCCTGATCTGTTTGACAAAAAACCACTCAGCTTCCTTGTGGACACTGGAGGAAAGATGGATTTCCTGGTACTTTTGACAAAAATGAATATACATTCATAGCCAGACCCCTCAGGACATGGGTCTCTGGGATTTCTCATGGAATCAGAGGGGTCTAGGCAGCAATGCTAAGAGAAAGGGCAAGGTGCAGAGGTGTATAGACTGCAGGATATATTTGTATATGTACATGTAAATGCACAGAAAAAAAGTAATTGTGAATATATTTGAAGAACTGGGAGGAACTGGGTGTAGATGAAAGAAGGCTTTCAAGTTGTATGAGGTACATTTCTATGCTGTTTAAAATGTTTTTAAAAGGATGCATGCATGTTTAACTTATATAATTAGTAAAGATATAAATTAGCTCCAAAAGAGATAAAAGAACCAAGCGATGCAGACCTAAAAGACACCCTCTTCATTTCCTATCTAAGGCGCCTCCTGGAAAGGCAGCTCCGGGATGACCTGGGGGTTCCCAGGGAACGCTGCAGGTTTCTGAAGGACATCCATGTAAGCAGGTGGAGGGGCAACTGGAACCACCTGGTGAATGTCTCAGTGCTCTGGAGGAAGGGTAGCAGGCTGGGGTGATGGGGTCTGGGCATGGGAGTCTCAGTGGTCATCAGTGTACATGGAGACACACACTTGCATTCCTTTGGAGATAAGACAACTGTCTGTAAGTACAAGCCAAAGGCTCTCTACACAGAGTGAAATTCTCCTTCTGCAGACAGCATCTGCTTGAGTTAATCCCGTTGCGAATGTGCTTGTTTGCTAAGGTGATAAAGTACTTTTTGCCGGTCCTGCTCCACCCCTAGGCAGTACCGCTGACCCCATTCCCTGATCCCTCTTGAGACTTAGGAACCCTGGCTTTCCGCCTCCACGCTGCAGAACATCTTGCTTCCTTCCTAAAGAATAAGAGGGTGATAGGGATACTCAGGGGACCTGGAATGAGAGTCCAGAGGCAGTGCAACACTTGACAGGGCAAAGACCTCCTCCTGTTTCCCAAAACTAATAATGCAGGGGCACCAGGCTCCCCTCGGGAACAGCTGGTTTGCAACCTGACCCACCCATCCAACAACCGCACACTGGAATGGCCTGGGAGTTTAAACAAATACTGAAGACTGGCTCCCACTCCCAGACCTTCTGATTTAATCAGCCTGGGCGCCAGGTGAATCTAACGTTCAGCTGGGGTTAAGGGGTCCTGCTCTACAGCTGGCACAACTTGATTTGGGGTCCACAGCCTTGCTTCTCCAAGGCAGAGAGCCCGGCTCCCACATCTGCTCATTGTCTCCGGCTTGTTTTCCTCCTCCTCAGTTCTCCTCCGCCCCACCTCACTGCCCTCGGGATCTCGGGATCTCACTGGAATGGATGTGCCAGAGCTGAGGTCAGGAGGCTGCCGACCACAGCGTTCAAACACCAATAACTCCTGCCTCTGCCCTAGGAGAGGCCAACCATGACGTCAGTCCCCAATTCGCCATTAAGCTTCCAAGATCCCACATCTCTTCTGCTCACGTTTTTCCATAACCAACAGAACATGAGCCCAAGAAATCCTTTTGGAAACTAAAATAATTAACTCACCCTTACTAGGTTTTTCTTAAAATTACTTTTGTACTTCCAACAACTTATCAAATGTCTACTCTTGCTAAGCTGAAGCTCACCATTTTGGTTAAATATCCATGAGAAATTATAATTCCAGTTGCCTGACATACTGAAGGCTGAGCATGCCCCAGTGGCCTGGCTGCTATATGTGCAAGGAATCCAAGCTCATCATTTGGAAGGTAAATATGTTTCTTTGAGAAGTAGAGAAGAAAATAAAACTAAGTCATAGAACACTGCTTTGTAACGGAAAAACAGAAGCAGTGTTTGAAACAGCCTCAATCTATTTCCTCTATTAGTATGGATAATTCTAAGCTTGCCCTGCCTTTTCAAAAAAAAAAAAAAAAAAAAAAAAGCATTAGAGTGTTTTGGAAATAGTCAAGCAACTCCACACCCTCTGTTAAAATTTGAGATTTCTAACAAAATTAGATCAATAATCACCAGAAGCCAGGGTTGTGTTATGAATTTTGTGAGCTCTAGGCCCTTCCTCTATTAAAATATAGATGTGTGTGTATGCATACATACACACACACAAACACACACACAAATTATATTTCACAGCTGCATTGGTATAAAATGAGTATATCAATGTGGATTAAGGCATTTTCTTTCGTTTAAGATTTTTTTCCTTCCAATTATATAAGATATTAAAAAATCTTTGTGGGCCTATAAAAGCCCTGTGGGCCCTCGGCACTGAGTCTGATAGAGAAGTGGGCCTTGGGGAGAGCCAAGATCAAAAGGAGGGAGCTATGGATCCAGAGTTACAGGAGAAACTCCTTTCCCCCCTGGCCATTTATACCACAGCTGTGCTACCCAGCTGGATGGATTCAATTGGAAGAGACCAGGAGAAGCTCACATGGGTGAGAAGTAGAAAGGTGAGTGAAAGGTGGATGTGTAAAGGAGGACAAACAAGATGTGCAGCACCACTGGGTGCTGGGGGAAGGAGCTAGGGGGTGTGGAGACCCCACTGGCTCCTCACCAGAGTTCTGGGGTCATTCTGGGGTATGTGCAGGGGCCAGATGTTGAGGAGCTCAGGTAAGGATCCAAAGGACTCTGCTGCCAGCCCTCATTCCTGGGCTTATCTCACCTCACTTTGCCCAGGAAAGCTGGGCACATACTTACTCTCTGTTCCTAGCACAGGAGGAAGAGAACTCTTGGGTCTCCGGGCTTTCATCTCTGGGCCCTTGGCATTCTCACTGGCAGGAGCGTCTGGAACAAAACAGGCAACAGTAAACATTAGTTGGCAGCTGCCCAAGGAAATGAGCAATAAAAATCCCACCTCAAAATTATAGCCCCCCTCTCCCTGTTTCACTCCAAGGGCCCCTAGGGCTCACTGAATAGACGGCACCTGCAGTCGGGTCACCTTTCTACATGAGAGCACCAACGGGAAGAATATTCTGAGGTCTTTGTATGTTTCTGAAGAAGAAATTAAAGTAGAATTTGAAGGGTATGATTGCAATAGGAATGTGCAAATTAGTTGAGCACCGGGTTGCGAAGCTGCCCGCAGCCTCTGCGGTGCAGGTTCGATCCCCGGCTGCTCCCCGGCCACCGGAGGAGGGTCCCACATGGCGCGCAGACCTCTCCTGCCGCCCGCTGCTCCCCTCAGCAGTGTACTTCGGTCCTTCTGCCTGCTCTGCTCCCTGCTCTGGCTCTGGTGAATTCGCTCACCCTCCCGCGCTTCTGACTGTACCCAGTGCTTGTATAAATAAATAAATAAATCTAAAAAAAAAAAAAGAAAGAAAGAGAAGAGAGACTAGATATTTTGTTTATGATGTGGATTTTCCTGTGTAATGGTATCAACATCTCTAGCTCTGGGTTTTTTGTTTGTTTTTTTTACTTTATTTATTAAAGAATACATTGCAAAAAAAAAAAAAATCAGGTGGAGAGAGCACTGCTGCCCTGGCAGCATGGATGGGCAGGCTCCCCCTCTGCAGCCGACATGCCTCAGGAATCACACCTGCTCTGCTCCCCTCTCCCCCATCTCTTACCATCAAGGTTCTGGTTTTCAAAGTCTGCTCTGTGCAGAGACCTCTCATACAGAGGAAGGCAGAGAGAGGGTCCTGCCCCTGGTCTCATGGTCTGGAGGGGTTTGCACCTCTGCTTTCTCTGACTTCCTTCTACATGCGGGTAGGGACAATCAGACCATCTGACCTCCAGGCAGAATGAAGGCCAGCATGCCCAGACTCAGTCTTGGACCCATCCTGGGGGCTTTTGTTCTCCCTCTCCAAGCAAATCCAGTGAACCTTCTGGGCAGACGTGAAACACTGAGTGGGGACAGTACAACACCTCGGGCCTCTCGCCCACTCTCCTTCTCCCACGGGAGTTAATGCAGAATGTGGATAATGCCAGGGAGAGCCCCCTTGTTGGGGATACAGGGTCAGAGGGTTCTGGGCCAGGGTGGGTGGAAAGGACCTCACTAGCCCTGAATGAGACTTAGGAAGCTTTGGGGAAGCCACACCGCCCAGGGCTACAGCGAGAAGCAACTGGCTGAGCGGCTATCACTACGCTCCAGCATTTTGCCCACAAGGAACACTCTTCAGGGACGGTGCTGGGAGGAAGGCTCCCCTCAGAGCCCTCTTCCTGTCCATTCTTTTCCTGCTCCTGAAGAGAGGAAGCTCAGAGGGAGGAAGGAGCGGGTGGGACTTTCCAGCAGAGGCTTTGGCCACATTCCTGTGGCTTGGCTGGGGAGGAAGGGCCTGCTCACTGTGCCCACCTCCAGGATGGGGCAGTCCTGCCTACTAACACCCTGTTCTCTCTCAGACTGAGCTCCTAGGGCTTTGGGGGTGGGTGTGGGGAACAGAGAACTAGGAGCTGGGATGTACACTGCCCTAGTACATTATAGGGTAAAGAAAATATCAGGCTTTTCTGCCCTTCCGCCATCAGGATAGATGATGGATCCTTGTCCTGAATGCATGCCTGATGGCGGGCACCTGGAATAGGGTGTGGGCATAGGTAGATGGGATTCAGCTGACCTAAGACTGTGCTTTTAAGGGCGGCGTCACGGGGTGATGCCAGCAGCCCCAGCCAGCAGCAGCAGAACCTGAAGGAGAAGCCGACGCAGAAGCAGAGAACGCCAGAGAGCCCAGATAGAGTAAAGACTTGCTGGGGGCTGGGAGGCCTGCCAGCCTCCCAGCCCCCCAGCCAGCACCCCTGCCTGCCATATGCCTGGTGAACCCCAATAAAAGACCTGCAAATCCACTGAGGACTCTGACTCCTCCTTTACCCGGTCTGCATGGGATCAGAAAACCTGCACCTGTGCCCAGTCCGGCCCTTACATACATGCATCCTTAACACCCCTATCTGGATGCATTTCTCCTTCTAGATGGTATTTGGGTCCTTATCCCACTCCAGAATGTAGATCTACCTGTATAAATGCCCGCCCCCCTCACCTGTCAGGCCTCCTTCTCACCTAAAACCCATTATTTGGGTGGTCCGGGGTGAGGGCTGGGTGGGCATTGTCCAGGCTTACCAGCAGCTCCTAGGCACACAGGCCTCCAGAGTGGTAGGGGGCAAGACCCTCCAAAGACAGCCAGAAGCTGTACACATATAACTATAGGGGTGATTCCTTGTAGTCCTTAAATACAACTTCCACACAGTAGGAATGGGCATAAGCAGGGGATGGGCATAAGCGAACAAAGCTGGAGGAAATCCTTTTAGGCAGCACTTGACAACCCAGCCCCTGGCCCTGCCGCCATCTCCCACTGGGCGTTGCCCGCCATCTTCCATAAGAGCAAAGGAGCCTCCTATGGTGAGTCAGGGACCCCACCATCCAGAGCCCATGTCCCGTCTCCTGCAGGGGTTGCCCACACATCAAGTGCACTTGGATAGAGGGGCAGAAAGCCCTGGGGGAAAGGATGACTTCCTTTTCTCCCCCAGCCATGGTGGTCATTCTCAGCTATAGAAAAATCCGCAGAACAAATTTGTCAACTTCTGATTCTCAACTTTGGCTGCACATTAGCACACCTATACCTAGAGAGCTTTGACACGCCTCCCTACCATCCTGTTTAATCGGTCTGGCCTGGGGACTGGGTGTCAAGATGATGCAGAAGCTCCACAGGTGTTGGCAAGTTGAAAATGCCTAGGTTCCTTGCTCAGGTGCTCGTGCTCTCTCTCTGTTGAGTCTGTGTGTGGGGGGATGGTGAGAGTGGGGGCACAGAGAGGGTTTCATGGGTTATTCCAAGAGACAAGAAAACCTGTTAGTGATTTTCCTCCATATTTGGGGACCAGGGAACCATACACCAGGAGGGCCGGGTAAGTCTACGATTCTCTTGTCCTGGGCCCTGCCTTTTCCCCCTCCTTCAAGACCAGCACTTCTGACAAATACCAATGACGATTTAAATTACCCAGGATTTGTTTTCTTTCTTTTTAAAGAAGAGAAGGAGAGGGCAGAGCGTGTACAGGTAGTGCTGACTTCCTTGGCTTCAGCACTGTCCTTGCTGTCTTTCTCCTGGTGAGTTCCAGAGCATCAGAGGAACAGGGAAACAAAGAAGGGTCAGGGTTTTTTGTTTGTTGGGTTTTTTAACTGATGGATGAATTGAGGCATAAGCCAGCCAAGGATGAGGAGGCCAAGTTTCCGGGGCTTCTGAAAGGCGGGATATAGGGACTGAGATTCCTTCTCTTCTCATGGGGCTGGCTGTGCCTTGCTGCCAAGCATCATTAGATTAAAGCCCGAGAGAGGAGGTTCTAGTTTTGGTTTTGTTATCAAAAATCTTGGGATCATAGGCAAAAATTTAAACTGCCTGTGTCTCCGCTGCACGTCTGTCCAAAGAAGATGACAATGATTTCTCTACCTCACAGTCTTAGGGGGCTCAAAGGAGAAAATGCAGGCCCTAGTGCCCAGGAGAGCAGAAAAATGATCATTTACCTACCAATACATTCTTCCTGTTCACACATTGCCTTGCCTTCTTCTGAGTCGGCTTCGTAAGTCTTCACTTTCAGAAAGGCCCCCAACAGGCCCCTATCCACATGCTTCCTGCCTCTACATCCCTCTTCAGTTTTGGGTGCTGGCTTTACCCTGACGTGTGAGTACACTACCCTATGATGTGCCTTCAGGCTTGTTTTTAGAAGTTCCATGTTCCTTATCTTTCCATCTGGCCATGAGGAAAGGGCCTCACGTTTCCCTTTCAAAGCAGGCATACCTCCAGTCTTGGAGTCCCACAGGGGTGGAAACAAGCCCTCCTACCCACCCCCTCTTTGGGGCTGCTCATGCACTGTGGGGTGCCCAGGGTGCTGAGCCACTAAACCTCCGTGAGAACCGCAGCAAGGAGTGGACTGGAAGGACCCTGTGCTTAATCAGAACCAGGCTTGTGCTCACATGGCTGCCCAGGGGATAAAAATAATAGTAATAAAAGCTTAAGGCCAGCTAGTATTTGCTGTCTATTTTAAACTGCTTGTGATGAAACTGAACTCCATTTCTAAGTCTGGGCCCCAGGGCTTGCATCCTTTGCTGGCCTGGTTGTGCCCCCAAAGAAACATGGGGGAGGAAGATGGAGATGTGGGGATGAGGGGGCCTCTCCATAGAGAGGAAAATGCGTCCTTATATGGACAATGCTTCACCCCTTCCACTCCTGGGTTAGCTCTGGACTCAGTCCTCTAGGCAGCATTTTTCTCTTCTGTCTCTACCAACAAGTTGATTCCTTGAGCTCTAACCTCAGGCAGGGGGAGCAGGCTTCTGGGAGCAGGTCTGCACTTCCAGGAGTCCCATGAGGGGGCAGGGCAGAGGTACAGGCTTCTCTGCCTGAGAGCAAGTAGCATGCTGGCAGAATGGGGAGGGAGCGAATTCTGGTCAGGAAACAACTCCTTTCTGGTTCTGCTGTTTGTTGACTGTGAGTTCTTGCACACGTTCCTGAACTTTCTGAGGCTGACCATCTTCACTAGGAAAATAACACCACCCCAACAGAGGATGGAATGAAGTAAAGTAATAGTTGGCATTTAGCAGGTGCTTCATCTGGCTAGCATGAGGTGAAAAGCTCTCTCTGTGTATTTTTAGAGAGCTGTACCATTTGCCAACATTCAAGTGTTTTGGGCCTATGAAAACAGCAATTTTATTTAGTTCAAATGATTACACATTAACTGCCCGGGACAATATGAAAAACAAATATGAAAGTGGGAGCAGACTCTTGTTGGCAGTACCAAGTCCACCAAGGGGTGGACTGAAGTCAGTTTAGCCACAATGAGAAATGGCCATGGTGGTGTGACTGCAGGTATGGAAAGCTAAGGTTTGGGTTTAAGTTCTAATTTCTCACCCAGCTGTTTTTAGCTGCTGACCTTCAACAGGCAACTCAGTCTCTGTACACCTCAAATTAGTTTTTTTCTATAACCCTTACAACTCCTTTGTCAGGTCACCAATAACCCCCACGATACCAAACCCAATGGCCAGTGCACAGTCTCCTCCTTACTCTCCTTGGCAACAGCATCTACACATGGATTTCCATCATTCCTTTCTTATCCGTATGATCACCCCTGGGCTTCTGAGGCACTCCTCTCTCCTGGATTTCTTCCTGTCTCGCAGAGGTCATACCTTCCCAGACTCCTTTGCAAGCCTCTGCCCCACTCTATTCTCACTGTTACACTGCCTCCTCCCCTTCTCCAGCCACATCCACTTCATTTAATCCCAGGGCATCAAATGGCCGCATATGTGTATGGGTTCCTGTATCCTTCCAACCCAGACTTCCCTTGACTCCAGAATCACTTAAACGCCTACCTCTGTGCTATGCCCACCGAATGGTTGACAGGCAGCTCGACTTTGCATGCTGGAAACTGCATTTTGGTCTCAGTAGGCAGTACCACCGTTGATCTGTGCTTCCCCATGAAAATGAAGAGCCACCTTTGCCTTCCCTTTCTCCCTCCATTTCCAGTACATCAACCGATTCCATCAACTCTACCATCAAAAGAGATTCTGAATCTGCTCATTTCCCACCACTTCCAAGAGTCCAAGCTGCATCATATCCTGCCCGGGCAGTCACCTCCCATCTCCTGCTCCTCCTTTTACCTCTCCTGGGTCTGGTTGCCACACAGCCTCCCGAGCGACTCATTACAATGTCCAGCGTTGTCCCACCACACTCAGAATTAAGTCCAGTGTCCTCTTCAGCGTACACAGCCTGGCAGATCCTCTCGCTGGCCCTCCCTAGCCTCACTTCCTGCCACTCTGCCCCTTGCTCACAGCTCCGCCACTCTGGCACTCAGGGAGTGGTACAGGCACAGTGCCAGCTCAGGCTGTGCTCTCACCATTGCCTCCTCCTTCTTATTCCCAGGGCTCTTTCTCAATTCCCTCAGGTTTCTGTTCAGATGTTACTTCCTCAGAGAAGTCTCACATCCACCTTCTCCAACCACGGCATTCCTTCCCCTATTACCCTTTCATCATGGCACATGACCTCACCTGGGGTTATATCCTGTATCTGCTTATCTGTGTTCTTATCTGCTTATCTGTGTACCTCTCCCTCACTAGAATGTAAAGTCCCTGACAGCAAGAACTTCTGTTTTATTCACAGCTTTCAACCTCAGCCCCTGATGCAGGGCCTGCATGAGTGGGCTCACGTGTTTGTTGAGTGAATAATGGCGTGGGTGCCTATTGGCATATAGCCCCCTACCACACAAATGCTCAGCCCTCATGGTCACCAAGCCCTTGATCTCACTGGCAGGGAGGTCAGATGCCCTCAACCAGGAAGGCTGGGGAAGGGTGGTCTAGGAAGTACTGGACAAGTCAGTGAATGCACTAACTTATGTTAGAATTTTGGCCTATGAAGGGCTTTGTTTCCTCAACTCTCACCAGGTCAAAATGAGAGGAAACGGGTCAGTCAGAGCAGATATGTAGAAGGACTTCCCAGGAGGAAGGGCTGGCATTATTCTCTAAGGGAGACAGGAATCATTCAGAGTAGATGCTGCGTGGTAGTCACTGCACAGAGGCCACACTGGCCATGGGAAGGTGTAGGCTTTGGAATAAGACTGGACTCTGGTCTGGCCAGGGTAACTCATTGTAAATGCCAGTGCTGGGTGGTTTCAGAGGGGAGGGGCTTCAGAATCAGTGACACTGCTTCTACTGTCTGGGAGACCTGAAAAGCTGTTGATCCACAATGAGTTTTCTCATTGAGACTGATACTCTGCCCAGCTATTGGATAAACTAAAAATGACCACAGCAGCCATTGAAGGTCAGCCTTTTCTCCTCCAGGGTGAGTTTTCTGGCTAGTCCTCACCCATTCAAGGCTTCTTTCTGTGGCACAAGGTGATTCTTGCCTTCTGTTATATATGGAAGGAAGGTGAGACCAGAATCAAGACAGTATATAAGACAGCTTTCTTTTTCATAGGGTAAAGAGCCAAACAGCATGATTAAAATAGCCATATATGCTGCATTTATACAGGCTACCTCCCTTGTCTTTAAGAGGGAAACGATAGTGTGGCTGATATAGAACCATCGATGCTCCAGAGCCATGTTTATGAGGTCTTGAACTATCATTATGTTGGCCACAGATATATGGTCTTAATGGCACTTGGCACCAATTGCGTGACAGTGAGTGACTGGCAGGAGGCAGGACCAGCCCTGCTAAGTGGCATGGAGAGCCAGCCTGACATCAGGGTCAGCTGTGGTCTCCAGCTCTAGTGAACAAGGACCTCACTTCTCCTTGGGAGGGATACAGGCTCGACCCTGTCCAGAGGCTGTTGGCAGCTGTAGATGGTGAGAGGTTAGAAGACCCACACATGACTGGGCTTGAAAGTTCAGTCATGAGGACTTCTCAGGGCAAATTGTTCTTCAATAGATTTTTAATTCATGATCCTTTTTGAGAATTTGATGAAAAAATATAGACACTCTTTTCAGAAAAATGGTTTAATTCACAGACTGCAAACTTGGGCTGATAATTTCAAGGAAGCAGGGACCCATTGGAATTTCTAAGTTAGGGCCTGTTGCCTCAGGGAGTAGGGAGGAGCTGAGAGAATCAGGGACAGAATGAAGACATGACACCCAACCAGCTAAGTGGAGCACAAGAGGGGAAAAGGTCTGAAAACTGGGCAAGCAGTAGTAAAGGAAACTGCAGTCCTTTATTGTTTAGCTAGAGCTAATAAAGTTAAATGTGGGAAGAAGCCCGCCCCCATGCAGGACACTAGCATATCCCCAAGAATAGCAACAGGGAAAAGAATGGGTGTTAATGGGGCTGCCCTTTTTCTCTTTGAAAAAAACCAAACTAAACCAAACAAAATAAAACTCAGAGTCAGTTCTGTTATCTCAGCTGGCCTCCCTCGATCCCTTTACTAGCTCTTCTCCTAAGGCCCTGCTCCCAATTTTCAGCCAGAGGCTAAAACTTGCAGAGATCCCTTTGATGGAACTGAAGATAAATAATGATGGTCACCAAGATTAGTGGACAGAGCAAGGCAATCTATTAAAAGGAGAGCAATGTATGAGCGAAAGGCCTGTAAGTTGCAGAATCAGTTCCCCAAAAAGTACACTGTAGTGAAACCAAACAAAGCTTGGTATTAAAATAAACCATTTGTTGTTTCTCCAAAAGGTGCTTACATTTGCAGATAAGGAGAATGAACAGCTGTCTTGCCTTCAGCTAGCCATGTACATAGGACTCAAAAAAGAGAGGTATCCCAAAATCAGATAGCCTCATTAGCAGGCGGGTTTCCTTGGCTGGAACCATGGGTTCCAAATGTGGCCTGTAAGAAATAGACTTCTAGGGTCTGTTTTTTCACCTGTAGCACCTGTAGAGAAGGAGACTGGGCTCTGACCTGGCAACAGTCCGGGTCATACACACACACCTATGCAGAGGCTCAAAACGTGTTTCAAACGCTCTTTGAACCGACCACACACTTTGACCCATCAAATCTGCTCCCTTACACTCAGATCTCCCGTGGCAAATACAAATTCACTGAACCCTGGGGAGACACACGCATCAACAACAATTTCAGCTTTCCCAGCGACTGCTGACAATTCGATTTGAGTTGCCAATGTGTTTTAAAAGATTTTTTTTAAAACTTCCTCTTCTTTTCTCATTTTCTTCATTCTTCATTTAGTTTCATAGATATCAGCTTTTGTGATTAGGAAGTGAAATGTGGCCTGTAAGAAATAGACTTTGCCCCTAGACTGGGGGCAAAGATCTTGTGGGACAGCAGTAAAACAGGTTAGGATTTTTGAACCCGAGTGATTAGATTCATTAGTCAGAACAACAGAGCTAGCCTTTGAGTTGCCTTATTTAGGCACTAGTTTCAAACGTGTCAGTAATAGTTACTAAACATTCATTTCTAGGGCAAGAAATTGCTTCCCCCAAACCATCTTTTTAGACTGTTCCAGGCAAGTAATGAGATAATAAGGAACTGGGATGTGAGGCCCAGGAGTTCCTAACCTGACTGGGCCCTCGTGGGCCAGGGAGCCTCATGCAGGACACCTTTCCTTTCTGCAAAGCGAGGGTGAGAGCCTAAACCATCAGAGGTTTGTTCTACTTCCCAGTCTCTACTTTTTTTTTCTTTTTTTTGGTTGGACCCTCGCTGGCGGCCGGGGAACAAACCGGCGCTACAGAGGCTGCGGGCAGTCTCGCAGCCCAGCACTCAACCACTGCGCCACCAGGGGAGGCCCCCAGTCTCTAATTTAAAACTCCACATAGAAGAGAGAAAAAAGAATCACAAATATACCACCTGCTTTCTGGAGGACAAATCCAATTCCTTCCAGCCTGGGGCCGCCCCTTCCTCATGGGGAGACTGCACACGGCCTTGCAGGCAGGCCTCTGTTCCCACAGGTCTCTTCCTCTCCCTCTGTTACCATTACTACTTTTTTTCTTTTTGTAAAGGCAGCCCTTTCCCCTCTCCCCAAAGACTCAGCCCCCAACTCACCTCCTCCAGGAAGTCTCCCCACATAGACCCCACTCTGCTCTCTCCTCTTGGTCTGTGCTGCCAGCACTGACACTTCTTTGTTGTGGCTTGTAAGACACTATGTGGTCATTTTCCTGTGGGTGTGTCCTTTCTCCTCCTGTCTGGTGCCCAGGCTTTCCTGCTTAGCAAGGTTCTTCACGTCAGGGGTTAGGGCTGGGGAGGGGGGAATCGACAAGGTGGCAGCTCTGCCTCCCAGTTGGGGTGGGGCAGGACTGAGAGACCACATAAATCATCAAGCAGGGCTCCCCCTTTCCTTCCTGTCTCATTTTTGTAAGAGATGGCTTGACACCCACAAAATAAATGCCTTGGGTGTGAATGACAGCCTTAGATGCAGTTCTGTTCAGGTCTGGTGGGCAAGGCAGGCTGAGAACTGGGACTCCATGTGAGGCAGTGGTGGGTGGGCATGACCTACCTTCCACAGTGACTTGGCAGGAGCATTCAGCCTGGCCGGCGGCGTTCTTGGCCACACACTTGTATAAGCCTTTATCCTCCGGCAGTGCCTTCTCGATGGAGACAGAGCAGCGTGAGCCTGGGGAGCAAAAGGCAGAACAGTTGAGTGGCCCAAGTGTGGCCTTATGTAATACCGACCTGGCTCCTAGAGCACAGCAGGTGTTATTCACTTGGGAAGCTGCTGGGAGTCCTGGAGGGAACTAACCCTCCTTGCCAATAACCTAAGTCCTTAAATATCCCCCCTCCTGGTACCCTAGGAGGCTGAGAGAGAACTCATAAGAGAGTTCTCTTATGAAGACATAATGAAAAAGTACAGAAGGCAGAGAAATAAACTCTGCCTTTGGAGAATATCCAATACCACAGAAGGATCACATAGTCATAGGCCCCAGAGAGGGGGCTGTCACTAAGAAAGATAAGCAGGTGCCAGGCACCGGTGTACAGACTGTGTGAGGAACAGTGGTAGGTGGGGAAGCTCTGCCCAGCTTATAGCACTGATGCTATAAGGGACTTTTGGACAAAGAAGTGGGAAGGGGAGGGCAGAAGTCTCTGCCTAGCGATGATGCTGGCCTGTGGGAAGATATATTGGGAAGAGGTGACTATAGCCTGTGACTCCAGAGCTGGTTTTTCCAGAACAGTATTTGAGCTGACAATGGTGGCCAAGAGAGGGCACTGGGCTGGGAGGGGGGCACTTGGGATTGCCTCCCTCTAATGCAGGGCCTTTTAGTCACCACAGAGAGGGGCAGAGTGGCCTTCTGCCCCCAACCAGCGCCCAGGTTTACCCTTATCCCAGTCCCCCTCTTTTTGTTTGGTTGAGGGGAGAGGAGCCAGGATTGGCACACACAGAAATCTGGGGTCTGGTCCTTGGCCATCCTAGCTCTCATATCCCAGGCCTGGCTCCTTCTCTGGAAGGTTTCCTTTGGGGTGTGTGTAGAGGCCAGCTGAGGACTGAGCCTGCTGAGCCAGGCGGGAGGGGGTGGGGGCGGACAGCAGTCCCCGATTTCCTGCCTTCAGACACACAAACAGGCTAATAGCATGGCATCCTGCCCAAAGTTGCCCCCGTCGTCAGGGCAGCAGTCACCAATGAGGAGGACAGAGTCAGAGCCTTGCATCCTGAGCCATGTGCATCCTGCTGTCCAGAGCCAACGCTTTGGCCACCCCCTCTCCCAGCTTCCAAGTACAGGCCCGGTCACTAGCCCAGAATGGACAAAGCTGTATCCATTAGTGGGGGGCGAGGCCAGAAGGAAGGCCAACAGGCATTGCTCCTCAAAGTACCCCACCCCCATTAGATAGATATGCAGGCCTGACCAACAAATACAAGGATGTTCAGACAGAGGAAGGATGATGACAGTTCTGCCCAGAAAACTTCACTAAGGCTGGAAGAGAACAAGAGGCATGAGAGGTCCTTATTTCTCGGCACCCAAGTACTGCTTTACAGAGGAGACCTTAGTTCTACTGGCCACCTGGGGCAGGATGGGTGATCGGTACCAACTTCCTTCTCCCAATCATATAGAACCTGCCTCTCAGGAAAAACCTAAGGGGGAGGGGAGGGCAATGTGGCAGCATCTCTTCCCACTGTGGTCAGGAGATGGCATTTGCAGAAACTGCCACAGAAAGGATTAAGGTTGAACTTTTGGGAAGTCATTATGAGAATGAGAACCGTGTGCACAGGAATGGGCAATGAGGGTAATGCTCTTCTGAACAGAGAAATTTCCATTCATCTGAGAGGGCAGCAGAAGGCTGTGTGACCTCTGGTTTCCAAACTCCAGGCTTGGAGGAAATGGACCCCATCTTGCAATTTTTCCTCAGACTGAGGGTAAGGTTGTGGTGGGGGGCAGATTCCCCGCTCCTAATGAACATCCTTGCTGCAATCTTTGACTTTCTTTATTTTAGTCCCCAGCAGCTGTTAGCCTCAAACCAGAACAGACTGCAAAGACTACGGTGAGACCACAGGGAGAAGTGCAGTATCAAGATAAAACCCTTGCTCCCTCACCCTGGCCCCTCGCTCGCTCCCCGACCCAGGAGAAGCGCCAGAGCAGCCAGCTTTTCCAAGCCACCCAAAGCCTGGACCCCTGGCCATGTGCATGAGTGGGCTGGGGGAGGGCCCCCAGGCAGGCTTGGAGGTTGGGCTAGCCCAGAGTGAAGAATCTGGTATTTCCTGTGGGATAGCATATTCCTGACCTCCAGAAGGAAAACCGTTTCCCAGCATTTTTTTTTTTTTTTTTTTTTTGAGAGTCTCAGCCTGGTGGGGAATTTTGGGCAGGAGGTGAGGGGGATGGGAGCGGTTACCACAGAACCAAGAATCCAATGACTGACTCGGCCAGAACTGTCTCTGGAGAGCTCCTCATGGCCATAGAGTCTGAAAATGCTCTACCTTTCTCCTTTGCCGAGCACGTGGGGAGAGAGAGGAAAGGGTGTGCGCAGTGGGAGGGAGACCCTGTGCAAGGCTGCCCTGGCTGAGCACTGTCCCCCTGACCTTGTGCAACACAAGTCTGGGGAGTGAGACGCAGCTCCCAGTCGCCCCCACAGAGATGATGTCTGCCATGTCACCTCTAGAGGCCCCAGGCCATGTGAACCTCCTCTGTGCCCTGAGTTCACCTTGATGAAAGCACGTCTCACAAGGCCATTGCTGAAACACATGCCCGTCCCCCACGCTCACTCTTAGAGGGCAGTGACGGACCTTGTCTCTTCTGAATTGTTTTTCCTAAGCCTGGAATGCAGTCACAGTAAAAAAAAAAAAAAAAAAAAAAAAGGCCATTTTGAAAATGGCCAAGGCCTATTTATGCAGCAGGTGGTTTGGTAGGGCCTACGAAAGAGAAAGCCACAAACATTTAATCAAATACAACCTACTACTAAAAAAGATAGTAAAGTTTAGGGAAAAAAAATCCTAGCTGGGTGTTTGAGCGGAGTTTGCATCCTACAAGAGGGCTAGACTCTCATCTTGCATAGAGTAGGTGCTGCACTGTGTTTTGTAGAATGTTTTGAAAAAAAACCTTTGCAGGATCCCACACACTACAGGCAATTAAAAATGAATCATTGGTTGACAATAGCAACAAAAATGAATCCTCATTGCTAGATTGGGAGAAATGCCAGAAAAGAGGCCGGGCTGGAGACAGGAAGCCAGCATGCAGATGAAAGCACTCTCAGCAGCAGTACAGGCTCCCCTTGGCTCCCACTGTCCACTCCGCAGTGAGGGCAGTGGACTGAGGTCCAGACAGGGCCTCCAGTAGGCCCGGAGAGTGGAAAGGAAAGTCCATGCAGGGGGATTCAGGAAGAGGAAGCACATCTCCACAAACCCCTCCCAGAACTAACAGACAACTCCAACCCACCGTTGCACCACTTTCACTCAAAAGGGGCTGACATCATCTTATCTCAGGAGAGGGACCTTTGGGCTGGGTCCCAGCCAAGCCACAGGTCTCAGAGAAGCCCCTGTGAAAACTATAAAAAGATGCCTACCATTGTAGGTACACAGATACACATGTCGATGGGGGCATGTGTACAAGGGTCTCCTGCAGCCAATGACCAGTGATAAAGGCCTTGGAGGGTGTTCTGGAGGAAGGACTCTTGATCTTAGGAGACATGACAGAATAGGGTTCAGTTCAGCGAAGCAAGAAGTGTTCTGCATCAGGGGGGCAGAAACAGAGAGGATGCTGGATGGGGCGTGAAGAATGGAAAGACCTCCTTAGCCACCATCTACCTTCCCTACAGCCCACCTCAAATCACCAGCTTCCTATTTCCAGTGATGCCACTGCTGTGAACCCAGACAGCTAGACACTGACACTCAGTGTTTTCCACTCCTTCCTCTTTACCTTCCTGCCCTAACCCCTGCCTGCACTTCCAAGCCAGGCAACAGGTTCTGTGAACTCTGCCCTTGCTGTTTGAACTGGTTATGTCCTCTCTGTGCCCACTGCTATCTTACTAGTCCGAGCCCCAACACCTTTCTCCCCATCCTCTGCAGTAGGTCCCTTGCATGTCTTTGGCTATAGAGTCAATCAAAATCCCTAGCCCCTGATTTGTATACGTTGGTCCTCATCCAAAAACTTTACATGATTCCCTATTGCCTTTAGAACTGAGTTCCTCAGCATGATATAGGATGGAGATGGGGCCATGCCTCCCTCTCCAACCCAGATGTGCTGGGAGCAGGGCTGCCTTTGGTGCTGGTGCCCCTACCACCCCTCTTTCCTGCTAGGAATCCTGCCTGCCTTCATGGTTCAGATCAAGGCCCAGTTCTTTCACCATAGCCTCTCCCTGCGCCCTGGCACTCAGCTCACTCTCCTCCTCCCAGCAGCACTTGGAGGAACAGTTTTATCACTGCCAGTGGGTATCCTCTCCTTCCAGATCTATTGAGAGCAGACCCATTCACACCCCTCAGAGTGTCCTGTCCTCTGCAGTGGGGCTGCTGAAGTGCAAGTGATAAGGCTTTAAGATAAAGTTCCTACTGGGGCCCATGTTTCAATGCCAGCCTCTTAAAGACTTAGAGAACTAAGCTTTAGAAAAAGGAAAGCGACAGAGTGGGGGTGAGATTTTGACAAGGCACTCTCCTTACAGCAGCAAGGCAGACAGGCCCGTGTCACAGTCTGCTTTCTCCACTGCAGTGAAGATACCAGAAACCTGGGAAGCTCAAGGCACCGCTGCTCTTACAGCCTCTTGACAACTGTTGAGTGTTGAGGAGTAATAGCCAGGAGTATTTTCCCTTGACTGACAAAGCTGACATATTCACAAGAATTAACGAAGAGGTAACATGGTATAGTGTCCTAGACATTGAAATAATTGCCTGAATTCAAATCCCAACTCAGGTACATAGGAGCTCTGCAACCTTGGGCCAGGTACTTCTCTGTTAGATGGGCAGTATAATAGCAGTGAGGTTTAAGTAAATGAGACCTGTAAGATGCTTAGGACAGTGTCAGACACACACTGTTCAAAAATGTAAACTTACTTTTCAAGGAGAATGGTATTTTTTTTTTTTTTTTAAGTTGGCTTTGGGGCTGTCCTCATAACCCCCTCCTACCCGCCTGTCAGTCTGTTTCTCCTCTCCTCATGCTGGCCTTCCTCCTTTTAATCATTTCTTCTTCCTCTGCTTTGGACCTAAACTGTCCTTTTGAGATGGTGTCTATGGGAGGCGATGCTGGAGTAGTGGGGTCTCTCCACCCTCCAACACTGACCAGCAGACACAGACTCAAGGGAGAGCAGGTGGTGCCTCGTAGCTCAGGTATGCTCTTGAGCCCAGGGCTCAGGTCTGTTAACAGTGCTTGGCTGAGCAGATTGCTCACAAGCAGCTACTGGCTCAGGTTCCGTGCAGGCTTAGGGACAGCCCTCAGCTTCTGAACATCAGTTTCCCTGAGGTTGGTGCAGTCATGGACCTCACTGTGCAGGTCTGTGACCGCACATGTGCCAAGGATGTCAGGTGCCCACCCTCCATCCTGCCCAGAGAGATCGGCACAGAGTAACCTGGGAAAGATTATAGGTCAAGGTTTTGGATCTGTCTTACCAAAGGCTTTCCAGCTGGGAGGGGCCTATGTGGGTGACACAGAAACTGTGGCACCTACTCCCCCCAGGCATTTCACTCCACCATGGTTATTAATCCTCCAGTCCCATCTGTGTGTGAAACCCAGAGACAGGGGGATGGAGAAGATAACTTCTGGAGGACCCTGCCAATTTGGGGATATCCAGGTTAAAAAAGTTATCATGTCAACACATGAGCAGAAAGTATTTCTCTCATGGCCAGTCTCCCCTATACTCCTTCAGATTTAGATTCAAAACGTTCAGCTGTTGAGGATTTGCTGTCTGGGACACAGAGGGAAAAGAGAAACTTGATCATGAGCTGAGAGGGTTGCTACTAACTTCAAATGCTTCATTCTGGGCTTGAGGAGGAGGAAAGGAAGTGATGAGGGGTGAGAGAGGTGAGTGGGTGCAGAGGATGGGCAGGAAAACAGCGCAGTGGGGCAGTGTCAGTGACAGCTGATCTGTCACTGTTTGAAAGGGCCTGTCCACTCGGGTCTCTGCTATGGCGGCCCTTTACTGCTCAAGAGTAAAATGCCATTTCCCAGGGAGTTTTGTACCCTGCCCTGTCCAGAGTCACCAGCACCATCCTCAAGCTCAGACCAGACTCTATTCTAGTGCTGACAACTTATGTCTCCACCAGAGGGGAGCAGGCCACCAGAGTGGGGTGTGGGAAGCCTGCTGGCCTTGGAGCTCCTTCTGGGCTTGGGATTTACAAAAAACATTTCAAACCAGATTGAGGATCCAGGGGAAATGGCCCTCTTGCTCCATCTCTTCTCTAGGTGTAAATTGGCTCATCTAAGAATTCCAGACCCCCCAGAGGTCCCAGATGGTAGGATTTAGGGCCCCCCCTTCTCCCCACCACCCAAGAATGTGAAATACCAGCAAACAAAAGTCTCATCCAAATTAGGAAGCGAGTGGCTCTGTCTGCCTGTGAGTATGTGTGCCGTAGGGGCTCTTCGGGGTTTTTAGCTTTCCCCACAAGTCCCTTCAAACCCACAATGTTACTGCGGCTTAAACTGTTGTTGATCCCAAGTCACAGTCCTGTGTCATCCCGTCATTGTACACCCTTCCCCAGACCTAGAATATTGCTGCAAAAGCAGCTCGTAGCTCAGAGCCTCTGGTCAGTTCCAGCCCCAGGAACCCCATTTTTAAGCCAGGGACCCAGAGCTATGGGGCAAAGCCAAGGCTCACGTCTGTTTGGAGGAGCCCTGGCCGGGGGTGATATGAGCGGGCTCTGCCAAACAGATGCCAAGAGCTGAGCCTGTGTCACAGGACCACATTCTTACCCTTGTCTCCCAAGCATGACTGTGTGCCAGAGGACCCTAAGCAAGGGACTGACCTTGGGAGGAAGGGTGCACAGAAGCTGCGCATTCTCCCCCAGCTCCAGGCTGTGAGCAGTGATCAAGCAAGACCAAATCCCATGAGCTGAATGTGGCCCTGGCACAGAGGGCCCCCCCCCGCCCCCATTCCTCATTACCTTCTTGGGAGAGGATGATAAACTTGGTGGTCTTGAGTGTCTTTCCATTCAGCATCCAGGTGATTGTAGCTGGAGGGTCAGAGGACACCTGGCACTGGAGGAGCAGCTTCTCACCCTCGGCCACATGGACATCTTGTAGCTTCTCCTTGAAGGTTGGGGCTGTTCCTTGGCTTTCTGTCTTTTTTTCATTATCTGTGGCCCCTGCATGCCCTACCTTGCAGTTCACATCATTCTTAACCTCCTTCTTGAGTTCCTCTTTTCCAGCTGGTTTCAGGGTCTCAGCAGGCTTGGCATTGCCCACAGGTTTTAGGGTCTCTGCAGGCTTCGCATTGCCCATGGGTGTCAGGGTCTCAGCAGGCTTGGCGTTACCCACAGGTTTTAGGGTCTCAGCAGGCTTAGCATTGCCCACAGGCTTTAGGGTCTCAGCAGGCTTAGCATTGCCCACAGGCTTTAGGGTCTCAGCAGGCTTAGCATTGCCCACAGGTTTTAGGGTCTCAGCAGGCTTGGTGTTGCCCACAGGCTTCAGGATTTCAGCAGGCTTGGCGTTGCCCACGGCCTTGGGACTTTCTACCGCCTTGGCATTCAAGGCCTCAGCGTTGTTGCTACCATTCTCTGCTGGTGGTTTTTTCTTGCTGCCCAGCACTGAGCGAAAATCTGGGGTGGCAGGTTTTGGAGCTGGTACTTTCTCTGGCACAGGGGTCTTGGGGGTCCCCTTCTTGGCCAGGACAGAACGGAAGTCCACCTGCTGAGGGCTATGCACCTTCCTCTCTTCCTCAGACACAGTCTTTGGCTTCACTTGCCGCTGCAGGTTGGCGCGGAAATCCATCTGCTCGGCTGGAATCTCCTTCAGGTCTTCTTCCAACAAGGTCTTGGTACTCACCTTCTTCCCCAGGAGGTCACGGAAGTCCAACTGCTCCACCTCCTGCTGGCGGATCGCCTCCTCTGTGTGCTGCCGTGTCTCCACACGCCTCTTCAGCACCCCACGCACGTCCTCACTGTCCTCCTCTGGCCAACCCTGCCCTCTTGCTGGCCAGCCGGGCCTCAGGGTCCCGTAGCAGTCACCACCACCACCATCAGCACCAGCTCCTCGGCCACAGAGGCCCGCACAGCTGGCAGGCTCCCTCCCCCTGCAACCAGTGAAGGGAAAAAGGAAAGTAGCAGGAGGAAAAGGGGCTGGATAAGAAACGTCAGGGGAGAGCAAATCCCTGAGGGAGGAGGATAGAGAGGGGGGGCAGAGGGGTGGGGGCTGGCCAGGCGGTGTTTATAGAAGGGAACATTGGTGAGAGACGCTTGCTTGCTTAGTTGGTTTGCTACATCGGTAATGACTCCAGTAGCCTTATAAGGGTGTATGCAAAAAAAAAAAAAATTCACCCCCTTCTCCTCCCCTTCTCTCCCTCCCTTGTTCCCCTTCCAATCTCTCCCTCTTGGCTCAAGCAGCCTTAGCTGGAGGATACAAACAATCTGGGGTTGTTGGTGTGGCCTGCAGGGGCCAGGAGGAAGGTGGGTGGGTAGTGGCATAGGGCCCGACTGGGCAGCTCCTGGGGGGCACTCACCATGGGAGGGCACTGGCAGGGCTGCTCTGCAGCATCAGGGACACCTGGCAACTGCATTCGCCAACCTGGTTCCTGAAGATTCAAAAGATCAGTACAGATCAAGGGGTTCTCTGGGCAGAGGGCCTACTCAGCCTAGGGCCGTGAAGAGGGCAGGGTGAGCATGGTCTTGGCGCCAGGCTGGCTGGGTGGCTGCCAGAGAAGATGGGGCCATGGGCTTAGCTGTGACCCTGAAACATATATCCTGGACCTGGATTTAGGGCAGGGTTCCCAACTCCTGACTACTCTTTATTTTCCCAGCTCTTATTTAAAAAAAAAATTTTTTTTTGAAGACTCTTTTGGACAAAATCTAAGATTGGCGGCCCAGAAGCAGGAATAGTTTCTGTAAGTATATTATAAGAATAACACTATCAATCAGTCGCTCTATTAATATAAGAAGAGTCAAGACCAGACTTGCGGAGGTGGAGCAGCCTGGTCTGTGAGTCTGGGTCCTGCCAGAGACCTCCAGTCTGACCCGTGCTTCCTTAATACAGAGGTGATTACTTCCCTCTTGCCACAATGTCCCTCCGAATGTGATCTCCCCGCTGCCCCGCTACTCTTGACATGAAAACACCCTCCAATCCCTACCCATTAGCTAATGCCCTAGTTCAGAATTTTTTAAATCAAAAACCTAAAATGCGCCCCCACACACAGGTGGCCCCTTCTCTTTCTCCTTCAGGTGGGGAAGGCTCTGGGGTCTTCAAGCCGCTGTAAATACTGTTCAATCTCCCATGGTGCAGGGCAGCCGAGCGCCCTCCACTCAGGGCAGGGGCTGCGCCACACTTGGGTGCAGAGTGATGAACAGCGACTCCTTCCTCCGCCCCACAAGGCTGCCATCTGCTGGCGTGTCTGAGCCCTGACCGCTCAGGGGAAGGGAGGAGGGCAGATCCCTGAGCCCAAGGCCACTCTTCATGACAATAACCAAAACCCAGCAAAAATAGTACCTTCAGCTGGAGCGGCTGCCACAGCCACGCCATTCTTGCACCCACAACATCCCAGTGAGGCACTGAGCACTCTGATGCTGAAGAGAGGGGAGGAAAGGAGACTGGGGGGTTAGCTGTGGCAGTGCTGGGTGCCCCCGTCTCTCCGGATGTGGGTCTTAGGCAACAGGCCCCAGCAGGTTAGAGGCCTGCACGTGTGTCAGATCCTACCACAGATGTGCCAAACTTTCTGATTGGGTCCTTACATAGTGCATCTCACTCACTCTCATGATAGCTCTATGAGGTCGGGATCAGCACCGCTTTTATAGGTAAGATAAATAAAACTTAGAAAGGCTAAGTAAGAAATTTGCCTAAGTTCACAGAGGTAACTAGCAGGAAGAGGGGTTGGGACCCAGTTCTGCTGTAATTATAGACCTGTGCCCTTCCCACCCCATCCCACAGTGCTTATCAGTATACAAATGTATTCTGGGCTATGTGCAGGCTTGTGTGTGTCTTCATGCATATGTACGTACCATCCACATGCACAGATACACACCCATGTGGGGTCTACCCTGTGGTCACCTGCATGACCATGTGTGGGAACCAGGCACCTGGAAAGACAACTGAGCAAGTGTTCATGTAGCTCTGCGGATGCCTGTGCAGATCTACTTTACCCCCCAGGAGGGGGCCAGCTCCGGGTCTGACACTGGCATCCAGCAACACCCAGGAGTCCTTAGGTGTCTCCTTCGTGCCAGGCCGTGGGGAGGCTGGAAGGCCCTCGGCACTGAGTATTCAACACTTAAGGCTGTGGGGCTTCTGTCAATTTGTAGAATAACCATGAGGAGTCATTTGGGTGTGAGGTTCAGCTTCCTGACACCCCACTCCTGCCAGGCTGCTGGTAGCCTTAAGCCATAGTTTTCCCACTATTCTTTCAAACAGGGTGGGGTGCCCCCCAGGTTGGTCTGGGCATGAGGACAGGATGCCCAAGGGCTATGTTTTCCCAGTAGCCCTTCTCAACTGCTCAGCTGAGTTTCCTCCTGTCACAAGTAGAAACAGAGCCCAGATGCAGAAATCAGGAGCAGACACAGACCAGATGGCCCTGCTTTACCTTAACCAAGTCCCACTGAGGCTTTAAATGGTGGGGCACCCTGTCCCCTGAGGGTGGTTAGCTCTGTTTCCCCACGGAGGAAGCAGGTAAGGGCTTCTGTTGTTCCCATTGCTTGCTGCTCCACCCACGTCCATCCTCACCTTCAGGAGCCTGGGCAGTGGGAGGGGGTGGGCGGAAGGTGGAGAACTAGTGGTGCATGACTGGTACCTGTGCCGTGGATCACCCCTGGGGATGACCTTGGGGCAGCTATTTCTACAGCCATACATTTACATCTCTCCTGGGCCTTTAAGGCAAATCATGAGTTCATTCAGATCGTACAAAAGTCAGAGGGGCCTGTTGCCTAAGACCCACAGATTAGAGAAGAGGGGCCTGTTGCCTAGACCCACAGTCAGGCAGACTGGGCGTCAGCTGTGCTGTCTGTACATACTCACAACAAAGTCAGGCCTGGGGCTGAGCTTGAGGCCTCTACCCCCACATCCAACCCAGATGCTGCCACAGAGAACATGGGGCTACCACCCTGAAAGCTGCTGCCCCTTTTACAAGCTAACAGAGCTCTTTTGGCTCCCATCTCTCAAGATCTGAATAAGAAGCCCACTCTGGTTACAAAGTTCTGGACCCTGTCCCACTCTGAATCATCCATCTCTGGAAAGGATTTTAGATGCAAAATTAGTTTAAAGAACTAATTTCCCAGCAAGTATCATCAATCTTTCAAATATTTCAGCTGGAATTTGGAGCTGACTTTTTGACATTTTCCCTTTAGTTCAAGACAAGATCTAAGGAAGGGGTCGAGAGGTAGAAACTACCCACCTGTATCTACCCCACAACTTTAGCAGGGACAGGGAGAACCTGCCCCATCTTGCCTCCAACCCTGCTTCCTCCAGCCATCCAGTCTTCTTCCCTAAAAGACATTCTCTCCTGGATCTAGGTCTGATTTCTGTCATGAGAAAAGTTGGGGGTGGGGGAGCCCTGGTAGGCCTGGCACACAGGTCCAGGAGAACTTTCCATGGCTGCACTCCTTCTCAGCAGGGGACAAAGCCAAGACCAGGCCACAACCTCCCAAGGGAATGAAGAGGCTGGCCTTTGGGGAGGGAAAAGGGGTGAGGGCTGTGTGGATGAGGGATTCCAGTGAGCTTCCCAGGTTCCCCCAAGTTCCCAGTGCACTCGGAAGAACCAAGGACCGGGGCCTCCCCGGTGGCACAGTGGTTGAGCGCTGGGCTGTGAAGCCGCCCTCAGCCTCTACAGCGCCAGTTCGATCCCCGGGCACTGGCGAGGGTCCCACGTGGCGCAGCAGACCTCTCCTGCCATGCCCGCTGCTCCCCTCAGCAGTGTACTTCGTCAGTCTGCCTGTTCTGATCCCCGCTCTGGCTCTGGTGAATTCTCTCTCACCCTCTCGCGCTTCTGACTGTACTCGGTGCTTGTATAAATAAATAAATAAATCTTAAAAAAAAAAAAAAAAAGAACCAAGGAACGGAAGTGCATGTGATTTGAATACCAGGAGAAGGATTTCAGGCTGGGCTCTGCTGCTCGCCTTTGGGTCACCATGAGCAAGTCTGTGACCCTGAGACCTCAGTTTCTCCCATTAATAAAAGAGAAGGAGGCTAGAAAACTTCTGAAGTCCCTTCCAGCTGGGACAGTCTATGTTTTATGACTGTCCCCAACTGGCCCCAGACAGTCTGCCTACCGACCTTCCAGCGCAGCCCTCTGCTCTGGCCTGGCGGGCTTCCCGCCGCCCTTCCATTTGCTCTTCCCCTACCCTCTTTTGCAGCCTATCCAACACGCCTTCAACAGCCAAGCCTTTACTATTCATTGACCAAGTCTCAGCCTTTCTTTTTCCCTCAAATTTCCACATAACTTTCATCTCTTCTGGGATGTCTGCTTGATGAAAACAAGTATTGTACAAAGCACCACTCCTTCCATGGGGACAAGCCATCTATTCTCACGCATACATAACCAGTCACTATTTGTGCTGGTCCACGAGAGGAAGTGTGTATCTCCTCTCTATTTATGAGGTGGAGGTGCCTTCCTGATGACAACAGCTTGGTGCACAAGGCAGAGCTCTTGGTGTGTTCTGAGCCCAGTGGTACTAGGACAACCAGCCAGACCACAACCATCTCACCAGTTGACCACCGACACATCATCAGCTCAGCTGAGATTCAGCGAGCCTTGCCCAGATCAGCAGAATGCCACAGACTCCTGAGAGGTAATAAATGGCTGCTTTTAAAAGCCACTAATATGGGGATGGTTTTGTTATACAGCAAAAACAAACTGATGAAAGTATAAAGCACATGCCCAGAAAGGATGGGGTTTAGTGTTTGCTGCAGGAACAATGCTCCATCACAGCAGTAGCCTTGGCATGCAGCGCCAGCCTAGTGGCAGCTCAGAAAACTAATAAGTTCAGCATGGGCAAATGGTTCCCATGGGAGCATAAGCAATTGCCAAGTTGTAATGGTTGGACCTTCCCAAGCTAAGACAGGTCTGATGATCTTGGGGATGTGCAAGATCGAGGTGTAGCTACGTGCTCTTCAACGCTTCTACGAACCCTAGGAGCTGGCGCTTTCTCTCTGTCAAACCCAGGATTGGCATGAGATTCTTCTTAAATGCAGAACATTTCTGAATTAACAAATGCTGACTGAGGGCCAGACAGGTAGTAGGCACAAGGAGCACAGAAGCATGCCTTCACGGCGCTTAAAAGCATCACATCCCACATGACCTAGCAAGACCTTGAGGGACTGAAAAAAGGAGTGGGGTCACTCAACTCCCTGTGGTGGCTTTAGAATACCTTCAAATTCTTTGCTATTTTCTCTCCAGAAGGTGGAATTTAATTCCTCTTCCCCTTGAGTGTGTGCTATACTTACTGGCTCACTTCTAGTTGAGAGGGGAGAGATAATGATGTGACTCTGAGGGCGGGTCATAAAAGACATGTAGGTTCTGCCTTGCACTCTTTCTTGGATCCCAGCTCTGAGGAAGCCAGCTACCCTAAAAACACTGGGCAGTCCATGGCTGGGTCCACATGGCCAGGAACCAAAGCCTCCTGCCATCAGCCCTGTGAGTGAGCCACCTTAGAAGTGATCCTCCAGCCTTACTCAACCCAGCAGACAACTTCACTGGGAGCTCACCTAAGACCCTCAGCCAAAATCATCTAGTTTAGCTACTTCAAACTCCTGACCTACAGACACTGTGAAATCAAAACTGTTTTCAGCTACTATATTTTGGGGTCATTTGCTACACAGCAATAGATAACTAATACATTCCCTCAATCCTCTTGCTTTTCCAATTCTAATCCATTCTTCCTTCCTTCATATCCCCCCACACACCAAATAATGGGAGAACAAAGGCCAGATGTCATAAGGCACAAGACTCTGGGGACTGAGCTCAGAAGAGCAGGTTTTCAGTGTGCAGTGGGAGAGATGAAAACACTGAGACTGGCCTTTCTTTACCTTGAAGCCCAAGTCCCACAATTTTTAGTACCGCCTCTGGCTTTCCTGTTCTAGGTAGGGACTTTGATAGGAGGTAGGGATTTAGGGGGTAGAGGTGCAGGAAGTTGGTAGGACATGCAGACTCACTTGAGCAGGATCTCATACTGGCCCGCGTGCCAGGGCTGAACATTCTTTAGAACCAGGGTGAACACATCCTCATTCTGTAGCACCTCGAAGTGGCCAGTGTCTTTGGAAAGGGCTTTGCCGTCTCGGAGCCAGTGCACGGTGGGAAAGGGGTCACCAGCGATGGCACAGGAGATGAGAACACTCTGGCCCAGGGAGGCTGTCACCGAGCGAGGCTTGCTGATGAACCAGGGCTGGGTGCCATTCTGAGGCTCTGTAAGTTGGCACAGGGTTGAGTGGGGGGGCGGTCTTTAGAAGACTGCACCCACTCAACTCTCCACGACAGTGCAAGTCTTAAGATTTTCCAGAAAGTAAGCTTGTCTAGAAACACTTTTATTAGATATACAAATATGGCACACCCTTCATGGTAAATCTGTCTTGCTTTTGGAGACTATTATTACCATGAATTTGTATATCCAAAGCATGGGGAGCCCAGAAAGGCTACCTGACCTAGGCAGCAATGATCTATATCAGATGTATATGATTTAGAGTTGTCACTTTATGTGTGATTTTATAGGTTATTGTGTCTGTGTTTCAGGGGGGAATAGGAAGCTATCACTGCCAAATCACTAAGTGTATTAATGATTGTCTTCTAGTGCTCCAAGCAGCTGGTCATCAGCAACCCAGAAAAGGCAGGGGCTCCAGAAGGCAAGGAAGGGCAGTCCCACTCAAAGCCTGCGATGTAGGGCAGGGAGATGGTCTCCAGGATTGTGATGGGACGGAGGATGCACAGGTCTGGTGGGAGCAAAGCAGCCTCATGTGGTTTCCCCAGATTGCTTTTGGAGAGACCAGGGTACTTCCTCCCAGCCCTGGCCCACCCCTGGTCACCTGGTTGACCTTACCTTGCACTGTGAGCACGGCTTGGGTGCAGACCTTCCCAGCACTGTTCCAGGCTACACAGGTGTAAGTGCCTGTGTCTTCAGGGAACACCTCCTGGATACAAAGGCTGTGCTGAATGCCTTGCTGTTCAAAGTGGAAGTCCTCGGACTCCTGGATCTCATTCTCGTTGTGAAGCCAGATGACCTCAGGGGGCGGGTTCCCTGAAAGGGAGGAAGGACAGCAGAACTGGTCAGGCAGAGCTCCTCAGGACCAGGCAGTGCCTCTGCACTGACTACTATGACACTGTAGCAAATACTCTATTAAACTTGCTATGTTCCAGTTTCCCTATATGTAAATGAATTTAACTCTGTCTACCCTAGAGCCTTCTTAGGAGGATCAGATGAGTTATTAAGTCTCCCTTAGTAGCCTATTCAAAGCATCTGGCACAAAGAAAGTACTTAATGCGTGTTTATTCTAATTATCATGACTTAATAACAGATTTGGGGAAAACAGAAAGCATCCAGAAATTTAAAAATATGATTTCAGGGATGGAAAAGAAAATGCAGGAAGTATGGTTGCTAACATCTGAGTTTGTACTACTTGGTAATACTGAGTGGGCACAGGTCACTGCGTTGGACAGGCCTCAGGCTCTGTGCTGCCTCATTGGGCACATGCTTTGAGACAAGGCCATGGTAACCACACAGTGGCCCTGTGCGAATATTCCCCAGGAAAAAAAGTTGTTTCCATTTCACTTTGTTACCATACAAACGTGTAAGGGTGAAGGTGGACTCCAGCTATGATCGGATTTCAGACCCTGGTTCCTGGTGGATTTCACTTTTGGCTTTTTTCCCCCCATATTTTTAATTATTTTTTAAATTTTATATATATTTTACATCATTTTTCATTTTTGCACAATGTATGCATTTTCATCTTGGTTACAGTCCCCATATTATTCCCACCCCTCCCTTGTTTTGATCCTACTCCCTCTGTCCCCCCTGTAGTGTGTCTCTGGTTTATAGTTGCTTGTTGGTTTTGATTTGGCTTTTTGCTAGTCTGTTTTCCTGGGTGGCTTCTGGTAATTTGTGGGGACATAAAACAATGGCTACTTGTGAGTGTTTCCTCTGCCTAGAGCTGAGCCCTTGGGATGAGTGCTCAGGGAGGCTGGGGGGCATAGGCTGGAGACCTGAGGAGAGAGGAGACCTCCACTGGTCTCCTGGAGGCTGGGGGCAGACCACCTCAATTGCAGTCAACTTCAGGACTCAGTGAGCTGAATGGTACATATGGACAGGGGCAGGGGCCCTCCTGCCTGTGGGAGCAGGAGTTCATCCGGTCCTCGAGAAGATGAGCCATGGGTTCTCTCAGAGCTCATCCTCATTGCTTCTGAGGCTCAAGAGGAACTGAAACTCCGAAAAGCCACCTGCAGACTGTCAAAGGGACAAATATTAAGCATTGAACAGGAAACTCTGGATGCCCCAGGCATGGCCTCCAGTAGGCAAGTCTGTGCCAGTAGACTCCCCAGGCTTCTCTCTCTGGCTCCTAGCAAGGACCATGTATCTCAGAAGGCCTGCCAGTCACATGATCCTGTCACCCAGCTCCTGTTTCAGAAGGACCTCTGCTCCATCTTCTCATCTTAATATTTGACAGGCAACTGAGAAAATCTTGTGATAAGTAGGAGTTCTCACCTCATCTGGTTTTGTCCTAGGGTTTAACATCCTAGGCTACACCAACTACACCGTTTTCAAGTTGATCCCTCACACCTCTAGCTCTGGTCATCTTCTTCCCCTGGACCACTGAGCCTTGAAGCCAGAGAAAGCAGAAAAGAGAGACCAAGAGACTCCTCTTTTTCGGATCCACTGACAGCCCCATGCTGATTTTGGGGGTGGATCCGTGATTTGAGCAGAACATCAGGGAGCAATGCCCCATTGGACCCAGGCCCGTTTTCACATACACTCCGAGGACAGAGATGCAGAGACACACCTGACACCTGGACTGTCATGGTGACCTGACTTCCATCCATAACTCTGAGATCAGAGAGGCCTTGCAGGAACTGGGGCACAACAGGCTTGCTGGGAGCAGCAGACAGAAGGTATTCACTCTTCCTGTCACTCTTCTTCTCTGCGTGGCAGAAACAGAAATTGCATGGGGTGAACATTCACTCACTCATTGAACAGACACTAGATGACCACTTGGCACATTGCCGCACAGAGGTTCAGGTTCCCACGAGAAAAGGACTGCTCACAGATAAGGAGTTTGAGGAGGTCCTGGAACCACTGGGAACAGGGCCTGGCTTTAAATACCTCAAGAAAGACAAAGTCACAACACTCAGCTGGATGTCTAACATTATAGACTCATCATCCAGGTGCTGGTGTTGGTGAGGAAGTGGGACAACTGGAACCTTCCCACACTGTAGGTGAGAGTGTAAGATGGTGAAACTCTTGAAAACAGTTGCGCAGTTTCTTTAAATGCAGCTAAACACACACTGTCCATAACAGCCAGTCATTCTACCCCTCTGTACTTACACAAGAGAAATGAAAGCACATATCCATGCAAGACTTGTACATAAACCCTCATAACAGTGTATGGGACCCAACTGGAAACAACCCAAATGACCACCAACAAGTGAATCAATAAACAAATTTAAAAAGCCAATGAAATACTACTCTGCAATCAAAAGGAATAGGCTAACATCAGAATGTGATAGCAAGGGACCAAATTCAAAAATACATTGAGGGCCTCCCTGGTGGCGCAAGGGGTTAAGCACCACACTATGAAGCAATCCGCAGCCTCTGTAGCGAGGTCGATCCCCGGCTGGCCAGGCAGCAACCCACATGTCTCGCCCGCTGCTCCCCTCAGAAGTGTGTTTCAGTCAGTCTGCCTGTTCTGTTCCCCATTCTGTCTCTGGTGGATCCTCTCACCTTCCTACCCTGGCATCTCTGGCTTGTGCCCCAGCTCTTATATGCATAAATAAAAAAATCTTGAGAAAAAATACATTGAATGAGAAATCAAAGGAAGAATACATACTGGATAATTCCATTTATACAAATTCCAGGAAATGCAAAATACTGTGATAGAAAGCAGACTCGTGGTTGTCTGGGGGCAGAAGTTCGGGGTGGATTGTAAAGGGGTGTGAGAAAACCTTTGGGAGTGATGGAGAGGTTCATTTTTTAAAATTGTGGTGAAGATTTCAAATTAAACACCATAAATATATGCAGTCTTTTGTACATCAATATTACCTTCATACAAGCTGGAGGGGGAATCACTCTGAGAGAGGGAGGAAACATACCAGAGAATAAAACCCAAAAACTGGATTAACTCTGGGTTCAGGGCAGGCCCACTCACTCCTATTCAACTCTCTGGGGGAGGTGGGTAAACAAACAGGCTTTCCATTATTCCTGGAATCTCCCCAAGCTGGGCCCTGACCTGTTCCAAGTGAGCTAAGGGGTAGGGACAGCAAAGCAGCTAAGCTGCCTGCCTCCTCTGTTCAGGACAACCTTGGCTGACCAGTCTCTGACCCTGCCCTTTGTCTTTCAAGGTAATAGCTTTGACTTTCTGTAATTCCCTTTCAGCTTTTCTGTTTTTGTCTTTGGGTGAGGCTAGAAGTAAGAGCAGAGATGGCTAGGATAACTTAACTTTAACTTCAACTCTAAGTTTTGGGGAAAAGGGACTCTGATATTTTGTGTTCTTACAGCAAATACCAGATGTAACAAATACAGATCTTCTCCAGGAAGCCTGAGCTGAGGGGGCACATTTCCAGGGTGCTTTACACACTGGAGGAAGGCCTATCTCTAAATTTGCTGTCACTGAAAACAAAATATGGCCCCCAACAGAGCTCTTCTGTGTAGCCTCTGGGAATGAGGCTGGGGAGAGGCTAGGAATACCCCTAAGAGGGGAGAAAAACTAGCCCCAGGCAGGAGAAGTATGAAGGGCCTAAAGCCATCAAGGTGGGCCACCCCCAGGCTCCATGAGGGACGATGGGCTTTCAGGCCCCGCTCTCGCTTGCCCCAGGCCCAGCATATCTGCCTTTGACAGAGGAGTGACCAGGTGGTCCTGGTCTTGGCAGAAGGTCCCAGGAGTGGGCTGGTGGGAAGGACTGGGGACAGTATTGGAAATGCATAGATCTCCTTTCTCTGGCTGGGCTGCAGTGGCCAGGAAAGCCTGCTGCCTCAGGAGAGTTGAGGAATTTCCTGTCTTGCACAGACTGAGAAAGCTCGAGGACAAAATGTTTTCTCATCTCCAGAGTCCCCCTGTTCCCCGCCTCTTGGCTGTCTCAGCCAGAGTGCCCAGCATGACAGAGCTCTGCACAGATGGGCTCCTGTTCCTAGGTGCTATGGGAGCATCACAAACTCCAGATCCTTCTCTTTCAAACTGGAGGTGGTCTCCTTTCTGCCTCCCAACCTTTCTTGGGTCTCCCCACTTCTTGGTTTCCTGGCCTGGGACTTCAGCTAAGCCACATCATCCTGTGGGTTGCTGTCAGTGGGAATAAAAGCTTATCTGCACTTCCCTCTCTGAGAGGTTGCCTGGGCACTGCTTCCCACGCAGCAGCTGGAAATCCTGGCTGTGAGGTCGGGGCCTGGCCTCAGGCAAGACCCTGCCTCTCTGAAGCTGAGCATCCTCATCTGTACACGGGGATAATCACTCTCTCTAGCTCAACAGCCTCATCACTATCAGTGATAACTCCGTGTGAGGCTGGCACGCGAGCTGACTCACACTATTCACTTGGGCTCAATTACTTGGTGGGTTTATCAGCAGGAAAAGAACAGAGACTGGGCCCTTACCCAAGGATTACAGACTCATTTTTATGTAACCTGAGGCAAAGACTGTTGGGAAGACAAAGCGTTGCTAAAACATATCATGGGATGTATCTAAAGTAAATTGGAAACAAACCTGTGCTGCACTCCCTGTAGGAGAGAAGAGAGAGTGACTGTATTTGTGGGAACACACCCTGGGGTGGGCATTCAGTGCCAGTGTCCCCCCTCATCTCTCACCCTGTTCTTTCTTCCCCAAAGCCCAGCAGCAAGAATGGAGGGAGGAGGGACCTGACAGAGTAAATGTGCAAAATTGACCTGTCATCAGACTTGTGGTTTGGGGACATGTAGGGGGACAGTGAACAGAGCCGAGAGAATGGCTGAGTCATCCCTGATTTCTTCATGGGGTGAGAAAACCAGCCAACCTTCCCTACAAACACACCGTACTGGGATTAAGGATCCAGTGAGGATCTTGGCTTTGGGCTAGTGGCTTTCCTTAGGCCCAAGAAAGTTTGCCCCTGAAGCCCCAGGGGCAAACTCAGCACTCCCCTTTTCTGAAAGAAAGGCCAGGAATAGGACACACTTAGGTGAAATGGTCTGTCCAAGGTCACAGAGCCAGTCCCAGGCAGACCTGGAGTGCACGCCCAGGCCTTATGAGGGCAAGGCCAGTATGCTCTGGGGGCCAATCTCTTCCAAGGGAACCAGCTTCTCCAGTGGTACCCATGGGGATCTCTCCATGAAGACCAACATTGTCTACTGACCCACAGCTGAGACCCTTGCCAAGGGAGCGAAGCTACAGCAGAGCAGAGGCAGCCAGGTAAAAAGGGCAACTGCATGTGTGTGCATTTCATTTAATTCCAAAGGCAAGCAAATTATTCTGGTGCATCTGTGTCTTACACAGTATGCATCAGTTTATGCTCACTCTTGTGTGGACTTAGACAAAATTAGAGCAGACGGATGGAAACTGGAGCTCTGGACTCACAGCTCTAGCTGGGTGATCTGAAGCAAGTTCCCCAACCTAAGCCTCAGTGTCTCTCCTCTAACTTGATGATAATACAGTTACCATCAATTTTTGATGATAATACAATATTGATAGGTGAGATGTACCTATCATCAGGATAATGAATGATAAATACTGCAGGGTTTTTAGATGATTAAAAGAAATAATATTTTAAAATAGCTAGGACAATGATGAGCACACAATAGTATAAAAATAAATACTTTGTGCCTTTTCTAACCCAACCAATTTTGGGGGTGCGGGGGTTGAGAAAATGCAATCTGACAATAACTGCAATGAGAAAAGTCTTCCAAACCAGGATGTTCACATTTAATCAGGCAGAGGTCTGAATGGGAGTTATCTCAGCTGCCTCTAAGATAATCATAGAACAATAATTTCTTAACAAAGTTTAGCACTGCACCATTATGAAGGGTGTCCGTGGTTAAACTGGTGTTACCTTGGCATAGTTGAGTAGGGCAAACTGTGTCCCCTTTTACAGTGGAAGATCCCAAACTCAGAGAAACTGGTCTGTCCCTAGATCTCAGGGTTGACGTGGTCCCTGGGGTCCTGGGTTCGGCTTTCTCCTCTGTCCTGAGGACGGAGGCTGCTCATCTAGATTCCCCAGAGCATTCTATCATTCTTTTCCTGCCCAGGGGCACCAGTTATGGTTTGAGGCAAGGGTAGGAGGGCCAGGATCTGAGGCAGGACCCCCCCCCCAATAAAATGGTCCCTTAGGGAAAATGAGCTTTCTTTATTTGGGGATGCAAATATCAAGGGGGTACCTGGAGCCCAGTGACAGACTTGCTACCCAGCTGAAGTGGGGCCAGGCTCCTTATACCTGGATTTCCCATAGTGGTGCTTCCTGTGGCTGCTGAGCCCATGCGCAGAGGGGGCCCTCTTTCTGGAAATCAGGAAGGGCTTAGCCTCCTTGCTTTACTGGCTTATGGAGTAATGATTTCAAGTGAACTGATCCATTGCACTCATACTTGGTCCATCGGCTAATGACTTCCATTCACTCACGGCCTCACTCCCATAACTCAACTGAGTAGCAAGCTGTCAGGCGCACACTTCTGTCTGGAGGGAAAGGAAAAGGATCAGACCTGTCCCTCCCTGGGGAAAGATGAGAATTGAAATTAAGAATACTTGTAAAGCAGTTTATTGACAAGCAAGAGTAATGCCATATCAGATGAATGCTGTCAATAAAACTCAAGAAAGGCAAAGAGAAAAGGGAAAAAGAGAGGATGAATATGGGAGGGGGCCTGGGGGAGGAAAGGAAGGAGACAGGGACATGCTTTCTGGCCTCTGACCCTCCTTGACATTTTTCTTTCTCGTTCCTTTTTGTTCTGCTTTGACTCAGCAGAAACTATTACTCACGGCAGTTCCTCGTTAAGAATTTAACATTAAATTCTTGCTCCGCTGAAGCAAAACTATCAACCAAATGGCTTATCAGGGTCCCAGAGGAGGCACGGGCTGAAGCAGCAGGACCTTGCTGCTGCTGGGTTATTACGGCCAGCTGACTTCACCTCTGAGCACTTTACACCTCTGTAAAGTGGAGTTAATTTGAAAATGGAACGTGGAGTTATGGGAATTAAATAAAACAAATCAGTTTTTCTAATAGACTTGATTTGTTTTCCATCAAAACAGTGTTTCTCATTAAAAACACTAACTGCTAGGGGTTTTAGTTTAAAACACATAATTGGAACTAACCCAATATTATATTTTGAAAAGCTCTTATTTAGAGAAAGTTAACTACCCACATAACAGGAATGATTTATTACCTTTCTCATTAGTTCCTATACTATATATAACCTATGCAACTGGCTCCTAAGACTGTTAGGGGGAAAGGATGTCCTGAGATAATCTCATACAGGCTTTGTGGACCCCACCCCCACTCCAGACTAAAGCCATTAGGACATTGGGAAAGACAAATTCCATCACCACCAAGGGGAGGGTGGCTGGGACCTGAGGGTGGAGTTGGGCAGCCAGGTTGGATATAAAAACCAAACACGTGGGCCTTGCTCTCTCTCTGGCTCGCGATCGCTCGCCTCCTGGCTTCACCGCTCCTGGCTGGCGGCCAGCTCTCAGAGCGCCATTTTGGGATTCCTGATCGGCGGATCGGGTAGGACGCATTTAAAACTTTGTCTCCCACTTTTCTCCCAGAGCTGTACATTTCCTCATTTCCCTTTCCCTTGTAAATAAACCTTTTATTAACCTTTCACGTGTGCCTGCAGTAGAGCATTGATAAGTCCTTTTAAGCGCGCGGGTGAGGACCCACAGTCAGGCACCCCGTTTTGTATCGGGGTTGCTCTACAACAAGACCTGGAGACACAAGTGAGGACTTTAACGTCTTCCAGGCTAAGAACCCCAAAGCCTGTCACAGTGGCTGGCTATGATCTCAGGTCTTACAATAACTCTGCTCTTTCCTTCAGAGCTGTTCCTTTCCTTTCTGTAGGATTAGAGGAAAAATAATTCTGAATTTCTCCTTAGAAACCTCTTCACCTTTTACAGCCAATCTGCTGCTCTCTGAGAAGCCCCATATTTCTGGGTCAGAATTTATATTAAATGTAAATATTTGTACGTTGAGTAGTTTTCCTTGAAAAGGGCCTTTGCAGGCTTCTGGATTATTCAAAATTTGTTTCAGATTAAAACCAAAAGTTGCGGAATGTGACATTTAAAGTGTTTAAGCAGATGACAAAGAAATATAAAACAAAGATAAAGCTGGTCCGAACCATGATCTGCAGAGCCCCTGAGTCCCCTCCCCTAACAGAGGGACCCCTATCATGACACTCCCAGAGCCTCAGTCCCTGTCCTTCAGTGTCACAGAAGTGTCCCTGGAGGCACGAGTGGTCACAAAGAAAAATGGACATGGAAGGGCCTCCTACTCCCTAAATCTCTCAAATGCATGGACACACAGACCTCTTGAAAATGCATATGTAGCTCTACTGAAGATTTTCCTTAAGCTTTGAACCTGAGCTACTTTGCTTAGTCACTACAATGCAAAATAACATTCCAATGCAAACTGCACCCACTCCAAACTCTCTTATACTATGGAAATTCAGTAAATCACCAACTGAAGGGGAGTTCTGCAAGCACTATCTTCCCTATTCCTTTATTTGGTGCTCAAAATCCAGCAGGGTCCAAGGACATGGAACTAGCCTCCTCCCTTGCATAAATTCCAGGACTGTTGATTCTATAGGACTCCTCAAAGAAGGTTACCTCGCCCAGCTGGGAGTGGAGCACAGCCCTTCTCATTTCCAGGGCATTTATGCCAAGTGTGAATCTCCGGGAGGTGTCTAAATTCTCTTCCAGCTAAAGTCTATCTACTTGGACAGTCAGCACGACTGTGCCATGGCATTTCTGTGCCATGAAAGGAGAGTCTTCCTCCCATGGCCTTACTCTCTGGCTTTCCTTCTCCAGCCCCTACTGTGCCAGGACCTAAGAAGCAAAAGGAGAGAGGAGCGTGCAAGGAAAAGAATGCAAGGAAACAATGACGAATGGCATCCCCCCAAATATTTCTGACCAGTAATGACAGGGTTGCTAGATGGGAAGCAGGATCACTGCAACCACAGCCTTCTTACTGCCTTAGAGGTTATAATCAAACTCTAAACGTGAAGGTATGGCATCCAAATCACCCAATGTTCCCTTCCGAGGAGTGTCTGGAAACCACATGCTCCACCACACTGTCACAGTGGGGATCATATTCTGCCATTAGGAACACAAAGCTGTAATTCTGCACATCATTGTTGGCCAAGGACTCTGAGCAAGGAAATGGTGGATGTGGCCCACAATGGGCTGTAGAAATAGACAGTTATAAATCTCTATCATTGTTCAATTAGAAAAACAAGGCTCCAGTCCATGATAGGGACACAAATGTATGAATATACACTTGGAAGTCCTGTGACAAAAGACCCACATGTCCAAATTCTGTTGTATTCAACCTTTATAAACTAAAACATTGGTTATAAGATAATTTAACACTTAATAGCTTGCCTTCCTAGAATTTAAAAGACTTGGACAGATGTTTTGGGTGGACTAAGATTCTGAAAAAAAGATGCGTTAAAACTGACATTTATCCTTTTCTTTCAATACATTTCTCTTTAACATACAAGTTTAAGAAATTCCTGGTGCCTTTAAACTCAAGGAGAGCAGGGTCCATACCTGCCCTCAACTGGACAGATTATACTGTCCAAAGCATGCATATCTCCTAACTACACTGGCCTTGTGGAGTGCTGGGAGGCTCCAGCTGCCCCCACAAGTGCCTGTTACTATCTGGAAACAAACTGCTTCTGTGGAACCTTCTTCTTAGGCCAGTACTCGCTGACTTCACCAGAATCCATTGTTTTCTTTAGGGCCTCTTCATCAAAATAAATATTCTAATAAATGTGCTTAGTAAAGTTTTATTTTTTTATTCTAGAAATCAGTTTATTTTTCTTTAACCTCTCCACATGTTATGTCCTTAGGCACCTTTAATAGGCCCAGCAGGTTCACAGTTAAGGAAATAAACCATTAGGCTGAGACACTATGTCAAAATGTGTGCAATTAGCAGGTTAATAAATCCAGTCACTTAAGAATTTTAGCCTTGCAAAAGATACTCTAGGGAGAGATAAATCTAAACATTCTAGCTAAGGAAGCCCCCCTCCCCCATGGCTCAATCCAAATGCTCTGAAATATTTACTGTTGTTCAGATCTTCCTGGGCTCTGGTGGAATTTGGATTAATCATCTTTGAGGTCCTATCCAGGGTCAGGAGGAAAGGCTTTCATCGCCTGGTGGACTATTGGGGATTTTTTTCCCCTGGCGAGAAGGGAATAAAGAAGGAATTTTTGCTGGAACACTTGAGAGTTTTGAGGATTTCCTGCACTTGCCAATGAGCACCAAGTGCCCAGGCCAGTGAGAATGTAGAGGGGCCGCTGCCTTGCACTTTCGCGGTGACGAACCTCAGTCTGCAGATGCATCACCGAACATACGCTCATATGGCAAGCCCTCTCCTGTATGCAATAATCAGTGAGAAATATGGTCTGGGAGGGAAGACAATTAAGCAATTAGCATAAAAGGCACAGGATAAAATGCTTTCTCTGCATCCTGCATGATGCTCCCATTCACTTTGTTCCAGCCACCCTGGCTGTCGCCATGCTCCTCACGCAAGACCTTCACTCTGGCTATGGTGCCTGCCTGGAGCACTTTCTCCAGCTCACTTAAGTCTCTCCTCCAATGTCACCTCCTCACAGAGGATTTGATTATGCTGGGTGTTGATTACTGTTTGTCTCCACTGCGGATGTGAACTCCACAGAGGCAGAGCCCTTGTCTGGCCTGGTGTCTGCAGTTTCCCCAGGACAACATGTGGCGTAGTGGAGGCACTCAATACAGAGGTGGTGGTAAGTCATGATATGATAAGGGAGGTACAGGCTGCTAAGAGAATTTACTCAGAGATGACTGGGGAAGGCCTCCCAGAGGAAGTGACACTGTTGCCTGGGAGCTAGGCAGATTTTTGAAGAAAAGGGTTACATAGGAGGAGACTGTAGAACCCATGTCAGAGTGCTGGGCCAACAATTTTCTAAAGGGTTGCAAAACCTTGGCAAAAGGCTAATGAGGTGCGAAAGAGTCCCCACATCTGGACTTCAGCAAAGTATCTGCTGAAAGCTGGGACTAGTTTGCCTCTGGGGAAGCTGCCCTCAGAAACCACTTCACTCTGGAAACCAGACAACTGCAGGCAGATGCATTGCCAAATGGCGCCCCCTTGTGTCCAGAGCCCCTAGACTGGGGTGCAGGCGACCATGATTTTAGCAGAGGGCCCCACATGGCCCCTCTGATTCTCTCTCCCCCTTACTAAAAACAGACAGACATCCACTGTGATAAAGCTAGTCCTTTGGTGAGACTTCTCAGACTTGGCATTTTGAACTATTTTATCTTGTTGAAAGGTCTGGGCTTCTTTGGCCAATCGTCATAACAGCATACATTTTAACTATATTATAAGTATTATTCATTGGACCCTCACAGTATTGAGGGGTGACTACCAGTAGCCCCATTTCACAGAAGAGAAAGGGAAAGACTGGAGAGTTAATAACAGCCCAGCTGCAGGGCTAGAGGGCAGTGGAGCAGAACCGACACCGAGGCGGCCTGCTCCATATCCACTCCCGTCAGGGCCAAGGCCACAGTGAGCATGGAGAGGCCAGGCCTGGGCAGCTGAAGGAGAGGCTGGAAAAGCCATTGGCACAGCAGAGAACAAACTTCTCTACTATAGTATCTCCACCCTCAGGACTGGCCCCCAGAGGACCTGGAGCCAAAGGATTTGCAAGGAAAGCAAGAAAAACCCCACAGCAGATGATGGGGAAGGACATGGACTGAGCCTCCCAAGTGCCTTGGGGCACAGAGCAGGGCCGTCACTGTGCCAGGCTTGGCCTGCCCCGATCTTGTGAGACAGCCCAACACTGCTGCCTGAGTGTGGCCACGTCTCAGCCTCCTTCACCATTTATGGTATCTGAGCCTCTGTTTGGCCTTTACAGGCCAGTAAATCCCACACTGGGGGTGGGGGGGTGGGGAGTGCTTACTCACGCAGAGCTGCTCTCAGTAAATCCAAGCAGCCCTCGCAGAGCTCTGGTCAGGGACCTCTCCACTTCTAAAACATGCCCCAATCCTCCAACAGACCCCAGAGCAAGGAAGAGAGTCCTACAGATGCGATCTCAGAACCTCCCCCTCCAGGGGATCCTTTTCTCAGCTGGGTCTCTAATTCAATCTAAACAAAGGCAGCCTGGGCATGTGCTAGAGTAGCAGGCCTGGGTGAGCCAGCAAGGGAGAGTCTCAGACCACAGACTCATGGGGAACAGTTCTCTCTCTGCCTGTTACTAGACTTTGGGGTGGGCCATATGGACCTCCAAGGAGTTCTCCCTGGTGGGAGGGGAGAGCTGCTCCCTGGCACAAGATGAGGCTCAGATCTGTTCTTGTTTCTCCTTAAGTCTTGTTATCACAACTTCCCAAGGCCCCTCAGTAGGCATGAAATGATCTATGAGGATAAAGGCAATACACATGCAGAGCAGAATGCTGGCGGACAAGTTCCTGAGGACCAGAGTCAGGCTCTGCATGTGGAGGGTTTCCTGGAAGGAAGGAGGAGGCCAGTTCAGAGATAACAGCGCCACACTGGGCATTTCAGAGAAACTGGGGAGGCCCAGGAGTTCACCCACTCTTGGCAGACAGCTTCAGGGAGCCCCATCAGTCACCTCCTCAGGCAGAAGAGGCTGACACTGCTCAGCCCACGGGACCCCAGATGCCCCATGAGTCCGGGGGTGCACACTCTGAAAGGTGCTGGGTGCAGGAATGAGCAGGGACTGGAGTCACCAGGATTAGGGTGGAGAGGCCAATGTGACTGACTAGCTTGGTGCAATCAGGCAAATTATGTTGACTCCTTGAAACCTTCAAACCCTTCTGTGCAAAATGGGGAGCACATACTCCACCACCCCGGGCTGTGGAGATCTGGGTGATAATGAGAAAAATATGGATAAGGTGAAAGTATTGAAAGCAGGGACCCATACATGATTCTCCCCTTTCCCTTTTCTGTGGTGGCCTCCCAGAAGGCAGCCACTCATGTTTTAGGGAGACTCTCCTCAGGAGTCCTAAGCCTGCTCATCTGAGGAAGACAGGGTCAAAGCACCCAGACCCCAGACACATCAGGAGCTGGGCGCTCAGGTGGGGGTGGGGGTTGGCTTGGTGGTGGGATGGGAGGAGTTAAGCTTACCTAAAAGCCCTGGACCCAAGAAACACTTCCCAATGCGGCACCATGCCTGGCGATACCACAGCCCAGACAGATGTCTTGAGCCTGCGGCTCCCGGATAGCCTGGGACTAAGAGCTTGATGTGCTCAGGGGATGGCCGGGATAATCGGATTATGGAACACCAGGCTGGTGATGTACAAAAACAACACTGGGGTGGTGGGGAGGGTCAGGGGCAGCAGAAAAAAGGAGATAACTTGCGACCCTTTAGAAGCCTCAATACCAGTACTTTGTTACCCAGCAGCCCCCATGCACGAGCAAGAGCCTAAGCATGAAGGCATATGTGAGTCCTCGTCCCAGGTCTGTCTCCTGCCTACCCAACTGGAGGCCCTTGCCTTGACCCCTGCATCTTCCCACAGCCCTGGTGGGGTAAGGAAGGGGACCCTGTGCATGTCCATCTCCCATGGCAGACCCTGTTGCTGTGAACTCCTAGAGATCATCACCTCCGCCTGCCTGAGGCAGGCAGATGTACTGCAGGGAAGGTACGTCTAGAGAGATGCTGCGGGTGCCTACCTTGCACGATGACCCGGGCACTGCAGGACACATGCCCCACGGTGTTCTCGGCCAGACAGCTATAGGTGCCATCATCCTCTGGCAAGGCGTCCTGGATGTGGAGCTCTGCCACGCCGGCCTTGCAGGTGGACCGAGCGTACTGGATAGGCTGCTCTGTGAAGAGAAGCACAGGGAGGTTCAGACAGGGGGTCTGGGGGTGGGGATGGGATCCCTGTCCTCAATAGGGCCATGGCTGCCCTGACATTCACACTCACCACCTCAGCTCAGGTCCACTGAGAGCTGACAGCCCTTCAGGCCCACCGCTGCCAGCTGGAAAGTGGCTGTGGGAGGAGACGCAGGTGCTAGGGAGATTAAGGAACAGGGAGTGTTGTGCAGAGGAGCAAGATGGGGGCTGGAAAGGCTGGGGAGAGAGATTCTGGAGACATTTACAGCAAAGGAGGGAAAGGGACATAGTTCTGTTCGTTCTGATGAAATAAACAGTCCCCAAATCCACATCCTTGACTTCTGAGCCTGGGAAGAATCTTACAGAGTCATTTGGTCCCTAGCTCAGTGCAGGCAGAACAGTCCTCGCCCAGACTGAAGGCCCAGAGATGAGGGCGCCTGACTCCTTTTAGATGTCTTCAGAAACAACGATCCGATTTCCTGCTGCAGACATTTATCAGAAAGCAATTCTGTGTTCTCAACCTAATACTGCAACTAGGTGCACTTCTCCTGTGCAACTAGGTGCATTTTAGACTTCTTGTGCAACTTCTTTAGACTTCCTGTGCAACTAGGTGCATTTTAGACAGAAAGGATAACTATGGGGAGCTAAAAATGACTGCCCATTCTCAAGGCCCTTCCACGAGAGGCCTTTGTTCAGGTCACCCTAAGTCCTGCATGGGGATAGAAGAGCATACTACAAGCATCAGCAGTGTCCTTGATGCTCTATGTTTCTGGTACTTTATCATTCCAGGATGTGAGTTTTCATTTCCAGGAGAAGAAAAAAAATCTCATTATTAAAGATTCTGGGCTTAGAACAGGAATGTGTCCATTTGCCGTATAGGAAGCAACTGTCAGCTTCTTCCCTTGTCAGGCTCCAGGGTCCTGGTTTGCACTTCATAAAACTGGGGGTGGGCAGCGGGGTGGAAGCCAGTAAAGAGAGAAGTCCTCTCTCTGCAGTGCGGTGTTTCCTTGTGCACATAGCAACACTTCATCCATGACAGCTGGGGGGCTGCCAACATGCCATCCCGTGGGGGAAAGAGATTCAGCCCAGGCTACCACACTCCATAGCAGTGGGACTGGGGGCTGGGCAAGGCAGGGATGGGATCCTGCCACGGAGGGGGTCAAACACTGCTTTTTGTTTTTATTTTTTTCTCACAGTGACACCCTTAAAGCTCTCTGTCTTGGGAATACCAGTGCATTCCATGGCTGCCATCAAAGTACCTCTACTGTCAAAACATGTACTGACAGGTTCTCCTTTTGCTGAAACATAACCCGTTTTGGCCCCACAATAATGGGATGAAGGAATGGTGACCCCAGAAAAGAGCTGCTGGCTCAGAGCACTCAGAACTGGGAGACCCAACTTTCTCAGAGCGGGCGAGACCAATTAGCCCTTAAGAGAACCTGAATTGAGTATGATCGCCCTCTAGTGGGAAGAGGGTGGAAATGCCCAGATTCACCAAGAATAAGAAGGGGGCTGTGTATAGTATGGAGTGGTACAGAATCGGAGTCAGCCAATTAGTCACCCGCCAAATGCAACCCGCCAAATGAAGCCTGGTTTTGTGCATCCTGAAAGCTAACAATAGGTTGTACATATTTTAAATGTTGGGAAAAGAAATCAAAGGAAGACTATTTCATGATATGTGAAAATTGTATGAAATTCACATTTCAGTCTCCATAAATAAAGCTTTATTTCAACACAGCTACACTTATTCATTTATAGTGACTCTGCTTTTGTGCCATAACAGCATTCTATCAGTTGTGTAAATCCCACAAAGTTGAAAATATTTACAATCTGGCCCTTACAGAAGATGTTTGTTGACTCCTGGTCTGAATGCTGAGCCAGATGAAAGTGAAACACTCTTACTTGGGTTCATGACAGTCCTTCATCCATGCTCTGTTCCAGTGACAAGGAGGCTGCCTCCCTGCAATCAGTTATGGGATCCAGCAAGAATCCTGTCATAGTTGAGGGGTGGAGGGAAGTGGACCTCATTTCTCAATTAACTGCCCAAGGAGACATGTAGGAAGACTCTGTGGGACCTTCTCCCACTGACTAAAGGTAATTTATAGCAAAGTCTAAGCAAACTATAGTAACAAGGTAGGTTGAGGACATCACACTAATGGCACCAAAACTAGTGGAGGCTGTCAGGTGCCCTGGTGCCAGGCAGTGATACCCAGCGGTTCTCTTAAGGAGCCATGGCCATGAGAGTGGGACAGTTCTCACTTCTAAAATTAAAGTTCTGCCATACTTTTGATATTTAAAGAATGTTTTGAGAAAGAGAAGGTTAAAAAGAGAAAATAGCTGGCATGTCTCTATAGGACTGTGACAGAATGACTGGTCTATGAGACTCATAAACACCCGCCCCTAAATCAAAGGCAAGTTATGCGAGCAGCTTCTAGTGTGATCCATTAATTTGTTGCTTTCTTTGTTCATTTACGAGGTCAACAAATATTTATTAGAGGGTCCACTATGAACCCAGCCATATAAAAAGTAAGTAAATTATTCACCCCTTATGTGCCAGGCACTCATTAACTGCTTTTTAAAAAGGACCTAATTGAATTTTCACGGCCACCACCTTGCAAGGTGGGATTATTGCACCTTGTGGATGAGGCACTCAAGGTTCAGGTAGGAGTAGTAACTTACCCTGTGTCTTCAGTCAGACAAGAGCAGGCTCCCAGGCTCCATGGCCCTGTGTACCCTGTGTTTCTCCCTTAAGCATACATGTTCAGGGTGGTAAAGTGGGGGGAAGCTAAGTGAGAATGCAGGCAGGTCTGAGGGCCAAGGGGACTGAAGCAGGGTGGTGCAGGACAGGGGTGAGGCAGGGACACTCACCGTTTAGTAGCCAAGTGATTCGGGGGACAGGAGTCCCCTGCACTGAGCACCGTAGCACAAAGTCTTGACCCTCAATGACTGTGTAGTCCTTCAGGACGCTGGAGAATGAGGGGGCCACCTCCATTGTGGCCAGCCCTGTGAGAGAAAGGAACAGACAGGCCATCTCAGGATGAAAAAGAAGACAGCTTTTCTGCAGTGACTGGAAAAAACAGAGAAAGAGGATGTGGCAGATGTTAAAAGAACACACATTAGATGACCTGATTCTTGGTGAAGTGGTCTGACAAGAATGAACTGGGATTTTTGGAGGGTGAAGAAGTTTTAGAATAGCTAGTATCTCCAACAAGATAGGCAGTTGGGAAGCACGTTGGAATAGCAGAGCAAGATTTCTGAAAAATCCATTCTTCCAAAAAGGAACACGAATACAGGCAAAAAAAGTGAAAAACCACTTTTTTTAGAATTCTGGAAATTAACCAAAGGTTTGCAACATTCTGAGACGCACTCATTCAAAAACAAACAAAAACCGGCCTCCCTGGTGGCACAGCAGGTTGAGCACAGCGCTGTGAAGCTGTCCACAGCCTCTGCAGTGCGGGTTCGATTCCAGGCCGGCCAGGGAGATTCCCACATGGCGTGGCAGACCTCTCCTGCCTCACCCGCTGCTCCCCTCAGCAGTGTATTTCAGTCCTTCTGCCTGTTCTGCTCCCTGCTCTGTCTCTGGTGGATCCTCTCACCCTCCCGCACCTCTGGCCTGTACCCCAGCTCTTCTATAAAAATAAGTAAATCTTAAAAAAAAATAGTTGAGTCTCAATAAGAACAGCAAGCTTGGCGACACTTTAATGTCCTCAGTTCCCACCTCCTAACCCTACCTCTGTGCTAGCTTTAAAAACCAACACTCTTCTTTTACCCCCAGATTTGCTGTAGGTATAGCCTCCATGCACAGTAGCCATTTCACAATAACAGCTAACATTCCAATGAAAGCCAGCTGGTTTTTAACCTGCTGCTTTTGGTGGGCATGATGGCACATATCTGTCCCTGGTTCTGGATGGTGAGGCTGGAACTCCCGGACCTGTGAGATCTTCCCACAGGCACTCCCACCTCCAAGTGGGAGTAGCGGGACAGTTCTCACTTCTAAAATTAAAGTTTTTTTTTTTTTAAAAAAAAAACACTAAAGATGTTTGTTGACTCCTGGTCTGAGTGCTGAGCCAGATGAAAGTGGAACACTCTTACTTGGGTTCATGACAGTCCTTCACATGAGCTCTCACATTAGCTCTCACCCTGTATGTTTAGGGACCTTTGGTTCTCTGGTTACATAAGTGAGCCACAGCATTGCTGAGGAACCTATAAAAGTCAGCTCGTAGTGAACAGGGTGGGGCCTCATAAGCTATTCTGAGGTGATGCTGATGTGAACTCCTTCCTGGTCAGGAATCACCGTCCTGCAGCAGCAGCTTTGGTCTTAGCCCAGAAGGGGAAGGGATGATGGGGGGTGTTGTGTACCCCGGGTGGGGAGCTCTAGGAGGTGGAGCTTTTGTGGTATATAAAGTACCCCACAAGTTATTATCTCACAGAGAACCCTGGGTATCTGGAAGAGCAGACTCACTTTTTACCAGGAGGGTCCAGCCGCAGGACACCTGGCCGCGGATGTTGGAGGCCGTGCAGCTGTAGTTGCCGCCGTCCCACAGCTGGGCACTCAGCAGGCACAGGTAATGGGAGCCGCCATCTTCATAGACCTCAATACTGCCTTCTTGTCTCCTTACGGGGGCACCTTCCAGGAACCAGGTCACTTCGGGTTTTGGGATCCCCGAAACTACAGGGTCAAGTGAAGGCTATCAGGTACCAGAGAGGACATGGAGTTTGTGGGGTGGGTGGGGGTCCTGAACCCCTGTTCAGCTGCCCTCCTGCTGGAGTCTGCTTTCTGAGCTCTCCACCCTGCACTCCATAAGAGTGAACATCTCGAGGTGGAGACAGGTCCTTGGGGAGGAAGGACACAAGGGTGACAGCCAGGCCCCCATGTCAGCTAAAGCCAGCAGAAGGAAGGAAAGAGGCTTGATTTTTGGTAGTGATGGTGTGGTGGATTTTCCCTCGGGAGCGGTTAGAATTGGGGCACAGGGTGGATGCACCCTCCAGCAGAGAGATGGGTTGCTCTTGGGTGTTCATCCAGAACAAAGGATGTACTAGACTGAGTCCTTCCTGAGGGGCTGTAATGTAGCTTCCTGGGGTGGGTGGATACAGGGGGCTGAGAAAGGGAGTGTCCACCAGGAAGGCCAATACCTGTCAGCTCCACTCACCTTCACATCTGAACTTGACTATTTGATCTTCATTGACTTCCTGGCTTTGGGGCTTGCTCTCAAATTTGGGGAATGTTGATTCCCTCTGGCTGTCCAAGGGAATCTTCTTAGCAGCAGCCTTGCTCACAGCTTCTTGGCTTCCCAGGCCATATTGCCTGAGGGCAAGGGAGGCTGAAGGGGCTGCAGCTGGTCTCTCCCTCTCTTCTCTGGAAGGACAGGGGACTCCCGAGACCAGTGCTCTTGGTTCCAGCTGGACTTTGGCAGCCTGCAGGGTGATGGTGCTGGAAGTCTTCTGCAGGATGGGAGTCCTCAGGGCCTTTCTGGGAGAGTCCCCAAGTGGCTCCAGCTTAGAGTCCCTCAGGGGCTGAGCCTGGCTATTAGTGGCCCAGGAGGGGGAGCCACTTCTTTGGGTGCTGGCACCCTTCTTACTTTCAGCCGCAGTCCCCAGGCTGTCCAGTTTCAGATCCTTTGTGATTCCATTGGTCACTTCTTTCCTGGTATCTAGACTGGTGACCTTGGTTGTTCTCACAAATGACCTTTGCAGGAGTGGGGGTGGGAGGCAGCAGGGAAGGAGAAGGAGGAACAGAATACTGTTAGGTTATTCAAAAACATTACTCACCACAAACACACATTCCTGGCATCCCAAAAGCCCACAAATTAAGAGAGTAAGAACTGAAGATTTTTTTTTTTGCCATTTTCTCAGTTTCCAAGCCAGAAAGCCAGCAGCCCTTCTTGACACTGTCCCTCATCCCCAATCCAGAGTGTTACCTGCCCTCCTCAAATCCACCTGTTTTTTCCTCTCTAGTGTTGCCATTTCAATTGCACCACTGGTTTTCCCTTATGCCTGCTGGCCTCATCCACTCCCACAAACAACCACAGTTAATCTTCTAAAATCATGCATAGAATTATGTCATTTCAAGCTGAAGGCTTTTCCAACTACTCTATGCTATATTAAGAATAAAACCGCTTCTCTCAATAGCCTGCAAGGATGCCCCTGGGAGAGATGGATCCAGCTACCTCGTGCATCTCACTGCCCCCCAGGCTGCTGGCCCACAAGTGTTCTTTTGGGTTCCCTCACCCACCCAAGCCTTCATCTTGTCTCCGTGCTTTCACACACATGCCATTTCCTCTGCCTGGAACCCCCTCCTGAGTGCTTCATCACCTGGTCAATATTATTCTTCATAGCTCAACTCAAACATCAAGTTTTCAGAAAGGGTTTCTCTGACCCTCTAAGCCTAAATCAGTGCTTCTCTGATATCCTTCCTCATACACCCATCATCGTTTTGAATTATGTACTCGTGTGGCTCTGTTTAGAGGTCTTTTCTACCCTAGACATCTGCTCACCCACAAACCCAACATCTAGCTCGGAGCTGTGCACATGGGAGGAAGCTCCTGATGAAGGCGCTCTGAAGCAGCACGTGCATTCTGCCAGGCAGCGTGTACGGCGCCCTTTTCAGAGCGCAGCGCCCTTCCTCGTGACGGCTAACCAATAAAGTTGCTGAGAGGGACAAGCCATTGAGTCTTCAGGGACCACAAAACCAGTGGTAACCTCCCACAGAACCTGTAAAGCATACTGTAATAGAAGAATAAAACAAACACCCCGAATAGAAATGATGCCCCCCGAAGGGTGAGTTCTCCCTCCATAAATAGTGGTTCAAATAATCAGGGCATTTTTTGATGGCAATCTCTTTTTTCTTTCAAGGTATTCAAGACAGAAACATAATAATGACAAAGCCTAGACATACCTATTGGTGTTGTCCAAACCTGGAAAAGGAGGGAAAGGTAGAAAGACTGTTAGTGGCCTGTTTCAAAATATGCCCAGAGCAGAAAGAGGTAAAAGGTAGCAGTATCGTGCACCATGGATTTTGCTTCCCAAGCTCTGACTTCCCAGATCACCTACATCCAACTTTCTTCCTTTCTTTTAGCTTCTCTGTCCTGAAGTCCCTGGTTAGTCTGATGAGGCCCTCTGCAACCCTCCATGCCTCTCTGCGCGCCTCTGAGCCCTGGAGACATGGCCCAGCTTCCAGCATTGCCCTGGCCATCTAGGGTGCCATCTACTATACCCTCTGAGACTTGGACCTGCCCTGTTTCTCCTGCCTAAGGGAACAAAAGCCAATGCAGGGACAAGCAAACATAAACATCTTTCAAACCCTAACACCCTAACTTATAGGTGCCCCTCAAAAAACAGACCTTCCAAAATCATCATTTTTGACAAATACCCGCTTTAAACGTGTACAGGGGAAGTAATTTTATTTAGTCTTCCAAGAAAGAATACATATACAATGTTTTTTCCTGCCCTATTTTTAAAAAAACATTTATAATGGCAAATTTCATATACAACATACAGTAGAGAGAAGGATATAACAAGTCCTGAAAGCCCTTCTCGTATTAAGGACATAATTATGTGCTAATTATCTCTCCCTTTTTGTTTGGGGTTTTTGAGGGGCTTTTTCTGGGAGTTTCTTTCAAAACAAATTCCAGGCAACCTGCCATTTTATCAGTAAGCACGTCAGAAGACAGCAATTCTTTAGTTCTGTGCAAGGCAAGCAAAGGGACTGAAATCCTTGATGCCTGACAGTAGGTGCTGGTCCCAGTGAGTTGTGAGGTCAAACTCCTTGGTCAGGACCACAGTCTCCCCTTGCCCCTACTGGTGTAGTGTAGAATAGAGAATCCCCCCTGTAGTGTCAAAGTGGAACTCAGGGTTGTTTCATCAAACTTTTTTCACTGAAATATGTTTATGTTACGTCAGTTAAATGAGCATGTTTACATACACATATATGTCCTCAGTTGCAACACTGAATACTTTTCTATCTGTGGGTTATGAAAACACTTGGGCCAATAATGGTAAGGAAAGCAAGGAGTTATAGTTTCTGAGAAATGATGGAGATGTGGAGAAGAAATGTCATGGAAGAAAAGGGGGTAAGAAAAGAGGAGAAGAGAGTCAAGATCATTTCCTCCCTCATCCTGTGAATCCCACCTTGCTCCAGTGAGGTGACATCAGTTTCTTTCTTCATCCTCATATTCTGGCTCCCCCAGACCAAACTTGGAGGGACAAGGGGAAGATAAGGAATAGAACATAAAAGATTTCAATGAAGAGCGGACAGGAGTTGATGACTGCAGCAAGGAAGAGGCAGGGGTTAAAGGCAATGCTGCAATGTTCAGTCTGGGATCCTGGGGGAGAAAGAGGAAAGTTGGGGGGCACCTGATTCGAAAGATAGAGTAGATGTTGAGTTAAATTTTAGGCAGGTTAAATTTTGGGTGATGGCAAGAGATAAGTCATGACCACTCTTTCAACCAGCAATTAGAGATACAAAAAAGTGTCTGAACAAGAAGAAAAAAATGGAAGGCATATGTGTAGGTGGAATATAGGAACACAAATGCTACATCTCTCTTTGTGGCTATATCTGTGCATCTGACCCACTTCCTTTCTTCTGGATTAAGACCCTGCCCCTGGGAAGAACACTGGGATATTAGGGTGCCACATACAACACATAGGCACATAGTGAGCAAGGAGTATGCGGACACCAGCAGGGGTCATTCAGGCATCAGCCCTCCGCACCCATTGGTACCTTGGATGAAAAGCTCAGCAGACATGGAGGCCTTCCCTGAACCATTCACCACCATGCAGGTGTACACCCCCACATCATCTTGGTTGACTTCATGGATTTCCAGAACTTGTACCCCATTTTTCTCAGACATAGACACACGGGCACTCGGCTGCAGGGGAACATCTTCCTGTTGGAGACAAGACTAGCTTTGTCACAGAAACCTGCTCACATTTTACTTCCTGCCAATCCTGGTAGGACAGATCCCAGGGCATCTTCTATCTGCTCTCTGGGCTTTGTCCACAGGCTCATAGAGCAGTCTTTGGACAGTCCACAGACTCTGATTCTACATGTTGGTACGTTTGGTCCACCTTAGAGCAGATGTATGGAACTGTTTCAAAGGAGCCCCACTTTGAGGTGGGAAATCCTGCATGACTTCAGTTTTCCTTTACCTCCCTCTTCCTTTTATTCCTTTTTTTTTTAAGATTTTATTTATTTATTTATACAAGCACTAGGTACAGTCAGAAGTGCGGGAGGGTGAGAGAATTCACCAGAGCCAGAGCAGGGTGCAGAACAGGCAGACAGACGAAGTACACTGCTGAGGGGAGCAGCGGGTGGCAGCAGAGGTCTGTGCGCCATGTGGGACTCTCGCCCAGTGGTCGGGGATCGAACTGGCGCTGCAGAGGCTGCGGGCAGTTTTGCAACCCAGCGCTCACCCACTGCACCACTGGGGAGGCCCTTCCTTTTATTCTTTACCCAAGGTCAGTTCAAGACAATTAGAAAGTAGGTAAAAGGTGTCCCATCACTCATTTTTATCCAGGAGTTGCATCTGTGAAAAACCTACTTCCCTGGCTTTCACCCAAGGTATTTTCAAGGCTCCTCACTGCCCTGGTTAACATCCACTCCTTTCCATCAGCCTTCTCCATTTTCCCCTCCACTGCCTCTGCTGCCATTTTCATATTGCTCAGTCCTGAATGATTTATAAGGTACTTCTACACAGCATCTTCCAACAGTATCTTCAGGTAGGTGGGATTATCTCCACCTCACAGATAAGGAAACCAGTGTCCCAAAAGTTTGAATGACTTGTTCAGCATCACGTGGTTTGTGTGTGCCTTGAAATGTGGCTGTGGCTTGATATCTAGAGCCATGACTTCAAATTCCACTGTGTTGAGATGTTCAGATCTGTCTTGACTCAGAAGATGTATGCTGTTCTGTGGGTGTGTGCATTATAGGATATTGTGGGCTGAGTAAAAGAAGGTGAGGTATACAAATAGGGGCAAGAACAAGCATGGCTATCAAACACAGACCCTAGGAGAACCATCTACAATCAAAAATGAAGGGATTTATTGGAAATACAGATTCCCCCAGTCCAAGAGTCTAACCTTGAACTTCCAGGGTCCCCGAATCTGGGCCAAAGACTGGCCAGACACAAACCTCACCTTGAGCCAGGTGACCTGTGGTTGGGGTCGGCCAGTGATCTTGCAGGAGAATCGTCCCATCTGTCCTTCTTTGACCACCACTCGACCCAGCTTTGTAGCAAACTTTGGTGGGCACTCTCCCCAGATACTAGGACGGGTCTTCACTGAAGGAGCAGCAAATCTGTCCCTGGAAAGAAATCAGTGGAGAACCTAGTCCCAGACACAGCATCAATTCAGATCCTTTTCTCTCTGCCCCACGTAAGTCACTTAAATTGAGGTCAGAAACCAGCAAAGAGCAGCCTTATCAACTCTGTGCCTCAAACACATCTTTAATGTACCCTTTGGAAAAATCTGTGGCACCAAAACCTATTTTCTATACCTCCTGGGAAGATAGCTAGACTTCATTTACCAGCCTTCAGTGACATTATACCTGAATTCTACCAAGTTTTGGCCCAAAGCTTGGGTTTTGGCTAACAAACAGTGAACAGCTCTGCTGTACACCACTTCTAGTCTTGACCCATGAAAACCTCCTGTGAGATTCTCCACACTTTCTCTTGCCCACTTCTCTGGCTAGATGCAGATTGTTCAGCAGAGGCTCTAAGACTTAGGAGGTGATGGAACCATAAAATGGAAGGAGCCTGGGTCCCTGAAAGAAAATGGGAAGGCCCCCCACTGTGCTGAACTTATTAAGCAAAGTCCCAGTTCTAGAATATCTAAATTGGATTGTGCTTGCATAAAGAAATAAACTTTTCTATGTTAAGTCATTGTGATTTGGGGACTTGCTATTATAGCAGCTACTGTTACTTATCCTCACTAATATGTTTACTTTCCATAAGAAGTATCACATATTGACTGCCTTTTCTAAGTCTGTTTACTTAAGCCTTCTGATCATTGTCTTAAGTGTTAGCACCTATGACTCCATAGTCCACTTCCAGGAGCACTTTGACCAATCAAAGGGGCTATTCGCAAAGGCTGCCCAGTCAGGAGTCAGTGTGTGAATGATACCTCATGTCCCAGAAGGCTCCTGTTTTAGATACTGTAACCCAAGATGCCCAAGAAGACTCACTTTATAGACCTGTTCTGTCAACAGAACAGCAAGAAAAGACAATTCAAACCTTATCCTGATTTGAATATCCCAGAACTTACCCCATGGTTTTGGAAACAACAGGCTGACCACACTTCTTCAAAGAACCCCCTGCAAGTATGAAACAAAGAGAAAGAAGTTTGAAGAGTCAGGTCTGAGCCACCAACTTCGAGCAATGAAAGTCAGGTTCAATAGCCAGCTGGGGTGGGATGGGTGATGGAAACAGTTAACCCTGACAGCTCATAGTGGTCAGACTTATAGTGGGCACTTTGCACATATTATCACTTGGATTCCTGCTATAATGTAAAGATGCTGGTACTGTATCATTTTTCAAAAGAGGGAAAAGATGCTGGCATCCAAACAAGATGAGCTGGGCTGCGCTATTATCCACATGTCTAGTTACCAGCACACCCGCCTAAGTTATCTGGATACCATCCACTGTACTTGTCACTACTACTCACTTATTTCATCTTGGAGTAAAGATTTGAAAAAAACAAGACTTATAACTGATAAGTGGAAACACAAAATATGGTCCATCTGCATGATGAAATATTAGTCATCCAAAGGAATAAAGTAATGACACATGCTATATGACTATCCTGATGAGGCAAATCCATGAAGAGAGAAAAGCAGATTGGAAGCTTCCAGGGCCAGGGAAGGAGAGGCTGACGAGTGGGAAAGGAAGGGGCTTTCTGTTGGGGTGATGAAAAAGGTCTGGAGCTAGATAATGATGATGTTTGTACAATAGTGTGTATGTACTTAATGTCACTGAAATGTAAACTTTAAGTACATACATATATTTCATTCCCCCCCCAATTAAATGAAGCATTCTTGAAACTCTCAGGTTCTAAATATCTAAATCTGAAGGTTAAAATTCCTTTATTCCTTAAAAAATAAAGTAAAAACAAAAATATGCTATTTCCTCAAAGGAGATCAAAAGAATGTCTTTTGGAGATACTTCTATCTAGAGATAAAGGCAGTTTATGGTATGATCCAAAGGTAACACATAAAAGCAGTCAGCTAAAAATGGAACTGAGGAATGCTTATTTGAACGTGAGTTAACACCAGAGCATTTACATCAAAACAAAAAATAAATTTGAGCTAAAATAACTAACAGTCTATTTATAGGCAAAAATTTGAAGTTGCATATTGTCAGATAAGGCAAAATTAATTTTGTGAAAGTATGAAAATCTGGCAGAACAGTAAGTATCTGTAGAAAAATAAGTGGAAAGAAGATTAAGGTAGAAATGCCAAAAATAGAAGAGTAAGGAAAGAGAATTGGTGGAGACGGATCAAGTCGGTGAGCTAAAGAAAAAGCCAATATAATGAAGGTATTTTAAACAGTTATCTTAAAATTTTCAAGGACAAGTAAAAGAGAATGCTGGCAGGCTTTAGCAGTGAAAAGTTCAATAGTGGAGGAAACTAGCCCTTTTTGTCAGAGGATATAGAAAGACTCAGTTGGGACAGAGAATGCTGCTGTGAAGCGGAATGTGATCAAGATGGAAAGAAGAAATGCTTCTAAAATTTTGTGCTGGGCAGCTATCCTGTCCACCTATAGCCATAGGTGTTTCTTCTCACCAACCTTTTCCCTTTGCATAGCAGCAGCAGCAACAGCTCTCTGCCCACCTGTGACTATGCAGGTGCCTCTTGTTACCTTTCTCCTAATAAATCTGTCCTTTTAAAATGTAAAAAAAGTATGATTATATAATTTGTGATGAAACAATTAATCACCCACACAGGATTCTTGACACTGAAAGTGAGATAATTCTGCCAGGACAGCGAAGTAAAACGACTGTCCCAGGCAAAGTGGAGAACAGTCACCTGATTTTAGACAACTTCATAGTGAATTTGAAGGACTGCTCAAAGGACCATATTTTGTGTTTCCACTTATCAGTTATAAGTCTTGTTTTTTTCAAATATTTACTCCGAGATGAAATAAGTGAGTAGTAGTGACAAGTACAGTGGATGGTACCCAGATAACTTAACTGGGTGTGCTGGTGACTAGACATGTAGATAATAGTGGTTCTTCATCCTATCGAAAAAAAATCCCTACTTGTTACAACAGATAGTTAGCAAGACCCTTTGTTCATCACTAACCACCCAACCACCCATACATATAATTTCAAGAAAAGAACAAATGTAAAACCCTCACTAACACATTAAGGAGAAATAAAAGGGAAGTAAATCACAATAGCAATCTGCAAACGTTCGAGCAAGACTCTTTCAATATGTAAATGCTTAGACACATTAGAAGACATAATGAAAGAGTCAGATGCACACACTGGCTCATATGCACATTTGGATTTAAAAGTAAAAGATCTAAAAAGGTTCTGTACAAATAGTACAATTAAAGTGTGCAGGTATGCAGTAGACACAAAGCAGTGTTAGAAAGTTCTGTCAACAGAGCAGATGTAATATATAAAAAGAATAAAATAACTAAAAGAATATAACCTAGAAGGTAAGTTACAACCCACTGAAGTAAAAAAAAAAAAAAAAGAAAGACTATAAGGGTGGTATCAAAACAATTTTCTGTTTTATGATGTAGAATTGAATATGAAAAAGTTATTACAGAAACCTTATCTATATCTGAAAATCCCACCATACCTTAAAACATTCAGTGAATGGTGTGACTAAAAGAACAGTAATAATAACAAAAGGGCAGAGACAAGCTGTGTATTAGCATGAAAAACAGCAGTAAACCCAAAATAACTTCTCTGTGTGTATTTTTTATGGCAAATTTTTTATCATTATGCTTCAAAGTTTTAAGAAATATGTGAATGAGATGCTTATATTTCATGTATCTCTTCTAAATTAATGACTTCATTCTACTGGCTAGAGGGTCTCCCTGGTGGTGCAGAGGTTGAAGTCTCAGCTTTATCAAGCTATCATCAGCCACAGTGGCCTGTGAGTTCGAGCCCCAACCAGGTAGCTGACCCACATAACACAGCAGACCTCTCCTGTCTCGCCTGCTGCTCCCCTCAGCAGTGTATCTCAGTAGATCTGCCTGTTCTGTTCCCCATTCTGTCTCTGGTGAATCCTCTCACCCCCTGTAGCTCTAGCCTACACCCCAGTCCTTGTATGCATAAATAAATAAAATAAATCTTTAAATAAATAAATAAAACTGTTTAGAGTTTCAAATCTCTGATCCATAGTTTCAGAGCAATAATGCAGTCACAGTATAATAATGGAATTACATATATAGCTGAAATTATAACTATACTATTTACATATATAACTAAATAAGCATAATTATAATTATATAAAGAAAATAAATACATAGCTAGAAATTTTACAGTTCATTTAGAAGAAAAAATGTGAGAAATTCTTCAATAATTTTGAAGTTGTTGTTTTTAAGCTTCCCTTTCCTAGCTCTTAAATTATTGGGTTTTTTTTTTTTGCAAGCCCTTGCATGCCTTTTTTTATATTAACAAAGACTAAGGAACCATTGATTTTTTTATATTATCAAAGACTAAGGAAACTATTCTGGCAGGACATTCAACAGCCATAAGAAATTAATAAAAATTCTTGCTGCAGGATATCCTGCACCCTTGGTGCCTTCCCACTCGATATCAGCAGCTCCTCCAATCACTGGGAAAAACAAAAGGACCCCCAGAAATTTCCTAAATTCCCCCTAGAGGGCGGTACAGTCTCCATTTAGAGGCACAGGCTTAAGTAAACCTCTGCAGAAATGTTTGGGAACATGGTTTCTGGTTAAATATTAAACTTGATATTAAGAAAAGAGAATGAAAAAAGGTAGAAACTAAAGGTCAGTGAAACTGCTCAAGGAGGATATATTTTGCAGAATGTTGCAACTAGATGTCCCCTTTCCATTCTTTGAAACACTTTGCCTTTCTCTGAGCCTCAAATTTTTTCTTTGCTTTTATTTATTTATTTATTTATTTTTAAAAGATTTATTTATTTATTTATACAAGCACTGGGTACAGTCAGAAGTGCGGGAGGGTGAGAGAATTCACCAGAGCCAGAGCGGGGAACAGAACAGGCAGACTGACTGAAATACACTGCTGAGGGGAACAGTGGGCACGGCAGGAGAGGTCTGTCACGCCATGTGGGACCCCAACTGGCGGCCAGGGATCAAACCGGTGCTGCAGAGGCTGTGGGCAGCTTCACAGCCCAGTGCTCAACTGCTGCTCCACCAGGGGAGACCCGTTCTCTTTGCTTTCATTATATACATCAATTTACTTTAAAATACTAACGTAAAATTTAAGTACAAATAAGTTCAAGTGTATGAAGACTGTGAAGAGCTGAGTGCTTTGGAAGGGACTTAACCTGGCCCACCCAGGGGTTTGTAAGGGAGGGCTCCGGAGAACCTGGGTGTTCACACGGAGGCCAGAAGGATAAACAGGATTTCTCAGAGGAGAAAGATGAGAACATTCTGGAAAGAGAAGGGGCATGAGTCAGGGCTCAGGTAGGAAGGGGCCTACCTGGTGGAAGAACTGAAGGTCTGTGTGGCTGGCACTCACAGGCAATGAGGGTGTGAGGTAAGGAAGGCAGGCCCTTGACGAGATCTCAAGTTTTCATTTAAAGACAACAGTACATCACTCAAGGATTCGAATGAAGGGAGTGATCAAATTCCATCTTAATTTTTGTAAAAGCTATTTTAAACAGCAATGTTGAGATCAGTGTGGAGTATGAGTGGAACTGGGGAGACCCACTGGGAACTCACACAATAGGAAAGAAAGAGACGGTGCAGTGAAGACCAGAAAGGGGGCAGTGTGAACGGAACAGAGTGGGGAATGGCACAGCAGAGTTTGGTGACTAACTGGTGTAGCAGAGGAAAGGGGCACGTGAGGTTGCCTGAGGTCATGCCTGCCTGTCAAGTTCCTTTCTTGGGGACACTAAAATGTTAACATTGGGGCTACTTGGCATTATAGAAATGGAGGCCTCATCCTATATAAACTGTTCATTCCCCAGTTTCCACACAGGCAGGGAGCTTTGGGAGGCAGTGACGCAGTCTCCTCTTGCTGGAATGCACACCTGTCTGTCATTCTTATGCTGTGACAATAACAAGTACATCCTAAGGAGGTCATCCCAAGTAGCCAAACAGATATTTCAGGAGTTCTGTTTGGGGCTCCAGGCAATTGACACATCAAAGAATCATTTCTTCCTCAGGTAGATGAAAGAAAATGTCCACTTCTTAGAAGACAAGAAGATGACCAGGAAGTAATCAAGTGTATTTCCTACCAATGAGTTCAAAGTTTTATGTTGGAGGGGAGAATAGTTTAAGAACTTTGTCTTAAATAAGTACTCTGGAGAGAAATTAAGATACTCTGTGAAAAGAAAAGAACTAAGACTCACAGGCACCCTAGTTCTCTTCTCTAGAATCACTTTTCATTGTCATTCCCCAGGCCACACGAGGCCAAGCAACAGGTTTCCTTGAAATATTTGAGTCATGAAGATTGACTTTTTTTATCAATTTATCAGGAAGGAAACAATGACACTGAGATGGAAAAAATGTCCCCCTGTCAGATAGGATGGAGTGGCAGTCACCTGGGACTAGAAGTCGCACGGTGGGAAGTACAACATACAGGGAGGTAATTTTAAGCATGGATATGAGAAATTCTTAACACTAACAAGCAACTCATCTTTGTTGGGGATTATGCAAAATGATGGTGTATCAAAGACTATTGGGACACATGGAAAAATGGTGACCAGAACAAAACCTACCTATTCAGTAAATAAAGGTAAAGTTAAAAAGATACCTGAGATAAAAGTAACTATACAGCATGTATCTCTAGCTCTAACAAAGAGGAGCAGTTCATCTAGAGAGCTATGTGCAGCATGAAAATGGAAAAGGAACGATCAATGGGCAGAATCCAGTTCACTCAGTAACTAGAATGGGTATCGTTCCACAAACTGACAGGCTTCATGGTCTAGACTTTCTACAGATGAATCTGTCCTTCAGTTTTATTTCCCACTTCTTTCTGCTCCCTGACTCTGATTTCGCCCCAGACCCAGTTCTCTTTACTTTCCTTCCACCCCCATCACCTGAATTACAATCTGTTGCCCAACTGACTGGTTCTATTGGAACCAGCCCAAGTCCCCCAAGAAGATGTCACAGACCATTTCAGTCTCTAGGGCGCTCATTCTCTGAATTTACAACTGTGCTTAGAAAAACATGCTGCCTTATCTCTGGAATTATGCTTTACATACTTTTAAACATGTTTAGGTCTTATCTGACCAACCAGATTCTTGCAGAAAGGATCAGTAAAGCATTTTCTTTCCCATACAGTACCACGTTAAATTCTAAACACATCCTGATGTTGAATCTTAAACAAATATAATAATGGGGTCAAGAAAGTTTCTTGAGGACAGTCACCAAGTATTATTGTTCTTTAGATCCTAGCACAAAGTTAGCACATTCAATAAAATCTGATGAATGAAGAACATTTTAGAATTATGAGCAACTAAGAAAAATCCAAATCCACAAAGGGCTGGAGATAGAGATGTGAGAAGGTGTGGAGGAGTAAGAGGTGGAAAGAAAAGATGACAGCGTTGATGGTAGAAATCAAAGTGGGCCAACAAGGAAAACTGGTGAATATTTGGAGGCCAGACAAAGTAGAAGGTGAAAATAAAGAAGGAAAGAGAGCCAAAGCAAAGGAGATTTGGAAGTCATCTGTCAAGAACAAAACAAGACCCAGTAATTTGTCATCTGAGTCTTCTGTGTAGCAAAGAAGCAAGGCTTCTGCTAAGGCTGTCTTGATGCCTAACATTTCACAGCACAGAGAGACACCAGTGGGGCAAAAAGAAGAATTTTTATCTCTACCACATTTGTATTGTTAACTTTGATGAGACAGAAAAGGACAAAAACTCAGAGCATTTTAAGATTCTGACTGCCTTGAAAGAGCATATGGCTCAAAAAAAAAAAAAAAAAAAGGCCATTAGGGAATAGTATAGATTGAAAGGAATTTAAAAAGAATATAAATGGGAAATATAATTACAGGTATTTAAGAAAGTAGGAAAGTTAGATAAAAGAAAATAGTACAAAAGAAATAAGAGAACAAAAAAAAAAAAAAAAAACCTCCAAAAGGAGGATCATGACAGACATTCTTGTGGAAAACAGTAATTTAAAACTCAGCCAATATAAATAGCCATGGACTCAAACTACATAATGTCATCAATCTAATCTTATATGAAAAGAAAAGGGCCTGAGAAATATGTCCCTGAAAAAAGGTGATGGCAAAAAAGACAGCACAGTAGCATTTCCTACAAATGCAAAATCACCCAAGAAAGCTGGTGTCAGCAGAGCCAGTTACTCATGTAATTTAGGGCCACTCTTCCCCTTAAATCCCACAACATGGGTCACTCTCCCTTCTGCTCTCACATTCAAGGTGGGTTGGTGCCTAGTCCTCTCTCTCTTATTAGGTTCCTGCAACAGTGGTTTCATAGAGACAGAGAGAGAGCAGAAGCTGAAGTCCTGAGGGCCCTTCTCACTTTGCCTTTCTAGCCCACCACACAGCATCTTTGTATTTATTACTTGATATTTCTATAGCTCAAAAAGAAGACATGTGTCAATCATATTCTATGAAATAATTCAGGAACATTATAATCAAATACTTAGTACAAGGTTAATTTTATGTAACAATTTGACTGGACATAGGGTGTCTATATATTTGGTCAAACATTATTCTGGATGACATTAACATTTAAATAGGTAGAGTGAGTAAAACAGATTGCCCTCCCTAATATGGGTGGGCCTTGTCCAATCAGCTGAAAGCCTGAATACAATCAAAAGGGCTCATCCTCTCATCCTCCCTGAAATAAAGGTAAATTCCTCCTGCCTGTATGTCTTTGAGCCAGGACAGACACTGGTTTTCAAACAATCCAGAAGGTGAGTATGAGCCATGAGGACTCGATTTCCTTTGGGCCTGCAAGTGAGGCTTTCCCTGAATTCTAGAACTTATGTCTTTAAAATCAGCCCCCCATTTCTTGAACTAACTTAAGTGGCTCTCTGTTCCCTGAAATGCAAATGTCTTTCTCAGATTTAGACCTCCAGGTCTGGGGTACATCCATCATTTCAGCATTACCCCTCACTCTACCCCATGCCCAAGGTGCACTCTATGGTTTATTCAGGGATGCTCACCACCTTCTTCATACATGTGGGTCTCTCTCTCTTTTTTTCTTCTGTATAAGCCTTGTTTATCTCTATTCAAATGGAAGCTTCTAGAGTGGTGCTGTCTAATATGATAGCCACTAGCCACATGGCTATTCTGAATTGAGATGTATGGTCAGTATAAATTACATCCTAAATGTTGAAGGATATAAAATATCACATTAATAATATTTACATTACAATATGTTGAAATGAAGATACCTTGGATAAACGGGGTTAAGTAAAATTATTTTCACGGTTTTTTTTTAATGTGGCTACTGAAAATCTTAAAATTACTTATGTAGCTCATATTATGTTTCTCTTGACAGTGTTTTGCTAGAGAACAGGCCTGTGGCCCTCCATTAAAGAGAAGGACCCCAGAGGTAAGCACCTCGTCTCCTCCTTACTCTGCACCAAGTCTCTGTGACCATGCCCTCCGGAGATGGAGGGGTGTCAGAGCTGGCTGCAGACAGCGTTTTCAGGGCCCAGACTAGGGTTGTTTTCACTGCATCATGAATGGTCCTGTCATTAGGCACTTGTCCTCAATAAGGTTACTGTGTGTTTCTTACCATGGTTATCAAATTGGATACCAAATGAAAATGTTTTCTCTTTAATTCTCCATGCAAGGATTTCTCTCTGGAAGTATTTCTCAGGAATATTAACACCAGGCTCAAATATTACAAGGTGACTTACTGGATGCCTACTATTTGCCAGTGATGTGCTGATCCTTACACCACCCAGTTGGGGAGCCATGAGCCCCAATTTACAAAAAAGGAAAGGTTAATTTTCCCATAGTGAGAAATTAGTGGAGCTAAATATCTTTTGACAGCACTGCCTTCTAAGCTTGATAGCTACAAGGTTCAAAGCCTGCACATATGAATTACATCTCTCCTCTGCTCTTTCCAACTAAGAAGCACAAGTAAGAAGCATGGCACAGAGTTGGTCAGAAGGTGAGTGAGTTGCTATATCCATTTTGTAAAATTTTGGGTTAGCCTGGCATGTCAACAACATCCATGGGAGAAGTGGATTCTTCCAGGCCTGTGGTCTGTAGGGTGGCCCAGAACCACATATGTACTAAAACTGGCCTTTGATGCAGAAACAGGATGTATACAGGACCCACTCACATTTGAAGAGGTGGCAGCCTTTAGGTCATTCTCCATCTTCTAGAGTTAGAAGGGATAAAACATCTAAAATGTGCTTGGGCCCCCATATTAAAGCCAAAGGGGAGCAGGCAGGGTTGAGAGCCTTAACCTTTACTCATTCTACTCTACCTCTCCCTGCCTTATCAACTCTCCTCTGCCGCAAGTACACTGAGCTACTAAAAATGTTCCTGCTTAGCTGAAAAATCATCTCTAGCTTCCTCAATGATGAGAAGTGAAAAAAAAAAAGTTTCCTATTACCTGTGGTTTATACACCTCCCCTGCATTCCAAGTCCACTCCAGTTTTCCTTTAAAATAGATCACAGAGAACCAGGCCTACCCAGGCTACAGAGGCCACTGATCTCAAGCCTTTCATTCTGTAGGAACAGCGGCCCAGAGGTTTAAAGGCACACATCTGATTGGCAAAAGCTTGGCCTAGACCCTTGGACCAATGACTTGTAATTCCCTGTTTCCCCGGCTTCACAGATAAAATCAGAAAAAGGGATGTGTTAAAGACGGAATTTTTGTCCCTCTCCAAATTTGCATGTTGAATCCTAATCTCCAGCATGACTGTATTTGAGACAGGGCCTGTGAGAAGGTGTAAAAGTTAAATGAGGTCAGGATTGGGTCCTAATCCAACAGGGCTGGTGTCCTTACAAGAGAAGGAAGAGACACAGAGCTTTGTCTCCGCCTTGTGAAAGGTGGCTGTCTACAAAGTGGGAAGAAAGCCTTTGCTATAAACCAAACCCTGCCCGACCTAGATCTGGGAATTTCCAGCCTCCAGACTGTGATTAAATAAATTTCTGTTGTTTAAATCATGCAGTTTGTGGTATTTTGTGTGGCAGCTAAGCAGACTAGTATTAGGGGAATATAGTAATTATTATTGTGTGCCTCAGGTCAGAGTTTAGGCATTGAAAATTGTATAATAGAGGGGAAAACACAGCTTTAGAATTGGTTGAGATGAGGGCCATTCAGAGACTCTGACCAGGGGCCACTTTCCATCTGGAATGCTCAAGCCCAAAGGCACTTGAAGGTCATTAAAATGAATGAGTCACTCAGTTAAAGAATTTGGGTAAAGTATCCAAACTATGCATATTTGGTTCTTTGAAACAGCCTGTCTGTCCTTCCGTGATGCAGGGAAAACAGGGCAAGGAGTGGCCACTGATTTGTGTGAGCCTCATCTCCTTCTTCTAGAACCTTCTCTAACTATCTTATCCTCCACGTACTAGCCCTCACATACATTGACCCTTGAAAAACAGATTGGGAGGTTTGTCTGTGGGAGAGGAGAAAAGTGAATCTGCAAAGTAAGAAGAGTGAGTTTATAAGTTCTTGGGAAGGCAGGGTCCAGGGAACCTTGTCTTATTTGGAGGAACTGACAAATCCCTCCTGAAATCAGAACTTTAAGCATCAGCCAGAGACTTGAACTGGAAATTTTCTTACCAGTGATGCAGCTTCAACTTAGCACACACTGGTGGAGGAGAAGCTTACAATGTTTTTCCTGGAAGTTTTAAAGTTAGTAAAAGGAAAAGAATTTTTTTAAGTACAAAGAAAATAAAAGTCAAAATAACTAATCAATGTTAATACACAGATATGTTTATCGCCCTGTATTTTTCTGAGTTGTATAAATTATTTTAAAATGGACATATAATACTTTGATCATACACACTGTTCATTCATTCTCCAAGTATTTCAGTCTCTACTACAGGGTAGGCAGGTCTCTAGAAGCTGGGATACAGTTGTGAAGGAGATAAGTTCTCCTTCCTCCTAGAGCTTCCATTTAGTGGTGGGGTGGAGGAGACAGTGACATGTCAGGCAGTGATGAGTCCACAAAGAGAGAACTCTGGTGGAGTGAGAGGATGGAGTCATGGGATGCAGGATGGGGGTCAGAAAGGGCTCTCTAAGGAGGGGACATTTGCACAGAGACCTGAAGCAAGTGAGGGATCCAGTCATGTGCAGGGCTGTCACCCCAGGGGAGTGAGCAGAGTGAAGAGAGGTAGGAGATGGGTCGGGAGAGTCAGGTAGGGGCCAGGCAGGCTTCATGAGGCAGTGTGAGGAGTTTGGTCACCGTGTGAGGGGAAGTGAGCTGTGGGAAGGTTGAAATAGGAAAGTGAGGTGATTGGAACTTGACAAACATTGTCTCCTGGGGTGTCTCACTGGTCCGCAGAGTACATCTTTTCACTAGATTAAAAGGTATTGAATTCAGGACACATGGGGGTGTGTTCTTATGGGTTCCCTTCCTGAGAGAGGGCTGGAACAGGGGGCTGCCGGCCTTGGAGAAACTGATGTCCCAGCTCCTACCAGGGCTCTCGCCTCCTGGGACTCACCTTCTACCGTCAACTCCACTGTCACCTGGCGGGCCCCACTACCATTGGTGGCTTCACAGGTATACTTCCCCTTGTCCTCCTCATGGACAGCATGAATCACCAGGCTGAAAGCTCCCCGGATGCCACAATCCAGCAGGAAGCGGTCGCCACTGCTGATGGGTTGTCCGTTTCTATGCCATGTCACCTGGGGCTCTGGGTACCCCCGGACCTGCAAGGATAAGAAAGAATGAAAGTTTATTTAAGGGGCTCATCCATGTGCCTGGCACTGAGGCTTTACATGTGTTAAACTCATTGAAGCCTCATTACAACGTAAGGGTAGATACAACTTTCATCTCCATTTTAGAGATGAGGAAACTAAAGCAGAGTTTTGGTTCTCAAGATATCAAAGGTAGAAGGTGACAGAGTCAGATGTCCTGGTGCCAGAGTGACCAGACAAGTGACTCTCAAGTCTGCTTGTATACTATTAATAGAATCACTGGGTTGGGGAAGAGAGGGGGAGGCTTAAAAATCCTAGTGCCCAGGCCGACCTTGGGTCAATGAAATCAGTATCCCGGGGAGTAGGGAGTGAAATGAGGACCCTGCCATGCACATGAATCACGTGTTAAAATGGAGATTCTGCATTCTGGGATGGAATCTGAGGTTCTGGTGTTCCAACAAGCTCTCAGGTGATGCTGAGGTTGCTGGTTCCTAGAACTCACCTTGAGTAGCAAGTCCCTCAACTAGAGCTGCCCAGTGTGGTGGCCACTGGCCACCTGTACGGAGTGAACACTTGAAATAATGGCTTGTCCTAACTGAGTGGTGCTGTGATTGTAAACTGTATACTGGGTTTTGAAGACATAAAATGAATAAAGAATATGAAATATCTCAATAACCTTAAAATTTTAATTACAGGTTGAAAAGGTGGTATTACTGATATGTTGGGTTTAAAAATATACTATTAAAATTAATTTCACCTGTTTCTTTGTATTTTTTTAAATGTGGTTACTAGAAAAGTTATTCTGGACTGTGCTATTTCTCTAATAACATCTGAGTGAGTGCTTAGTGTTAAGAACTTTTCTAAGTACTTGAAGCATCTGAGACTCATAATAACTTGTGCAGAGAGAAGATTTTCCCCAAAGAGAGGAACAGGCTGAGAGATAAATTCCAAGAAATCACTTTGGGTCTCGAAGAAAGAAAATTTCATGAGGGTCCTCAAACCCCTGGAACTCAACAGGCCCTTCAGGGTGGATTCATCTTTGGAGAAGCAGGACTCAGACTGGCCCACCATGCACAGCTTGGGATACAGGCTGTGGTTTCAGAACTGGAGAGTACACAGAGGTCATCATGTTACAAAATGTATTAGCAATAACTTTTATCTGTATACCCACTCTAAGATGAGAGAGAATGGATACAGATGAGGTGAAAGCAAAATTCATTAGCTGACTCCAAACTGCATTTACAAAAACAGCCTTCAATGGCCGCCAGCACTAATCCTCCTCACACCCCCCAGCCGGGTCAGAGAGGATCCTGTGTCACTAGGTGGGAAATGGCAAGTGTCCTAACTCAGTTCATTCCCTAAGTGTGCTAAGGGAAGAAAAAACCTTGCAATGAGCATCAGTAGTCACCACTGAACCGTGCTCTTTCCTTCCCAGGGGTTCAACCCCCAACGCATCCTTAAACTCATTGCTCAGCAGCCAGGATGCAGATGTCTTCCTGGAGGAGGACCTGAAATTCCAGGGGAAATCCCCACAGTGAACAGTACCCTCTTAGGTTATTCCATCATTACCTTTAGACTGCCAGTTTACGAATCACCCCATCCTCACTAACTTGTACTCAGGTCTCAAAGTGAAAGAATCGAAAGCCAAAGAAAACTAAACCAGTATTACCCAACTATCAAAACCTAACCTATTTTCATGACAAAAATTGAGTACCTATGAGAGAATGCTGAGATTCCGAAGTCACATCCCCCTGAAGCATGACAACAATGTGTGAGGCCATTGCAACCGCACCAAAGTTCATCCTGTCCAGGTTATGTGTGTTGAAGGGAACACAGTCATTCGGTCAGATAAGGTCTCACATCCATTATAACAGGAAGTGAAGTATTATCAGTGGTCAACTCTCAGCCTCTCTGTTCCTCTTACTTAACTATTGCTTTTCTGATATTTCTGCAAATGACATTCCTGATCTTTGTAAAATAGAAAGAAAAAAGTTTAAATAAAAATGTGTTCTTTTTTATCAGTGTCTGTATAATGAATGTAAAGCATAATCATTCATTAATTTATTAAGGCCCTCAGGTGGAAAGAAAAGTACTACACAAACAAACATTAGGCATGTTTGAAGGTGACAAATGTCACATACCCATATCCATCTTGTGATGCCATCTTGGCACAAAGGTTCGTACAAAGGTACATTGGACAATTACTTTGTTAAAAACCTTATTTTTCTCATTTTCAGAAAACAGCCTAGCAAAGAAACTCCTACAGAAGGAAGCTGCTTTGGAATCTGGTCACATTGTGAATTTGCAAATCATCATTATCTTCTCCTCCACCCTGTTAGGAGGACTTGCCTAACCTCCAGATGATCATGCAGCCTTCTATCAGCTTCAGAGAAAGGGAGTGCAGAGCACTGTAATTGGAGGAGATTAATCATTCACTACACCAGAGGTATCCTCAGCATTCCATTAGCCAGTACTCTGGCCCCCTGCAGCAGGGCCAACTAGAGGCCCATCGTGCCCTGAGGTTTCAATGATTAACTTGGGACATTGCAATTGTTTCAGACCTCAGGGACATGGATCCTTCTTTTCCTATAAATTTTACACATATACACACATACACATCCCAGATTTACCTCTGAAATGCCCTGTTAAAATCAATATCCAGGGATTTTTAAACTCAGAAAGCTGCAGTCGGCCATGGGACTTTTGTGCTCCTGGCATTTGAAGCAAAGGTAGGAATTTCTGTGACCTTGCTCAGTTCCAAAGACTAAATGATTTGCAACTACAATTCATGTCCTCCTAGCATGGGAAAAACTTGTTCCAACTATTACCTAACACTACATAAGAATTATTCAATTTTAATTAAACCCATTTTTACTCTTTGCCTACTACTATCCTGTCTGGGGAAGGAAGCCTTGGTTCACATCTTGGGATGCAAGACAACAGCCTGCCCTCCCTGGGATTCTTCAGCACACACAGGCCTTTAGCCAAGAAGCCATAGCTGAGGTTTTTACAGTCCAATCTGAGCACACAGTGAAAACCCACTAATGCCCTGGTTTTCAGAGGGCTTCCACAGACAGAATCTTTTTTAAAGGTTACTAATATTTATTTATTTAATTTCTGTTTTGTAAAATTGTATTTTTTTAAATACAGTTAATGGTTTAGAACACTGTATAAGATTTAGGGGCATAGGCTCACAGCTCTTCAGATGTATGTGACCACATTACACCCACCACAAGTGTCCACTGGACTCCCCTTCCCACTTGCCACCTGCCTCACCCCACTCCCCCTCTGGTAATCTCAATTCTACAGTAAGATTCTAGGGTTTGTTTTGGTTTAGTTTTGTCTGGTCCTTTGTTTTGTTTCTCTATATTCCACATGAGTGAAGTCATCCAGTATTTGTCTTTCTTCTTCTGATTTATTTCTCTTAGAATAATTTCCTCCCGTTCAATCCATGTTTTTGCAAATGGTAAGAGTTCATCTTTTTTTTTTTAAATAATTGAGTAGTATTCCATTGTGTATATACAACAGATTTTCTTTATTCACTCACCTGTCCTTGGCCAATAATCCATATCTTGATTATTGTAAATAGTGCTACAATGAATATAGGATTGAGTATATCTTCAAATTAGTTTTTTTGCACTCTTTTAGTAGATACCTAGGAATGAAATTGCTGGATCATATGATATCTCTATTTTTAATATTTTGAGGGAATTTCATACTGTTTTCCATAGGAGCTAGACTAGGCTACATTCCTACAGTGTTCTAGGGTTCCTTTTTCTCCCTATCCTCTCCAACACTTGTTTCTGTTTTTTGTTTTTTTTTTTAATGTGGGCCATTCTCAAGGATGTGAGACTATGTATAGAATCTTATTTGGTCTTTGAAATACTATGAGGGAGATTTCTTGGGTTGGGTTTTTCAGCAGCAGAACCAAAGGTAGTGGTTCAGGGAACCCTATCTGCAAACCTTAGTTGACACTCAGAGAGGCTGAGAAATGGGTATACTAGGGAATGGGTATACTGGCCTGCTGGGGGGGTATATGGATAGGGCACCCACAGCATCCATGACAGCACACAAAGCCAATCATATGCTAAGTCTTCAAGTTAACTGGTTGTCTCTCTGTCCTTTCTTGTACAAATTTTTAGTGAGTCAACTACCTAGAACCCAAACCACTGGTGTCTATTTCTAATAGACCATAAATCTCTTCTAGGTTAAAGCAGTATCTGCTTTCCACTTTGGGAAAAAGTCAGAGTTCACAGAAGATGTGGCCACACCATAAACCAGTTTTGGGTTACTCCCTCAGAGTAACAGTGCTATATACTAAATGTATCTGTCTCTCCAAAATCCATACATTGAAACCAATTCCTCAATGTGATGGCATCAGGAAGTGTTAGAACAGGGTCTTTGGGAGGTGCTGAGGTCATGAGGGTGGAACTCTCATGAATGGGGAAAAAGAGACCTTGGAAGTCGCCCTCAACTCTTCTACTATATGAGGACACAGTGAAAAGACAGCCATCTGTGAACCAAGAAGTGGGCCCTCACTAGACACTGAACCTGCTTCACTAGATACTGAATCTGCTGGTGCCTACAGCCACTACAACTGTGAAATGAATTTCCATTGTTTAAGCCAGTTGGTATATAAGATCTCTTTCACAGCCTTCTGAATTATCTCAGGAAGGCAGAACTGGCTCCTTGATGTGCCCCAGACAAGGCTGGGAGAGTCAGTGGTACAGAAGGACTGCCTGAGAGTGGGAACCAACTCCTGGTTTCCTCTTTACATTGTAATTCCCTCTTTTATTGAAGAGACAGCGGTTTTTAATGGTCCTTTCCATCTCTGAAGTAGTATAGCTCTAAACAGTGACCCACTTAGCCACTGGGGGCATATTCTTTCCTGTCTCTCCATTCTCCTCTGGGTCCACCCACAGCCTTAGTACTAGCTAATCCTCCATATGGGAAAGCCAAGTAACCACAGAAGAAATGCCCATGAACATGAATAGGCAGCCCTGACTTTTCACCATAATGAGTTTCTGGAAACAGCCCCAAGGCGGGTCATTCTAAGGAAAATCCTATTTTTGCCACAGTAACCACATCTAATTGGAGGTTGTGTTTATTGAGCAAAAGCCCAGGATCAAGTAAATCAAGGACATAACCAATAACTTGTCATAAAAATAAAGATTCAGTAACCATAACCCCTATAATAATTTAAAATAACGAAACTGTGTTCCAGTTCCATAAAATGTCCTCAAAACCCTTTACAGCCTCAAAAGATCTTTAAAAGGAAAGGGGCCTCATTCCACATGGCTTGCATGAGGAGAAAGCTGGGCTGCTTGACGGCTGTTGACTGCTATGTCACACCCACCTGTGTACCAGAGAGACATATTTCCAGAACCTGGTGCTGCCTTGAAATTACTTAGTGACTCAAAATGAATTGTTCTTAAGGTCACTAAGTCTCCTGAATTTTCTCGAAAACATGTGAAGGGCTTACCATTGAGTCCAAGGCACACAGGTTACCAGAGTCTGAGCCCAGAGTGGTGGCAGGTGCTCCATTTCTATAACCCCTGCAAGATTCAGAACAACACATCTGCCTTCTTCTTAGCCTGGGGGCAGTAGAAAGGGGGTGATGCTGCCGCTTTTGATAATCTCCTGCGTGTTTTTTGTTCCTAGGTAGGCCTCTCCTTACCTGCACACTCCAACTTCACATGGCAGCCAAGGCCAACTACCAGCCAGGTCTGAGCAAGGGAAGCAACTGGAGAGATGGAGGGAGACCAAAAAGAGAGAAACCTGGACTGCTCTCAAGCCAAGGACAGACTGCCAGCAGGACGTGGGGGAGTGGAGCAATCCACAAAGTCGAATGAGCAGTGAGCTAGGAACTCTTAGAGCTGGAAATAACAGATTCAGGAGTTGTCAATAAACACTTATTTGAATCTTGTTGAGCAATTGAATTGATGCTGGGAAATGCTGAGCCTGAAGGACAGGACACAGAGAAAACCTGTCAGACAGATTCTCCCCAAAGGTAGACAAAACCGATTCTACAACACAATTGTCTATAGGTACAGACAGCTAGCTACCTGCCTGTTAGAAGGCAGCTTCTTCTATAAAAAATACGTTCTCCTGTGATAAATGATGTGTACAGGGCTGATGATTTAAGAACTGAAATATAATAGGAAATAAACCAATGGTGTTGAGGAATGAGTTGAAGAAGCATCCTCGCCCATTTCCAGGTATAAGCTCATCCAAGTAATACATGGATAGGATACACAGAAAGGAGAATTAAAACACTGAAACCCCAATCAAATTACACCACAAAAAAATGTCTATAAAACTTACATCATGGATATATTACAGGGTGAAGAGTGAACGGAGCTCCATGGGCACGCATGGCCAAGCTCAGGGGGCTGTGTCTGTGTCAGCAACTGGCGCGTGGCCCCACAGACAGGCACTTAATTAAAGCTTTGAGTAATCCCACTGCCAACAGTCCAAAGCCTTAAACGAACCCACAGAATCCATTAGGAAGAGAGCATACCAGGTAAAAACAGCAATTAGTGAGAGGTTTAAACTGCTGGAAGCTCTCTGCCCTGGTCCCACTTGTGAATCAGTGAGAGTGAAAGTGGTTCTATGAAAAATAAGATCAGAATAGAGAGAACCATTCCTCAAACTGACTTAGCAAAAGCCACATGGAGCTGAAGCTGAAATTCTCTGTGCTGTGATCAGTCAGTTGCACCTTCCATGGAAGGTTTCCCTTTCTCATAGCTCAAGACAGAAACACCCCCACATCCTACATCTGCAAGTCTGAGAACTTGATTCACTTGCTGAGAACACAGAGCAGGCTAGAGTTTGGCAGCCTGGGGTTATACCTCAGGCCCTTTGGAATCTTTCCCCCAAAATAACTATTTCCTTACATCTAGATCAAGCTTATTGACACATGCAACTTTCTGATTCCCTCTTAATGATAACAAGCATCTGAAACTCATTGAAGCAGTTCACCAAAGAGAGATAATTCTAAGGGTACTTCTCACATTGATGCTTTCCTTATTCTTCCAGATTTGTAGTTTTCAAGTAAAAACAAGTGTCTTTCTATTTGGGCTCTGAGTCCCTCTGGGATGACTATGGGGTCCTGCCTCACATGGGACCTCCCCTGGATTTCTGCCTTTACTCCCTCTCACAAGGGGCTTCCAGGGACTTAGTATTTCCAGCTGGCGAGGTGGGTCTAGGAGCTCACTGTCCAGTGAGCTGTTGAGATAAACTCTTAGACATGTTAAGAAGCAGGTGCCTTGGTTTCGCTTTAATTTGCTCAGAATCTCCTGTCCACCTTTTGCAGGGTAAGTCCCTCCTTGGAGGAACTGCTCTCTACCTCTCTTCCTGGCAAAGTAAGTCTGATGGAGACAATATCAGTCAGTTGCCTTCCTCCTGGCCACAGTGCTTGAGGCCCCAAAACGGGCATATGGTCCAAGCTGGACAATCAGCTCTTCCCTCTAACAGTCACTAATGCCCTGACACTGTCAGGGATTCCCAAGAAACTGGGAAAATGTAGGCCTGAAGCTGAATAAAGCCCTCCTCTCCCATCCCCCCTCCCCATTTTACTCCCACCCAACAGGCAGAATAAGACATCCCGTAAGAGATGTCTTATGTGACAATAAGAAAAGAAGAAATGGAGACACCATCTGACAGAGCCAGGATGGACTCCAAATCTACCCAGTTCTCCGGGACAATACATCTCTTCTGTTTAACCCAGGCAGAATTGATTTCTGTCACTTACAAGAGTCCTGACTCATTCAGGAAGGTATACATATGACAGCCCTATGCGTGAATGCTGACTGCAGCAGCGACCAGCTTCCAGGCTTTGGGCAACTTATTTATCTAGTCCTCACTTTACACAACTGTGAGATGGGATGATACCAGTATCCATTTCCACAGGGAAGTTTATGACCAAGTGAGACAGCACATAAACTCTAGCAATTGCTTTAGTCTAAAGATTAGATCTTCAGAAAAATGCAGCTCTCCCAAGACTGATTATCTGTATCTAAGCAGATGTCTCTCTTTTCCTTTCTCCTTTTCCTAATAAACCTGTCCCTTGAAAATGTTAAAAAATAAAAGCTTAGATCTTCCTGTTATTCTGTTCTTCAAAGTTACTGATTCTTTATAATATGGTACCCTAGAATCCATTCAGTTCCCAGCTTTGTTAACAGTGTGAACGAAACTGTTTTTGCCCTAAGGAATATCAGGACTTATAAACTTCTGAATTTGTTGGGACCCAAATTACACAACTCAAATTCCTATAGATGGCTTCACCCCCTTCCCTTTTTTTAAAATACATGCTTAATTAGATTTAAAAAACCCTAACATTTGATTGAAAAGCGCTTTCTACTTTAACTGAACTGGCATGTTATTTTTATTTAAAGAGGTAAGCCCCATTTGAAAAGTGATCTTGCTTTTATATAACATCAAAGCACATTTTAAACAGATATCCAGTCTTCCATTTTATTGCACCATCATGCCACCCTGTAATACCATATGCACCACTGAAACAGAGACCATCCTCTTAATTTCTGCTTCACTGACTAATGCAGCCCTGGAATTTGAAGGGCATTAGTGACTGTCAGGAACTAAATCTGGGGTAATAAATCTAGAGTTTCTAGACAGTCATGGTTGGGCCTGGAGAGAGAATGAAAGGCCCATTTCACTGGCAGAAGGGAGGGAGTATAAGGCTACTCCCCAAATAAGAGAGACCACTTGGCAATGCATCCCATCCCCTCCAACAACAAAGCCCAGATGCCATAAGACGCTGAAACCAGTCCCTGGTTGTGCTGGCAAAGTCCTGTCCTGCGAGGACTACCTGAGAACGTGAGGCAATTGTGCTTAAAAGTAGAGGTGAATAAAAGCAAACTGAGGTCCCAACAACCCAAAGAAACTTGGTCTCTTTGACTTAGTGTCCAACTTTTGACCTCTATAAGCTGTCCCTCTGACTCCACACCTGCTCCCCACTAAGCGAGTTCTGCTGGGGCTCTCCCAGGTGACCTCTGTGAGGTGGGGTAAGTACGTGGGGCTTTGGCAGCAGGATCTTCATGCTGCCTGCATCAATATGGCCAGACTGCATCTATGTAACACTGCTGGAAAATATCTGGCACACGTGGCAGAGATCAGCCACTGGCAGGATGTCCACCCAGGTCTCAGCTGCCCAAAGGCATCCCAATATACACAGAGAATCATGCCAGGTAAGGAATCAAAAGTTGCTCCTGTGCAGTCAGCATCTGCATATCAGGCTAAAAACACACTCAAACATGTGTTCTTAAAATGTTTTGTCTCACCAAGGTAATAGATGTGCATGGTCAAAACATGGATGGGTTTGACCAGAAGTCATAAATACAAAAAGTGGGCCCCTGCTCTATCCCCTCAAACCCTAATAGGCACTTCCTTGAGACAATGATCTTTAACTCTTTCAGCCATTTCTTCCAGTATTTTCTTCCAAACAACAGCTTTGTACAACTTCTACTTTATTCTTTTTTAATTTTAGACATTATTTCCTAACTTCTTTTTTGGAAGGTGAGGTTTTAGCTCTCAATTCTTCCCCCCACACAAACCCTTGCCCTATCCTCCAAAAATTATATCACCATTTTTGTTATGTTTTCTATATAGCTTTTGATTCATTTTAACTCTGCTCAGATACATAGTATATTACAATTAAATTTCTTGAACTTTTCAGTTTTCCTGGAGTTAGTATCTATCACATTTTTAGTTTGCCTTGTTTTTAAGAACCCCAGCCTTTTGAGAGAATGATAAAATTCTCCTCAATAATAGTCAAACATATCAGATAATTAATCCATCAGCAGCATTATTCACAATAGCCAAAAGAGGGAAGCAACCCCAGTAGATGAATGGGTTAAAAAAAAAAGTGACACACAAACACAATGAATTTTTTTTTAAAGATTTATTTATTTATACATACAAGAACTGGGGTAGAGTGGGGAACAAAACAGGCAGACTGACTGAAATACACTGCTGAGGGGAGCAGCAGGCAAGTCAGGAGAGGTCTGCTGTGCCATGTGGGTTGCTCCCTGGCAGCCGAGGATCAAACTCATGCTGCCGAGGCTGTGGATTGTTTCATAGTGCAGCGCTTAACCCCTTGCACCACCAGGGAGGCCCAACACAATGAAATATTATTATGCCCTAAAAAGGAAAGAAACCTTGACACATGTTTCAACATGAATGGACCTTGAAGGTATCATGCTGAGTGAAAAAAGACAGACATAAAAAGATAAATACTATATAACTGTACTTATATGACTGAGGTACCTAGAATATTCAAGCTTATAGAGACAGAATGTAGAATGGTGGTTGGCAGGGCCTGGGGGGAAGAAGAAAACGGGAAGTTGATTAATGAGTTATTGTTTAACAGAGTTTCAGTTTTATAAGATGAAAAAAGTTTGGGAAATGGATGGTGGTGATAGCTACAAAACAATATACTCAGTGCCCTAAACTGTAAACTTAAAAATGGTTCAAGTGGTCAATTTTATGTTTTGTATGTTTCACACACATACACATACACATACACACACACACACACAAAATCAGTGAGTCCTATATATGTGGACTTACTGAACTTTATTTTGTTTCACTATCTATATGTTTATACTTTTGGCAAACACCACACTCTTTAGCACAATTGCTTCATGTTGTGTTAAAGTCAAGAAATAAAAATATGAAAAATGTAAATTAGATCAAAATCACTTCTCTATTTAAAATTTTTCTAATGGTTTCTCATTACTTTAAGAATGAAATCTAATTAGGCGGCTCACAGACCCTAGGTGCCCTGGCCATGCCTATTTTTCTTCCCCCTCTGTCCATTATATTCCTGCCACGTTGGCCTTGGCCTTCTTCTCTAGGCCAAGACTAAGACAAGAGCAAAGACTAAGACAGCAGGTTCTCCACTTGGGAGTGGCTTCCCCTAGGTGCCGGATGGCAGGGGTGCACAATGCATCAGAGTAGGCTGTTTAGTGCCATAGAAGAGAAGCCTGCAGAAGAATTGGAATAGGGGAGGGTGGTAAAGAGCCCTGTGGGTTAGGAGGGGAGAGCAGGAACCCTGGGGCCACCCCCCCATACATCATTCTGCCCTGAGGGGGCCAGGTAGAGGTTGACTGGGAGAGCTGGGGGTTTAAAGGAACCAGCCTTTCAAGTTTAACTGGAGGAGGGATAGTTCCCAGTAGCTCTGCCAACCTTACAGCATTCCCTCAGGGACCCAGAGATGGGATAGATGTGCTGTGAAGGTCACTCGTCAACCTGGGACGATTCTAGATTAGGGCGGGGCAAATGCAGCTTGGGAGGAGTCCTGGGGCTCCCTTTGCTTCTCGCTAGACAATCCCAGTGTAACCAAAGCAGCCCACCTCAGACACATCTGCATGATTAATCACTCCTGCCAATTTAGTTCCAGACAGTGCGACTCTCCCACAAACTATTGTTCAGGAATTTTAGGACCAGCCCCATGGGACACATGAAAGAGAGAAGAAACAAATGTGAATGACCCTCAAATAAGATCCCATTGTGAACAAGCATATGTGTGTGGTGCTTCTCTGGGTGTTTATTGGTGGTATGTTTGGGGCAGGAGAATGCCAAATGGGTTTGAGACCTAGTTCAAAATGTAGATTTAAAGCAGATTTAGTCCAAGAAATTGAAATTTCTCTTCTGAAGAAGCATCTGGAAAAATGGAGGGAAAAGCTGCCCAGTTATTTAGCAAAAAACAAAACTCAAACTTTCCTTTCCCCTGCTCCTGCCAATGTCCCTTTCAACTATGCGATCCTCAGGAATCCATGGAGGCTGGGGCCCAGCTGAGCTGGCACTGAGCATCTCCATCCCCAGGGGAGGCCAGATCCATAAATGGTAGCTGCAGGCCCTGCCTAGAAGTCTCAGCTGCCTCCCCACTCCCAAAGCTGGGTACTGGGGGGGGGGGGTGGGCAGAGTTGCTTGTTTCCCTGACCAATTCCCTGCTGGTGAAGGAGAATTCAGGACCAAGTTACTTCCCAAAATGCTTCAAGAGAAGCTGGGGTTGGGGGGAGAGGGTGGGAGTAGGGGGTCCTGTGTTCAGAGGTTTCCTGTATTTCACACTTTGCAGCCCAAACAGCCCTCTCCCCACCTCCTAGAATATCCGTAATGAAAGGAGGAAGGTAAATGGGTAATCTGCAAAAGGCTGGGCATCTGCTCTCCTTTTCTAGTCACAGAAAATTAAGAAATTATGTAAGTGCCACTCTTAGGTAAAAGCTCTCATTGCTGGCACCTGGGATGAGGAGCTGGAAGGCAGATCTGGCCTCGGACTCAGTGTGGGTAGCTGCTCAGACCACCCAGCTCAGGGAATCCCAGGTGCAGCCAAAGCAGCTGTTAAGAATGAGTGGATGTACTGGCAGGTGCCAGGGTCACCCTAAGAAAGGCCTTTATTGAACTGAGCAAGTTGATGATCATAAGAGCCAGGTCTGAGGACTGGGGACAAGGTAAGAATGGGCCAGGGGGCTAGGAGGGTGGTCCCACGGAGTGTCAGCAGGTGGAGGCAGGCAGGGTCCCTGTGTGCTGTCTTCAGGAGAGCAGGCTGTTGGGAGAGGCCTGGAAGGCTCCTGAGAAATGGCCTGGATCATACTCTGTGCTGTTAAAAGGAGTTCAGTGTCAGGTTGGGTACTGGAAGGATCTATAAACCTCATATATTCCTAGAGAGTCCACAGGAACCTGGAAAAGCTGAGACTCCTTCCACCACTACACACATTTGTAGGGAGCCCCTACACTCTGGGAACACTGGTATCACTGGCTGTCCCTAAGCACAGCTTCCCAAAGCAGCCACTTCACCAACACAGGTGGCTGCCACAGTCTGAGCACGTTGGGACTCTTGCCCCAGAAGTTGAGGGGAGTCAGGAGAATGTGCAGCCCAGAAGGAACAGGCATGCTGGGCCCTGGAGCCCTTCACTTCAGTAGCAGGATACAAGCCTGAAAGCAGAGTTTCTTCCAAAGCTGCTTTCTGTTTTAAGAGTCTTGCAGCTGGGTCCAGAGCCTGGAACCCCCTTACCAAGTGGGCATTCGTCCCCTTCCCTTTTTGCTGGACAGGGAAAAGTGGAAAAAAACAGTGCTACCTGGGCGCTCAGTCTCTTTTGCACCGATTGTTACCTCCGACAGGATCACCAGGAAAGTGCAAGTATAAGCCCCGAATGCAGGCTGTAGCAGAGCAGAATCTCAGCTCTCACTGCCCAACTGGGTGATCTAAGAGGAAGACCCATGTACTCAGGGAACCCTGGCCATATGACTCTCTCAGGCTTTGTCTAAGGCAAAGACCCCAACACCACTCAGGGCTCAGGCTACTGCTGCTCCAGTCCCCTAGTCACAAGGCCAGAGAGTTCTGTAAATAAACCTGTAGACTGGGTACTGGGGACAGAGCTCCATCTCCAAGTAGGTGGCTGTTCTTTATTAAACTGAAAACAATATTCTAAAACCAAGTTAAATGCTGACACAACCAATTCTCACTTATCTTCCTGCTGCAAAAGGAAATAACTTCATTCTGTTTGTCTTTTTCTGCAGGATGTGTCCTTTTGTTTTTTAAAGATTTATTTATTTATGCATCCAAGAGCTGGGGTATGCAGAGATGCAGGGGCAGAGGGGTGAGAACATTTACCAGAAACCGAGTGGGGAGTAGAACAGGTGGACTGACTGAAATACACTGCTGAGAGGAGCAGCGGGAGAGACAGGAGAGGTCTGCTGTGCCATGTGGGTTAGCTCCCTGGCTGGGGATCAAACTGCTGCTGCAGTTGCTACTGATAGCTTTATAGTGCTGAGCCTTAACCCCCTGAACCACCAGGGAGGCCCAGGATGTGTCCTTTTTAAGAACTCAGCATACACTGTTAGATGAACAAGATCAAAACCTTAGAAAGGCGTGCGGCTAGTGGAACTAAGTGGGGGAGCAATTCAGAAAGCTACACACTTCTTCTTTGTCCACTCCTCCAGGTCCACTCACCCCCACTAGACTGTCTCTGAAATTATCCTCTAACCTCTCCCACCTCTCAACTTTCAGCATTTATACTCTTATTATCTAAAGTGACCACATTTTAAAAACTAGCAGACATTTATTAGATCACAGTGCAAACTGTTTAAAATCAGGCCTGACCCAGTAAATCTGGGGCAAGTAATCACTGTTACAAAACCTTTTACATTTCTTTCCACCCTACAGCAAGCATAGTGGCCCTATTTTCCTTTAAAAAAAAAATCAGGACATGTTATCTGACAAGAGATTTATGGGCAGTCTCCAGGTGCAAGAAGGAGTTGGTGCTATAAAAGTTTCAACATCAAAATACTAGAACGCCAAGGCTATTTGGATGACTTTACTGGAAAAAAAAGAGAATATTTTAAATCAGAACGGCTTGCAACAATCGGTGGTGACAACACCTATAGCAGTAACCACGTTAGGCTTTTGTTTATTTCAGGCAGATTTGGCTCAACTCCCCATAAGACTGTGAGTTACTGAAGGAGGGGAACTAGACATTTCATTTTTGTGACGTTCTCTCCAAATCCAGTGTGGCTGCTAAATCCACCCTCGAGTGGATAGTTGGCTGACGTCTCTCTTCTCCAATCTTTATGTCCCTGCCCATGTCATTTCAGAGCCACCTTTTTCAATTTCCCAAAATAAGTCACACTGGTGTGCTTTCATGGCTGTGTTCTCCCTGCAGTGGGTCTCATCAAAATTCATAATTCATCTGTATGCAGGTTTCCTCTTGCCTGATTCACAGGCAAGACTGTAACTACCTGTGGAAAGAACCCTAATGGCGTGGCATTCAGTGAATCACTAACTCAAAGTTTGGCACAATAAGTATTTTTAAATTAATGACACAGTCACTCTGATAGATCTGAGGATTCCATATTCTCCTTTGTATCAATATCTTTATTAAATAGAGTTGATCCTTGAACTAAGGGTTAGGGACAACCATCCATGCAGTCAAAATCTGCATTCCTTCAGAACTTAGCTCATAGCCTGTGATTGTCCAGAAGCCTTACTGATAACATAAATAGCTGATTTATATACTATCTTTATGTATCACATACTGCATTCCTAAAATAAGGTAAGTTACCGAAAAGACAATGTTTTTAAGAAAATCATAAGGAAGAGCAAATACATTTACAGGCCTGCACTGTATTGATACTGAAAGCAGATATGTCATCTGTTTATGAAAACAGATATGTCATCTGTTTACGAAAAAGTCTAAGTGGACCCTTGCAGTTCCAAGATCAACTGTCTGAGAATGAGGGCTGCAAAGTTGCTCATGAGAATTAAAATTGGCATCTAATATTGGGGGCATAACATGTTGGCTAAAGGAGTGAGCATTCTAATAGAACAAAGGCCAGAATGTAAAGAAATTTCAGAGAGAACAAGTCTTGTGAAGGTCCTAAAAACATCAAAATTAGGGTTAGAGGCAACTCATGTGTAAAGGCTGCTGGATGAGAGTCTTCCAGCCATTACTGGATCTCAAGCTGTACTAATAAGAGTGTATTATTCAAACAAGAAGAGGGAAGGCCCGGTCTGCCTGAGCACCATCAGCAGTGTGACTCATGTCCTGGCACCACACATTAACAGGACACTGATGAAGGGACGCAGGACCTGTGAGGTGATGACACAGCCTACTGCCCAGCTGGCACCTCATAGGCACCAATAAATATCTTTTTTAAAAAATATTTATTTATTTATGCGTACAAGAACTGGGGTACAGACCATAGGTATGAGGGGTGAGGGGATTCACCAGAGAGAGAGAGTGGGGGACTGACTGAAATTCACTGCTGAAGGGAGCAGCGGGTGTGACAGAAGAGGTCTGCTGCACCATGTGTGTATCTCCCTGGCCGGGGATTGAACTTGTGCTGCAGTAGCTGAGGATAGCTTCATAGTTTGCATCTTAACCCCTTGCGCCACCAGGGAGGCCAACCCAATAAATATCTTAGGAGGTGTTCCTTTATTGAAAGAACATAAAGACTAGTTGATAAAAGTAGGCCTATGTAGCTGGAATAAAACACACTAAAAGGAAGCCATTTGTATCTTCAAATGCATGAAGAGTTCTTGTATAAAACACTATGTGCAGCTTCAGAAGACAGAACAGGGATAAATGGGCCCAAAATCTAGGGATGCAGCCTTAGGTTCCATCTGAGGAAGGATAACAATGTTTGAACAACGAAAGGGAACAAGTGACGTGGTAGATCACCATGCCAGAAATGTTCATAAGGAGACTGGAGGAACATCTGGCTGGGATGTTGTCAAGGAAAGTCTTCATGCCCTCTAAGATGCCTTCCAACCCAAATCCCAGTTTTCTAAGAATTTAATATTGATAGACGTGAATGCATGGAAATATTCCATTTACACTATAAATAACATTTCTGCTACAAATGCAGAGCTTGGAGTGATTTGTTCCTTGAAGGGCTTACTGAACTCACCCACAAAACTATCTGAATCCAGTACATTTTGAAAGACATACTGCTTCAATCTTTCCAGCTTCTTCCACTATTTATTTTATTTTTTTTTTTGGCTTTCAATTTCTTCCAGTCAATTTCGACACTTCTTATTTTCCCAGAAAAAAATCTATTTCTTTCAAGATTTTTACATATATTAACAGAGTTGAACATGAAAATATTTTTTCCACTCTACATCAGTGGTTAAAGTCCCATTTGTAAATTTTATGCACATATTTTCCATGATTGGCCATGTTGGGTTTCCCTATTACCTATTTCGAAGACTAGTCATTAAATGTACTATACCAATTTTCTACTTTGTAATAAAATCATTTCTACTTTTATATAAATAACTTGCTTCTTCTGTCCTTCAATTTGTTCCATTCTTTGATTTTGTGTGTTGAATGCTTAGTTCATTAATTTTTACTGTTTTTGATAATAACAAAATCATTAAAATTAAGAATGAACCTCTAATATTTGGCTTTACCCAGTTATAAACTACTCAAAAATTAAGATTCTTCTCAGAATATACTTCACATAAGAATATACTTAAGAGTACAAAGGTGCCATATCATAAAAGTTTCAAAACTTTTTAAACAACATATAAAAAGCTTAAATAAATAAAGAGTAATACTTTGTTCTTGGATTTAAAGTAATTAGTGGGATTGTACTTTATATACAGAATGTTTAAAAAGCTACAATAATTAAAACATTTTTATTCTTGTTCAACAACCTTCATAATCAGGGAAATGCAAATTAAAACTACAATGAGATACCACCTTACACCAGTAAGAATGGTACATATTAAAAAAAACTAGCAACAACAAATGATGGCGAGGATGTGGTGAAAAAGGAACTCTCTTATACTGCTGGTGGGAATGCATACTGGTCCAACCACTATGGAAAGCTGTTTGGAGGTTCCTCAGACTACTAAAAATGGAGCTACCATATGACCCAGCAATTCCATTCCTAGGGATCCACCCACAGGACACAAAAAAATTAATTCATAGGAATACCTGTACCCCTATATTTATTGCAGCACTATTTATAATAGATAAGACTTGGAATCAATCCAAATGCCCCAAAATAGATGACTGGATCAAGAAGATGTAGTATATATATACAATGGACTATTATTCAGCAATCAAGATAAACTAATGTCATTCACAACAACATGGATGGAGCTAGAAGGGATTATGCCCAGTGAAATAAGCCAGAAGAAAAAGAAAAATATCGCATGGTTTTACTCATAGGAGGAATATAGCAGAACCAAGCAAGGGATCAAGGGAAAAAATAATAACAAAAAACACAACACAACACAACAAAAATAAAAAGACAACTATAAATCTGCAGAGACATTCTGCAGAGGAGGGAGAGGGAGAGGGATTAAAACAAGTGTGGAAAGAGCACAAGGGACTATGGTGATGGTGCATGGGTGAACTGGTAGTGGAAATTCTCTGGGGACTACACCTGAGAAAAGAAATCAAACATTGTAAAAAAAATGAACAGTGATATAAATATATATATAAATAATTTTAAAAAATTTTATTCTTATACAGGAATATATACATGTTGATTAATAAACAGTGCAGAAAATCAAATTGTAAAACACTCTATACAGAAGACTTTAGTATATGATAAGGTGGCTTCAAGTGAATGGGGAAAGAGTGAATTACTCAGTAAATAAAGATAATTTGAAAAAAAATCATATTTAGGATCCCTACCTCACATTATACACAAAACATCCATTCTGATTAGTGTTCAAAGTAAAAAAATAAAAGGTAGAAGAACTACAGATATAATATTAGAGATTACAAGGATGACATCAATGGTAGAAATCATAAAAGATATGTGAGCAATTAAATTTAAAATTCTGTACTAAAGTAAAATTATGACCAAAATTAAAAGGTAAGCAAGCTAAAAATGTTTGAATCACATACAGAAAACAAAGGTGGATGTTCTTAATATATAAATGTATATAACTAAAGAAAAAGAACACATAAAGCAAAAAGCAAAGGTATGCACAAGAAGTTTATGAGTCAACCAAACACACAAAAATGTTCAGTTTAATCAAGCATATATAAAATAAAAAGTGACATATTTCATTAATTCAGAGCTGGCAGTTAATTTAAGAAGTGATAACTAGTGCTTATGAGAGTATGGGAAAATGAAATTCTTAAGCATTACTGACGTGACAGCAATAATTTGAATTCATTTTTATTACCTTTAAAATCAGCATAGTAGTAATGCTGATTTTACAAGGCTATCTTAACAATTTGGTAATAGCCACCAAGTCTACTATTTGTCTTAAGAATTACCAAAGATGGGCCTCCCTGGTGGTGCAAGGGGTTAAGTACCGCACTATTAAGTAATCTGCAGCCTCTGCAGCACGAGTTTGATCCCCACGAGTTCGATCCCCAGTTGGCCAGGGAGAAACCCACATGGTGAAGCAGACCTCTCCTGTCTCGCCCGCTGCTCCCCTCAGCAGTGTGTTTCAGTCAATCTGCCTGTTCTGTTCCCCACTGTCTCTGGTGAATCCTCTCACTCCCCTGCATCTCTGTTCTGTACCCCAGCTCTTGTATGCATAAATAAATATTTTTTAAAAAATTACCAAAGATGTCCATCATGGTGGATATGTTAAAGTTATTTAAAAGATGAAATGTTAGAAATCCAAATGTTCTATATCTAGTCTATTTAAGGTCACTATGGTACAACAAAATACCATACAAATATTCAAAATTAAAATCTTGAGGCATATGAGAATATGTTCATTCAATATTAAGTAAAAGGGCAATTTACAAAATTAGTCATTTAATATGTATAATGTGATTGTAGGGGGGCAGGAATGGGCACAGTGCAGGTTTTCTATGATCTGAGTAGATGGGGTAAGGAGAAGAGAATCCTGGAGCCCTTGGTGGTTTTTCAGGCTTTTATTGGGATTTACTAGATACACGGCTACCAAAGGGTGCCAGGGGGCTGGAAGGCTAGCAGGCCTGCTAGCCCCAGCCTGCTAGCCTCCCAGCCCACAGCAAGTCTTCACTCTTTCTGGGCTCTCCGGCGTTCTCTGGTGGTCTCTACTTCTCTTTCACTCTATTTGGCTCTTGTTCTCTCTGCTTCTCTGCTCTCCGCTCTGCTTCTCTTCCCATGGTTCTGCTGGTGTCCCCGTGACGCTACCCTTATAAGCCCAGTCTCTCAGCCCAGGTGAATCCCATCTACCTATGCCCACACCCTACTCCAGGTGCCCGCCATCAGGCATGCATTCAGGACTGCAGATCCATCATCAGTCCTAATGGCAATGGCGGGAGGGCAGAAAAGCCTGATATCATTTACTTATCTATTATAAAAGAAATTAGGAGGAAATCTATAAAAATGTAAACAGCTCAGAATGGTGGGATTGCTTTTTCTTTATTTCCATTTTTTTCACAATGAATATATTTTACTTCAATGAAGAGTAAAAAAAAAATTAAAAACTTGCTGAAGTTAAAAAATGCACACATTTGCTAGGAGTACATATTTTATGAAAGTAAGTTAAAACAGAATAGTCCTAACTAGCCCGTCAGAAAGGAAGGCTGAGGCATGGCAGTCCATACTTGTCATTAAGAAAATTCAGCTGACATCGGCATGGCTGGTGACCAGTTGGAATAAGACCAAATGGGCCTCAGCTGCAGCAGAGCTGGCAGCCGACTTCATGGAAGGTGCGGGGAGGGGCGGGGTGTAGGGAGAAGGTTCCGAATGGGAGCTTTGAACAGTGTCCTCATTCCCTAGCTTGTGCCCAGCAGGACTGCTGAGAGGACTTCAAACGACAACAGAGTCCATCCATCAAGGGCCCAGCGGGCAGCCCACACCCCTGCCCTGAGAACCTCACACTGGTTAACTCATGCACTGGTTAACTCATCCTGCAAAGACTCAAGTCAGTGGTTAATGACAAGCCCTGAGAGAAACGCCATTGGCAGTCCTGGCTAATTCCTCTCTCAGGTTTAAGTGGTTTCAACCTTTGAGTTGGGAGTCTGGAACTGGGCAGAGCCACCCCCTGGCCCCAGGCGAGGGGCTTTGGCAGAGTCCTGGGCCTGAGCTGGGTCCACTGAGTGAGACAGCTTTGGGGCATGGAAAGCAGGGAGAGGCTGGGCGCCAACCTCCTCCTCAGCTGTTTTCAATAAGGCTCCACTTCTGAGGTTGCTGGCAGACCTCTGGAAAGATCTGAACCAACCTCACATAATGTTTTCCATCAAACCCACAATTAAGTAATATTCTCTTAACTCATGAGCTGTGCATGAAACCTTTTCCCTGTCACTTCTCAGGTCCTCTCCTAAGCAACCTACAAGCAGGTCAGCTGGAGTTACAACACTTTTGCAGGGTCAGTAGCGACCACAGCGCGGACCTCCCCAGGCCATTACCACACTTCCTCCTGCTACTCAAGGGCAGAGGGGTGGACATTCAGCCTCACCATGCATACGCCACACTATATACAAATCCTTTCATTTAATCCTCCCGTTAACTCTGGAAGGTCAGCGTTACTCTGCTAATTTTACAGATAAGAAAAATAAAGCCAAAAAAGTTAAGTAATTTGCACAATCTCCCCAAATTCACGCTCTTCCTATGACAGTCTCTTGGGGCAGTCAAATAAGACCATGGGCCAAAAGGTTCTGGATAGGAAAAAGCTCTTCCAAGACCACCTAGTATTTTGGCAAGATATTCCATCAATAACCCCCTCCCCTCGTCACCCTCCCTTCCCTCCCCCAGAAATACTCTTGAGAGCACAAATAAGCACATCCTTATTTCCTCAATGAATAAATTAATGGCTCCTAGAATAACCTAGGATGGATTCTACCTTCTACATGAGGTCTTTTAAATGCTTTTGATGCACATTTTATAGTATTTTATACTCTGATAAAAAAGCATAGGGTCTTATTCACTAATATTGTTCATTCACTTATTTGACAAAAGCTTATTGAGCACCTTTCTCAAGTACTGTGCTAGATAATCTGCAGGAGATATAAACACGATTAAGCCTGTCTCCACTCAGGGGCCATCTGTTCACAATGGGGAGATGGAGAAGGCAGAATCAATATGGTAAGTCTTACAATCAAATGTAAGTTAAATGAAAGTGTATACGCACACTATGCTAATTTGACAGGTAAGAAAAATAGAGTCAAAGAAGCTAAATAATGTGTCTAAGTTCTCCAAATTCTTGCTTTTTCCACTATAGTCTTTCAGGGAAGTCAGATAACATCTAGAATAAAGTTGCATCAATCAGCTGCATCGATGCTTAGTGAGCATAACAGAGACTTCAGTGTTTCCTGTCTCACAGGACCTACCCCAGTAGCTGCTGCTCATTGACAGTAGGGGTGAGAACAATAGGTGGTCCCTGTCTTAGGAAACCCCCTCACTACCGGGGAAAGCAGTGTCCAACCCTAAAGGCTCCTCATCTAGGACCTAAAGTAGACAAAATGACAAATATACTGAATAACAATCTGCTACAAATGGGAAGATTAAAATTAATGATTATGTGGGCGGGGAGAAGAAAAGAGAAAAAGAACAAATTGTAGTTCAAGACTTGACCTTGTGTGGTTGGAGGAATCTCTGAGCTTGAAACTCTGAGATCATTCCCATCTCGATGTCAGGCTGCGTCTGACTCCAGAACCAGGAACAGGAGAGCTGGCAACAGGAGTTAAGCTGGAGGGCAGATGCAGACTGGAGTCTAGTGAGGATTCCAGCATGGAGAGCAGCTTAGAAAATTCAGAGAACTGGACTGTGAGCTAAAGCAGGAAAAAGCTGGTGGAAATTGCTCCAAACTGATAAGCTGAATTTGTATCTCACAGAGGAGGGAGCAGATGCACTGTGAATATTGGTGCTATGTCTCATCTTTTACTGCTAGCAGGGCGAGGGGAAGACTGGCCTTATTGGAAAGCACTAGAGCTTAAAAATGCCCAAAGTCTTTGTCTCCGTAATCCCCTCTACCACAAACTAATCAACCCACAGTAAATAATCTTAAATATGGAATTGAAAGTTTCATGTATAAAGATGCCCATTAAAATTTAATTTATAAAAGGATATATTGGAAACCACCTAAAAACCACCAATGATGGGATGACTCAATAAATGATAGTGTGTCAAATTAATTTTTTTAAAGATTTATTTATTTATGCATACAAGAGCTGGGGTACAGGCCAGAGGTGTGGGGGGTGAGAGGATTCACCAAAGTCAGAGTGGGGAGCAGAACAGGCAGACTCACTGAAATATACTGCTAAGGGGAGCAGTGGGAGAGTCAGGAGAGGTCTACTGCACCATGTGTGTTGCTCCCTGGCTGGCCGGGAATCAAACTCATGCTGCAGTGGCTGCGGATAGCTTCATAGGCTGTGTCTTAACCCCTTGTGCCACCAGGGAGGCCCCGTTGTATCATATTTAAAGAAGTAGTAGCCACTGAAATTTTGCTCATGGAGTCATTTGAAAAATCACATGGTAGGTGAAAAAAGCAGGACACAGACAACATGAACAATTTTAATTCTCACTGAAAGTTACTAAGCACTTACTATCTTACATATATAGCAGACACTTCATTTAAATGATGCCATAATATGGGTGGTAGCACCCCCAGTTTACAGACAGGAATTCTCATTCCAGCTCAGCTATGGAGTTTCAAATACAAATCTCTGGGCTGCAAAGGCTGTGCTTTTTCTACTCTTCCTACCACCCCACTGCACAGAGGTTCTTGGTGCCTGACCTTACAATTTATGATCATTTGAGCTTCAGCAAGCCCATGATGACCAGCACAGAGCTGGCCGGTGCTCCTGAAGACGTCGCTTTGAAACAGGTCTCCCAAAGGCTTTTACCCTCAACCTGCCATGGCTGCTATTCTGTTGCTTCTTCCTTGGCACCCCCTTCCACCCCTAAAACTCTGAAAAGATCACACTGTCACCCAGCTGGGGGCACTAAGAAGTTCAGGGAGTGTGAGTGAATATAGACTGGAGTGATGTCTGCACCACAGGGAGGTGAAGTGGGGAGCAACAGGCAGGGGCCTGAGCAGGTTAGGAACTAAGAAGTGTAGACAAGGTGGCGATGTGAGTTCTGGGGAGGGGGATCCCAGAACAGAGAACAGCAGGAGCCAGGGCCCTCCACTCTTCTGCCCGAATAGCATCCCTTACCACCTTTAACACCTAGGTAGCTCCTCTATTTAGACACAGGACACATGTACATCTCCTCAGGTATTAACCTGCAGGTCACATGTTTGATGGCAGCACCTAAGTAAACAGACTTCCCTTTAATGACAAAATCACCCTGTGCCTGATGGTGAATTTTAGGAAGCTTGTAGTCAAATCTGTAGCCCTTTCAACCATCAGGAATGCACTGCACCCATCTATGCTCCCTGTTCTTTTATTCTTTTATTTCTGCCCCACATCTTCTCTTAGCTCTTGTCTGACCTCTCACCTCCACCCCAGTAAAGGACTCTAAGCATTATAAAATTGAATCAATAGGGGGAAATATCACCCCTAAGAGGGTGAAGATTGGTTCAGGAGCTAAAAACCTTACCTTTTATATGTACAAAGCACATCTACATGAAGGCACACATCTTATAACAGACACAGAGAGTATCTCTATGAGCCAACCATGAGCTCGAGCAGTCCCTCAGAGAGCACCTTCGCCTGACACAAGCTTGTCCTACCACCACCTCCTCCCGCGCTGCCTCAGCTATTCCCATGCGCTCTCAGATGCAGCTGAAACCCGCAGCCATGACCTTTGCCCCCATCTCTCAAGGCCAACAGTCTCACCTGAGGGGCTTTAATAAGAGCTTCTTTAGGGTGGTGTGTTCAGAGGCACATTCTGTGGCCTGACCTCAGGGGGGCTGCAGTGGATTCCACACCCCCCCATCCAGGGAAGCACCCAATATATTCTGATCTACCCCATGTTGACTTCACTGGTGACTCAAGCACCTACATGTCCAGATTTGACCCCAAATCCCAACCAGCGATGCTTAGATTGCTATAAATGAAGGATGCTATAAATGAATGGTGTTGATTTGATTTTATTGGAAAAGAGCTTTGCCCAGGTGAGCAATGAATCAAGGCCCCTGCTCATTAGATGAGTGTGGGACTCATATTATTATGAGGTTATTATTTTTGCCAATTCCCCAAACCAGCCTCTCCCCTCTCTTCTCTGTATTGAACTACAGCAGGCTTTGCATCCTCCAGCCCAACAGAGTATGGCAGATAATGGAGTGAATAGCCCTGAGTACCTGGCTGTGGGGGGCTGCAGTCTGGGAAACCAGTCTTCGTGGCCACAACTCCTCACTGCTTGTGGGTGGTGTATGCCCAGCATGACAGGCTATGGAAAGTATGCTCAGGTGCCTGGCTCCCCAGCCTAATGCTTTTTAAATCAGGATCCAGATTTGATTTGCTATTCCTTGCCTTCCTGGCTCCAACTCTTCCAGGCTCATTTTTTACTCCCCTGTCAGGCTTCCCAGGGTTTGGGAGTCGGGTGAGCCAAGTCCTCCACACTTCGCAGACAGCCCTCCCTTCCAGGCCTGCGCCTGCCATCTAAATTCCAGCACTTCACAGGCCCAGCTGCTGCCGCCTCAGCCTGCCTCATCTTCCTGCAGTTTCCTGACTTGCATCTCTCAGAGGAGTTGCACAGGGACTCAGTATGTCACCTCCCATCCTCACCATCACTCAGTCCGCCCTGCAAGGACACGGTTTACCTAGTCACCACTCCCTTTCATTTCAGAGCATCTTAAGCAGAGGTCCGGACAGGGATCAAACTTGAAGGACAATCAGGTCTGACATGTGGGTCAGAACTTGCTTCTCTTCCCAGACAGCATTGCAGCCCTCAAGGCTGGCATATGTGGAATGGGTATAGAGGGCGGATTCATAGCCTTGGCCATTTGAGGTGGTGAATTCCTTGAATGCAGAGACAGTCTTTTGTCCCCTCTGCCATCTTTTTATCCCAGCTTTACCAAATGTCCTGCATATGGCTAATGATTGCTGAACTGAATTAACCTGTAAACCACCTGATCAAGTCAGCCCTCCTGCGTGTCATGTCATGTAGCACCGGGGATCAGCCTAGCGGCCACACTAAGAAAACCACTAGATGTCTACTAAATTTCTTGTTCAAGTTTCATTTTTATGGAATCATGGGCTGTGAGAGCAGGAGGAGTTCCAACCTCCTCATTTGCAGATGTGGAAACTAAAGCCCAGAGGTCAGTGCAAGTTAGAGGCAAAATCCAGGCATGTGACCAGCAGCCAGCCTTCTGTCTAGGGTCACATAGTCAGTGCTACCAGAAGCCAGCTCCCTACAATAACCAACAAACTTCTAAACAAAGATATCTTCAAAGGAAGCATTTCAGCATCGCTAGTTGACTATAGTGCCCCGAAGTATTTAAGTCCATCTTTGTCAACTACAACCCCACCAGGCCTTACTCCTTCCCTACTATGGACAAGGCCACATCCTAGATGCCATGGAGAACAACAAACGAGTAAGAAATCATTCTCAATAGACTTTCATCACAGAACATAAATAACCAGAACATAAAACCTAACTAACATACATGGTAAATTCAAGCTTAATGTCATTGACAGATTCTTGGAAACCACTACTTAGGTGAAAGGATGGATGACAAGATGTTATTCAAGGACCTGGTATAAAGGATAAGAAAGCCCCAGCTAAGTCATAACGGAGGAGAATTGGGATGGGCTCCCTGGTAGAAGTGGAAAGGCCTGGGTAGCATTCTTGAAGATTTTAGGTCCAGGCTTCAGTTAGAAAGGACAAAAAAATCAGAGCAGAAGAGCCCAGAACCTGGTCAAGAATGGGGCCCAGGTAGAAGGGCAGCTGGGAAGAGCACTGGCTCAGAGGATGGCCCCACACTGTCAACAGTGAATACTAGGTAGGGAATTTAGATTCAAAACCATGCCAGGATTTTAGGCCAAACAGAAGTGCTCCAAGAAGAACCCTGCAGTATATGAAGCCTGGAAGAAACTGATCGGGAAACACCTGGCGGACTTGGCAGATAAGGCCAACCCAGGGGTGGGACAGAATGTCACCCTTTAGGAATGTCCAGAGAGTGCATGGGCAGATTTAACTCAGAGAGGGTGATGAGAAGCCAGCCTCATTCTTCTACCTCATTCTCCCTCTGAGTGCTGTTCTCTGGGAGTCACTGGGCTCTCAGAGCACATTTACATACACTTGGTTCTATTTAATTCTGGGGATATTCTTCCAAGTGCTTAGGTACGGTAGATGGGATAACCTATACTTTCTAGCTTCTATCAAACCTAAAAGGGCTTGGACACTGTAAGATGTAAATATATTGTATATGCTTAAATGTAGGAGATAATTAGAACAAAATTCAAAGAAAATGCCAATACTAAGATGTCAGGACTAAATAAGAAAATAAAATGTTGAAGATGGGAATAACTGTCAAGATCATCAGGTCTAACTCCCCACCTGATTTGTAGATACCAAATCCTTATAAATGAAACCCACACAAGTGCTGAGCCAGTCTTCCTCAAAGACTACAATTCTAAGCAGATAACAGTGTATGGCTTGTGGTAAAATAAATATTAATTGAATGGATCAAATCCAAATACTTGAAATCTACCTTAGATAAAAGTAGAACAGAGCTTTAATGAATCAAGGATTACAAGTTAGAGAATTCACAAGCTGAACAAATCTTTACTGACCCATCAGGAGCTAGTACTAAGATTCTTTTTTTAATTAAACATGTAAAATGCTCTACTTCTTTCTCCACTTTATATTATTCAGACACATTTCCATTTATGGATGTAGCACCCCCTCCAAATGAAAGTGAAACAAAGAATACACTACAAAATTTATCTCATAGAATTTCAGATCACAAACAGCCTTAGAAGAAATCTGAGACTAGTGTTGAAAGTTTTAAGGCCACATTCTAAGAACTAACCCCCAAGCCTAGTAGCCTTCCACAATATATTATGCTGATAATCTAATTAAATTTTAAATTGTAGAGTACAGAATATAACCCTCCTGAAATGTGGCAATGGAAAAGAATACGATGGGCTGGATAAGCTGGAAAAGACTTTGGAGAGGAGAAAAGCTTTAATTTTCCAATCCCAAAATCGATAATCCAATTGTTATGAGATCACGGAAATGGAGACCATGTTTTGTTTTGTTTTTTTTTCTTTGTAGTCCCAGTGTCTGGACTACAAAGGAAACTCAATTTCTGTAGGCTTATTTTATAACAAAGTAGCATCTTAATGGTTAACATCATTTAAATTTGGAAGTTGCATATGATAAGTGATGGGAACATCTTGGGTTTTGCAGAAATTCTACCTATGTGAAAAAAGAAGCCAGGCCTCAGTGATATCCCCCAGGCCGATGCAGATCCTCACTCATGCCAAACTCAGCATTTTATATCTTGTCCCTCATGCCACCTCATGCATACAGAGGTGAATCTGATTAGAGCAAGAATCTGGTCTCTAATCTGGTCTCTCCATCTCCCATAGCTCATTTTGAAAAGAGCATTGCTCACTTTGAAATGTTTCCATTTCAAGGCAGACAGTCAAGATAATTGGAAGCATGTTAAAATAATAAGAACCTTATTAGTAAAGAGATATATCTAGCTAGCACCAGGCTATCCGTGATAGGTAAACTATTACTGCAAAATTTAAAAACTATACTTAAAGGACTGAACAACAAAAACCAATTCTATTCACATGGCTCCAAATCTTTTTCTAATTTGAGGTAGGGAAGGCATAGATGCATTCACAGGGTGGTGATCAGGCTGTGCTCCATTCCTCTGTCCACTTTATATTTTTCACACACATTTCCATTGATGGATATAACTCCCCCAAACGAGAAGTATGCTATTATGCAAAACCTACCCTATGGACTTATTTGTTCAATGATATCTCTTTGAGCATAAGTGAGTTCCTTTATGTTATTTTAAATGTAACTTAATGTAGTTTATACACATGTTGATTTTTAATAACGCACACCTGAAACTTATAAGCTGCCACAGCACAATGTTATTTCAAAAAAAATTAAAATGAAGACTACCAAAAGTAAATAAATAGTACCTGAATATCTTTATAAAAACTCCTTTTGTCCTTCTTCTTTAAGAGTCAAGTTATGTCCAAAGTAGAATTCTTGGCAAAGCCTGTAAAGGTTTTATTGTCTCTGACCCAGGCAGCGAGAGCCAACCATTTGCGTTCCAGCAAAGGAAGATTCCACCTGCTTCCTCATGGCCGCAAAGGTGGGCTCTTGGAGCTTTTATTTTGTAGTTTCTCAGATACAAAAATACTTTAGAAGTATTTGGCAGTGATATCCACTTGTGTACCTGCTAATAGGGCTGTGTAACATATTTCATCACAATGTTATATATTTTCCCTTGCCCAGATTTTGTCTCTGTTCCTTTCAACGTAAACTATGTTTTTATCGTGACCATTTATGAAATAGAATCTAGAATTTGAACTCAGTGGACATCATTTGACATGCAACTTTATTGTGCTTTTTAGAAATGACATAAGCCATTCCCATCTACTGTTAAATACTTCCAGCGATAAGAATGTATATAAAGTAAAAGGTGAAGTTGAGAGTATAAAATGGCAAAAGTTACTCTCCCTCTTACTCTTTTCCTTACTTCCCAAATAAAACCATAGAAATCATCTTTCTACTCTACTCTTCTCATCAGTAACTCCACAATTCTAGATAATGTATGCTGTGTCTATGTCTTCATTTAAGAATTGAACAGCACTTAGTGGATTCCGATTAAGAATGGCAAGGAATTTTGCTCCTTATCACCAGTCCTATATTTAGTTTTATATCTTCTATTGGATCTTTATGGCATGATTACAAACTCATAGAAAGTGGGTGGGGAAAAAATGTCATGAGGGCCTTCTTGCCCATATTTTACTGTCCTGTTATTGATAAAGACATGGCTAAGGAAAAAGCAAAGTCATAACTGGCAACAGCATTTGCCCTTGTGGCAGGAGATGCCTAGGAGTAGGGGGGAGGGGTGGCAATAGCAAGTTGGAAAAGACATGCTCAGATGCAGGGGGTGGCACCCACTGCCCAAGTGTTGCCATGTGGAAGTGTTGTCTGATCTTATTTCCTGAGAAAGCTATTCAGAAATAATTATATGTATAAACTTTCCACTTGTAAATCTGCTCAAATTTTTTGAGACTACTGCTGGCCCAACACAAAAGGTCTATGTGCCAAATGTGGCTCATGAACTGACCAATTTTTACCTCTATCATTATGGTTTTAAATCATACACCCAAACCTCTGTTATTTGGCCCATCCATTTCAGATGGCACTTCCTCACTTCTCATTCTGTGAGATGAGGGCGTCAGTCTCCCAATAGCTTTTGCTTCCTCCAAAGAGGTTTCCCATCTCTTCTTTGCCTTTCACCATTCCTTTACTTTGACTTTCCAAAGTTTACAGAGCTTACTTTCTGTTCTGTGACTGTAACTAACACTTTTGAGTTTTGTCCATGGGTTGATTTAAAATAACAATTAAGAACTATGATCGAAGCACTAGTTTACAAATGTATGTGGTTGATGTGGGTTTTCCAGGCCTTGAGGGGAGTGTTGGCTCTCTGATGAGTGCAAACTCTGTGTAACTCAATGGGTGCTGGCAGACTTCACTCAGAGTGTTGGGGCATGGAGCAACACATTTGACATATTTCTATCCTGTGGCAAAGTAAATAGACCTTCTTCTGAGATATGGGTTAATACCCACAATAAGAGCTTCCGTTTCCTGCACTGAGATATAAAGTAACCAGTCCTTTTCTTTTTTTTAATCACCCTGAGTTCTACCCTACAGCCCACTCTGACTCTCCATATGCTGTCACCTCAAATTTGTGGCTCTGCTGAAGTTTCACCCCTTATCTGTTCCGATGGGTAATGCTGTTATAGCCTTCAATACAATCCCAAGAAAATCTCTCTCTGGTCCACCAACTTCCCTCCACCTGCTCTCAGTGCAGTTCAGAATGCATTTTCTTTTGAACCTCTCATTTCAATGGCATGTTTGGATGGAGGAGAAATTAATAAGTCTGTTCAGCTCAGCATTTTGAGTCAGAGGGAGCCACCAATTGCTGACAATTGTAGCTTTAGCAATACATGTGCTGTCATATCCCAGTTTGCTACTTTTCCCTTGAATACTTCAGGAACTCTGTAATACCCAGGGAGTCCACACCCAGCCCCCATGCCATGAGAATTCCCAAGCCTCCCAAGCAGTTAAAGAAATTTTGGGAACACCTCAAGCTTGCTGGGATTCTAAGATGACACCCTTCAATAAAGATGGACACAAATGCAAACACTAATTTGTTGGGATATGTGCACTATTATGTTAGTTACAGTGCTATTTATAAGAGCCAAGTTAAAGAAAAACCTAAGTGCCCAACTACAGATGAATAGATAAAGATGTGGTATATACACACAATGGAATACTACTCAGGTATTTAAAAAAAGATGGACTCTTGTCATCCGCAACTACACCAATGGATGGAACTAGAGGGAATTATGTTAAAATAAGTCAGAGAAGACAAAAGATTGGATGGTATCATTTATATGTGGAATATAGAGAAATAAAACAAAGGGTCACGCAAAACCAAATCAGTAACAAACACTAGAAATCTAATTGTGGAACTGAGGCAGGGAAGGTGTGCGAAGGAAACGTAGTCGAGAGGGAGAACAATGGACTAGGATGGAAACTATGGGTGCCTTGGTGGTGGGAATGAGGCATCCGAAGAGTGATCCTGTGCCTCTTAATCACATACAATAATGTAACTCAATGTTACCTCAATTAAAAAAAAAAAAGAATTGAGGGTTAGAAAGCTGAGAATTAGACCTATGATGTAACAGATTAATGTGGGGGGAAAAAGCAAAAAGAAGTTAAATAAAGGGAGCAATCTATATACATGGTCCCATTTGTATACATAAAAGCATGTGCAGATATGTTTATATTTTAATAGAACATTTCTGCAGTGATACCAGAATTGTTAATAGTGGCTGTCTCTGGAGAGTGTAAATAAGGGTCGAAGCAAGAAACATTACCTTGTTACACTACATTGTTTGAATTTTTTAATTTAAAAATAAGCTAACCTTTAAAGTTTTACTTCTTTATAACAAAGTTATAGGCACAGAGATGATTAGTGAATGATACATTTTAAAAAGGCCAAAGTAGGCAACTCTTTCCTGTGGTTATTACTCATGAATAACCTTATGTGATTATTGGGAATATTCCACATCCTGTTGCCATGACTCTTCTGTACTCTAATAGCAAGTTTTAAAAAGAAAACGCACTTAAGGGAAGAAGCCTGAGTTTAAATTTGACCCTGAGGCCAGATAACATGGACTGGAAGAAGGAAGGTCACTCTAGATGAAGGCTCAGCCAGAGTAAAGGGAGGGAGCAGGAATAAGGGCCTAGGTGGGGAACTAGGAATGATCTAGAAAGGTTGACAGGGAGTGGGGTAGGGTAAGGGGTGATAAGAATACTGGCAAGGGATCTGGCATCTACTACTACTCTAGTTCCAGGGAACCAAATATGTATTGACCACCCCTCATGTGGCAGGTCCATGGTGTCCTGGGGCACAAAGATGAATAAGAAACAGTCACTGAGGTCAAGGAACCAGATGAGACAGGTAAAAAAGATGGTGCCAGAAAGTATGAGGACTAAAAGATTTGGACCCAAAAGTACTGCACGTATTGCCTCCTTCAGTAACTTGCCAAGTTTTATAATCACTCTGAGCCTCTATTTAAAAAAATAAAATGAGGATAAAGCTACCCTATCAAGAGGATAAAGTGACTAGCATTACCTGCCTGGCCCTAATAGGATAGCAACAAAAGATAGTTTGAGGATTCTTCTCCAGAAGCAAGGAAAACAAAGGGAAGATAAACAGCTGGGATTACAAATAAAAAGTTCCTATATAGGAAAAGAAAGAATAATCAAAAATAAAGAGACATTCTACAGAATGAGAGAAAATATTTGCACACCATGCAACAGATAAGGGACTGATAGCAAAGATCTACAAAGAACTTACACAACTCAATAAAAACACAGCAAACAACCCAGTCAAAAAAATGAGCAAAAGAAACTTAAAAAACACTTCTCCAAAGAAGTAAAGCAAAGGGGCAACAGGCATATGAAAAAATGTCCAATATCATTAGTTATCAGGAAAATGCAAATCAAAACCACAATGAGATACCACTTCACTCCAGTAAGACTGGCCCACATCAAAAAAACCAGAAACAACAAATGATGGAGAAGATGTGGATATAAAGAAACCCTCTTACACTCCTGGTGGTAATGTAAACTGGTTGAGCCACTATGGAAAGCTGTGTGGAGGTTCCTTGGAACACTAAAAATGGAGCTACCATATGATCCAGTGATTCCACGCCTACCAAAGGATGCAAAAACACTAATTTGAAAGGAAACCTGCACTCCTGTTTATTGCAGCACTCTTTACAATAGCCAAGATATGGAAATATCCCAAATGCCCCAAAATATATAGCTGAAAGGATCAAAAAGTTGTGGTATACTTATACAGTGGAATATTACTAAGTGATCAAAAAAGACAAACTTGTGCCTTTTGCAGCATCATGATGGAGCTGGAAGGGGTTACGCTAGCCAAAATAAGTCAGAAGGAGAAAGGTAAATATCAGATGGTCTCACTTCTGTGTGGAATGTAGAGAAACCAAACATAAGGTTAAGAAAATGTCAAAACTAGCAAGTTGACCATAGAACTGAAGCATACAGCAAAGGAGGGGGCGGGAGAGCAAAACTGGAGAGGGATGAACACAAGGGAAAATGGTGATGGTTCACAGGTGATATGGTGGCGGGACAACTATGGGGGTTACAATGATGTAAGAAAAAATTTAATTAATTAAAAAATTAATAAATAAAACTGTCACTAATGGAAGTAAGTCGTTCCTTTAAAAATTTTTTAAAGGGCCTCCCCGGTGGTGCAGCGGTTGAGCGCTGGGTTGAGAAGCTGCCCGCAGCCTCTGCAGCGCCGGTTCGATCCCCGGCTGCTCCCCGGCCACCAGAGGAAGGTCCCACATGGTGCGCAGACTTCTCCTGCCGCCCGCTGCTCCCCTCAGCAGTGTACTTCGGTCCTTCTGCCTGCTCTGCTCCCCGCTCTGCCTCTGGTGAATTCTCTCACCCTCCCGCGCTTCTGACTGTACCCAATGCTTGTATAAATAAATAAATCTTAAAAAAAAAAAAAAAATTTTAAAAAGCTAGTTTCCTTTCTCTCACACTCTGCCCCCCTTCCATAACTCTATGGGAATGACAAAACATTTCTTGTTTAACCTTTCTCCTCAAAGATGATACCAGACAAAGTATCTGTTCTGTGTGTATAGCTGGGGAGAAGGGGAAGGGAGGAAAGGGACAGTGCTGGAGAGCAGCAGTTGGATATGAAAGGCCTCAAAGACAGCCCTAAGGAACTTCCTCCAAGGCTCAAGGACAGTAAGCAGGGGTGGGAGGTGGGGGGTAGGGTGGCCTAGTCAGCAGTAGGAAGGACAAGCTGCAAGCACAGAAGTCAGAAAGCAGGAAACCAGTTTTCAAGGCTCTCCAAACCTCATCCTAACCTCTTCTACATTCCTAAAGTACAAACTTTGTATTGAACTATTTCAAGCATTTAATTACACACTGTCATATTTTATTGTTTTATATGCACAACTTTTCTCAGAACCAAACCAGTTAGGACTCTGGGGGCCAGAGAGCAGACCAGATGCTTCTTTCAAATTTCTCAGAATGGTGGTTGTTTCTGAGTTAGAAGCAAAAGGAAAGAAGGTGGTGGGGGGAGCATACTACTGTTGGTGAGAGAAGAAACTGAGAAAGCAGGCTGCCCCTTTATTGTGAAGCCCACTTCAGTAAACACCAAGACCCCTTGTCTGAAATGAAACTTCCTTTGGGCCGTACTGCTCAAGAGGCACTGAAATATCAGCTCATTTGATTCACAGGACAGCCAGGCCCTGTCATCATATTTGCTTTTTCTGATAAGAATGAATTCCAGGGCAGAGAGGAAGATGTCCTGTCATTTTGATATTTTTCCCACCATTTCACTACTTTCATACTTGACTGTGGTGGGGGAGCAGCCCACAGGTACTCCAGGTACCACATGGGCAACAGAAGAGTTGGGAGAGTTTCAGGCAGCCCCTGGCATCTGTGGGGCTGGCTCTCTCTGCATGGAGGCTCCCAGAGGCCCTGGACCCAGCGCTCACTAGGCAGTGACATGGCCCAGCTTACTGCTCTTCCCACCCTCCTTCCATCCTGACATGTGGGCAGGCAACAGTCCCATCTACCATGCTGTCTCCTAAGAAAACTACTGCCCCTGACCACCCCATTTAGGCCTGGCCACCTCATAAGAAAAGTCCCAGACTGGCCTCGGAAGTGGGCTCTAGTTTAGAATTCTAGGGCCCTGGTGCCTGAACTTGGAAGAATGATGCAGCTCTGTGGGCATAGACCTTGGCAGACAGATGCCCTGCTCTGGGGTGAGGGTACAGACCGATGAAGGAACAGGACTTGCAAAAACCTGGGCTCACGTTGCCTGGGTTTAAAGGTGGTACTGATGAGATCTAGAGCCAGAGTTTTATAAGTTCCTGAAAATATAATTTCCTCAATATTTGGGCTGGCAGAGCCAAGAAAAGGGAGGTAGTTTTGGCCTAATCAGAAGACCCTTATCATACAGCAGTTTTTCAATAATAGCACTGATTTATCAATAAACCCCATATGGTTGACTTCCTCTCATAAACCCTCGACCCTGTTGGTTCAAGCCAGATGGCCACAGCCAGGGAGGAAAGAATTCTTGTAGAATGCTTTTAACTGCAGGACCACATGCCACTCAGAATAAAGCACTTCCATCACTAGCAGTGCATTTGGCAAGGATGTAAAGCATTTTTACATTTTTCTCTGCACTGTGCCTTCTCCCTATTTATTCACATCATTTAAAGGGGCACTATCTCCACATGCATGTCATTAGGTGTTTATCAAGTAGGAATATTTTTCATAAGATTTCTTATGTAAATGTAGCCAAATATCTTATCTGGGAAAGTCTTTAAGTCTTAGGATTTTTATCCTATAGCTCTTGGTCTTTAGGCTTCCTCTGTACTCTCCACCCACACCCACCTCAACCAATTGTTAGTGTTCTGGTTTTTTGTCTCCTGGTTTTAGTTTGGCTACCTGAGTTTCAGGCAGCACATCTGCATCCAAGGCAGGAAGCAGGAGAGGAATAGAATATGAGAGCATCAAATATATATATATATATATAATTAAGAAGCAAGAGTTTTCCCAGAAACTCCCTAATGAACTTCTGCCAGAATGTCTCACTGAGCCACCCGTAGTTGCAAAGAAAGCTTTTAGAGTGGCATCTAAAGTAGAAAAGGACAAGGGCGAAGGGGACTGGCAATGGTGTTGGCTGTCCAAAGTATCTGCCACAAAGAAAAGTCCTAATAAACATGAGGGTCTGAGGCCACAGAGCTAAACATCTCAAAACTTGGAACATCTCAGAAAAAGAAAAACCACAAGAGCACTGTGGTCCCACTTTAATGTCACCAAAATTTTCTTGCTAGAAAGAGGGGCTTTATTAGAGGAGGGGATTCATTAAGTCCTTGGCCTAAAAATAGGCATAAAAAGGAAAATGAGGCAGGCCAGGCAAGTGCCTCTCTCAGGGATAAAAACATAGAGCATAAGTTTGAACCAACTTTTAAGTAGCAGTTTTAAAAGGTAATGGGAAACCAACCTTTATAACTTCCTCATAGCCACGCCATCCACGTTGTCTCTACAGAAATGGGAGGGTCACTGTGCCCTCCTTCAGAAGAACCCAGGACATTTCAGTGCCCTCCACGCCCAGACTTTAGGACTCCAGCTGGTGGTGGCAACTTTAAAGAGGGGAAGAGAGTGGAGGGGAGGAAGGTAGGCAGAGCTTCTGAGGGCAGCTGTAAGAAAGGGAAGGATTCCTGCTGACTGCAACCGGCATCAGTTTAGGCCTAAGAAGTAGTTTGAAGGTTCAATTTTTAAAAATCACTCACTCATGAGAGATCCTGCAAGAGACCAATTACTGCAGACCTGAGGTCCTGAGGTTGCCATGAAACTGACAGCAAGACAGGAGGTGGCCCAGGGCCTGGAGAGAGGGGTCAGCTGTAAGCCAGCTCAGGTGGGCACAGTAGAGAAGGTTAACATGCACCAGAGGCAGAGGCCATGGACTGTGGTCAATGGGTGAGCCTGTATGGAGCTCTGCCTTTGTAACTAGCAATTCCTGCTCCCAACCTCTGTCACTCTGGGTTTGCACCACCTTCGCTGGGGGCACAGGGTCAAAAACACCTCCTGATGAACTTCATCTCTGGTATCAAAACTGCCAGCTTTCTTATTCTGAAATCATTTGAGGTGACTCTCCCTGGGTAAAAAACATTGTTCTGTGTCCTCTGTTGCAGTGATAATACACTTTTACAGTGTGCTTGTTTGCAAAGCATTTTCTGCAGCGGCCTGTCCTTCCGCATGTCTCCCCAAAAGCTTTCAGATGAAGCCACTCTGCCTAACATCACTCCAGAACTGTCTTTATTCTGTGCCCACTACCTGCTAGCATGCCTGCAAGGTGTTCTGGGTTGATTCCATGCAGGTGGTGAGTGGTAATGTAGCTCTACAGGCTGCTACTAAAAGGAACACATTAATTTTGATACCTGGTCCACATTTAATATATAAATTCAATTATTTCATCAATATAAGCCAAATTTTTTCATGCTGAAAGGATACTTGAAGAATTCTGCAGTCAACACAGAGTACATTAAATACCACTGAATTGTTTAAGATGGTTAAATTTATGACATGTGAATTTCACCTCATTAAAAATATTTATTGTTCTCTTTAAAATTTATAAAGTACTTTTTCCCCCTACAACTCATTTTCTTATCACATATCTGCCAACAAGAAATATAGAAACAGCTAGTTTTTTCTTCTCAGACAAGGAAATCTGCATTCATGGACATTCTGACCTGTCTGCCAGGGAGTGACCAAGCAGCAGAGTGCTTGGGTGCTGACACCTGCCAGTGCTCATTCTAGGAGGGTTCCAAATCAAATCTCTCAAAGTCTCTTTCATGACCTCCAGGGTCAGCAAAGGAAGCAAAGGCCTCCCCATGCTATAGGGAAGCAACTCTTCCTCTCCATGTTTCTCTGAATTTGAGAAACGAGTCTGCCCTGAGAGGAGGCAGGAGGGTGAGATCAGTTTTGTAAAACCATTTTTTCAAAGTTAATTTTTAATTTTAAGTGTAAATTCAATGTTTTATAACATTCATAAAGGTGTGCAGCCATTAGCAGTTGCTTCCCACACTTCCTCCCTCACCCCTGGCAAATACTTTCTATCTCTATAGGTTTCCCTACTCTAGACAGTTCATGTAAATGGAATAATTCAATGTGTGGCCCTTTGTATCTGCCTTCTTTCACATAACATGTTTCCAGGATCCATCTATGCTGTGTGTGTATCAGTACCATCCCTTTCCCTGGCTGTCTAAGCCATTTCTAAGTCCCCAGGGAGTCTTCCTATTGCTTCTTTCTTGCCAGCTCTGGGGCTATGGGATGGAGGGGCACAGGATTGGGCAACAGAGAAGAGCCCTCACCATGGTAGTACCCAAAGTAAAGAAACAGACTCCCCAGACCACCAACACTCCCCCATAATCTTCTTCAAGTAAAAGACGTAACAAGGCTGTTCTGTCTGATCGACTAGTAAACTGTCTTAACTAGACAGGCATGTGAGGAGCACAAAGCACTGTGCAGCCCCTGCACACTGTCCAGATGACCCAGTAGCCCAGTGGCCCACACAGGAGAGCCATGTGCCCAGCCTCTTCCTTCACAAGCTTTCAGGGGCCTGCTCTGAAATTGCAGATTCACACTGCAACCTATGCATTCCTTATCACATCTCTTTTCTTTCACTCAGATCAAAGATTTCTAGCTTTAAAGCATTTCCTAGAGCCCGTGAGTTTAATTCCAAGACAGATATTACTTGCAAATCTCCCTGACTCTCAAATGTATCTCCATGTCAAGTAGATGATTGGACTTGTAGTGGCCTGAGTCAGCAGCTTACTACACATCTTGCCAACTGGGCATAACTTCAGATACTCTTACAGCTATTCTTCAATGTTCCTATCTTCTCCTTTCTAGTATAAGATAGACAAGGAATTATCATGTCTGTTTGCAGGTCTACCCAGAAAGGGCAAGAGACTAATATTCATTAGTACAAGTTAACAGAACAGAGTAAGGGGTCCAATTACTCATCCTACTTCTCTGCACTTAACAAGTGGAAACACGAGAGGATTAGTAAACTAAATACTCCTTGAGGGGTGAGAGAAATATTAGTTCTCAATTACGTAGATTTATAGGTATATATTTAAATCCAAGCTGTGTTCTCTCTGCCACAGCCCATTCCATAATCAGGAAGTACATATCCAGAACATGACCTACATTAGCAGCAAAACATCTGTGTCATCCCCACAGCTGGAGTTCTCCAACACAGACTAAAGGAAAGAAATAGGTCAAGTTGATACATATTTACTTTCAGTGTGGGTCTAAAAGAAAACTAGGCCTTCTACCATAAAGGAAAGGCCTTGAGAAGGAATGACACCCCCAGTCCAGTCCCCAAATCAGCGACACTTCTTACCCTCCCTTCAAACTTGGCGGTGCCTCCTTCTTTGATGCAGAGGTTCCGGGGTGGCAAGGTGAAAGCAGGGGCCTCAGTCAGGGGCATGGAGCTGACTCTTGAGTGATCCACACTGAGAGAAGTTTTGGAAATGTGCGTTGAAGCAACCAGCTTGACATCCCCCATGGTCTGCAAACAGGAAGGAAGAGCAGGTCAGAGGAGAAAAACACAACCCTTGCTTTCATGTAAACAGTGGAAGGCCCAGCATGCTGGTGAGACCACTGTGTTGTGGATTATTCTGGGGGCAGGTGCCCTGTTAGGTCAGGGTACACATGGAGCTCCTCCCTGGGTATAAGAAGCTCTTGCCTTCCACACACTTGCCGGGTGATGCCCAGTGTACCCTAAATACCAGCTCCCTGGGTAATACGTGGGCTTCCTCAAAACTAGTCCAAGAACTTCTAGGGAAGGGATAGCTGGGACAAAAAGAGAGAATCTGGAGGGATCTTCAAGATTTTACAAGAGGTATCTGAATTCAGTACTTAATAGCCAGCGACGCTTCAGAACCAACATCTCCATTAGGCACTTGTGCTTTTGCTTCAACTGTGAGAGCTCACAGGCTAAGGAACAACAGGGTCCATATTCCAAGAATGGAAAGCAGTTTGGTGTTAATATGGCAGGAACCTGGATGAACTGAGCTGAGTCTGAAGTTGAATTGGGGAATGGAAGTGCGGCCTGGGAGGAAATTGTTTATCTGAAGACATACTTGAAAAAGGCTCAAAGATTACAGAATGTCAGAGAAAGAAATGTTTTAAGATTATCCAGTGATGGATGTTTTCTAAACTTGCTGTGGTAATCATTCCACAAAACGTGTAAGTTAAGTCATTATGCCTGCACGCTTTAAAGTTACACAGTGCTGTAAATCAATTATATCTTAGTAATACTGAAAGAAAAGGAAATTTATTATTCATGTTAACTCTTCCATTTATAACAAGCCCAGAAAAGGTAAGCCATTCACCCAAAGCAAAATGATGGCATCACTGGCAGAAATACCTGATGTGGCAAAAATACCTGGGCAAAAATAACTCAGGCTCCCGATGTTACCAAGGACTGGCAAGGTTAGCTGAAACAAAGGGTCTTCCTTAGCACTGATTTCAGAAATAGAATTGTGAATCTGAATTCTTGGCTGCAAGCTACAGAAACTGACTCTGGCTCTCATAAATGGAGAAAGGGTATGTTGGAAAAATGGGTTCCCACACTATAACCCCATCTTTAGAGCTCCCAAAATCTATAGGAAAGGCTGGAGAACCAGCTTGGGAAATCAGGTAGCAATGGAAAAGAGCCCAGTGATTAGAGCTCTGCTGAAGTCACTGGATACCTGAGCCACCACCTAGAATGCAACCTAAGTATCCCTGCTCCAGGTTCCAAGTCTGGATGGGAGAATCACCTGGTTGGGACAACTAAAGGTTAGAGATCACTTCTTATTCACCACAGAATCTATGCTGTCTGGGCTATCACAGGTGTGTGACAAATGTCTACTAAATAAACATGTACTACAAACTGATATAATATCCCCTGTTTTTATTTTCTGGGCATCTTCTCATTTAAATCCTATGCTATAACTTGCAAACCTGACACAAATAAATAGTGGTATCTGGGGCATGTAATTCATTTGTTTAAACTTAATAACATATAAAATTAACATACAAAAATCCACAGCACTTACATATACAATGAATGAGAAGAAAAACAAATGAATAAAATTACTCCATTTATAGTTGCCTCAAAAAGAATCAAATATCTTATAATTAACCTAACTAAAGGAGAGAAGGACCTTTACAACTAGAACAACAAGACTTTCTTAAAGAACTTGACACAAGGAGATGGAAGGATATCCCATGCTCATGGATGGGGAAAATCAAAATTACTATCCTGCCTAAAGTGATATATAAATTTAAGACAATCCCCATCAAAATACCAACAATATTTTTCAAATAAATTAGACAAAAAATATTGAAATTTATATGGAACCACAAAAGGCCTCAAGTAACAAAAACAATCCCTGAGAAAAATAGTAGAGATACTTCTGTATCACATCACCTGACTTCAAACTTTACTATAAAAAACAGTATTAAAAACAATATGGTATTGGCACAAAAATATATACATGGATCAATGGAACATAATAAAAAGCCCAGAAATAAAATATTAGGTATATATTAGCACCTAATCTATCATAAAGCAGCCATGACAATACAATGGGGAAAGGAGAGTCTCTTTAACAAACAGTGCTGGGAAAACTGGAAAGCCACACATAAGAAAATGATGTTGGATCACTCTCTAACTCTGTACACAAAAGCAAATTGCAAATGAATTAAAAATTTTGATATAAAGCCTGCAACAGTAAATAAAGAAGAAAACATTGGCAATATGCTCCATAACATCAATGACAAAGATGTTCTTGGAGACTTGATCCCTATGGTCAGTAAAATAAAAAAAAAAATAAATAATTGGAGAACATAAGATTAAAAAGACATCCTGCTGAATGGGAGAAAAGATTCACACAATATATAACTGACAAGGGGTTAATATTTAATATCTAAAATACATAAAAATTTAGACGGTTTAAAAATAGAAAAGTGAACAACCCAATTAATAATTGGGCAGATATGAACAGACAATTCACCAAAGAGGATATCCAGAAGACCAATAGATATATGAAAAAATGTTCATCATTGCTTCTAATAAGAGAGATACAAGTTAATACCACAATGAGATATAATCTCACACTGATTGAGAAAGGTGGATATGAAAAAGATGCCTAACAATAAGTACTGGAGAGGATGCAGAGAGAAAGGAACCCTATTACATCAATGGTGGGAATGCAAATGGGTGGAACCATTATAGAAAACAATCTGTATTTACCTTAAAAAACTGAAAATGGAAATGACCCAGCAATCCCACTCTTGGACAACTATCCAAAAAATATGAAACCATCGCACAAAATCTACATGCTCTACAGTGCTTACTGCAGCACTATTTTATAACAGCTGGGACAGGGCAGCAGCCTAAATGCCCATCAATAGAAGACTGGATCAAGATGCTGTGGTATAGTCACAATAGAATACTATTCAGTCATAAGGGACGATGAAATGTACTTACAGCACAATGGAGAGAGTTTGAGGGAATTATATGTAGTAAAGCAAGCTAGAATGACATAAATACTGGACATTTACACAACAAGCAACTCTACAAAGTAAATACTTATAAAAAACTAGCAGACATTAATAGATGCAGTGAGGGCTCTGAGTTGATGGAGGGCGGAGGGAGAAAGGGACAAAGAGAGAGAGGGGAAGGTGGGGGAAATTGTGAGAACCTCAGAGATTTGAGGATCCTCCTGGGAAGTACAGCACTGATGTTGTCTCTGATCCCCTGAGTGGACCTTGCCTGATACTGTATTTCTTGTTTTGGGATATTAGCTCCTCAATAATAAATGAATAAATAAAAACTTAAGGATAATACCAAGAGGCAAGCGGAATACAACTGGAATGGAATGGGGGGGAGTGCTACCAGGGTCCAGGTTCCTTTAAGTTTCAAAAAAAAAAAAAAATTAAAAAATAAAATGAGTAACATCTAACAGAAGCAAAATGGAGATAAATTTTTTGAAAGTTCAACTTAAAGTAACAAAGACCTGATTTGTTTGCAACATGCACCGCCCCTGTTGACAAATCCAGCTTTCTCTTCCACCGATAAGGTATTAACTTTGCAAACAAAATTCCTTTCCTGATGATAAGACTGCAGTGTCACTGCAGTAACAATAATAGCAAAATATAAAGCACATCTAAGCACTTTATAATGAAGTTCAATTGCTCTTCACAACAGCACAGATGATCTTATTAACCCCATTTTATAGAATAGAGAGTGAGGAACAAAGAGAATAAGAAATTTTCCTAAAGTCATGGTGTTTAGTAGGGGAAAGAATTGTCATTTGAAGCCCAGAGTCCCTATTCTTTGACCACTGGGCCTTCTAGCTTTCTGTCAGCAGTCAAGAGTTGGCTGGTGGCAGGGGGCTGAGGTCCAGGTAACAAGGAAAAAGGCTGAGAGTTGCTACCACATACATATAAATTACATATAAAATTAACTACATTAAAATATATATATATAATTAAGACTGTTCACAAACCACACCATGGACAACATTAAAAGATGGATGATAATCTATAATATAATTTTTGTAACAAAACCAAAGGACTAGGATACTTGAAAAAGTATCCTAAAAAGAAAACAGCCCTACAGATAAAGTGGGCTCCCAGCAGATGGACAAATGACAATTATACAAATGGAGACTGTCTGGTCTCCACAAGGAACCAAGAGGACAAATTAAAAACAAGATGTTATTTTATTTATTTTTTATTTTTTTAAGATGTTATTTTAAAAACTAACCAATCTGAAACTTTTTAAAGAGAAAGATACAATTCCAGTGAGATGGTAGTGAGGTGGGCACACTCATACCCACCTGGGGGAGGGGTCCTAGAGGTACTCATGTCATCATTCTTTCTAATTTTCTATGTTTGAAACTTTCCATAATATTACTTATTTTTGGTTAAGCATTTTATTGTCAGTAAACTCCTATCATTATTTTATTTATAAATATTCATTCATATAACTGCCCAATATTCCATTGTACTTAATCAATTATCACCAGTTTGACATTTAGCTGTTTCTTTTACCTATTTCTGTTTAAATGAATTATTTTTCTAGTTCTTTTGCTATAAATAATGTGATTAGCATTCTCATAAATAAATGTTGACCTGCATCTTTTTTTTTTTCCCCCCAATATAACATTTCTGAACGTAGATTATTCAGGAAAGGAAAGAAATGAATTTTTTTCCTGAATTTTTTTTTTGCCAAATTGCTTTCCAGAAAGATAACACCAATTTAAACCCCTCCCCCAGGTGGGTATGAGTGTGCCCACCTCACCACCATCTCACTGGAATTGTATCCAAGAACATGGAACACAGAAGTCATCCATCCCTCAGGGGTATCTGTCTTAAGAAATGGGTCCAGCAAATTAATACAGCAAGGAAACAGTCCCCTTTAGGGAAGTGAGGTGAGGAGGGGAGGAGGCCTGGTTACTGAACTATCACAGAGGCAGGGAGGGGGGCCAGTACCAGGCTGGCAGGACAAGCCAAAGAGCTCCCCTCAGCCCATCACCCTGCCTACTGCCATCAGCAGCATAAACAGATTCCATCTCTACATTCAGTTACTGGTTACTGACATATTCGGAATGGACTAATAAAAATAATAATAATAAACCAAACTATTTTTGTTTCCCTCTAATTCTTCACATAGCCTGGAGACCAAATTCCAATCAAGAACACCAGGGAGACTGGGTAACTTCTGAAAAAGTTTCCCTATTGGAAGAGCCCGGTTCAGTGTCAGGAATCAAACACACCCATCCAGAGGGTTTCCGTCAATACCACTTACATGCAGATCGAAGGACAGAGAAGAGAAAAGTGGAGGAGGTTTCAAAATGAGGGGTGGACCCTGAGCTAGAAGCAGTTCCCCACCACACACACACACACAAAACCCTTGGGCCAAAGCTCACCTCCAAATTAGGTTTTTACAAGTGACATGATTTATTAATCATTCAAACACAGTCTCTTGGAACCAGAAAGGAACACTTTGTCCTATAGAGAATATCTACAGGTCAAAAGAGTGCAATTCTGAAGCAAAGAGACTCAAAAAAAAAATGTTTAAAATCAGAGATCAAGTTATATGGCACAACAAGTAAAGAGAAACCAGTTACCCACATCCCAATCCAAAACACATACATTTTAAATAGTGATTGTCTTTAAGCACCTGATCAGGCAGCAGGGAATCCTGGAAAGAGCAAACATTTCCCAAAAGGAAGTGCTCCCAGGGAGCACAATCTGCCTGCACCCACCCACCAGCCACAGCACACTTCAGAGGCAGCTAACACGCAGGTTCAAGTGCCCCAGGCAATGACAACTCCACTTTCTCACTCACATCCTGACAAATTCCCTAATCGCTGCTAATCCTGGAGAAAACTGCTCCTTCGCTGTGAGCTGTGCCAGGCTGACTTGCATTGGTCCCCGGGAGCCAACAGTGGGGTAGGCTCACACACCGGAGGACTGTCACCCTTACCGTGGTCTCTTCCCCGGGCAGCTCTCACATGAGTCGAGATGCCTGGGCAGCCACTCTTTACCACTGTACTGCAGAGATTCCTGTCCAAGGTCTGCTTCAGAAGGAAGATAGTGAAGGAGAGAGCCAAACAGCTGAGGCATGCAGGGCCAGACTGAAAAAAGTTAAGGGACCTTTGTCTGACTCTGTTTGAAGATGTTGCAACTTGCCTTCCGCCTGCATTCAAATTCACCCAGTTAGGGAGATTGGTTGTTCTAATCCGCCCAATTGGGGTGACCTTTGAAACCCCTGGCTGCCAGCTGCAGAGACTCTTAATAGAGTCTCAGGGAAACCAGGGGTGGACGATCACAAGATTTTACTTGTTCAGAACTGCAGATTCCAATCTAATTGTGGAATAAAGGGAGGATAGTGTTGAGCAGAGAGCTGAGCTTTTAGAGGGGCTAAGCACATTCGCAATTCCATATCTTGTCAGGATCACTACTCACCCCCTGGCACATCAGGCCTGCGATTGCCACCCAGGGTTCATGGGACATTTGTCTTCTGACACTCAGCTCTTCCTCCTTAAACTTCTTTTTTTCTTAAAAGATTTATTTATTTATTTATACAAGAACTGGGGTACAGGCCAGATGCGTGGGAGGGTGAGAGGATTCACCAGAGACAGAGTGGGGAACAGAACAGGCAGACTGAAGAAATACACTGCTGAGGGGAGCAGCGGGCGCGACAGGAGAGGTCTGCAGCGCCATGTGGGACTCTCGCCAGCCGGGCCAGGATCAAACCCATGCTGCAGAGGCTGCGGACAGCTTCACAGTGCTGCACTCAACCACCTGCACCACCAGGGGAGGCCCTAAACTTCTTAAGAAGAAGCCCAGTTTATGATCCCTATAGAGGGAGGCGAGTCCAGACAGCAGGTGGATTGGGAACACCCATGTACCAATTGTCTTAAGGAATCTGGACTGAGACTTGAACCAGCCTCCACAGATTGTGTTCACATCCTGCCCAGGGTCCAGCAGCGCTACTCCTGACCCTTGGGGAGCTTTAGAAGCAGTCCTTCTCACATACCTCTAAAAAATGGTAACAAGGAGATCCCCCCAGTACTTCTCCAAGAAAGAGAAGGCATTTCCATAGTTGCAAAAGAATCTCATCCTATGAAGCTGACACTTTCAGGCAGACTAAATATCTGAATCAGGAAATGACATGGATTTGAGCTTTGTCTCATTTTTAAATAACTGAGATTCTCATAACACCTAGGTGTTCCCTTACCCTCTAGCTCAGCAGTTATCAAATTATTTGGACTCAGAGCCCCTTCATATTCCTAAAAAATCATTAAGGGCCTCCCCGGTGGTGCAGCGGTTGAGCACTGGGCTGCGAAGCTGCCCGCAGCCTCTGCAGCACCGGTTCGATCCCCAGCCACCAGGCAAGGGTCCCACATGGCTTGCAGACCTCTCCTGCTGCCCACTGCTCCCCTCAGCAATGTATTTCGTTACTCTGCCTGTTCTGTTCCTCGCTCTGGCTCTGGTGAATTCTCTCGCTCTCCCACACTTCTGACTGTACCCAGTGCTTGTATAAATAAATAAATAAATCTTTAAAAAAAATCATTAAATATACCAAAGGACATTTGTTTATGAGTTATTACTGTCAATATTTATCATATGATAACTTAAAACAGAAATACTAATTCACTAAAACCATCAATAAGAAGCCTATTATAGTAACATTAGTGATATTTCAAAAGAAACATAGTTTCCAAAGCAAAAAAATAAAAAATAAAAAAAACCTTAGTAAGCAGAGTTTTTCATCTCTCATAAATTTCTTTGAGGTCTGGCTTAATAGAAGGGAGCAAAATTTTAAATTTTGCCTCTGCATCTAATATGTTGTGACATCATAGTATCTGCAGTTACTGGAAAACACTATACACAGCAGCGAGAGAAGAGTGAGAGAGAAAGGCAAACAACATGTTATTATGAAAATAATGTGATATTCCCAGGGCACACTTTGAGAAGTTGATTTATCATCTCCCCCTATGCTCCCTCTACCATCTACTCTGACTTCTGTTCCCATAAAAATACACCTGTGAAAGGAAATGTGGTTTGATAGGTGTCGTGGTATACAGCTTTGAGAGAAGGCTGGTGAAGAGGGTGACTCAATCGCTAATTTGATTCTATCTTTCCTCCTAAAGAGAATGGTCGGAGAAATGTGGATATGAGAGATTTGAAGCCTGAGATAGAAACTAATTAAGAGAACACTTTTATGTCAATTAAGTCCTTAGCCAAGACTGATTATACACCCCAGACTCTGAAAGACCTGGTCCATGGCAGATATTTAAATATTTTATGGTTAAGAAAGGAGGCAAGAATCCAAAAAGCAATGCTAATCACCACCATGAATAGAGTTGGACTGGATCTAAGTGTCTCTTAGATGGAGGTCTATGGTGAAGGGCAACCAGGCTGGAAAGCGACTTTGAATTGGACAGAAGCAAGAAAACTGATTTGGACAAAAACATGGAAGATGTGCCTATCGAACCCATGGGTTACACGAATTAAGTAGGTACAGCTCACATGTTGGATGCTAAATATAACCCTGAAAGATCAGCAAAATGGACCAGAGCTTGAGAGAACATTTAAAAGAACAATTTTAAAATTCCTATACATTGGCTCAAAACCAAAACAACTGAAGCACAAAATAGCTGATGGGAAGCGACCCAGACTTCTGGCCCCACAGAGATGAGGCAGGCCCCAAGTCCAGAACAAGCCTCAAATCCCACATGTTGTCTTGGTCCACACATCATGGTCACCACAGCTACCGTTATTTGATTAACAACTGCCTCCCACACTAGACCTGGCTCCATACAGATTCTAGTTATTTCACTCACTACTCTGTCCTCAATGCCTAAAACATGGATAAGCAAATAGTATGTCCTCAATAAATATTTGTGACATGTGAATAGATAGATGTTTAGGCTAAAAAACATTTTAAAAAATACTTCCAAACTACAACACCACTTAATTTTGTTGTACAGGGAATCCAATGAATGTTAGAGTGAGGACATAGGGCAGGAGTAAGTACAGATCACGTGGTAAAAAAATCTACCCCTCTGGGGTGTTAATATTTGGTCTCGGGCACCAGGGTGCCCATGTAGCTCTAAGGCTGGCATGTAACTCGGTCATCCTTTCTACTCTTTGCATCTCAGTCTTCCTGTGTGTGAAATGGGCACAGGCACACTCTGCCCTGGTTGTTAGTTCCTATGGATTTCCTGCTGACAAACCCAAGTGACCCAGTTCTTGGTTCCTAGGTTCTGCTCTGTCCTCCACACTGGAGTTCTCTCCTCGGCAACCAGACACCTTTTCTCTCCCTTTGGCTTCCTAGGACTTTTATGGAAAACACGTAAAAGGAAGGGCTGGGCTTCTGCAAGCAGATGAGCAGCCCACATCCACCAGCCCACATTGCGGGAGGAGCCCTCCTGCTCAGCAACATGCCCCCAAATGCCCACATGTTGGGAGAAAGTTATTTTTAAGTTTTCTTAGAAGAGGACACACATACACGCACATACGCACACACACACACACACAAATCAAATCGAATAAATACACCCAACCTCATACACAGTGTGAACGAGCAAGGCCTGGTCTCTTGGATCTGCTCTCTTCCTGTTGGGATTCTTGTTTAATCTGGGAGCTAATGAGAACAGGCTGAGAGAAGCTTTCTGCAATAAAAGTCACATGCAAAAAGAAATCAAAGCCAGAACCAGAAACCCTGGTTATAACTAAATTAGCAAAATGTACATTCCTATCACAGTCCGGCAACAATCCTAAAATTCACTCATTTCATTATTAGGTATCATCCCTGCAGAAATAAGTTTGGGGTCACAAGTGTGTTTATCCAACCATTCCCTTAATTTTGCTATACAGGGAAAATTCCATGCCTCCTCCCTTCATTCTGCTAAGCCATACCAACTACACCCAGTTTTTTAAGCCCCATGAGATGAGTTCTGTGAGCACTCAGGAAGAGGTTGCCCTAACACCCTCAGTCTGTGGGAGCCCAGGAAATCTACTCCGGGAACAGGAACAATGCCTACAATGCCCAGTAGTGAAATGACAGCTTTACAGTCAGCTGCTATTTGCTGCTAAATTGTGTGGTCTGAGGCAAGAGACTAACTCCAACTGTGTTCACTTATCTGTAAAACAGGGCTACTATGAATACCCTTCGGGTTTTCTAGGCAGGTGGGCAATGTGTATAAAATGCAGCCCCAGCCCAGTCTCTAGCAGAGAGTAAGTGCTCATGGTGGTGTTAATATTGTTATTGTAAGATTTCTATCAGAAATTCAAAAGATAGAAGCAGCCTTGATCCAGGAGGGGGCACAGGAGAAATCAGGTGGCAGGAAGTAAAAGAGCACAAGACAGAGTCAGTGACTCTAGTACTCACTATGCCTACATGCTTAACCAACAGTGTGACTGTAAGAAAGCCACTTCCTAAAACACTACAAGACATACATCACAATAACATCTTTAAAGACTCATCACCCAAGGCAAAGAAAGTCAAGGAAAAACATAAACACCTGGGATTACATCAAACTGAAAAGTTTCTGCACAGCAAAAGAGACGTTAACCAAAACAGAGAGACACCCCACTGATTGGGAAAAAATCTTTGCACTCCTGTCAACTGATAAGGGACTGATCACAAAGATATACAAAGAACTCACACAACTCAACGAAAACAAAGTAAACAATCCAGTCAAGAAATGGGCAGAAGAACTCAAAAGACACTTCTCCAAAGAGGAAATGCAAATGGCCAACAGGCTTATGAAAAAAATGCTCAACATCCCTTATCATCAGGGAAATGCGAATGAAAACCACATTGAGATACCACCTTACACCAGCAAGAATGGCACATATCAAAAAAACAGGCAACAGCAAATGTTGGCGAGGATGTGGTGAAAAAGGAACTCTCCTACACTGCTGGCGGGAGTGCAAACTGGTCCAACCACTATGGAAAGCTGTCTGGAGGTTCCTCAGTCTACAAAAATGGAGCTACCATATGACCCGGCAATTCCACTCCTAGGGATCTACCCAAAGGACACAAAAACATTGATTCAAAAGACCACCAGTACCCCTATGTTTATTGCAGCACTATTTACAATAGGTAAAACCTGGAAACAACCCAAATGCCCAAAAATAGATGACTGATCAAGAAGATGCGGCATATACATACAATGGAATATTATTCAGCAATCAAGAAAGATAAACTCATGCCATTTGCAGCAACATGGATGGAGCTAGAAGGAATTATGCTCAGTGAAATAAGTCAGAAGGAAAAAGAAAAATATTGGATGGTTTCACTTATAGCAGGAATATAGGGAAACCAAATGAAACATCAGTGTAAAAAAAAAAAAAACAGTATGAAACACAACAAAGCAAAAACAGACAATTACAAATCAGAGACATCCTGAAGGGGAGGAGGCAGGAGAGGGCTCAGAGGGAGGGAGGGAGGAGCACAGGGGACTGAGGTGATGGTGCACGGGTGCACTGGTGAAGGAAACTCTATGGGGACTACACCTGAGGGGGTCGGGGGAAGCAAATATTGTTTAAAAATGAACAATCATGTAAAAAAATAATAAAACATATATTTTTTAAAAAGAAAGAAAGCCACTTCCCTTCTCTCTTTGGCCTGAAGGGTTCTAGTGCCCTCCTGACTAACTACTCCCCCATCTCTAGGACTGCTGCCAGTCCTCATGGGCTGGGCAGGTAGAGAAGGTTCTAACAGAGAGATCCCAACCCAGATCAGGGACAGGATGCTGAGGAGAGCAGGCCAAGCCCTTCCTACCAGAAAATGCTTCTGTTAGAAGCCCACCTTGCAGGGCTTCACAATCCCAGCTAAATCAGGCAGCCACGCCCAATAAGATACCACACAGGCCATGAAGATCTGAATACTGGGCCAGGGCTGGCAACAGCCACCGACGCAGTTATTCTAGCTTTTCTCAGCCTCTGGCTGCCCCCAGGTCAAGTGTCTGATTCCATGAGTTCTATCCAGAATAGGGCTGGGACAAAAAGAGCTGAGGGGGATCCCTGAGGAAAAAGAGGAATCAATAATAGTACTGTTTACTGAGCACTTACTACGTGCCAGGCATTGGCGTATGTACTTAAGGCACCTCATTTAACCCTCAGCAGAGTGGCAAATATTAACAGCAAAATCACAGGGCAATGTGTTGAGGAGTATCACTCACTCATAAGGTAAACGGAATACAGTCCTATTGTAACAGGGTGGTCCCAGGAAAGGGGGAGGTTCCCTGCCCCACCCAAGGGAGGGTGGAGCTGAGCAGGAAGAGGGAAGCTGCAGAAGAGACTGAGGAAGGAAGGAGCAGGATGGAGCCAGGAGACCTGGAGGAGGCGCATGGAGCCTAGAGACACGTGAAGAAACTGCGCTTGTCTTTTGGTCGTGGACGGGGTGACACAGATGTGGGTGAGACCCGTGGGGAGGTGACAATGGCAGCTTTTATCTGGATGTTGATTTTGCTCTTTTCCTTCCGGGCTTGTCCGGTTGTTTGTGACCCTTTTCTGTGGGTCCCCACTGGAAGATGCTTTAGACTTGTGGCAGGCTTTGGGGCCTTGTTCTGGGCCAATCCCATTTGGATGGACTTTTACCCACGAGGGGACGGGTAACTTTGGGTGCTTCACTTAGAAACTAGACTCTTTGCCTTACCTGTATTGTTTCCTAGTTTTATTAAAGTTCCTTCCCATTAAAGTCTCCTATGTTTTGTGTTGATGCGGCGGATGGCAGAACCCATTTAGAATAGGCAGGTTTGCGGGGCTTGGGCTGCCCCTCTCCCTGTCCTGTAACACTATCTTTCCACTACTTCATTTTCCTCTCCTTCCTCCAATTTAGCCAATACTTAATAATTTGAATGCTTTGGAAAAGGAGATCCCCCTGCTTGGGCAGGGGGCAGCAGGGAAGGTTTGGTGGGTGGGTTTGGGCAGCCCCCAGCAGTAGGCGAACATGGTCAGTGTTGTGGGGCAGAAGGATGAGGAGAGATGTAGAAACAGAAGAGAAGGCTGCCCCACCTTCCTGGTCTCTAGAGAAGCCACCTTATAAAAGCAGGCCCAGGGCCTCCCTGGTGGTGCAAGGGATTCAGCACCACACTGTGAAGCAATCCGCAGCCTCTGCAGCATGAGTTCGATTCCCGGCGGCCAGGGAGCAACCCACATGGCGAAGCAGACCTCTCCTGCTCACCCGCTGCTCCCCTCAGCAGTGTATTTCAGTCAGTCTGCCTGTTCTGTTCCCCACTGTCTCTGGTGAATCCTCTCATCCCCCACACCTCTTGCCTGTACCCCAGCTCTTGTATGCATAAATAAATAAATCTTTAAAAAATAAATAAATAAAAGCAGGCCCAGGAAGGAAGTGAGCCTGACTGTGCCCTCACCCCCCTCTCGAGGGCACTCTGAGCAGTACCTCCTGCTGTGCACACTGAAGGGACAGGTCTGGAGGTTCCTGTGCTGGCAGGGACTTGGATTCTGAGAACACATGCAGGTGAACTGTAAGGTAAACTCTCCCAGGCCTGCTGCTCTCCACATGGTTAGGGGGAAATACCCACATCTGTGACTTTTCTCCTGGGAAAATCTTAGCTCTGCAGCTGGACTGGTGCGTGGTTGAGTCAAGGAAAGAGAAGGAGGATACTTCTGTGGGTGTCCTGCCTTTCCACATGAAAGCTCTGGGCGTTGAGCTGGAAAGTGTCTCCCAGGAAAGAGAGCAGGAAGCACTGCTGACTGGAGGGGCAGCGGGGATGTGGATCGCTGATAAGAACCAGAGCTGGTTTGAAGACTCCGCTACCACCCACTGGAGCCTCCTGGAGCCCGAGGCAGCTGCAGTCACCCATCTGGCTCTGGCATGTCCATGCTTCAGTCAAGCTCCCTTAATGACAGGCCTAGGGAGACTTCTTTTGCAAATTGTCTCCCATGTGACACAGCCCAGAAAAATGAGCCGTGAGCCAACCCTGATTTATCAACTCCTATAGGCTCCCAGACTCAAAATTCATTTGTAGTAGTTTTCAATGACTTCCAGCAACACAATCTGCTCTTCTGACTGAAGCCAAAGGCCTGGCAAACTATTATGGATTTCCATAGTTTTCCTTCCACATTTGGTCAGTGGGTAGGTACTTAAAGAAGGGAGATGAGAAGCGTGCCAAAATGGGGTCTCCAACATGCCAGAGAAGGGAAGATGCTAGCCCTTCGGGTAGGTTTCTCCCAGGCAATTTGGTGGTGGGGGTATATCAAGAACACAGCGAGGGTAACCACCAGTCCTAGGACACTAGTAACAAGCCATTCAGCATCTAAGAGTAAGCTGTGGAGAGGGGAGAAGCAGACTTCATAAGCAATCCCATTGTGCGCTTTGTAGTCAGATGTGCCTGGACTTGAACCTGCCTCTGTCACTTAATAGCTGGAGACCTTGGGTGATTTACTTAATCTCGCTAAACCTCAGTTTCCCCATCTGTAAAACTGTTTGTAGGGCTCTGTGGAGATTAGAGGCAACTTCAATTATCTGACACAAATACTCAGAATACCACAGTTTCTAACACCAGACACATAGTAAACATTCAACAAATGGCAACTCTGATAATAGTAATTATGATGATGTGCCAGAGATACCATGTTTCACTTAGATATTCTACTTCATTTAAATATTGCTGCAAATATCGCATGATCACATATATCACTAATTCATACTCTTAGGTCAACATCTTTTTATCTGTTACTTATCATTGGCTAGACGTTATGCATTGCTCTCACCTTTCCCAAATTCTAGGTCACTTTAACACACCAGAATATAGCTAGATCACAGAAGGTGAGGGCTAGAAGCATACCTAAATCATCTAGACCAATCCCTTTATTTTACAGATAAGCAAACTGGAGTGCAGAGTAGACCAGTGTCTCCTCAAAGATGCAGCAGGAACTTCTAAAGTTTGCAAGGCACAGAAAATGGGCCATGACCATCTAAAGAGGTGAGCCCTAAAGTAAGCTGAGCCATGATGGGTAGAGAAACTCATTTGGCAAAGATCAAGAGGACTGTGTTTTTGAGAAACACAGTCATTAAATTGATTGAGATTAGTAGGTGGGGGCCTAGAGGCCTTAGAGGACAGCAATGCTCAGCTAATGCTACTAGGAGGGTTTTTATATAAACTAACACCCAGTTACTAACTTACAAAATGGTTGCCCAATCAAGATCTCATTTCAACTTCAGAATACACTGAGATTTACTATAATCTCAATACACCGATGGGAAATCTGGGGCTCAAAGAGAAATTGAGGGCCTCCCCTGGTGGCGCAGCAGTTGAGCGCTGGGCTGCGAGGCTGCCTGTCAGCCTCTGCATCTCTGGTTCGTTCCCCGGCCGCCAGTGAGGGTCCCACCAAAAAAAAAGAGAGAGAGAAATTGACTTACCTAAGGTAACATAGCCAATAAAGCAGAACTGGAATCCCATCCTTCTTAACTCCACATCCTAGCTCAAGTTAGTAACATTTTCAAAAAAGATTTATCAAGATATTAAATTTTATTATAATAAATACCATACTCAACAGGAAATTTCTGGCAAATTTGCTGATTCTTTTCTTAAATTTTATTGGAATGATTTATGATGGGTACAAATTTGACTAATGTAATGAATTCCTTGGCCAGGGAAAGTCCCTTATATTTTTCTTAAACAAATGAATGACTTCCTTTCAGTCTCTCATGCCTGAGGGAAACCACACATACTGGCTAACCTGCAGCAAATGTATGCAGGGCTGATACCACCATCAGTAGACATGCCTCTCCCCACACACAGAGAAGCTCTCTCTTCCTTTCACAGGACAGAAACCTCTGTATTCTCTCCAAAAGCTTGCTGCTCTTCTCCAAGCTCCTCTCAACTCTTCTCTCACTGGTTGGAGACAACCCCAGACCTTGACCTGGTGCTGCAGCAGAACTGCTAGAAGGATGCCCTGGCAGAGTGACAAGTCCTGTGTTTCCACATGCAGTTCACCTCTTGCCCTCACACACCCTTTGATGATATGAGGACCTGTCCCTAGGCCAGCCTTCAGTTGTGGATGAGAAACAATGACTTAGTGTTTCCTGGCCCTTACCTGGGGTGGTGGAGAGCTGCCAACCCAACCCAGCCAGGTTTATCAGCCCAAGGGCCAAAAACTCAGGCTCAGACACAGCCTTCTTCATTCTTCACTCCAACAGGCTGCTTCAACTCCCTCCCTTCTGTGGATTCTGCCCTAACCCAGCACTATGCAATCCCATTGTCAGCAGGACACAGGGGAGTCTACCTAGTTGAGGTTCCTCAGGATTCTTGGGTACCAACCTCAGGTTCTATGTGACTCACTAACACCAGGAATCTGGAATGTCAGTACAGAAAGGGACCTTAGAAATTATGTGATCCCACCTCTATCCTAAGGTGAGTATAGCTGTGTACCCTTCAGGGATACTCAAGGTCACCACATTGTGGAACATTAAATAAGTAAAAAATTTGGGGAAAGTCTTTTTATACTAAAACCAGTGCATTCACATTACTGTATAGATGACAAGTACCAGTAAATTTTACAAATAAATACAGGACTTCAAAGAAATGTGACACTTTCTGCAAGCTACTTCAGGCTATGTTCCAACCTCCTGTCCCCAGAATACAAGTTCCTTCTTTGCTTCCCATGGAATGGCAAAGTCAGGGAAGCCCTGGTCCACCCCTAGTGTTTCACAGAATGGAAATCAGGTCCAGACAAATGAAGTGATGGTGAGTCACAATATCCAGTGTTATTAAGAAAAACCAATCCGGGCCTCCCCGGTGGCGCAGCGGTTGAGCGCTGGGTTGCGAAGCTGCCCGCGGCCTCTGCAGCGCCTGTTCGATCCCCGGCTGCTCCCCGGCCACCAGAGGAGGGTCCCGCATGGCGCACAGACCTCTCCTGTCGCCCGCTGCTCCCCTCAGCAGTGTACCTCGGTCCTTCTGCCTGCTCTGCTCCCCGCTCTGGCTCTGGTGAATTCTCTCACCCTCCCGTGCTTCTGACTGTACCCAGTGCTTGTATAAACAAATAAATAAATCTTAAAAAAAAATTTAAAAAAAAAAAAAAAAGAAAAACCAATCCATTTATTGAATGCTTCCTGGGTATAAGTACTATACTTGCCCTAAGTTAGCTTTCATTTTCAAAGTAACTCTCTAAAAATAGGTGTTATTCTCACTTTAAAGATGAAGAAAAGACTTAGAAATTGAGCACTACCTCCAAGGTTGCAGAGTTTCTAGGAGCAGTTACTTCTTATCAGTTGCATTTGAACCAGGTCTTTGACATCAAGGTTCAGATCCTTGGTTGAACAATGTCACACTGTTAGAAATGCTGCAAGGAGGAGCTGGGAGTGGGTTGGAGTCCAAGGTCTAGTGTCTTGTCCGAGCTCTACTACTACATTACACGCAGCCATGGCAGGCAAGAGGACCGGAACATATCTTCTCAGGCAAGAGAACTGATGTCCTGTTTAAGGCCAGAACCACTGAATTCAAGGACAGGATTTGCCAACCTTGGGAAGTGCCCTGGAGAAGTGTCCTAACCTCTCTGAGATTAGATGATATCTAAAAAGACATCCTTCCTGGATGTACCAATTATAATCTGCTATGTATATCTTGTGGGGGCAGTTACACATGCTAGTCTGCAGACAGCAGCTCAGACAAGCTCCCCTAAATCTCTTATCAGGAAGCTGGACAGGGCATGCTAAGGGAGCTCATTTGACAATTGCCAGTCACTCTGTTTCTGAAGTGATTAACTAGCCTGCAAGTAATTAGCTAAGCCTGTACACTAGGAAGCAGAATGTATACACAGTAGCCAAAAGCCTCAGCCACAAGCATGCAGACCCCTCAGCAAGGAAATTCCAGAAGTTCATTCATTCCTGTGGTTCGCATCTATAAGACTCTTTTTCCAGATCCCAACTTCTTAGGTCACTGATGTTTGTCTAAAAAGCCTACTCCATGGCTGGAAAAATAACATCTTGAGAGATGTGGCTCCCTCTTGACTACTTAGGATATTAACATTTTTGGTGGAGCTCCCATTGATCTCCTGGACTATGTGAGCCAGACTGATTGAGTTTGTGCTCCCAGCAGAGCAGGTGGAATCCCAGGGTAAGAGTCTGAACACATAGTCTGTCCACATCCCGTGACTGTGGGCTTACTAAACACCTACAATGCCCACATGACAAGCTAAAATAAGGCGGGGGAGTTAAACCACATTCTCACACTATGACAGAAGCACCACAGCAAGAGTAAAGACATAGCCTCACTTCTGGAAGGTGCTTCTCACCTCTGAATGGTGGTCTCCCTTCCTCCCCGACAGCCCTCCCCACTCTGTCCCTGCTTTGCCTTCCCCACTGAAAAGGCCACTCTCTGGGTGAAGAGTTCAATCAGCAGCCCCTGAGCACTACAGACAGGCATCCTTGGGTCCAGAGCTGGTGTTTGCAGAGCCTGGGCCTCTGTGGGCCCAACCTCACACCTGACAGTGCCTCAGCAGGGACTCAGTGAAATGAGACTGACTCTCTGGAGAGAGGAACCGCTGCTTAGAGATGTACACTCGACTAGCACGCAGTGGGGAGAAGACAGCACCTGTTTCTCCTGACCCTTTCTCAGAAACTTGAGGCCCCATCAGCCACCAGAGAGGGAAGTGCAGGTGAATGCAGGACAAAGGAAGGTCCATGGATCACCCTTAAATATTAGCTGGGCCAGGAAAGTGGGATTGGAAAGAAAATAGCTAGGGGGGCCCTTAAACCCCGTGTTCTCTTGAACCCACCATTCTGCATCCTGCTGGGACACTCAGCCAACACTCATCCCTGAGCATTCAGCATGGAGGGGATGTGCCCCAGCATTCACTGGGTGTTCAATATTCCCTTTTCTCCACAGTAACAAGACTGAAACAGGGCTCTGAAGAGTATGTCTCCTGCAAATCTTTGAAACGGCCATTCTGACTGTCAGAACATGTTCTTCTAGGCAGTTTAGAAAGCCAGTGGGTTTCAGTGGCCAACTAGCTAGGCCTCCTCAGGTGTGGTTGATTATGCCCAAGAAGGGAGTTCTCTGTGCAAATCCTTACAAATTTACCTATTAAATTAGCATGTGCTTCTAATGATGAACTTTTTTTTTTTTTAACGTATTAAGTTTGGGTTAGTTTTAGGATCAGGTTGTGTGTAGGGCTAGATTTAGAATATGGGTGGATTAAGTGTAGGTTATGGTTATTTTTATGTTCCCTTTAGGGGTGAAGTTAGGGTGAATGCTAAGGTTAAAATTAGGTGTACAGATAGATTTAGAGCATTGGTGACTTCAGGTTTAGTTCAGGATTAGGTATTAGGGATAGGTTATGTTTAGGGCAAGTGTTTTATGAGGTAAGAGCCAAGTCAGGGTGCATTCAGATATCTGTGGAGGTTTGGTGTTAGTGCCAAGATATAATTCAGATTATAATTAGATATAGGTGTTGTTATATAGAGTGTACATGAATTCAGATTTAGATTTAAGGTTTGGTATCAAGGGACCAACAATTTCTAACTGTCACGTAGCATTCACAGAATGCTAAGAATGCTATCATCTGGGGGTTTTATCATTAATGCTGAATGTAAACAATCAGGTTTCACTCTTTTTTTAATCATTACTTGATACTTGACTATTCTTAGAGAGAACAGTTCCGCGGGTTGTCCTAGAGGGTCAGAGAGGGGCTGCTGGAGTGATTTAGGGTCCACACCAGTGTGTGACCCCCAAAAGAACCCTTGCCATTAACTCTGCTCTCCTCTCAGCCATTGATAAGAGTCTGGGATCCTTTTCTCTGATGGCCTTATCCCTCTCATTTTCTGAGTCCAAGTGAAAGTGTGGATTTCATCAGCAACAGTACCTGTTTCCTGTGCATGGCTAACACCAAATGAGAGAAAGGCCAGAAATGCCCTGAATCAGGAGCTACAGTTTAGGCCTTCCCAATGGCACTTACCCTCAATACAGCAGGAGCATATACTCGCTCTGCTGTCCCCTCCTGACTGATCTTGGTAGGTTCCTGTCCAGTTAATGTACAGGTTTCCTTTAGGCAGAAACTTTCAGTAGAACATTTCTTGTTTTTTTCTTTTCTTTTTTTTAAAGATTTATTTATTTATACAAGAACTGGGGTACAGGCCAGATGCCCGGGAGGATGAGAAGATTCACCAGAGACAGAGCAGTGAACAGAACAGACAGACTGATGAAATACACTCCTGAGGGGAGCAGCAGGCACGACAGGAGAGGTCTGCAGCGCCATGTGGGACCCTCGCCGACCAGCCGGTGGGGATCAAACTGGTGCAGCAGAGGCTGCAGACAGCTTCACAGCATGGCGCTCAACCGCCCATGCCACCAGGGGAGGCCCTAAATAGAACATTTCTATTTGGTGTGATTTGGCAGGTTTTGTAGGGTCTGTGACTGTAAGAGTCCAGTCCCATGAAATCCAAGCACACATTGGGCACTTGGGGTCAGAAAAATCTTCCTTTGGGCACAGGGCAGGGGCTGCCTCCACAATCACTCCCCACTTTTCTTGTAATCTGAACAAAGACTTGGCTCCCAAAATGACTCACTGATGGCTAGCTTGGTGCTCTGCTCTTTAAAGGGGTTCCCAATCAACCAGCCTCCACAGAGCTGACAGAATAGACAATAGACACCAAGAAGTAAACAGTCCATCAGGCCAAGCCCCTGTGTGTTTGAAATTATCATCTTCTCACATGTGAACTTATTTATACACTAGCCACAAAGGGCTTTTCTATTAAAAGTCAAGAACTTCTCTAAGGAGAAATACTCCTGGGCACACAAATACGGCAGAGACTTAGCTGGCAAATTATGCTTACTGCTCACTGAAATGGTAAATGTACCATATTTGTAGGATAGGTGACGAAGGATGCAGAGGGAAGAAGAGCTCCTGGGTCAAAGAGAATTATGAGTTCAAGCCACACACAGGGGCAGCCTGGGAATAACAACCTTGATTATCCTACAGCTAACAAGGAAGCAGAGCTGTCTTCAAATGTGACCCCTGGGCCACTTCTCCATCAGACTGGGCCTACCTCGGCACCAGGGAATCTTAATTCACCTGCTCTTGTGGGACAGAGGCAATCAGCAGAGCAATTACTACCAACCTAGAGGGTCCTCCTCCTTCCTTTTCAATAACTAGTGTGCCCACATGGCAGATTATCCAAACTGGGACTCATCTGACAATGAAAAGGGTTCTATTAATACTTCTGTAAGACTGTCTGGGGGAAGCCAGAAGTATGTACAGCCATCCTAATCAATTTCAGTCTCCTTAAATCTAGACCTAAGAAGTGACTTCAAAGATGTCTTCCCTGGTCATGGTCATTCTATTCTAGACAAGTGCAAGCTTCACAAAACCTAAATGCTATTTCACACACTTCTATTTGGTCATGTTCTTATATCTGTTCTTGCTCCTTTTCTAGACCGTGTTACAGTGACTCTGAAACTCACCCCAGTTTTTGTTCCATTTTCTTTTTCATGTTCCTAAATAAGCAATATTTGCTCACTGTTTCGAGTGAGTAGGATTGCAAATGATTTTTTTCTACCATAAATACTATAATTTTCTCTCTCTATATATATATTTCCAGTCTTTTTATACATATGTATTTTTGAAAACAAAATTATATATAAATACTATCATTGTCTTCATATTCATACCTTTTCGTTTAAGCTAAACCACAAACTTTTTCCTGGTTACAGACAGAACACCTTCATAAATCTCATTTTAAGGACTCTATAGTATTTACCATTGACCCTGTTATTTACCATTTGTTTGCCTTCAATTTCATAAAACAGATCTCAAGTCACAGTTGCATGAACATAACTTTTTCTTCCCCCAAGAAAGAAAGATTATTTCCCCAAGATATAGCCCAAGAAGTTCGATTATTGAGTTAAAGTGCATGAAAGTTTTATTTTATGGTTCTTGAATTTGGGTCCTCTTGATTTCTACTAACTTACTACCTACGTTACTCCTCCTCCTCATAGCTTCCAAAATATTTACTCTCATCCCTCAGCCTCACTTTGAGCTTAAGCTCCTTGATCTGGTGCCAGGGCTCAGGATTCCCACACAGTATGGAGGGATGCACACCTAGATATCCACCCAAGTGAGGCAAGACTTGGGAAGTGAGGCAGGTATTGAGCAAGACAGGAAAGGATCCAATTCCAAGGGGTCAAGAAGTTCAAAACAACTTTTGTTATCAAACAAAACATGAGAACATCTGCCCGCTCATAAGTACTGCTGCCAGTGGGGCACCCCGGGAATGTTTGGGGCATCTTTCCCATGTACCTGGCTCCTACCAGAACCTTAAGCTTCCCTCTTATCTAAGGCCTCCCCTGAAGGATCTATGACATTGGGTTCATGAGCATCCATCCATGATAATAGGTTCCATCAATCCATGATAGAAGGCAAATAACTAGGAGGACATGTGGAGATTTTTACACAGTTCAACGCACGTATTATATCAATAGTTTAAATGACTGTCTTTTAATCCCAGTTTCTGTTCTTCATATTTTTGGAGGATTAATGTAGTCTGTCATTCATTTGTAATGCCCATGGCTTTGTTTAATTAACAGTTCACTCATTAAATATATTTTGAGAGCTCACTACCTGTCAGATGCAGACATTGCAGTGAACACAATAGACAAAGGAGTCTCTCTTGTGAGTGCCTGGCAATGCAATTGCCATTTTGATTGTAATATAAATTTTGATTGTAATATAAATTCCCAACATTAAGCTTTTCCCTTTCTGCACTTTAAGTTCCTCTCTTATGTTTTAAATGCACCTATAAAGAGTGAACCTGTGAAATTCTAGGCACCCCACCCTCAACCTCAATAAGGGCAACACCCCAGATCCAAATTCTTCCCTCTCTCTAGCCACAACCTTGCTATATGGCAACAGCACGCAGGATCCCCTCCAGAACCTGTAAGTAGTAAATCCTGTCTTTTCAGAATTCCCTGAGAACTATTGCTGATGTGCATCTTGCAATCATAATAAGAACAACAGGGCTGGTCCATCCACAACATTGCTCAGGTCATCACAAATAGCGTGGGCCCAGGTGAGTTCCCACGGGCATTTTAAGCTGATGGCATCACTATCGATAGGCTGAGACTGACGTTGTTCAGCTAAGGTCAACTCTGACTGTCAAGGCTTTGTGTCTGCAGACACGGCCCCCTCCAGGTGGACTCAGGTTTGTACATCTTTGTTTCTCCACGGCAGTGTCCTGCACACAGTCAATTCTCAATAAACCTTTGCTGAGGACAGGATTTTACAAAGATACCAACACTTCTGAAAGGGTAAGGAAGTGTGTAGACTAGAAGATGGGCTGGCAGCATGGAGGGGGCGTGAAGTCCATCAGCTCCATGCTGCCTGGCTTCCAGTCCCAGGTCTACTACAGGACCTTCAGCAGATTCTTTAGTCTCTCAGATCTGTGTCCTCATCTGTAAAGTGGGGAGGATGGTAAGAGCACTTGCCTCAAGAAATTATAAGGACTGAAGCCCTTGAGACAGTGTTAGCCACACTGGAAGCTCTCAATAAATGTGATCTAGTTGAGCTATAACAGTAAAATCAGTTGGGTGCTAAATAAACTGGCTATTAGGTGATTGTGTCAATATTAAACCAGAGGAAAAGATCATAGTCCAGAGAATCAAAATAAAATCGAAGATACATTTGGCTGACCAAAATATTAAGGATATAATAGGAAAATTTTTATTTGTACATAGAGGACAGTGCATGGGGTGGGGGGAAGGGCAGGAACTACTCAGACTTTGTTATCCTTCTGTGCTATGTCAAGGATAAAAAATGGACACAATTTCATTTATATCTGTGATAGAAATATAACAAAATTCTCTTGCCAAATCCAGGTGTTTCCAAGGATGAGGACATGCCAGAACCCAACGACAATGGTTAAACAGAGCTAGGAAATTAACACACAGTCCAGGTACTTTCCAGAAGTACGGACATTCCACAGATAATTTCTGGTGCCATCAAAAGTTTTGGAATTTAAGAAGTTTCAGAGAGGGTGGGGTGGAGTAGAAAAGAGATCATTGGTCACAACCAGCAAAAAGAGAAAGGCCCAAGTTTGCAGAGTTTGCTCTTTTCTCTGTGAGTGTATGCGGCACTGGGTAATTAAAGCTTGTTGACTCTTTCACTCTTTCACTTTCGGGAAGGAGGCTGAGAAAGAAAGGAGATGGGTCCAATAAACCAAGAATTCCTTCAAGTTATAAGTATATTTTTAGTAACTCCTGACTTCTGGGAAAGTAGACATTACTTCAGGATCAGATCTTGACCGTGCCTTTTACACTGGGCTAAACGTCACTCTCTAAAACCCTTTGATGAAAATGTAATTATGTTAAAGATATGCACAGGCTAATTGAGACCACATTTAGGAAGTTCCAACAAACACCCAAACAAGACATTTCTATCTAAGTAGAACAGATGTGATTAAACCAGTTGCTACCACTTCTATTCCTTACCACCTGCCCATGTCCCTTCCCCTGCCTGCCCAGGCTCCCTCACTGGGCCTGTGTCTGGACCACGCCTGCTCTATTCAGGACTGACTGTCCAAGACCAGGGCAGTGACCATGGGGTCATGGCCAAGTTGGACCCAACCATGTGTTCTCACTTGCTTTTTAAAACTTGAGCCACTTAACAAGGAAAGGGTAAATCACAGAACCACAGATATAGTTAAGAGACTGTGGAGATCTTCCAATCCAGCTTTCCATCGAGAAATCCTGCTCTGTCTGGGCAGCAGTGGGCTGGTGTGCATGTGTGTGTGTGTGTCTGGAGTTGCCAGGGCCTGGCCTAGCCATGGGGCTGGTAGCTGACTACCAGCAGGGAGCAGGGTTAGAGTAGAACTTCACCAGATCCTGAAGGGTCCCTTCTTAAGTGCCAGGAGTTGCAAGACTAGGGATGCAGCTGGGACTCAGTACTTCAGCCTCCTTAGGGTGGGCTGGGATTCTCAGTTAGGACACACACCTCACTCATGCAGAGAATTCTCAGAGAGGGAGCAGAACAGGGTGGCAGGGGAGGGAATCCAAGTCACTGTGTTTGGCAGAGTCTGCTCTCTTAGGCTAGGTCTACAGCACCTCATTAGGGTGCTCTTGCATCCTCCTCCATCACCCAGTTCCTGTAAAAAGTAGAAATGGAGGTACTTATTGTGGGGTCCTGGAAAGACCCCAGTCAGGGCATCCCAAAATGTGCTCAGCCAGAAAATTCTGAAAGAGGCTGTTCCCACTCTCACAAGCACCCATTCCATCGGGGCCATGGTATTGCTCAAGAAATTTGTTTTGTTGAATCATGATAAGCTTTCCCCAGCTCTGGCCCCTGGGCTCACACAGATAGCACAGTCCGTGTTGTGTGCACATACACACACATACACACACAGAGGAGGGCACACTCCCCCAAGGCAAGGCAAGCCTACAACTGATTTGAAGACATTATTATTACCCTTTATGCCTCTGCAGATGAAACACACTTAGCCCCTTCAACTATTCCTACCTGGCCTGGTGTTAAAACCCCTTCACACCCTGTGGGCACACACTAGTTTGACGATGGCCCTCTTTGCGTGACCTGAGAACTGAAGAAGCAGCACAGCAGTCAAATCGCAGGTTCACATCCCAGCCCCATTTCTCATTTCCACAGTTTCCTTAGCAGCATCTGGTTCTGAGAATTTCGGACTGTGCCAGGCACCTGATAAGCAGCTAATTAAGTTTTATCCAAGAGTTAACTCAATGCATAGTATATAAGAAGTATGTGGCACAGACCCAACTCCTGCGGCTGAATAGTCCACTTCCATTACTCACCAGTTTCCTTACTGATAAACAAAAGTACCACCCCTGAGTTTTGAAGAGAAGTCTCCTGGTCAGTGATGGGTGCATAACAAAGAGGCAACAAACTTGGTCCTTCCCCTTCCTGCTGATGCAGTGGTTGGCAGCTGCCCTCTCTGGGTCTCTTGCAGTTCTGCACATCTTGCAAGCAGAGGCACCCACTGCCTTTCTGCCAGACTATCCTTTCAGGAATATTTGTATAGTAAATAGCCTTGGAAGAGAGTGTCTCCCTTTGGAGCAAAGTGCAAGCACACTTACTGTCCATTATAAAAAAAAAAAATTGAGTTCTCCAAGCTCAGGGTTTCTTGCCACTGTGGTGCAGGTACCAACTGGCTCTCCTTGTGTCACTGTAGGGTAAGATAAAAAGTATCGGGCTTTTCTGCCCTCCTGCCATTAGAATAGATGACAGGACCCTGTGGTCCCGAATGCATGCCTGATGGCGGGTACCTGGAGTAGGGTGTGGGCATATGTAGATAGGATTCACTGGGGCTAAGTCTGGGCTTTTAAGGGTGGCATCACGGGGATGCCAGCAGAAGCAGAAAAGAGAAGAGAAGCAGTAGAAGCCGAGAACGAAGCAGAAGCAGAGAGAACATCAGAGAAGGCGAGAGAGCCCAGAAAGAGTGAAGACTTGCTGGGGGCTGGGAGGCCTGCCAGTCTCCCGGCACCCCAGCACCCCTGCCTGTCGTGTACCTGGTAAATCCCAATAAAAGCCTGAAAACCCGCCGAGGTCTCCAGGACCCTCTCCTCCTTTACCTGGTCTGCATAGAGTCATAGAAAAACCTGCTCTGTGTCCTCCTGACCCTTACAGTCACCCTCTGGGGAATGGAGATCAAAGAAGTAGTATGAGAAAATACTGATACTCTGGTTACTGTTGTGAGTCATAAAGTTCTTTGTTCCTAGCTCATAGATCTCTTCTTCCAGCTTTCATCGCCTGTGGGAGACTCACTGCAGAGGGAGTTGGCAAGCAGTGTTGAAATCTCCAACACTTCATAGTTATCATCAGCAACCTAGAGAAAACATGGTGGTGAGGTATGTCCCCCCACAGTCTCATCTTAAGCCATCATCAACCCCATCACATTTTGTCCATAGTTAGCCAATTTTTAAAAAATTCTAAATGAAGGATTTCTTTATATTGATTTTCATCCAATGTTCCACTCATTTGAAGTCACTCTGAGATTTTTCTTTGGGGGGAAGGAGTATCTTTTGAATTTGAAGGCTGCCCTTTCAGGTTCCCTATCTGAGACACGCAGACCACAGTCTCTCCTCCTGTCCCACTCCCTCCTCCCACCAAACCAGATAGATCCTCCTTCATAATCTAGACTCTCATCCATATCAGGCACTGGGTTTGTAGTGTATGTAGCTCATGGCAAATTTACACCTTCATTCAATTTATGGGCAAAACTGCACATCATCATAGAATGTTCTTCGCTCTCTCCTCCCCCTTCCCTGAGATCACTGAGTGGGCTTCCCATACTAACCACGCCAGCCACCCCACAAGGTAGAGAGGCACAATCTGAGGGATGTGACATGGCTGAAGGTCAGTCAGCAGGACACTAATCAGTGTCGTTAGGAATAGATAAGAAGAACACCTACAGCTTTCTGGGAAGTCCAATCTAGAACCACCAAAGCCGAGATCAGAGAAGGCAGCTACTTGGGTAGGGGCAGGAAAAAGCAAATACTACCACATATGTACTTTAGATTCACGGCAAGCTCTAAGGAACACAGTTGGGGATGAGTGTACAAAATAGCCTGTACAATTTCAACTCACCACTCCACTCAGGTGGCTGAGTGGGAGGCTGTAAATATGGAGTTGTCAGTGGCTCTGAATCTTTCTCAGAAACCATGAAGTAATGGGTCATGATCTTTACCCCTGCACCTCCATTGCCACAGTCATCATTTTCAGACCAAGAAATTTTGCACATGCCAAGCTCTAGCTTACAGAAACCCACTGATGAGTCAACTAAGTCACCAGTGATTTTCATAGCTGTCTCCCTTGGGACCTTCCTTGCATTTTATACTTACCCTCCCGTTCTGAAACTGGGCATATCTAGGTCTCAGCATCTGGTATTAAGTTATAACTTATGATTCTTTTCAAAAATAAATAAAAATAAATAAGTCAATAAATCTCTTGAGCTACAATGCTTTCCTCTTATTCATCTTTTTAATATTTGGGGCTTTATTTTTAGATTTTACAGTCTAAAGATTTTTTACAATATTTTTAACCATGACAAAGTATCCAAGACTTCAACATCTGGTCATAAGTTACTTGCAGAACTGTGGCATAGTTTTCTTTCTTTTGAAAAATGATTAATTTGCAATGACTTTAATGGATACTAAATGAATAAATTGAATAAAAACAGATTTTTATCTTAACATAGTTGCAGCAGTAAGCTTAGGCTTTATCAGGCCCCATGACCGGGGATTGCCAGGAAAAGTTTAGTAATTAGATTCCAAGGATAGTTCCAGAGGATGGACCCTTGGTTTGCCAGCTTATGACCAGCTTAAGCTCAGCAGGGCTGGGGGGTCCACCACACGTAGGAACTCCTTTGTGTTGTCGAGGGCTCAATTTCTAATCCTGCCTCCCTCAAGATGGCTCCCATCTCTTCAAAGTGCTCACAGTACCCCAGCCAGAAACTATTCCTATCCTTTCCTATGACCCTTTGGATCCTCTGGTTTCACTGTGAAAAAGAGGACAGGATCCAAATCTTATTCTAGACTCCTGAAAAAAAAAAAACAGAAAAAACCCATTACTTTCCCTATATGATCTCCCAGTGTGCCCAACTCTTAGGAGTCTTTGAGGCAGTTCTACCACAGAAATTGCCCCCACTCAGAAATGGCCACCCCCTCTGGCCTGGATACCTCCCATGGACACAGACCAATGGAACCCAGTCCAGAGTAGAACTGATTGTCCCAAATGCTGCCTACACAATTCCTCCCAGACACAGAGCCCTGTGGAATGCTGTTCTTTATCAGGATCTGAACTGACAGTTCTGGGTCAGACACTTCTAAGGGAAGCCATGTGGGGGGGCTCCTCTAACCTCCTTCAGTCACGGCAGGGGTCATATACACTTCACACAGAGAAAAGAGCCTCCCACTGCTACAGCCATCAATGCACATTCAAAAAGCTCATCCTGGCTCTTCAGTGCCTCCTCCCTCAGGTTGGAGCAGTATAGGGGCTGCGAGTTCCCTACATCAGGAATCTGATATTTCTGTATTTCCTTCCTGCTCTTCCCATTTGTCTTCTCCTCTGCCACCCAACACTTTCTTCCTAGAGTAGGGAATATCACCTGCCTCTTTGCCTAGAATGGGACCAGTCCTACGCCCTCTTCAAAAGCACTGTCCCACTGTCCCCAAAAGTAGCTCCTACAAGGAAATATTCCTTTAGGCCTCAACCTCCATAGAGAAGATCTTTGCCAGAAAGGCTGGTAAGTCACAGCTTTGAGTGGTTTCGGGTATAAGCAGCACACTAAAACCACGCTAGTGTCAGAGAGTTCCCAGCCTAATGGGGAAGTCAAGGCCCCTGACTATACATGAAACCAGAAATCATTGATAGGACACTACTCCCCACTTAATAACACATTCAAGTATTCTCTCTGCACTAGCATAGTTAATCACCCCCTCCTTCTGTAAAGACTTTCTTCTCTTTATTACCAGGACACTGCACTCTCCCCTTTTATTGCTTGCTTCCTCTTCCCAGCCTCTACCTGGTAGGCATGCTCACTATCAAGAGGTTCAAATTCAGACCAGTGGTTTTTATATACCATCTAGAAGCTAGAGCCTTCCAAACACATTTCCCAATCCAACCTCTCTACTAAACTTGAGAATTTTACATCCAACTGCCTAATTTCTATCTCCACTGGTTTACCTAACAAGACAGAAGAAGGTCTCTTAACTTTCTCCAGCCAAATATGTTCCTCCTGTGGAATCCAGGCAAAAGACTCCACCAATCATTATGCCTGGCAGTCAGCTCTCACTCACTGCCTCAGTCCACTCCATCAGAGCAACCCATTGGCTCTCCCTTCAATCTGATCACTCCTTGCTACCTCCACTAGTGCCAGCCACCCAGGGGCCAGAGTCATGCTTAGACAGCTGCAGCAGTGTCCTAGCTGCCGTGTCACTGTTCTACACTGCTTCCTTGCAGTCAGTCCCCAACAACAGTCAGGTCATGACATTCCCACTCAACACCTTCCAATGACCACCATATCAAGCAAAATAAAATCCAAACTCCTTGTGATGGCCTAGGAGGCTCTACTTCATCCAGCCCTGCCCTTTGCTGCTCCCATTCTCTGCCTCATCTCCATTCTGGGGCTTGTGGGCCTGTTTGCTATTCCTCCAACTGCACATACTTCACCCTGCCCAGGAACTTTGCAATGGCTGGCTTCTCTGCCTTGAAAGAGTTCTTGTTCCAGATCTTCTAAAGATTCACTCCTTTACTTCATTTTCTCTTTACTCACATCTCACCCACACAGAGAGGTCTTCCTTCCATAGAGAGGCCTTCTTTGACTACATATATAGCTCTATCTATCTAATGACATATGTATCTATATGATCATTCTATTTAAAACAAACTCTATTCCCTTACCCTGCTCTATTATTCTTCATTGCATGTTAAAACTGATGCCACACATCACTCTCTTCCTCTCTCTCTAGAATGTAGATTACACCAGAACAAGAACTTTGCCTTGCTCATCACTGAAGGTATTTGTTGAATGAATGAAAGCATGTTTGATACATTAATCATATCAATGTTAACCATATTGACATGAATTACATTCTTTTCTTGGGAATGGGGATGAAATTTTTCATAGAAAGAACAGTGTAAGAGATGGTTACAATATTGGCCAAGGCCATAATGCTCAACCTTTCAAGAAATATGATCAAATCTCATGCTTTACTCTCTAAAATGCATGTGCTTTTACTAGAAAAAATGAAGCACATCCAAATATACTTTGCTATGATATACATCAACATTCATTGTTCGAGGTTATTTTATCAAGAGCAAAATTAGTATTTTCATTAGCTTGTGGAATTCAGATAAGTTTTCTATAGGCATCGCTAAAAAAAAAAAAAAAAATGGATGGAGGAGACTAAAGATTACTTGCCCCTTATCTGTCAAGAAACAATTGTGCTTGCTAGAGGTTCCTGCATGTAAGTGGGCCACGAAGTCAAACTTTAAGGGACTCCCATAGAGAAGGGCACCAAGTAATAGGCAGCCCTCATGGTGACCAGGGGTGTTGTTTCAGCTTTGCTTATGAAGCCCTGTTCCCTCATCAGTGCAGGGGAAAGAGTCCCCATCTCAGGCTGGATGACCTCTGCAGTCTTGTCCACTCTAGTTTTTACAATGGAAGTCTGTCCACTTTTCTTCACTGAAAATTTCACTGCCATAGCATAAAGTTGCTAACTACCCAGCAAGGACTTCTTGCATAGCCCACTCCTCAGTGCCGGACATTCTGCCTTCATCCTGATTTTAGTCAAGGCAAACCTGCCATAAAATAAAGGGTTCGCATTAATTTTCCCACCCTTTGATCTTCTGCCTCTGTGGCTTTACAATGGCAAAGTGCCTTTAGGCTTTGCCTTTCAAAGGAGCCAAGCTCAGATATACATAGTGTTCACTTTGATCCAATCTCCCTTGACTCCTAAAATAATGCCTCCCAGCTCAACCACAGGTTCTGTGTTTTCTTTCAGGCCATAAGTAAAACACTGTTTTTTCCTTTATCAATCACATTAGAGTCCAACCTCACAGGCACCTTTTAAAAATTCCTTTAAAGTTATGGGATTTATTTTCTTAACAAAAGAGGGGCACCTACATACTTAGTTTTGTCTTTCAAAGTAGTCTAAGCCATTCTCTCACTTCAATGATGGGGCCATAGTTCAAAGCAGATCTAAAACCATGGGGGAAATGATGAGTGTTATTTTAAATCACAGATGTGCTTCCCTTGACTGATTCCTTTCCCCGCCTCCTTCTCCTCACTTTCTTTGCTCCTGGGCTCGGTATGGTCCTGTCAGCCTCCTCCACTGTGAGAGTGAAGGGACGGCCCCAAGCAGATGTTGACAAGGGCAGAGAAGTGCCGTAACTGTGAGACCCTAAGGAAGGGTCTAGGGGGCAGAGGAAAATCATTTTCATAAGTTAAAGCATCAGAAAGCAAGGACCCCGCCCTCAAATTATACATGCACAATCCCAAAAGCTTAGTCTTACTTTTGAAATGTTAGCAAGAACATTTAGCATTGTATAACTGCCCACTCAATCCACATTACTGTCACGTGGGATTCCTCCCGGAGCTAGTGAGATGACCGGGTCTGTGAAGCAGGCCTTTGGGAGCTCCCAGTCAGAACGCGAAACAGCGCCATCCCACAATTAACCTGCGCTCCAGCCCCAACAGTGCCTGTTTGCAAAGGAGCCACAGTTAAGGAGAAATCAAAACCAAACAGAGTTAATTGAGCAGCCTCCTGGAGCTGCATCAGAAGGAAGGTTTTGGTCATTTTGGAAGGATGGGAAGCCAGAGTTTGGCATTGTGAAGTTCCCAGCAGAGGCCAGAGCAGCCAGCAGGCACCTAATTAATCTTGTTTCCTGGCTGACTCCGTATGGCTTTCACCGACTTCATCAGTTCTAGAATTCTGACCAGCTAAGCCAAGGTCAACAGATAATGCTAAAGCACGTTGACATCACCCCCACCTGCCTGGGCACCTGGCCCAGGGTCATCTCACCTTGGGGGCATCGGCCTCCCCTGGCCTCCTAGGAAGATGTACAGTCTACCTCTCTGAGAGCGCCTCGGGCTAGACTGAAAATGGTCAACAGTAGGGGTGAAGCTCTGCTTACTCTCCAGCGTCACCTCTGCCGTTTGTTGTGGCAACTGAGCTGGGAGCACAAGGAAAGGCATCCTCCAGGTCTGCTTCCCTGTGGGCTGCGGGAGCCCTCAACTGGGAAGCTCCTGAAACTGTCTGGAGCCACAGAAGAGGCAGTCAATTTGGGAGGCACATAATCGGTGTGGCCATCTTCTCAGTGGTGGGAAGGAGGCCACGAGAGTCAAGTCAGGGACAGACCTGCGAAAGGGTGTGGGCGAGGCTGGGAGGAGCAGTCTCTCAGAGAGGCTGCATGGAAACGCCCCAAAGACAACAGCAGCTGCTTTTATTACAGCATGCAAGGGGTTATGGGGGTTTAGAGTTCAGGAACAGTAGTCACTAGAACCAGAACAGGTGCTTTCTTCTGCAGAGGACAGATGTTGCGTACTAAGGAGCTAGGTGAGGTCACAGGGTCTGGGCAGTGGCCTCTCAGGAGTGAGGGAGGAAGGCCAAGGAGCTGCCTCCTATGACAGGAGCTGATCAGGGGGAAGCTGGCAAGGAAAAGGAGTCAACAGGTCAGGGGAAAGTGCCCACCTGGGAGAAGACTGTCCTCGGAAATGAGTGACCCCTCACTGTCCTGGGGCCCAGTCTGTGTCCTCTACTCCCCCAGAACAACACATGGCCTTCAGCCAGGGTTCTTGAAACTTCACCCTTTTCCTCCCTTCAGAAACTGTTGTTTCCCTCCAGCAGCAAATCTCACCTACTTAAGAGGGAAACAAATACTGATAGTGAGTAGAAAATCCATTTTCTCAAAAGTGAAAGAGTTTATCTCTGAGTTCTTTCTGTGCTACACCTCTAGGGGTATATTATTTTCAATAACAGTTTGTAAACCCCAAGGAAATCAAGCTCCAAGATGGAATTTCAATAGAGAGACTTTTAGACCAAAAGGTCCTCATTCAACCCCTTAATCACAGGAGAGACTTAGAAGGTAGAAACCCCTGATCTAGGGAGGTGGCCCCCCATTCACTGGACAATAAATGAGAGTGACTGGGCCCTCCCAGGAGGGTGCAATAGGGTGAAGTCCTATCCTGTTATAGTCCTGCAAGGAAATGTGCTTTTCCACCTTGTCAAGGAGCTTCAGCAGAAAGCTAATCCCAAGAGTGCCAAGCAGTGGCTCCTGGTATTGTTTGACCAGAGGACCAAGTGGGAGCTGAAGCGGGATGGTGTTCCCAGGTAGTGGTTTCTGCATCTCATAGGTTGAGCCAGTCAGTCCTAGCAGAATTGCTTTCACCCTGCCAGTTTGGCCCACCCACTCTCCTCAATGATTCTCCACTCTGGAGAGGGCTCAGGGATATCTGTGGCTCTTAGTTCCTTGACCTTGACTCCATGTCCAGCTTGAGTGCTCCTGGCACCTCATCCTCAGAAGCTACTCTTCCATTTGCTGCCTGCAGGTGCCTCCTGGCCCGCTGCTCCTCCCTTGGCCTGGACCCACCACCTGTACCACCTGCTAGAGGCCCCAGCTCCCCTGCTATGCTTATTCTTTGGCCCAGTTGATTAGGCCGCTCTTGGCTATAATCCTTTCCCAACTCAACATGTACCAGGGGTTGCTTCTAAAAGGACTGGAAGTCACAAGAAAATGGCAAAATTATATCACTATTATTTAAAAGCTGATATAAAAGCTGGTAACATATATATGCAACACGGTTCATAAACTAATCTTGTGAGTCAATCAAGATTCCATCTATCCTGTGTTCCCCAACACTCAGGGCAAAAAAAGTGAAACAATGTGTCACATAATTCTCCAGGCTGTTTAAGAAGGCAAAAGCACTTCATCAGGAAACAGGGCCCCTCGAAGGCTAATCCGGATGGAGAGGGGACTGAATGCCACTTAGACGATTCCTCCTGCCAGATTTTCAGAAAGAAATATTCACCATTTGTTCACTTTTTAATATCAATTTAATGAGAGCAGGAAAATCTCAAAATATACCCCTGGAGGTGAATTGGAATTTTTGCAGAGAGCTAAGGGTATATGGTTTGGGCAGAGGTCTGGGAAGTTTAGTATGACACAGAGGCCTCAGTGGAAAGCTGAGCTGCCCTCACCTCCCATTCAGTGGGGAAAGTGGGGAGAGGAAGATGGGGGGAGGAGGCAGCACTGGGATATGCCCTGGGTTTGTGACTGCCACAATGACAGGATGGGGGGAGGGAACAAGGATGCCAAGTAGCCTACATTAAACAGAAAGCTCATGAGAAAGAACTGTCTGGCCTGAGATACTGATAGTGCTCCTGTTGAGAAACACTGGAAGGAAACCATTAATTAGCATGACTCTTCAAATGTCTCCTTTAAATATAAATTAAGTCTTCACAGGCAGCTGACAGGAGAAGATCTGCTCAGGAATACAGATGAAGGGGGATGCCAGGCTTCTACTTTGTGAGTCCTGCTGGTGGTGCCAATATATTGTCTTATGAGGAGAGATGGTCTAATAGGTACTGTTGGCTGGAAAGAGAGCTGAACAGTGAGATACAGACATAACTGTGGAAAGGAAGCGACCGCTCCTGTTGTTTCTTCATAGTCTACACAAGGACACAGCTGGAAAAGCAAAACTGCATCTCAACACATCACAGGAGAAACTATTTTAGTCTAGGACAGTGGTTCCCAAAATAGATTCAAGACCAGGGAGCTTATTGGACTCAACTCAGACCTATGGAATAGAAATTCTAAGAGTAGGGCCCACTAGGTGAGTGTGAGGCAGGCTCAAGTTTGAGAACCTTTGGCCTAGGTAGTTTGGGAGGTGAGGGCAGCTCAGCTTTCCACTGAAGCCTCTGTGTTGTACTAAACTTCCAGACCTCTGCCCAAACCGTATACCCTTAGCTCTCTGCAAAAATCCTTACCCTTGGGAGAGTTTTTTTAAGATACCAAGAGGGGAGAGGGTGCTGTAACACGTCTGCTATAAGCAAATGATCAGAGGTCAAGGGGCTGCAAACAGAGGACCTAAGTAAGAAAAATGGGGCAAACAAGTTATCAGGAGCCAATCTAAGTCTCAAGTTTGATTAATCTCTCTAGAAGGAGTTTGTTTTTTAACCATATTTCTCATTTGAATGGCATATGTATGGTGTATATGTAGTGTATACACACACACATATGCACACACAGAAGAATGGTTACATTTAAGCAGATTTCTATTGAATAAAAGAAAAAATTCATTATTATAAGACCTCTAGAAAAGGATAAATGATTCCTATTTAAGGTGGTAAGATTCTTAAATCCAAAAGGTTCAAAATGTCCAAGATAGCTATTTGTCAGGGATGCTGTAAAGAGTTTCTTGCCTTAGACAGGAAAACAGACAAGATGACACTGAAAGTTCTTTTTAGAGCTAAGAGGATAGGAAAAGGAAACTTCATTGGCTTTGTTAGGGGGAAATGATGTCCTGAGCTAATCCCATACAGGCTTTGTGGACCCCACACCCACTCCAGACTAAAGCCATCAAGACATTGAGAAAGACAAATTCCATCACCACCAAAGGGAAGGTGGCTGGGACCTGAGGGTGGACTTAAGCAGCCAGGTTGGGTATAAAAACCAAACACGTGGGCCTTGGACTGGCTCGCTGTTGCTCGCCTCCTGGCTTCACGGCTCCTGGCTTGCAGCCAGCTCTCAGAGTGCCATTTGGGATTCCAGATTGGCGGATTGGGTAGGACTCATTTAAAACTTTATCTCCCACTTTTCTCCCTGAGCTGTACATTTCCTCATTTCCCCTTCCCTTGTATTCCCCTTCCCTTGTATTCCCTTTTATTAACCTTTCGCGTGTGCCTGCAGTAGAGCATTGATAAGTCCTTTTAAGCACGCGGGTGAGGACCCACAGTCAGGCACCCCGTTTTGTATCGGGGCTGCTCTGTAACAGCTTCACTAATGTGTATTAAGAGCCAGATGAGTATAAGACTCATCTACATTTAAAAAATCATGCTAATCTTTATGTAGTTTACACTGGTTAATTTGGGAGATGTGTATGTCTATAACACACCAAGCAAAAAATATTCTGTAAATTTATCTCTCCCTGCAAACCACACTAAAGATGCAGATGAATGATAGGTTATTCTTTTCCCCATTAACTTCTTCAACCATTCATTTTCTGTCAGTTCCTTTCTGCCTCTAGACATCCTCTCCTGAGAACGACCCACAATGAGACCTACTGCCCTTTCCAGTCACCACCCTATTTCTAGTCTTCCTTTTCACTCAAATGTTTTCAATGAGTCATCAACACCTCCTGCCACAATTTCCTTTCCACCCACTCCTTTAACTTCCTGCAGTCAGTCCAGTACTTTTACAAGCCACACACATGGTCAAATGTTAGAGGTCAGGAGAGCTGAGTTTATCAACAGGATTTGCATTTGTATTCAAAGAACTAATCAGATAAAATCAACATAAATCCTCCAAATGCCACTAGGCAAAAACTAGAAGGGGTTGGAGAGAAGAATTAACATTTATTAGGTTATTCTTAGGATACTATTGTGGTAGATTGACTTCCATGATAGCCATCAACAATACTTCCATTCCTGTGCACCCACATCATTACCACTCCAACTGTATTACAATAAATATAAATGGACAAACTTCACCAATTAAAAGATACATACCACAGAATACAAACATATAAACTGATTTGGGTTTATTTGGTGGCCCAGACTTAAGTTTATTTTGGTGAATGTTTTATGGGCACTTGAATGTGTATTCTACCCTTGTTAGGTGTAGTATCAATCCAATCAAGTTGGTTGATAGTGATGTTCAGTTTTATCTTATTTTTTTATGTACTTATTTTTCAATTATGAGAAGAATACTGAAGTGTGTAGTGTGTAGAGCATCTACATGCTTTTTACAAGATGAACCTAAAACTTATAAAGAGGTGAAAAGAGTGGAAAAGTATGAAAACATGTCAGGCAAAAACTAACTAAGAGATTTAGAATACAAGATTAACATCAGACAAAACATACTTCAATGTAATTAATCAGGGGAAAAATTAAAAAATGATGACAGGAATGATATAGATATAAATTGGTTTTAGCAATAAGGATGCAGTAACTGCAACCCAAGTATAAGAGCTTGGTATCATGCCAATTCTGCTCAGTTTAATTCAATCCCATAATTATTTGTGTGAACACTCCCAGCTTGTTACCACAGTAGTAAACCCTACTCTGACATACATGGAATGTTACATCCAATAAAATATGCATCATTCTTTTCAAACATGTAGTAAATATTTTCAAATAGTAACTTGCAGGACATCATGATGCAAATCTGAACAAATTCCAAACAATCATATAATCAAATCAGAGCAATTTGTCTGTTGCTCTCCTCTGCCAATATGTCATCCTTCTGAAATTCCTCTACTTGTACTTATCTCTTTAGACATTATATGTGGAGGTTGTATCCAATCCTTCAATTATTTATTTTATTAAACACTTAAATATCAGTCATCTTTCTAAGCACAGGGGATATATTAATGAACAGAGCAAAATAAAAATATTTCTATTTCTATTTTCTGTTTCTAATTTCCCTCTTTGAGAAACTGATATTGTAGTGTCAACTCTATTACTGGAACACAGTGCCTTAAGGCAGGACCATTTCTAATATAGATTTGGCTGGCTCCCAATGTACTGCTGGGTCAGACACCATGTTGGCTCTGGCAGGATGCAATCTATTGATTCTGACACTGAAGACAGAGGGCTTGGAAGAGCTTGGATTATGGTAATGGGATTCTGTGATGAGAGTGAAAGATGCATCTGACAGGGACTTAGGTCCAGGGTAAAAGACAGAATTGAGATACCCTCGTTACTTCTCTCCACTATCAGTGATTCAACAGCACATGTGTCAGTGTTTCAAGGGTCAAAGAAGGTTTAGGAACCAACAGTCAAAGCAGAGCTTCAGAAGGTCAGATAGATGTCAAAGGAAGTCATGAAGCCAGACTGATTAGGAGGAATAATCAGCCTCTTACTATGTCTGTGCAAACTGGGATGCAATATGATGAGACCAGTCAAGTGATCAGTGACAAGTGACACATCCCATAGTTAATGTGTGCACTCTGAAAGTCTCTGTTATTCTTTCCCTGTGAGTTAGGAAAGGGAAAGTCAGTCCTTCTGAGTTGGGGGCAGGACAATGAGGAAAGTATGTGTAGCTTGCTACAAACAGATTCATGTTTTAACAGGTGTGGGGGCATGGTAATTGGCTTTACAGTGACTCTGTTCAGTTCCAGATGGCAGGTTACAAGTATTCCAAGAGGAAAAGGTCTGACAAAAAGAGACACCTCCAGCTTTTTCTCACAACATGATGGGCTGATATATGTACACAATGTGAACGGGTTACCACAATCAACTTAATACATCCATCACCTGCCTCACATAGTTATTGTGTGTGTGTATGTATGTATTGAGAACACTTTAAGGTCTACTTCCTGGGTAAAATTCAAGTGTACAACACAGTATTAACTATTATTAACAGTATTATTAACTATAATCACCAGGCTGTTCACTAGGTTTCCAGTTTATTCATCTTATAACTGAAGGTTTGTATTCTTTGACCATTATTTCCCCATCCTGTATCATCCTTCCCACTGCTCTTGCCCTCCCTCAGCTCCTGGAAATCATTATTCTACTTTATGACTCTATTTTGCTTTGTTTTTTTTTTTTTCAGATTTCATATATAACTGGATCACACAGTATATATCTTTCTCTGTCTGGCTTATGTCTCCTAGCGCAATGTCTTTTAGGTTTAGCCATATTGTCACAAATAGCAGAATTTCCTTTTTTATAGCTGAATAATATTCTTGTGTGTGTGTGTGCACATGTATATGTGAAAGAGAGATATTTGATTTATCCATTCATCCATCAATCAACATTTAATTACTTCTGTCCCTTGGCTATTGTGAACAATGCTACAATGAACATAGGGATGCAGAGATCTTTTCCAGTTTGATCTTTGTGTGTGGTATAAGATAATGGTCCAATTTCCTTCTTTTGCATGAGGCTATCTAGTTTTCTTAGCACCATTTGTTGAAGAAACTCTCCTTTCCACATTATGCATTCCTGGAAACTTTGTCAAAGAGCAGTTGAATAAATATATATGTGTGGATTTATTTCTGGGATCTCTATTCTGTTCCACTGTTCTATGTGTCTGTTTTTATGCCAATACCATACTGTTTTGATCATTTTACCTACGTAGTATAGTTTGAAATCATCATGATACCCCCAGCTTTGTTCTTCCTTAAGATAACTTAGGCTATTCAGGGATTCTGTGTTTCCAGACAAATTTTAGGATTGTTTCTTCTATTTTTTGTGAAAAATGCCATTAAAGTTTTGATAGGAATTGCAATGAGTATTTAGATTATTTGTGCAGTATGGACATTTTAACAAAATTCATTCTTCCACTCCATGAATAAGGGATATTTTTCATTTATTACTTTAATTTCTTTCATCAGTGTCTTATAGTTTTAAGTGAGCAAGTCTTTTACCTTCTTGGTTAAATTTATTCCTAAATATTTTATTCTTTTTGATGCCAGTGTAAATGGGATTGTTTTCTTATTTTCTCTTTTGGGTAGTTCATTGTTAGTGCCTCCAGCTTCTGAAACAGATTTTAATGAAGACTAGTTCCTTCTGCAGGGAGGTACCCCTTTCCAAAGACCATATCAATCCAGAAAGAAAACCAAAACAAAAGCCCCCACAGTGAGAGACAGGAAGGAAGGGAAGCTATTCAAACTCCCTGCCCCACTGCTCCACAGCATACAATGGCTGAGTCCTTTACAGGAGAATCATGACTCCAAAGGAATCCCTCTGACCTGGTGTTTTCTGGCTTTTAAGCCTCTGTTTCAGCATTGTCACTATGGCAACAAGTCTGGGATGCTCTGCTTTAAGTGAGGGGGCTTATCCCTTCAAATATGCTTCTTGAATTAGGAACAAAGGAATTCACTGAACCTCGACTAATCTCATATTCTTCTGGGATACCTCTCTTAGGAGGCACTTTTCCTCCCTTGCCCCACAAACCTCCCAGGCTTATACTGTTTTCAGCCAACAACCACATTTATATAATGATTTACAGTTTATGTTCACCTACATCACCTCAGTCAAGCCCTAAAGAATCCTCTTCAGTTGCATGAGCCTCTTCTACACCAAAACAATGAAAAAATGAGACCCTCAGTTGTAAGGCGGCCTCCCAAGGAGGCTAGCAGACATGGCCCAGCAGCTGGGATGGGACAGAGGAATGAGGGCTTGGAGGGGTGGCGGGCTTACAGCGTGACTTTTTCTTTTCCAGAGGAAATAATCCGCAGCAGCTTGTAGTCCTGGCAGGCCTGATGCCCGCCCCCTGAGACCTTTCCAGCCTGTGCCAGGATGTTGCTCTGCCTTGGCTCACTTGTGTTTTTTCTACATCACACCCAGCCCCAACTGTCCTGGGAGTGGCAGTCAACTCGGAGGAATACCTCCTCCTTGTCTTCAGAGGGATCTTCCTTAATCAGGAGTTCTTAGAGTGAGCCCTGGCTTCCTATAACAAAGCATAAAGGGAAAACTTCTCTCTACTCTATGACAACACTCTACTTCTGGTCAAATGTGTGCAGGTTTTCTCCACACAAGCAATTCTCAAAGACCAACTGGGTGTCCTGCAATTTAACTCAATTCTCTACCTGGAAATAACTTCTATCCCACAAGACTGCCGGGGTTTCAAGTGCTAATCACAAAGCCAGGTTGTTACTTGTACTTCTGACTGACAAGCTGTGAACCAGAGGTTCTATGACCCCCTCTTGGAGTCTGATCATTTGCTAAAACAATTCACAGAACTCAAGAAAAGTTTATTTACTATATTAACAGTTCATTACAAAAGAAATTAATGAACATGAACAAACAGACAAATGAGAACATACTATAAGTCTGGAAGGGTCCCAACCACAGAAGCTTCTGTCCCCAGGAAGTTTAGGAGGCACCATCTCCCAGCACCAACCCAGGTCTCCAAACCACATCCTTTTGGGGTTTTATGGAGACTTTACGACATAGGTATGATAGATTACATCACTGGCTATTGGTGCTTAATCTCTATCCCTCTTCCCTTCCCAGAGGCAGAACTGAAAGTTCCAACTCTCTAATCACTTGTTTGGTTTCCCTGCCCCATTCGATGGTTATCTAGAGGCTTTCCAAAAATCACCTCATTAACCTAAATTCAGGTGAGGTTATAAGGAGCTCATTACTAACAACAAAAACATCCATTTCATCTCTACGCTCTAGGGCTATTGATATTTCAGGAGCAGAAAACAAAAGATGTCCTTAGAGTTCTTATTACTTCAGAAATTTGTGGAATCTGAAAAGCAAAACAAAAACCAAAAGCCAAGTTCATAGACACAGAGAACATAATGGTGGTTTCAGTGTCAGGGTGTGGGGGTGGGGGGGACAGGGGTGGGAGAAATGGGTAGAGTGGTTCAAAGGTATAAACATCTAGTTTCAAAATAAGTCAGTCCTGGGGATGTAATGTATAGCATAGCAACTATAGTTAATAATACTGTACTGCATATTTGAAAGTTGCTGAGAGAATAGTTGCTAAGAAAAAAAAGTGTAACTATATAAGGTGACTGATGTTAACTACATTTATCCTGGCGATGATTTTGCAATGTATATTAAAAAAAAACAATATGTAAGATGCCTACACCTTAAAAAAAGGCCAGAGGAGCTTGTTGGCCTTGACATATGGGAAGTTTATTCAGCAGTGACTAGAACAATTATTCTCGAGGGACTGTGTGTTCTGGATATGGGAATGCAGTTCAGTGCTCCATGAAAGTCACCTTTGCCCTCCCAACTCTCAAACACTAAATATATGGGTTCCCCCCTTAATGTCATTCATCTAAATATATATGTACATGCATACACAATGGGTGTATATATATACATATATACATATATAATATATTGTAAAAGTAAGTAGCTTTTCCTAATTTTCTATTCTCTTAAATGGTTTATATAATATTAATATCATCTACTACTTGGAAGTTGAATAAATTATGTAAACCTGATTTGTAGGGAAAAGAAGTCTTCTGATTAACAGTTTAAGTTCTACAGTGGTTGGTGTTTTATTGGAGTTTTCCATATCTTTTGAGGTAGTTATAGCAAATTGTAAAGCTATGTATTCTTCCAATCCAAATTTTAGCATAAAAGTCTTCAGAGTATTGTCTTATGATTTACATCCTGAATTTCATATCAATAGTTACATTTTCCCTTCAGTCAAAATATAATACATGGCTTTTGAAGAGATCAGTCTTACTATGAATTTACCGATTTATATATAACTTTTTAAAAATCTTTCAAATTGTTTTTTATTTCATTTCATTCATCTTTCTGTCTATGATTCCTTCCTTCTACTTTTCCAAAGGTTTCTTTTGTCTAACTTCTTGAGATGGACATGTATAAACAATAAGAGTTGCCCACACAGTATTTATTTTTCTTTTGTTTCTTACTCACGTAATCCCAACTTAGTTTGGGAAGGCAATATGCCAGCTAAAAAACAAACAAATTATACTTCCCAGGCTCCCCTGCAATTAGGAGCTGCCATATGACATGGATGCCAGCAATGACATATAAGTAGAAGCTTCTGGGTAGGGTTTCCAGGAAAGCTTTTTGATTGAAGGCAGCAGACTTGGCTGGTAAATGTTTTTTTCACTACCTGTTCTTTTCCCCATCATGCTTGGAATGTGCATAAAGCGGGAGGTAAAGAAGTGATCTTGCAATCATGAGGCAGCAAGTATGACTATGAAGGTTAAGTTGAGATGAATGGAAAGTTAGAAGAGCCTGGGACCCTGACGGCATCAGGGAACCGCCACACCTGCCTTGGACTATCCACTGCCACGCTTCTGGCTCTGTGACAATTTAAAGCTCTAAATCGTTTAAGCCATGGCCACTTAGATTCTCTTTTACACACAGTGAAATATGATTTTAAATGCTACACTATTCAAATTGCTCTTCATATTTTATATTTAATGAATTCATTTAAAGTAATAAATTTTCCTCAAAGAATAGCTTCACTATTTTAGCTTGACTAAACCAATAAATCACATGTACTACCCCAGTCCAGAAAGACCACCTACCCGACCCAAAGAATTATTACATGAATTTAAGTGATGATAGTTAAGTCTCTAAATCTGGGGGTAGTGTGTTATTCAGCAAAAGCTAACTAATATAGAAATTGTTTTCAATAGTGTATTGCTGGCATAACAAAAACCTGAAAAATGTGGTGTTGGTGTTGGGATAAGACAGTGGCTAGAAAAGCAAAGGAAACAGTTTGCAAAAGTCAGAAAAGTGAAGAGAAAAGTGCTACAGCAAGCCTGGAAAAGGATGGCTCATGTAGTGTAGATGCAGAACAATGGGTAAAACTGAAGCCTGTAGTAATTTGAGAGAGAAAAAAAGATAAGCCAGTGAATTTTCAAACACAACGAAGTAGATCTCCAAGCAGAATTTGGAAAGTGTCAGTTGGGTGCTCTTAGCTGCATAGCATATGATAAGTATCAAGGCAAAGATGAGCTGAAGGGGGAAATGCTCAGTTTGCATCCAGAATTTGGGTGGGATACAGAATGCCTACCACTCACTACAGCAGAAAATAAAATCGCCCCCCATCTCCAGTCTCCCCATATCTGATAATCTTTGAATGAAAGAGTCCCAAAGTAGGGCCTCCCTGGTGGTGCAAGTGGTTAAGCACTGTGAAGCAATGAGCAGACATTATAGCATGAGTTTGATCCCTGGCCAGGGAGCTAGCCACATGGCACAGCAGACCTCTCCTGTCTCACCCTCCGCTGCCCTCAGCAGTGTATTTCAGAAGATCTGCCTGTTCTGCTCCCCACTCCGAGAGGTATCTGGTGAGTCCTCTCAACCCCTGCACTTCTGGCCTATACCCTCGTTCTTGTATGCATAAATAAATAAACCTTTAAAAAAAGAGATTCTCAAAGTATACCGTCTCAACTAGACAAAGAAGAATCATATTGTTATGGCAGAAGCCTAATCCCAAGTTGCTGTCAACAAATCTAAAGAAAAAAATAACAATAGGTATGACTTCTATCAAATGCGGTGAACTACAATTTGTTACACTGAAAGTCCAAAATGCTTTAAAGAAAACTGTACTAGCAAAAGCATGCTAATCAGCTTGGATGTGAGGGAATTCTACTGATTAAACTGCAAAGAGGTCTCTGGGCTCTCAACTATCCATGGACAGGAAGCCAGAAGAGAAGGCTGCTATGCTGCTAACAGTCATTTCTTAGGAAAATAAAGAAAAAGACCACAGTGGGAGAACCAAGAGACTAGAGAACGGAGTCATGGGCCTTGGACAACAATGGACAGGGAGGACATAGCTAGGGAAAAACTGAGCCCTAAGCAAGGGTTGTTCTTTGCCCTGGACCTGGTAACATTTCTCCAGAGTGGGATATTTTAGACCAGTGATTGCAATGTAGCTCCTGTTCTCCCCCTATTCTGAAAGTTTTCATTCAGTTAACCTGTACCTGTCTCACCATATCAGATATGTAGACTACAGCAGACTTACCATTTTTATTCATAGGTCCCTGAATCAAGAAGAGCCTTACCCAGGGAACCACCTCTGAGGAGCCTTATTCACTTCCTCATGTGATGAAATCATGATATCACAGAATTCCAGCCTGATGCTCTAAGTAGTATGAGACAGAGACCCTGGGATGAAGACTGGCAAATTTTGCATGTGGGTGAAATGTGAATAATTTGTGGCCAAGATGACTGTAGTTGATTCTAAAAGCAGCCACAAATTCTTTTCCTCCTACCAAGCGGTGGAGTCTATTCCAGCTTCCCTTAAACGTAGGCTTCGCCATGTGACTTGCTTTGGCTAACAGGCCATTAGTAAATGCCACGAAAGAAGAATCTTGAAAAGTGTTTGCATAGGGATGCTTGCTCTCTGGCTGCATTTGGAGACCTGGACTTCCAAGGGAACAGTCTCAGCAGACAATGTGGAAGATAAGAGCAATTTGGAAGAGAAGGAGACTCTGCAGACAGGTAGTCAACTTGCAGACACGTGAGTACAACAATTCTAGATCATCTAGCAGATCACAGATGTATGATAGAGTCTGTCAAGATCAAATGAGGGGGCCTCCCTGGTGGCACAAGAGTTTAAGACACAACCTATGAAACTGTCCACAGCCTCTGCAGCACGAGTTCGATCCCCGGCCAGCGAGCAATCTACATGGCGCAGCAGACCTCTCCTGTCTTGCCCGCTGCTCCCCTCTGCAGTGTATTTCAGTCAGTCTACCTGTTCGTTCCCCACTCTGTCTCGGGTGAATCCTCTCACCCCCATACTTCTGGCCTGTACCCCAGTTCTTGTATGAATAAATAAATCTTTAAAAAAAATAAAGATCAAATGAGCTGGCCCAGATCTGAAAAGCTGCCCAATCAATCCAAAAATTTGAGAGCTGAAAAGGATGGCATTTGTTTTAAGCAATTAAGTTCTGCAGTGGTATTTTATGCAGCAAAACTCAACTTATAAAATCAATTAATTATCAGCCTAACTCTGAATATGACTTTAACATTTTCCCCCAGACAGTCAGTCCCAATTTACTATTGTTGTCTAGTTTTCATTTTAATCATGCTTTTAAAACACTCTTAGGCATTTTTGCATTGTTAACAGTTAAACAATTATAAACTTAGTTTTATCAATTTTTGTGTTTGCCACTGTTTCTCACAGTGTGCATCTATTTTCATTGTTTATTTTTTCTTTATAAAGTATAAATTTTAATAGTTCTTTTAGTGAGAGTCTGTGTGTTTACACTCTTGGTCTTGTTTTGCTCTTATGCTTATAGGATAGTTTCTCTAAGAATGATATTCTAGATTCAACACTAGTTTTACTCTGTCTTGATTTGCTATTTGCAATTTTGGAGCAGCAATGTCCTTTTGGAAGACAAGGCTTCCCCACAGACAGGCAGTCAACTTGCAGACTTTCCTTTCCTTCCCATTTCTGTTAATTTGTCTTTCTCCCTCCCTCACCTTGTTTCTCCTGACCCTCCAAGCCCCCAGTGCAGAAACAGGAGTTATTACAACCCCGTGAGAACATGGTGATGATGGTTGTAGAACCAGCAAACAGAACAGCTGGGCTCGGTCCCTTGTAGCCAGGTTATGTGCTTGTTCCTTGCTTTCCTCAACCCACAACTTCTCTGACTGTCAAGAGTCTCAGTCAGCAGGCTGATGGTCCTCTTTCCCTCCTGCGCCCAGCATTCTTCCATGATGTGGTGGGCTCTCCTGCAGCCCCTGACTTCTAGTCTGAGTCTGCCTTGTCAATGCCAATAGAGCACTTTTGGTTCCTTTATTTCCAAGAAGCCTAGCTCTTGGTAGCCACTGCCTTTCTCCAACCCAGAGCACAAAAAGCTTCAATCTCCACCACTTTTTGGCTATTTTCATCTTTTATGATCAACAGAGATAGTTACTTCATATAGGATAATTGTTATGTCCATTTTTTTTTCTCTTTCTTTTTGTCCATCAAAGATATGAGTTTGGATCAGAGGCAGTTTTCAAAATGTAAATTAGCAAGCTGGTCTTCCTTCCCAAAGATGCATGTGCCCCCATAATTAAACTTTGAAAAAAGGAGAAGGGGAACATGTATGAATACCAATAATTTCTTTCTTGATCTAGAGGAGCTTCGAAACCTCAGTAAAGTCTCTACACCCAAAAGGCAAGCATGGTGAGGAAGGCAAACAGACCCAACCCTGCTCTCAGTCACCACTAGTGCTCGAGACTTGGAAACTTCTCCTTTTATACCTAAGTTATTCATTGATCAAACCAACCAGAACAGAGGGCTCTGACAGGAACTTTAAAGGCTAATGTGATCTTTCCCATTTATTCAATGGTAAAAATTCTAGGTAGAAAGGTTGGGAGAGAAAGAAGAAACAGTAAATACTGTGATTTATCATATCTCAAAACTACAAGTCCGCTCTTCTCAGAACAGAACTTGGTACAAGGGGGCCTGGCACCTGAGCACCCAGTGTCTGTGATGATGTCCTTACATAGGCAAATAAGGAACATCATTAGTCTGAAACCAACATATGGAGAACGCACAACAGTGAAGTAGCTCTCCTCCTCCTCCTTTACCTGGAAAGAGACTCATCCTTGCCTATGAACAAGTAGGGGAAATATATATATATATTTTAAAAAAGATTTATTCATTTATGTGTACAAGAACTGGGGTATAAGTCAGAGGTGGGGTGGGGAGGGGGCTGAGAGGATTCACCAGAGAAAGCAGGGAACAGAACAGGCAGATTGACTGAAATACACTGCTGAGGGAGCAGCAGACTAGGCAGGAGAGGCCTGCTGCACCATGTGGGTAGCTCCCTGGCCTGGGATCAAACTTGTGCTACAGTGGCTGGCGACAGCTTGATAGCACTGTCTTTAACCCCTGCACCACCAGGGAGGTCCCAGGAAAAATATAGCTTTTAATTGGAATATTGTCCCTTGTAACATACCACTACAACTCTCATCCAAATTTACTGGCATTTTCCCAGAATTTGGTTCACCAGGGCAACAGGTGGGATGAATTGAAGCACATAAATCTCAGTGCTAACCACCGCAGGCTTATTTAGAGTGTGCACTTATTTTTGGTTTTGCTTTGTATCAAGTCTACCCTAACACATTCAGTTTTCCATTTAGCTATACTACACATTCAAATATTTATTGAGCACCTATTAGTAATAATAATAATGGAACTCCTAATTAATGGAGCTCCTATATAATGGAACCTCTTATGTCACAGGAATGCATTTTACATCCCCATTTAATCTTCGCAATAGGTAGTTATGCAAAGCAGGCAATGTTATCCTCATTTTTTTTTAAATGGAGGAAACAAGTTTAGGGGAATTCAGTGATTTCTTGAAGTCACACAGGCTGAAACTTGAATTCAGCTCTGACTCCAACACCCATATTGTTCTTATTATTGCAATCTCAGGACACCTGTTCTTTGATATGAAGAAATTGTATGTGATGGATTATGGCCCTAAGTTTTTAACTCTGGGGCAAAGCAGTCCTAAAGCAGCCTATAGTAGAGCTGACACCCTGGCCTATGTGTGTGCATTTTCCTTTTCCACTTCATTGCTGCCAGGTGTGCTTCTGGGGCATATGGTCCAACAATCCTCAGTTATGGGCAGAATGCACGCAGAGGCACAGAGCACTTTTGGGCCCCTAATGGTACCGGATTCTGGACCCTTCTCAGCCAGTGCCCTGAGGCTTTGTAGTTTTCTTTGCTGCTGCTGTTGCAGAAGCTCTGGGGATTGGTCTGCTTTTCAAACTTATTTTTATCACTTGCAATGGTGCCCAAATGCTGTGGTATTGGCTTTGGCCCCAAAGATGGTATAATAGGCATAAAAATGCAGAGTGGAACTTGGAAGAACTGAGAGGTCTCCAGAGTAGGAGAGGCCTCAAAGTACTAAGGAAAGGAAAATTGGAGCTGGTTCCCCAGAAATGCGGATGGGTGCTAGCCTTTCACCCACTCCTTTGGCCTCTGTGGTAATTCTCAAAACAGTGAGAGATGGTAATAGGCCTCAGCTCACCAAATTGCTTCTCCCAGGCCCGTCCTGAGACCTCTCATCCAGCCAAGTTGCTTCAAACAGCTTCCTTTATTGCTTTTATATACATGACCTCATTTGATCCTAGATATAGACTAGAGGGGGAATTTTAATGAGATTCAGAGAGGCTAAGACTCTAGCTCAGCAGCAGCAGAGCGCAGAGTAAAACTCTGTCCTGACCTAAACCGGGTGTTATTTTTGTGCAATCCAGGACAACATTATTTATCATCCTACCTCCAATCTGATCCTAGCCCCTGTAATGGCCATCTCTATGACTTTCAATCAGGGTCTCACTTATCACTTGAATTAATCCAACAACTTAATTATTCCTCTAGTTTCAACCTAGCCCACCACATCTACCCCCAAGTCATTTTCTACTTCAACCAAGAGATATTTCTAAAAAGATCACAGCACTCCCCCATGCAAAGTCTTCCCATGGTATGCTACATTTCTTCAGGTTCAAGTCCAAATTCTCCAAAATGATATGATATGGCCTTGGTGCACCAGTGCCAGGTCTTCAGACATCCCCTGTGATCCACAGACCTTCTCCTCTCTGCACCTGCTGCTCCATCTACCTGCACCAGCTTCTTCCCACTTGACCTCCAGAAACATCCTTACCTGTTGTCTGTTTAGTATGTCTTCAGGTAGATTCTATTGGAGTGTCCTCTGCTTATCTATGTTTAAAATCCTTATAGAAACTTTCTTGTATATCTCATCCATCTTCATGAGGTCCTTGGGGGCTGTATGTTGTTCACCTGGGTCCCTGGCACATAAAATAAACTCTAGACAATTCAGTAGTAGTTAATAAAAGACTGCCTTGACTAACTTGTGTGTCCTTCCTTAATAAGAAGGCCAAGGTATGCCTCTAACAAAAGTTTTAGGCATTTGATGCAGGTCTTTAGACAAAACTCAAACAATCTCTAATTTACCCATTTCTGATAGGCTTGATGAAACACAGTTATTGGAAATTCTGGTTGGTGAGTCCAGAATCAGATTTAAATTAATATGCACGGCTCATCTGTATGCCAAGAATCCTTCCGTACCCTCCAACTGAATATGCATCCTTTGGGTGGAAATGTATGAAAGGTCAAGAGCATGGCCCATTCACTAGTTCAAGATATGGTGCTAACCTGTTACAGCCCAATCGCTTCAAATCCCTACCTCTATTTTTGTACACACAGAGATTTTATATCTGTCCCTTCTGGATTTCTCTATGGAATTATTTCTATGGGGCCTCCCTTGTGGTGCAAGGGGTTAAGCACCACGCTGTGAAGCAATCCATAGCTTCTGCAGCAGAGAGTTCAATCCTCAGCTGGCCAGGAAGCAACCCACATGGCACAGCAGACCTCTCCTGACTCGCCCGATATTCCCCTCAGCAGTGTATTTCAGTCAGTCCGCCTGTTCTGTTCCCCACTCTGCCTCTGGTGAATCCTCTCACGCCCCGCATCTCTGGTCTATGCCCCAGCTTCTTGTATGCATAAATAAAAATAAAATCTTAAAAAAAATTATTTCTATGATAGTTTAGACTACAATGTCTGCATCAAACTACTTTCAAATCCTGGCTCTGGAACTCAATACCTACATGATTTTGCATAAATTAAAAACCTCTGGGCCTCCCTGGTGGCACAAGGGGTTAAGCATCACACTGTGAAGCAATCCACGGCCTCTTGGATCCCCAGCCAGCCAGAGAGAAATCCACATGGAGAAGCAGACCTCTCCTGTCTCTCCCACTGCTCCCCTCAGTAGTGTGTTTCAGTCAGTTTGCCTGTACTGTTCCCCACTTTGTCTCCGGTGAATCCTCTCACCCCCTGCATTTCTGGCCTGTACCCCAGCTCTTGTATGCATAACTAAATAAAAATCTTTAAAAAATAAATTTTTAATAAATAAATTAAAAAACTTTGCTCTTTGTTGGTTTTGTCATTTATGAAGATATTAGTATTTATACCTCATAGGGTGTTGTAAGGATTAAATGAAATAACGCATGCAAAGCATTTAGCACACTTGGCACTCAATAAATGTTAATTAGAGTCCCTTTAAATAAACTCCACTGAAAGGATCAACCTTTTAGTCAACAGTTTCTGTTGCCTCTAAAAAAGATACTGATTTGTGCCATATTGCACTGATTGCCAGGGCTGGTACCTTATTCTCTAATCCATCTGCACATTTCTGCCCCTTCAGATTAGCTGTTTGCACAAGTCAGCTGGTTTTTTCCCAAACCATTTGTGCTAATTGTATTTATTATGCAAATTATATGACTAAATCCATGATTTAAATATCATAGTTGATTTAAATACCATACAATTTAAATGATTCAACTATTATATAAAGTAATTAATTTGAATATTATAGAAAATAAAATATGGCTATACTAGATATGTTTCTGTGATAAATTTAATGATAAAGATGAATTGCAAAAAAATTCACTGTTGAATTAAGTATAGATGAATCAACTGTAAAAACTGAAGGAAAAATCATAAAAATTTAGAAGTTTCTGCATTCCAATTGCTTTGAAAGTGTGTAAGTTTCATGCCACATTACAAATATTTCAACTGAAAGTGTAGAAAATGCATTAGAGCAATATGCACCCACGATAACACAGATTCCCATGGTGGAGCTCACAGGCAAAGAAAAGATTCTGATCCCATAATGAAAGTTTGGCAACTAGCTATTTAATAATTGTATATCAAGTTAAAACACCTAAGGTATGTATTCATCAAGTTTTCACCATTTTTTTAAGTAGTCAATCAATGATTCATCCTCATCATAACTCCAACACAGTCTAACCGATTATATCAGATTCCAGTACATGACAGGCTTAAGTTCTCCCGGACACATGGTTATTAAAATAACATCGCTGAAGTCAACTTAGCCTGACTCAATCATACCACATGGTAGTAACTTCAAAAACCTAATACATGTTCAAAAAGACTGTCCAAATATCAGTATTAAAGAAAGAGCTTCTATAACTCAAGAAATAAAGACAATTTATTTTAATAGAAAAAAAGAGCCCAGAACAAGAACAGTCAGTCACAAGCAACGAAAAAAAATGTCCAATATCACTAGAGGTAAGTGTAAATGAATGACATAGCACTGACTACCCATTAGATTGACCAAATCTTAAATGACTGCTTTGGTAGGATGTGGCCTTCAAATTTTTACCAGTAATTTCTCCTAGGTAGTAGAACAATAAGTTTATATACCTATATAACCTTTTAAGTAATGAGATTTAAATATTTGCAGAAATGGCTAAATAAATAAAGCAAAATTCTATTTAATTTTTTTGAAGAAACTGTATTAAATTGTAAATGTGATTCTAAAACTAAAATTCCAAAATCATTTTGAGCCATGGCAGCATCACTGGAATAAGTACATACTTTCTTTTTTTTTTTTTTTTTTTTACGTACAGTCAGCTTTTATTAATATTAAAAATGAAAATATCTGGGAAAGCAGTTTGTCAGTTTCTTAATAAGTTAGACATTTACTTGTATGTGACCTTGCAACCCAATAACTGGGTATTTATCCTAGAGAAGTTTATGTTCACACGAAAGAATGTACACAGATGCTTACAACAATTCAATTCAGGATTAGCCACAATAGGTAGCATTCAACAGGTTAATGGATAAAAAAATTGGGGTACATTTGCACATTGGAATATTACTAAAGAGGATGATTTTGAAGGCCATCAGTGACTTGGGTGATGACTTCAATCTGTCTGCTAAACCACCCCTCCTCCCACTCTGCAATCCCATCTGGAGGGCATGACAGTGGCCACCCCTGGCGGGCCCAGCATGGGGCTCTTGACCAGAGACTTGTTGGAGGCTGCACTTCTGAGAAGCAGTACCTCTCCTCAATTTGTGGTGCTTGCCCGTGCTCTCATGTAAAGACTTGGGCTGCATTAGAGTGGACAGTGTGCCTCTCACGGTATTTTTCAGAGTATTGCTATGTTTTGGGGCTCTCGTGCTTGAAACAGACTTGGTATTTGAGCCCTTAGGACACCCAGTGCCTGCAATAAAGACTCAGCTTCTCCGGAGACCCAGAGAGACAAGGACATAGTGTTCTATCTATACAATGAAATGCAGATTTCCCAATAAAAAGCAAAATTCTTGACTTCAGGATGTTGAATAGGATGGAAAAGAATTCCAGCTGGTTAAATTTATGACACTGAAAAAAAAAAAAAAAACCCCTGTCTGAGAATAATTCTTGTGTCTAAGTCCAAGATGCTGACATCTTGCCATGGATTGTTAAAATATTCATCCACAGTGTGTGCTAATCCTCAAAGCTGTGCCCCGAGACAGTCTAAATTGGTCAATAAACACAGCATTTCAGTCTTGCTGCCTCCTCTTCTGAAATTAGGACTTTAGCTGAACTTAGTGCCAGGGTGGAATGTACAGAAGGCTCTAGTTAAAACCTAGTTGGGACACCATGTAATTGTATATTAAGATCATGAAAGAAATGTCAATAATCCTCCTGCTCTATATTTGAAAGAGGAATGCCACCAATTACTAGTCAGATGAACCCTACAGGCCTAACATGGAAGGTTTTGGATCAAAACTGCTGGCTTCACACCCAGCACTCTTACTGTGTAACCATGTACAAGTCTTCTGCCATCTCTGGCCCTTAGCTTCTACCTCTGAGATATAGGGGTACTAACAGAGCTCACCTCATAGAGTCATCACAAGTCATTTATTTAATCCATTGACAGTGCCATCTTTTCAGTGAGCACAGAACTGCTAGTTATTACCAGTGGAAGGGGAAGGTGAGGGTTTGGAGGAGATGCTAAAGGACTTGAATGGGTATCATTGCCTTGACATCCTGTAGAAGGTGGTTTATTCCTATGCTCTGCCCAGGCTGCTTTATGGACTTCTCACATGTTTGGTCATTTACATTTGGCACTCACCGTGTGTGTGTGTGTGTGTGTGTGTGTGTGTGTGTGTGTGTGACCTTCCCAACTAGACTGTGAGCTCCTAGAGAACAGGAGCAGTGTCCCGAACTAGCAGAATCTGGTACTCAGTAAGCACCCAAGAATACCTGATTGACTCTGCATGATGTTCACTTGAGGTGTGGACTGGATTCAAAAGGTTGATCACACAAACTCCATTTTTAAAAAAGCCTTTCTAGAAGTATAGCTAGATCTTGCAGGAAATGTTCATCAAAACCAGAGACAGATACAGGCTTCTATGATTCAATGGAAAGTGCCGTCCCTTCCACAGGCAAAGGGGCTGTCTTACTCACAGTCTGGGAGCTCTCTGCTCACCTTGAGCTGCAGCATCCTCCCTGTCCAATCAGCAGCCCCAGGCCTGTGGGGACCCCATGCAGAATCTAGACCAGCAGGTGATGTCCTTCCCAAGGAAGTCTTTAAAGTTATGTTGGCTCAGCATCAGCCATCTGGACGGCCTCCTGTGCCACCTTGAGTATTTAGAGACCAGTTTCAGTTCACAATGCCAGTTTCTTATTCTGATTTCCTGGCCACATGTTTTAAAACTGCCAAATTGTGCAACTTAAGTTGAAGAATTCTGTGTCTCTGGGGGACATTTAGCAAGCTTCCCTGAGATTCCACCATTCCAGGCACTGTCCACATGCTTAAAACACTGAACCTTAAGAACTAACCCACTATATCTTGAGTCTTTAGTATGTGCTAGATACTATGCTAAGTGCCTTACAATGTCCATTCTGTGATTTAATTCAGTAAGGTTGTGTTATTCTCATTTTACAGAGGAGGAAAATGCACAGAAATGAAGTGATGTACTGCAGGTCAATAGTAAGCTTCAGGGCTGGATTAAGGTATAAAGCAGGTTTGTTTGACAAAGAGTTGACACTCTGATCACAATGCTTGCTGATTCTGCCTGCCCCACTTAATCCATTTCTCCTCTTCAGTATCAGGGTTCTCATTCATGTCACCCTTACCACATGGATCCAAACGATCTGAACTGGATCTTGCCTATGTCATGTGCTCTCTGGACCAGTGTTGATGAGACAGGGTAACAATCCTTGGATGGTAAATGAAAAAGGAGAAGTTCAGGTTGGGCTTAATAATGTTCCCTTTCAGCTCCCTCCTCCCTTGCTTAGCTACCTCCCTCCTACTTACTCTGCCCTTACTTTTCTATCCTCCCCGCACCCATTCAGCAATGTAACTTACTCAGGTATCCCACAGTCTCTCAACTCTATAGCAAACTAAACTCAACCCCCCCCCCTCCTCCTGAATTCTCCCCTAACACTTTCCACTGAGCTGCCTGCACTGAGGCCAAAACCTCAAAGTTCAGCACGAGAAGGAAACAGAGCACAAGCATTAAAAATATAGGCTCTAGTTTCAAATTCCAGGTCTGTCTCTATCAGTTTGAGAACCCATGAAGAAGATACTTTATCTCTCAGTTTCTTCATCTATAAAATGAGTATTAAAAAACAGTGCCTAGGGCCTCCTTGGTGGTGTGGGTGGTTGAGCGCAGCGCTATGAAGCTGTTCGCAGCCTCTGCAGCATGGGTTCGATCCCCGCCGGCCACAGAGATGCCCATATGGCGTGGCAGACCTCTCCTGTCTCACCCGCTGCTCCCCTCAGCAGTGTATTTCATCAGTCTGCCTATTCTGTTCCCTGCTCTGTCTCTGATGAATCCTCTCACCCTCCCACACATCTTGTATAAATAATCTTAAAAAAATAAATTAAATTTAAAAATTAAAAAAAATAGTGCCTAAACAAAAAAGAAAAGCATTTTATTTGCAGTAAATAGGGCAGAAACAACTGGATATCCACAAAGGGGAAAAAAAGAATATTGACCCACTCCACAACATATATAGAAATTAAGTCCTGGGCCCCATCTGGCTGTTTCCTCCTAAGGCACCTTACAAGTTAGTTGCTCACAACCCATTATCCAGATAGACGTCACAGCGGTCCTTAGGGTCAGGGAGCTTGGGTTTCTCTAAACTTTACCTCTCAAGTGAGAATTATGTGATGTCAAAGCAGGAAGGGCCTCAAAAGCTCCCTCAGCTTTGTGTGGGGAAAATGAAGTCATGGTATTCCAAGTGGCCTCAGACTTAACATGAGCTCTGCATACTTGCCCAGTTCCGTGCTCTTCCTCTTAACCTTCCACTGATTCCTAGGAAGCCAGTTTCCCTCAGTAACTAAGCTCTTTCTTCCACCGCTGCAGCACCCCAGCCATACCCACCTGATCATCCAGATGATTCATTGTACATAATCGACCACCAGTCCCCTAGGTGGGGGAGTCGGAGAAAAACAGTAGCACTGGCCCTTGACAACTGGCAGCATCCCCACAGCGGCACTACCTCAGTCCATAACATCTCCATCCACACACTCTCCACCAGGCAGACTGTGATATGGAAAATTGACATTTTTCCATTTTCTCTTCTTAGTCCCATTGTTGTGGGTTAAACTGTGTCCTCCAAAAAGTCTGGTAAGTCTCCCCACCCCTCCACCTGTGAATGTGATCTGATTTGGAAATGGAATCTTTGTAAGTTAAGATGAGGTCATGGTGAGCCTTAATCCAGTGACTGGTGCCCTTACAGGAAGAGGAAAATAAGGACACAGAAAGAGGAACAGCATGTGGACACAGACACAGAAGAGGAAAGGCCATTATGCAGGTGGAGGCAGAGACTGAAGTGAGGCATGTGCACGTCAAAGAATGCCACGGGTGAAAGGAGTCTTCCCTAGAACCTTCAGAGGGAGCATGACCCTACTGACACCCTGATTTTGACTGCAAAGCCGTAAAAGAATAAATCTCTGTTGTTTTAACCACCCAGTCTGTGGTACTTTTGTTATGGCAGACCTAGCAATAGTCTAGAGCCACTCATACATAGCCTTCCTTCTGAAATCCCAGGTCCAGAGCTCAGAAGCAGCTCCCACCTCCCCAACACCACTTCCTCATGTTCACCTACAGTGTACATGTGTATCCACCTGAGTGTATCCACAGTGCCTGCAGGCATCCCATGGAGCCCTGCAGAAAGCAGGTGAGAGAGCAGTCATTTCCAGTGTTCTCAGTACAATTTGCTGACCAGCTTAGTCTATGTCTTGCTGTAGGCATAACCTGTTTTATAAGGGTTGGCTCCAACTAGTCTACAATCTGTTGGTCTTTCTACCCTCATTAAGAATGACTGATGGGCCCGCTGCTGGGCTGAGAGGTCACAGGGAAGTACCACCCACGGGGGATGGATCACTCTCATGGGTCTAGTAGCAGCTTGTTAAAGGGAAATCATCCCAATAAAAGGCTACTTGGCAATATGAAACAAAAGCAAAAAAAAAAAAAAAATGGATCATAGATCATACCTTTCAACCTGGTAATGCTGCTCTTGGAATATAATCCAAGGAAATGACACAACTGAAAATATAAACCGTTTAGACAAAGATAATTATAGCAGTGTTACTCATAATAATGGAATAAAAACTGGAAACATTAATTGTGGAACAGGTAAGGGAGTATCATGATAAGACTTATCATTTCCTGAGTCTTTACTATATTGCAGGCACTATGCCAAGCACTTCACTTGGATTATCTTGTTTAACCCTAACAAAAACCTTATGGCATAGCTGAATCATCTGTGTCTCAGAGATAAAGAAATCTGTTCAAAGCCACACAATTAGGAAGTGGCAAGCAATTGCTATTTTGTGCTCTCTGAGTTGTGACTTTACTGTGACCATAGAAAACTGGGCAAATTCTTTTTAACTGCCCTATACCTTCAACCATCAACTATAAAATGGGATCAAAAATAACATCATAAGATTGACAAAGACTAAATGTAAAATATGTGCAAACATTAAGCAAGTTGAAAAGCATTATCAAAATGAAAAGTAGTCCCAGCTGCTCAATGATAACTCTGAATATTTTATGTGGCAGGTGTCTAACTGTAGCCTGTTTTGCATGCCAAGTTTTACAAGGAGATCTGTGTTTTAATGTTGGTTGAGGTACAATGATATGCAATTATCTCAGGGTGACAAGATTGGATCTAATTTCTGATCCTCACCAAGTTTTATGAGCTCTCTAATAAAAGCCCCAGTCTGAGTCCTTCAGAGCGTGGGCACTGACTTTCTGCAGGAGGAGGGGCTTCCTCCCCTAAAGTCTGTACTCAAGAGTCTAGAGCCTTAGAAGAGGAAAGCAGAGACCTCAGAGAGCACAAAAAAGTAGGAGCATTCTGATAGGATTTGGGATCACTATCTTCATCACTACCGCACTGGGTGGTTGAAAGGATGGGGTAAAAATGTTCTGCCAGCAGTGAGGTCCTACACATGTATAAAGGAGGGTGAGTATTGTCGCCAAGTCCTAGGGCCTGGCACCATCAGATCCCAGACAATTATGCAATCAGTTCCACTAACCAGGTCTGGCACAGTTCCAGAACCCCTTTGCCACTCCAATGAGCCAGACTAAATAGTGAAAAACAAAAGGACCAAGCAATCCAAGGCATCACCCTGGCCTGGAAGTCATGTCCTCCTTACTCCAGAGCGAAATCAGAGACTCAGTCCTGATGTCCTTCCCCACCCTTCAGTCCAGAAACATCTGGAGAGAAAGTGACCAACACCTTCTCTCCACACGCCAGTCTTCTAGTGGATTTTCCCATCATATCTGCAATTTATTTTACACTTCACTATAGACTTGCCCACCACTCCCTGCTTAATATCCTTCAAAAAAAAAATTCCCTTTATCTCCCCCAGGCCAGGAAAAAGAGTGGGGGGTGGTATTTAATGTAATCCTCAAAACAATCATTTTAAAAATGAGTGGATGGAAGTTCAAAGTAGTTAAATAATTTTCCAGGGTCAACCATCTATTGTAATAATTAGTTGAGCAGGATTCAAAGCCAGGTCTGTTAGCTGCAAACGTGCCCATCAGCCACACAGCCAGCTCTCCCAATCAGTGAGGAAAAGTAGCTGAGATGGACTCTGCATATGCCTGACAAAATCAAATTATCATGGCAGTGTGTGGTCAACATATCACGACCACAAACACGAAGGTCACATGTGAAGCTTAAGAGGGAGCACATTTAGGAGCCAGACAGGCCTGGCCCCTCCTGCTCCACCTCTCCCTGACACAGGCACACCCCTCTGTAAAAGGAGAGGTCAGTCAAGTCCTTTTAGAGCACCAGCACTGGGCTGGCATCTATATATTTGAGTGGCCAAGCCTACCAGCCACTGTGCCAACCGCAACCCACAGAAAAAGGAAAGAATAATTAGAAAGCAGTGCCCTACAGACCAAAGTTAAGTTACGTTTCTAAAATAATCTCTAAAATGAAAGATTACCCTCTACCTACACTGACACTAGACCCGACCCATGCACAACACTTCCATTTCTTCTGGAGCACTAAGGGGCGAAAATTCAACAGCTGCAGCACTGATGTACATGACTGCTTTCAAGTGGCCACAAATGTTCACTGGTCAGCCACTCTATGCTAGATGGAAAGTAAGAGGTAGCAGTGTTGGGGCCTTGCTCCTGAAAGATGCCCAGTCCCAGACTGGTGACAACACAAGAAGGAAAAAACAGGGCCAGCCTCAGACAAAATGCTCTAAATTAAGTAGAGTTTATCTCAGGAATGTAAGGCTGGCTCAATAAGACTAAAACACTGCCACATGCGCAAAAGAAAAAAATAAGACCTCAGTAGATTTAAAAAGAAAGAAAATTCGAGAAAATAAAACAAAAAAATTTGAAGAAAAAAAATTGAAAAAAATCATTATCCATTCATGATTAAAAATCTCAGCAAACTAGGAATAAAATAAAGTTTCCTCAACTGGATAAGGGGCATCTTAAAAAAAACTTACAGATAACATCAAAGATAATGGTATGAGACTGCATGCCCCCAAAGTAGCAGTTGGAAATAAAGTAGTGATGTCCATTTTCATCACTCCTATTTAACATCATAAAAATCCTAACCAGCATAAAAAAGGCAACAAAAATTAATAAAAGTCAAACAAATTGGACTGAGATAAAACTTTATTCACAGATGATATGATTGATTACCTACATAGAAAACCCCAACAAATTAATAAAAGAGCTACCAAAACTAGTAAGTTTAAAAGGTTTAAGATACAAGATCAATATATAAAAATCAATTGCTAAAGAAAAAGAAAAGCTCAGGAAAATAGTTCAGAAATGGATGAGGACAGAAAATTGGGTGTTTTTCCCAGTTATTTAAATTATATATTTTCATTTGCTGGTTAATTGCAAACAATTATACTAATTATATTAATTCTACAATCTATAGGTACATAGCTTGCTGTACTTTATTTTCCAACTTAAATTTTGTAGGCATCAATTAAAAACAGAATTTTACTGAAAGAATCATTTATAATTGCATCCACATTATGAAATACATAGCTAAAAATATAATACAATATTCTTAAGATGTAACTTTTCTCCAAACTGATCTACAGATTCAATATAATACCATTCAAACTTCCAGTAGAATTTTATGTAGAAACCAACAAAGTCACTCTGAAATATTTATGAAAGACAAAGGTCTAGAATAGCCAAAACAATCTTCAAAAGGAAAACTAAGTTAAAAACTCACTACCTGATTTCAAAATTTACAATAAAATTACAATAATCAAGGCAGCATGGTTTTGTTGAAAGGATAACACAGAAACCAATGGAACATAAGAATCAGACATAGACCTACATGTACACATACATACACACATACATACAAATATAACATACACTCATATAAGTGCATACATCTATATGTACACTCAACTGATTTTTAACAGAGATACAAAGATAATTAAATTAGGGAAGAATAGCCTTTTCATTATGATGCTAGAATAATTAGACATTTATATGCAAAAAACCAATTTCCATATGTTGAACCATATATAAAAAATAACTCCAAGTGGATGAGACCTAAATGTGAAACGTAAAACTATTAAGAACCTTGAAGTATTGGAGAAAATATTAATGATCTCATGTTAGGTAAATACATCTAAATATTAGGTAGATATTGAATATCTACTGGTTATTCAATATCAATACAACTATGAGGATATATGAAATTTAACAAGTTAGACAACACCAAGTTAAAAGGTTCTGCTCATCAAATTTTAACGTGGGGCAGGTAGGAGGGGTAGTTTCACAACACAAACAATTTTTGGACACCAGTTGGGTGTCCTACAATTCAACTAAACTTTGACACTAACTGGAGACAGTATCAGATCACACAGATTAAGAGGTTCAGTCCCACAAGACAGTCTCTGTCCCCTTATCCTATTACTACAGAAGCCACTCACAAGTCCAAGTTATCACCAGTGCTTCTGACCAATCAACTATAAACTGTCAGTTCCAACAAACCACTTCTTGGGTTCAATTAATTTGTTAGAGCAATTCACAGAACTCAGAGAAATGTTTTACTTACTAGATCTCTGAGCTATTGTAGAAGAGGTGAAAGAGATGCATACAGGAAAACAGCACGTATTTTCCAGGTCCTCTCCATGTGTGCCACTATCCCCCAAATTTCTATGTGTTCACCAACCAGGAAGTTCTCCAAACCCAGTCCTTCTGATTTCTAATGGACGCTTCATTACATAGGCGTAGTTTGATTAAATCATTAGCACTGGAAGTTGAATCAACCTCTATACCATCTATACCCTTTCTGGAGGAGGGTGCTGGGATGGTAGGAACTGAAAGTTCCAACCCTCTAATCACATGGTTGGTTCTCCCAGCAACCAGGCCCCAGGCTTTGGTGCTTTCCCCAAAGTTGCTTCATTAACATAACAAAACACCTTTACCACTCTCCGCTTTCAGATACTCCAAGGGATTTAGGAGCTTTACAGCAGAACTGGGGTCAAAGACCAAATAAATGTTTCTTATTATAAATTACAATACCATGCAAGGGCTGAAAAGGATTTGTAAACTGTAACTCTCATACATCTCTAGTGGGAATGTAAAATGATACAGGCACCTTGGGAAACAATTTTGGCATTTTATTGTAAAATATACAACACAGCACTCAGCAACCTCTTTCGCAAGTGTTTATGCAAGCAAAATGAAAACCTATGTTCACATAAAATCTTGTACACAAATATTCACAGTAAATTCTTCATTATCACCCCAACCCGGAAAAACCCAAATGCCTTTCAATTGGTGAACAAGAGAACACATTATGGTACATCAGTACAATGAAATAATAATACTCAGCAACAAAAAAAATGACCCACTGATACATCCAACAACATGAATGACTTTCAAAGATATTGTGCTAAGTGAAAGAAGGCAAACTAAAAAGGCTATATACTATATGAGTCCACTCACATGACATTCTGAAAAAGGCAAAATCATAGGGAGAAAACACATGGTTCTGGTGGTAGTTGTATGACTATATATGTCTGTCAAAACCAAGAATTCTACACTAAATGTATGTAAATTATATTTCTGTTTTTTAAATGAGAAAGAGAAATGTCTAAACAATACCTACCACTTGACAACCAATGTTTTAAAAGGGCAGTAGAAACTGCCAAATTTATCAAAAATAAAGCATAGACTTGTCAAAGCTAGGAAATGTTGGTGTAACTGATTTCATGTGCAATAATTTTTCAAAGCTTCCAGTTAAATTTCAAAAGATATTCAACTTTGATGCCCAACAACAAATTATTAGATTAAGATGGAATACTACTCAGCTACAAAAAGAGATGAATTCTTGTCATTTGTAACAGCATGAATGGGACTGGAAGAGGTTATGCTAAGTGAAATAAATCAGAAGGAGATAGACTTCATTCATATGTGGAATATAGAAAAACAAAAAGGAAATTATAAAACTAAACCAAAACAAATCCCAAAATCGGAACTGCAGAATTGAGATGACCAGAGAAGGAGGGGTGGGGGGCTCCGTAGTGGGTCCAATCAATGGCAGAGGACTATGAGAGCTTACATGGGGGTGGGCATGAACATACATCTGAGGATCTGTGAACCTATTTTCCTAAATCATATACAGTGTTACAAACCAATATCACCTCAATTAAAACCAAATTTTTTGAAAAGATACTTAACTTCTAAGCAACATTATTTCCTTAGAGAAAACCAAGAACATTTAACTTAAAGGGAATGTAGATAAAACCCTGGCATACTTTAATATTGCTCAGAACCATTCTGTTAATCCTAAAGGTGCTAAAGACGTCAAAATCAAATTCGCATACAGAATTGGTAGTGGAAAGCTAAGATAATCAGTAGTTTGATCTAACTTATGAGCACAGATGCAAAATAAAAACAAAACAAAATATTAGAAAGTCAAGATTTACAGATTATTTTTTAAATATCCAAGAATTTATCCCAGGTATTCAAGGATGGGTCAACATTCAAAAATTATGAGCACGAATAAACAGCATTTTATCTTGGATTCAGTGTAACTCTGAAAGACAAACATAGTTCAGAAGGGTCTTAATATTTTAATTTTTACAAAAATGAAGAAAATGATATCTTATGAATTGACATCCAATCTTATGAATAAAGGCATTTTATAACTTCAAAAATTACATATATAAAATACATAAATATATAAAAATTGCATAGTTTAAAGGATTTGTTTTCCCTGAGAACCTATAAAGTAATATGAACCTGACAGCCTTGAAGTCAAGAAAATATGGGAATGTGATCTTTAAAGACAATTATTTTCGGGCCTCCCCGGTGGCGCAGCGGTTGAGCGCTGGGTTGCGAAGCTGCCCGCGGCCTCTGCGGCGCCGGTTCGATCCCCGGCTGCTCCCCGGCCACCGGAGGAGGGTCCCACATGGCGTGCAGACCTCTCCTGCCGCCCGCTGCTCCCCTCAGCAGTGTACTTCGGTCCTTCTGCCTGCTCTGCTCCCCGCTCTGGCTCTGGTGAATTCTCTCACCCTCCCGCGCTTCTGACTGTACCCAGTGCATGTATAAACAAAACAAACAAACCAGCAAACAAATAAATAAAGCATGCCTCTATAAAAAAAAAAAAAAAAAAAAAAAAAATTAAAAAAAAAAAAAAATAAAGACAATTATTTTCATTTTTTTTCTCTCTAGTTCTTCAGAAATAGGTACATTTTAGGTGTTGGTTTTTGCTAATTCTGAAGACAAAATTCTTTCCTAATACACATATCAAAGAAATAGTACATAGTGGCACATTAATCCAGTTAAAGACACAAAAGTAGCTGACATGGGAAAAAAATGGGGACCTTTGTAAACACAGTGATTCCCTGGCTTCACCCAGAGTTTGGGCTGGAGACTGGGAAGGCAAGGATTATTTTTCAAACAAGGCTTCCAAAGGGATTTTGCTATGAGTATGTTCTGGAATCACTACTACAAGGAAAAAGAGGCATCAGGCATGTCCTTCCCTGGAAGTTTTTTCAATATAGTTATCGATACAAAATTTTAGCATGAAAAAACTAAACTAAATAAAAAATATTCCATAATATATGACTTGTCACCATCAAAAGAATTTTACAGGTACTAACTGCTACAGAAGTTCCAATGAGCAAGAAATCTTGAAGCTGAGGAGGTGGGAGTCAGTCTCATTGTTGGGACAGTGTAGGAGTATTAGGAATTCAATTCATTCCTTGAACAAATATTTAAGGATAGAAAGACTTGTCAGTCAAAGAGGTTGAATATTTCAGGAAAGAAGAAACTGATAGGCAAAGGTAAAGGAACAGGAAAGTATAAACTGGTGCAGGGATAATAAGTTAGTCTTCTTGGCTTGGAGTGGAGATTACGGAGGCCTTTCAACTTCAGGTTAGGGGTGTCCTTGACAAGCAGGGAGCCATTGAAGGTTTCTGAAAGTGGAGTTACATAATGAACCTGTGCTTTAAGATTAAGCAATCAAATGTAAAATATATTTGTTCACAGAGAGGCTGTAGTTAATACTGCAAATGTGAGCTAGTGAAGTCTGGTAGAGCAAAGCAGTATGAAAGTAAAACTGAAGATTCCTCTGCTAGGGATCAGTAGGATGCCCACAGGAGGAAGGGCTCAGCAGCTGTGGTCATCCATAACCAGCTGGTGACCTACTTGGCTGCCCCATGGCAACAAAAAGCCTCAGATGTCCCTACAACACCACCAACTGAAAAGCCCTGGAACAGAATCAGAGGCACTTGCGTCAATATCATGGTTGCCACCAGGTCCTCTGGTAGACAGAGGTTTTGGGTAGTAATAAGAGGTGAGTTACAGGCTAAGGTGTGTGTTCCTCCAGGTAGAGGGAAACAACCTATTGCCTTGTCACTAACATATTCTTTTCCACAAGATTAGTAACCAAGCAACTACAAAAATGATCACTCTGTTGACATTAATATGAAAATAGTAAATAAGAACTTAACCTTGATAGTGGGGAAGGTAGAAATAAGTCCATTTTAGGCATCTTCTATGAATAGGCTTAATACTTAATTGGAAAATACATAAAATTCAGGAGAAAAATTACAATGCGGTGACACCTAGCCACAAGGTAGAAGAGTGGAAAGCGCCTTCCTAATGGAGCAGCAGATGGAAAATTCCTCAGAATCTTTTGTTGAGCACTTCTGTTTACCCCAGATGTACTGAACATCTGTGCTGGGTCAGGTGCTAAGAGTACTTGCTGGCTATGAGCGCTGACACAAAGATGAACCATGGCCTGTGCCATCAGAGCTTGTGGCCTAGGGACAGCAGACCTTACAACTGCATTGTAAGTAGAGGTAACTGCGCACTTGTCCAACTGCCACAGCCTCCTCAGGTGAGCAGAGAAGAAGCTCTGCCCCCATTTATAGATACATGCACAGACAGCGCTGGATCTGATTCCAATTGTGGCCTCTTCTTGGTTTTTACAGAGTCTCAGAAGACAGCCCAGAAAGGCAGAACACCACTGCTGCCAAGGTCAGTGAAAACAGCCAAAGCAACTGTTCATAAGAGTAAAATTTCCTATGAGGAGTGGTGCATTCCAGAGTCAAGAGAGACCCAGAACATAGTGCCAGGCACAGGTACTGAGCCTGGGTGTTAGGTGGAATGGGGGTAAGACTTCAAGGATGGGTGGAATTTGTGTGGGCAAATACAAGGTGCAGGGGTGCCTGGCAATGGATGGATGGCAGCAATCAAAGAGTTGGGCCAGAAAAAGCAAGCAACATTAACCCTTGCTCCTCGGGGCACACGAGATTAAAGAAGACAGACTTCAAGACTGGAGAAGCAGGAGAAGCACATGATACAACCAAATTACATCTATTCCCCTGGCCTAGGTCAGGCCTTCCCATCCCCATGGCAGCCCTCCATCAAGGGAGAATGATAAGAACACCACCTGTTTCCTGTTCTGCTACCCATTCTCTTGGTCTCTTAGACCAGGGTTTCCAGATCAGTATAACGCAGATGTCAGATGGACGGCTCTCCTCCAGCCCTAATACCTGCGCACCCAGAACCAGGGAATGAGCTATAATAAATGAGGAAAGAACACAAAGCCCTGGGAACCCAAAAGTCTTCCCTGGGACTGAGTTTTCACTTTGGCTGTAGATTTGCTTCTCATTAATTTTGATCCAGTATAAAATGAAAACAAACTTGTTTCAGGAATGTTCTGGATGGCAGAAGACAAACAAGCCTGAAATGAAAACCACCACCAAAATAAATCTCAGGACAAGCAGATCTTCATGGCTAAGAACTCCCCATAGGGCCACGGGCGTTGCACCAGTTTCCACCAAAAGAGGAACCGAAGTCTGCTGGACCCTGGAGTCAAGTGTTCCCCACCAGGCCCATCCCCCCTTTATGGTTCTGTTCACACCCTCTCTTTCTCCTCATTTTTGAGGTCTTCCCTGACCACTCGTGTTCCTGAATTTCTTACCAACCTTAAATCCCATAATTGAGTCTGTACCACAGAATCTGTCCCTGTTTCCTAATCACTTCAAAGGTGTTGGCTGCTTTTCATATAGATGCAAATCTCCTGGGCCTGCTACGTCTGGTTTATAATCCTCCACAAGGCTAGATGCAGAGTAGGTACATAATTAATATTTGTTGGCTGATCTGCAGGCAATTCCACAAACACAGAGAACACTACTCAGTATGCATGGTAACAGCTATCCTTGTCGTGTGCCTGCTCTTTATATTTACATGCTCATTTAATTTTCATAACTATCCTCATTGTCAGATGAGAAAATTGAAGTCACTCACAAGTTAAATATCACGCCCAAGAACATCCAGTCAGCCTGGTAGAGGAATGGCTTTGAACCCAAATTTAACACCAAAGATCACATTCCACCCTTGTATGGCCTCCTATTGCCAGAAATCTGAAGGAGGGCTACTTTGTACTAGAAATCTCAACCTCTAAAAACCAAAAAGATAAACAGCATCCTCAACTACAAAGGCTCAAAACTGTAGGTGACTGGTTTTCCAAAAACTTAGAAGTAATTAGCAAGTTAGTATCAGTTCTGGAGGCCCAAGGAGGGGAGCGAAGGGGGAGGAGTCAAATAAAGCAGATCTGAAAGGAAATCTCCCTTCATCCTTTTTCATTTGTCTCCAGAGAGGTGTGCACTCAGGACCTAAGAGAAGAGGGGAAGGGCAAAGGGAGGACAGAAGTATCAACACTGGGAGGAATGGATCTATACAAAATTTCCTACAACTCCCTAGGGGGCTTCCTGTTGTGACTATTCACCCTCAGACATCCAGGAAGTAAGCAGGAGGGCAATGAAAAGAAGATGGTATAGCATCTAGAAATCCAGGCTTTTCTCAACCCATGCACCACAGAAAGGGAGCATTTCTTACCCTGCTCCTTCCCCACTGGGGGCTTTCGCCACACATTTCATTAGCACTGCAGCCTGGCACAGCAAGTGCATTCAACAAGGAAGTGGGATACACCTGCTGACTTGCAGCGACAAACACTGAGGTCCACCTGCTTAGAGATTGTATGGAGAATTGAATTTGCTCAACCTATTAGCTAAAAACAAATGGAAATGTAAGAAGTCAAAAATTCAATAAAGAGAGAATTCATGAGCAGAATGGCACAGGTAGGTCAGGCGAGTGGCTCTTACAGTGATCCTGGCCAGCACACTCACTTTTTTTGTGTCTATGGGCAGGAATTGGACAGAATGAAGGGAAGGGAACAAAAGTAATATGGTCTGGGAGCCCATCCCAGTGACGTCTGCATATCCTCACTCTGGACTATTGCTGGATGGTGCTGATTCGAAGTCTACATGCCACCAAGTGTCCACTTCACATTTTCCATGCAAACGTGCCTACCTCATAGCCTCTGGGTGTACCCTCTGTTGGTCAGAGGAAAATGACACAATAGTCAAGGTGGGTGAGGACCATGTCTTCCATGAGAAAAGTTATTTTCTGATGATCATTTTCTAAATTTCACTACATTTACAGAAAGGACAAGTATAAACAATTTCCCAACCTATGTGTGTTGGTTTGAATTTGGGGGAAGCCACTGGGCTGCCAAATGGCCTTGTTGTGCATTTCAGACTACCAGGAAGTGCTGTTCCTAGAAAGACACTCAACAAGACCCTTCTTATTCCATGGGGTCTCTGGACCTCTGCCCTTAACCTGGGCTGCATTCCCAAAATCCCTACCTTCTAAACCTCCAAAAAGCCAAAACCCCAATAAAGCCAACTACTTCTGTTTCACAGCCTCTAGACTCATATTTTTGGGGGAGGGGAAATGCAAGGGATCATTCTTATAAATGCTGAGTACACACACCCCATAGCATTCACAATGTTCTTCTGAGGTTGATGAAGGAAGCCTTTCCAGGACCCACACTCCTCTCTCACCTTTTGCTCTGCAAAGGTCTTTCCCTTAAGCATCATCTGGGGTGAGCCTCCTTTTCTGAAAAGGCTTCCTAGCAGACTCCCCTGCAATTGCCAGTGGGGGCCCCTGCCCTGTAGTGCCCGCACCTGTCAGTTTACTAAGCCCCAGGTGGCAGGTGGGTACACCTGACCTTACCAATTATAACAGGAACTCCACAGGGCCTAGTTTGCCCTGAATACGTCCCCTGAGATCTGACCCCTAGGGAAACAGACTCCTGATAAGAGGGTCAGCACATCTCATCCAAAGAAAACCTATGCCAAAGTCCCAACTACCCTCCTCCTTAGCTAACCAGTTATTACACAAAGTCAAATGAAGGAACACAAATGGACCAGCACAAATCCTTCACCACTGTGGGGGTAGTTTTTAAAGCTCATGCCCAGTGGTATGTGACAACTGGCATCCTTTTGTAACACCAGTAAATAAGGTGGCAGACAAGCACATCTAGTGAAAAATCTCTGTACATGTCCCCAGAGTACCCACTACTCAGTCCAGCACCCAGCACTCAGGGTCCAGTTGCTCCTCTCCCTGGGTCAATAGCTGGGGCTCCTACCTGCTCAGACTCAAGGCTCTTGGCCATTGAGAATGGGAGAGAAAGGGTCAACTCTGGACACCTTAAGTGAAAAATGCCACACTGGCCTAGGGCACTATACAAGCAGCATTACCCTCCACAGTCCCAGAAGTGTGCAGGGCAGGGAGACTCAGATACAGGATGGCAGAAGACAGCAGGAAAGGAGGTCAAGAATTTAAGAGAAAAGAGAGGGGAAGAGGAAAAGAAAGTGAGAAAAACAAAAATGATTTTACTAGAACCTGAGATGCTTTCTAGGAACCCAATAAGGTTACCAGAAGTCTCCCCCTGCATCTTGCATTGTGGATACCTGATGACTTGTGGGAGAGGTGGGCCGTTAGTGTGTCCCCAGATGGGTCTCTCAAGCCCCTCTTTTGGAAATAATTTATTGACAAGTTGTGTATTTTTGACGAAAAGAATGCCATGAAGAACCTACAAACCCTCTTGGAAAGAGGATGCAGTTCTAAGAGCAGGGACTTTGCTCTTTGTACCCAGGGAAAGGTGCAATGATGAAAACCAGACTCCTGAGGCCTGGTACTTTGCCTACTGCCCTGGTGCACCCTCACCCCAACCCAGCTCCCTAATTCACACCAACCGCTTTTACCCCCTTTTAGGTCCCAAGGGGCTAAGTCTTTCTCCATCAGGGTGGCCTGATAGAGGTGCTGCCCCCAACCAAGACAGTGTCTATCTGTCAACTTTGCAGCTGCTAAAAGTCTGTCTTTTGAGTCTTGAAGGATGTTAAGAGCCAACAGCTCCAGGGAGGAGCTCTACTTCCACCACTGCCAGCAGCACCTGGGAATGAGTTTACCATAAACTTTCCAAGCGCAATGATCTGCAGACAAGGGTCCATCAACCATGGAACCCAAGCAGAGGAGATGACGCGAAGAAGGCAGAGCCGGCGAGCTGGGAGTGAGAGCAAGAAGGCTACACCCGATGCCCCGCTTCTGCCTGGGACCTGGCCGCTGCCGTCACTGTCCTACCTTCGCCGCCCGGCGCGTGGGCTGCGCGGATCTTCCCCGGCGCGCCCTCCCACCCACCTCTCCTCCTCGCGGGCTGGCGACGACTCGCGCCCCTAACTCCAGGCAGCCCCGTGAAGACACCTAGAGAGACAGCCCGCATCGCCGCGCGCACGCAGCTCACCTCCGCGAGGAAACCCAGGCAGCCGGGAGTCTCTGGAGTCACCCAGTTACGCCCCCCACACCCCTAACCCGCACACCCCGCTCCCAGCAAGCAGGAGCCCCTCACCAGCAGGGACTCAGGGGCAGGGTCCCGGCCCCGACCCCCGCCCTGGGGAGTCACCCCAGCGGCCGCGCCTGTACAAAAGCGTCGGGCGGGCTCACTCACCCGCGCGCGAAGGCGGCCGGGCGCGGGGCGCAGCTCTCCGGGGGTGCCCCGGCCGCGGTTGCGCAGCCCCGGCGCGGCTCCCGCTCCGCCGCGGGCTGCCGACTCAGCGGCGCGGAGAGCGGGCTGGGCGCGTCCCGGCGGGGCGGGGCTGGACGGGAGGAGCAGCCCGGCCCGAGGCGCAGCAAGTGGGAAAGGCCGGAGTGCGCGCGCGAGCCGGCGACTGAGCGCGGCGCTGGGTCCGGACACCAAACCCGACCGCGGCCCGCGCGCTCCGATTTGCATCTCATTTGCATGGCGCTCAGGGAATGGACCTGCCGTCCCTCGCGCCACGCCCACCGGCGCTCCTCCCGGGAGGCTCGCGGAGCCCGGAATCCCCGCCAGACCCCAGGCCGGACGGGCCCTCCTGGCCCCCGGGTGACCACCCCGGCTCAGCTCCTCGCAGCCCGCTGGTGGGGGTCGGGGTATTTTCTCCGTGTTTTTTGTATGTTCGCCTGGAAGACCACTCGAGGCTGGATAACAGAGGATCGCATACTGGACAAACGTGGTGCAGACTTTTGCATTAATTTCTTTTTTTTTTTTTGGAGGGGGGGCGGTTGACGTGGCTATCAAAAATAATGAATCGAGATCTCTCACGAGGATGCAATTTAGGTTTTCGGAAGAAGTGCCTGAAAACCAGCTTGCTCACTTTCAAAATTAGAAACACGTTACGTGCAATAAATTGTTCAATAAATGAATGCAAAAACTGTGTAGGCAGAATAATAGTTCTTTAAAATGCAGGTTTTACATTAAGGGTTAAGAACCCCCAACCCTTAATTTCTAGAGGCAAAATTTGGGGCACGTTACTGATGATCTGTTACTCAGTTTTCTTATCTGTAAAATGGGGATAATCATAAGAATGTGAGGATTCAGTGAGATAAGGCAGGATAAGCCTTGTCCCTTTAGGACAGTACTTAACACAGTTACTACTAACTCTTAACTGTGCAAGTATGATCTTTGTCTACTTAACCCTCAGGCAATCAGATCCAAGTAAGGAGGGAGGGAAGATGGTGGCGTTTTATGGTTGCGTTGGTGATGGAGATGGTGTAGTAACATACTTCCACAAGATGTGAACCTGTACCCCTAAATCACTTACAGTGTTGTAAAACAGCGTTTTACCTCAATAAAGCATACAATTGAAATAAATAAATAAAAATGTGTACACCTGGTATTATTCCCTGAAAGTGATTCAGCTGATCTGGGGTGGGGCCTGAGGAATGATCATTCTGATGTGGGACCAGAGTTGAGAACTATTAATAGCCTAGGTAAAATCCACAATAAAAAGAACACTATGAGAATTTAGCAGCTGTGCTACTATTTGTTCTTCTGTTCTAGAGACTAATTAACTATTTAAAAACCATTGCCTTGATCAGAGGCATTAGCACATGAAAATACAGATATATAGAGTTCCAGAATATATTTGTGGATTTGTCCCTGTAAATACTTTCTGTAAGTTGATTTTATGTATTTTAAGCCCTATTATCTGATACATTATCATTATATGACTGAAAAAATTAACTTAGGAAAAAATATTTTGACCCCAAGTCAAGTAGGCAGAGGTGGGACAAGGGGGAAGAGAATGTATTAAATACCCAAGTATAAATCTTTACAGTTGTTTTCCCTTTAGAACAGCACAAAAATCCTGTAAAAATTATTATTATTACCTCCACTCCCAGCTCTCTCCTGCAACAAAGCCATTGATGAAAATATAATTCCAGGGTCTTCCTGGTGGTGTAAGGGGTTAGGCACCGCAGTATGAAGCAATCCGCAGCCTCTGCAGCAGGAGTTGGATCACCCTTCCGGTCAGGGAGCAGCCCACATGGCAGAGCAGACCTCTGCTGTCTCGTCTGCTGCTCTCCTCAGCAGTGTATTTCAGTCAGTCTGCCTGTTCTGTTCCCCATTCTGTCTTTGGTGAATCCTCTCACCCCCCGCATCTCTGGTCTGCACCCCAGCTCTTGTATGCATAAATAAATAAATCTTAAAAAAAAAAGAAAATATAATTCCAAATTAAAAAATAAAGCTTTTAAATTGATCTTTAACCAAAAAAAAAAAAATCGCACATACTGATTACTATAAAAAATAAAGAAATTAATGGTGTAGAAAAATGAAAACTATCATTCCCACAGTCACAGCTCCATAACCCCCCAAATAACCTCTATTGAGAATTTCTCGGGCATCTTTCAAGAAAGGGCTGTTTTATTAGATCTATTATAAAAATCGAAAATTTAGTCCAAAATATTATTTTAAAATCCCTGTAGTTATTTTTATGTTAGAAACAAGTTTAAGGTCTAAAGCAATGATTTCAGCTATAGTACTCTAGGATTCCAAGGATACAATGGGGGTTTGGGTGAGGGTTGGGTAGGGGTTGGGGCCAATCACCTGCTCCTTGTCCAGAGCAACCCTGCTTTTCTCTATTTCACACATTTTGCTTTCATGTAAGACTGGAGAACACTTAAATTTACTGTTTTAAATAGCCTAAAAGAATAGAATTAAAAAGCTCAAATAAGCAGACAATATGGTCACATTATATTATTTCACATTCTATCGTCCTTCTTCATGTTGTAGCATTTGCTATTTGTCCTAGTTCTCCCACAAACATGTCTTAGAGGTTTATCTTAGCAACTATAGAGGGAATTACTATAAAAATCAGCGCAGCAGGGCCTCCCTGGTGGTGCAAGGGGTTAAGCACAGCACTGTAAAGAGTCTGCAGCCTCTGCAGCACGAGTTTGGTCCATGGCCGGCCTGGCCAGGGAGCAACCCACATGGTGCAGCAGGCCTCTCTTGGCTCACCCACTGTTCCCCTCAGCATTGTGTTTCAGTCAATCCACCTGTTCTGTTCCCCACTCTGTCTCTGGTGAATCCTCTCACCCCAACCCCACCCCACACCTCTGGCCTGTATGCCAGCCCTTGTGTGCATAAATAAATATTAAAAAAACAAACAAACAGTGAGACCACATTAAGGACAAAATAAACACACAGAAATCATGGTTGAGAAATCTATCTATTGTGTAAAGTAAATTTCAAGTATTATATATATATACAGAGAGAGAGAGAGATGGTAAGTTACATGTATTCTATAAACTCATTTTCTGTGTAATGAGAATTTATAGTCAGATGATATCATCTCTTTAAAATAATTTGTTTTGCAGAAGGGAAAATAGAGGTTAAAAGGTAATTCATATAGAATAACTATAAGAAAGTGAAAATCAAAAATCAACAAAAAACTATGAACCAGAGACACTTTTTGGGGGATGAGGGGCGGGAGGGGAAGGATTGGGGTCAGAATGGGGGGGCTGCAATTGTATGGGGGAATATAAAAATAAAATTTATTATTTAAAAAAAAATTTCTAGGAAATATGTTGTCAATAGATTCTGTCATATTTTTCTATAAGATCTTTCTAAGAAATTCTGAAAGGAAGAATCTTATCATTTCTAACATAATAAACAAAAAACAAAACATACATGCTCACATATACAAAGAGTCACATGCACAAACACACACACACACACACAACCAAATAAAACATTGGAAAATGCTTCTCAATGGATAAAAAAAAAAAAGGTAATTCATATAATCCTACCTCAAATTCTATGTAGCAAGTATAGTATAGTAAGAAGATCTGAGTCAGCCACTTGGTTTGTATTGAAGCTTTGTCATTAATTGGTTGCGTGACATTAGACAATAACTTAAAATTCTTCTAGGTCTTAATTTCCTATTTGTTAAAAACAGGATACATATGAAGAGTTGTTTTGACAGATGAATGGGACGATGCACTGCAAAGCTTATTAGCAGAGTGTTTGACAGATAATAATTGTTACGCAAATGGGAACTATTATTCTGTGGAATACCAATTAGTTACTCAATCATACTATGTCAAACTCAATACTCTGGTGCCTGGAGCGCTAAAAAATTTTTCCTTATTCTGTGCTATCTCTTTTTTGGTAACCTCTACTCATGTGGTCTTCATTCATTGTCAACTTGGGTTGGATCCCAGGTCCCAGGAAAAGGCAAACTTGATTGGTGGCAGCAGGAGAAGTGGTACAAGCCTAGGAGAGGGTTAAGGTAACAGTACAAACTGCACCAGGAGGATCCTGTCACGTGTGAAAGGAAAGACTTAAGTTGAAACTGCAGTGTTGGTAAATATCCCAAAAAATTTTCATTCACTTTTGTCCATTCCCTTTTACAATGACTTAATAATAATGTCAAAAGTTATCTTAATACATAGTATTTTGAGTAAAAGAGGCAACAGAAATAACTCATTAACTGTTCTTCTTTTAAACAAGTTTATTCTTTGATCAGTTTAGTTTATGAATTAAAAACTAACCAGAGTTTCTAATGGTAGTTCTGTCATGGAAAAGATTCATGTAAGGACCTCCCTGGAGGCACAAGGGGTTAAGTACCGCACTATGAAGCAATGCACAGCCTCTGCAGCAGGAGTTCCATCCCTGGCCAGGGAGCAACAACCCACATGGCGCAGCAGACCTCTGCTGTCTCGTCTGCTGCTCCCCTCAGCAGTGTATTTCAGTCTGCCTGTATTTCAGTCTGTTCCCCACTCTGTCTCTGGTGAATCCGCTCACCCCCCATATCTCTGGCCTGTACCCCAGCTCTTGTATGCATAAATAAATAAATCTTAAAAAAAAAAAAAGAAAGAAAAGAAAGTTGTTTAAAAAAAAAGAAAATATTCATGTTAGTTTTTCTGGTTCTTGATAACTAGTTAATATTGCTGTGTGAGAATATGAACTAGGCCTGGAGCACTCTGCTCTTGCTTCTACACCTTTCCTGATCTGTCTCATCCAGTCACATGTCTACAGCTGCCACCAGGGATTCCCAAATGTAGATCGCTAGTGTCTCCATCTTGGGCTCCAGACGCCCCCATAGCTAGTACCCAACTATTAGACTCCTTCACCTGGAACTAATTTTCAATATCGCTCTCTTCCCCTTCCTTCCTGGCAAACCTGCTCAGCCTCCTGGCTCCCTGGTAAGCAACACCAACACCTACTCAACCTGGGTCTCTCCAATCTCTTTGCTCCATCAGATTTCCTACCTACACAGCTAGCAAATTCCTCCCCGTCCTCAGTTTTCACTACCACTTGCCTTAGCTGCCCTTTAAGCTGTTACAGCAGCCTTCCAACTAAACTCCCTGCCATCAGTCTTAACCCTCTAATCCATAACCCACACCACTTGTTAACAAAATGATTTTCCTTAACATAAATCTGTTCACAGAAGCCTCCTCTGTAACATTTCCAGTGGACCCAATTTCTGATCAATTTTCTGGGCTCTTTTCCGGGCATCATAGTATGAAGTCTAGTCGCAGGAGCTCCTCTCTCTTCCCCAAATACGCCTTGCTATTTTGGGGTTCCATACCTTTTCCAAGTTCTAATGACTCCTTATCTAAGAAACTGACTTACATGGATTGTTCCTCCTCAGGGCTCCAGTAGCACATGCCTCACACCAAGTAATCTGTGTATCCCCAAAGAGACTGCAGGTCTTTGAGGGCAAGGACCAGGTCTTGCCTTTTCTATATATCCTAGGAAAAAGAGTGAGCTTGCCACATAGTGGATATGCAAAGTAAATAAATGAATACATTTATTGCATTACTAATTGTGTAAATTAAAGAAAAAAATATATTCATTGCAAAACCAAAACTATAATAAAATGAACCTTCTACAAGGAATGAAATTCTTCTTTGGAAATTTTTGTCCTGGATTAGCCCATTGCATTTTATAGTGATCTCCTACATGTCCATGTACCCACTAGAAAAACTGGCTAATTGAGTCAAGAGCCTTCACATGAACAGAAGCCTGACATTCAGAGGTTGGTTAAAATAGCAACATTCCAGACTCTGTAGATCTCCCAGGGCTCATCTGGTCCCTCTCCAACCTCTAAGCAAGGATGTATTTAAAATAGTTTTAGAGAAGTACATATCCACCATTCCTTCCTGGTTGTATGCGAGGGAGCCTTCTACTCAGCATATTGCAATGGGACATTCTGTGTAGCAAGTCCTTTCTTATGCCTTATGTCATCAGTCATGCTGCTAATAAAAATCCATTCAAAGTATGACAGTGACAAATTTCTAAATACTTATAAATTAACAAGATGGACTCATGATCATTGTTGAAAAAACTGAAAAAAATCTATTAGAAAACACAAGACAGGATTTGAATAAATTGAAAATTATATAGTGATCCTGGAAAGACTTACTATAAGACCGTGAATCCTAGACATTTTAATATATACATTTAATGTCATCTCAATTGGAATTCTAACAGTTTTTCTTGGAATTAGATAAAAAATGGTTCTAAATTTCATATAGAATAAAATTGCCAAGGAATAGCTAATAAAACCTTAAAGACGGGGCATCCCCTGGTGACTCAGGTGGTTAAGCACAGCGCTGTGAAGCTGTCCACAGCCTCTACAGCATGGGTTCGATCCTGGCCAGCCAGCAAGAAACCCACATGGTGCGGCAGACCTCTCCTGTCTCGCCCACTGCTCCCCTCAACAGTATATTTCAGTCATCTGCCTGTTCTGTTCCCCACTCTGTCTCTGGTGAATCCTCTCACCCTCCTGCACTTCTGACCTGTATCCCGGTTCTTATATGTATGAATAAATAAATCTTTAAAAAAAAAAAAAAAGTAAAGACACAAGAGAGATGGTATATGTAGGGGGCCTTACTTATATGTAGTAATACTATAAAGTTTATATATTAAAATAAATATGACATTGGTAACGATATATGAAATATATTTGTGGAACAGAATAAGTAATAAATTACATTAAAGTGGTTATGAGAAATGTTTGTGTACCAAACATTCAATCGGAAAGAAGATGAACTATTAAGAAAATGGTGCAGGCACATCTGTAGGAAAATAAAATGAACTACCATGTGATATTAAATTCAAAAGTAAATTATAAATGGATTAAATATTTGAATGTGAAACAAAAATAATTTCTAAACTGAAAAAAATCTAGGTGGTTCTATGTATAATTCTATGGTTTGGGGTGACTTTCCTTAGTAAGAACCAAGGAATAATAAAATAATAAAAGATAGTCACATTTGATCATATATAAATAATTTGGTTTTGATATGACAAAAGATACTGAAACATAGTTAATAGTATCATTATGTTTGGGAAAATGTTCTCCCAAAGGATTACTTTCTAGGCAAAGAAATCACCCTTAAAAATCGATGACAAAACCAACAACTGAATTGTGCAAAGGATACAAATAAACAATTCACTAGTGAGTAAAGCCAAAAGGCTCAACAAACATACAGATATGTCCAAATTCACTAGAAATCAGAGAAATAAAAGTGAAAGTAACAAAAAGTTATGTGACACCCATCACATTGGCAAACAAAAGCCACCCGTAGCAAAGCTCCCACTGCTCAAATTTGGGACAATTTAAAATAAAAATCATAGCTAACTGCAACAGATAAAGTTAATCCATGTTCTGACCCCTGAGCAGATAAAACTCATATCTCAATCCTAAGGGAGAAAGCTCTTGCAAAAGAGCAGAGCTCAGGGAGGAGAAACAGGAAAATCAACTTATGTGGCAGGTAAATAGGAAGAGATTAATCCAGACTGAAATAATAGAAGTCATGAGTCTAAGGAATGTTTTCTACCACCATGACCCCCATGCCACCATATCGATAAATTCATCATGAGGGGTCTAAGCTAGAATCTAGATTTCAGTCTTCTCTCCCAGTCTTCTATATATTACTTGTCTAGGCAGCTAATATCCCCAAGGAAAGATGAATTTACAGGGAGCAAGGGTGATACAGACAAAGTGCATAGACTAAATAGTCCATGCCAAGGAGACTGAATCGCCAAGTCAGACATTAAAAAAACTCAGAATATGCATAATAAACATCTTTAACAAGATTAGAGAGTGTATTGGAAATAGGAAGCAGGAACAATTACAAAGGAGAACAAACTGAATAAAACAACAGTTGAAATTAAGAACTCAGTAAATAAATTTTTCAGCAAAATTTGTCAGACATAGCTGAAGAATAAAATAGTGAGATCAAAGTAACGAGCAGGACACTTTCCCATGAGAGTTAAGAATCCACAAAGACATAGTAAGACTAAGACCAAAGTTAAGAGACATGAAAGTTTGAAGTAGAATCTTCATAGATATCACAGGAGACTCTCACATTCATTAACTGTACAACAAAAAAATCAGAAGTACAACAATAATACATGCTGCTTCCAAAAATCTTCATAACTTTTGAATGGGGAAGAAAAAAATCTCTTTAATTCCAACCAAAATATATTGCATTTTAATCTTTTTTCTATTTTTATACATTTTATGTTTCCTCTGTCCTCAATATTTCTATGGTATAGTATATACGTAAAGTGTTCATGCCCCTAATCTGTCAGTCCTCGAAAATAGTCCCACAGAATACTTAAGCTTACTGGCTATTTTCAAAAACTTACTCTGGGAAATAATTTTTGGAAACAAATATATTTGTACCCTTGAGGGGGAAAAAAGAGAGAAATTAGAAGGAAATATTTGAAGAAATAACAAGAGGATTTTCCAGAATTAGAAAAAGAAGCCAGATGACTGATTTGAAAGCCCACAGAGCACTAACAGGAGAGATTTTTTTAAAAGAACCTGCAGTCCTCAGGAGAGTGAAACTGAAGATCATCAAATCACCTTCAAAGAAGGACCTGCTCCACGACAGGCTTACTAGCCTCACTGGGGGCCAGAAGACAATGGGTGATAGGTAAAATGCTAAAGGAAAACAAGATTAAAGATAGGATTTTTATATCACAACTATTATGTTCTAAACTTATTATTTTCCCCTTTCCCTTCCCTTACTTTCAAATTTGTCTTCATTTCTAAGATGGCTTATTTCCCCCTTCTCCTACTTTCCTAAGATCTGCTACAACTCTTCCTAATGTCTCATGATTTTGTCCCTATTGTCTTGCTTCTCTGCTCAGTGCTCTTGATTTGCTCAAATCTGTTTAATTCAGTTTTAAAAATTCATGTCTAAATATTTAATCACAACTTTTATCTATGGCAATGCTTTTTTGATAAGTATTTTTAATTTTGGATTTTTTTTTTAATTTTTCTATTCAAAAATATTTTAGTATAGAGCCTCCCTGGTGGTGCAGGCGGTTGAGCGCAGCGCTGTGAAGCTGTCCACAGCCTCTGCAGTGCTGGTTCAATCCCCACCGGCCTCGGAACAACCCACATGGCAAGCAGACCTCTCCTGTCTCACCCATTACTCCCCTCAGCAGTGTATTTTGTCAGTCTGCCTGTTCTGTTCCCCACTCTGTCTCTGGTGAGTCCTCTCACCCTCCCAGGCATCTGGCCTGTACCCCGGTTCTTGTATAAGAAAATCTTTTAAAAAAATTATTTTTTTAGTATATATTCTCTGCTGGTCCTTCTCGATGACTCATTTTCTTCAAACGGATAGGAAGGTTTTCTTGGATCAGCTATTTGCAAAATGCTTGTGTGTAAGAAGGGCTGGAAATCTGTCTTTAATATCCAGTTTTGTGCATTGTTTACTTGGTAATAGGTAAGAGGAGTCATGTGTCTTCCCTACCCCCACCCCAATGTAAAGCCCGTGGATACCCATCCCATGGTCCAGCTTACCCAGAAGGGTAAGCTGTCCTCCATTAAAGAAGGGTAAGTTGTCCTCCATTAAGAAGTGTGCCCTGCTAGTTCCTTCTGCTGTCAGAGCCATGACATTCCTCTAACATGCTTGATAACTAACATGACATTTCCTCTAACATGCTTGATAACTACAGCTTTTGGCGGTCCTTCTCACTGATCTGTGCTTAGTTTTAGAGCTGTCTCCTAGTTTGCCTCACAAATGTAATCCTCTTGTTCATTTCAACTTCTACAAAAGTAGGGGAAGACAGCAACTCTACACTGCCATCTTGACATCGAAATTCATTGTAAATTATCATTTAAATGTGAGGATGAAATAAATACATCCAGGTCTTCAAGAGTCACCACACGAAGATTCTCTCAAAAAGTGACATCATCCAGAAGAAAAATAAAGATGGAATCCCCTAAAATATAAATATTAAAGAAAGAACAGCAGTCCAAAACTAAAATTCTACATGACACCAAGATGGAGTGTCTATCAGGGATATGTGGGTGGGTCCTCTGGTCTTGGGAGCCTTCTCCTTTGAAAATGCTGCATTTTAGTCTTTGCAATCACAGCTCCTCATTTGGCAGGTGTTGGGGCTCTAGGTCCCTTAGAAACAAACATTGTCATATTGTCTTTACATATATGGATATAACACAAAGTGAAGTGGTAATAAATTATAGATGAGTGAAGTTACATAGAGTAAGAACCCCAATTCAGGGTTCTTACTCTTTAATGCACCATTGTTAAAATGAACTTTCCCACAGACTTAACTATCATTGCTTATTTAAGTACCTAATATTCATCAATGATCTAGCATATGAACTTTTCTCAAACTTTGGCTCAATATATAAAATTAAAATTTAATTTCTCATACTCTTTCTGGGTAAGTTAGAGGTTGAGAAGAGTTGATTTCTGTACCAGTTGTTCATTATTGCAAAAGTCTGACCACATGGATTTTTTAGGCTGGTTGGGATGCAGGAAGGAAAGAGGTGATGACAGTGGTTTAAGTCTTGGATCACTAGCTTGTGGTGAGGGAAGGGTGGAATGGGGGGATATAGGTCACTGCTTTAAATCATGAAGACCTACTTACTCAAATATTTATTCATCTCATTTTCCACCAATCTCCCTATCCAAAGACAGCAAGTCTGACAGCACTGACTGACCACTAACCATCCCCACTCCATCCCCCAGGAAAAAAAAAAAAAAAGGAAAGAAAAAATGAGTTAATTTCCTCTCCATCCACTGAGGTATTGAGGTTATGGGTTTAAATTTTTATTTTTCCTTTCTTTCTTTCTTCTCACCAAGCCACAAACAAACTACTACCCTGCAGGAGGATCTGTTCTGCTTGTTTTGGAGCTCCAAACTTTTAAAATATTTGATCCCAGTCTCCTAACCAATTCTGGGTCTACAGCTCACAGCCAAGTGCAAAATAATCTGGAAAGGATGGCGGGGTGAAAATATGTATGTTGGCTGAGTGCTCCCTACTGAGTAGTGGACAGCATTCCTTGTTATAGATATGAACAAAAGTGTGAGTCTGTGGCTCTAAACTGGATCAAAACTTCCTTCTGGATAATTTGGGGGCATTAGCCTTCCTACCCTTTGGGCTCAGAAAAGATAGTGCTGGGGTCCTGGAAATGTCAGAAATCACAGTGAATTCCAATGTTAATGGGAGAAAAAAATCACATAACTTTCTCCATCTACTTGAAAAACAAATTTAAATAATGACTTTAGATGGAATTGGCTAAGTGACAGGCTGGAAAATTGTGCTTCATGCCACATGTTAAACAGATATTTGAAGAACACTGTTTGCCTTTCACAAAGCAAAAGTAAAACTTTAGTGTCTAGTACAGTACACACATATACATATACCAGCTATATATAATTAGTGATAATTACTATCTATTTAGCATTTATAGTTTACAAAGTATTTTCACTTATTTAAAATATCTTCACAGGGACTCCTGTGAAGGTGGCACAAGAGGTTAAGCACCAAACTGTGAAGCAGTCCCCAGCCTCTGATCCCTGGCTGGTCAGGGAGCAACCCACATGGCGAAGCAGACCTCTCCTGGAGCAAAACCCTCATGGTTGACTGAGAAATGTCCTGTCAAAAATACTAGAGTACATTATTAAATAGATGGTAGTATAGAAGTTCTCCAGAGAGAATGTTTGGTCATAGCCTCATTCTGTTAACTAGAAAACAAAGTTCACACAGAAAAACAGCAGCAGAATCTGTGTAAGAACCCAGGTATCCTGATTCTCACTGTACCTTTTAGCATTTTCATGGCCTCTAGGAATAGACCTGGCTTCGAGAACAAAAAACTCACCTGCAGTTAGGGTAAATGTGAGCTCTTTCTTCAGGGGCAGCTGAGGTCACTTGTTTGGTCAGAATCTTGACCTTTGAGGAACTGCTTACTGCTAGCTGGACAGAACCTCGGCCCCTCTGACCTGTCCTAACACAATGCGACCCAACACTCAGAACGTTAATGGGTGGTGATGACATCTGGAGGCCAACCACAGCTCTAGTAGAATCCATAGTATATGATGGCTACGACAGCCAACTCAATCTTTATAGGCTCTAAAACAACTCTGACAAGATAATAGGCTCTAAAACAACTCTGACATAATAATAATATCATGATAGGACATGATAACCTATCAAATTCTGTTTGAGCAGATCCCATCTGGAGTTCATTGCTTATTGCTGGATTTAAATTTTAAGACAAATTTTATATTTTAAGGCATTGACAAATTGGAGAACATCAGAGCAAAGTAAACAGGATGACAAGGGCTCTTAAAATATTATCCTAAATCCAGAAGGAAAAAGAAAAATATCAGATGGTTTCACTTATAGCAGGAATATAGGGAAACCAAATAAGACATCAGTGTAAAAGAAATAACAGTACAAAACACAACAAAGCATAAACAGACAATTATAAATCAGAGACATCCTGCAGGGGAGGAGGAGGGAGAGGGATCAGAGGGAGGGAGGGAGGAGCACAGGGGACTGAGGTGATGGTGCACGGGTGCATTGGTGAAGGAAATTCTATGGGGACTACACCTGAGGGGATGGGGGGAAGCAAATATTGTTTAAAAATAAACGATGTGAAAAATTGAAAATTAAAAATAAAAATAGATGGGGGAGTAGCTATATCTATTTACAAGTAACTATTAAAAATTAAATTGTGTCTGTATCCAATATTAATTATAGAGTTCTAAGAATTTATAGTATGTGTGCAGCAATAAAATATCAATTCTAGAAGAATAGCATGTTAGACTGAGAGAGAATAGTCCTTAACCACTTAATGAAGTAGTTAAATTGAAGATTAAAGCGCTTGCAGACTTATCTGTGGTTACAGAGCTACCAAGTCATAGGATTTATGTTCTATAATTTTAAGTTGGTGTCCTCACTGACCATTCATGTAGATATTTTAAAAGTAGTGTGTAGAACAGCAATGATTTAAAATTAGATATCCTTTTAGTAAGGAGTTGCTATAATATCTATAACAATGGGTTTTCAGACATTAAAGGTAGCAAAAGAATTCTATCAGATGGTTATCATTTTTTCTTTAAAGATTTATTTATTTATCCATACAAGAACTAGGGCATAGGTCAGAGGTGTGGGAGGGGAGAGGATTCACCGGAGACAGAATGGGGAGCAGAACAGGCACATGTACTGAAATACACCAATGAGGGGAGCAGCAGGCGAGTCAGGAGAGGTCTGCCACGCCATGTGGCTATCTCCCTGGCCAGGGATCAAACTCGTGCTGCAGTGGCTGCAAATAGCTTCATAGGTTGCGTCTTAACCCCTTGCACTACCAAGGAGGCCCCAGATGCTTATTTTAAATAAAGATGTTTGAGTCCCATTTTCAAATAACAATAATAAATATTATTCTGAATCGCAGATTATCCAGTGTCCTACAGTTTTCAAGAGCTTTGTCTTCATTTATCCCAGCAAATGAATTCCCTCACAAAACCGTGTAGTAGGCCGGTGGGACAGATTATCTTTGCACTGGTGATACGGTTAAAAAATTCTTTTCCTACATCCCCTCCTAAATATTAAGAATATTTGGTTTCTTAGCACAAGCAATACCGTGCAAGTATTTGCTAACCAAGTGAATTTTGTTTCGGAGGTTAGTAATAGGAATGAAGAACTTAAAGTTCCAGGGGTTAATATTGGAAGCTTAGATTTGTTACAAACAAATTGCTGCATGAACTTAACACCACCAGCACCAAGAGCAAATCAAGTGATGCCTAGGTCACCATTTGTTGGGACTTTAGTTTTGTCCCCAAATAGTTATTAACTGTGTAGTATTTGAGAGGCACCAAGTGTCATGGGGATGCTGAAGATGAATGAATCGTGGCCTTTATGCTTAAGAAAATACAGGGTAGGGGGGGGGGCGGAGCAACATGGCGGCGAGGAGACGCTGCGAGTAAGATCTCCCATTAAAAAAAGTGAATAGGGAGGAAAAGCGGCAGGTCCCAGTGAGAACTGGGACACGGAAGATAAACGGGTGACGCCAGCAAACTACCCGAAGAAGAAACTGGCCATAAAAGAGGACTAGAAGGGAGGGAAGCGCAGAACCCTGCTCCCCTCCCCCGCCCACAGAGGCGGCACTCTCCGACCCGCAGAGAGGAGGAAACAACAAACCAAAACGGCCCACAAGAACAAACGAGGCAGCAAGCGGGACTGTGAGCGGAAAGGAACTATTGCAGCCACCACACCCCGTGAACGGGAGCTGAGGCGAACCCTGCAGGATCCGCCGCGGCGGTGAGCGAACGGCTCCGGGCGCCATTGGAGAAGAACAAAGACCCCGGGAGACGCGCACACAGCCCGGGCTGCCGGTAAGCTGGCGCGGAAACGCGGAGTGCTCGGCGCGCTTGAAAAGCAAGTGCAGACCTGGATCGCGGCTGCCCAGGTCCCCGCGCCTGCGACCTAGGCTTGCGGGGAGACGACCTAGGCTTGCGGGGAGACGCGCGGAGGTCCTCACTGAGGTGAAGGTCCCTCCCTGAGTAAGCAGGATCCAGGCGCCCAGGCACGGGAGCGGTGCAAAAGGCGCCATTCCCGCGCCACTGAACTGGGCTACAGCCCGCGTCCTGGAACTGAGGGCTTTGAACTGAGACCCGGGGCACGAAAATTCGGGGCGTGGTTTCTCCACGACGGTGGGGCACAAGTCAGACACAGCACCCCAAAGCTGTTGAGGTGTACCCTACCATTCCCGCTCTGTTCTCTGTCCCACGGGGTGGGGGGGAGGCGAAAAACAGCCCCCCAAGGACAATAGGAGAGATCTCTGGCGCCACCTAGCGACCAGGAAAAAAAAAAGTCACTAACACCCTATAAAACAGGACATTTCTTAAGACTGCTTGAAAAGGGCAGAAGGTTTCTGGAGGACCCAGTGGCCAGCCGGGAAGTTATTCCACGCCAGGCCCCTTCCGACCAGCAGTCTGAGCCCACAGAGGGAGCAGGCACCCACGTCCGGGGCAGACCGGGTGCGCAGAAGAGTGTGCCTGAAACCGGAGGCGCAGAGACTGCATCCCGCTTCGCCATTTGAGAACAGGGACATTTCTTCAGTAAAAACTGCCTAAAACCAGCAGAAAGCTCCCCCAGAAGACAGAGATGGCTCCTGGAAGAGCCAGAGGGGAGCGGAGAAGTTCACCCAAGATGTCAGTCAGTCCGAGCAACACAGTGTCCCAACGCATACGACAAATTAGAAAACAGACAGTAGGGAGTAGAAGAACCACACGCAACCTAAAAACTCCTCAGGAAAGAAGCACACCACAAAAAGAAAACCACTCCCCAGATTGCAACGACAGCAACTTGGAAGAACTTCTGAGCCTTCCAGAAAGAGAATTTAAAATTGCCATGATTAAAAAAGTGATAGATCAGAAGAAGGAAATTGAGTCCCTAAAGAGGGAAGTAAGAGAAATGCAGGAGATCAAAGAATTAATGGAGGAACTAAAGAACTCTGGGAAAAGCAATGAAAGCAGAATAGATGAAATGGAAGAACGAATAAGTAATCTTGAAGACACAGAAATAAAAAGAACCAAAACAGAAAAGGAAAGAGAAGTACGAAGGAAAAAGAATGAAGAAAGACTTCGGGAAATATCTGACTCCATGAGGAAAGGAAATATAAGAGTTATAGGAATTCCAGAAGGAGAGGAGAGAGATGTAGGAACAGAGAAAATATTCATGGATATAATTGAAGAGAACTTCCCAAATGAGAAGAAGGAGCTGAAAATTGATATACAAGAAGCAAGAAGAACACCAAACTTCCACGACGAAAGGAAAAACACAGCAAGACACATAATAGTAAAGCTCCCAAGAATCCAGGACAAGGAAAAAATAATGAAGCTGACAAGAGGGAAGAAACAGATAACATTCAAAGGAAAACCAATCAGGCTGACATCAGACTTCTCTGAAGAAACACTACGGGCAAGGAGAGAGTGGAGGGACATAGTCAACAGACTCCAAGAAAACAGATGCCAACCAAGAATACTCTATCCCGCAAAGCTCTCTTTCCTCCATGAAGAAAGAATATGGACCTTCCCAGACAAAGAGAAACTCCGGAATTTCATTGCGACTAAACCCCCACTCCAAAAAATACTACAAGGAATCCTAAAGCCAGAACCTCAGAGGGACGAATAACAACGAAAGAAGACCAAAAAAAAAAAAAAAAAGTTATTAAAAGAATAAATAAATAAAATCAAAGGAAAGACAAACATAATGGCAAATACAGATGCTAACATATCAATATTAACTCTAAATGTAAATGGACTAAACTCTTCAATAAAAAGACACAGAGTTGCAGCCTGGATTAAGAAACAAAACCCAACCTTTTGCTGTCTCCAGGAAACACATTTAGCTACAAAGATAAAAATAGGCTCAAAGTCAAAGGATGGAAAACAATCCTACAAGCAAATGGGCCAAAAAAGAAAGCAGGAACAGCTATACTTATATCAGATAAAACAGACTTCAAACTCAAAAAAATAAAAAGAGACCCCAATGGTCACTACATTATGATTAAGGGGACAATACTTCAAGAAGAAATAACACTCATTAACATATACTCACCAAACGAAAGAGCACCAAAATATATCAGACAACTGTTGTCCTCTCTGAAAACAGACATCAGAGAAAACACATATGTAGTGGGAGACTTCAACACACCACTATCAACAATGGATAGATCAACAAGACAAAAAATAAGTAAAGAAACTAAAGCTCTAAATAAGGACCTAGAGCATTTGGGCTTAACAGACATCTATAGAACACTAAACCCAAAAAAAACGGAGTACACATTTTTCTCAAGCGCACACGGATCATTCTCCAGGATCGATCACATACTGGGGCACAAGACAAACATCAACAGATACACCAAGATTGAAATCATACCAACCATCTTTTCTGACCACGAAGGCATCAAACTAGAAATAAATCATAAAAAGAAGGCAAGGAACTATCCTACCTCATGGAGATTAAAAGCCACACTACTGGAAGACCACTGGACTAATGAGGAGATCAAAGAAGAAATTAAAAAATTCTTTGAATTGAATGACAAGGAGGACACCAATATCCTAAATGTATGGGATGCAGCAAAAGCAGTAATAAGAGGAAATATATAGCAATAGAAGCTCACATCAAAAAACAAGAAAGAACTCAAAGAAACAACCTAATCTCGAAGCTCAAAGATCTAGAAAAAGAACAAACAAAAAACCCCAGAACCAGTAGAAGAAAAGAAATAATAAAAAAAGCAGAAATAAATGAAATTGAAACTAAAAAACAATCCAAAAGATCAATGAAACCAAGAGCTGGTTCTTTGAAAAAATAAATAAAATAGACAAACCCCTAGCCAGGCTCACAAAGGAAAAAAGGGAGAAAGCACAAATACACAGAATCATAAATGAAAGAGGAGAAATCACAACGGACACAGCAGAAATCAAAAGAATAATCAGTAACTACTATGAACAGTTATATGGAAACAAGTTCAACAATCTAGAGGAGATGGACAAATTCCTACAACTCTACAATCACCCAAAGCTAGATAAAGAAGAAATAGAACACCTAAACAGACCAATTACAAGCAGCGAAATTGAAATGGTAATTAAAAACCTCCCCAAAAACAAAAGCCCAGGACCTGATGGATTTACAAATGAATTCTACCAAACATTCAGAGACGAATTAGTGCCTATCCTTCACAAACTCTTCCAAAAAATTGAGAAGGAAGGGACAATACCAAACACGTTCTATGAAGCCAATATTACACTAATACCAAAACCGAATAAGGACAACACAAAAAAGGAAAACTATAGGCCAATCTCCCTAATGAACACTGATGCAAAAATCCTCAATAAAATTTTAGCTATCAGAATCCAACAATGTATCCATAAGATAATTCACCACGACCAAGTTGGATTCATTCCAGGGGCACAAGGATGGTTTAACATCCGAAAATCAATCAACGTTATCCAACACATCAACAAAAAGAAATATAAAAACCATATGATAATATCAATAGATGCTGAGAAAGCTTTCGACAAAGTGCAACACCCATTCATGATAAAAGCCCTTGAAATTCTTGGGATACAAGGAACATACCTCAACATCATAAAGGCCATCTATGACAAGCCAACAGCCAGTATCATTCTCAATGGTGAAAAGCTGAAAGCAATTCCATTAAGATCTGGAACAAGACAAGGATGTCCACTCTCACCACTGCTTTTCAATATAATACTGGAAGTCCTAGCCAGAGCAATAAGACAAGAGAAAGACATCCAAGGAATCCAAATAGGAAAAGAAGAAGTCAAACTATCACTATTTGCAGATGATATGATAATATACATAGAGAACCCCAAAATCTCCACAGAAAAACTAATTCAACTCATCAATCAATTCAGTAAAGTGGCAGGATACAAAATCAACACGCAAAAGTCAGTAGCCTTCCTATACACAAACAATAAATCTGAAGAAGAAGAAATAAAAAAAAACCACCCCTTTTATTATCGAAACAAAAAAAATCAAATATTTGGGAATAAATCTAACAAAAGAGGTAAAGGACCTATACAAAGAAAACTATAAAACACTGTTAAAAGAAATAGAAGAAGACACAAAGAAATGGAAAGACATCCCCTGCTCATGGATTGGAAGAATAACATTATTAAAATGGCCATCCTACCAAAAGCAATATACAGATTCAATGCTATTCCAATCAAAATCTCAATGGCATTCTTCAAAGAAATAGAACAATTATTGATGAAATTCATATGGAATCACCAAAAACCCCGAATAGCCAAAGCTCTACTGAAAAAAAAAGAAGGAAATGGAGGCATCACACTCCCAGACTTCAAACTATACTACAAAGCCATAATCATCAAAACTGCATGGTATTGGAACAAGAACAGACATACAGACCAATGGAATCGAATAGAAAATCCAGAAATAAACCCACAGATTTATGGTCAACTAATCTTTGACAAAGGAGCAAAGACTATGCATTGGAGCAAAGAAAGTTTGTTCAATAAATGGTGCTGGGAAACTGGGTCGCTACATGCAAAAGAATGAAGCTTGACCACCACCTCACACCATACACAAAAATCAACTCAAAATGGATTAAAGAACTAGACATAAGACCTGAAACCATAAAATACATAGAAGGAAATATAGGCGAAACACTACGGGATTTGCACATCAAAGACATCTTTACAGACACATCACCAAAGCAGTGATAGTGAAGAGAAAGATAAACAGCTGGGACTACATCAAATTAAAGAGCTTCTGCACAGCAAAAGAGACAATAACAAAAACAAAGAGAAACCCACCAACTGGGAGAACATTTTTGCACCCAACACTAATGATAAAGGACTGATCACAAAAATCTGCAAAGAGCTGATGAGACTCAGCAACAACAAAGAAAATAATCCAGTCAAAAAATGGGCAGAAGAGCTAAAAAGAAACTTCTCTGAAGAGGAAATGCAAATGGCCAACAGACATATGAAAAAATGTTCAACATCACTTGTAATCAGGGAAATGCAAATCAAAACTACCATGAGATACCATCACACCAGTGAGAATGGCACATATTAAAAAAACTAGCAACAACAAATGTTGGCGAGGATGTGGAGAAAAAGGAACTCTTGTGCACTGTTGGTGGGAGTGCAAACTGGTCCAACCACTATGGAGAGCTGTGTGGAGATTTCTGGACCTACTAAACATAGAGCTTCCATATGATCCAGCAATTCCACTCCTAGGTATTTACCAAAGGACACAGAAACATCAATTCAAAGAGCACCTGCACTCCTATGTTTATAGCAGCACTGTTTACAATAGCTAAGCTTTGGAAACAACCCAAATGCCCAAAAATAGATGACTGGATCAAGAAGATGTGGTACATATATACCATGGAATATTACTCAGCATTCAAAAAAGATAAACACATGCAATTTGCAGCAACATGGATGGCACTGGAAGGGATCATGCTCAGCGAAATAAGCCAAAAAGAAAAAGAAAAATACCGGATGGTCTCACTCATAGCAGGAATCTAGAAAACTTAAATAAGGGACCAGGAAAATGAATATAAGAAAGTGAAAATCAAAATCAACAAAAAAAACTATGAACCAGAGACACTTGTTTGGGATTTGGGGGTGGGGGAGGGGAAGGATTGGGGTCAGAATGGGGCGTTTGCAATTGTATGGGGGAATATAAAAATAAAATTTAATATTTAAAAAAAAAAAAAAAATACAGGGTAGGAAAGGCTGATATATAAACTTGGTACATGCATCAATAGATGCATATACAAGAACAGAAGTACTAAGGGCATAAAGAAGAAGAACTTGTGAGGAGAAGCCCGGGCAAAGGGCAGTCCTGAAAAAAGGAATACACATAATGTGCCTGGGATCTTATCAGTGCTAGATGTCATTGTAGAAAAGATTCCTATTTTGAGTATGAGATAAATGCCCTCTTAAAAAATTCTGTGTCCTTCAGAAGTGCCTAAGATCTTACCATCTCTAATAATTCTCTGGGAGATCCTGCTGATAACTGTTTTGAGTAAAATAGTGCTAGTTCTCTACAAGTGATATACTAAAAATATCAAAATACTAAATACTAAAAATATCAAAATATTAGCTCTTATTCATTCAAGCACTTCTGAGAAGTAAATCTAGAATTAACAGATTTGAAAAATAATGGGGTGTTGCTAATTCACAAATCAAATTCAATTTTATCACCTTTGTGCTTAAATTCGGGACTCCTAAACTTTTGTTGAGAAGGGGATCTTACCTTAATAATGAAAACTTATACCGATTTTGTCATCTTTGTCCCCTTGTCCTTTTTCTTCACAATGCTTATTACTAGGTTTCTTTCTCACTATAATGTAAGCTCCCTGAGGGCAAATAAACTGTCTTTTCCATCTTGTATTCTCAATGCCCAGAATAATACCTGGCATATATTGAAGCTTTCATTTACTCATTGAGTGAATGACTCTTGAGCTCATGAACACTAGACAGACACTTGTGTGTCATTTGTCTGCACATCCTTTTGATCTAACTTGGCTTTACATTTCAGTCCGACTTTCCATATAGTTGAAGTAAACCTTTTAACTTAGCTTTACTAAAGACTTACCAATTTATGTCTGAACTGGTGTAACAGCTTTGTATGTGGCCTCCAGTTTCAATCCTTATTTACCATCACTCCACGTAATTTTAAGAACACTTGCTTTTATCTGGTGACCCCCCAATTAAAAAAAAAAAAACCTTTGAGCATGGACCTCAAGATAATCTACAGTTTCACCCCATCTCTAATTGTATCATCATCTATTATTACCATTATCATAAAATAATCTCAAGTTCTCTATTTTAGTAAGGTTGATATACCTACCACCATCCTAGTACACCAACCTCAACATTTTGTTAAAAGGGACTTTCTATGGAGGTAAACATGTGAGGATATTCACAGGAGTATCAAAATTCTGTAAATTCTTCAAGATCCAAATGAAGCTTATTTTTTTCTAGGTCTTCCTCTACCACCTATGACACTATCTATTCCACCTATTTTGCTAGAGTGATAGTCCATTTTGAAATTTAATCAAATTCTTTCGTGATTCTTTGCTATATGTAGGTATTATATCAAGTAGAAAGCTCTTGGTAAACTTCACTCAATGATTCTCCCATCTCATTTGTTCTTCAATCATTATTAACCTTAATTAATCAAACCCATAAGCATTTTAAAATTTTTCTTTGCATATAAGAATGCCTGTCCTGTATTAAGGGTAAAAGGACAATCATCTTGTATTACCAAATAATATTTGTAAAAGTTTACTTCTGTATTTGAATAACAATTGAATATTTGGGAGTAGACAGGTGACACATTTTCCTGCTTGCTTTATTACTTTGTACTTCTGAACTTATGTGTTAAAGAGTTGTGACCTGTTACCTCCAAATAAACCAATGAATTAATTTATAAATACTGGAAGAAAAATTAAAATATTAATGAATAAGTCTATGCAAATAGAATTTATTTGCTATTTTTAGACTTATGAAATCTCTATAATAAAATCTGGAGATGTCAAAGAAACAATATGAGTCCTTCAGAAATTTTATCGCTAGCACTAACATTTTAAAAAAGCAGCAGAAAAGACTCTGAGACCAGCAGGACATTCTTTAGTGCTAAAGCCTGCCCAAGGACTTAACACAATCACCAAGCCTTGTTTGAACTTTATAGTGACAGCAGAAAACTCAGCTTTCTAAGAGTTAAAATGTGCTATTTATACAGAGGGAGGTATTCTTGAGTAGTTAGGAAGTGCTTGTGTACAACAGAGACCAACAGAGTTCAAATTTATAGGACAGAAAATGTTCTCAGATAAAGTGCTGAGGAAAAAAGTTTGTGCAGAAAGGCAAAATTTCCACCAGTGCAAGATTTACAAACTCCATCATGTTCAAATATAATGTTAAAAACCAAATAAACATTTTTTAGTTAAAATACTAAATTTCAAAAACTAAAACTTACCTATTAGCATTTTTTTTGTCAGTTTGGCTTTGTTTTTAGAGATCTTACACAGGCATTCAAGATAAAAATAAAGTGGCAAAGTTTTAAGGCACATATGCCAACTTAGGATGTTATCTGTATTTTCTTGGACCAATCATTGTTTTTTTAAAGAAGTGGACAAACTATCATGTTTTCTCTTAAAAGAAATCTTTATATATATTACCAAATATTTATATATCTCAGCACAGAGTATCCCATGTAAAAACACAACACACCATTAGAAAAACAATAAGGAATCAAGAAAGAGGGAAAAAAACCCTCTAGTTTGAATAGAGTAAGCTGTAACCTTCCAATTATCCTTTAGGACAACCAGAGAATTTTTCCAACCTGTACCTTCAGTCAACCAGGGTAAATAACTCTAATTGATAAGTACTAAAATAAGATGTTATTTACAGTAATTCCCTAGTTATCTACAACTTTGTTCTCTTAGCAAGTATCAATTTCTGAAATGAATTTTTACAACTGCACAGTGCCAATATACTCCAATAATATTTTTTTATTCATATATTATTTCATACATAATTAATATATTTCTAGCAAAACTCAAAGTGTTCATTCAATGTAGCTGAGTTCTATTCTTAAAAAGAAGTATTCATTCTGTTTTCTTCTGAATTCATTTCTCCAGAAGATCAGTACTTAAGGACTTCTGGAGTCTAGCAATGTTGGCATCTAGTGCTGCAAGGCCATTTCGGAAGTCTTGTTCATCACGAGACGTGAATGTTGAAAATGAAGAGATGCTCCAGTCTGATGTCAAGTCAGAATTCAAAAAGCTATAGTCAGAGATGGCACTACCTTTCACTTGAACGCCGCTACTGCGACAGGTGGAGGGGCCGCGACATGAGACCGGCTCCTGCAGCTTTTCAGTGGCAGCAGGAATCTTGCTGATGGCTTCCTTTATTGTCTTAAGGAGCTGCTTGTCTTCCATATCAGCTGTTTTGGAAAGTTTCTCAGGTGCATCTTCTGCTTCCTTTTTGGAAGAAGAATTAACTCCAGATGCACAGAGTTTATTTCCTTTGTCAGAAACAAGTCCACTGCTGCTGACAAGCTGTGGTGGAGCTACACTGATGCGTGGTTGGGGAGATAATCTCTTTGATAGCGATTTGCTTTTAGAAGTGTTTCTAGCAAATGGAATGTAAATTGTATTATCCAAATTACATTCATCATCTACTAAAGTCATAATTGTGCTTTCCTCATCAGAATCCTGTTTTGAAAGAGTAGAAATGATTCTAGGGGGTGATATTTCCTCTATGCTCCTAGAGTTGCTATGTTGAGAGCCTTTGGAGGGCAGAACATTTTCATAGGGTCTATCTGGCATGTTTTCCTCGTTTATTTTAGAAAGTGGTTCTAAATGTGTATAAGTGTTATCTGTTTCTAACTTATTTAGGTAGCTCATTACAGATGTGTGAGCAGGGAGTGGGTCATGTTGAGGTTGCTTGTCATAAATGTTCAGAAGTGATTTGGTAAGATTATTTCCAGGCTTGCAACGAGCACTGTCCACACTAAGATCTGAAAGAAGCTCTGCCATACTGCTTTGTAAAGTTCTGTTAAGAAGAATTTAATACACCAATTATTTTTTTACACATTTTTCTTATACCTATCACTCATCTTTATAGGGAAGGATTTGAGGCAAATGCCTGGTTCTTACTATGGAAAAAATAACTAAAAACACAAAACAACCAGGTAAGCAATAGAAGAATAAACTTAAATGAATGATAAAAGATCCTGCTCTGCATCAAATCTAATATTATATTTAAAAACATAAGTTCAGAAATTTTTTTCCTTTAATGTGTAGAGATGCTTCATTCTTAAACACAGCAAAAATAGTTGGCATTTGTTAGTGCGTCTGTTAATTATTTCTCTGTATTCAAAATGTGTATGTCAAAGGGACACTGGAACAATACTAGAAAAAAAAATAGTTATCTGGCAAAATTATGTATAAGCAACAGGCAGGGACCAGGAAAAATGTGTTAGAAGGAAACTACAAATAGTGTAAAGTCAGACAGAAATGGAATCAAATCCTAGCACTATCACTAGCTAGGATCTTAAGTAAGTCATTCAATCTTTCTTAATTATAAGTCCCTCAACTGCAAAATAAAGATACCTACCTCATAATTACAATGAACATTAAATAAGACAAAACAAAATATAAGGTTAAAATGTTTAGCACAGTCTCAGGCTATCTGGGTGAATGAATGGCAGTCTTTATTAGTCTTATTAAAGCCATTTTGTATGAAGCTTTTAGTCAATTTGAATTGAATCTTAGTATTATATACACTGATAAGAAAAAAAACAGTAATTTTTAAAAAGGTACAAGGATATCAACAAGTAATTTTAAAAGATTGCAACTAGTCATTAAGCATGTTTTAAAAGTTCAACTGTTGGTCAGGAAATTCAAAATTTTATAATGTGATTTTTTTGTTTGCCTACCAAATTAAAATAGTAAAAAACAGAACAACATCCACTGTTATAGGAGCTTGGAGAATCAGATACTAACTAATGGGCATATATACTGATATAATTCTGTTGAGGAACAAACTGGCAAAATACCTTAAAGATTTCTAATCTTTAACTAGATGTAGTAACATCATACCTTTTGATCCACCAATTTTCTATTTTAGGAATTTACCCCGTTGATATAAACCAAGAAAACTATGCCCAAAGATATATTTCTATTTACAAAAATATAATTTATAAGAAAATAGATGGATAAATATCTCTGTCTTAAACATAAATTATGGTATAACTGCATATTGGTCATTTATAGTCATATGTAAAACATATTTATTGATGGGGAAATGTTTATTATATATGGTTAAATTTATAAGTGGAAACCATTAGTAAAATGGAGACAATACCAATTTTGTAAAAAAAGCTATACATATCCAAATACAATATGAAAGGAAATCTCTATACTGAAGAATTAGCGTGATTATGTCTCTGGATACAGAATGGCTTTTTTTTTTTCTTACAAAAGGAGAAAAGAGGGCCTCCCCGGTGGCGCAGCGGTTGAGCGCTGGGTTGCGAAGCTGCCCGCAGCCTCTGCAGCGCCGGTTCATTCCCCGGCTGCTCCCCGGCCACCAGAGGAGGGTCCCACATGGCGCGCAGACCTCTCCTGCCGCCCGCTGCTCCCCTCAGCAGTGTACTTCGGTCCTTCTGCCTGCTCTGCTCCCCACTCTGGCTCTGGTGAATTCTCTCACCCTCCCGTGCTTCTGACTGTACCCAGTGCTTGTATAAATAAATAAATAAATCTTAAAAAAAAAAAAAAAAAAAAAAAACAAAAGGAGAAAAGACTTTTTCCATCCTGGCCTGGAGTGTCATCTTGAATATGTTATACTTTGCGTTCTAACAGCTCTTCAAATGGCAATGGCTGTGCCAGATTTTCTCATGCCACTTTTAAGAAGTTAAATAGAGCCATTATTGAAAGATACAAAATTTGCTATAGAAACATCTTTATAGGAATGCTATAATCAGCAATGACCCATTAATTAGCTAGATCAAATTGCATATTGCAATTTTTATTTTTATTTATTTTTAGAAAAGGAATATTTATGTTGAGATTTCTCTTTCCAGACTTCACATTGATTTTCAGTGCTTAGAAAACTGGCACATTTTCAAAATAAGAAATGAAGGGTTCTTTCTCAGCTACTTTTAAAAAATATTCTAATTCAAATAAATAGCAGCACTTGTAAGAATGCCTAATTAGAAGCATTAGAAGAACATTTACTACTTATTTACTGGAAATGTACTACTTTTCCCCAAATTTTAATGTGCTCTTGTAGAATTTTTTTTTTTTTTTTTTTTTTTTTTTTAATAGAGGCATGTTTTTCTTTATTTATTTGTTTGCTTGTTTGTTTTGTTTATACATGCACTGGGTACAGTCAGAAGCGCGGGAGGGTGAGAGAATTCACCAGAGCCAGAGCGAGGGGCAGAGCAGGCAGAAGGACCGAAGTACACTGCTGAGGGGAGCAGCGGGCGGCAGGAGAGGTCTGCGCGCCATGTGGGACCCTCCTCCGGTGGCCGGGGAGCAGCCGGGGATTGAACCGGCACCGCAGAGGCCGCGGGCAGCTTCGCAACCCAGCGCTCTACCGCTGCGCCACCGGGGAGGCCCTCTTGTAGAATTTTTTAAAAAGTGATAGATTTACTTCAAAATTACTGAAGGTTGGAAAAGAAAAGTGAGATGGTTTAGGATGTTTGTTTGTTTCCATTATTTTTCCCCAATATTCTGAGAAAGGCATCAGAAATTTTGTGAAATCTCTTTTCTCAGAGATTATTAAAACATATCTACCAAAACACACACCTATCTGACTGAGGTGTATGACTATAGGAAAGATGGATGGGGTACATAAACATGAAAATTTATATGTATTTCCGGATATTGTTGCTTTACCCACTTAAGTCAAAAGTTAAATTAAAGTGGTCATAGAACCCCACCTAGAGTACTGGAGATGTTCCTAACTAAATGAATTGCACAGGGTGTCACCAAATATTCTATAAATCATCAACATGGGTTACTTTAGATTCAAATAAGCGCAAAGACTTTCTTGTTTTGTCCTGCTTTTTAATTTAAAGGACAAAACAAAAACTGCCATCAATGGGTAAACTTAGATTTTTGAAGCTGTTACTAAGTCTTCAGAAATATGAGGAAAGTATACAATGCTGTAAGACATTGTACCACTATGTTTCCACAGTCATTTAAAGAACAGGTGAGTTAGTAGCTATGAGGCAAGACTTATGCCCAGTGGAAAAAAAAAGGTCCTTGACAACAATGTAAAAGAAACTGACAGGAAAAATTTTGAGTCTTAAGTAGAGTAAAACATCTGATATTTTAGATGTGATTTTTTCTAAAAGCAGATAATACACAAGAATTACTGAGCTTTTCTAATTCCTACGCTTCTAGTTTAGGATAAAGAGAAGTTTTCAGTTGCAAGTGGTCCCATTTTCATTCCTGTTAAAAAGTGGAAAAGGCAGATTGCATTATTTTTAAAAGAACAAGCAGTCACAAAGGTGTCTTCTCCAAAGGTAGACGAATCTCTCAATAATGGATCATCTTCTCTCAGAGAGAAGCTGTCCTTTTCAAACAGGAAGTAAGACTGAAGAGAACGTTGAAATGTTGGCTCAGGTTCTAGCTCAGGCACCAACTAGCTGTGAAGTCAGGTAAGTTCCTTAATTTCTTTTTCTTATTCTAATTTCTAGAATATTGACACCATTATTTATTCTGAAAAACCACTCTTACATTTTTGTTACCGATTTTCTTGCGAATGCACCAATATGTGTTAAATAGTATTTAGTCAAGATCATACTTCAAAAAAGATGTTATCATCCTACACATATCATCAAAACACTAGAATAAAGTTTCTGCTTGATGATGTTTAACAAATAAAATGATAGATAGTTTGTGCATTTTTTTACACATATATATTTGGAACACAATATACAATAAATGTTTGTCGAAAAACTGGATTGATCCATTTATCCATCCAATGCCGAGATAAAAAAAAAATACTAAGATTTACTTAAACTAAATTAGGCAAGGAGTTGTTCCCAGGAGTAATCTGTTTTAGCAAAGGTCATGCTATGTGTGAAAGTAAAAGAAAATTTGGCTAGGAATTAAGAGATTTGAGTCCTAGTTCCAGCTCTGTTAATAATTTTCTTTAATATTTAACCCACATTGCACTGGTTTTACCATCTATGAAAATGCAGATATTAAAATTTTCCCTCCAATAATGAGAACAATGATATTGGAAAGAACTTAACAAAAATGAAGTACTTTAATAAATAAAAAATAACACCAGCTTCTGATTTCATGCCCAAAAAAGGCATTGGATCTAGTGGTATGAAGGAAAAAAGCTGAGAAGAAAACTCCAAAAACCTAGATCCTTTGCTTCATTTTCTGCTTGGGGCTAAGAACCATGCCCTTTAGAATGAAAAGACACTCCCATTGACAACTAAGCAGTCACCCAATGAACTTGACCACAATGACTTCTTGTCCTGCTCTTCTTTTCTCAATGAACTGTTTATCAGCTACACTTTCAAAGAAAGTGTGAGGTATAATTTATATACTCTAAAATTCATCCCTGTAAAGAGTGCAACTTAGTGGCTTTTAGTATATTCAGAGTTATACAACCACCTCTATCTAATTTCAGAACATTTTTATCACCCTAAAAGGAAAACCTGTACCCATTAGCAGTCACTCCCCAGTTCCCACCTCAGTTCTTAGCAACCACTAATCTACTTTGTGTTTCCACAGGTTTGCCTATTCTGGACATTTCATGTAAATGGAATATATGGCCTTTTGTGCCTAGCTGCATTTACCATAAATATATTATAACAATAAAATTTCTACCCCCAAATTATTCCTTAGAAAAGAGCAGATGCTTTTTTTGGGAGACCACATATAAAGGCCTTTATAAGCAGTGACATTTTCTCAATTTCTTTACTTTGAAGAGTTTTATAAGACAATACTCTAGAAACTGAGTAGAGCCTAATTAATAATAACACTATATGAATACAAAAGGCAGCTTTTTGCTTTTCTCGCTGTTCAATAAAAGTTTCATTGGAGGGCCTCCCCTGGTGGTGCAGTGGTTGAGCGCTGGGCTGTGAAGCTGCCTGCAGCCTCTGCAGTGCCAGTTCAATCCCTGGCTGCAGGCGAGGGTCCCACGTGGTGTGCAGACCTCTCCTACAACGTCTGCTGCTCCCCTCAGCAGTATATTTCATTGATCTGCCTGTTCTGTTCCCGCTCTGGCTCTGGTGTATTCTCTCACCCTCCCACACTTCTGACTATACCCAGTGCTTGTATAAATAAATAAATAAATCTTAAAAAAAAAAGTTTCAATGGAATTACTCTATGAAATATGAATGTTGAAAATAAAATATTTCTATATTAACATAGCTTAAAGTTATTTCATATATGATTAAAAATTAATTAAATATTATGTACATATATTACTGTTTCATCTATTTCCCTAAAAATATTTCTTTTTTTTTTTAACATTTTTTTTTTTTTTAAACAGAGGCATGTTTATTTATTTGTTTGTTTGTTTTGTTTATACAAGCACTGGGTACAGTCAGAAGCGCGGGAGGGTGAGAGAATTCACCAGAGCCAGAGTGGGGAGCAGAGCAGGCAGAAGGACCGAAGTACACTGCTGAGGGGAGCAGCGGGCGGCAGGAGAGGTCTGCGCGCCATGTGGGACCCTCCTCCGGTGGCCGGGGAGCAGCCGGGGATCGAACCGGCGCCGCAGAGGCCGCGGGCAGCTTCGCAACCCAGCGCTCAACCGCTGCGTCACCGGGGAGGCCCTATTTCTTTTTTTTTTTTTAAAGAAACTTTGTGGATCATTTTCAGAACATGTAGTATATTTTCTTTTCTTTTCTTTTTTTTTAAGATTTATTTATTTATTTGTACAAGCACTGGGCACAGTCAGAAGCGCGGGAGGATGAGAGAACTCACCAGAGTCAGAGCAGGGAACAGAACAGGCAGAAGGACAGAAGCACACTGCTGAGGGGAGCAGCGGGCGGCAGGGGAGGTCTGCCCGACATGCGGGACCCTCCTCCGGTGGCCAGGGAGCAGCCGGGGAATGAACTGGCGTTGCAGAGGCTGCAGGCAGCCTCGCAACCCAGCGCTCAACCACTGCACCACTGGGGAGGCCCTATTTCCCTAAAAATTTATAATTCAAAATGGGAAAAAAAGTTTATGGTTCAAAATTAATCTTCTCATTTAATAAATAAAGGAGATGGCTTTATATTCAGAATTGCTTTATATTCGGCATCATAAACTTCCAGGATCATTCTAAGGCATGGTCAGATCTCATGATATCAAGCCTAAAATAAAATGATTTCTCTAGGATTAAATAAAAGTAGCCAAAAATCTTGGCAAATATCTCAAGACACAGTTGAGCTTTGTAAGTGTACAGCTTCTGATCACATAAAAATTGAGTGAGATGATTTGAGAAAAACATGTTAGGGAACAAAGAAATCTTAGTAGTTGCTGCCAACTCCCTCATTTTACTGATGAAATGAATGAAGTTCAAAGTGCTAGATGACATATCCCAGATAATAAGGAATGGGGACTTGCAGAGCCAAGTGCTACTCATGCATTGTTAGTCCTCCCATCAACCCTACTCAGGTCCCCACTTTATATACGGGGTTTACCTAGGTTAAACAACTTGCTCAAATTATATAACTAATACATGGTACAATGAAGATTCATTCAATATCCTGGCTTTAGAGCTAAAGAGCTCGTAAGCATTTTGCCAAACAACTCTTCAGAGCCCATTTCTAGGACTTACAGGGTTGAAAAAAGTATTTAGTTAGGTTTGGAATTTTTAAACTAATTTATATGGAAGAGAATAAAATGTCATTAGAAATTAGCAAAAATACTGACAAAATAAGAGAAAAAGACGAGCAAAGAGAGTAGGTCTGAAATTATTTTGAAGTTTATAAATATGTCTTATCAAAAGCATAACTTATCCAAATGAAATAAGTATTACCTGGTTAATTCTCTTTGTCGAGTCACTTCAGCATCACGCTGACGTAACGTTATTCCCAATAT